>NC_053042.1:12500-2412500 GCF_003473485.1 Medicago truncatula
GTGTTAACTTTCATTCAACTTTAAATAAATCAAATGCATCCAGTTTTCAGAATGTCAATGTGAAATTTATACCTCACCAGGTTGTATGTATTGCACTTCTTCACAAATAGAAATTGAGGCCCTTCATTAAACTGAAAAAAAAAAATGAACAAATTGGCTCATTAATCAAATTTCAAACTATGTAGACATCAACCCATAAGATTGAAGGGATGCCCAATGTATGACACATGATAGCGTTGACACAAATAAAACACCATATAAATTATTACTAATGTTCATGTATTGGTGTCATATCTCATGTTAGTGTTTGTGCTTCATAGATGTTAAATATCAAACTTAAATTACTAAAAGGTATCATACAACACATTCTCATAACAACAAATATATCATATGTGAGATGCGCTGCAACTGCAACCCAACCTCAAATATCATAACCACCAGAGTGTTCAGGACACTATCACAATTCTAACAAAAATAAAAAAATTAAAATTATTTTCCCTCTCAATCCATTAACCACACCACAAAGATTACCATTCATCACAGAGATAAAATTATCATTCTAACGAAAATCAATTTACCTATAACAATTAAAATTACCATTCAACACAAAGTTGATAATTAAAATTAAAATTTACCTACAACAATTCAAAATCAAAAACGAAAATAAAAAACAATTAAACAATTGAAAAACACAGAGATTAGAAGATTTACCTAGAAATTACGATTTCGCAGCGACGAAGAGGAACATGGTTTCACGGCGACTCGGCGATTGTGCGATAGCTTCAGAGAAACAATTTCAAAATGAAAATCGAAACAAAAATACATAGATTGAAGTTAGTTGAAGAAAGGATTTGAGTTATGTTACCTTTTTGAGCTGGAATTTGAGACCGACGTTGAAGATGTAGCGAGACAGCGATGGAGAGAGACAACGATGGTGCAGAGATGGTGTTTCACGATGGTTTGGGGTCTGACTTTGGGTTTCATGGTGGTGGTTTAGGATTGGGTTACGATTGAAAATGGAGGAAAAGGGAGAACGGTGGTGGTTTGGGTTCTGAGTTCGATTGGGTTTTCACGGTGGTGGATTGAGTTCGATTGGTGGTTTGGTGGATTGGTGGTTTGGTGGATTGGTTTGGTGAAATGGTGGAGTGGGTTTCACGATGGTGTTGGAGTGAAGGGGAAAGGGAAAAGGGAAAGTGAAAAGGGGAAAGGGAAAAGTGAAAGGGGAAAGGGAAAAGGGGAAAGGGAAAAGTGAAAGTGAAAAGGGATAATGAAATTTTTTTAGGAGTTAAAAACTTTCCCTACACCCAGCATTTTAAGTCAGGTGGATAGCAACCCATTTAAAATCCTAGATGTAATAAGTGTTTTTTGTACTAGTGAATTCAACAGTTTCTTCCCTTCAGATCCTTGCTGTGAGGATTGAATTTCTCAATGATGCTTATAGATTGAAGAGTTTTGCCATTGATGATTTTTCCAATAACAGTTCCAAGCTCAGCATCTGAAGAAACTCCACAGTTCTTTAGGTGTTCCAGCAGCCTTCCTTGAACAAAGATTTCAGAAAGGACTCTTCCATAGGGAATCTGCCTTCTCTCACTCTTCTTGCTTTCCCTTATAGCCCAACACATATGATGCAATATGTACTTGGGTAGGTTGATCTTCTCAAAGGAAGCAAGGCAGTACAGAACCACCTTATGGTCCAAAGAGAGTTGATCAGAACCTCCACATTTTTGTAACATGCTTTCTGATAAAATCTTCAGAAGCATCCTATGGACAGAAGACATTTCTGATGACTTTGTTTTTGCTTTTCCATTTAACAAGACTCCAATTATCTTGTCCTCCCACTGGCTTTTAACAGCATCCACCTGAAACAAGCCAGAATTTGAGCATCTGCATGCTTTAGCAATTGTTTCTACAGTGATGGTAACTTCCATACCCATCACAGCAGACCTTAACTCAGTACCTTTGAATGGTTTGAGACCCATTTCAGTCCTCGATTTCCCTTTGAATCTTGGATTTTCCTTTACCAGCTTAGCTTCTTCCTCTTCAGCATCTTTTCTGTCGAACACTTCTGCCCTAACCCATAAGTCCTTTACCAGATTGATGTAAGACGGTCTGTTCAACATCTTAAAGTAGTCGATCATTTGTTGAGCAGCAAAGTAACCCTTGATATCAATTCCATTCCTTTCCAAGGAATCAAAGTCTACTGGAGACTCAATTTGAACATCCAGTCTGTTCATTGGAACGAACACAATTCTTTCTTTAAGAACGTATGATTTGTTGGTGTTGATCTTTATGGTTGGAATCGCACTTGAAGATGCCATGATTTGATGGAAGTTTGGGATTCTAGGTTTTGAATAAAGTCTAATTTTTCAGAGTAAGGGTCTTAAAAACTTGAAGATGCCGTGAGTTGTGTGTGTTTGATATTTATAGTGTTTTTGACAAAACGTTTGCAATTCAAAAGGGACAAACAAACACAGCATTAATGACAATTGGGGGAGCGTGAAAGTACGTTTTAAGTTATACACCAATACAAACAGACCACGTCAGAGGCTTTTCAGACATAACTGCTTAGTTAGTGGGACAGGTGTTACTAAAAAGTAACTGCCAACGTTTCCACTAACACTGCTGTTCAAAAGCAAAGAATACAACTTTTGAAGTTTTAGTGCTGATGTCATCTTCAGAAGCATATTTTCCTCAGAATCTCAGTTAAGAACTTCTGATGGACCATACCTTCTGAACAGACTTTAGAACCAAACTTCTTATTTAGAGTCAAACACATTTTAATCAGACACAAAGTGCATGTTCAAATTTTTCTTAATAAAATCAAATCTTTCAACAGTTAAAGGTTTTGTAAATATATCAGCCCATTGATGCTCTGTATCAATGAATTGTATATCTAAAACTCCTTTTTGAACATAATCTCTGATAAAATGGTGTTTGATTTCAATATGATTGACTCTTGAATGTAAAATTGGATTCTTTGATAAACAAATAGCAGCAGTATTATCACAATAAATGGGAATACAGTTACCATTTATCTGATAGTCTTCCAACTGATGTTTCATCCAAAGTAGTTGTGTACAACAACTTGCAGCTGAAATATATTCTGCTTCTGCTGTAGACTGATGAGTCAATTATTATCTATTTTTATATGTTATTTAGTTTCGTTTTATTTAGATTTAAGTTTATTTTATTTTAATATTATTTCCTTTTTGAACTATTTTACTACAATTCCATATTGTTATATTTCAGGAACGAATATTTGATGGATTGAGTCTTGGAGCAAAAGAAAGGGGTTTTGGAGCTGATTCAGTCCGAAAATACGAAGATTCGGAGACAAAAATATATCTCCCTCAAGTCAGAAACTTGGCACGGCCCGTGCTAGGCTTGGCACGGCCGTGCCACCCTCCAGAACTACTTTTGCTGCTTTTGCTTAGATTTTAAGCTACTCTGTTTTAGTTTACTTGTGGAACATTCTAGTGATTGCTTAGATTTTAAGTCGAATGTAAACTAAAATACACATTTACCCCCCTCCATGAGTTAAAACATTTACCCCCCGACATCACCTATCCTGACCCCTATAGGAATCCCCTGATCTTCTGTGAGTGAACGCTCGATAAACCTCTATCCGAGCGTCAAGTGAAATCCAATTCATGAGTCAATCCTATCGCCTCTCAGGTAATATCTCCATGTGATTGTGGATAACTTATGCTGCAAAGAGCAGTCCTTTTTACCCGAATGTCAAATCACTTCTTCTTTCTATTGGGCTCTATATGGCCTTGCGTCTTCATGTCCTCATGTTAGGAATCCGGTTCTTTCTCTCGAACTGTCTACTGAGAATTAGCGTCTCGTGTGAAGTTAGTCAGGTGAAAGGATAGAGGGTACTACTGAACTGACTGTCTTAGCCCTTCTAGAAATGTTTAGCCAAGTAGCAGCTAAGAAAGCAATCAGTTAGCTTTTCGGCTAGAAGTGAAGTTCTCGTTCCAGTGTACCAGAGTGAATGAGTGGGAGTGCGACTAAGTTCCAAGGAGAAGATCCTGTCTAAGGTACGAACTGAGACATCTCATAACCCGCAGTAGGGACAGAAGCCATTTTTTAATAATAGAAAATAGAATATTAAAAGAATAATGTTCCGTATCAAATATATTAAATAAAATCGAATCCTATAAAGGAGCCCACTTACGATAAAACTCTTGAGAGTTTTGGAGTAACCAGTACAAGGGAAGGAACTCCGAGTTCCTGACCGATAATAGTGAGTTGAAGTGCGCTCGGGGAGCGCACGAACGAGCGATGGCGAAATGCCTTATCAAATTTATATCCCTCCGGGAAACAAGCGGGAGTGAGGGGGGTAGATGTACGTCGCCGTATTTTTGCAAAAATATTACATATGCTAAGTTTAACAATGAATACATCTTATACTACAAATAATTATTATAAGTATAAATCCAAAGACTTTAATCGTTATGTGCAATGTTTAGATATTTCAAAATATATACAAAATTAACAGAATTAAGATAATATTTTTTTCATATCAAATTTAAATTATAACCACACTTATAACTTTAAGATAACATAATATAAAATCTACACATTCGATCAAAAAAAAGTTTTTTATTTTCTCGTGTTTGGCACGGGTCACTATACTAGTTTATCTTATACTCCCTCCAAGTGACCTATTTGTAAAAAATATTTGTCCCATAATACTTGACCTTCTCAGATTTCTAAGCAAAATTTGACAGATTTACCTCTTATAAATACTTTTTGCGGTCCTCATGTTAAAGTTTGTAATGGAACAAAGAAAGTAATCATTACTTAAAAGTGAAAAAGTTTTAAAATAATGACAAGGGTAACTCAGTAAAAGTAGCGCTCTTTTTTTTTCATCTTTACCCTTTTCTTAATCTGTGTGAAATGGTCAAATAGATTATTTATTCAGGGACGGAGGGAGTATAAGACTTGAAGAAAACTAAGACACAATTTTATATGTCCTGTTTATACTGGTATCCAATCTAAATGTAACACGTGAATTTTTTTAATTCAAAATCTGACTAAGATAACGCTGAAACTTTATTCCTTACTTTCCTTCATTTTCAATTTTAAATTTGTTTCTATTCAGTTTTGATTATGTTTCCTTTATTTCTAATTTTCCTGATTTATATGAGGAGTGTTTTGATTTGCTGTGGATTGGGAGTTTGTATATGATTCGGTGTATTAAGTTAGCTTAGCTCAGTGATGGGATAAAACCGCAAGTGCACGGTTCTATCGAAGTAGTAAAATAAGAATATCGTTCCGACAGGGAGTTATGATTTCAATTAACTTTTAATGATGATTAGATGAAAGAGTTTTTAGATAAAAGTTTGGATTTTTAATTACAAGAAAATAAATAAAATAAAAGCCTTGGAATTATTGGTTCATCCTAACGACAAGTCCTTCAAAAACCAAACTATTAAACTTATAACCTTATGTTAGACCTAACTTCTAAAGACAGTTTCTCTTTTGTTCCTCTAGCAACCAAGCCTATTTCGCTGACTTGATTGCTATTAGATTTTGGTCCTAAGTTGCAACCAAGCCTATTTCGCTGACTTGGTCACAATTTAGAATCCTTGAAGTTCGAAACTATATGTCTCAAAGATTGTAAAGACTATTTCGCTGCCTTTACAATATTTGTCTAAATTCACTTGTTCGAATATCAAAACTCCACTTTCGTTTTATGAATTGATATTTGAGATGATGGACGAACAATTATCAAACCCTCCACTTTCGTTTCCACAGTTTGATAATGGTTAATCCATGTTAAAGCGGTGAACTTAGATTAGAGATTAGGGTTACATAAAATTAAAGTTTAAAGCTTGGTTTGATTAGGATTATGTCATTAGACTTATCCAACAATCCCAAGACAAGAGAAGTCTACTCACTGACGTTCATTGTAGACAAGGAGAAGAAGAGAGAAAACATAAAAGTAAATAACAAGAAAGTAAAATGAACTTTAATTAGAAAGACAATTGTCACATATTGTATTCCAAGAAAAGATGAATATTTGTGATGGATGGCTACTCTATTTATAGCATACATTTGACTTAAAATCTAAGCAATTACATTTGGGCTAAAAATAGAGTAGCTTAAAATCTAAGCAAAAAGCAGCAAAAGACACTCTGGAGGGTGGCACGGCCGTGCCAATGCTAGCACGGGCCGTGCCAAGCTTCTGACTTTAGGGGAGACATATTTTGTCTTCCAATCTTTGTATTTTCGTACCGAATCGGCTCCAAGTCCCTTTCTTTTGCTCCAAGACTCAATCCATCCAATATTCATTCCTGAAATATAATAAAATGCAATTTGTAGTAAACTATCTTAAAAAGGAAATAATATTAATATAAAATAAACTAAAATCTAATTAAAACTAAACTAAATAATATCTAGAAATAGGTAATAAATGACTCATCACTCAGTTGGTAGGGATATTGCATATTAAGTTAGGGATAGGGAGTTTGAAGGATCGGGATAGGCAAGACCCGAATCAAGTGCAAGCTTTTGATTCTCTTCCATTGGGAATGAAACTAGTTTGCAATCTGTCATTTTGCACTCACTTAAGATATCAAGAGTGTATTTTCGTTGGCACATGAATAGGCCAGATGGTCCACGGGCTAGTTCTAGGCCTAAGAAATATTTGAGTGCACTAAGATCCTTTATATGGAAGCATTCACACAAATACTGTTTAAAGTTACTACATACTGAAGTATCATTCCCGGCAATCACCAGGTCATCAACATAGATCAACACACCCAAAAAAATATGCTCCCTAGAGTAAGTGAATAGACTGTGATCTGCATGAGATTCTTGAAAACCATACTTCACAAGTGTTTGAGATAGTTTTGAATACCAGTTACGGGACGCCTGTTTCAATCCGTAAAGTGACTTTTTCAACCGACATAGCATTCCAGCTTTAGGAACTTTGTAGCCTTCTGGAGCTCGCATGTACACTTCTTCTTCTAGTTCCCCATGTAAAAACGCATTGCTCACGTCCATTTGATGAAGCTCCCAACCCTTTGCCACAACAACTGATAGAAAACAACGAACAGTTGTCATTTTAGCCACCGGAGCGAATGTTTCATTAAAATCCTCCCCTTCTACTTGTGTGTATCCTTTCGCCACTAAGTGTGCTTTATACTTTTCAATCTCCCCAGAGGCTTTGTACTTTATTTTGTAAACCCATCTACATCCCACAATTTTCTTTTCTTTGGGTGGTAATGTTAAATCCCAAGTATCATTTTCTTCTAGAGCTTTAAGTTCTTGTGCCATGGCTTCTTGCCATTCATGTTTTTGTATTTCCTCTGCATAATTTCGCGGTTCCTCATTGCTAGTAACAGCTGCAAGATAAGCTTGATATTTGGGAGAAAAACAATCATAACTCAAGAAATTAGTGATAGGATAGACTTTACCTGAAGAGTTTGAATGATTCGGTTCAGTGCATGCGGGGTTTATGTTTGCTGTATAACAATGATAGTCTCGAAGATGAATTGGTGGCTGCCTTGCGCGAGGTTCGAGTGTTGTTGCTCTAGGTTCTTCATGATCCTCAATTTACGTGACTTGAATCTCCCCCTCATTCTGAACCTCTTGGCTTTCGTCTTGGTTTTCTTCACAATTTGTGTTGCTCTCATCTTGTGAAACTGCTACGTTATGAAAAATACTCCTTGGTAACTCAAGTGCATCATTTTTCTCACTTGCCATGTATGGCAGCTCATGTTCATAAAATATTACATCTCTAGACACATAGAACTGGTGGGTTTTTAGATTATACACTTTCCACCCTTTTTGTCCTTGCGGATAACCAATGAAAATACACCTATCTGCTCTTGAATCAAATTTGTCTCGTTGTTTGGAGTTTGTTCCTACATAGCATAGACAACCAAATACTCTCAAGTGATTGTAGGTAGGTGGTCTTTCAAAGAGCATCTCATATGGGGTTACACCTTGATTTGCTGCTGTAAGTGTCCTGTTAATGATGTGAGTGGCAGCCAATATGCATTCTCCCCAAAAGCGGATTGGAAGGTTGGCTTGAAACCTTAGAGCTCTAGCTACATTCAGTATATGTCTGTGTTTGCGTTCTACTCTTCCATTTTGCTGCGGCGTTGCAACACAAGAGGATTCATGCAAAATTCCTTTTTGATGAAAGAATTTTTGCAGTGTTGAGTTAATAAACTCAGTGTCGTTATCACTTCTTATTCTTTTGATAGAGGCATTAAACTGTGTCTCCACCATATTGTAAAAATTCATCAACATGGCTGCTGTTTGATCTTTATGTTTCATGAGATATACCCAAGTTCCCCGAGAATAATCATCAACAATGGTAAGAAAAAAAATAAGAGCCATCATGTGCAGGCGTATTGTATTTCCCCCACAAATCACAGTGTATCAAATCAAATGGCCTCTCAGCTTTATTAACACTTTGAATAAAAGGATGTCTACATTGTTTAGATCTGTGACATATGTCACAACAAGCAACATCATTGAAATTAAACTTGCAATTAACTATTTGTGAAATGTGCCTGAGAGCTTGGTCAGATGGATGCCCCATTCTTGAATGCCAAAGGATGGTGTTATCCCTTTGTGTAGCAACAAATGCAGCTCCATTCACTTCTCCCTTGAGCACATAAACCCCTTCATGCAAATTACCCAAACCAATCATCCTCTTCGAAGCTCGGTCCTGTATCACACAAGAGTTAGATTGATAAGTCACTAAGCAATTCAAATCAAATGTTAATTTGTGGATGCTAATTAAGTTGCATCTAAAATCAGGCACATGCAACACATTAATCAATTTAATGTTTTGATCAAGATGGATGCCCCCTTCATGAAATGTGCCTGAGAGCTTGGTCAGATGGATGCCCCATTCTTGAATGCCAAAGGATGGTGTTATCCCTTTGTGTAGCAACAAATGCAGCTCCATTCACTTCTCCCTTGAGCACATAAACCCCTTCATGCAAATTACCCAAACCAATCATCCTCTTCGAAGCTCGGTCCTGTATCACACAAGAGTTAGATTGATAAGTCACTAAGCAATTCAAATCAAATGTTAATTTGTGGATGCTAATTAAGTTGCATCTAAAATCAGGCACATGCAACACATTAATCAATTTAATGTTTTGATCAAGACTTATATCTCCCATTTTATCCACCAACACAGAATTCCCATTAGGTCCTGTGATGTAGAAAGGTTTTTCAAGCCTTCTAATGTCCCTCAAAATGTTGATTAGAGGTGTCATGTGGTGTGATGCACCACTATCCAAGATCCATCGAATCTCTACATTACCAGCCATGTTATTGTGAGGTGACCGGATGTGCATTCCGTGTAACGCAAGTGCTTTGGTCGCTGTCTCCGCGTTTTTGCTCTTCGACTCTTCATCAGCAAGCGTCATATGTGCGGTAGCAGTTAATTGTCCCTCGCCATGTCTGGTATTTCCTCGATGTGAGCGTCTAGTGTCCAAATTTGATGGGTATCCCACGATCTCATAACATTTTGCTTTGATGTGGCCAAACTTTCCACAATGATCACACTTGGGTCTAGAACCCTCTTTTCCCTTTTGTATGCTCCCTGATGAGTAGAAAGCAATCCCTTGTTCTGATCTGTTGTTTCCTTTCTCCTTATCTGCAGCAAATCGTGCCTCTTCTCTCAAGACATGATTGAAGGCTCGTCTTAGCGGAGGCAATGGATCAGAATTAAGAATGGTTGCCTTAACATGACTGTATTGTTCATTGTCAAGACTTCCAAGAAAGAGGTGAAGTCGTTGTTCTTCTTCTCTCTGCATCAATTCCTTTGATGCACCACAAGTGCATTCAGGAAGTGGTTGGAGCTCATTAAGTTCATCATAGAGAGCTTTGAACTTGGTGTAAAATTCAGTCACACTTAGATCTTCCTCCTTCTGCATTAAGCAGATCGTGCGCCATAATTGATGGATCCTGTGTGCATTGGTCTGTGCAAAGCGCTCTTCGAGATCAAGCCAGATTTCCCTCGCCGTTGATGCATGAGAAATACTGTTATGCAGTTTCTCATCAGTGGAATTTATGATCCATGCCATCACCATTGAGTCTGCTCTCTCCCAGTTGGTGTAATTTGTTATCTTCTTTCCCAGTTTCGTTATTGTTCCATCAACGAAACCAAGTTTCATTTTTGCTCGAAGCGCGGTCTTCATTGATCGTGACCATGTTCTGTAGTTTTCGCCGTTGAGAACAGCCACCACTAATGGAGTTCCTGGGTTGTCTGAGGAACTGATGTAGAATGGCGAACTTTGATCAATGGCAATGGTTTGTTTGCCTTTGTTGGAGGTATTAAGTTTCTTCCCCACATTTTCTTCTTCAGAATTGGAACTGTCCCGCTCTGATGCCATATTGGAAAAACAGAAACGTTGTTTTCTGTGTATTACTTAGATGTACAGGTACAGTCTATATATTATTGTACAATACTATAATCTAGGAACTAAATAGAGAAGGATGTTTAAGACTATTAAAGATCATGATTATCACAATTATGTTGTGAGTAATAACCATGATGCTACAATTAGTTTGTGATCCTACAGTTATTGTGTAATAATCCTATAATATCAGTATTAATGTTCCAATAGTTAATGACCCAACTAACTGAATTAGTTAGTTGGATCCCCATTGTATGTGTTTTCAAAGCGTATTCCATCAGTGTGATTTGTTGCACATTCTTTGTTAGTGAAACCCCGTAATAAATGTCTTGCTAATTGTACATTGTTCACCTAATCAGATGCATTAGTTTAGTTGCTCAAGAAATTCCTGCATTAATTAAATTTTTGTGCTCAATGTGATAAGTCAACTGCATATAGGATAATATGCTCACCTGCATTCTTCAATGGGCAACCAATACTCCCTCTTCTGTTGGTGTGCTCGATGTGGTAGTGTACTAGGATGGTATGCATGCGAATTAAATACATGGAGAAAAGACTATCAGCTATGAAACATCATTTATTACAATGTTTTTTAATGTCTGCAGTTTGTCTTCTACACAAAAAATTATTAAGAGGCAAGCCACTCTTATAAATACATATCCAAGGTTTGTTTGTTTGGTCATACCATCAAGTTAGTTTGTGAGATTGACAAAGTTTAATAGAACACACTTGAGCAACTTCTTTTGTCGAAATCTTTACCATGGCAACCAAAGGTATTGAACTATAGACGCTGAATCTTTGAAGTTTCCTTAAGTTGTTTTTTTCCATCATTCTGATTTATTCTAAATTTTTTGTCCTTTTGCGAAATAGGAAAGGCACCGAAGATCACAAAACTCGCAGACATTGTTGGCGGAAAGATTGAATTCGGGATCCAGGCAAGAGTCATTAACTTATGGACTACTCCTGACCGTTTCAACATTTTTTATGTATTATGAGCAACTGTCCTAAATAATTGATTTGAAACAACTTGCAATCGATGTTGATGCTTTTTAAAATCATGTCAATTTGGTTTACTTCAAATTGGAACTTAATATAAAGAATACATATACATGATATCAATTAATTGGAATGGAACTAAATGTGCAAATTTACTGAAACTTTTTTCTGTTAATCATATGGTCATCAAGAAAAGGCATGCTCACTTTATATGAAACACTATGTTTGGTTTTTATAGCCCTAAGTTTTTTATTTTTTATTTTTTTTTATATTGAGTTTGTTTTGCTGGGATTTGAATTTTCTGTTCGGTTAAGCTAGCAATTAAGTGATGCTAAAAACATGTTAAGAGCATCACTAATGAAGAAATATATTTTAAAAAGTCAAGTACACATTTTACCCATATTAATTATTGTTGCTGCTGAATTCATTCCACGTATTTTTGTATATTTTCATTTGTATTTGACGCGTTATCTATAATGCAGATTTGGTCCAGACATCTGATTAGCTGAAGAGTTATGCATTATCAGATATCGAGGCTTTGCTACAATGTCATGACAAAAGTCTTGATAATTACAAAGAAACGCCCAAGATAAATAGAGGATTGGTATCTCAGATTCAAAATAGATTGAGTTATGCGAGACCCGTGCGATAGCGCGGGGTCAAGAGTCTAGTGTCGACAAAGTCCTCGGTGTGCAAATCTTCTACAAACGTACCTAATTTCTCACCCTTCTTTGGGGTTAGTATCTCTATGAACGGCATGTAAACACCCCTAACATTAGGAACAATAATATAGAGATAAAGTAGCAAAAATAAGCTTTATGTTTGATGAGAAATGATATTTGAACATCCATTTTGGGACAACTTTTGTGACAACTTTCTCTCTCATACTCACATTATTTTTTACTTTATCTCTCTATTGTTTTGATTTTCGTGCAAATACCCACTTTTTCTTTGTAAATTATGATTGTCACATAAGTTGTCAACCAAAAGGTTGTTCAAATAACACTCCTCTTTTTTAATTGGATGTCTCAAAAACTGTGTAAATTGACTATTCCATGCAAAAATCATATATACTAGTCAAATGACATGGTCTACGGTGTTTTGCCTCTGTTCGTCTAATTTTGAGGATAGTGCATTCGTTTCCGTCATTTAGTGTCCAACATTTGCTCGGGCTAATTGAGTTTGTTTGAAATAGTTTTTGTTTTCAGTTTTTGAAATATACAAGTCCTCTTCTCAGAGTAGTTATCCTTTAACATGTTTTTGTTTTAGTCCCCAAAACTAAAAAATTCAAAACAGTTTCTAAAACTGTAATTTTAAAAATTAGTTTAGCAAAAAAAAATTTAATTTTCAAATTTTTAAAAACTTAAAAAGAGTTTTTGGAAAGTAGTTATTTTTTAAATTTTCTATAATGACGTTGTATATATATTTGAACTTAAATAGAGTTCTGTTACGATGGATAACAATATATTTCGTTTGTTGATAGTTAACTTTTGAGTTGTTGTTATATTACATGGTAATGCTAATTTTTACTAGGGTAGATATCTCTTTTTGTCCCTGTAAAATTAGCGAATTCTGGTTTTAGTTTCCGTAAAAAAAAAAGATTTAGATTTTCTCCCCATAATTTCAGATTCTTCCACTTTTGGTCCCTCATTCCACCACATAAGCAGAATTTGCATACATGGTACGTAAAATGAGGGACCAAAAGTAGAGGAATCTGAAATTACAGGGACCAAAATCGGGAGGAATCTGAAATTACAAGACGTAATTTATGCAGATTCTGCTGATGTGATTAAAGGAGATACCAAAAGTGGAATAATCTGAAATTACGAACAAAATCTAAATCTTTTATTTTACAGGGAGTAAAACCGGAATTCGTTAATATTCCAGAGATAAAAAGAGGTATTTACCCTTTTACAAATAAAAGCCGCAGAACCTTTTGTTATTGAAAGGTGTTACACTTACACCTCTTGATTTCCATCAAAGACCAATTATTACACCCACTACAACTCTTGTTATTCTTCGATTTTGTGTATCATTTGTTCGTAATTAATAGCATTCCAGGTGGAGTATAGATAATGATCAAGGTTACAATTACAAAGGCATGTGGGAAAGAAACACAATAATGGAGCATTTATAACGCTTAGCTCTTCTCTCTGGGAAATACTTCAAAGAACAAATTTATTCTCAATGATTTGTTTTCAGAAGAAAGGTATGGAGATGCACATACTCAAAATGTCTTGCTGTACGGATAAAGTGGAACATTTAGCGTACTATCTCAGAAATGTCCAAATAAAAAAAGGCTTATAAAAAGAATGCTGTAAAATTTTCGAAATAGCAATCCAAGACACAAAATTTGACTAAAAAACATAATATTTTAGATATTATAATGGTTTTGTAAAAGAGCGGAAATTATAACAAAATGCTTCAAAGTGAATCAAATATCTATACTTTAAGCATGAAAGGTTTTGGAAATTATCATGCTATGTTATTGGAATAGGTTTCTCTGAAATCATAAGCTTTATCTTTCCAACATCCTCAACAAGGTGGCAACATTTTTGAAAATTGGATTGCCATTTTTCAAGCACTAAAATGCATAAAAAATACCATATCAGAAATTTTGATGTCAAAACAAAAGAGATTATTGGTGAGGGGTGTCTGAGGTTTGCTTCTACTTGGTGGAAATATTTAAAGAAAGTGGAAGGGAGAGGTGGTGTGAAATGGTTCACAACGGGGATGGTTAGGAAGGTGGGTGATGGTACTAGTTTTTTGAATGAGAGTTGGAGTTTGGGTGCTCCGCTTCAAGAGAAATTTCCCCGTTTTTTCGTGATTTCATATCAAAAGAATAGTAGAGTTAGGGAGTTGTGGAGTAGAAGGGATGAGGGGCAAAGACGGCATTTGACTTGGCGAGGAGAGCTTTTTGTGTGGGAAACGGAGCTCCTACAAAATCTAATGAGATGTTTGGATAGTTTTGCGTTAGGAGAAGGGAGGGATGTTTGGGGCTGGTGACCGGAAGAGAGGGGAGGTTTTAAGGTTAATTCTTGCTATAAGCTGCTAGAAGGATTATTCAATGAGGACGTGTTCGATTGTCTTTGGAGATGTAGAGCACCATCCAAAGTGTTAGCCTTCTCTCAGACCTTGCTTCTTGACCGAATCCCAACAAGGGTTAATCTAGCCATTCAAGAAGTTTTGGATGGGGAATCATCCAAAAATTGTGTGTTTTGCGGAAGGGTGGAATAAATGCCAGTACATCTTTTTCTTCATTGTGATGTGGCTTCTAAGGTTTGGCGTAGCATGATGAGTTGGCTACAATTTAATTTTATAACCCCTCATAACCTTTTGGTTCACTTTGAGTGTTGGGCGAATGAAGCGACGTCAAAGAAACTAAGACTTGGGTTTTGGTTAACCCTAAAACGACTCGAATGTGATACTATGAACACTACTATGGTAAAACGACCACTCAAATAAGATGATACCACCATTCTACTCTCTAACTTCTCCTACGAAAGAAAATATCAAAATGGACTATATTCTTAATATCTTTCTTAATTTTGAAGGGACATTATATCACGAAAGGGACTATGGTCGTAAATTAATCTTTATCATGAAGGGATCATGTCAAAGTTGTGAAAAAACTAGAGCTGGTATGAGTGTGAGTGTCTTTTGAAAAGATCTTATGAGAGGTTGGTGTAATTTTCTCAAATAAAAATCTATCCAAAAATAAATAAAAATACTAATGAACATTGTTAAAAAATAATCGAACCATAAACTTAAAAACAATTCCATTTTGTAACCATATTTCAAAAATCAAAATTAATGTAAACCTCTCACAACAACAATTATTTTACCATCGTACATTGTCTTATCTCATTTCTCTCCTCAAATAAAATTGAAGTTTTAAAAACAAAGTATCTTCAACCATCAGCCATGTTTCCACAATTTAATTTTCACATAAAATAAAACACAAACAAAGATATAAATTTCAAATCATTCCCTATTTCCTTTTCTTGGGATCCCTCTTCTTTTGGGGTTTACTTTTTCTACTTATCCGCTTTTCGAATTTCACCTCTTCTTCCCCAATTCCACGAGTTGCCTTAAAAAGTATAGAGTGACCAATCAAGCCATTTGCATTTCCCACATTAGGTAGTTTGTCTTTAAGGACATCTGTAACCTCAGGCATGGCTATATTTTCCTGCAAGAAAAAAACATATTTTTTATAAGTGGAAATCAAACTCAATATCTGATATTTTTCAACACACACATATAACGCATCAACCATTTATGCTAGATCTCCGATGGTAAAAAATTAAATAAATAGATAAAATTTGAAACATATATTATGTTGTATATCTAACTAATATAAATTTCATACTCTTGTTAAGGAGATTAAAGAACAAAATAGTTATAATTGAAGTGCGAAATTTTGTCGCATGTTATTAAAATAGATTGTCCGAAGACATATCAAAAATAGGCATTGGTTACAAGCTGCCTAAACAAAATAGGCATGGTTACTAGCTAGAATCAGATACAAAGAAATAACACTATTCAATGGTTATGAACTACGACGGATCCAAAGATTTACAGTGTGGGAAAACTAACATATATATATTTATATCTATTTAAAATAGAATATTCATATTTGAACATTGAAATCTGATCATCATGGTGAAGCAATTTCCCCCGCAATGAATAATGTATGTTGGTTATCAATGTAAATTTCATATTTATACCATGAGCTCACTTATTCTATTCATTAAGAAAGTAATTTTAAATGCGAGTGTTATAATTTAGGAGTACTTACTTGGACATGGTTTTGAGGGATCTGGATATCTTCCAAAGCATTTTCTTTGATGCCTTCCCCAATATTGAGTTGGCGCCTAAAATCGGTTCCATCTTGAAAAAACTTTGAGGCACCTTCCCCAAATCGTAGTGTATCATATGGAAAGAGTTTAGAATGTGATGCAAATGCTAGGTCTTCTTCTTCCGAAGAGGATGAAGAATCTAATTCATTTGTTTGAATCAAATTCCCTTTTCCTTTATGATCAATGTTAGATTCTTCATCATTATTATTTATTAAAAAATTCTTCATACCCTTGGCTTCACTTTGATTTGGTTCACAAATAACAATGCCGCCCACTGTGTTAGCCTTTTTTATGCTTGCCACATTTGCTTTTGGGTCCTCCTTTACTTTTGGAACTACCTTTTCAACATGTTTGCACGATTCATCCACACATGACTTAGATTTTCTACCTCTGCTCCTTATTTTTTTCGTTGCCGTGCTTATGTTTTGAACTACCTTTTCAACATGTTTGCACGATTCATCCACACGCGACTTAAATTTTCTACCTCTGCTCCTTGTTTCTCTGGTTGTTGTGCTTATTTGAGCTACCTCTTCATTCAGATGACCTGTTGTCTCATCAGGACCTAAGTCCTTAATAATGTTAGCTAGCAAGCGGGTCTTTTTAGGTTCATCTTCTTCATTGGTTGAAAACATAAAAAATCAAGCCATGTACTAAAAGATATTAAACAATATATACATGTGATCTTAAAGTTATTACCTGGAGTAATTTTTCCTGATGAAACACTTGATATTTGATTCTTGCAAACATTTTTCAAGACGATTTCATTGTCTACAAAAAAATATTAAAATTAAAATCCACATACAAATATTGAAATAATAAACACATTACATAGAATGGATCTTGAAGATACTTGGACAGTCTTCTTGTGATGGGCATTCTTGTTGAAGTTGTTTCTCTGACACATTATCCCTGAACCAGCCATGAAAGATGTGTTAAGATGTTAAGTTACACTTAAGATATGACTAAGCGATAATTTGTTTCAAAATTTATTTCCAATATATCACTAATTAAAAATTACCTTGTACTACGTTGTATAAGCCATGAATTGTGTTAGTCGCTTAATTACTAGACTACATATTTCACATATAATTGATTCTTATGCAAAGCTTCTATTATGCAAGAATGAATGGAATGTTGTATTGAATTTAGGGATTTGAGTATAATATTTGGATGTGAATAATTTATTGAATGAATCATGTCATGCTCCATTAATCATATATATACAACTGAACTAACCTATAATAAACACTAACTTTAACTATAGTTATTTTTATAGGTGTAATTAACTACTAAAATGACGTTGTATATATATTTGAACTTAAATAGAGTTCTGTTACGATGGATAACAATATATTTCGTTTGTTGATAGTTAACTTTTGAGTTGTTGTTATATTACATGGTAATGCTAATTTTTACTAGGGTAGATATCTCTTTTTGTCCCTGTAAAATTAGCGAATTCTGGTTTTAGTTTCCGTAAAAAAAAAAGATTTAGATTTTCTCCCCATAATTTCAGATTCTTCCACTTTTGGTCCCTCATTCCACCACATAAGCAGAATTTGCATACATGGTACGTAAAATGAGGGACCAAAAGTAGAGGAATCTGAAATTACAGGGACCAAAATCGGGAGGAATCTGAAATTACAAGACGTAATTTATGCAGATTCTGCTGATGTGATTAAAGGAGATACCAAAAGTGGAATAATCTGAAATTACGAACAAAATCTAAATCTTTTATTTTACAGGGAGTAAAACCGGAATTCGTTAATATTCCAGAGATAAAAAGAGGTATTTACCCTTTTACAAATAAAAGCCGCAGAACCTTTTGTTATTGAAAGGTGTTACACTTACACCTCTTGATTTCCATCAAAGACCAATTATTACACCCACTACAACTCTTGTTATTCTTCGATTTTGTGTATCATTTGTTCGTAATTAATAGCATTCCAGGTGGAGTATAGATAATGATCAAGGTTACAATTACAAAGGCATGTGGGAAAGAAACACAATAATGGAGCATTTATAACGCTTAGCTCTTCTCTCTGGGAAATACTTCAAAGAACAAATTTATTCTCAATGATTTGTTTTCAGAAGAAAGGTATGGAGATGCACATACTCAAAATGTCTTGCTGTACGGATAAAGTGGAACATTTAGCGTACTATCTCAGAAATGTCCAAATAAAAAAAGGCTTATAAAAAGAATGCTGTAAAATTTTCGAAATAGCAATCCAAGACACAAAATTTGACTAAAAAACATAATATTTTAGATATTATAATGGTTTTGTAAAAGAGCGGAAATTATAACAAAATGCTTCAAAGTGAATCAAATATCTATACTTTAAGCATGAAAGGTTTTGGAAATTATCATGCTATGTTATTGGAATAGGTTTCTCTGAAATCATAAGCTTTATCTTTCCAACATCCTCAACAAGGTGGCAACATTTTTGAAAATTGGATTGCCATTTTTCAAGCACTAAAATGCATAAAAAATACCATATCAGAAATTTTGATGTCAAAACAAAAGAGATTATTGGTGAGGGGTGTCTGAGGTTTGCTTCTACTTGGTGGAAATATTTAAAGAAAGTGGAAGGGAGAGGTGGTGTGAAATGGTTCACAACGGGGATGGTTAGGAAGGTGGGTGATGGTACTAGTTTTTTGAATGAGAGTTGGAGTTTGGGTGCTCCGCTTCAAGAGAAATTTCCCCGTTTTTTCGTGATTTCATATCAAAAGAATAGTAGAGTTAGGGAGTTGTGGAGTAGAAGGGATGAGGGGCAAAGACGGCATTTGACTTGGCGAGGAGAGCTTTTTGTGTGGGAAACGGAGCTCCTACAAAATCTAATGAGATGTTTGGATAGTTTTGCGTTAGGAGAAGGGAGGGATGTTTGGGGCTGGTGACCGGAAGAGAGGGGAGGTTTTAAGGTTAATTCTTGCTATAAGCTGCTAGAAGGATTATTCAATGAGGACGTGTTCGATTGTCTTTGGAGATGTAGAGCACCATCCAAAGTGTTAGCCTTCTCTCAGACCTTGCTTCTTGACCGAATCCCAACAAGGGTTAATCTAGCCATTCAAGAAGTTTTGGATGGGGAATCATCCAAAAATTGTGTGTTTTGCGGAAGGGTGGAATAAATGCCAGTACATCTTTTTCTTCATTGTGATGTGGCTTCTAAGGTTTGGCGTAGCATGATGAGTTGGCTACAATTTAATTTTATAACCCCTCATAACCTTTTGGTTCACTTTGAGTGTTGGGCGAATGAAGCGACGTCAAAGAAACTAAGACTTGGGTTTTGGTTAACCCTAAAACGACTCGAATGTGATACTATGAACACTACTATGGTAAAACGACCACTCAAATAAGATGATACCACCATTCTACTCTCTAACTTCTCCTACGAAAGAAAATATCAAAATGGACTATATTCTTAATATCTTTCTTAATTTTGAAGGGACATTATATCACGAAAGGGACTATGGTCGTAAATTAATCTTTATCATGAAGGGATCATGTCAAAGTTGTGAAAAAACTAGAGCTGGTATGAGTGTGAGTGTCTTTTGAAAAGATCTTATGAGAGGTTGGTGTAATTTTCTCAAATAAAAATCTATCCAAAAATAAATAAAAATACTAATGAACATTGTTAAAAAATAATCGAACCATAAACTTAAAAACAATTCCATTTTGTAACCATATTTCAAAAATCAAAATTAATGTAAACCTCTCACAACAACAATTATTTTACCATCGTACATTGTCTTATCTCATTTCTCTCCTCAAATAAAATTGAAGTTTTAAAAACAAAGTATCTTCAACCATCAGCCATGTTTCCACAATTTAATTTTCACATAAAATAAAACACAAACAAAGATATAAATTTCAAATCATTCCCTATTTCCTTTTCTTGGGATCCCTCTTCTTTTGGGGTTTACTTTTTCTACTTATCCGCTTTTCGAATTTCACCTCTTCTTCCCCAATTCCACGAGTTGCCTTAAAAAGTATAGAGTGACCAATCAAGCCATTTGCATTTCCCACATTAGGTAGTTTGTCTTTAAGGACATCTGTAACCTCAGGCATGGCTATATTTTCCTGCAAGAAAAAAACATATTTTTTATAAGTGGAAATCAAACTCAATATCTGATATTTTTCAACACACACATATAACGCATCAACCATTTATGCTAGATCTCCGATGGTAAAAAATTAAATAAATAGATAAAATTTGAAACATATATTATGTTGTATATCTAACTAATATAAATTTCATACTCTTGTTAAGGAGATTAAAGAACAAAATAGTTATAATTGAAGTGCGAAATTTTGTCGCATGTTATTAAAATAGATTGTCCGAAGACATATCAAAAATAGGCATTGGTTACAAGCTGCCTAAACAAAATAGGCATGGTTACTAGCTAGAATCAGATACAAAGAAATAACACTATTCAATGGTTATGAACTACGACGGATCCAAAGATTTACAGTGTGGGAAAACTAACATATATATATTTATATCTATTTAAAATAGAATATTCATATTTGAACATTGAAATCTGATCATCATGGTGAAGCAATTTCCCCCGCAATGAATAATGTATGTTGGTTATCAATGTAAATTTCATATTTATACCATGAGCTCACTTATTCTATTCATTAAGAAAGTAATTTTAAATGCGAGTGTTATAATTTAGGAGTACTTACTTGGACATGGTTTTGAGGGATCTGGATATCTTCCAAAGCATTTTCTTTGATGCCTTCCCCAATATTGAGTTGGCGCCTAAAATCGGTTCCATCTTGAAAAAACTTTGAGGCACCTTCCCCAAATCGTAGTGTATCATATGGAAAGAGTTTAGAATGTGATGCAAATGCTAGGTCTTCTTCTTCCGAAGAGGATGAAGAATCTAATTCATTTGTTTGAATCAAATTCCCTTTTCCTTTATGATCAATGTTAGATTCTTCATCATTATTATTTATTAAAAAATTCTTCATACCCTTGGCTTCACTTTGATTTGGTTCACAAATAACAATGCCGCCCACTGTGTTAGCCTTTTTTATGCTTGCCACATTTGCTTTTGGGTCCTCCTTTACTTTTGGAACTACCTTTTCAACATGTTTGCACGATTCATCCACACATGACTTAGATTTTCTACCTCTGCTCCTTATTTTTTTCGTTGCCGTGCTTATGTTTTGAACTACCTTTTCAACATGTTTGCACGATTCATCCACACGCGACTTAAATTTTCTACCTCTGCTCCTTGTTTCTCTGGTTGTTGTGCTTATTTGAGCTACCTCTTCATTCAGATGACCTGTTGTCTCATCAGGACCTAAGTCCTTAATAATGTTAGCTAGCAAGCGGGTCTTTTTAGGTTCATCTTCTTCATTGGTTGAAAACATAAAAAATCAAGCCATGTACTAAAAGATATTAAACAATATATACATGTGATCTTAAAGTTATTACCTGGAGTAATTTTTCCTGATGAAACACTTGATATTTGATTCTTGCAAACATTTTTCAAGACGATTTCATTGTCTACAAAAAAATATTAAAATTAAAATCCACATACAAATATTGAAATAATAAACACATTACATAGAATGGATCTTGAAGATACTTGGACAGTCTTCTTGTGATGGGCATTCTTGTTGAAGTTGTTTCTCTGACACATTATCCCTGAACCAGCCATGAAAGATGTGTTAAGATGTTAAGTTACACTTAAGATATGACTAAGCGATAATTTGTTTCAAAATTTATTTCCAATATATCACTAATTAAAAATTACCTTGTACTACGTTGTATAAGCCATGAATTGTGTTAGTCGCTTAATTACTAGACTACATATTTCACATATAATTGATTCTTATGCAAAGCTTCTATTATGCAAGAATGAATGGAATGTTGTATTGAATTTAGGGATTTGAGTATAATATTTGGATGTGAATAATTTATTGAATGAATCATGTCATGCTCCATTAATCATATATATACAACTGAACTAACCTATAATAAACACTAACTTTAACTATAGTTATTTTTATAGGTGTAATTAACTACTAAAAAATTTACTTTCTAAACACACTACCACTAAATTATTTTTGAATGGAAATATATACAACAAAACAGCACACCTAAGGAAAAACACAACAAACCATAGACCAACAAGAGCACTCACATAAAAAACAAAAGAAAACAAAACAAAAATCAAGCCACAATACCCAAACTCAACATCAAAAAAACCTCTAAGCCAAGAACGGCCCGTGCACCAGAAAACCACCATGACCTAGGTACCACCCAAACTCCCAAAGACACGGATTGAGTCCATCTCTGAAACACCACACTGCCCACTATCGTCCCCACCAAATAATCGAGTCCTCCTGCCACTCATAAAGGGAACACGTGTGCAGGCCTGACCTTGGGGAGTACAAGGTTCTCAACCAGGCCGGAGTCTCCAAATACTACGGGCCTCAAACAAAAAATTGAGTCTAATACCCACCCCCCACTTAAATAAAAAAAAATATATGTTATATAATTTTCTTTCTTCAATACACGTTTGAGTTTTTTTTTTTCTAGACTCTAGTTCTTCTTTTTGTACACAAATATGATCCTATCAAACCACCCTTAATTTGTATAATCACTTAATCAGTCAATTTGGAAAGTGATTTCATTGAAAGAATCACAACAATCATTTTTTTCTTCGCATAAACCATTCGTTTTACCCTTTTCTACGACAGAGGAGTGACAAATCCAAACGACACCGTTAGATAAATTTCACCTCTTTCACTTAATTTTTTTTTAATTCCTTTCATGTTTGGAAGTTCTTTTGATTTTGATTTTTTTTTTAATGAAGTTTAGCTACACAAAAAAATTACGTTTTATTTTACTGGGAGCCTATTTTAAAAAGAGAACCGAGCCTCCTATTTCACAGGAACAGCCCTCCACGTGTGCTTGGGGAACTTACCAAAGAACCCCAATTCTAAGCTTGGAAAACAGTCCTATATACTAGATGCGCAACCTAAAAAAAATCTACCATAAAAGTACAAACTGTTTCAAGCTTTACAAATTGACCACACATCCACATGTTAGTAAAAAAAACCTCGCCTATGCTGCCTCCCCACACCTAAACCCCCAAAAACCTGAAACAAATGAACCAAATTACCCGATAAAACACATTTCTGGACTAACTACCAGATTGTGGACGTAACCCCATAAGTGGCAAACACTTGATCAACTGACTCCTCAAATAATTGATTCTAGATCAACCAGAACCCTTCGCTTAGTATGGTTTTGCCTAGAAGGAATCTTATTCAGGAGAAGTTTCGAGGAGAAAACTTGCACTTTTGAGGGAGACCAACTCTTCCAAACTAAGTGGAGAACACTCGACAAATACTGCAACCTTGGTCCCACCAGTAACCAAGGACCTGAGAGAGCCACATACGTGGAACAAGTAGAATAAACTCCATCCCCACTATGCTTCTAAGCCTAAGAATCGTCTCCATCAGACAACAACACCCCATTAAACAACCCCGTATGTTCCTTATCTAGTTCTTGTTCCCACACAAAGAAGGGTCTCAGCCAAGTCAAGTTCCACATCCAGTCCCCTCTCACCCAAAACAATATTGATCTAATCTTATCTGAAACAATAACAAAAAAATTATAATTTCTTGAATGAAACTACCCGAATAAAGCAATCTAAACTAATAAACTACATTTTATGTTAGATAATTAGATTAAAGTAAGGAGATGATTGGGAAGAAAACTTACCTGATAATTGAAGGTTCACATTGGTCTGGATCCTTGAAATCGTATTGGGAAAAATCAATCCAGATTGAATCAATTTTGATAATGGATGCCATAAGCTTGATGACTACAAATTAGAGTAAACATAAAAATTATTTTCACCACATATCCTTGTCTTTCTTCATGGACAAAACACACGATAAGTATATATAAATACAAGCATAAATGAAAGGAAAATACCAATAAGATACGATAATAATATCTTAAGAAAACTTTGTATCAAACTGTTCAAATCATCCACATTCAAATCACGGTGCAACAAACTGTAGACCATTAGATTAATATAGATAAAATTTATCTTTCTTAATTTAACGGTCTAAACTTGGATGCACCATAAATCTATTTAACGGTCTAAACTTGGATGCACCATAAATCTAGTGGTAGCAAATCAAGTTTTCTCTCTCAGGTGATATGAAGTAAACAATAAACTCAAAAGAGGGACTATCCTATGAACATCAATGAACATGTCAAAATAAGATTGTACAAAAAATTAATATAACAAGAACCACTCGTCCATGTAAAAACGTCCAATCCCTTCAATTAACTACTGACTATTAAGGGTTCGACTTATCAACAACACGGTAAAGCAAATGTCATTGGCTCTATTTGTAAATCCTTCCTTAATATGTCAAATAATTAAAATTAAACCAAATAAATTTAAAATAAAAAATGAAACCACAAAATTTCTAAAAAAATATATAAATTTTCAACAATTAATCCTTGAAAAGTCCAATCTACTAGTTGCACACAAATTGAACAACAAAATATAAATTATACAAATGAAATACACTACATTAATAGCCAATTTAATGATCATGGAACCATTTAATTTGTTCAAATAGCCAAATTTTAGTTAAGTATGATAATCTTGTCATCTCAAAGTTAGTCAGTGCCATCTTAAATCTGAGTGATTGGTAACCCTAAAAATCCTTGCAAAAGCTTAAAACCCTAATATGTAGGCATATGAGTTTGAATTTAAATCTCGCTGAATTCAAATTGAAGGTTAAAAATAGAGAAAATATACAACTTTAAACAAAGAAAACATTGCAATTTCTAAGAATAAATAAATTTGTTTATGTCACGAAATAATTGAATTATGTTTGAACTGGAAAACAAAAATGAAGTGTACTAAAATTATATACCTGATTCTCCTGCTTGATGTGATTAGGTTTGAACAAATTGTACTCGGTTTTGATTTAGGTTTTCTCTTCCACGCCGCTATAGAAAACCTATTGCAGTCTCAGTGGTAGAAACACTAATATACTCTATATGGCATTGAGAAAATGTATAGATTGAAAAATGGGCCGATCTTCAATGTATAGACCCAAACCATGTTGAACAATATATAATTGAGCCAAATCAGATGGAATTTGTTTTGGCACCTCTCTTGCTTTTCTTATATGCTACTCTTTCGCACACTTTTTTTACACAAAATACTCATTTTAAAATATTTTATACAAACTATTTATTTATTTTCTTAAAATTACATGTACATATGTGCTCCAAAATTACAACTTTATATAATTTTATTCAAAAAAAATTCAAAAAAATAGGTATACATGTGTTGCAAAATTCAATATTTGGAGTGCATATATCGAGAAAAACTAACTTCTACAATTAAATATTTCCTCAAGACAAAAATTCTACAATTAATAGGGTCCACAATGCAGTTGGTAGGGACAGTGCACTGGAATATGTTGAGGTCGAGGTTTGAATCCTAAATTCTCTGTCTATTTACCGTTATAAGGTGAAATTCTAGCCATTAGATTACTAGACAAAAAAATATAGAGAACTAATTAATTGTTTGGTGAACATAAAAAAATTCGGTGACTTCTCCTACAAGGGAGTCCCCAAACAATACCTTCACCCTTTTGTATAGTGTCTTTGTAAATCTTATTTCAAGCTAACAATAAGGGCTTGAAATGATGAAAGATGGAACACTCTAAATTTTATACGGTAAGTCTTTGTATGTCAAAAAGTTAGAATAATGTTTTATATAAATTATGAGAAATTTCAATAATTAATAATAATAATAAACAATATTAATTACATAGAGAGTATTTTCTCAGTGTGTAGTAAGCAAACGATTAATTGTAAGAATAGTGAAGGGGTACTTAAACATAAAACCGATAAGTTTGCATGTGTATATATTTATATATTGTTATAAATGTATTATAGTTATAGAAATGTGTAAAATAAAAAACAAGTACAAATAAGGGGAGCGTCTTGTGAGATAAGGAAGTATGAAAGTTGGCGGTTAAATTTAGAGATGTCTTTGAGGAGGTTCAAAAGGAACAAATAAAATTGTGTGAGTGAAGTGGATGAATGTTTTCAGGTTAAAGAGTGTTAGGGTTATGAATTAGGGATTTATAACTATCTAATGATAGTTTTTTTCCTAAGTGAAGGTGAAGACTACCGGATGAGAAAATTTGAATTTTTTTTATTAAAGTACAAGCGGAAAGACGGACACTATCGTGCCCGTCTGTCCGCTCTTCCAATGTACTAACGCATGCGATTATTTTATTATGTTCGTTTGTATAATTTTGATTAAATATTATGGATATTATTGATAGATTTATTTATAAACAAAATATTGTCAAGACATATAATAAAATTATTTTTCAACTCAACATATTTTAATTTGTGTGCTTATAAAATTAAGGTAAAATAATGATCATTTATTGTTTATTCTAATAATAATTACTAAAGATCATAACATAAATGTGTGTTGTGTAAAATAAACATCATAAATAAATGTATAAATGACATGTTATGTAAAAGAAACATTGCTATGATTGCGATAAAAGAATATCTTTAAAAACTACATTTTTCGTAAAGTCTCCATCTTCTCATTCTATTTTCCATTCCTTAATGAGAACTTTTGTTGAATTTTGATAAACTTCTCTTGATTAAGCTACATATAATTGACCATGGCTGAAAAATGTCGTGGAAAATAGATTCCGACATTGGGAATGGTCTACCCTTGTGACTTATTTATGGTAATAGCAAAACTTAGTCTAACGGGAAACTGTTTTCTACTAAGCACAAACATAAGTCATGAACTCGCATTTGTTTTTAATTTAATTCTTGGCAAGGATGCTCTTTTTCCAGCATTGCTTCATGTTAGGATTTCCACATCCAACGTATCCTTAAATTAAATTTATGCTTATCTATTTGTTACATATGTTATTTGTATTTAAAATTAAAAAAATTAAGGATATTTTTGGAAAGAAAAGTCCAACCCAAAAGTATGCTGAAAGGGGTAGTTTTCTTTATATATAATATAGATAATATGGAGGTGGGGTATCTATCTATCTATTGTATCTAATATTTGTAAGTGGTAACCATTGTTATAAAAAACGCGACTTAAGTCTCAAAATTTTGGTTTTTGCGACTTTGCGTAGCTTCAACGACTCAAATTCATAGTAAAGTTTTAAAAATAGGCAAAATCCTATTAAAATCACACAAATTCGTGAAATCCGTTCAAAATCGCAGAATTTTGATGGATTTTGAAGAATGGATTTGTAACCATTGTTATGTGCTTTTTGGGATAGTCTCAAGAATGGATTCCAATTAGTTCTTAATTTGGGTGTTGGGTCGACTGTTAAAATCAGGACTGTCGCCGATGTAATAAGTGTTTTTTTCACATCACTGTATTTTCCACCAATGTCATATCCCTTTTTTTTTTTTTAAATAAAAATTCAAATAAGGAAAACTTGTTTACATCGATTGTCGTTTTAGCCCAAAAAATATATTTTAAAATGAATGTCACTTTTAGTTTCTTTAAATTTACAATGCTATAATAACTTTTTCTTTTCAATTGTACCATTCACATCTTTTTTTGAATAAATTGTATCATTCAATTAATATTATATACACTACTTTCAAAGTATTATTTTTTCATCAGCGAAAAACAAACCAATAGTTGATTAGGATAATTTGGTAAAATAACATCTATCTTTCTTTAAATTAATGCATTTATTAAATGTGTGTAAAAACCTCAAATGACATTCATTTTAAAACGGAGGGAGTAGCTAAAGATACTTCCTCAAATATCACAAGGTATTTTAAAGACGAATTCTTATCAAATACACCAGACATTTGAATCGATGATGTACCTGTAGCAATAATTTGGAGCTGACTAAATAGTAACTATCTGGTTATTGAACATCCATTTAGATCCTTCCATTACCAACTAATATATGAGATCGACATATATAGTCAAACTATTTTTGCAATGCCTTTTTTCCGCACTCCCATTACCTACAAGAAGTTTTATTTATCACTATCCTTGGGGCGTCAAGTAACTCTACAAAATCTGAAATTAAGACAGGTATTTTCTCTGCAGTTCCTTCTTTTCTGACCGTTGAAAGAATTGAAAACTGATAGAGTGATAGAAAACCAGAGAAAATGAGAGAAAATATTGAAAGGTGAATCATAATTTTCTTGATTACTTTAGAAAGTTTTTACACACAGATTAAAAAATATGCAATGATTAGAATAAAGAGAATAGTAATTTTACCAAATTATTCCTATCATCTATTTGTTTCTTTACCATTGTCATAAATGCAAACTAAAGTATGGTTTTGAGTAGTGTATATAGGGGTACAATTGGAAAGATGCGATTAATATTTCATTGGAAATTAACAAAAGGAATATTCATTTTGAAACAATTTTTTTCTTCTCTAAAGTGACATTCATTTTGGAACGCATGGAGTATAAAAGAAAAAAGAAAAAAAAAGCAAAGGTAAAATTGACGAGAAAGCAAAAGAATATCTATGGGAACTTCATTTTGAAGAAGGAGCACCCTTGCAGCGAGTGTTTTAATTTGTATTTGCAACTTTCAACATTTTATTTTTCTTCCTATGATTACAGGACACATAAGGTCTTGATGGAACCTCTTTCTCACTATCATCACATGCCTCTGTAACTTGAAGAACCTGTCAAATTACCGCAATGTCGTCTAGCACCACTTTGCTTAAAACTGGACGTGGTCGCACCTCAACTGGTGTTTCCGAAACTTGATTGCCTGGAATAAACCACTCTTCACTACCATCAGTAAAGGTGGGAGTCGTCATTGATGCCGGCAGTTGTAAGAATACTCTCATCATCAATGGACCAGCCTTGTTCACTACTGGTTGTTTCCCCTTATCATCCTTTTGCTTGCGGCCTTGCGCACATTTTAAAAATAGGGGTGCAATTTTGAATCGAGTGCCCAATCGTTTGACAGTGACTGCAATACGAAGGTAAATTTAAACATCTCTATTAGAAAGACAAGTAGGGGCAGAAACATTGAAACACATCAAGACAATTTCAAATAAAAGAATTTTTTTATCAAATGTCTAACAATCCCATTCCCACACCAAGAAATTTGATATTTCTTAGAACTGGAAAACATAGTAACATGCAGCCATTTAGTTTCAACAACAATGATGGTAAAAATAACAAGCAGAATAGCATTAACTTCTGCATAATAATACCAAGATTCAGAAAAATGTCTTAATCCAATGTCTATCAGCAAACAACAATAGTAACAATAGTGATGAAATCACGTTAGTTTTCGGCTTGAATTTGGACGCGAGACCTTTTACAGCTTCTTTCTCAACGTCCTCCTTCCCCCGAGAATGGTTGTTGATGATTCCAAGCTTTGCAATTCGTTCAATTAAAACTGAAAAACTCTGAATAATCAGTATATCATTAGTTTTTCTGCATTCTTGTTGATGAATAAATGTATCAAATTTCTCCTGCTAGTTCTACCCCCTTTAGAAGTCAAACTACATTCTTGTTGATAAGGTCTGATTTCTTTGTCATTGATTGCAAACCTTCATACTCTATCATCCTCAACAAAGAGTGGATACATACCAGTGAATGTGTAGCTGCTACACTTCACCAAAGACTCATGTTCTGAGTAGGCGATAGAGTCGAAACTTCGGAGGCTGCCACGAGTCCCTTCTCAGAAGGTGTTAAGATGTTTGAAGATCTGTTATATTTGCCTCACCTATGTCCTATCAATGTTCCTGAGGAATATGAAGAAACAGCACCGGAAGCTTGCAATCTTACCATTAAAGGCTTCCAAATAAAAGCTTGGGCTGACCTACGGCCTGATGGTTTATCAGCTGATTTACAAGGGAGTAATGATATAATCATGTCAACAACTTATTGGGAATCAGTTTCTGGGTAATTTCACCTTTGTGTCAGGGAGAAATGATATAAACGGGAAGAAAAAATTACCTTGGACTTTTCCTTCCTTTTCGCGGATGAGAGGGGTACGTCAGCTGAATGTCTATTTGAAACTTTAGACATCATCAAGTCCAAATGTTCGTAAATTTGAAATCTGATAGATTATGTCCTCTTTCTAGGAATTGGTGATGGCTTTTCGTTACTAACATCTAAATCGGCTACATCAAGCTTCTTGTCTAAAGTAAAGCGTCGAAAAGTAATAAGATTGGTAGAAATGACAAACAAGATTCAATTAAAAGAGAACATAAAAGAAAAATATGAATAGCTTTCTTGGTAAGTAAGGGGGATACACCCCTAGTTCTTGGTCGATCAGGGAGTATTATGTTGAGAAGATCAATGTGTTGAGTCGATTCTTCACTAGATGAGCCTCGCATCAAGCGAATTGAACGACAGAGATGGAGTACTTTCTTGAAGATTTTATCCTACAAAGAAATCCACGAGTTGGAAAATGCATTGGTCTCTCAAGGCAAATATAGGTAATAAGCCATTGAAAACACCTGCGTGATTTCAGCTGCTTCAAGAAACTTCTGGTTGGTGATTAGAATAAAAATGGTGTAACCATGGGCGGCAAAATCACCATCACCTAGGTAGGAAGTTAGTGTTTTCCCCAATATACGTCAGATTTTGTGCATTTCACTTAGACTTTTGCTCTTTAACACCCAAAAATACTAAAATGCCTCCAACGCTACTTAATTTTCATTCGCTAAAAAACTTCATGACACTTAAGTACCGTTGGTATCATTCATTCTAATTTTTTTTCTGCATTCAACAATATGTATGGGTAATAGATTATTGAATTAAATAAGTTTGTCGTGTTGTGTTGTGGTTCAGATGAATGTTGCATTTGCTTAGCTAAGCACAAAAGATAAAGAAGAACTTAGGCAATTTCCATGTTCGATCAAGTGTTCCCCCTAGATTGAATGTGTGGACCAGAGGCTAAAAATTATATCATGCTGCCTACTTTGCAAACAAGGATTAGAGAGGTAGAAGTGGCGGAGACAACAATGATGCTCACGTGACTAAATTTATTTGATCAAATAGGGAACAAACATGGATCATTTGATATAAGGGGGCAAGAAATAGGGAACCCGAAGCGATATCTCTTCTAGTTTGAAGGAAACCAGGTACATTTCAAGGTTCTATAAACAAGACATCTAGGCAAATTAAAAGAGAGGGTATCTCTTCTAGTATGATTAACTTATGAACTGGGAGCAAGATATTTAATTGATAGCAAGTTAACATTTATGATTAACTTATGAGCAATTATACAGAGAAAATCAATCCAATAGTACATGACTTTAAGCACTCTTCTGCCATGGCACTAATATAAACTTGTGTGTGGTGTTTCTTCCTCTTCCTTGCTACTTAAGTTAGAAAATTAAGAAATTAAAACCACACTCCCATCCATCACAGAAAAATGACAATTTAAATGTAATTATAGTAAACAGACTTTAGAATCTTAAAACGGTCCAATATAATTCACCGTCTTTACCACCATCAATAGGTTTCCGTATTTCACAATCAATGTAAATCTCTCACAACAACAATTTTTGTTCCAATTACTTGAACATTGTCTTATACCACTTCTCTCTAAAAATAAAATTATGGCAAATTCTTATATACCCATCAACTAATGGTGGGTAGAGGTTATCCATCTGAATTGGCATAAATCAAAGTCATTCCTTGGAAAGTAGCTTGTGACATCGACGGAGCAGAGTTAAAGTTTAAAAACAGGAGCACAAGTAAAAGTATATAAAAAAAGTTGAGTACATAATATCAAATACATAGTTTGAGTACACAACATAACATAAGACACATAAGCTAATGCATAACCGAAATGCACGATCAGTCGGTAGCTCCTTACCCTTTCTGTGAGCTACCTGAGTACCTGAAGAAAAATAAATGGATTGGGATGAGACATAATATCTTAGTGAGCTCCACCTAACCTAGGTTGTTAGTGGTCAAGGGGAAACCTAGGACCACAGTCTACATCTCCAATCATATTTCCATTTAATCTATCATAGTTATATCATATTTCATAGCATATATAATCATTATGTTAGCGTGTAACAAACAAGTTATCTGAGTTCATTTTACGGAATGCACCGGGTGGAGTAACCCAAGCAACACCCAACTGCTAACCGGAAAAAATATCTATCTAATCAAACTAATGTCAGACTCCTCTAACTACGTGTTGTTTACAAAATGGGGTAAAACCCATCCAGTCTAATCTGGAGCATGCGAGGACACAAATTATCTATTGTATAATTCTATAACATATATCTAATCTGTTCTGAATATTATGATTCTATCTGACCTCGACTATCTAAGCCATGTTCTTCTATTAAAGATCCCAATTTCTAAAGGTTAGAATCTACCCGGATGATATAACACTTTCATACACAAAACTACTCTTTTGAGATGAGTAAAGCATTAATCATGCTCTAGCTTAATATACTCTTAAGAAACTCAATTAGTGTTGAGGACAAGTTTAGAGGCGGTTAGAAACAAGTTGAGAAACATTTAAAGTGATTTGAAATGGACATTTTGAATTTTTTAAGGCTGGTCGATAATCGATTACCATAGGGTGGTAATCGATTACCACTTGGTTCGACATTCCCAATTTTGTAGTTGGTAATCGATTACCAGAAGCAGGTAATCAATTACCATAACCCATAAATCAGTGTTTCAACTGCAAAAATCACTTTTCTTCAACCAAACTCATCCTAAATGCTTAACCCAACCCTAATAAATTGAAAATGCACATTTAAAAGCTTGTAAATCAAACATAAACACAATCAAAACTACACATCTCATGGGGGAAGATATAACAAACATGGAATAATCATAATTCAATTTTTTTTCACTTTTCACACATAATCAACCCAAGCTGGGAACTAATACTGCTAGGAACTCACTTGAATTTCTGAAATCTCTCAAAAGATCCAAATTCTTCTTACAAACTTAAGCTCCAATCTCTTCCTTGTCCCTTGCTTCTAAACACCCAAAATGCAATACAAAAGCTTCAATCTTCACACATGCAATCACCAACACAACTCTATCTTTTTAAACCCATACTAGAGATTATAGGAAGGAATTTCTAAGAGATGAAAAAATAGAAAATCAAGCTCTCCATAAGTTTCCAATTGTTCTAAGGATCGTAAAACACCATTGCATGTTTGTTTACATGAGAGAATTGAAGAAAAGGAATATGAACATGGAGAGAGAGTGAGGGGCGAGTGAGAGAGTAGAGAAAATGAGTAGAGGAATGAGGGAAAATATGAGATTTGGCCTATATATAGCCCTTAGGGGAAATTACTTGATTACGCTTCTTAACTAAACTTCCTTACATTCACTTAATATGATAAAGATACTAATAAAATTTTACGGTTTCTTCAAATTGAATTTTCACATAAAACAACCAACAACGATATTAATTACAATATTTTCCCTATGTCCTTCTCCTGAGATTTCTCTTCAATTTTGACCTACTTTTACTTCTACCGGTGATATTAATAATGTTGAGAAATGTTATGAACACTATCTTTCTAACATTCATTCTTCTATTATGTGAAACTCACGTGGGTCTCATCACTTTACAATTTTTTTAAGACGTATGGATTTCATCCAATAAAAAAGTGGATGTTAGAGAAAATTTTAAAAAGAGTGTGCATAACCCTCTTCATTCATGTTTTCAAACCAAATATCTCAATTATAAATCTCTTTTCTTTAAATATAATTATCAGTTAAAACAAACTACTAAGATATTAATTGCAATCCCTTCCCTATTTTCTTCTGTTGGGATTCCTGGACTACTTTTATCTACTTTTACTTCTCCTTCTTCCCATCAAACCATTTTCATCTTCACACATCATGAGTGCATCATCTACATAATGTGTTAAATCCCCACACCCATTCTTTTTTTTTTATTGGCCCACAATTTCCCTGCAAGAATACATATTTTATCACTAGCTTATAAAAATCAAATTCAATAGTTCGAAAAAAAAATGTATGAAGGTATCAATGCTATTAAACAAATATTTTACCCAATATTTTCTAAATAAAATTTGTAAATTATTCCTTGTAATATAATAATTATAGCTCACTTTTGATTAACAAAAAGAAATCACAAGTGATGAAATAAAATCATTATCACTTATGATTTTATTTCAACAAGTGTAATTTATTTTTATTAGTCAAGTGAGGTACAACAATTATATTACGAAGAATGAATTTACCAATTTTATCACTAGCTTTGTAAAGAGAAAACTTGCACTTTGGAGGGAGACCACTCTTCCAAACTAAGTAGAGAACACTCGACAAATCCTGAAACCTTGGTCCCACTAGTAACCAAGGACCCGAGAGAGCCACATACGTGGAACAAGCAGAATAAACTCCATCCCCCTTATGCTTCTAAGCCTAATAAAATTTGTAAATTATTCCTTGTAATATACTCCCTCCGTCCCTAATTATAAGTCCCTTTTGAGAATTTTTTTTGTTCCTTTTTATAAGACCCCTTTGTTATTTCCAACTACATTAATTATTTCTTTACATACATGCCCCTATTTATTATACATCTTTTTCTTCAATCAACAATAAATAACATGTTGAAAACATAAACTAACCTTCTTTCTTAAAGGATAAAATTATAAAAACAATAGTGATTACAAACAATTTTAATACAAATATCCACTATCTTAATTCCCGTGATTTTGGCAAAAGGGTCTTATATATAGGGACGGAGGGAGTAATAATTATAGCTCACTTTTGATTAACAAAAAGAAATCATAGGTGATGAAATAAAATCATTATCACTTATGATTTTATTTCAACAAGTGTAATTTCTTTTTATTAGTCAACTGAGGTACAACAATTATATTACGAAGAATGAATTTACCAATTTTGTAACTAGCTTTGTAAAGAGAAAACTTGCACTTTGGAGGGAGACCACTCTTCCAAACTAAGTAGAGAACACTCGACAAATCCTGCAACCTTGGTCTCACTAGTAACCAAGGATCCGAGAGAGCCACATACGTGGAACAAGCAGAATAAACTCCATCCCCCTTATGCTTCTAAGCCTAAGAATCGTCTCCATCAGAGAACAACACCCCAATAAACAACCCCGTATGTTCCTTATCCAGTTCTTGTTCCCACACAAAGAAGGGTCTCAGCCAAGTCAAGTTCCACATCCAGTCCCCTCTCACCCAAAACAATATTCATCTAATCTTATCTGAAACAATAAAAAAAATTATAATTTCTTAAATGAAAATACCCGAATAAAGCAATCTAAACTAATAAACTACATTTTATGTTAGATAATTAGATTAAAGTAAGGAGATAATTGGGAAGAAAACTTACCTGATAATTGAAGGTTCACATTGGTGTGGATCCTTGAAATCGTATTGGGAAAAATCTATGCAGATTGAATCAATTTTGATAATGGATGTCATAAGCTTGATAACTTCAAACGATAAGTATATATAAATACAAGTGTAAATGAAAGGAAAATACCAATAAGATACGATAATAATATCTTAAGAAAACTTTGTATCAAACCATTCAGATCATCCACATTCAAATTTACTTTGCAACAAACTGTAGATCATTAGATTAATATAGATAAAATTTATCTCGCTTAATTTAACGGTCTAAACTTGGATGCGCCATAAATCTAGTGGTAGCAAATCAAGTTTTCTCTCTCAAGTGATATGAAGTTAACAATAAACTCAAAAGAGTGACTATCCTATGAACATCAATGAACATGTAAAAATAAGTTTGTACAAAAAATTATTATAATAAGAACCACTCCTCCATATAAAAACGTACAATCCCTTTAATTAACTACCGACTATTAAGGGTTCTATTTATCAACAATACAGTAAAGCAAATGTCATTGGCTCTACTTGTAAATCCTTCCTTAATTCGTCAAATAATTAAAATTAAACCAAAGATATTTAAAGTAAAAAATGAAACCACAAAATTAATCCTTGAAAAGCTCAATATACTAGTTGCACACAAATTGAAAAACACAATATAAATTATCCAAATGAAATACACAGCATTAATAGCCAATTTAATGATCATGGAACCATTTAATTTGTTCGAATAGTCAAATTTTAGTTAAGTATGATAATCTTATCATCTTAAAGTTAGTCAGTGCCATCTTAAATCTAAATAACTGGTAACCCTAAAAATCCTTACAAACGCCTAAAACCCTAATATGTAGGCATATGAGTTTGAATTTAAAGCTCCCTAAATTCAAATTGAAGGTTAAAAATAGAGAAAATAGACAACTTTCGTCTTCAGGCATGATTTTTTGAACAAGTCTTCAGGCATGATTAACAAATACATCACTTATTTCTAGACATGTCTCATTCTTTCATCTACCATTTAAACAAAAAAAACATTGTAATTTCTAAGAATAAATAAATTTGTTTAGGTCACGAAATAATTGAATTATGTTTGAACCGGAAAACAAAAATGAAGTGTACTATGATTGTATACCTGATTCTCCTGCTTGATGTGATTAGGTTTGAACAAAATTTAATTGTACTCAGTTTTGATTTAGGTTTTAACTTCCGCCGCTATAGAAAATCTATTGCAGTCTCAGTGGTAGAAACACTAATATACTCTATATATATTCTATACGGTATTGAGCAAATGTATAGATTGAAAAATGGGCTGATCTTCAGTGTATAGACCCAAACAATGTTGAACAATATATAATTGAGCCAAAACAGATGTAATTTGTTTTGGCACCCCCTGATTTTCTTATATGTTACTCTTTCGCACACCCTTTTTTACACAAAATACTCATTTTAAAATATTTTATACAAACTATTTATTTATTTTCTTAAAATTACATGTACATATGTGCTCCAAATTACAACTTTATATCATTTTTATTCAAAAAAAAAAAATTTCTAAAATATAGGTATATATGTGTTGCAAAATTCAATATTTGGAGTGCATATACTGAGAAAAACTAACTTCTACAATTAAATATTTCTTCAAGACAAAAATTCTACAATTAAGTCCACAATGCATTTGGTAGCGACAGTGCACTGGAATATGTTGAGGTCGAGGTTTGAATCTTAAATTCCCTGTTTATTCACCGTTAAGGTGAAATTCTAGCCTCTAGATTACTAGACAAAAAAATATAGAGAACTAATTAATTGTTTGATGAACATAAAAAATTTCGGTGACTTCTCCTACAAGGGAGTCCCCAAACAATACCTTCATCCTTTTGTAGAGTGTCTTAAGAGTTGAAACTTTGTAAATCTTATTTCAAGCTAACAATAAGGGCTTGAAATGATAAAAGATGCAACACTCTAAATTTTATACGGTAAGTCTTTGTATGTCAAAAAGTTAGAATAATGTTTTATATAAATTATGAGAAATTTCAATAATTAATAATAAACAATATTAATTTCATAGAGAGTATTTTATCGGTGTGTAGTAACCAAAGGATTAATTGTAAGAACAGTGAAGGGGTACTTACACATAAAACCGATAAGTGTATATGTGTATATATTTATATTGTTATAAATGTATTATAGTTATAGAAATGTGTAAAATAAAAAACTAAGTACAAATAAAGATATGAAAGTATGAGTCATTATGAGCTTAGCTCAGTTGGTATAAACAATGCATAATATATAATATAAGCAAGGTCTGAAATTCGAACCTTGGCCACCACCAAAAAAAAATATGGAAGTATGAAAGTTGGCGGTTAAATTAATTAGAGATGACGTCTTTGAGGAGGTTCAAAAAGGACAAAATAAAATTGTGTGAGTGAAGTGGACGGATGTTTGCAGGTAAAAGAGGTTCATAATTTTCTTGATTACTTTAGAAAGTTTTTACACACATATTAAAAAATGCAATGATTAGAAGAAAGAAAATAGTAGTTTTACCAAATTATAACATGGTAACATGCAGCCATTTATTTTCAACAACAATGATTGTAAAAATAAGGCTTAATTGCATTTTTGGACCCCTATCTTTTCAAAAGTTGCGGTTATGGACCCCTAACTAATTTAAATACAAAACAGCCCCCTATGTTTTGATTCTTTGGCAGTTTTGGACCCCCAAGACAAAAAAAATAAAAAATTGACACGTGACACCTCACTTAGGGTGTCACGTCAGCGTTGACCGAGTCAACAATGGACTGGGGGTCCAAAACTGCCAAAGAATCAAAACATAGGGGGCTGTTTTGTATTTAAATTAGTTAGGGTCCATAACCGCAACTACTTTTGAAAAGATAGGGGTCCAAAAATGCAATTAAGCCTAAAAATAACAAGCAGAAGAGCATTAACTTATTGCATAATAATACAAAGATTCAGAAAAATGTCATAATCCAATGTCTAATATCGCCAAACAACAATAGTAACAATTGTGATGAAATCACGTCAGTTTGCAGCTTCTTTCTCAACGTCCTCCTTCCCCGAGAATGGTCGTTGTTAATTCCAAGCTGTGGAATTCATTCAATTAAAAATTCAAAACTCTGAATTGAGCATATCGTTAGTTTTTCTGCATTCTTGTTGATGAATAAATGTATCAAATTTCTCCTGCTAGTTCTACCCCCTTTAGAAGTCAAACTCCATTCTTGTTGACAAGGTTTGATTTCTTTGTCATTGATGGAAAACCTTCATACTCTATCCTCCTCAAAAAAATTGAATACATACCGGTGAATGTGTCTACCTTCTACACTTCACCAGAGACTCGTGTTTTGAGTAGGCGATAAAGGCGAAACTTTGGAGGCTGCCAAGAGTCCCTTCTCAAAAGGTTTTAAGATTTTTGAAGCTCTGTTCTATTTGCCTCACCTATGTCCTATCAATGTTCCTGAGGAATATGAAGAAAGAGCACCGGAAGCTTTCAATCTTACCAATAAAGGCGTCCAATTAAAAACTCGGGCTGACCTACGGCCTGATGGTTTATCAGCTGATTTATATTGCATAAAATAAGGGAGTAATGATATAATCAACAGATTCCAGAAAGATACAAACGGGAAGAAAAAATTACCTTGGACTTTTCCTTCCTCTTCGCTGATGAGAGGGATACGTCAGCTGAATGTCTATTTGAAACTATAGACATCATCGAGTCCAAAAGTTCGTCAATTTGAAATCTGATAGATCTCGTCCTCTTTCTAGGAATTGGTGATGGCTTTTCGTTACCAACATCTAAATCTGCTACATCAAGCTTCTTGTTTAAATTAAATCGTCGAAAAGTAAGAAGATTGGTAGAAACTACAAACAAGATTCAATTAAAAGAGAACATAAAAGAAAAATATGAATAGCTTTCTTGGTAAGTAAGGAGGATACACCCCTAGTTCTTGGTGGATCAGGGAGTACCGTGTTGAGAAGATCAACGTGTTGAGTCGATTCTTCAATAGATGTGCCTCGCATCAAGCGAATTGAACGACAGAAATGGAGTACTTTCTTGAAGATCTTATCCTACAAAGAAATCCATGAATTGGAAAATGCATTGGTCTCTCAAGGAAAATATAGGAAATAAGCCATGGAAAACTCCTGCATGATTTCAGCTGCTTCAAGAAACCTCTGGTTGGTGATTAGAATACAAATGGTGTAACCATGGGCAGAAAAATCACCATCACCTAGGTAAGAAGCTAGTGTTTTCCCCAATGTACGTCGGATTTTCTCCATTTCACTTAGACTTTTTCCTCTTTAATACCCAAAAATACTATAAATCCCCCCAACGGTAATTAATTTTCATTCGCTAAAAAACTCCACGACACTTAACTACTGTTGGTATCATTCATTCTAAATTTATTTGGTTAAATACTCATTTGTACACTCTTGATATTGGCTTTTGACCATGTATTTTCACAATGCATTATATGATATTGGCTGTCAACCACGACATGAGAAACTTATTTAATTCAATAATCTTTTACCCTTATACATATTGTTGAATGCAGTAAAAATTATAATAAATGACACCAACGGTACTTAAGTATCGTAGAGTTTTTTAGCGAGCAACAGTTAATTGTTGTTAAAGCGAACGATGGTTAATTGTCGATAGAGGTATTTCAGTATTTTTGGGGATTTAAAGCGCGAAAATTTAAGTGAAATGAGCAAAATCCATGTTTTTCCTAACAAGAACAAGATTAAATGATCCGTCCAAGAATTTTCGGAAGCATGCATATTGAAAACCAAAGAGGCCTACTTACAATTTTCCCTCTGCCATTCTTGGGCTAATCTACTATATAGTACAGCAGGAGATATAAGGGCGTGAGATATAGGGAACCCGAATCGATATCTCTTCTGGTTTGAAGGAAACCAGCGTTTCAAGGATCTGTAAACAAGACGCCTAGGCAAATTGAAAGAGAGGGTGTGCGGAATGCTTCAAATAACAATGATGATGCTAAAACTAATTTTTGTGATAAAAGAAAAGAGAAGAATATTCAAACTAATGAGGAGTCAGATTCTTCATCCTCTTTAGAAGATGAGGAGTTAAGACTGCATTACAAAATTCACAGATCTTTTAATATCCCTACAATTTGGGGAAGGCACCTCAAAGTCTTTTCTAGAGGGAACTAATTAAAGGTCCCTACTCAATATTGAACAAGGAATTAAAGAATGGAAGATTTTCACATCCCTCCAAACAATATCTGAGTAAATACTCTTAACTTATAAATGATTCTCACTTTCTAAAATTATTTTTCTCAATGTATGTTGAAATTGATGATAGAATTGACATAATTATGGTGATTTTTCCAAATGAACTACCTATTCATTTCAACATACACTTAATAAAAAGATAAAGTCTTCTTATCTTAAATATGCAATTTACATTTTAATGATGGGAAATATGCAATTTAAATGGATACTAAGGATGAACTTGCATTGGTCGTTGTGGAAACAATTGCCCCAAAATGAAATCCAATTTTTTTATATTCAAATCTACTTTTTTTTTGTCTAATACATATTACTAAATTTTCAAAAGCTATAATTCTATCATATGATTCGTCGCCCAACTTAAAATTTATAGGTTTGCGACTGTTCATAACCATTAAATAGTTGTATTTCTCTGTATTTTAGGTATTTCAATGTCATTCTAGTTAGTAACCATGTCAATAGTTCTCATTTTACAAATACATTTTTAATCAACTGCGTGAATTTTTTTTCCTCTGGAGTCTCCAAACAATCTATTTTATAGATCATATAAAAAAAAATGTCTCTTTTTTTTTGTGATGGTTGGAGTTTGAACCATTTTGGTGGTGGTCAGGGTTTAAACCCCAAACCTTGCATATGTATCACCGGGTGTTGTGGATTTGGATTCAGTGCTGTAAAAAACAACACAATTGTTATAGTGTTATTTTATTACAACAACAAATCCTAGTCTGGGTGTTGCACATAAAATAAAGCAACGACAAAGTCTAATGCAAGTGGTTATTGTGAAAACTTCATTAATGTTGTAAATTATAATGATAAGAATTATAATTCATTATTGCAGGAAAATAGTGTGCCACCAAAACATAATGATTGTGGGGATGTCACACATGATGTATTCATGCATGAGATTGCAGATATTCTTGCATACAAACTACCTTATAGTGTTGAACATGAAAAAGGTTTGAAGGGACAATCTGTGTGATTTAAAGTAACTCGCCAAAAGGTGAAGTTTGAAAAGGGTTCAAAAAATAAGAGGAAAACAAAGAGAAGGAAATATGCAAGATGACTAGGGATTTATTGACTAGCCGGTATTAGTCATGTTATGGTCTTGTTTATAGAACCTTGAAATGTGTTTATTTGAGGTGGTCTATTGTTAATGCCATGTATGAGTTTGGCCTTTTTAATTTAATATTATTTGCTCTTTTTCAAAAACAAAGTAATTGAAATATCGAGACTGTGCCAATTGCAAATTAGGGAGTTTGAAGATTTAAGGTTTGTTCCCTATTTAACGATATTTTAATTTTAGATATGTATTTTTCATGTGATAAAATGAGACGTAATTTTTTTTTAAGATGTTCTTTTATAACCTAAAAGTTGTCTGGCAATTTGTTAAATCCCCACACCCATTCTTTTTTTATTGGCCCACTATTTCCCTGCAAGAATACATATTTTATCACTAACTAAAAATCAAATTCAATAGTTCGGAAAAAAAAATGTATGAAGGTATCAATGCTATTAAACAAATATTTTACCCAATATTTTCTAAATAAAATTTGTAAATTCATTCCTTGTAATATAATAATTATAGCTCACTTTTGATTAATAAAAAGAAATCACAAGTGATGAAATAAAATCATTATCAGTGATGATTTTGTTTCATCAAATGTAATTTCTTTTTATTAGTCAAGTGAGGTACAACAATTATATTACGAAGAATGAATTTATCAATTTTATCACTGGCTTCGTAAAAAAAATCATTATCATTGATGAGTGACCAAAAGAATGATATTGTGGATGATGATGAAATAAAAATCGTCATCAATCATCAACAGTTGAATCAAGTTGTTACCTTGATGTAGAGATTGCATATCTAGATTAGAAAAAACTAAAAGAACAAAGACAAATAAAATGAATAAATGCAACAGATAATAAGAACCAACAAAGAAATAAAAGTGCAGAATCTACATATACCTATAGTTAATCCAAGCTTGTTGCACCAGTCGGGAAAATGTAGGGAACCACGGGTTTTAAGGAAAGGGTAGAGAGTGGGCGTTTATCCAAGCTTGCTGCTAGAGTTGTACTTTGAAATCCTATGAAAGTTCAGATGCAACAAGGTGGGTGTTTATAAGACTTGGTGACACCAGAAACTATGAATGAAATTCCACCACTTGCATATTCAGCGTTAACCTATTTATGAGTTTTTGAATTAAAAAATTCATGTGTTACATTTAGAATGGGTAAAATAGTATAAATAGGACATATGAAAATGTGTCTATGTTTTCTCCAAGTCATATAAAACCTACCTTGTTGCATCTCAGCTTTTATAGGGTTTCAAACAACAACCCTAGAAGCTACCACTCTCTTCCCTTTCCCTAGAACCCTCCATTCCCTACATTTTCCCGAACTGTGCCGTGAGCTTGGATTAACTATTGGTATATTTTTTTGGATTAACTATTGGTATATGTAAATTCTGCACTTTTATTTATTTGTTGGATGTTATTATTTATTGTTTTTATTATTTTCATTTGTGTATGCTTTTTTTAAATAATTTTTACTAATCTAGATCTACAATCTCTACGCCATGGAATAACTTGATTTAGCTTCAATTGTTGATGATAATTTTGATTTCATCATCATCCTTGATGTCATTCTTTTTGTCGGGAAATTTCGCTATATTGGAAATTTTACAAGGATTAAAATGTGTGACTTTTTTTTGTAAGAATTAAAAATGAAATTCATAGTATTTATAGAGACCATTTACTTAATTAACTCAAATTAATATTATAAATATGCGATAAAATCATAGTTTTGATGTAAAATATGACATATAATATCTTTAAAATGAATAAGGGTTATATAAGTTTTTGTTTATAAAAATATAGCGAAATTTCATTTTAGTCCCTTAACAATAAAAAAATAAATGCTTTCTTGTTCACAAAAGTTTTCGCTTTCTTTTTGCTCCCCAATTGATGTGATTTTGATTTTGTTTTTCCTCCTTAAAAGGTGCACATTAATATTAATTAACCAAACATATTTTTTTAAAATACACTCAAATAAGATACCCGTTATTATTTTTCATAAAAGTTAGTCCTTGGCGTGGAATTCTCCAAAAAGTGATGGTTCTAACACAGAATCATTCACTATTTTATACTTTTTCAATATGTTTTGAATCTACCGCTATGTTTGAAACCTCGTTTTCTTCTTGTCAAAAATTAATTTTGAGATTTTTATTTGATATCCATGAATATTAAGATAAAATTAATTCAAAATTTAAATTCAATTAATAATTATTAAATATAAAATATAAATTGACATCAAATAGTGTCGAATAAATCTCAACTATAGGAGTCTAGAAGTCCTAACTCAACTGGCAAATGCCGAAATTGCAAGGCAGGACGCCGTGACCCGGATTCGAACCCGGGACCTCACAGTTGTGTGTGAGTTTATTTTTAGTGGATTACCACTTCATCTAAGACTAAATAAAAAAAAAAATCTCAACGATAGGAGAGTGTGCACCTTTCAATTATGTCAGGCTGAGAGTAACATTCTCAGCTAAGAGTGGTTTTCCATCTTCATTGATCGCATGTTCTTCATTGATCTCTATTAGGTTTAATGTTGAAAATTGCATTTCCTTCACAACCTATACTACAAAAAAAACATAAAAATAAAAAATAAAAAAAAAAAAAAAAATTGTTTTTAGTTGAATTTTGGAATCTTTGAAATTGATAAAAAATTTGTAGTATATTAAAAGTGGCCACCATACTAGAAGTTAATATATATATATTTTAAAAAGTTAATATATTTTGATTGAATTAAATCCAGATTTTTTTTTTTTATTTGCACGCCCTTCTTGTATGTAACATAGACAATCTAATGGTGAGAGAACATTTGATGGTCCAGGATTAAGATAAAGATTTTCCAAGCTAATTTCATAGCTAGAAAAAAAAAAAAAAAACATAAAAACTCAAGCAATATACATAGTAAGCAAACATATTTTTTACATTGGTGCTTCTTAGGTGATTTTAACACCATTTTTGGTGCTCATGAACAAAGAAGCATGTATTGGAATTTTGCTTGGTCCGCCAGCTTGGAGTACCCAAAGTCATGGTACTTTTGTTGGTTTTACCATTGGGGTCCGCCACAGTGGCATCACCGTTACTTTCTGAAGTAACGTTATTATGTAGGCCCAACATGAATAAAGAGTTGTGATACATATATAAATACCAATATAATATTAGTATGTGAGATAAAATTGTGGGATCCAATATGAGTTTCTAAGGTTGCACTATTAGAGTGAAAAATAAGTGAGTTGCTTCAAAATAATGTGACATTAATAGAACCCACAAAATAACTTTGGGTGAATTCACCATTGGAGATATCTTATTCATCTTCCAACTAAGGGTGTCGCTTTTACCTGGGCCAATGGAAGAAGAGGGAGACATCACACACAAAGGAGATTTCATAGAGCCATATGTTGTCAAGATTGGACCACTACTTGAAATACGGTAAGCTGCCTACAAAGAGAACCAATCAAACAAAAGAACTGGTAAGGATACGAGCAGTCAAACAAATTTTTGATGAACCACATTTTTTTTTTATTTGCACGCCCTTCTTGTATGTAACATAAAAATTATTTTTCCTGATGGACAAACAAACGATTAGTGTATATAAATACAAACATAAATGAAAGGAAAATACCAACAAGATACGATAATATGTTAAGAAAACTAATTGTTCGGATCATCCATGGTCAAATTTATGGTGCAACCGATTGCAGACCATAAGATTAATATAGATAAAATTAATCTCTCTTAATCTAATAGTCTAAACTTGCATGCACCATAAATCTAGTTGTAGCGAATCTGATTTTCTATTTCAGGTGACACAAAGTTAACAAAACACTCATAAGAATGACTTTCATTTGAACATCATTGAACATGTATAAATAAGGTTGTACAAGAATTTATTATAACAATAACCACTCCTCCATGTAAAAATGTACAATTCCTTCTTTATATTTAATGAATACTTGACTGGTAATTAAAAAACTGTAAATTTAGTCAATAATCATAACATACCTCAATTCACTACTAACTATTAAGGGTTCGACTTATCAACAACACAATAAAGCAAATGTCATTGGATCTACATGTAAATCCTTAATTTGTCAAATAATTAAAATTAAACAAAAGATATTTAAATAAAAAATGAAACCACAAAGTTATAAAAAAAATATTTAAATTTTCAAATTTTCAATAATTAATCCCTAAAAAGCCCCATTTACTAGTTGCAACAAATTGAACAACAATTAATATCCAATTTAATGATCATGGAACTATTTAAGTTGTTCGAATTGCCAAATTTAAGTTAAGTATGATAATGTTGTCGTCTTTAAGTTATCCAATGCCATCTTAAATTTAAATAACTAGTAACCCTGATACTCTTAAGAAAATCCTAAAACCCTAATATGTGGGCATATATATGAATTTGAATTTAAAGCTCCTTGAATTCAAATTGAAGGTTTGACTCTTAGATCTATAAATAAATTTGTCTTTGGACATGATTAACAAATAGATCACCTATTTCTAGACATGTCTAATTCTTTCATCTACCATTTAGACAAAGAAAACATTATAATTTCTTAAGAATAAATAAATATGTTTATGTCACAATATAGTTGAATCATGATTGACGTGGAAAACAAAATTGAATAGTACAAGAGTGTATACCTGATTCTCCTGCTTGATGTGATTCGGTTTTGACAAATTTCATTGTGCTAGATGTTTATCGAGGTTTTGTCTTCCGCCACTAAAGAAAACCTATTGCAGTCTCAATGCTAGAAACACTAATATTATGGTATTGAGCAAATGTATAGATTGAAGAATGGGCCGATCTTGAGTGTCTAGACCCAAACCATGGTAAACAACATATAATTGAGAGCCAAATTAGACGAAGTTTGTTTTGGCACCTCCCTATTTTTCTTATAAGCTACTCATGTCCACACGTTTTTGCACAAAATACTCTTTTAAAATATTCTATACAAACTACTTTTTTTATTTTCTTAAAATTACACGTACATATGTGTTCCAAAATTATAATTTTATATCATTTTTATTTAAAATTCTATTTTCTAAAAAACAGGTATGTGTTGCAAAATTCAATTTTTAGAGTGTATATACCGAGAAAAACTAACTTCTACAATTAAATATTACCTCAAAACAAAAATTCTATAATTACTAGAGTTCACAATGCAGATGGTAGGGACAGTGCACTTGAATATGTAGAGGTCGATGTTTGAATCCTAGATTTTTTGTTTATTCACCTTTATAATAAAATTCTAGCTATTAGATTACTAAAAAGAAAAAAAAATACTGAGAAATAATTAATTGCTTGGTCAACATAAAACATTCTGGTAACCCCAAACATTAAACAATACTATCACCCTTTTGTAGAGTGTCTTGAGAGTTGAAACTTTGTAAATCTTATTTCAAGCTAATAAAAAAAACAGTTATACTAATACCCATCTTATTTTTGGTACAAAGAAGGAAGGTTGGTAATACTTCATTGTTTAAGAATTTCTAAGTTGAAATCTAACTCCAAATTTTTTAATTTTGTTAGCATACTTTCCCAAATATATCCCAACTTAATCTAAACCACGCTACAACCCTGAAAAACCTCCAAAGTTTGTAAATAGTATGATCTTGAATGTCTGCTTAGAATTGTTTCAAGTTCATAGCAAGGTGCATTCACATGAAGACTAGAGTGGAAAAATGTTGTGACCAGTCCTACTGGCTTTAGGAGGTACATACATGTATCCTGGAAAATAATGTGATTAAGAGCGTAAACTATCTTCTCTAAGCATGTCCTACTTGCTTGGAAGTGGTAAGTCCTGATGTTAATAACCATACGAAGGCAAACGAGACACGTTAGGATTGACGACCATGTACCACATATTGTACATATAGCCTCAAGGTGATAAGCAGGCGCAACTTGACATCTGGAGGGACGACGTTAAAATCCAACTATCTCGCCATGTAAATAGAACCCTTTCTCTCATAACTAATAATTGTTTGTCCTTAATCCTACAAGGAAATAGAGGGAATTCGAAAAATCCTAACCGCGAAAAAAATCTGCAATGAAACCCCATTTAATTTTCTACAATTAACTCAACTACTTTGCACAGTCACATTAAACTTGCAAACTCCTCCCATTTTATATGCTTTTAATTTACTGTTTTAATAAGTTTAGCTAGTTTCCTAGTTTAAACTGCAATCCATGTTGACACAATTTTACTTACTACTTTATAACTTGAAAATTGTTTGGTGCATATGACAAATTTAGTCATCAGATACCTTTTATTCTATTTGATGTCATTATATACTCTTAATTTATCAAAAAAGAAAAGCATTTCAATCAAATATATATTATATATAGTTTTGAAAATGAATTCTGAAAATAGATTGAATATTGATATAGGTTATGAAAAAATTCAAAATATTATCTTTGTGTTTCTGAAAACGTGACCACTCTTGCTTGCTTTGATCTTAAATTTATCATTATTAAAAAATCATAAATAAATATAATTGCGCCCATCACATACAAACAATAATAATAAATATATTTAGAAAGTAAACAGACCTTAGAACCCTAAATGGTCCAATTCATTATCTCCACCACAAATCAATATGTTTCGGTATTTTGCAATTAATGTAAAACCTCTCGCAACAACAAGTTGTGTACCAGCATCTTGAACATTGTCTTATACCACCTGTCTCTTAAAATTGAAATAAAGTGAGCATACCAAATTATTTCACTATCAAACTTGTTTCCTCAATTTTAATTTTCACATTAAACAACCAACGAGGATGTTAATTTCAATCCTTTCTGTATTTCCTTCTCTTGGTATTCCTCTTATTTTTTGATCTTCTTTTACTTCTGCTCCTCTTTTCAAACTTTGCCTTTTCTCCAATTGCTTCAAAACATATTGAATTTCCCATCAAACCATTTTCATTTTCAACACTATAAGGTAATTTGTTTACAAGGATATCTGCAATCTCATGCATGAGTGCATCGTCAACATCGTGTGTGACATCCCCACAGTCATTTTCTTTAGTTTGTACACTATTTTCCTGCAAGAATGAAATATATTTTTTATCACTAGAAATCGAATTTAGTACTCTTAAATTTACAACATTTATGAAGTTTGCACAACAATCACTTGCATTAGGTTTCAGTGTTGCGTAATTTTATGTGCAATACCCGATGATACAAGAATGAAATATGATAATATGTAAAACACATACATAACCAATAATGATTTCATGTTTACGTAAATTAATCTAAAAAAATAAAAAATAAATAACAAGAATTGATGTGTGAAAATTTTGTCACATGTTATTTTTTCATATGATAGATAAAATAGATTAATTGGAAACTAAAACCAAAGCAAAAAATTCACGCAGTTGATTAATAATGTATTTGTAAAATGAGGACTATTGGCATGATTACTAGCTAGAATCACATCGACATAACTAAAAATAGGGAAATAAAACTATTTAATGGTTACGAACAATGTCAGGCCTAAAAATTTTAAGTTGGGCTACAACTCACATCAAAAAATTATAGATAGTGAAAATTTAGTAAAATATATTTGACAAAAAAAGTACTAATATTTGAATATAATAAAATTGGACATCTTTTTGGTAAAAATATGCCTACAACGACCAATGCAAGTACATCCTTAATTATTCATGTAAATTGCATATTTAAATTTCAACACTTTATTCTTTTTACTAAGTGTATGTTGGAATGAATAAGGAGTTAGTTTGGTAAAATCACCATAATTATATCAATTCAAACATGCATTAAGAAAAATAATTTTAGAAGTGAGTATTATAAGTTAAGAGTATTTACCCGGATATTGTTTGGAATGTGAAAATATTCCAATGAATTTTCATTAATTCCTTCTTCAATATTGAGATGGTGCCTTGAATTAGTTCCCTCTAGAAAAGACTTTGAGGCGCCTTCCCCAAATTGCAGTGGATATTGAAAGATCAGCGAATTTTGTAATGCTAATCTTAACTCCACATCTTCAGAAAAGGATGAAAAATCTGACTCTACATTAGTTTGAATCATCTTCGCTTTTCCTTTATGAAGAGAATTTGATTCAGCATCATCATTGTTATTCAAAACATTGTACATACCCTTTATTCCAATTTTCCTTGGTTCGGAAATAACAATGCCTCCAACTATATTAGATTCAATATCACTAACTTTTGGTTCTTCTTTTGATTTTAGGACTAGACTTTCAGCATTTTTGCATCTTTCATCCCATGGTACTTGTGTCTTTCTACTTTTTCTCCTTGATTTTTTTGAGGTCATGCATTTTTGAACAACGACATCATTGGGATGGAAAGTGGTCTCACCAGGCCCTAATTCCTTCTTTGTTTTAGACAAAATATGCATCTTTTTAGATTTTACATCTTCATCGATTGGATCATCTTCTTGGATCAGAGTTAGTGCTGATTTCCTTGACAGTGTATTGAGTTTTCTTTTCCCTTTCCTAGAGGTTTTACTTTCTAGAAGAAAAAATATTTGTTAGGATCCACAGATACTCATGGATAGTCACAATACCAAATAACCAACAAAAGATCAAATCATGATGATAAAGAAATCACCATCAAAAGAACTAATCATTAAATACCATAAGCATATACATTCCTAAACTTTGAGAAGTGAAAAGCAGAATAGTGGCAAAGTTGTTCAACGAGAATTGAAAGAAGCTCTACATAACATCTTAACAACAATATCAATAGTATATTACCTTATAGTAAAATTGTATGCAATTACAGAATGTATCTTAAAGTTACTTGGACAATCTTCTCATTATGGAGCACAAGATAGGGCGATTCCAATTATTTTCAAAGAAGTTAATGCATTTTTAATTCTAACAAAAATAAATTTACATAAAAAAAAAAAACTTAAAGTTATAAAAGAATATTAAAACATCCAATGTTGAGCCTTTTTCTTTTTGCATATTAAGTATACCCAATATATATATATATATATATATAAAAGGAGAATGTTAAACAGTGCCCTCAGGAAATTGGTTAAACAAGTAACTTTTTATAAAAAGTAGTGTAATTATTACTTAATCAAAAGTCAAAACTTATATTTTAAAGACAAATTTTTTATTTATAGTTCCCTTAATCATTGTCGTGAGGGCACTGGTTAGCAAGACCCATAATATAAACATCAATGATATTTTGATACCTCTAATTATCTAACATTCATTCAACACATATTATTCTCTATATATTTTTATTCAATCATATTACAAGCATTTTCTCTCTCTCTCTCTCCAAATATATTTTTAAATATAAAATAAAAAGAAATATAAATACTATTTTTATTCAATCATATTACAAGCATACTCTCTCTCTATAGTGGGTGTATGGGTGTCCAAATATATTTTTAAATATAAAATAAAAAGAAGTATAAATACTAATGATCTTTTTAGTTACCTGTTCTTCTAACAATTGGACCAATATCTTCATCCATATCATCATCGTTGGTCAGATCGATGATATCATTGTCGGTCAGATCGATGACATTGTCGTCCGTCAAATCAATGACATTGTCTTCAGTCAGATCAATGACATCATCATCAGACAGATAAATGACATCATTGGTCGGATCAATGACATCATTTTTATTAATCTCTATTTGCTCATGTGAAGCTTCTAATGGTGGACTTGATGACTTTTGGTTGGAGACATTATAACTGAATCAACCATAAAAAATGCGTTAAGATGTTAATTTCTATCAAATATATTCTTAAGCAAAAATTTGTTTTAAAAAATTATTTTCAATACATATATAATAATAACAACCTTTTATACTTGGTGGTGTAAGACATGGTTTCTGTTACAATCTTATTTACTATACTAGATATTTCTTATCAACATCTACATAGTTAACATCAAATATATAAAACACTAAATTACTACAAATATGTATATAACTTTTATTAATGCATGTGCTTATTTTAAAGAGTTCATGGAGAACTGGTAGCAATAAAGGTTAATGGTTAAGACCGTCTCTAACTAAAATTTGAAAAATTGGGTATATCAGTTGCCTCTTTTATATATCTTTAATTTAGTTCATTTTTAGCTGATGTGTGGATAATCGCTTATATATTAAAGCTAAAAAAATTTGTTCAAGCATGAGTCTCTCATATAACTATACTTACATACCAACTAACGAAACACATCGTCTAACTGTATGGCTTATAAAATTTTCGAAACAAAAGTGCATATACCTAGATCTAATCCCTACCATAAAGGTTGTACACCACTCGTTGGGTAAAGATATTACACAATAAAAACATCTAAGAGACCTTGTGATCTCATCTTCACCTAAAATATATTCTTTTTTCATATGTGACTAATCACTTAGACTTGAACTCCATCAATCTCCCTCAAAATGTGTGTCTCTCTCATATCATTATACTAAACCAATTACACAGGAATCCACTCACACTCCCCATCAAGTAGAATCAAGAGTGTGAGATCACTTGTTAGAGCGTCCAAAAACTACTAAGACGAACAACAAACTAGTGATCATGACTGCCAAGAGACGCTCACGCCTCATAAGAAAGTACCTATTATGTTAGATAATCATATTTGAGTAATGGGATAGATAATAATGAATAACTCTTACCCCACACTGAAAGGTTCACAATTGTGTGTATCTTGATGATCATATTTGGACAAATCAATGAAGAATGAACCGATTTTGACAAATGATCCCATGACTAGCTTGATGACTAAAAATTAGAGTATGCTTTCAAGTTATTCTCAACACCTCTTTTTGTCTCTCTGCATGCACAAAACAAACAACTAGTTTATATAAATATCAACATAATTTTTTTATTTAAAAACAAATCAAATATTAATATTTTAAAAAAAAAATATGCTCTAATAGTCAAATAAAGTTATTGTTAATCAAATTATTACGAGTCTACATAAATGAAATAAAAATACCAATAACCTAAGACAATAATATCTTATGCAAACTTTTTAGCTTAGGATTTATGCAAGGCTTCTAAGAGTCTAACATCAAATATGTGCTAAACAATTTAAGATTTTAAGCATAAATAATACATACATACATGTATAAATATAACCCATTAGAATAAAAAATGTCAAAAAAAAATTCAAGGATTCATTGAGGAGAAATTACATTTTACTTCATACCATTAATTGGCAGTTACACACAAAAAAGCATTTATTAAATAAGTATTTTTCAAATCAATGAGTTCACAACATTGAATATATATATATATATGCTAGAAAGAGTTTACAACATCGGGCGTAAGTTGTTTTTTAAGGAAAAGCTAGGCGGTAAGCTAGTTGATTAGTTTTAGCAATTAAAACTTTAATTGTAAGATGTTTATAAAATATGGTAAACTAAAATTCACTTAAAGAGAGCTAAAAAAAAAAAGCTCTTTTGAATCATCTATAGTCGATTATACAATGTTCAAATTATAGGTCATTAGATTATGATATATAAAAATTATCTCTCTTGATTTAACAATCTATAGCCGGATGCACCATACAGGTGATAGGCCAACGCAATAACTTTCAATAGATAATGAGGCTTAAAGTAAATTTTAATAAATTAAAACTTATTGTATACATATGGGGCCTTTTTTAATTTATAAAAACTTATCCCAGATTATTTTTATTAGTGAACCACAACTTAGGGATTCAGGAGCTTTACCCTTGAATCGACCCTAACAGTTGATTGTAGGGATCTTACTAATTAGTTGCACATTGATGGGTAATTTTTTTTAATAGATCCGCACAAATTAAACAAAATAAAATAATTTGTGTAATTAAGACAAATTACATTAATAGCCAATTTTTTTTTTTTTTTTTTTGTCAAGTAGCCAGGCTAGAACTCACACAATTTAATTGTGGAGAAGTGGAGCGTCCGGGGTTCGAACCCCGGCTCCTGCATATAAAATGCAATATCCCTACTAACTGAATTAAGTTCACGGGGATACATTAATAGCCAATTTAATGGTCAGGGTACCATTTCATATGTTCAGATAGTCCAAGTTAAATCTGATTAAGTTGTAACCCTAAAATGTGAAACTCCTCAGAAAACCCTAAAATCCAAATATGTTTTCATATGAGTTTGGATACCTGATTCGCCTATCTGAATTGATTACACCTGAGCTAAATCAAAATTAAATTGGATACCTGAATTGATTACAATAGAACTTAATCATCATGAATCGTAAACCAAAATTAAATTGTAGAAAGATTTGATACCTAATTCGCCAGTCAGAATTGATTACACCTGAACTAAATCGGTGTTTAGATATTCTCTTGCGCCGCGATAAGAAGTGGTTTCACTCTCATGAGAAGATGAATAGGTTTTTAATTGGGCCGACTATAAGTGTCCATATCCAAACAATGGTGAACAGTATATGAATGAGCAAAATTAGATAAAGGTACTTTTCGCACCTCCTTATTTTTCTTATAAGCTACTCATTCACACTTTTTATACACAATAATCAATTTTAAAGTCTTTTATACAAAATACTAGTTATTTTAATTTTTACAAATGAAACTTAATTTTCAGAACACAACACATTGTATGTATGTATGTATGTGTTTTATGAGTTCTTCTCTCTGCCACAAACTTTTTTGTGGTCTATAATGGAATGATCCACTTCTTTCAAAGAAGGGACCTCTATTTATATATTTTCAAAATTAGATTTTCATTCGGCAAATGTTGCTCGCCTAGCGAATCTGAGCTTTCTTTAAATGGAGGAAAGTGATAGCTCATCCTCAAGGTCACTAAACTATCTTACATTGATGGAAAAATAGATGATCGCCCAACAAATTTTCTCTTGTATTTTCCGTCAAAACTCTCTGGAATCCTTCGCTTTTAGCTTGCTCATCTTAACTAGCAAAAGTACTTTGGATCATAATCCTGGATCTTTATCCTTCTTGGTCATTAATCTCAAAAATCTACAACATATGAAAGGAAATAGTTCAAGGTAGCTTAATTAGCATAAAACTATGTATTTATATGAAATTGGAGATTTTCCTATATTACTTGCAAAATAAGTTATTAAACGCTTTAATTAAATAGGTCAAATAACCAAAATTTGGGATATATACCAACTCTCTCCAACTTAGAAATTTCTTTTGTCCTCAAACAAAAATCCTCAAAAAAATTTCAAAAAGTAAATCAACAATGATGCATATTAAAGTTTGGCTTAAATGCACTTTTAGTAACCCCCTAACTTTGTCCCTTTTTCAAGTAGTCAATTTTGACTCGTGCGTGATTATAGTTGAACTATGCATGATTCTACTAACTTTACCCCCTTTTACAAGTAGCCAATCATTTTGAATCTTTGCACCATGCATGATTCCACTAAATTGCACAACTAAGACAAATGTGCACAACCCTCCTAAGATCAAAACATGAATATGAGAATGACTCGGATTTAAGAAAATCATAAATTACAGCGGGGTGTCTACAAAACAAACTATGAAACTAGCAATGCTCAACAACTCTAAAAAGGAATCAAAGAATCAAAAGTCAAACACATCGACCACGAACAGAAACTCAACCGCAACAACTCTAGCACTGCCGTCGGCAGATCCTGGAGCCATAACCATCAAGAACCCATCCAGATATCTAAGAAAACCGAAATTTTTGAAATATCTACCGTTAAATAGATCTGTGCATACGACATCCAACTTCTACCACTGTGAAGTATGTGTAAATGACCCTTGTATGGACCACCGCCATGATAAAAGGCGGAGGTTGTTGATGCTCACCCAAACAGAGGTTGCTGCGAACAGCCCAAACCAATGGAGCTTTGGAGGACGTCAGGAGGATGGAGACACCGCGAACTAGAACAACCTCAACCAAAATAACCGATGTCGAAAACGCCGACAAATCTAGGATGTGGGTGGTGCGGAAAAAGAATTGATTCTTTTTAAATACATATATTGCTTATCGAATAACGTTAGCAATTCTCGTAGCAATTGCATGTGCAAAACGTAGTTGTATAACTTGTTTTATCATCTATTAAAAAGAAATTTTAAATGAAATATATTTATTATAATGATTTAATAAACGATTTTTCATCTCAAAAGCTCAAAAAATAAAATTTAAATAATATATTTTTCCAAAAACAAACTAATTTGAAAAGGACCCAATTCTTATAATTTGCTTTAGACCTTTTTTTTTTTTTTTGAGCAAAATTTGCTTTAGACCTTATTGGTTGAGACGGTCCATATGTATAATTAATTTGGTTAAATAAATTATAATTTATTGTTTAAATACTTCTATTTTCAATATTAATCAAAGTTAAATGAATTGCAACCAAAGTTGTTTGGGCTCCAGTGGCAATGAGCTCCTTCCAAGGACGTACCGGGGGAATATCGGGTCCGATTCCCAGGAGGAACAACGCTTGGTCAGTGCACATGCCTCTACGCATGAGCCGAATTAGTCGTCTACTTTTGATGGATCGGAAACCGATACGAAAGCAAAAAAAAAAAAAGTTAGATGAATTGCACCCCCAACTCAGGCTCCTAGATCCACCATTGTATACAAACATCATCACACGAATGCGGTTTCGTTTTTTACCTTTGGCTCAACTCATTTGATATTTGATAAGATGTTAAATAATTATAAGATCGGACAATAAATTAATGTTGTGTCAATTTTAAATAAATAGAAAAGAAAAAAACAATTCAAAAGCACATGTAGAAACTTCCACGAAGCCAAGGTATGAAAAAGAGGTATATAGCACGAGAAAGTAATATAAAATATCTACAAACCCAGACAGAAAATAGACATTAGATTATAAATAGAATTGGAAAAGCATTTGGTGTATTGCAATATATTTTTAAGTTAAAAATGCAATATAAAGCATATTTAAAAGAAAATTACAATATAAATTATTATGTAAATAATTAAGCATTCAAACGAAAACAAAATATTGAAATAAATCACGTGAATCAAGACATTCACTATTTGTTTCTATTAACTTGATTTAGTGTATTAAAACTTAAGTATATTAAGTTAAAATATGCAATTGCTAACTTGGTAATAATATTTAGGCTTAAATATGAACATGATCCCTGCAAATATCTGACGTTTTGGTTTTAGTCCCTATAAAAATATTTTTCTAGTTTTAGTCTCTGCAAATATAAAATATTTGGTTTTGGTCCTTGGTATTTTGTTTTAATCCTTGTAAAATCATTTCATATTGAAAATGGTCCCTATAATATTCATTTTAGTCCTCGTTTTGAGGGACTAAAATCAAATATTCTACATATTACAAGGACAAAATCCAATATGAATCAATTTTACAAGGACTAAAATAAAATACCAAGGACCAAAACCAAATTTTTTATATTTACAGAGAATAAAACCAAAAAAATATTTTTACAGGGACTAAAACCAAAATGTCAGATATTTGTAGAGATTATTTTCTTATTTAAGCCTAATATTTACGAAGAAAAAAACATATATAATGATAATATAAATGAATGCGTAGTAAAAGTCACTTGTCAATTGAGTTAAAAACAATTCACGTTTAAAAATGAACACTTGAGTTAATTATGTTAATTATGTAGGAGTTTTTTTTCTTTCGTGTCGGTTTTCAACCCTCATCAATGGTGGACGACTAATTCGATTCATGCTTAGAGACATGCATACTGATCAGACGTTATTTTTTTTTAAATTGAACCCGATATTTCTTAAGTACATAAATGAGCTCCTTATCAATGAAGCTCAAACAATTTGGTTAATTATGTAAGAGTTAATTATGAGAAGAACGCAACTCTCCATATGTCTGTTTGGACCTTGGCTCAAGACCACTTCATAAGGGTAACAGTGAACTATAAAATATATTTTACCGAAAAAAGTAATCTGCATATAAACTTGGCAAAACATACATGAAGACAAAGTGTGACAAATGATGTCATCGATCGTGAGAAAAAACTAAAATAAAATAATATGAGTACAAACCTGTACAGAAAATTGAATTGACTAGAAAAATTTACTTTAACTCCTTTATTTAAGTTATTAACAAATCCAGCTATTTCATACGTAACATAATCATTTTTTAATTAAAAATTTGTTACACAAAACTATTAGATCAAAATAAATAACAAAATCCTTAAAAAAAACATATATTACTTTGGGAAGGTCATACTTCATATACTTTTTCACAAAGAATCAAGTATATTAATTGTATATATATATATATAAAAAAAAATACACATGAGTAAAAAGCATGCGGACAAGAACCTATGTCACTACTTGTAAAAAAAAAAAAAACCTATGTCACTAAACATTTTTAGACGGCAAAATCATTTATCATAAACTTACAATCTTCTGTAAATGTTTAGAAAACCAATCGAAAAATTGAACATTACATTTACTACACTTAGCGGAACAAACCCAAGACACTAATTTAATTTACGCAATAATTCCATCAAAAGATGCCACTTGTCCATCAAAAATTATCTTATTGTAAAACACTAATGGCTTCATAGATAACAACAACCATAGTCAACGTGACTAATCATTCACACTTGAATTCAGCGATCTCCCATCAAGAGCATGGTTGTATCAGCACACTCATGTAGTGTTGTAGGCGTTCCTTTTTCCACATCACTATACTTGATCAAAAACCTAACCTTACTTCCGCTTTTCCACTAAGTTGAACCAGACTCCGTAACACTTGTTAGAGATATCAGAGGAGCATTTAGAGCAACAAGTTAACGCTCCAAGATTATAAGAGATGTTACATCTCTATCCAAAATTTTAAAACATTAGATATACAAACCACATCTCTTATATTCAACATTTTATCCATAATTCATAATCGATGTGAAACTAATCACCCACACTTAATCTCAACAAATTTCAAATTCTTTATGCATTCCACATTCCCATTGGAAGAGATTTCTTCCCCAACTCCAATCCCATTGCCAACCATCCGCACATTAATTTTTTATTTTTTTTTGCTTATAAGAACTCCTCTTAATGAAAAATGTAACAAATATCTTGTATTATAGGTCACATTTCACTAATCCCTATTATTTTTGTTATTGATGTTGATGAATAACAAATATAATTTTTCCTTAAAAAAACAAATAAAAGTTTTAATACTAATAATAATAATATTATTACGTAACATTAAAAAAACACTTAAAATAATAAGAAGAGTTGTGAATGAATAAAAAATGAGGTGAAAATTTGTTATAAGGAGAAAGTGACAAACTTTACTGCTTTTAAGGACAACGAAATGCAACTAATGTACGCAACGAAGAAAATTTTGTCAAACCACGTCACCAACAACCTTTTAAAAACAAAACATGAAATTCCAATAATAACCTTAACCATCTTATCTATTCTCTTTTATCTCCTTCTGTTTTGTTCCTCGATATATACGAAACCAACTGAAGCAACAAACTCAGAAAGCAAAAGTTAGTTGTTTGTTTTTTATCGCTTTCTCTGGAAAATCATCAGTTGTTTTTCCATTCTCATTGTTTGGTTTTTGATGGAAAAGGTTGTTGGAGGAAAGTATAGAATTGGTAGGAAAATTGGCAGTGGATCATTTGGTGAAATTTATATTGGTATGAATTATAAGAAACTTTATTTCATTTTGCATGTTTGATTTTTTTTATTTTTTTGTTTAATGTTTGAGTTGTTTTATGATCATTTTCAGGGGCACATGTTGTGACTTCTGAGCTTGTGGCCATTAAGAAGGTGAGTCTATTGGAAATTGTTGCTTTGATTTTTGGTTATTGCTTAGAATTTTCCTTTTTATTTTCTTTATTTGTTGTAATAATTGTGATTAGGAAGTGATCATTTTGAGTTTGTTATTGCATTTTAAATAATTACAAATACTCTTGGGATTAGGCGTCCTGAGAATAGGCGTATCTTAGTTGTACGACACTCGTATGACACCTGTGTAACACATGTCTGACAACTTAGACAAGTGTCTCAAAGAAACTTAGTTTTCTTTGCTTTTATATATATCTTGGATACTCTCGGACACATTTTAGTCGCATTTAAGGTAATAATAGTGATGATCAATGAGAGAGTTAAATTAAAGACCTTAAATTTGATTACATCGTTTTTATCTTTTCCGTAGTAGATGGATGGATGAAGCTTAAAGACTATCATATCTTGTATTACAATTTTTGTAGTGGATCAAATTTCTCAATTAGATGCATGTTTAAATTTTGATTGTTAATTTACATCTTTTGGTCACTGAACGTGTAAAAAGTCCTCAACTTTGTGATGGTTTATAATAGACATATTCTTGTGTAATAGGAGAAGAAGAAAACTCAACAACCACAGCTACTATATGAGGCAAAGTTATATAACATTCTTAAAGGAGGAAGTAAGTTATAAAAGCATAGCTTCAATTTATGTTGAATCTTGTTTCCCTCACAATATTTTTCCCTTTGTTTTCTCAGTCCTTTCTAATTTATTATAGTAATGGAATTTAAGGTGGTATTCCAAGAATGAAATGGTTTGGTACTGACGGAGACTATAATGTTCTAGTTCTTGAACTTATGGGCCCGAGTCTCGATGACCTGCTTTACTACTGCAGTGGGAAGTTTTCGCTAAAATCGGTTTTGATGTTAGCCGATCAAATGGTAATCATTGATTCATTTATGGATTGGTTGTTTAGTTATCATTGAATGCATCTTTTCCTTTCTGTTTTTAAATTTAGCTTCTCTATATGACCATGTTTTCTGTATGAAGGGTCTGTTTCGATAAACAGCTTAATTAAATGCTTATAACATAAATGTTTATCATAAGCTCTCTCTAACAATCACAAAAGTGTTTATATTAGTAGATATACTCAAATAAGTAAATCAAACAGGCCCTAAGCCTGTTTTATTTCTTTGATGACAGCTTACGAGGATAGAGTATTTACATTCCAAAGGATTACTACACAGAGATATCAAACCAGATAACTTTCTTATGGGTCTTGGGAAGAAAGCAAACCAGGTAGCTTCAATGCTTCATGAGTATTCTTTCAAAAATCAGAAAACTTAAATGGATAGTTTTTCTATGTTATAATTCCTCTATATTTCCAAATTTAACATATGATATATGAATTATGTTACATTCACAGGTTTGTATGATTGATTTTGGACTTTCAAAAGGATACAGGGATCCTATCAGTTACAAGCATATTCCTTACAGGTATATTTTTTATCTAGCTTTATAGTTTTTGTTTGATCTCTTCTTGACATGGATCATATTTATGTGTCGTGAACCATCTTTACAAGCGATGAAACATCTTTCTGTCGTGGATCATTTCTCTTTCTGTCAATGTGAAATCTTCAAAATTGTCATATATTGATTTTATCTAAGGATTTTGCTTGATTCATTCTTAGTGACTTGTGCCTTACCACTTTGAATTTAGCCATCTATGTTTACGTTGTTTAATATTGTTTTATCTTGATAAACTCATCCAGAGAGAACAAAAACTTAACAGGAACTGCACGTTATGCAAGTAGCAATACTCACAAAGGAATTGGTTAGTACATGAGAGAATTTTTCCTTCGTTATTGTCTTAAGATATGACGTAAGCTACAATTTTCACTCACAATTTTGGTTTAACTTCTTCAGAGCAAAGCCGCAGAGATGATTTGGAGTCTCTTGGTTATGTTCTTTTGTACTTTTTGAGAGGAAGGTATGTCTCATCCTATTGATTATACTTTTACCATGCATCATAAAGATGTCGCTTGCGACTCTCAATGGTGCAGGGTTATTTTGGTAAACGTAAGACTTGACTATTTGGTTTTTGCATTTTAGCCTTCCTTGGCAAGGTCTGCAAGCTGCCACCAGAATGCAAAAATATGAAAAAATATGCGAAACGAAGTTAAACACTCCCATTGAGGTATGCGGATCATGTTTCCCCTAAGGTACATGTATTTGGTCTATAAATGTTTTCTGACTATGAATTTCTTGTTCTTAGGTACTTTGCAAGTCATGCCCCGTGGAGTTTGCTTCTTACTTTCATTATTGCCGCTCCTTGACATTTGATCAACGACCAGATTATGGATATTTGAAGCGCCTGTTTCGTGAATTGTTCACTTCTAAAGGTAATAACTGTTTGTTTATTAATCTGCTAGCAACAGGTTCTTTAAGATGGCAATTTACATGTTGGTTGATTATTTTTGTTTCATTGGCATTAAATGTCATTGTAGCATTATTTTGCACTCTATTCATTATCCAAATCATAATAAGTTTGTAGGTATCCATGTCCAAAGAAATTTATTCTCTGAAATTATCATAACTTCAAATGATCTCTGAGATTGATAATTCTCGATAGCATTAGTCTTTTCAAGAAAGCATACAGTTGAGGATTTTCAATTTCAGAAATTACTTTAGAATTTCATTAATGTCAGAGACCAAATTTTCTGATACTTACAGTTTAAGAAACTAAATTGAAATGTAATTCACTTCCTAAATTTATGTTTGGCAGGATATGCTGCTGACTATTTATATGACTGGACGATTTTAAAATATCAGGAGATTCAACAGATAAAGGAACAAAATCAATCAATAGTGCGTCGTTCCTTTTCCAACATTTTAGTTTCAATTATGGCTTCCCTATTTTCATTTGTAGAAATGTGAAATGTATATGGATTTTCTGATAGCTTTCGCATTAAATTTGTACTGATTTTGTTTGATTTCTCAATGACAATTTGTAGGCTCCAGTTGCCGTGCCTACCAGTCTTGAACCAGGGGATGTGGATGAGCATAGAGGTAACTTCATTCTTGTAGTCGAAGTATTGTTTGCGCATTCATTCACAATATTTTCATTATTGTGAAGGAATTTACTCCAGAGCATGTTCTAATGACTTTAGTTCCTTTTTCAGAATACAATGACTGTACTCAAAATGTTGTGCCAAAGCCAAAAATCTATACCGACCGTCCACGTGTGTGTATGAAGCTCAGGGTAGCTAACGTCGACAATCTTGATGATGAGATTCAAACAGATAAACAAGTATACCTCTCTGCATGATGAAGTTATTAGTTATTACTTAAACTATACTGATATTAAAGTTACATTCATATATTTTGCTAAAGTAACTCACTTAAATGGGATATGTTTTTGCAGAAAGTGAATACTGATTTGCCTATTTCCACTGTCATGCCTACGGAAGATGTTCCAAAACCAGAAACGACTGTGGAAACCTCAAACCCTAATGACGTGTTAGGGAGTAAATGTGGTGCTTCTGATGACTTGGTTCCTTCAATACGCCGAGTTTCATCCATCAATTAGACGGTAGGGGACATTTTTCCAACCTAACAAACTTGTGGATTTGGCCAGATTGATGCACGGGCTACAACTCATAGACATCTCGGTAGAATATTTTGTCGTGTTGCTTACTTGGTTTATTTCTCAGTGTTGGAATTTGAATTACTCGCGACGAAGAAATTTTCCACGAATTTGCTATGAAGCTTCATTGAGATTGAAAATTCGAGTATGAGGAGAAGCATGATTTGAAGTTGATCAAAGTGTTTTGACCCATTTTCGAAGATGTCTTTGTTGAAGGGTCTAAGTGCCCTACTAATTCTGTATAAGAAAGTCGAAGAAGAGCTGCAGGAAGACCTTGGCTTGATTGGCTAACCTAATTGCATTTGCTGCTAAGTTGCCATTTTCGAACGAACGGCTGCTAATTCGATATTGGAAGACAGTTACCAACCGTCACAAAAGCAGCGGGATAAAGAAGCGCCAGGACATTAATTTCTCTTCTTGTAGTTTGAATTCAAATCTTGTTAGATATCCCTAGACAGTTACTACACTGCAGGTACTTAGGCTCTTAAACATTATAGTTACTTAATTTTCCTCTAGATTCTAGTATCAGCTATATAGTTAATTTTCTTGATCACATTGTGTGTTAGAATTAGATGAAGTTTATCATAGGCAGTTGCTAGTTAGTTAGGACTAGTTAAATTGGTTGGGATCACATCACTGTATAGAGTGTATCTTACACTCATTGTAATCAACTTTTCTCATTCTATCTATTCCAAATAATCAATCTTTCTCAATTTATTTTTCTTTGTTGGGCTCTACTACTAGATGTAAAAGTAAGTTACACTAGTTAGTTAATCTAATTGACTATATAAGCCTTATTCTGCTCTTGATGATGTGATCAACATTCTCATTATCAATACAATTTGTATATTACTCTTTAATACTTTTCTCTTATCTATAGTTTCCATCAAGAATAGTAGTATTCTGTCAAAAAAAATAAAAATCAAGGATAGTAGTATCTATCATGCTTCTCAACATTGTTGTTTGTTACATAGAATCTTATTTGAAGCACTCTACCTTTGAGTGCTAATCATATATTGCAAGAAATTGGTCTTGAATATATAGTATTAACTACAAAGTAAAAATAATAATTTTGGTGCCCCTAATAAAATGGTGTCTTGGGCGGCCGCCCCCTTCGTCCATGCTCATGCTCGTGCGCATGCTCATGCTATGTGCCATTCTTGTTGATATATATAGTTGTTGATACACATCAAGTTATGTATTGCATGAAAAAAGTTGGAGGACATTGTATGTAGCTATATATTATAGTTTATTTTTGAGGTTCATTCAAACATTTTTTTTACTCTACCACTGCGTGACACACTTAATCTTTGAGGTGTCCATGCTTCGTAGGTTTTGGTACTTCAATATGTTAGAGTAAATGTGGCAGGGAATGAAGGAGGCATGTGAGTAACCTAGGAGGATACTGCTTTATGGAAATTGAGAGCTGAGAGAGAGAGAGTGTATCCAAAATAATCAATAATGGTTTTAAGTGCTCGTTTGGTTCCGCGTTTCGTAGCCTCCAACGCGAGTTAGCTTTTTGAAAGGTGGTTTCACAATACTTTTTATGTTTGGATAACTTCAGAAGTGATTCCATAAAATGTGAATATAGTCCCGAACTCGCGTTTCTGTGAAGCCACAATTCGGAGCTTTTGCGGCAATGTAATGTGATTTGGGAATTAATTTTGTGTTGACTGTTTTGTTTTCCCTAATTACCCATGATTTCTTTTCCTTTTTCCCACAGAGTTATAAATCGTATCCTCCAAACCAACAACACAGGCGGTGATGATTTTGGTTTCACGGCAGCGCTGCTTCAAGCTTTGCACAGCTGCAACCTTCTCTCTCTCTCTAGGTTAGAGATGAGGTTGAAATTGGGCTTCAAAAACCCATTAGAAAAGCCTGTTAATATTTTTATTAATCCTTTAAAAATAAACGTTTGACATAATTTGTTAAGTAATGAGTTAAAAAATTAATATAATATATCTAACTAAAATTAAACTATCTATATATATACACAAAAAAGTTTTTAATGGAACTTTTTATTTTAATTTTTTTATTTCTTAATGAATAATCAAATTAATAATGCAACAAATATTAATACCCATTTTGGTAATTATGCACTCAAAATAAATTTTGATCCAAGCTATCCAAACAACGTGAATTTATAAGAATCACTTTTGTCTTAATTCAAACATAAATCAATTCACGTTCAACTCACCTTTTACTAAAATCAATTCTAACAAAATCAATTTTATCAAAATCAATTTTCTCCACCGCAGAATCAAACACACACTAAACCTCTTTAGGAGCATTTGCTCTCTGCAGTTGGAATTCCATTTTCCACCGTGTTTTCTTCATTTCAGTGATAACATACAGAGTTCTCTTCTATTGTTGGTTTTTTGTGCACATTTATGGTATGTTTGGATTTACGTTTGCAGTGCCTTTTTCGCGTGCCAAGGTGTTCTAGACGTGATAACAGAGAAGCTTTAATTTGAAGAGTTTCAGAAAACGTACGTTGGGTGGGTATCCACTGTAGAAACAAACACACTTGTTTTTGTGTTCAGTTTCTATGAGATGATGACACAACCCTTCTTTAGTCATAATTATAAACACATGATCTTTTATATTTTTTCTGTTTTTTTCTCTAAACTTTTGTTTGTCTTTTTTCTAGAAATTTTAAAGTTGCTTCACTTATGCTCGAATTTAAATACGAGACTCCGAAGTTAGAAGAAACTTACAATTGTGTTGTCTCATCCAATTCTTTAAATATCGACTATGAATTAAGTCCTTTTCTGTATATTACAATATTCGTCTGAATCTAATTTGTAATTTTACTTGAGTGGAGTCAAAAATAAATGGAAATGATTCCTTGCAATAGTTGTGTCATGTAGTTACTAATCTGAACCGTTCGATTTAAATCAAAAGTTGAGACGGTTTAAAATTGAGTTAGTTAGTATAATCTCAATCATTAGATCTAAAATCAGTAGTCAACATTAACTAGTGTGCGAAAGAGTGTCCTTTGATTATAGTAGGGAAATCATCCATATGTTTGACTTAATCATTTATACGTTCCTCTTCACTTCATATGTCAAGTTGATTGGAAACGGAGCAGAAGTAAAACAGTGGACTCTCACCATCATCATCATTATACTACATGATGAAGTAGAGAATGAAATAAAGAACTTGATGATGTTACTTTTGCATGGCTCTCAAACCACTAATAATTATAATAATAATAATAAAAAAGTGTAAAATAGTATATATGTTTGTTTTCATCTGTAAAAGTTGATTGGTCACAAGTAGTGGAATGGCACCATCATCATATTTGTGGGAGTAATGATACATAGACAGTCTTAGGAGACAATACATCCTTTGACACCCACACAAAAATCTGACACGTAGTCACGTGGACTCCGCACAAGCACACTTTCTCTTTTCTCTCCTCCTCTCTCTTTCTAATGCATGGGGTGTACAAGAGTGTATAAGAATAAAGGGTATCTATGTATCATTACTCTATTTGTATCATATGATCGTGTGAAAAGTGGAATGCAAAACATAATGATGTTGCATTTACCTGACGTTTAAATCGCTAATATTGTACTTTTTAAATTAAATATATAAATTATTTAATATATATAAAGAGCAATTGTTTCTGATTATCTTAATTAACCATTCCTCTTAATTAGTCTCCTTAATCATCTTACAAGTTACAAGAACACAATGGTTTGCATTATTTCATTTTATACGTTTTTTAAACGATGTCTTTAGAATAATTGTTAGAATCACCATCTATACAATAGTATCGAAATTTAATTCATATAGACGAACAATGTACATGTATTTTACATTATCAGTCATTTAAAAAGTTAGACTTTTGTCATACTTAACATAAAAATCATGATTGATTAACCGTGACAAGTTTTACACTCATCAAAATTATTCTCTGTATTTTTATAGTATATAAAAAATAATTGGACGTTGTTTTTTTTTTTTTTGACAAGAATAATTGGACGTTGTTAAATGTTAGTATCCAGCGAATCAACGTGCAAATTATTATTAAGTCAACTTGTCCATCACGATCAATTGTCCGACACAGCTTCCACTTTCCAAAAAGTTTGACACAATAATGCATGATAAAATAAGAAAAATTGTACGATCCAAATATGGTCCAATTTTATTAAAAAAATACTTAAAATCATCTAAAACATTTTTTTGAGAAAAAAATATACATTAAAATAACAATAACTACCTATTTTTAATTTTTTTTCTAATTTATTATAAATATGGTAACTAAATTCATATAAATTATTTAGAAATTATAATAAATGGTTAATTTTTCAATTTTAACATATTAAATACTACTTAAAAAAATATGCAAGTTTTTAAAGATTAAAATTATATTTATTTAACATATTAATTTTTATTTTTTCAATAAAATATTAAAAAATGTCATTAAAAAAATCAAAAAATTATTTTAAATGTAAGTTTACAGGCCATAAAAAAAGGTATTTACTCTTATTTTAGTTGATTATTAGTTTCCCAATAAAAAAGTATATATATTTTCGGTACTTTAAGTGTATTTTTTTTTTTTTTTAACTAATCTAGACCATAGATGCTCCCATATAAATTGGCAGCTTCTTTGTTCATTTTTTAACCACTGAGTGTGAGAAGCAATTCATCACACATTGCAAATCAGAAACCATGGCCAAAATTGCGTTAGGAACAACCCGAGAGGCTACTCAACCAGATTGCATTCAGGCTCTAATTGTTGAATTCATTGCCACCTTTCTCTTTGTCTTTGCTGGTGTTGGTTCTGCAATGACTGCTGGTATATATATATATATCTATCTATCTCCTAACTCAAAATAGTACTATACTATAACACTTATTTTTGTTCTTTACTAAATGTTCATAATTCAAACTCTGGCTACTAAGAACATTCATAATGAAATATAAAGAAAAGGGGTCTTATAAATCAAATGTATTTGGTCTAGAGTCAGTTAAATTAATCTTTTGGAGAAAGTATGGATCTAAGACTAATTCCTTGAAATTTATTTCAATAGATAAGCTAAGTGGAGATGCCTTAGTGGGTTTGTTTTTTGTGGCTATTGCACATGCTCTTGTGGTGGCTGTAATGATCTCTGCTGCTCATATTTCCGGTGGCCATTTGAATCCCGCCGTGACTTTGGGCCTCCTTGTCGGAGGCCACATCACTATCGTTCGTTCGATCCTATATTGGATTGACCAATTGATAGCATCTGCAGCTGCTTGTTATCTTCTTCATTATCTCTCTGGTGGATTGGTAAGCTCTCAACTCTTCATATATTACTTGGTTAAGAATCATCATTTTTAAGGTAAAAAAATTTGAGTTGAGACTAAAATTGTAATAAACATAATATTTGAGGACCAAAACAATTTGATTTTAAAAGGAGAAAACTATTTTTTGGAAGATCAAAATGCAATTAAATTTATTATTATTTATGTTGGAAATATCCTTGTCCATACAATTGAAAAATATTTATTGATACAAATATTCTTGCTTTTTAAAGGGAAAAAGATAATAACCTTCTTTGTTTTTATTGTTTGAAAGCTAATTAAAAAAATATTGCACATTGAATCTTGCATGAATTACAGACAACTCCAGCTCATACACTTGCAAGTGGAGTAGGGTACACTCAAGGAGTAGTTTGGGAGATTGTGTTGACATTCTCTTTGTTGTTCACTGTGTATGCAACCATGGTTGACCCAAAGAAAGGAGCACTTGCTGGCCTTGGCCCAACCTTAGTTGGGTTTGTGGTGGGGGCAAACATCCTTGCTGGTGGGGCTTTTTCGGCAGCTTCAATGAACCCGGCAAGATCTTTTGGGCCTGCTTTGGTTAGTGGAAATTGGACAGATCATTGGGTTTATTGGGTTGGACCACTTATTGGTGGTGGGCTTGCTGGTTTCATTTATGAGAATTTCTTCATTAATAGAGATCATGTTCCTCTAGCTGTAGATGAAGAAAGCTACTAAGAATTAAGATTAGGTTTTTCCTTGGGAACTTTGCATAAAATTTGTGTTACTGTGCTTTAATGTACAAGTGCTTTATTTTTGTGCTTGGTAGAGAAATAAAATATGATTTCTAGTATTATATTTGTGTGTAGAATAACATGTCAATACTAATAAAGACTTATCAATACTAGTTGACTAAGAGCAACTTTAGTTCATGATGATATACTATGCCCAAATTTCTTATAGATGATGACAAATATATAAAACTTGCATTGGAGTAAGCTTGATATGATATGACAAAGGGTGAGATAAAACTTAGTATGCATCTACTATAGAATCAACTTCCAAAAGATATCAAGCATTGAAATCATTGACAAAAAAAAAAAATCAAAAGCATTAAACTTATTATTTTATATCAATATCATTAATATTTGTATTTGTCTAAAATATAATTTGTTGTTCATGACCAGAAAAAAAAAAAAAAAAACATGTAATTTGTTGTTTATTGTCATGTACTATTTTGTATTCCATTAAAAATGCAGTTTTTGTGTATTATTGTTGTGCATTTTGTTGTTTATTGTTTAGGTAAAATTTATTAAAATAATATAAAATACTTCAGATGCCGCCTCAATTAACATCAAATTATTTTTTGGTATATAAATTGATGTTTATTGTCTTTATAAATTGACAGCTTCTTTGATCATTTTTCTTGAGTGTAAGAAGCAATTAATTGCACATCGCAAATCATAAGACAATATGGCCAAAATCACTTTAGGAACAACCCAAGAGGCTGCTCAACCTAATTGCATCCAGGCTCTAATTGTTGAATTTATTGTCACCTTTCTCTTTGTCTTTGCTGGTGTTGCTTCTAAAATGGCTGCTGGTATGTATATAATATAAAACATTTAGGTGTCCCGGTGTTGGACACGTGTCAGTGTCTGGCACCGACACCTATAATTAATCTAAATTATATTATTTTTTTAAACTATTATTTGGGTCAGTGTTCGTATTGTGTCTGGTGTCTGTGTTTCATAGCTAATAACTTACTAACATTTGTTTATATAGAAAACTAATGAGTGTGATACCAAAGCTTACCGTTAAATTAACTCAGACTTCTAAGATTGATTTCCAAAATTTATTTCATTAGATAAGCTAAGTGGAGATGGTTTAGTGGGATTATTTTTTGTGGCTATGGCAAATGTTCTTCTGGTGGCGGTAATGATATCTGCCGGTCACGTTTCCGGTGGCCATTTGAATCCCGCTGTGACCTTCGGCCTCCTTGTTGGCGGCCACATCACCGTCGTCCGTTCTATCTTATATTGGATTGATCAACTTATAGCATCTGCAGGAGCTTGCTATCTTCTTCATTACCTCACTGGTGGATTAGTAAGTGTCATTTTTTATATTCATTCTATCAATTTTGACAAGAATTTAACAATTGAAATTGTTTTACTTTACTTTCATTTATTCAATTGATACTTACATTTCTTCTATTCAAACGTAATTGAGATGTATATGTCTATGTATAAATCGTTAGTGAAAAAACTTAGTTTTTTTTCAATTTTTTTTTTTGACAAAAAAAAAAAAATTGTGTATATTATTTGATATTTTTCTCAATAACAAACATTTGTGTATATTTCCTTAAAAAAAACATTTATGTAAAGGGTCATGCTAACAAGTGACTTGTTAAGAAGTTAAAAATGGAATTAAGTGATGAATTCAAGGTAAAAAAGTCAAATTTTAAAGTTTAAAGGTGTTAAATGCATAATTTTCAGGATAAAGTTTAGAAATTAAATTAACTTTTTCTTACTTTGAATTCATCACTGAATTTCATTTTTAGCTTCTTAACAAGTGTCCTTAGTGCATTTGTAGCATTTTCCTTATGTAAATACACCCTCCGGTCACTAATATAAGTAAAATTTTGATTTTTAGATTCATTCATTAAATAACATATGTAGACTATAATAAAGACTACATACATCATTTAATGAATGAATCTAAAAATCAAAGTTTTGCTTATATTAATGACCGGAGGGTGTATTGCTTATAATTTTTACAAAGAAAATTACACAAGAATGGAAAATGAAGCTCATTCTGAGGATCTTTTAACAATAGAATAAGAGGCATTAATTTAACAAATTTAAAAGCTCTCTTCATGCCCAACCCCTCAATAAAACTTCCATCTCGACTATAAAACCCCTCCAAGCAATTTCACCCCTAATGTTCACCTCACAATGTCTGAAAGGAACAACATTTCATGATGCTTATTACCATGACACGAAAGCAAACAAATCTCAATGTTACGAATATTCTATTCATGCTCAATCATTGCACGGACATTTGAACGATGTCAAATGCTTTAGCCACCTCCTTTGAATCCCCTACAATAGTCCAATCGTAAAGATACCAAGTATGAAGAAGAAGCTTTCAATTATCTTAGATCGGGTGAATAAGCGGGTGTAACACAAGTGCAAAAGGAAGTGGCCCAATAGAGTTGCCTTATTGCACTCCATTGGATGACAAAATATGTTCATCCCCACGGTATAATATCACTTCCTAACTATAAATAAACTCAACCCATAAAGAAATGGATGGGCATCTCACCTCGCACACTAGTGCCGATGTATCTACCAAGTTGAAAGAATTCGAGAAATCTATCGTGAGCATAGCTAAAGAACCATCTCCATGCCATTGGCTCAACACCATATTAACATCATAAAAAATGGCCTTTGCACCACCTAAAACCCCAACACCAAACTAAAAGTCATTGAGATATTAGGCCACATCTTTACGAACTTATTTCATAGCAATCTTGGATACCGGACGCCTGCAACTAGTACCTACTACAATAAGGTGCATTCCACGAACTAGTGCAAAAGCTACAAATTATACCAAACTCAACGAATACCTTATTCCTATCCATAAGTTAACCTTAGAGTGATAGCGCATAAAATATCTCTTGCCAGAACAAAACCTTTTCCACACAACGCAAATAATACGTGTTGGGCCCACAAACCATCTCTACCACATGATGTCCTTTTGGGGAACAATTTAAATAAGGGAAATATTAATGAGTGCTCCCGGGGCACTCATTAAGAACCTTACATAGTAAATTTTTATGAAAGTTTGTGTAATCGGTGCATTGAAAATTGAAAACTTTTACATTTTTCAAGAATAATTACTTAATTTAGCATGATTAACGAGTGTCCTAGGGGAACTCGTTAACAAGACCCATTTAATAAACCTGAGAACAATGTCAACTTAAATCACATGGAGACCTACAAAAAATATGGTGGTTGGCTTGGAGGGAGGTGACATGTACGAGTGTTTATCGCCCAAAACCTCCATCGTATCTTTGTTATATGGGCCCACATTGGATGATCCCAAGACCTTCACAGGCGTTGCAATGTGTCCATCTGCAACCATAGATAAGTATTGTTTGATATTATGACCCTTCTTTTGTCTTTATCCTCAAAATAATCTTCTCCATAACTCACACCAAATTGCTCATAATCTCCCAACTCACATTCAACCAACTTGGCAAGACCACCCACTACTCTCCATTTAGCCAAGCAACCAAAAATGTGATATTGTTGCAAGGACTTGTGATTCTTGAACCTGCAATCTTGCCTAGTTCGAGGCTTTAAAACCTATAATGTGCGATGAGGAAGTAGTGACAACTGAAACGAAGCTCCTATATAAATCGGCTTAGCATCCACATGATAAGAGCATCAGGGTCTTTTCTAGTTGGTTTTGAAATATGTAGAATGTGGCTCTTAAACTCTCATGTCTCATTAGTAACACAAACCAGACCATCAGGGTGGTGACATGCACGGCTCATGGTATGAAAATTTATACACCTTCCAAATATCCATTGCTCAACCATCCTCATAGACTTTTCAAACGCCATAAACAAACTCCAATAAGTCTTGAGTTCTTCTGATCACGTACTTTTCCATTCATCCCTACTCCCTTTTGTTGCATCTAGGCAACAATGAACCTCCGAAACGGTCACTGAAAATCTCATATCTGACAAGAAGTCATCGGAGAATGAAAAAAACAAAAAATTAAAATACTACATATATTCTTGAATAACTTATATTCTTTTTTATATTTAAAACTATTCCATTCAATACAATTGATAAAAAAAATAATGATCTAGATATTCTAGATTATAAAAAGAAAATAGATAATATTATTTTGTGTCTTTTATTGTTGGAGAACTAATTAAGAATATGATTGTACATTGTATCTTGCACGATCAACAGACAACTCCGGTTCATACACTTAAAAGTGGAGTAGGGTGTACTCAAGGAGTAGTTTGGGAAATTGTTTTGACATTCTCTTTGTTGTTCACTGTGTATGCAACTATGGTTGATCCAAAGAAAGGAGGATTTGCTGGACTTGGCCCAATTTTGATTGGATTTGTTGTAGGGGCTAACATCTTGGCTGGCGGGGCTTTTGCAGGTGCTTCCATGAATCCAGCAAGATCTTTTGGGCCTGCTTTGGTTAGTGGAAATTGGACTGACCAATGGATTTTTTGGGTTGGGCCTCTCATTGGTGGTGGACTTGCTGGTTTCATTTATGAGAATTTCTTCATCAATAGAACTCATGTTCCTCTGCTTGTAGATGAAGTTAGCTACTAAGAATTAAAATTAGGTGAATGTGATTTATTTTTTTTATTTAGTAGAGAAATAAAAAGTGAACTTGATTATATGTTTCTCTATTTGGGTTTATGTTGAACCCAAACTTGCTTAGATGTTGAGTTTGGTTTGGGACACTTGACTTGTATACCTATGTGTGAACACTTCTATCAAATAGAAGTAAAATGGAATTATTAAAAATAAAAAAATTAAAGCAAGACATGCTCCATGATCTATTTTGTAATGTAAAAAATAGAAAACTCAAAAAAATTAACTTTAAAGTGTTATAAGAAGTGCTAACAACACATTCTTAATAAATATTTTCCAATTTTTTAGTTAAAAAAATACATATCTGTCAATTTTTTATAAAAATAAATATTTTTCAACTCTTTTGTTGGTTGAGTTCTATCTAAATTTAGTGGAACTTGTGAATTTTAATTAATAAAAAAATGTGTTGAAAGTGTATATTATACATAGCATTATAATTTTTTAGGAATATGTTATATATATATATATATAAAGTATTGTTGACATTATAACTTTCTTGTTAAATCTCTTATTACAAAGGGAAAATAGTCATGGTTATTGGGTGGACTTTGACCATGAAGTAAGAACTATTCCATTTAAAAGTTGAACTCTATTTATCATTTGATAGAATCCATTAACCATTTGAGTCAATCATTTCATCATATAATCAAGTATTATTGTTTCCTAGTTTTTTAAAAAATACCTCAATCAATTGAATGTCATATTCAATTATCCAATATACATATAGATATTTTTTTCGGGTGAGGTCGATATTTTTGTCCATTTCCAATCAATTTTTGCATAAAATAATACATCTGTTTACTTTTCTTTTCCACAAGCAAAATTAAATTTGCTGACTGCTCTAATGTTGCGGTGTCGTTCATAAACCTAAAGTATTATTATTACTTGTCAGAACAAGAAAGTTTCATTATGCCACTTTGATTGTGAAAAACTTTAGAGTATACAATATAAAATAATTCAATATTGTCACATAGCTTTTAATTCATGTTGATATTGTTGGGGAGCTAAATAGTAGTAGTAGTAGTAATTAGTAACACCGTTGAAGGAACGTTCAATTTTGATATTTGTGCCACAATATATTAAAGAATTCTACAAGCTACTCAAGTTTCTGTTTTGTTCTGAAACTGCATGCAAAATAAAGACAAAAGATAAAGAACAAATCTTGGAACCTCTTTGAACTTCAAGTTAACTCTTCTTGAGAATCTTTGCTTCAAGTGTGTACCACACAAGGTACATTTTTTTCTTTCTTTTTTTGGTAAAGTTCATATTTTCCTATGTGCTTTCTCTTTTCTTGTTTTCTATGTATTTTTTGTTATGAAAAATATTCTTTTTTTTTTTTCTTGGTTGTTTTATTTGGTTTTGCATGTTAAATTTGGTGTCATTAAAATTGAGCCTTTGTTGTTTGGTTAGTGACAAGTCACATTTTGGTGAGTTTTTGTTGTGTTTATGTGAGTTTCTTTCATTTTCTTGTTTTTTGTTTTGATTTTTCATTCTTGACTTTCTCTACATTTTCTTAGGTCAGTTACATTTTAGTTTCAGTCCAAGTACATATTTGATTTTCTGAGAAAATGGTAAAATTTTCTTGATATTTTTTGCATAATTTTCTTTAACTTAGATAGAGACATTCTTTCAATCTTGATATTTGATTCTTTTAATTTTTATTTTTTTGCAGAAGTGATGCATGCAAATTCTTGTTAATTGATGATAGTTGAAGAATTTTAGCAAAATGGGTGGAGATTTTTTGTCAATGTTTCATCTAGAAACAAAGAGATTAATATGGCTTATTGGAATTACTTTTTCAATAATCTTAGCTTTTCAGTATGTTGAACCAAATTATGGCAATGTTCTTCTCTCTCTATTCTCTGCTGATAGAATACCAACATCATCAGAAAGTACAGATACCAATGTGACAATTTTGAATCATGCAAACTTTACAGATGAACTTTCCATTCAGAAAGCTAATGCAACTATAGATACTGTTTCAATAACTGGTTTTGTCTTGGAACCAATATTGTCACAAAACAAATCTCAAGAAAAAGTAAATTCTTATTCTCCTTCTCCTGAGAATGCTCCAACAAATTTAAGTCCACCTTTTGGTTCTACGACAAATGTTGGTCCGAATATTACAACTGCAGTGTTATCAAATGATGATAACATAACGAATTCCATAAAGAATGAGAGTTTTAGTCCATCGTCGCAAAATGGTGGCAATGTACAAGACAAGAGTTCTTCTATCAGCAGCACTGTGCCTAAGGAGCGTCAAGAAATTCATGTACCGATTAAAGAAGTCACGACAGTGTCTGAAATGAACAAGTTATTGCTTCAAAGCCATGCTTCGTATCGATCAATGGTATGTGACAATTTTTACAATTCAGTCTTCTATAATGTTCAAATGTACTAAGCTTATGTTTTCTTTTAATGTATTTTAGAAGCCGAGGTGGTTTTCAAATGTTGATCAAGAGTTACTACAGGCAAGATCAGAGATTGAAAATGCACCAATTGTAAAGAATGATCCAAATCTTTATGGTCCAATTTATCATAATGTTTCCATGTTCAAGAGGTATTACTCAAAATTTTATTTTATTTTTCCTTTGAAAACAACTTATAGAAGTATTTTCTAGAAGTCAATTTTTTGTTTCTGAAATTTCACAAATATGAATGTGTTTTGTTTTGAATGATTTTAAAAACCGACATCAAACCGGCCAGGGTTCAACTGCCTTAAACTGTTAAACTGGGACTGACCGTGATTGAACCGCCAAAATAACCGAACTGTAGTAAAGGCCAATTTAACGTCCAGTTCGGTTTATAGAACACTTCTTCACACTGAAAGAAATTAGTAGTGATTACATGAAATATGATAGTTATTGGTGTTGCTGAATTGACATTTAAACTTCAAATTTCCGTGTGACTGTAATTTTCAGGAGCTATGAATTAATGGAAGAGAGACTCAAAGTGTATGTATACAGAGAAGGAGCTAGACCTATACTGCATTCGCCGTTTCTCACTGGAATCTATGCTTCTGAAGGGTGGTTTATGAAGCTAATGGAAGCTAATAAACGATTTGTTACCAAAAATCCAAAGAAGGCTCATCTGTTTTACTTGCCATTCAGTTCTAGGATGCTAGAGGAAGCCTTGTATGTGAAGAATTCACATAGCCATAAGAACCTGATTCAATATCTACATGATTATGTAGACATGATTGCGGCGAGACATTCTTTCTGGAACAGAACTGGAGGTGCTGATCATTTTCTAGTTGGTTGTCATGATTGGGTAATGACTTCTCTTTGTCAATTTATTGAAAGTCTCGTATTTTAAATTGCGATGGCGGTTACTAATATGTTGTGATCCTTAATATGTACGGTAGACAAATGGTCACAAATGTGGCTAATGCGACTACAATTGCAGTCACAATATAGTATAAAGTGTTGTCAAGAAACGGTTGTAGCATTGTAGCATAGTGAAATTTGAAAAATCTGCAATTTTCCGCAATATGTGATTGACGACATTGCCTTTGTGATATAGAAACAAAAGCATAGGTATCTTGTATAGCATTAGTCTTGTAAATATTGTTTTATTTTCTGATACAAGATACTTCTCTTCTATGCAGGCTCCATCGGAAACAAAATTACGCTTGGCGAACTGCATAAGGTCCCTCTGCAACGCCGATGTAAAAGAAGGATTTGTCTTCGGCAAAGACGCGTCTCTTCCTGAAACATACGTCCGAAACGCTCAAATTCCAACAAGGGATCTTGGTGGCAATTCATTTTCAAAGAAGACAACATTAGCCTTTTTCGCAGGGAGCATGCATGGTTATGTAAGGCCAATACTATTGAAACATTGGGAAAACAAAGATCCTGACATGAAAATCTTTGGAAAATTGCCAAATTCTAAAGGAAACAGTAACTACATTCATTACATGAAGAGTAGCAAGTACTGTATTTGTGCAAAAGGGTATGAAGTGAATAGTCCAAGAGTCGTGGAAGCAATTTTCTATGAATGTGTTCCGGTTATTATATCGGATAATTTTGTGCCACCCTTTTTCGAGGTTTTGGATTGGGAATCCTTTTCTGTCATTGTTTTGGAGAAGGATATTCCAAATTTGAAAAATATACTACTTTCTATTCCGGAAAAGCGGTATCTAAGCATGCTAATGAGGGTAAAAAAGGTACAGAAGCATTTCCTTTGGAACAAGAATCCTGTCAAGTATGATATATTTCATATGATCCTTCACTCTATTTGGTACAATAGAGTCTTCTCTGCCACTAGTTAGATAACTTGGAGATAAAGTAGGAACAGGTTGTATATTTTTTTCTTTTGGGATTCTTAGCTGAGAAATTTTCGTCATGAGTAAAAATATAGATAAGGTCATTTATTTGTGAATTTGTGTATATCTTTGGAGCTTTGGGCCTTAATAAAGTCGCAATCTAACACGAACTATTTACTGAGCAGTGAACACTACTCGAGAGACGCTAGCCAAACTTTTCTTCTCGATGAAGACATCTTAATGAACATGGCTTTCGAATCTTTATTGATAAATTTTTCCAGTGCATTATTGTATATTGTAGTTGGAATATCTTCCATGGATTCGAGTAAATCCATGCATGCCTCCACGGAATAGCGACCTGATTGATTATTTTGAGCTTTATAGCATTCTGCTTTTGCTTTATATTACTCTGTCATCGCGCTCGTTAATTGGCTTAAAGCTGCATCGATTATCTCTGTTATAGAACTCTCTGCATCTTTACGACACAGCTAAACTATACATAAATAACGTACTTTGTTAATGTGAGAAAATAGCAAAATCAATGCGAGAAATCTATAACATACTTTGTGAAAGCTTCTCTTATATGATATGATGTGAATGATGCACAAGCTTTAGGTGCATCCGTACAGAAACATTTGTAGATTCTTATGGATTCTATATACTTGCAGCACACGTATAGTTGAATGGCCTATATGCCCACCAAAATAATGACAACAATAAATATTTAAACCTAGAAATGATTTGGAAAGTAATACCGACACTTCAAATTAAAGGTGTGTTCAGGTGTCAGACACATGCCAATGTCTGACACTCACATGTCTCAGTGTCAAACGTTGACACTTATGATTACATACAATCACTTTATTTTTTATTACTATCGGTGTCTATATGTCTGTGTTGGTATTGTGTCCAATATCTGTGTAAATTTGTATTTGCAAAAACAAATCATCCAGGAAATTCATCAAACAAGTTTTGTACAAGGACTAATATATATCAAACAATTGCAAATTTAATCACAATGAATAATAGATTCAACAACACATTGCTAATCAAGATATATACAAAAACAGAATCAGAAAATCCAAAACTTATAAACGAACCATAAACAAAATGCATAGATTACGCTCCTAAGAAACGAAAATGGAAAATGTTGCTATGAGTGCGAGATGCACATTTATCTCAGTGTTCAAAAAATTGAAAACGATTGCAACATGAAGAACATTTTTCAGCAAAGATTGAAAAGGAAGTAATCAGATATAAACCTTTATCATATTCTCGAACACTGTCAAGTGTAAAAATAATAATTTAGCTACTTACACCCCCTATTTTCATGGTTACATCCCTCAAACATATCAATTTAACAATCATACCTAAATTACCCCTAACCTGATATTTGATCAATGACTTTTGTTTATAGAGAAAATTTGTTTGGTTGGTAGGCGAGAACTTACCTCATGTGCCTGATGAATTCCTCGATTAATATTAGTTATGTTAAATGATGGTGAAAACTTCATTTTAAAAACATAATAACCAAAAATAATAATTATATATTTGATCGTTGGACCGATAAAATATAATATCTAATATGAATTGAATTTTCAGCTTCATTCAGGTTGTCTTCGATTTAATTCCTACACCCTTAACTTTGAGTGAGGTTTATTTTAAACCATATCAGTATTTTCCACTTTGTCAAACTTTGAACCCTGGACTTTTAACATATTTAATTTCTTAGCTCAAGCAAGTAAATTACTCATCCCAAGTTTAATATTAAAGTTATAGATATATTCCACATAACCATTGTTCATGGGTTGGCCAACATATAACATACGAAAACATTTTGATCATTTTAACTAGATTTTGAGAGTGATATTTTTAAACTGATAACAATCATTGAGAATATACTTTTTTTTTATTAATGGAATTATACTATTAAATGCTACATAAAGGGCATAAGTGTCTTTTTAGAGGAGACTTTAATCACAAGTTTTGAACATTTCAGTTAAACAAACATTTACCAACAACTCTGAACGTTTCTTCTGCTTCTTGAGAAAAAAGCTGATGAAAATGGATCACTTAGGTATAAGATTCAGAATGATATAACTAATAAATTAATTAAATGTTCAATTAATAAAATCCAATTTATATCATATAATTGGTATAAGATTCATGAATGGCTACAGAGACCAAAACAAGTATTGTGAAGCTCAAATCAAATGATCCAGATGAATCTTTCAATGGAAAGAATGATCCTTTGATTGTTAAGAAGAAATTAGCCACCTCAAACAAGGTTCCAACTGATTCAAAGATGAAGAAATCTGTCACAAAATCTGAGGTATCAATTTCAATTAGTCCTCAAAATTGAAATTTATAATTTATGTCATGATGAATGAATTAGATTCATGGAATTCTGGATTTATCAGGGACATGATTTTGTTGATTGTTACATACATTAATATCATGTGATTTAATAGAATTATATTAGTTTTAAATTTTGGTCTGCAACTCCAATTGCGGCCACAATGTGAAAGTTTTGTATGTCTCTTCCACCTTATTAAGATTGTAAATGTGTCGCGTCTGCATCACAACAACATTGGTGAATCGTGACACTACGACAACCGCAACTGCGATAACCATTTTAAATCTATATGAACCTTTTGCATGATAATATTAATAGAATTCTCACACCATGAGTTCATGCAATTGTGTTTTTATTTCTTAATGTATATTAATTCAATTTCAATTAGGATTGTTGTGTAGCTAAATGTGTTTTAATTTGGACAATTATTTGAAGGTTAAATCTAAAACAACATCATCATCATCTTCAAAAACAACATCAAAGACAACTACTACAAAAGTAAGAGAGAAGAAAGTCTATAGTCTTCCTGGGCAGAAACATGATCCCCCAGAAGAGGTATTTGATTTGTGTCAAAAACCAATTGAATTTTCAAAAAAGTTATAACTTTAATGTGTTTATATGAGATTCAATTCATACTCATTTGTGTGATTTTTAATGCCATTTTATTGACAGAAAGAACCTCTAAGGATTTTTTATGAGTCATTATCAAAACAAATACCAACAAGTGAAATGGCAGAATTTTGGTGAGTTCCTTTTTAATCTTACAATTATTTAACCATAATTTTGAATCTTAAATCTCTAATTAACATTAATGATAAGTAGAAGGATTGCATACTTCTTCAATTGTAACAAAAACAAAAAAAAAACATACTTCTTCAATTGAGGAGGCACATAATAGATTGAAAGTAATGTGGTCTCTTGTTTCCCTAGAGCTGTCAATTCAATTATAAATCATTGGCTACCACTTTAAAAATGTGTTAAATTTATAAGGCTGATAAGGAACAATAAAAAAGGATGAAATACCTTTGTATTATGCTTATACTTTGAGTCTCGCTAACAAATGTCCTTAGGTGGTACAAAAAATAAAACACTAACCATTAGAGCATGTGCAACGGTTATTTTTCAAATAACTCATTTTGGATTTTATAGACTACTAATAGGTGCTCTCACAATGTCACATCATACTTATACAACTCATACATATTTTGTGTTGTCGGTAAAAAAATCATGCAACTCTTAATCAACCCACATTTTTATATTTTTAATTTCACTCTATCATCGTCACATATTCAAATATTAGTTGATTAATCTCTATGATACCATACCTTATTTAAGATACTTCAACATTTTCTATGATACACATTATACTATATCAAGTTTCGCTGATGGACTGAAAATTAAGATACGGATTCATCAACCTATAGAACCCTCTACGATACTCCCATCGGAGATGCTCTTATTATTTATATTAGTATTAGACTCATAATCAGGGTTGTTTATGAGATTCTGGTGGCCGACAGGCAAAGTTACAAATTAGGCCTTACCTAATAAGTATATTAAAAAAAATGAATTCCTAAAGTGTGAAAATAATTTTCTTGAAGATGATATTTTATTACGTTAGGAAATGTGATATTCAATTCCCTAATATGTTCTTTTTCAATTTAAAATGTATATAGTTTTAGCATTCTCTAATATTTTTCTACTTAACGCGAACCCTTAATTTTATATTTTGAGGTGCAAATTTTGAACTTATAGTTTTTGGCCTAAGACGACCGTCCTCCTCGCCCTACCTCAGATACGGCCTTGCTCTTGATTATAATCAAATAGGATAACTAGAACTTATATTTTTTGGCCTAAAACGATCGTCTTCCTCGCCCTACCTCAGATACGACCTTGCTCTTAATTATAATAAATAGGATAACTAGTCATGATAATGACTGAATCATATAAAAAGCAATCATAACAGACAATCTAAACAGATATTTTAAAATAATATCAGGATTCTTTATGATGTTTTCATACCATCTAACAATTAGAGATATAATATAAACCATATAAAATATCTGTATTTGGAGCCTATTCTTTAATCATTTATATTACAAACTTAAAACATATTATATATTTTAATGTGCAGGTTAATGGAACATGGAATGTTGTCTCCAGAAAAAGCCAAGAAAGCATTTGAGAAGAAGCAGAAGAAGAAGCAAAAAGAGCTTAGGGCAGGAAATTCTATAGCTGAAACTTCCAATAAACAAGAATCTAAAAATGGAGACATAAAAGCCAAGAAAATAGTTGTTGAGAATGATGGTGATGATGTTGATGATGACGACGACGATGTCATTTTAAGCTCTAAAAGAAGAAAAAGGTAGTAAAATAGAAAGCCTCGCATTGGCTATAACAGTTTTTTAACAACGCATCATAGGGAAAAAAGAAAGATGTTAAAAGACAAAATATGACGATAAACTTCTTAATTAAGTGCTTATCATAAAAAGTTAATCTATTTTCGTATATCCTATAAACTATTTTTATAAACTAATCCCTCTGTCCTGTATATAAGCACCATTTTATTAGAGATAAATGGTGCTTATATATAGGGACGGAGGGAGTATTTTGGAGAGCTTATGAAATTGTCTGAAACAGTTAATATACATGTCATAAACTATTTCCGTAAGCTCTTTGAAATAATGAAAACAACTTATGAACATGTTTATAACGTTAAATAAGTCAATATCAACATGCCTTGTCAAATAGCTTAACTGTTATTAGATCAAGACACTGTTTATGTTTCTAACTTTTACTTAGGTAACAAGGAAAATAGTTTATGTTATGTTACTTGGGCAATCTAGCAATGAAATTGATATCTTGGACTGTCTTTATACTTTGTTCTGTTTTGTGTTTTTGATATTATGGCTAAGCTTGCTTTGAATAGTCATTCTTGAAAGTACTCTTCCAATTTTGAACATAATTATTCTGAAAAAAGATTCAATGATGCCAGAAAAACATAAGGGTAAGTTAAATCAGTACTCACAATTGGACATGAGTGAATTGACATGTGTTTTTAATTTTTGTACTCCATTTTGATTTCTATAGATTTTATGTTATAATAGCTAAATATTTTTTTAGTTTTAACTCTTCGATAAAATGGTTCTGATAATATGAAATTTGGCCAAATAATAAATTAAATATGGTCAAAAGATTGTCCAGCTAAGATTGAAACTCAATCGTTTTTAATAAGTTAATTAACCAGTTGAGTCGAGCTGTTGATAAGTGAATCATATACGACTCTAACTCTAAGTCGTGATTTTAAATTATTTCTTTCCATGACATTAAATCTCTGATTCTTTCCACAACTTTAAATCTCTAGGCAGATTATGAGACTAATCATCGGCGTGTGAGACTTAGTCATACAGACTTACTTAAAACTTAGTGCGTGTCAATCATACCTTAATTCTTCCAATTTCTCCATAATTTTCCACTCTTATCAACATCATCTTTGAAAGTGAAACAACTCATAATTGCAATTTGTTTGCTACACAATCTGATCAGATACGTTTTGTTCATGATAAAATGTGAAAGTGATTATGACTTTCGGGTGGCTCAAAATTAATTCTGGTGGTTGACACTTCTCTAACCATAAGGAGTAATTTGACAACGTGTTTAAATTAACATTTTTCCTAATTAAGCCAGACATATTCAACAACTATTATTTAAAAGAGAGAATTTGAAAGGTACTTGTATAGTTGTATTCCGTCGTATTATTATAATGTAATGTGACACTGCACCTAAAGTTATTTTATAATGTCACGAGATTAATTTGGAATGCACCTTTGGACTAACGGCAAACCGAATTAATTAACTGATTTAGACAAGAACCTGCACTACGTTCAAGACTAAGCTTGCAATAAGGAAATTACTACTAATGCATTTACCTAGAATACCGTGGCACATTTTTAATTAAGGAAACTAAATAGCTTTTCAATGAAATAAAACATGTACTTATTTTTTAACTTGGCCAAAATCTCGGTTTCATTTTGTTCTTTTTGGTGTAAATTGGGTATGTATCCTCCGTGTGCAACTGCAGAGATTAATCCCTCGAACATTATGGACCCAAATAGGTGGCAAACTCTCTTCAAGAGTTTTAACGCTGCTGCATGAAATGGAATGCACCTCATGATTCTGAGTTTGATAGTAATGGTGGGATAAAGTCTAACTAAAGATTGTTACCGTTTAAATTGGATTCGAGTTCTCTCAAATAATTAAACTCATTAACTATTCGAATACACTCATTCTCTTAACGAATATCTCAATTTGAATCTAAGTTTGACACCTGTTAAATTCTTAGTAGGTCTAACAAACTTTTAAGCTTAAAGAGAATTTATATGTAAAGTCTTTTTCCTTTAAAAAAAAGTGAAGTCATTTTTCATAAGAAGGTAATAAAAAATAAAAGATTTTGTATAAAAATATTAATTAGTCATAAAAATATTATGAACACTCTTTTCTAACACTCTCTAACACGCATTCTCTTATTGGATGAAATTCATATGGATTTTACCACTTTATGTGGGTGCAGTTTTAAAGTGTGATACTCATACAGATTTCATCTAACAAGAGAATAAATATTTAAGAGAGTGTAAAAAAGAGTATCTATAGCACTTCTCACATTAAAAATAAATTAAAATTTAACTAAATTTTCAAACATATAACAACAGGTTCCAAACTTTGAACAGTTAAATAAGAGTTTTTGCCTCAACAACCATGTGCAAACATTTATGTAATTATTTAGTTTTGATTCTATTATATATTACAAATAGCTAACTACTTTTCATAATAAATGATCCTTTTAGTGAGCCCTCACCCTTGGGCCTACCCTACACTTATTAGCCACATCTTATCTCCCATTTAGATGTATTATGATTATGATTCAAGAGATTAATATTTGTAGTTGTCTATGAGATATTTGATTTATGAGAATATTTTAATAAGAATCCACTTCCCACCAATAAATATGCATTTGAATGAAGTATTTTTGAAATTATTTTTTTAATAGCAAATTATATTCAAGACGAACAGTGATCAGCGATTCAAATAATACAAACAAAAAGCATCGTATATAAATAGAACATCCAAAAATAAACACCATAAAATATAGAGGTAATTAAAACTTGCATATAGAAAGTTCATGTGTACAAGATATATATATCCTGCAAATATATCACCTGAATTTCCATGTGAATAGAACACGAGAGAACATCAAAAACCATGAGAGACCATATTATATGCATGAGAAATATTTATTACTATGTCTTTAATTTGGTAATGAGAGGACCCACTTTAGTATACCTAAGTAATTAATGTGGGAGAAGTGTGTTACATATCCTCTATGTATGGGCAATGCATGTGACACTATACTATTAGCTAGTAAGCGGTGAAGTTGCATGTTTTAGTGATATCTCACTCACATTACATTTGTTTCTCAAATCAAATAATTAAATCTAGATAGCACTTTATCCAATGAAAAAATTAAAAGGGTTAGGGCACACACAATGTAACTAATTAATTTGTGGTATAGTACTAGTAGTACTTTATAATATCCATGTCATATCCGAGATTGAACTACATCTAGGTTTTGGTAACATAAATGAGAAGATCTACAAACATAGGAATATGGGATGATTAATGCATTTTCTTTTGTCACAGTTAGATGTAAATGCCTTTACTTTTGACTTGGTAGAAACTTCTTTATTCACTACAAAGAGAGGTATATGAATAATTACATGCAGAATATCGTGTGCTTTATCATAAGTACTTGTAAAAATATTGTATAACCAAATAGAGAATATAATTCAAATTCTTTTATATATACGTTTTAAAAAAAATGTTTATTGTCAACTAAATTATTGTTTTTATATAACTTCTAATAAGTATTCTTAAACATCATAATCAAATAAGTTTAAAATAATTTATGAACATGTCATTAACTATTTAAATAGGCATTATTCAAAATTTACATAAGTACTTATGTCACAGGATAAACCATAAAGAAGATCTTCAAACAATATTGAATGGTGTGCTATTCATCACATACTCATTGATTAATTAATCACAAGTAGTCAAAACTTGATGTGAAAATGCATTCAAGAAGTAAATATGGCGTTTAATGAAGAACACAAATTGGTGCATAGACGAAATGGTAAACAACCATTGAAACTCATACATAAGTGGATAAACCTAGATTCGAACTCCAATTATGGTATCTAATCTAGCAATTTCAACATTTTTATCAGTTGAGTCAGAACTTATGGATAGTGGTATGGACCAATTACGAGCGCGACAAGCCAAGACCCAATAAAGACTGGCCCACAATGGCGATGGACCAGGCTAAGCTTCGTGTGCAGCACCGCACGAGAGCACCCTCGGGTCCACTTTTACCTCATTTCGCACATATTCACCTTATTCTCTTACGGGCTTGAGCGTCAGAGTACTAACGTATATGCAGACACAATTCTCCTCCGTCGTGAAGACCACCGCAAAGGATCAACCTCCACTGCGACAGATCACCAAACACAAGCGCATCTTTTCTCAATCTTCATTGGACAGATCAGACATATTTCATGAAAATTTGATCAAATGTTTCTTATCATACTTTTAATGCTACTGACCTCCCTATATCATACAAACAATCTCCTTGTCAAAAAAAAAAACATACAAACAATCTCAATTGACTCACCAACTCATATCTTAAATAGGAGTACCCATGTCTGGCCTTTGGATTAAGATTCATGCCTGTATATGGCCCATATGGGTCACCTTATATTGGTTGTTTAATCGTTTTCTCAACGAAAAAATGAATAGTAATGGTTTAGTTCCAAAAGGTTTCTTCTGTACACCGTGCGGTTCAACTCATAACACGTATTAAGACATGTACTATAGATTGAAAGTACACTTTTTGGATCTAAAATAGGTATCCATCAACATAGAGAAACAGCTCATTTCATTGGTACAATGTCAACTTCTTAGTAGTGACCAAACGTTGATTAACATTAACATACATATAGAAAAACAAAAATGGGGACAAAATTTCAATTTCCGTTTTAATGAATGAAAAATTCACTATGATTGTGTTTCTTTAACTTATTATTAGTTAATGGAATCATCATTCACTAATTGGCATTGTATAAATTACAAGGATTTGTAAAATTGTGTCATAAAAAAAAAGTTATGACGTGCGTCGAAAATAAAATGTTTGTCGTCACAAATCACGTTGATGTGATTTTGTATCATTGAATTAAGATTGAATGATTCATGTTTCAATTTTAAATGTTGGATCGGTTTTGAAAAATTTAAATATGAGTTTTGTTTTATTAAGATGCCTGAATTAAAAGGTTTTTATATATATCAAATAATTAAAAATATAAATCACACCATATTGCTGGTTAAAAGAGTTAAGAAAGAATCATGAATGAGAGAATGATTAAGTTACATAAGTAAGATCAGAATATGTACGTTTAGGATCGATGAAAGTCGAGAGATGCACAAAACATGAATGAGAGTAGTGACTTTTTTTGGTGGTGGACGAGGTTTGAACTCCGGACTTTGCATATATTATGCATTGTCCTTACTAATTGAGTTAAGTTCATGAGGACAGATAGTGACTTTATTATAACGAGTAACCCTAGCATATTTCTTGTCTATATTATTATAACAATGAATGCTAACAATACTCACTTATCAACACTCTTTCTAGCACCCTCTCTTTTCAATAATCAATGCAATGAAATTCGAAATATTTAACGTTTTTAAAGAATAATTGTTTATTTTAGAATGTTTAAAGAGTATGTAGTCACACGTTAACGAGACTCAATAGAATAATCTAACGGTTACTCCTAGAACTATGAGTGGATAAAGGTTAGGTCGGACTAAACTTAGCTTAAACCCTGATGTATCAAAAAATTTAAGATCTAAGTCTGACTTTTTAAAAATTTGATATGACATGCTATTATGTTCAAAAGTCTATTTCATATGAATATCTATAAATAGATAATGTAATCTAAGTTTAAATATAGTAACGAATCAATAGATCATTAAAATTAAACTCATTTTTTATATTTAAAATGAAGTTTTAGAGAATTTGACTATCTATTATATTATATTACAATTCTAGTTTATAATAATACCATTAAATATATATGCAAAAAATTAATGTCTCTTTTTTTTTTTGAGAAAAAAAAATTAATGTCTCTTAATAAGCTTAAATTACTGAAAATGTTAACAAATTTATAATTTAATTCAAAGCACATATATAATATAATAATGGTAGTAATAAATAATATTATTCATATTTACTTAAGTAAGCCGATCAGATAGGCTTAGGAGGTTTTTTTTATGACTCGTTGGCGGCCTAACTTTTTTTTAGATAAATAGGCTTTGAAAAAAAAAACAAATCTTATATATTTAAGAAAAACGTTTGGCCTGACCTAACCTATCATAAGCTAGATCATAGATCGTTATAAGTCGGTCTATCATATTCTCATCCCTATCTACAACCCATTAATTCATACTTCATCCGTCTCAAATTAGATGTTCCTTTTGAGACACATAAAAATAGTAAAGATGACACCTATTTTGAGACGGAGAGAGTAATAAAGTTCAATATGATTTAACAATTAATCCATGTTTAATAAAAGTTGGCCATAATTATAGATTATGTCAATCCACCAAATTGATTTATTAAAATAATTAATCTTTTCCTCATGAGTATAGCTCAAATGGCAGATGCAAGATAGGTTCGAAACCCGGACACCCTATTTATTCAACTTAAAAAAGGTGAATTCAAACTATTAATCTGTTTGACCATAAAAAAAAAATCTTTTTTATGGTGATTTATTAAAATAATTAATCTAACGCTAAGATCAAGTGATTGCTTAAAAACATGATTATTCCGATTTTAGAGAATCTGAATCTTGTTGGGTCATCTAAGGGGAGCTCGGGGGATTGTCTACATCGAGGCCAGAACAACCATACAAGTGAGAGGCGCCACACTCTTACCCAAAACCTTAAGGCCATAGGTTTATGGGTCCTCTTACTTATAAGGTGTTCAAACCTTTACTTTTCTATCCGATGTGAGACATGATTACTCACACTTGCACACAACACTTCCCCTCAAGTGTGAGTCCATCTATTCATCATGTTCCCCCATCAAGCGGAAGCTCTTATCTTGCTTGTATCGCCGTTGCTGGCTTCTCCACAAGGGACTGACACAATGAGCTTATACCGCCGTTGTTGGTTTCTCCGCAACGGACCGGCTGCCTCGGTCGTACCCTTCGTCGAACCGGGACTCTGATATCACTGTTGGGTCATGAGGGGAGCTTGGATAACCGTCCACATTGAGGCTAGAACAACCGCACAAGCGAGAGAGACGCTATACTCTTACCCAAAACCTTAAGGCCATATGTTTATGGATCCTCTTACTTATAAGGTGTTCAACCTTTACTTTTCTATCCGATATGGAACATATAACTCACACTTGCACACAACAAATCTTAATGTGATATTTCTTAATATATTTTTTCCCGATAAATGTAATGTGACATTTTTTTCTTATTTTTTTATGAAAGGAAACTTTTTTTTTAAGGGGAAGGAAACGCTTTGTTTCTTTTTTTCTGAAAGAAGGGGAAGGAAACTTTGACTTTACTTCTGTTATTTTTTATTTTTTTTGGACATTTCTTAATAATAGGAATGGGAAACTTTGACACTGAGATATCAATTTGATGTATAGAGTTAGTCTATTCCATTTAGTAAAGTTAAATTGCAACTCTTGACATAATAGTGCAAGATGAACACAATTAGATGGTACACCAATAACACCATACGTGCAACACTGGGGCCACCTATGAAGTATGTGACTCCTTTTTGGTGCTTGAAAAGTGGGGGATGATATTGATATCAATATTACATTACAACTACTAGCTAGATTATGAATTTGGACAATCACTCCATATGGAAAATTTTGATACAAGTAGCTACCACACTAAATTTTTTCTAGTTTCTTACAAGTCTAAAATTGAGAATTTAAACAAACAAAGATATCACTGCACCTTCTAGGAATGGCAAATAAAATATATATAGTAAAATGGAAAATTTCAAAGAAGGGTCCAAATGCCTAAATGCCTACATCATTGCTGGCTCTTACTATAGGGTTTTAAAGGCAATCACATGCATTGGTTTGTTACATAATAATAGCTCATATACATTGAACACGCTAATTATATAGGTGTGAATATATGAATTAGATATATAATGAACTAGTAGTATTTCTAATTTCTAATCAAATTAAGTAATATAATTGGTTAATTCACAACAAAGTAGTAATTTATAAATGATCATAACCCATGACTGAGAAAAAGATGGTTATAGTTAGTTCAATCAACTAAAGCTTATAATTTGCTTTCTTAACTCTTCGTTCTTAGGGAAATGAGGTCTTATAAACTAAATTTTGATCAATAGTTAAGTAAAGTATATGGTTAATGATAGTTTGAGCTAGGATCCAAATTCAGATTATTTTAAATGGTTTGTTATTAGGTTTTTTCTAGGTTGCCCCCTTATGAATTGGTGGAGGTAATTTACCTCTATCAAAGAAAAGACTCATTTTCTTCATCTTTATTATTACAAAGGGTTACCATTTTCATTTTATGAACATATTAAACTTGTAACATCCCAGACGACTTTTCAAGATTGCCAACTAACCCCACAAAATCCCTCTCATTCCGATGTGATTTGATTTTCCTAGAAGCTACCAAAAGTCGCTCATTGTCATGTCTTGTACACCGGCGACCACTCCCCGTCCTCGTCAACCTCGGGCATTACAAAACTTCTTCATATCCTTCATTCTACATGTGATCTTCATCTCTTTCATTCCAAAATCGGATCATAATTGTCATTAGAGGTAAATTACCACATTTCATCATCATTAGGTAATGCAGGCCTCATTGATAGGTTTTTTCTTACAATGAGTTACCATTTTTATTTCAAGAACATCTAACTTCTTCATCTCCTTCATTTAACATGTGATCTCCATCTTTTTCGTTCCAAAATCGAATGATATTTATCGCTAGAGTAAAGTTACCCCTAATTCAACAAAGAGTAATGTAGACGTCGTCTTGCTATTAATTGAAGTTCATTAACCATTTGAATACACCTGATTGATTACATGAACCTTGATATGAAATTCTTTAAATTATGGCATAATCCTTTAATACCCTTGTGCGTAATCAAAATAAACAGGGACACAAATAAAGAGTTAACGTAACACGGTTCAAATATAAGGTATACATAAATGATAGACTAATTATATTGTTTAGTGTGATCATTTTACGTCTATGTTACCGTTTTCAAATCCACCCACCAATCTTGCTTCTAAAATGCAACGAATTAATTAAAAGTTTATATAATATCATAGTGTGTCATGCACACATAAAAATATTAAATATTGCAATAGGGAAAAGGGGAAATTGGAGACAATGCAACGGAAATGATACGTAATGAAGTTGAAATTGGGAAAAAGATGTTCAGTGTCCAATCTTGCAATTCACAAGGATAAATGAACAGTGTAACATTGGTGAAATAATTGAAATTCTCGTTAAAGATTAGGATGGACCGTTGAGGTAAATAGTGGATCTCCAAATTCCCCATAATTATGAATAAATATACATTGGACCATGTTTTTATCTCCAACTAAGTCGTGTCATGCGCAAATGCAGACAAGTTAAGAGTCATAAATAGGATAAAAGATTAGAATTGTTTGTTCACACTTCTAACAAAACTGAAACACACTAGAAAAGACGTAAATGTCTATCGACAGTTAACTGTCGTCGGTTAAAATTCATCACACTTAACTACCGATGATGTTATATTGATAAATTACTAGTGTGTCCTAGCATTGAGTGAAGTGTGAACAACATTCTTCATAAAAAATAGCATGAACAAGTATTTAAAAGTGGGATAATTCTTGTCTCACAAAACGATTTTGTAAAGTTGTGTTAGACTCAACTATAATTTTTAATATAGTATTAAATATCATGATCATCATTTATATTTATGCGTCAAGTCAAATAATTTTAGACGTGTGTGAAAGTGTTAAGAGTCTCACTGCAAGATGACTTGAACAATTCTCTCTTGACAAATAATTGATGAGCTCACCCACAATTAAAAAAAAAATCTCTAAAAAAGTAATTTAGAGAACACCGAATATTTTTATTATAAATTTCTTTTACTTTAAGAATATTTTTTTAAATATTTCTTCTAAATAAAGTTATTCAAAATTATTTATATGAAGTTTTAAGTTGAAATCTTAAAGTAAAACTCTCTTTGAAATGAAAAAGTTTTAAATTCTTAATCCTCAGATTGGAACATTACACACCATATAAATATACATACAATAATTTAAATTTTAAGCTAACTATAATATTAGCTTTAGCAACAAAAAGATGAATTGTCAAACGAAGTTGAAGATAGTAAAAGAAAATTATCTTAGCTGTGGTTGCGAGTTTAGAGGGAAAGAGAGGGGAAGATTTGAGAAAAAAGGAATGAGCAAAAGGGGAGGGTTTTGGGGGGTTAACTTTTCTTCATAATACTAAACCCTCCTCGTTTGAGGAACTAAAAAATTGTATTGATGGAAAGTTTTGGAGGATTTTGAAGGGTTTATATGAATTCTCCAAATTTAATCTGTTATTATATTATTTTTGAAATTAAATATATGGTAATTATATTCATTAATTTATCATTCTCTAAAAAACTACTCTTTTAAAAAAATTGAAAGATTTCTTCATTTTCCCTCATATTTTTCACCCCTCAAAATCTTTCCTTCCTCTCCCCTCCAAATTCACAAACAAAGCATTAGTCTTCCATGATTAATGTGGAAGTTTGTATTACAACCGAGAGAAGTCCTTTCATTTATCGAAAAATGAAAACCCAAAAAAATCACAAGCATTTTAGAGATTAATTTTGTTTTTTCGACTCTAATTGAACTTTTTCAATAATAAAGTATCACTTGAATGTGAGATTACCAACATCGAAGATTTAAATCCATATTCTTTATGAAGTTTGCCTTAGGTCTTCTATGGAATTCAATCTTATTTGAGGCCAAGAGAACAACAATGATGATATCTATTTTCGAGAGTTTTCTTTATTTTTTATATTTCAAACATCTCTTACTAATGCATGTATAAGTAAGAAGATATGATTTCCTATTTGTATGGTGTTAGGACTCTCCAACATACCCATTCTCATAAATTAAATTTTGAATAAACTTTAATATCATTTTAATTATTTTTAACCTAATTCAATCATACAATACCGGTTTATATCTCATAATTATAAACACATTTTTAATAGCACCTAACCAAAGTGACATAGTGAACAGTATATAGTGTACACTTATTAGAACCAAAAGGAAATTTGCGTGGCATAAAGAACGGAAGGAGGGGGGGTGACCCATAGTATTTGTGCCCACTGAGTCTTGCATTGCAGGGTGACCCATTTCTCTTGTGGGTCCTACTTCAACTTTTTTTTAAGTGTTTTATGACTCATTGAAAACTGACCCATATTAATTAATTAAATATATAAACTAAAAAAATTTATGCATATATAGCAGATCAATTTCATCACTTGCATTGCATGTCTCGTTAATATCTTTCACCTTTTTTCTCTCTTTCCAATTTCCACCAACTAAGAAAAAATATAACACAACAATGAGAGTTTCACCACAAAATTCAGAAACCGAGAGCACCTCAAATTCATCACCATACACAACAAACTCAATTCAAGAAGACCAAGAATCCAACAACAAGAAGTTGAAACGCAACCGTGATTCCAACAAACACCCCGTCTACCGAGGTGTTCGCATGAGAAATTGGGGAAAGTGGGTGTCCGAAATCCGCGAGCCACGTAAGAAATCGCGGATTTGGCTAGGCACTTTCCCCACTGCTGAAATGGCTGCTAGAGCGCATGACGCTGCTGCGCTCTGCGTTAAAGGAAAATCCGCCATTCTAAATTTCCCTCACTTAAGAGATTCTCTTCCAAAACCTGTTTCTTTAGCCCCTCGCGACGTTCAGGCCGCGGCGGCTAAAGCAGCTCAAATGGACATTGGCAAATTTGAGCTATCATCATCTTCTTCTTCATTGTCATCGTTGTCAACATCTTCGTTGACAACGATGTCAACATCAACAAGTCTGTTAATGAAGACAACAAAAACTCTGTCTTCATCAGCAGACTTGTCAGCTACTTCTGAAGAACTTAGTGAGATTATTGAGCTACCAACTTTGGAAAACGGTTATGATGATGTTGGGAAAGAGGAATTTGTCTATGTTGACTCACAAGCACAAGACTATGCTTGGATGATGTATCAGCAACCAATGACATGGCTACAAACAACACAAGAAGAAGATGGTTGTTGTGTTGGTGATGATGGACTTGTTAATAATGGTGTTGTAACTAGTTTCGAGAGTTTTATGTGGAATTACTAGGTTCTTGTTTTTGTTTTTCTTTCTTTTCTTTCTCTCTCTTTGTTCCTGTCTTTTCTTGTGAATGCTTTTCTTTTATTTTATCTTCTTAATTTGATTGATTGATATAATTATAGTTATATCTATAATTATTAATGTCACTCTTCTTCACTTTCTTTTTGTTTTTAATTTTTTTTTTTCCACTTTTTGGATTCTATGCCCTTTGTGGTTTTTTTTTATAAGGGGCCATGGTATGATTTATGATTTTCTGTTTCTTTTATGTTTTTTTTAATCTAGTTTGTTTTCTTATGTGTATTAATAGCTTTCTTTTGTCTGTTTGTAAATGTTTATTGAAATGTGGAAAATGGTAATAAATTTTTCTTGTTTTGGCACAAACTATTGAGTCAATGTGCCCTACATAATAAATTTTTAAAATAAAATTACCCTATTCAGACTTGAATTTCAAGAAATCAGAAGATATTTTGATTGCCTTCAATATTTGTGTATTTTGCTGGAAAAACAATACTGACCAAAAAGAAAGAAAAATTATTGTGGTGTATACGTACAATACATTAGGGGAATATTCATGATGATGTTGTTGCCCATTTTCTAATTATGTTTGGATTAAAAAAGATAAATATATTGATAAATCTTTTTAGACAAGTTAAGTAGATTTAATCAACTGACATGTACATTATTATTATTGCTGTTTAATATGAGAAACCACTTGAAATTTTCTATCAACGGTTGATGTATTTATTGTTTTTTGATTTAGCTTCATATATCTTGTATATGCACATAATTTCAAGCAGGTATTTCATGTGATCAAATGTCAAAAAGTGTTCTTATCACACATATTACAGAACAAATTTTATAAATAAATAAAACACAGTACTGATAATGGTAGTCTTTTTTAATGGATATTTTTATAATTTGATTTCTTTACATTGAAAATGAAAACAATGATTATGACATAAATAAACTAAGAAAACACTTGATAAGTGATCTCATTTCCTCTAAACCTAGTGTTTCAAAGGATGATAAACATTTAGGTGTTTATATTTTGTAAGTTGCAAATGGTTATTGGCGAGAGTTAGTTTTGAAATGTAGCCAAAAAAACACTTTTGTTAAAAAAGTAGTGTTGGAAAAACACATGGTATTAAGTTTTAAGATGTATGATTCAAATGGTAAAAGACTACAAGTAAATTTGAATAGTTGGGAAGTAGGTTCAAATCTATAACCATCCACTTCTCATTATTTAATGTGTGCATGAGTTTGCTAAGCATTTTAGAAATAAAAAAAATTTAATGATGCCTAGATAGAGGATTGAGATTCTCTACCTTCCAACTTTTTACCTATTGTAATTTTCTTTCTATCTATCTCTTAATCAATCATCCTCTCTCTTTAAAATTGTTGCATATGAAATTTGAATTATATTTTGAGCAATATACCACTTATTTCTCGAATCAAGTAGGTTCATTTTGAGATGGAGACATTTTGAAAAATTCATAATAACTCAGAGCCTATTGAAGAATTCAACGAATTGGCACGTTTAGTGGAACATTAGTTTGAGATAGTTTAGGTCAAGTTTCAAGCTATCAGAAACGTATAAAAAAAAAATATCGGCTTAAATACAGTTTTGACTCCCTATTTCACAATTTGGTGATTTTGGCCTACTGTAAAAAATAAAAAAAATATAAAAAAAAAAACAATAACAATTTTGACCCTTAAGTTTACCCATTTTGATCATTTTGACCCCTTATTCTAATTTTGACTCAGTCAACGCACACATGACACCTCACTTATGTGAGTAGAATGTCACATGTGTAATTTTTTAATTAAAAAAATAAAAAGCCACATATACAACAAAGGAATTAAATAAATGAAAAAGAACAAACAAAAACAATAATTTTTAACACATGAAAAAATGCTCCCTCAAGAACTCTCTCCCTTTCTCTCTCCACCTCCTCCTCTCTCTCTTCCTAACAACCCCCATCACCACTTCTCCGTACTTTCTTTTCCAATTCCAAACAACACACAAACATGTCATCTCCACTCTTCAAAAATAAAAGTGAGATTGAAAAATAACACATTATATATATCCATATTGATACCACCAGGATTCCCCCATTATGGAAAGTAGTTTTCCAGGATCCTTTTTCATAAGAGAAGTTGGAATTTGATTATACCATATAGGAACTAGTAATAATTGTTATGTACATGGATATGTGACAAATTATATGAATCATTATATTCCTAACACCATTTTACAACCCCTTGCACAATAAATAGATGATAGTAATCATGAAGAAGAAGAAGTGGTGGTGGTGGTGGTATTCGTAATAGTAGTAGTGGTGGTGGTGGTAGAAGAAGAAGAAGACGAAAAAAAGGAAGAATGATTGTAATTTCGAGTAAAAATAACAATCCACATGGAACACACATATAGAAATAATTGTAGTAGAAAGAGTGGAATATATATTTGGCTCAAAATCTCACTAGTTATGTTATACATAATTGTGTTGGTGAACATTTTTGAGTATCTTCCGCAGCAAGACCAATCCTCCAATCTTCTTGAAGGTTACATATGGCATGAGATTTCCAACAGCTCCAAGATCACATAAAGATTCTTCTACATAGACGTTTTCCACCTTCACATGTGCATTGAAATACCATGGATCTTCTTCTTTCTTCGGAACCTGCATTTTATAAATAACACAACAATTTTTCTTAGAGTAATAAACTCTTCATATGAATGTTTTTTCTCTAGTTTTAAGATGTCTTGAAGAAATTGAATGTAACAGAGGCTTTCTTCGAACATCTACTGAATCGGCATGTTGACCTTAAACCTTTCTAAGGCTTTGAGTAGCTGTTGAAAATTTTAATGTTGTCCTTAAACTTTCAATGGACAATTCTTCTCTTTTACTCTTTCCCTTACTCTTGATTCTTTTATTCCACCTCCATTGCTCCTTTTTCTTTGTAACTAAGGTGTGTTTTACTATCCTTTGTGCTTCTTCGGTTTGTCGAATTTCACGTTGTTTGGGGAAAAAAAATTGTTCATAACCCTAATGTAACTAGGATTATGTTCAAGAGTAGCAACAATGAGAAGAGTAATGTTCATATTTTGCATCAATTCTAGGAGTGCTTGTACTTTCTCCTCATTTCCAAGCTTCCTTTTCGATGCCTTAGCTTGTAAAATCAAAGGAGTCTTCACTTCTTCTTTCTTCACTTCTTTACCATCGACCACCTTTTCCAGTTTCTCTGGATCGAGCTTACCTTTCACAACCATTTCTAATATCCCTCTCCTTGTTTCTTCAATGTAAGTGAGTTAAGTAGAAATTTTCCCATTTTGTGTCACCAGGTTCTTAATTGAAGCCTTGGTATTTCTTTGAGATTCTTCATAATTCATCGAGATTGCATCAATTTAACTTTGAGTGGTCTGCATATATAAGGTTAGGAATTCTTCAAGATCTTTCTTTGGTTGTTGTTGGTTGGTTTCTTGCAGTGGTTGGGAATTATTGTTTCCTCCCCAGGAGAAATTTTAACAAATTTGCCAATCGGAATTGAAAGTGTTGGAGTATGGATTTCATTGCTATTTGGTATACGCACCCATATACTTGACTTGCTCTTCAGATAACCAGAAACTTGCTGGAAGGCATGCATCACTTTCACGAGCTTGCTCACAAAAATCGCAGCTTACACCGTTGATGGACAACTTTGCTACTTCTTGCACTTCTAACCTCTTAGCTAGTCAATCAATCTTGTCACTAAGGAGTTTGTTGCTTACCAGTAAGGCATCATGAGTTTTCAAACTTAGAACTCCCTGCTTCTTTACAACACCCATATTCTCGCTTTAAGGACGATACACGTTTAAGGACATGTTTTCTATGAACTCTCGGATTCATGTTGCAGTTTTGCTCTTCATGGTACCTCCTGTTGATGCATCTAAAAGCATGAGCGTTATTGACTTCTAACCATCTTTGAAAGTCAATGAAATTTCCATCTCTGAAAATTTGTACTCTGGACAACGCTTGAGGAGTAACTTGTACCTCTCCAATGCATCCTAGAGATTTTCTTCGTCTTTTTGTTGGAAACCGACTATCTCCTTCCTTTTTTTTCAAGGTATTTGGTTGTTGGGAAAAGGCGGTGGAGGAATGCTTTCTTCAGATCATCCCAAGTGTAACAGCCCGATTTTTGTTAGAATTATTTTAATTGTTTTAAATACGTGTTTCTATGTGCTTGTGTGTAATTATTTATCATTGAGTGCATTTTAATGGATTTTAGTACAAAAAGGGTAATTTAGTCATTTTGTGAATAAGGGTAAATTAGTAATTTTATGGTGAGAGTTATTTTGTAGTGTTTCAAGTGAGAACCATTATTTTACTAAGTTACTAGTGTGGTAATTAGTTTTGAGCCGGTAAGTGATCGTTGTTATTATTTTACCGTTAAGTGAGTAGAAACATTTTTGAATTAGTGAATGAGTGAGTTAAGCCTACTAAGGCAATAAGGGTTAAGCCCATTTGAGATGAGCCTATATAAGTTCTAGTCTTTAGAGAAAGATAGGTTTTCATTCATTTCATAAAAATTTGAGAGAGGTAGAGAGAGAAAGTTCAAGAGAATGAGCAAAAGGGTCAGAAGGGAGTAAGCTTGAAGAACCAAGAGGTGATAGAGATTCTAGGAGTTAAATTGAAGCTTTTGCTATGATTATTGCTTATTGAGGTAAGGGGGTTAGATTTCAATCATAATCTCTTAGTTTAATTTCTTCCCTAATTCTAAGCATAATTGCTTATTTGAATAAGTGATTATTTTGCACTAAGTTGTTGAAATTCGTGCTTTTGTTATGATGATATGTTTGAGTACATGATATGTGAAAAAGGGTATATTGTGAATTGTGCTCTAATTGTTGAATTGTGCTATGTTGTTGTTGAAATGCGGTGAGATTCATGTTTAATTGATATTGTTGTTATTATGAGATATTGTTGTTGATGATTCATAGCTTGGGTGTTCATAATCATGGGTTTGTGATGTGAATTAAGTTGTTGTTGTTGGCTTTGTGAAAATGGGTTGATTTGGTGAATCATGTTTAAATGACATTATGAGTAAAACGATACGAACTTTGCAAAACTTGAGATTTCAGTGAGTTGGCCTATGAAACGTTGATGTATATACTACTGCACTCATATGTGATTTGTGTATATACTTAGTTGAGGTTTCCCAACTTGTTTGTTTTGTTTTATCGGATAACTTGGAAAATGGTAAAATGATACGAACTTATCATAATTTTGTGATTTTGATGATTTTGTCGTAGTCGGCCGGTGAAACGCACATGTATATTCAACTACACTCATATGTGATCTAAGTTTATACATAGTCGAGGCCCTAGAGTTTATTTACTTGGTTTTGGCTCAATTGTCTCAATTATTTTAAAGTTGTAATATGAGAGACAAACTTTGTCGAAAATAATCTTTAAGACCAAATACTTGGCAAATCTTTTGTGGATAGTTTGTTATGATTATATGAAGATATGTGAATGATTGTTAGGTGTTGAATATGATGTTTATCATAAAGTGTTGTATTTTCTCTTTTACTTGGAGTTGTTAAACTATATGATATAGTTGATGGTGATTAATGCATATATGTTGATTGATTGTGATATTGTTGGTGAATACACATATGTTAATTGATTGTGATATTGTGGGTGAATGCATATATGTTAAGTGATGGTGATTGCATATATGCTAAATGATTGATGATGATGTGGTGATGACTTTTAATTGATTTATGACTTGATTGATTGCGTGGACGTAAATATTTGATAATGAAATTGTTGTTGAGGTGATCAATATAAATGGAGGTTATCCTTTATATTGTTGTTTAATATTATGATGTGATTTTGCATTGTCGAGTCTTTGCTTGTATGTCCATGCATCATAGTCATGTTGAGTCTTGATGTTGTAAAGGTGGGTTACTCTTTTACTTCGGTGATAATGTAAGAGGAGGTGTACTCTTACATAAGATGTTCTGTTGGCATCTTGAGGTGACGACCTTTGAGGTGATTTGGTACCACATGCATATATGTGTCGTGTATAGGCGCATATCATATTGGCATGAGTCTTAGTTGTTGCACATGAAGGATGATTGTTAATGATAAGTGTGTTTGATGAATACATACTTGTGACATTTGGATTTATTGGTTGATGAATTGTGTCATAATTGAATATGTGACTTGATGAATTTTTGCATTGGTGAAATTGTTGAATGATGTGATTTATGTGGATTGTGTATATGTACATTGGTGGATTTTGTTGATGGTTGTAAATAAGTGATCTATGCTCTAATTGCATATCTTGCTTACTTGTGCTTATACACTTGATGAATCTACTTAATGATAAATGTTTTGGTAATAGTGATGAGGTGAGAATTATATATGTGTATATACATATATGTTTTGGTGATTCCTTTGATAATGATAATTACTTGCTTATAACTTTGAAATGATAATTGTACTTGTTGAGTTAAGTATGCTAAATGAAGAATAAGGTGAGTAATCATTTCTTGATTGTTGTTGATGAATGATGAGCTTATGTCGATGACTTGATTAGTGATTGAATATGTTGCTATGCTATGTTAGTAATTTGATAGCTTGAAATGTATGTGATGGGGGATAACAATCATGTGAGTTTAGTATTCTAGGAGGGATGGTTATGTATATATGTTATGCATGAAATCCTTGAATGCTTATGTTTGTTTATGTTGATTATGATTGATGTAAAGTTTATCCCTAGTGTTTTCGGCCGCCTACCTGTCTGTATGGATGGGTAGACGAAGTGCATGACTAGTTTGCTTTTGGTGAGTTGCTTGGATAGCGGAAGATAATCTCCGTTATCGTTTCTTGGGGTCTTAGATTAGGCTCTGATTAGGACGTTGGTCTTTATGTCTTTGTTGGATTTATTTATTATTGAGATTTTACCCACATGTCAAGATTTGGAGAATTTACATGATGATGTATTTTGATCTCATGGCATGTATACTTTGGAGATGTATGATCTATATCCGCTGCCACTGTTGAGAATTTTTACATATGCATGTTGTTTGGATTTTTGTTGATGACATAGTGTCTATTTCTTGAATATTTATATTATTCGCGTGTTTTATCGCTTTAACAGAAATAGGGCGTTACACCAAGTAGCTACGGTGCCACTTGGAAGTGCGTTGAGCCAATCCTTTGCTCGACCACTTAAAGAGTGGACAAACAAACAAAGCCTGTTATCAGACTCTGAAACTCTTGTTGGGTTAATGGTGTTGCAAGCTTCTAAAAAGTGTGTTAGATGAGCATTACAATCTTCAGTTTCCACACCTTAGAATTGGTTCTCCCTTAAAGCGGCGAAAACTGCGTGTTTGATGTCAAAGAGAACAGTGTTCACTGGTTGGAACCCTTGGGCGACTTCATCAATGTTGTCGAGTCTCCCTTAATCTCTTAGTGGTATGCGTTTCGGTTCTCCCATCGCTTCGTCAGATGAGAAGTCACTAAGACTTGGAAGTGGAACAACTGCTGATTCTCTTGCTTCTCAGATTGCTTTCCGGATAGCTCTCTCTGTTTTATTGATGTCAGAGTCAAATAGCAAGGTACCTGAATCTGAACCACACATAAAAAAGCTCGCAAGGGATTTAAGAAGAGCTTGTGATAGAGAATTATACTAACATCATATGTTATTCCATCATGAGGGTATCATTTAAAGTCAGAACAAAACTCTGTATGATTAGTTCACCAAAATTTGTACTGGAATGATCAAACCTAAGACCACATGAGCACCATTTAAAAAGTAGGTATTCGACTCAATGACCGACTAACTCGTGGGTTCAACCCTACAATCTACTTGTGGGGAACATTCAAAATCAAAGCAAAGTTTTGTATGGACTAGGCCACCAAAATTGATACTGAAGGGAATCAAATTTGAAACTTTAAAGAAGAGCATACTCAAAACCCTCGTTTAAAAATAAGGAAATTGCTAACGAGTGTTTTTATGACGCTTTTAACAACCTACAATAGTAAGTTTTTATACAAATCCATGTATTCAATGTATTAAAAATTGAAGTATTTGACTTTCTTATTAATTTTTTTTTTTTGAAAGATTATTAAATATTTTTTTAATCTAGAATCATTAAAATAATGTGTATTAATTAATGGACGAAGACAATGATGGGGATTTTTACTTGAGTGGTGATGAAGACAATGGTGGTTAGCTTCCCCCTAATAAGTGATACAGTACATTTTTTGGTAGCTTGCGATTAAATCAATCAAATTGAAGGAAACAACATGGATACTTACGGAATTTGATCGTTTATTGCCATTTTTGGAATATTAGGAAAATTATTGTTACTATGATATGACTAAACAGAAACAGCCAAATTGGGGAAGTCAATCGCCTACATATTTGATTTTGACCCCTTTTATATTTTATACTCAATATTTTTTTTTGGTTTGTACTCAAATTTTTTTTTTTTTTTGAGGGGACAAATTTAATTTATTATTAATTATTTTAAAAATAACGGACATTTATATAGCCAAATATTTGTGTCGTTGGTTAACAGTTTTTGTAGAAGCTAAGCTGAAATATTATATATATAATATAATATACACACATATACACATAAAAATACATATCTTGTTACTTGATATCGGTAAATTGGCGATTGAGCTTGAAGTGAGAAAAACCTTTCGATTGAGGAAATGTTAGTCGATTGCATGAACAACCAAGCGAGAGGAGCTGATGTTTTTTCAAGGTCACTAGCACAATATATGAGTCGCAAATGTTCCATACTGAGTTAAAATATAGTGAGACTGAACAATGATGCACCAAACCTATATATCATATTTATAGCGCCACTAACCACAAACAGAGATGAGGGGAGATGCATGATCAATTGATCATCGTGGAGTTACGCTCCAAAAAATTTGTCGCAAATAATGTCATGAAGAAGGAAACCAAAGGGAGATTCACACACTATCCAGAAAATTAGCCGAGCAAAAACTCATAATTTTAAGCCTCTTTTTTTTTTTTTTTTTCCAACCAAAGTGTAAGCAATGTTGATCTGCTAATATGCATAATTTTTGACAAATTGTATTTTATTTGATGCAGTTTTGGACAAATTGTTTGAAAGTATATTTTCGGATGATACAAATATAATATTTTTCTTTTTTATTTTTGGGCGAAATTAATATTACTTTTAGACGTGTTCACGTTGGAAGATGAAAAGTTTTTCCCAAAATTATGAGTTAATGTTTCATTTTATTCACGTTGGAAGATCAAACGAAAAATGAACAAAAATAAGATGGCAAATATTGAGGTATATATGATAGTTTTAATAAAACTGACATTAATTTGTACGATCCATTCTCATTTCTCTGAAATAATTATTAAGGGCTAGATTACTATCTATGTCCCTAGTCCATCCAAATTGCTTCCAAGAGGAATGATAGTTTTTCTTTTTGCCTAGTTCATGGTCATATCATCTAAAAGAATCATGTAAAGTTTTTTGTTTTTTGTTTTTTTTTTTGTTTTATTAACACTTAAAATATTTTAAGGGTTAAATATAGTTTTAGCCTCTTTAAGTATATCAATTTTTATTTTTAATCCGCTTTAAAAAAAAATATTTTGAACTTTAGTCTCTTTAAAACTTTTACTACCAATTTTAGTCTCTTTCTTTTTACAAAAGTCAACGTTACGTGTTTCAATTGACTTTTTTTTATGATGTGTTATTGTAAATATCCTAAAATATCATGATCTTTTTTTTTTTTTAACAAATCAAAATGGAATTATATTACTAAACCAACGATGATCACCCCACATAAGATGTGCAAAAGGGAAGCAACGCTAAAATATTTACAAAGACATGATGCCTACAACACAGCACCACACAAAACAAAATAATTACAACAGAACACCCATACAAGAAATGAGGTGTTTCCACCAGTCGTGCTATGTATAAGCAGAAGCCACCTGTTTAGACCTCAACCATAAGTAAGAATTATACTTTACTATTTCGATGAGGTTTAAAGGATCAGACACGGTATTTTGGAAAACCCGAGTATTCCTTTCCTTGCATATCGTCCAAATAGTGGCAAACCCCAAGTATCATTAACTTAATAATTTAACTATTTAATATTTAATTCCCTCTCAAGATAAATCTTAAATTTAAAATTATATATATGTTAATCAATATTAAATAGTTAAATTAGAAAACTAATGATATTTTAAAGTTTTATCGATGGAATTCTATAAAAAAATGTCATATGAAAACATGTGATTTGACCTTTTGGTCAATTAACATAGAGATTAAAAGTTTACCTCGTAAGATGAATAAGAAGGGTCACACAGATAACAAAAATCTATTTACCTCATTTTCATGACAACGTTAATATTTATTATCATATTGTCTTTCATGAAAGTTTTTCATAACAACGTCAATAATATCTTTTATATAACCTAGAGAAAACCTTTTGTAAAAAAAAAAAGGCTACATCTACTTGTCTAATTTCGGTATATTTAAAAGCCAAGTCGCTTGAAAGACATGGAGGTCGGCAATGGCTTTCCATTCTTAGCAAAACGATTAATTAAATATATATACGATACGAGATTCAATCAGAATCTTGCATAAAATTATTTAACTTGTTGAAAAAGATAAAATATAGCTAGACCTTTATTCTTTCCCCCGAGACGTATTTGGAGAATACCAGATTCGATTTTTAGGGAAACAACGCTTGATCAGTGCACATGTCTCTAATACGAAAGCCAAAAAAAAATAAAAAATATAGCTAAAAACTTGTAAATTAATTAATACAATACTATAAAGAAAAACAGGAACATGTAAACGACATATTTCCTATTAGCTGACAAACTTGCAACACTCTGGATACATTTCAAACACCAAATCATATAGTATTTTTTGTATTAGTTAATTAATCATATTAATCATACTAAATGTCAATTGGGAAAGAACTTTGTCTCATTTTTCTTAAATAGCTTGACTTATTACAGTTTTGGTTGATCGATCAGGGTGGCTAACATCATTACTTTGGCTAGTGCTTATTAATACATATATAATATTTTGCCTTTTAAAAAAACATCATTATCCTAATCTTAATATCTATCCCAAAATACATATTATATTTTTATTTTTATTAGTCATTTTTCTAAGAAGGGAAAGCCATTGCCGACCTAAAGGGTATCTTTCAGGAAATTTGGCTTTTATATATGCAAACGGTAAGTCTCAAAAAGCGTATTGTTATTTTTAATATTTATATACTTTAGGATTTAAAAAAAAAAACATTGATATAGTTTAGGATTTAGTTAATATATTTTTTAGGGGAATTAATATGTTTTTGTCAATTAATTAGTAATGTATTGTTAGTGTCTTAGTGAAACCAATTTTTACATGTACTAAAAAAAGTAACATTAAGATTATGATAGTAATTAATAGTTAAGGATATAATAGGAAAAGTAACATTAATATTTCATTGGTATTGTAAAGCGACATATAATTTGAGACAATTTTTTTTCCAAAGCGACATACAATTTAGGACGGAGGGAGTATCAATATTAATATTTGTGCTTAAAAAAAATATAGTATGATTTCATTATATGCATACACTTGTAAAAATAATTAAAAAATTGTCATTGTGTAACTATTATAATACTTGTAAAAAATTAAAAATTAAAAATTTGTCATTGTGAAACTATTATAATTAATCTCATATAGTTTGTATGCATAAGAGTATACTAGAATTGTCACATAATCGGTTAATAAGTACACATCATCCATTTTTAAACTAATTACGACAAAGATCTTATGTATTGAACCCTACAAAATCTCCATTTGAAAAAAGTGTAAAATCCTAATCCATGTAATTTGGCATACAACACTCTAGATTTGACACCAATACCAAAAACATTATTAAATGTGTGGTTACAAGATTTGACACAAATACAAAAAGGTAAAAAGATAGAAGAAGAAATAATTAAATGTGTATTTTTAAGCCAATATATGTTAGGACAACAATATATAAGATGAAGAACTTTGACAGCAGGGAATCCTGGTCCATCTTACACTCAATGAATATAATTATTCCCTTCCTTTCAAATGAATGATTTATTTCTCCTTTTAATGTATATTGATTACATTTTTTCAACTATAAATTCTAATTAATACTTATTTCATTACTTCTAATTTAATAACTTCTATTTTGCATTTATGATAGTGATGAATGAACTAATAAATGATATGGATATTTAAAAGGTTTAATAGTAGTTTTGACCTTCTAAGTATTAGAAAATTGCAATTTTGACCCCCTTACAAAATAAAATACAATCCAACCTGCCTAAGACTACCCCATTTTGTAGTTTTGGTCCCCTAGCTCAATTTTGACCAATTCAACGCTGACGTGATCACAACGTGTGTAATTTTCAATTTAAAAATAAATAAAAATGGCAAGTGTATAATGCTTTAATAAAAAAGTTAAAAAAATTATTTTATTTTTTAAATTAAATAATTTTAAAAATAAAAAAATACAAAAAAAATTACATACGTATGGCATCCACGTCAGCGTTAATTAGTCAAAATTGGTTTGGGGCCTAAACTGCAAAAGGGGCCGTACTTATGAGGCTGGATTGTATTTTATTTTGTTAGAGAGCCAAAATTGCAACTTCCTGATACTTAGGATGCAAAACTGCTATTAAGTCTACTTAAAACTATTTTTCTCTATCTTTCACTTCTACATTTTTCTTAGCGAAATGTTAACGTGTGCCTTAAAGAAACTTTTTAATAACCTTAAACAGTACTCCATCTGTTTCAAAATGAGTGTCGCTTTAGTCAATTGCACACAGATTAAGGAATTGAATGAAATAATCATTAGACATAACACTTTTACTAAAATGTCCTTACTTTATAAGAAAAAGACAAACTTAAAGTTGCATTGAAAATTGTGCGAGAGAAAAATTGGAAGAAAAAAATTAAAGTTGTATTGGAAATGTAAAGTGACATTCATTTTAAAACAATTTTTTTTTGCTAAAGTGACACTCAATTTAAAACGGAGGGAGTAAGTTTTTTTTTATATAGAAAATGAGGAATTCAATGCATTGGAAATGGAACTATTTGACTTTTTCAATAAGAATCATTATAGAATATCCTCAAAACACTTGTTAGCGAGACCATTTTTCTTAATATAAGTGAAATGATCAAATGACTCAATTATTTGAAGACAAAGAAATTAATTAACTTTAGACTTTGGTTGGGTAAACTTTAGTACTATCTCCATCATCACCCACGACTTGTCAATTCAATAATTTTCATATCTAAGTTCTTGTCTGGTCCTTTAACGTTATTAATTAAGTTGAATGAATTAATCTCCCACTTCCCCACCCCTCAATTAAAAGTTAATGTCAACTTTACTTGGTATTATTTGCTTTATACGATTTTATGCTCATTGCTTTCATTATCATAGCAAAGTGCAAGAGTACGTATAGAAAGATTAAAGAAAGAAAATGATAAACGATGGTACAATACTATATTGCAAGTGTATTGCTAATTAGCTTAATTAAGCCTCAATAATTCATTGTGAATTCCAAATATGCATGTGAAGACAAACACATGAATCAATCTTATCACAATAATTGAAAAGTGAAACTTCTTTGGTTCAAAAGCAATTTCACAATTTCACTTAGTTTTGGCTTTTTGAATAAAAATTTGACACACAACACAAGGGGCATTGCGTTTTCTTGGGGAAAAAGAAGAGACTATTGCATGCTGACATATTTGTTACATGCTTAACCGACCAAAAACAATGAATGGTTTTCAATCTCAAATGATTGACTGTCACTAATATCTTTTTCTGTGGCTTTTTATGTTTTGAAATGATGTCAATCAATTGTATATATGACGTCAAGATAGTGAATATACACTTTGTTATGTATAAATTTATGAAAATGTTTGAGTAGGATTGAAAATTGTTGAATCAAATTAGAGGTCTACTGTGCATGGTATGGTTAGGTTAGAGTACTCTACTTGTGAACAAAACTATTACCTACAGCTAAGGGTGGATATAGTTCGGTTCAAGATAAAAACTGAACTGAACTGTTTGCTAAATTTAAAATAATTGAATTGAAATATTTGCATTTCGAACTGAACCGAACTGTTCTAAATCAAACCAAATTGTTCTGAATTGAACCGAGCCGAACTGTTACTATTGGTATCATTGAAAAAAATATGTATAAAAAACAAACGAAATCGAATTTTGGAAGTTTTTAAAACTGAACCGAACTATTTCGAATCTAACCAAACTGTTTCAGTTCAGTTTCAAAATTATTATTAATGGTTCGATTTTTTTGTTTGGTTCAGTTCAATTTACCTGTTTGGTTCGTTTATTCCCCCACCCCTAGCTACAACAGATGCATCATACATATATTGCAGGAGATCAAAACTATGAAAATGGGATATAATCCAATATAATTTTATTGCGATCCCTTTCTAATTTTTACCAATAGTGATTTGATAAAATAATATACTGTTAGAAAATAAATGACCTAATTGACTGTTTCACATATCTTAATATACATATTTGACTTTTAATATCTTTATTATCTATTATTCAATGTTCTTTGGATGAGACACTCAAATAAATAATGTGCAGTGTTATCCAATGTTCAATCTAATCTAATAGTGTTTTCTAAAGCACACATTATCTAGATGTGTCATTCAAAAGAATGTGCACATGTGGATGCATTGACATTCACAAAATATGACACATTTTAAATGTATCTATTGGAGAGGAGATTTATTATGCAAAAGAAATGGTACTGAAGCCACCAAAGAATTGTACTTGGTTGTTGCGAAGAAGAGAGTAGGTTATGGAGATGTTAGTTAAGAAAATGAATGGAGGTGTGTATATTGGGCGTAGTACAGAAATTTAATAAAGAACATTGCTATTTAGTAAGATACCACCCTTTCATGAAATCCATGAAAGCACAGTGGGAAACGGAAAGTTGTGGATTTGACAAAAAAAATATATCGTATTGGTGGTATAAATTTGCGACGAAGTGTTTCGTAAATTTAACTCAATTGGTAGTTATCGTGATATTATGTGCAGGGGAAGAAGTTCCAACCCTAGATTTCACACTTCTCCGCTCAAAATGTGTGTGAATCTAACACTAGATTATTTGATCAAAATTAATATTTGGGTTGAAATATTTAACAATATTTTCTTCAGTCACATTTATAAGTAAATATTTTTTTCTTTAGATTTATTGAATAAATGATATATTTAGACTATAATATAATCTCAATACATCAGTTATTTTTTATTTTTTTTTAATAAAACACATCAGTTATTTAATGAATAAGTAAAAATAATAATTGATTATAAATGTGATCGGAGGTAATAACTCGTTAATTTTCATTTTGTGGTAAGAAACATTTCGCTTTTATAAAATATATATGGCAAATGCTAACATGTATCCCAGAGACACATATTAAGGAGCTCAACATAGAAATATTTATCTTAAAAATTACATGCATCAATTATTTAAAAGGCAAAATATTGTATTTTCAATGCAAAACTTCTATTTTTAAAAACCTTAACATGTATATTTAGGACACAAGTTAACAAGACCTGTTTATATTAAAGGTGCAGGGCAGCTCCGGCCATGACAGTATTAGCAGCTGGGCTGAATTTGTTTTTGCTGCTGTCCGGGTTTGGAGCTGTTTAGCTGCTGCTGTGCTTTTGGTTCGTGCCTGCTGGCCGGCTGCAGAATTTTTCTGCTAGGTTCTGCTACTGTATGGGACGCTGTTTTAGCAGCTATAGGTTCCTGCTGTTTTTTTTTTGGTGGTTTTGCTTGTTTCGGTGTTATGGTTGTAAGGCAGGGGTATGCGTGCGGTATTTTTGCATGTATATGTCGGCCTCAAGACCGGATTCTGTCCTTTGGGGGTTTTGAGAGGTGCTTAGGTGTCCCGTATATATGCAGCATCTTTATTGTATTTTTCACTTTTTATTACGAGTTTAATGCTCCTTGCGTTTTTTCGTCGAGAATAAAATTTGCTATTAAAAAAAATATCATATAAATAGAGTCCTAGAGTGGCTAATACTCCCATCATTCCAAGACCACTTACAGTTACACACAATGAAGGTGAAAACAGAAATGCTAGTTGTGTCTATACTAATAATAATCCTATAAACATTTGTAAAAATATAGTAACCCTAGCTATGCTTATATCAACCGCAACAAAAAAGAAATGCTAGCTAGCTATACCTAATTCTATAATAACTCATATCATATGAAAACGAAAATGAATAGATTTTGCACTTCTTTTTTTCCAAGTGTGGTTAAAACTAAAGTCGCAGCTAGGTAGCTAGTTCCTAATATGTAAAATGTTGGGGGTGAAAATAGTTATAAAGTGCCAAATTAAAATTGCAGGAAAATTGAGTCAATCAAATCTTGAATAGTACTTCTACAAAACCAAAAAAACGGTATCATTAATACCCATATACAAATCTTTGTGTTTTTATGTGTGTCAGTTGTGGTAATTAAATTATTAGCTCAGGACATGGATGGTGTTTGCCTTATTGTCGGATATGCAGACAAATAACTGAGTCAAACCGATAAATGTTCAAAAGTTTCAAAGGTTCCTAGATTTCAGCAATTTATCTTCTTCCAAAGTCTCTTATTAAGTGCCATTTTAAACTTTTTTATACACATAAATTAAGGAAATTGTTAATCAATTTTTAGCAGGTTTAACTCATTTAGGATTGACTTAGTGGTTGGAATGAGATTTTGGAGTGTGCTACTCTTAAAGTTTTAGGTTTGATTTCTTCTGGTGTCAATTTCGATGGACAAGTTCATATGAAGTTTTGCACTTTAAATGGGGCTCCAGCAAGTGGGCGGTGTGATTGGTTCTCTCAGATTAGTCGATCTATGAATCGGATATCGAGTTTAAAAAAAAATTGCAGGTTAGACTGCCTCCAAATAGTCAATTACAAGAATCGAACATAAATTCTCTTTTTGGGAGAGTCATGTTGTCAACTCTCCTAACACCATGTTGCTCGCTAACGTTCAATTTGGATAGACTATATGAACATAAAAAAATTTGTAGTATGAAGTTAATCATAATCAAACTTATATAATGTTGTGAATTTAATTAAAACTCACATGAATACTATGTGGAGCAAAATGAGTAGAAATCAATAACCAAATTGACCAAACAAACCACAAACAATAAAAATAAGATACAAGAGAGGGTAACTCTCCAATAAACTATCCGTTAGGTTTTTACAAAGATATACAAGAGTTACAAGAAATTAACCATTAACAATAAACTCTAATTTCTATCATTTTTCCAACATCTTTCCATGAACAAGGGTCTCAATGATTTCATTCACCAAGGTGCACTAACGGTTTCATAAATTTTGATTTATGGAGACAAGATTTTATATAATAAGTATATATACAAAATTATTAGTGATCTGTAAGTGATAAAATAATAACATCCCCCTCAAAAAGAGAAATTTACATCAATATCATTGAGAAAATACTTGAGATTATAACCACTATTTTTTTATGAAACCGGGTATATTGTAACACCCTAATTCCCAATTTTTATTTTTATAATAAAAATGCATTTAAAATAAAGAAACACACAAGAGTGTCATACATCTTCTAAAAAAAATTCAAAAGTACTTCATTCAAATTAAAAACATTGCAATGGAATAGTTTTCAAAAACTTTAAAGTACATGTCGCATCACAATTTCAAAACCAAAACTAAATTCAAAAGAATTCTAAAATGGAGTCTAAAATAAAAAGAATCTCTGGTCCCTAGTGTTACTGATCAGAGCTTCGACTCAATAAAACTCCCAAAAAGCGATAGACAAAAAGTAGAAGGCCCCAACGCCATCCTTCGAGACTCACTGCTACTAAGATCTACTTCCTGCAAATCTACACGACAAGGGTGCAGGCGCCCAACCCGCCACTAGAGGGTGAGAATATATTCAACATAAGAAATGCATAAACACATCTATAGATCGAGAACAAAGAATACATCATTTACATTTAGGCATGTATACATCACAATCAGATACTATTCACATTTAAACATATACCTTCATTTAATAAAATCAACATATATTAGTCAACATCTTATAATAACATGTGAGCATCAACAACATTTAAGAATATCAAAAAGCATCTAGCAAAATACATTTCATTCACAGATGACCATTTAGAAGCACATCATTGAATTTAAATAATTACATGTCTTTAAATCACACATGTTTTAATTACACATCTTCAAGTAAACTTGCAGTAATGTATGCAATGTCCCTAACTCGACTCTATATGCATGTAGTACCAAACCTACTCACCAATTTTATCCCATCATCTTTGAATGCAACACCATCAAAGTATTTTAAAAGCAACACCGTCTTTGAATACAATACAATCAAAGTATTTTAAAGATGAGTACAACACCATCAAAGTATGTTAAATCACATCGTTAAATAGACTCGACCATGAATGCATGAACACAAAGTAATGACTCGACAAAGCACATCTTTATATGACTCGATAAATACACATCTTTAAATAACATCATCGTCAAACATCACATCTTTATCTAACACATCTTGAAATTACACATCTTCAAATAACACATCTTTATATAACACATTTTTATATAGCACATCTTTATATAACACATCATCAAATAATACATCAATAAATAAATCATCTTTGCTCATCAATTAATATCTAATTAACTCAATTCACCATCTAAATCTTATTATTTCAAACATAATTAAAAATAGTAGAAATAATTTTCATTATAACAATTATCTCTATAAACATTACTTTAAAGTAGGATATATTCTTTTAAGCTGAAATAGTAGGAAGTCTTTCGATGCACATGTATATACACACAGTTTATAAATTCTAGAGCAAATCAGCAACAAGTTCCAAATAATTATCGGTATAGCAACGAATCACAAATGAAATACTAAATAAAAAGATGCCTAATTAATTAGTATCTACATCTCATAAGATAGTTCATCGATATTTCTACAAAATCATGTCAACAGTTAATCACATACGATCTAAAATAGCATTGTTATTTGAAGCACATATTTACATAAATAAAGTAAATCAAAGCAATGAGTAGCATAGGAACAAAACTCATAGAAACTAGTGGCATGTGCACAAAACTCATAGTACACCAAATCTTCAATGAACATGTAAATTTACGAGGTATGAATCTTAACCCATGAACGACAGCAACGGTGGCATATTGCAATCATATAAACAATAACTCACAGAAGTAGTAATGAACAATTAGACATTGATAAATAGTTATGGTCAACGCAGAAGTATATATCATGCCACTAAATAAAATTTCAGCAATATAAAAGAAAACAAATTTAACAAAGTCATCAATTGAATAAGGAAACAACCAAAATTAACAACCCTTCACTACCCACATGAGTACATATCCCTTACGATGAATAAAACTCCTCCCTTACCTCTAGTTTGCCAAACCGATGAATTCCTAGGTGAAATCTCCCTTCAAATTCTTTCTACTATGCCTCCTTGCTCTTCTCTCCACAACCCTAGTTTTCCTTTGATCTCTAATCTTTTCTTTGCTTGTTGTAACCCTATTTTTCTAATTTTAAATATGTTTTTGGTCCCTATACATATACCAACTTTTCGTTTTAGTCCCTCTAAAATTTTCCTTCAACTTTTAGTCCCTATTAAATTTTCAATCACTACTTTTGGTCCCTTTTTTTAAGTTAATTTTAGTATTTTTTTTATTAATAAAATTGGGCAGAAATGTGTACAATATTGAAAAAAGCTTTCCCAAAAAATTCTATAGTTTACAAAATATAAATTTAATATGAATTTTTAACTATCAAAAATATAAAAATTCATATTTAATTCATGTTTTGTTAAAAAATTCTAATTTTTTTTGGGAGAGATTCTTATAATATTATGAATTTTTCTGCAAAATTCTATTAAAAAAATATGAATTCTACATATGAGTTTACTTTAAAGGAAGGACCAAAAGTGAAGATGGGAAATTTTTGAGGGACTAAAAGTTGAAGGAAAAATTTAGAGGGACTAAAATCAAAATTTGGTATATTTATAGAGATCAAAAACATATTTAACCCATTTTTATAATATTCTCATCTATTTATAATCATATTCAGCTAAGTTTGTTACTAATCTTTTCAGATTACTATCTGCACCTCTGAAATTTGTTACTATTATTTCCGTTACTACACCGTCTCTCTGATTACACTCCTCTCTACTTAAATCATTAAAACACTACTCATCTCACTAAATACACCTCTATACTACCCAATTTTACTAATCCACCTCCGTTCACACTCTACTTTCTTATTCTCTCTAAAGTAGAAACTTTATTTTCTTCCTAAATATTATTTTCTCTCACTCTTTAACTGACTAACCAATCCATCTACCTTCCCCTTAATTACCTATTATCTCAATAAATACGAAAATTAAATTAATAATACCAAGCAAATCAATACTATTAATAATGTTAATATTAATATCATCTAATAATAATACAAATAAACAAATATTAAAAATTGGGGTGTTACAGGTATCTTCCGCACACAACTACAAAAACAAATCCCTCAAGCCTTGTGAGACTCAAATGGACGACAAACTCACACTATACTATTATGTATTAGAGAAATGAAAGGCTCCTTAACATCTACAAAATAAATTTGTTCTTTACGTGTCTTTATACTTATAATGTATTGTAATTTTTTTTTCTTTTCAACACTTTCAAAAATATCTCTCTTTACGTATGTAAGAAAAATCATTCAAAATTTTATCTCAAATGTATTTGCATATTTGATTATGTAAAATTCATATAAGATAAATTCTTTTTATGTATAAACTTCCATATGATGAGGGCAATTTATTATTTTAAGAAGGAGCAATAATTAAAATATCAAATACCTTAACAAATATAACATAAAAAGTAACTAAGTAAATCTGTCTCGGCCAAGGTGTTTAGAATGTTTTCTAACACAATTCCACCACAAAAACACTTAAATCTTAACCTTTTATTTCCTAAGAATTTCCTTTTTGGATAAACCCTTGTCTGCCTCACTTCCACATCATGTTAGAACTAAAAACCAGCGCCTTTTATATACACGCATCATTTTGCTTGTCTTGCACTTAAAAAACAATTTTCTAACCTACAAAGCTTGTAGAACAAGAAAGCAAATAAGTGAAGGAACTGTCTTGCTGAGCAAGAAAACCGCATTGTATTTCAATTTTCTTGATAAACAAATAAATTCAAAGTAAAAATGATTTAAAACCTATTTGTTCTCACAGAGTGTCACTTTCTTTAAGTAAAAATTCATGATATTACTTGTTCTTACAATTAAGACACTGATCTCTCACTTATTGCTAATTTCTCAATTAAGTATAAAAAATAAATAATAGTAAATCAAAATTCAACTCATATTATTTCCATTGTTTTTTTTTAAAAAAAATTTCATTGATTGTTTTTGTTTAATTACTATTGATTAAATCATTATCTTAACTTTGGATAACTCTTAACTTCTATTTATTTGTGACCACCTTTGTCATATAAATATATCATTCTTAAGTGTAGTTTATACAAATTTGTTGGGCCACGAGGGGTGCCTCATTAAGTTGGATTCTCACATTGTTTTAAGAGCAACCACACAACTAAAATTAAAAATCACGTCTTTATCTAAAACTTAAGACATTCAGTTTATGAGTCCTCTCATTTATAGGTTGTTCAATCTCAACTTTTGTTCAATATAAAACTTAAACAAATATTTGACACATTGCATCATCTCTTCCTCGAGTGTGAAGTTTGAGACTTTCCACGCCCTTGATCCAACAACATGAATTTCTCATGCTCCCGTACCAAGTCAAACTGAGCTCTGATACCATTGTTGAGACATGAGGGAGAACCTCATTGAGTTGGATCATTATATTGGGTTAAGTACAATCGCACATGTGAGATTAATAATATCAAATTTGATGCCATATCTTCACCTAGAATATTAAAGCAATACATTTATGAGTTCTCTAATTTATATGTTGCTTAACATCAACTCTTTCAATCAATATAAAACTTTAATTCACACTTGACGCATCACACTAAAATTATTAGAAATTTTAATCAAAACTTGTAATGTTATGACATTGAAATTGAATGTGCTTCTAAGGGCTGCTCAGAGGGTAAAACAAGTACGCAGGGTATGGGGTATGCTTATAATGGAGGCCTGTCTACATGGCGTTACATCCTCCACAAAATAGAATCAACGTTTTTTTTCATTTTTCATGACATCACCAAATCATAACTTCCAAAAGTGTTGTTTTGTTCTTCCAATTCGTCTCTTAATCTAGTTTTCACCATTATTATTTTTTCTCCTTCTTATCTGTCGGGAAGTAGTTTTTTAAGATCAATTTTGATTGAGATTCACACTTTTAAATATATATTTTTTAGTTAAATAAGTGGTTTTCAAATTTTTACATACATTTAATTTTTCTCTACATTTTCTTGTGATTTCATCAAAGGTATTAACGGGACTAAACTCATAACTTTTAGATTCAAAGTTTGTTATTTTACCACTAGACCAAACTCTTAAAGCTCGCGTAGTGCTTTCTCAACTAGGCCATTATAAATTTAATTACATAAAATAATGAGAATTGTTGTTTACACATTTGATAAGGCTGTGCCACATGAGTAAATGACGTTTTTGCCCTTCGGCAGTTAACTGCCGAAGTTTTAGAAATCCAGCTGCAGTTAACTACCGAGGAAAACCTGCCGAGGAAATCTGATTATGCAGGCATTGAGCTCTGCATCATTCTAAAACATTTCCAAGGCTTTTTTTGACCAGTTTTTACCTGTAATTAAAGCAGAGCATTTCGAAAGGCAAAACAATTCATACAACATTGAAACTCGGACATAAACAAGATAAATACAATATCTTTTACAATTGTCCATAATTAAATCAAACCGACATTTGGTTCAAATTACACAAACGTTTGAAATTCATCATAACGGCTCAAATAACAAAAAAATATTAGCGCAAATGCACAACTTAATTAAACCAACATTTTTGTACATTAAACAAAGTAAAAAAATCCCATGAAATTAAAAATAATGTCATCAAAGTACAAATAACAAATATATAAATCAATGTCATCAAAATACCAAAACTAAAAAACAAGTCCTAAAAAACAAACTACTACTACTGGTCCTGGTCCTGCTGATGCTGGTGCCTCCTCCTCGGCCTCTAGCCTCGCCTCCTGGTCAAGATAGGCGCGATCTGCTCCCTAAGATGGCTCATGGCCTGAAACCACTGTTGAGGGGTCATGCTCATGACCTCCTCCTAGCCTAACTGCGCATCAGCGCCACTAACCATGTCATAGGTGTCAGGCGAGCTTCTCGCCTCATACCGCTCCCACTTCTCTGCAATGATCTGCTCTTCATTTGCAGGCCTCAGAAGATCTCCTGGAAGAGGTGGCAAGATCTGAGGGTGAGACACCCTAGTGTACTATAGGACATAGCCATCCGCCATGTCTACTCTCCTGTCTGCTCACCCCAATCATCCGCCTTAAGCGTGTGAGTGCGGAAGTCGACGAACGCCTGCACAATGTAAGGCGGTGGGAGGTCTACAACATCAGTCGGATGTCTGGGGATGGTCTGGAAATATCCGTACTGCCTCAAAACCCTATCGGGCAAGTGACGGTACACCCTACGGACACCACACATAATCCAGCCAGAATACCAGAAAACCTCCTCAAAGTCCTGGATCTCCCTGTGCTCCTCTTAAGGCCTCCAGCATACGTCATCAAATTGTATACGATCAAGCAGTGACCCCCTCCCCGTGACCCTTCTGGAGCTTCCACCTCGCTGAAACCGGATAGTTTTCCATGTAGTCAGTGTTGGGATCAACACTGTAAAACCCAGGAAAATACGCCAAAAATCATGCCTGCACAAACCAAACAAATAACATTTATAAATTATTACACACGGAAAATATACCAAAAAAAAAAAAAATTAACAAAAAAAAAAAATATAAGTTTTCTTATAGTGAGCAGTGTCACGCTCCCCCCAAGAGCTCTGTCTCCAGGCCTACACGCATAAGCTAACTCGCCGTATAGGTAAGCAAGTGTCATCCCTCCCCAGGAATAATTACGCATCCCTGCCTAGCCGTCCTCCATGGTCGTCAGATATACCAACTCGATGCACTTGTTGCTTCTATCGCCAAACAACAAGCATCCGACCAAGTAGAGAAGGTAACACCGGACGCAGTAAGTCCTAACCCTCACCAGCTCCTCAAGCTCCTCTGGATCCTTCGTACCAGCCAATAAGTTGGCCCTACCAAGGTACGTCGTATAAAAGTCCCTCAGCCTCGGGTAGCTAATGTACCCACCGTACTCCTGCCCACAAATCTTTTCCGCCTCCTACTGCGACACACCCAGATGCCTCATAAGTAGTGCCGCTCCCTCATGTTTCAGCATCTTCTTCCCATGACTCAACATCCGCCCCTCAATCGGAAGATGCGTGAGACATGCAACATCATCCAATGTCACAGTCATCTCCCCTAAGGGCATGTGAAAGGTGCTGGTCTCAGGATGCCACCTCTCGCATAGAGTCATCAGCAGAGCATGAAGCACGGTGGAGTATCCCAGGTAAACCAAGTCATGTAACCCGCTCTCCCTAAGCGGATCCCAAAACCAATTCTCATTCCCGTTTGGGCGTCCGAGACTGAGGATCTAAGCCCCATGATTAATCGGTTTAACCACACGGAGCTTACGAACCTGAAATAATAGAAAAATAAATATAGTTTAAACAAACACACATATAAAGAAAACAATTAAACATAAAGAAAAAGAATTAAAAAAAACACATATAAAAGTGGATATAATAATTAAACAAACACACATTTAAAGAAAATAATTAAACATAAAGAAAAAACATTTAAAAAAATTACACTTACATTATCTGAATTATACCAAAGTGGCAACACCAGATGACTGGCATAAGAGTGGAGCAAAGATAAGTCTGTCGGTCCACCAGAAAAGGGAGGGTCCACAGGTAACACCTCCGGTGCAGCAGCTGCTGCAATGTCATCATCGTCTCCTACATGCTGCTGCTGTGGTATATGATCCTGGTCATACCCACCATCAGTCACATCGTGGTGTACCTGATCCTGATAATTCAGGTACTCCACCCCAGACAGGTCAACAACCTGTGACTCCTCAGGCTGTGTAGCCTGAGAGCTCCCTGAACCATCTCGCCTCCGACCTCTACCCCTCTTTGGGATGTGGCCGCTCTGCCTCTCCCTCCGGTGGCTCTGAGTCATCGCACACCTACCACCAATCATCTTAGATGGATCAATGGGGTCCTGATCAGCCATATCTACACAAAAAATAATAAAATTAACATCATTCAACTTATACATTCAACCACTTTATCAAAAACACTAAACCTAAACATAACCTAAACTTTCACATTCAACCTAAACATAACCACTTTCACATTCAACCACTTGACCAAAATAAACACATCGATTGAACCTAAACATTATCATACACATTATCATTCACATTCAAACGTAAATAATCAAATGCATTATCATACACATTCAACCTAAACATAACCTAAACTAAACATAATTCAATATATACATTCAACCTAATTCAATATACACTTTTTCAATATGCATTCAACCTAATTCAATATACACTTTTTCGAATTACAATCAACATCATATCCATAACCTAAACTAACTAAATAAACAATAAAATTATCATTGAGGCATTTTCTCAAACACTTTGTGTACAAAGTATCAAACATACTCAAAATGTGATCTTTTGCCACCATTCAAAACCACATTATACTCTAACATCATTCAATCATCAATTAAAGCCACTACATTCAATTATAAACTACATGCAATCATCAAAAATTCAATTCCTACATCAACCCTAAACACATGAAAACTACCATTTTTAAAATAAAAAAAAAACTACCCAAACTAACATTATGATTAAAAATGAGTCAAGATACTTACTTGTGATTAAATGGAGATGATGCACTTGGTTTTGCTCAAAAAAGGAAATTGGAGAACTTGGTTGATTTTGAAAAACTTTTGAGAAATTGAATAAACTCAGAAAACCGAGTTTCTGCTTCTGTGTATGTTTAGTTCGCATCGGCAGTTAACTGCCGCCGATTTACTAAAACTTCGGCAGTTAACTGTTGAAGAGCATTTAGGTAAAATACTCGTGTGGCACAGCCTTATCAAATGTGTAAACAACAATTCTAAAAAATAATTGTGTTTACTCTAAAAAAAATAAAATTAATTAATCATATTTGACTAATGAGATAAAGTCAAAACAGATTCCTTGTATCTATACACATTTTTTATTAAGTAGTTTAATGGGCAGAATTTCACCCCTTAAAATGAATAAGTGGCGAATTTAGAGTTCGATCACCAAACCCTAAGCTCACTATGCTCATAGAGACAAAGTGAATTAAATTTGAGAATCTAACCGTGTGTGCTACCGATGATGATAAAAGAACTACTTTATATTACCAACCAAAACCACACGACTGTTTAGAATAAGTGTCCAAAAATTACGATTACCAACCAAAACCATAAAAACATAAATAAACGGTTGTAAAAGAGATATCATCCCCACACAAAACTATAAAAACATAAAATAAATGTTAGCATAAGAGATCATCCCCACATGCTTCCTCAAAAAAAGATTTCAGCAGTGGCTAAATGAAAAATACAATTTGAATACTGACATAGACCAGCAAAATTACAAGAAATCGATAATGTTGATAAAAAAGGTACATGGATGTTTTACTAAATAATTCTACGTAACAGAACTATAAATGACAAGTCTTTCTAAACTTTTCATATTAATTTACGCTTTATTTATACCTTTTTTTTTTTTTTTTTTTAAAAGAACACAGTTCATTTATACTTGATTTGTAGTAAAATATTAATTTCTAAGGTGTCAAAATAGATCTGAGTATTGCTCAAAAAAAAAAAAAAAAAAGATCTGAGTAAGCGCCAATTTTTTTGAAGAAACTCACTTAAGGAATATGGTAAAAATGATTTGAACTCTGCTATACTAAGGTTTTAACTCTTAAAATGAAGATACAACGTTGGTGTCGGTTTAAACCTAACAGATACATGATTGCCATTCCTCGGAAGATAAATAAAAATACAAGTAAGCCCAACCTCAGCAAACCGAGAAAACTGTCCAATGTCACAAACAATTTACAACAGATGATAACCATTAGGGCATAGCAATTTACGACCAGTCTCTTCCACCTGCCTTCTGAAAACCAACACAGGCTGTTGAATGACATTGATATTCATCCATCTCTTATAAGATATATATTTGGTGAGCCTATTCATCAAGTATAGCACGGCCAAGATTTGTAGCTAGAGCCAGCCTAATAGAACTCAGTGCTTGAGGAGGTAAGTTAGGCTCAGTGAAGTGCGGCCGCTGCCTCGCCAAAGAAAACTCTTGAAGTTTGTTTAATAGAAGATTTGTCTCAGATACACTGAGAAGAGGACTATCTTTCCAATTTAGCAACTTCAACTGTTCCCAAAGAAAACAAAAAGGAAATGATGTAATATTTGATCATAAAAACCAGCTTGTATTAAATGTGCAAAATACATTGGGTACTAGTCACACATAACCAGCTTGTATTAAATGTGCAAAATACATTGGGTACTAGTCACACATAACATTGCAAAATAAATAAAATCATAACAGGATCTACAATGATACGAGAAGCAAACAAACATATTAAGAAAATGTGCATCAATTGTAATTGATATGTTCATCATTGTTTCTTACTTTCCTTGTATTGTTTGATATGTTAGTTTCCAGTAAGAGTAGATTTTCATGACTGTTATCCCTTTCAAACCTGAGTTTAGTTTCATGGATTCTGTGATTTTGTCCATTTAGTGTATGTAAGAACATGTTCAACATACCACTCCTTAGCTTAATCGGTGAAAAAAAAAAAAATATACATATCATATCATTCTGGTGTTTCAAGTTGGTATCAAGGCACAAGGATCTGGTCCAGCATGGAAAAAAAAACCCTCAGATTCATTGTTTGAAGTTGTTAATTCTGCCAGCATCAAAAGATCTGTTCCAACTGTATCTGAGTCACAATAATCCATGCAATCCCATTTGTGCAGTTTCTGTAGGGTGAGTGAAGGCCAAGTACCAACTTGCCAGCATTATAAGACCTTACTTTCACCCTTGCCTGATTCACTAGCATTGTAAGTCTCTGGTTGACCACAGTTTCTTTGCCCCCATCATCAGGTTTCTGTTCTGCCCTAACTTTGAAGATAATTTTGGGCGTTCTTCTATCACAGATATTCCGTACGCTTGAAACTGAAGAAAAGTTTATATGCCTAGTTTCTAATTTGGTTGGCTGTGGAAGACACGGTCTCAGAGAAGAGCTGGTATTGCCAATACCGTATTGGTGGTGGATGTGGTAGAGATAGAGAATATCTCCACCACCACTCTGACAGTGAATGAGACCAACACACTTAAGACTGTCGCTACTACCTACATGGATTCCCTAATAAAATTGCCAATGTAGTTGGATCAACGGTTTCAACTGTTTACCAGAAGAATCAACCTTGAATGAAGATATTCACATGTTTTCCATAACGTAAGGAATATCTTCAACTTAGATGCCAGCACAGCCTCTTCCTCTTACTATGCTGTTGTCGACCATTCCAGTCATGCAACATAGCTTGTCTCTGCATGCAGACACCTTTTGGAACTTGGGCTTCCCGTTGATGTGATAACTCTTAAAATAAGTAAGAGTTATTAATTACAATTACGCTTGAATTACCAAGTCTAAAAGTGTGTTTGCCATTAAAATACTGACTTAAGATGACTTGGGACTTTTGAATTTGTGAAACTAATATGCTGTTAATCATCACTGTTTTGGTGAATGTAAGGAAATCTATCTAATTGTTTTTGTTCGATGAGGTGCTAGCTCAGAGGTAAGAGCATAGCTTTATTACCTCAAGGGATGAAGTTCAGAACCCCTCGGGGGATTATTGTAAAATGTTGAACAAGCTATTTTAACCCTTGATAAACCACTGCATTAGAAACTATTACTCAACCCCAAAATACCAGCGATATAACAATTTATACGCAAATGGCGAATGCAATCATATTATCATATTAACCCACGATAAACCACTGCATTAGAAACTATTGTTCACAAAATATCAGAAACAGAAAATTTATATGAAAAAAGGAATGCATCAATCAGACGACTCAAGAAATGAAGAAATAATATTGGGAAGCTGTGGTGGCATTCTTAAAAGGAAAAGTAATATGGGAATATTTTTAATTGGCTCCACTGAACGCATACAAACAGAAACAGCGATGAAAGAGATATTAAGATGGTCCCATTAAGACATGCACATATGATTATACTGAACATTATATAAGAAAAGATACACAGAAATAAAAAAATAAAAAAAAAATACTCACCGAGTCAAACAGAAGGGGCAGCCAAAAGCGCTGAGGGGTTGATGGATTTTTCATAAGCTGCAGAATGAAAAGAAAAATGTTTTACATTTCAAAAAAGAAAGCTGACTAACAACTGAATCGGAATTCAAGAAAAAACTAGAACTTCATTAGTGGAATTCCTCTATTTCTGGGTCCCCGTTAATGGAGTACTCTCTCCGGTCACATATATAAGAAAAGATTCTTTTTTAGGTTCATTGAATAATTAATGTATCTGGTTTACAATGTAAACCAGATACATTAATTATTCAATGAACCTACGAAAAGAATCTTTTCGTATATATAAGACCGGAGGGAGTACAACATTAGAGATGAAGGCATAAAGAAATTTATGCGGGAAACAATAGAATATTATAGCTGCATAGCATTCATATTCCATGATATTTGAGACTACTGTAAGCTGACTCCAAAGTCCAAACTACATCACTGTATGTTTATACTGCTAATTACATATGTCAATCAATAAACTGTCTGCACCATAAAAATATTTAAACTATCTAATTCAGTTACTGTCTATACCATAAATTTATCTATTCAATGAGTTGCCATGTCAATGTCTGAACTTTGTTTCCTGCCAAAATGATATTTTTAGTTTCTATGCAAATCATGGACATTTTTTAATAAAAGATTCGATTGGTTTTTTTGTCCATGCAAGTTGCGGCTCACTGCTCTAAGCTCTAGTTATCAACAAAATTGGGCCCAGATCCCCTATTGTCAACCTCATCCTTCCTAACAAAGATATTAGAATTTTGGATTTAGCCTAACTCAACCCTACAAAACCGGCTTGTAAGGTGAGGAATGCCCAACTTATAAACACATATTCTGACCATATCTTTTCCAACCCTAGGAACACCAAAAAAACTAAAATTAGAGAGAGAAAACAAAAGTACCCTTGTAAAATAAATAAAATAGCAGCGCATAAAATAGCTTTGAAATTTATTACAAACAAAGAACTATTGGAAATGAAAACTATTTTTACATGAAAACACGTAAAAAGATAATGGACCAACTCGAAAAACTTGTGTACGTAGTGAGACGTGAGATTTTGGCTACGAGATATCTTTTGTAACATATAATATATTAAAGACTAAATTATATTTTCGATCTCTTTTTCTTGTTTTAGGTTTTCATTTGCTCATTTTTTATTTTAAAATAGTCTTTTGTTTTACAAAGTTATGTTAGTGTGGTACTTTCCGTTTAAAATGTGTTGTGGAGAGGACATGTTGGTTTACTTTATGAAATATGAGACCATTTGAAAGAAAATATATTAAAAAATCAAATTAAAATCTAAAATGAAGATAATATACCAAAAGTTGTGGCTGCTGGTATGTTATTTCATATTTAGGTGGGAGTTGGTGCTTGCTGTTATTGGTTGTTTCCCTGAATGTGTTGTCCAGATTTCTCTTTTTGAAACCATTGCTTCTAATATTTGGAGACAAAATCATGTTCTTTCTATCTTAGGGTATAACTTATAAGCAACATGTCACCTTTACTGACGATTTCTTACAATGTACTTATATTTTCAATAAAAGATCATTGCAAGCTATTCAATATCTTCCAAAAGTTTTGCTATTACAACTTAATTTGGAAAAACACGCATTTTGCACAGTAGCACGTCTAATTTTTTTTTTTTTTCCTGACTGTTTCAATTTGTTCAAGACTCTTCGCAGCATTATACATCAATCTAGTTGTCCACCTACACTCCAACAAAATTGTATGGCCTAAAGGAAACAGACATATTGTTGGCATTGCTCGTAAGCTCTTACTGAATGCCAATGCACCTTTGAAGTTTTAGGATTATGTTGTTCATCTTGATGGATATATATTTAATAAATTGAATGCCATCTTCATTTTTGGACAATCCCCGTCATGCCTCTAGTGTCTTTGGTAGTACTTGTTTTGTTCATGGTATATTGTTTAGTTGAATTCAGTATATAAGGAATACTAGTAAATAACATGACAATTTTGTACAATCAGCTTACTGTTTTATTGGGGACAGCATAATCGTAGAAGTTTGCAAATGTAAATTAATACCAGTATGAGGGAGCCTACAGCTTGTCTAGCAGCATCAGTCGATTTTCCACTATATACCATCTGAAGGGATTTTTTGAAATCTCTATACCTGAATGCAATAAAAGACAATTGTTAGAACTAAGAAAATTACAAGTAATTAGATGAAGATGTGAAAATAAGATTAAAGTGACAGCATAGGATGTTCATACTTGTGTAAAAACTCAAGACCTCCAGCAGGCTTAGATTCAGATCCCAATAACTCAATTAAGCCTTCCCATTGCTGTAAAACACATGGATTGCTGAAGTGAGAGATTGAAATTATTATTAAAAAAAATCATATCCACATACAAACTTAAAGATAGTAAAACTTTTGCACAAGTTTTTATTGTAGCAGTATGAGAAGTACTTTGAAGCTTTCGTCGGAGATTGACTTTCCAACTGAATCAAATAACTGTTGTGCAATCCTATCAAGACAGTTTGTATCTTGGGATTGTTGAAGCCAAAATACTCCAGCACCTTTACGACCATGCTTCCAGTGATAGACTCCAGCAACCTATATATTAAACAAGCATATTCAATTCTATGGAACTACATTATTAAAAGATGTTGAAGATTTTAATCTCCAAGCTTTCTACCCATAGTATTTGCAATAGTTAACCTAATCAAGAATGTAAGTTACCTTCATGATATTTGAACTGATATGATCAAGCTCATATAAGCGGCATATCTCGATGTTCTGCATGAGTAGGAATGATTTGTCTGTCACTCACAAGCATATTAAAAGAGTACTAAGGATCATATGGATATGATTTTTTAATTGAAAATGAAAAACAGTAAGGTGAAACAGTTACCTTAAGCAACATGTTGTTGTGTTGAACAGATTGTCGGTACAATAAATTCTCTAGCAAGCCCATTCCTTGCTTCATGCACGATGTTAAATATATTGGAGCTATCTGCAGATATGCAAACATAAAACGACACGAGCACCAAATTAGATTACTTCTACAAAATATTGCTGTCATGCACATAGTTGATACAACAACTACATTCTTCAATAAAAAAAAAGAAAGAAATAAAACTTCATTTGGCCTGGAATTTCATAGTCATATGTATGAGACATCAGTTTCATCATTGCTCTTCAGTAAATTTCAACGTTCATCAAGAATGAGTACAGTTCATCTAAGATAATTTACCAATTCAAGATCAAATAAGCAGGATATTTTTGGCGTGAGTAACTTGCACTTACTTGCCAGGTCAATGCATGTGATGATAGAACTTGAGCATATGCAAGGCGATGAAGTTCCACCATACTGATTCCCCCCAAGTTATAACGCTCATCATATAGAAGAATCTCTGCTTGCTCACTCCCTGCAGTTAACAATTCCACGGCGTGTGCAACCATCCTATTTTATTGACACGAGATGACACATACAAAAGTCACATTTTATTAAACAAAATTAATGAAGGGAGTTACTCAGATGATCTGTACTGATTATTTTAGTCAAAATATATAATTTTAAGTCAAAATCTAAATTTTGAACATTTTCATTGTGAGCTTCTTGAGAGAAAAATAATCTAATACAAACATGCATATAGTAATAAATAAATAAAATTAATAAAAGAAAAACAGCTCACCAAGGACCGAATTCTCTGGAAATTTCCGCTAAAACAACCTAAGACATTTCAACATGATCATAGTCAATCGACTTTAAAACGGGAAAGAAAAAATTCATTGAAAGGAAAAAAAATGGAGCATGAATAAATAAGTTTCACTTTTACCTCCGTATTTTCTCCAAGAATTCCAATTAAAAGTCCAGTCAACCTATGGGTACCAGTAGGTGGTTTCAATTGGATGCACTTCTGGGCCAAATTATACATGCTTTCTACTCCCTGCGTAGAAAAGGGGGCACCGAAATTATTTAGAGATTCAATTAATAAACAAAGATATATGAAGATTATTTAAAAACAGCATATGTAAAAATCATTTTATAAAAGTTAATTGCATAAGTGGATTAAACTTACGATCATAAATGGCCTGATGTATAGAAAATGAGAAATATACAACTCAACCCAGTAACATGAAGCTGTACAGAGGCTCTCAGTGTTACCCAGCATAACTTGTAGCAAGTTTCTTAAGCCCACACGAGTTTGTTGATTATCACACTGAATCCAAAATGGACTGCAGTCCAGTTTAGTAATTTGTGACCTCCATTTTTCCCAGGCCTATAAAATAGAATACATCACATCTTATAACTGTGGAGTAAATGTGCTGAAAAGCAAATGTACTACTAATGCATCTTAAAGTATTGCGGAATTTGGATATACTTTGATAAAGTCAGGCTTGGATTTAAAGCATTCTCCCAAATTTCCAGCAGCAGATTCAGGACGTAATCGAGGCATTTTGGAAATAAGAACAGCAACTGCCTCCACTAATCCATTTTCTAACTGAACCACCGAAAGAGGACAGAAATTGAGATCAGAGAAAAGTATAAATAAATATAATAGCAGCAGCAGCATGAACAACAACAATGAAGATTGCTGATTATAACAACATCATCACTGACATACTGTGTGAATTCATTGTGTTCATGTAACAAAACTTTCATAATTTTCATGCATACCTCACGGTTGCTGAGCTGATCTAATTGGTAAGATCCATGCAACCGCAACATTTTCACCTGCAAATGAAAGTCAACTTAATCGAAATTCTTTATTTACAATGGAACATAAAAAAAAATGTCAAAAATACAGGATTCTTTACTGACCACTATATCTAGCCAACCAACTGACAACGCAGATGACATCACTTCCCAATATCTGGGATCATCCTCAATAACCTGCACGAACAAAATTTTCTATGTTTACCTCTCGAACCTTTGAGAAATTGATCAAACATAATTATTATAAACATTACTAACTTGTCAGGAAGGATGATGTAAAGAACAATGGTCTGTGTGTGTGTGTTAAATATATGTATTTGTAAACTACTTTAGAAACAATTACATGTTTTTTTTGCAAATAAATTGTAGACTGTAGCGATGGATTTCCCCTAGGGAACATTGGCATAGACTGTATACTTCCTCCTAGAAGTATTTTCTATTTTATAATGTGCTGCGTTTCTAGCAATTTGAGGATAGAATAAAAGGCCCGGGTTTTGTGACAATGGCAGTGGTAATGGGGGCAACAGATTATAGAGTATAGACTATTTGGGATGGAACCAAAATCGCATTTACAATTGTAGGGACTACGGTGTAAGCTTTTAAAGGCAATTATCCAACTCAGCTCCATCATGTTGATGAATTTTGAAATAAAATATAAGTTAGAAGCAAGCTTAAGGGGGTGGCACATGCAGGTGCAGCCCAGAAATATAGCCTTTAGGAGGCTAATAGCACTCTGTTGAAGTTAAGGATTCATGATTCAAGGCGTCCTGTCCCTGCCTTACAATTGTAGCGACACACTTCAAGTAGTATAGGATTTTACCTGTTTTCTTGTATCCATAATTTGATGGTCTGTACATAGCCATACAATTTCTTGCATCTCCTTTTACATTTTCTTGATTATATTTAGTTCAATATTTGAGGGGAAAACTCCCCTGAAATTAGCTGCTGGAGGTAGGTATCCTTATCATTTATCTTATTTTGCTCTAGATGATCCGATATTCATAGATCTTGGAAAATTGATGTTTTACGCCGAATTTCGTTTAATTGGATGCATGTTCCGTACTATTCTGTTTCCAAAAATTAACACAGTGTTGACGACTAACAGCGATGGCAGCATTTAGCATAGAGGATTTTGATGAAATCTGATATGAAAACTTTGACGCTATCCTAATTTCACTATAACGGCAACAATGGCCACTATTCCGATTTCTGCTTGCTGAAGTAGAAAAATACAATTTTAGGGATTTTTTAAAAGATAAAACTGAAGAATCTGCAGTGATGGATCCAGAAATTTCGATATGTGGGGGAAAGATCATCTATGAGTATATTTATATAGTGCATGGGACAACTTATTGAAGAAATGATATATTTTTTATTTTTTGTTAATACTTTTAAAATTTGACAAAGCGACAAATATCACATGAAACTCATATGCATAACTACAATGCCTCAAATGAAGATGTTCACCCTAGCAAGATCGATATTGCCAGTTGAGTTAAGCCGTATGGACAAAAAAAAAAACTAATTTAGTGGGCACAATATTTAACTTTTAGTAAGAAAATACATATTCTATTAGATAACTAAACTGCCTATGCAAAAAATTAAGTGGGGGGACATGCCCCCAATATCTTCTTACAAATAGGTCCGTCCCTGAGAATCTGTATGTATGCCAAACATGACCTGTTTTTATACAGTAATAATAAAAAAGGAAAGAGTTAGTGAGTAGTGCTCTTATATTCACCATTACACGTAAAGCTTTCTATATGTAAATTATGTTTTTCCTCCATTCCCTTTTTTATTTGTATATGCAGCATGCCTTTTTTACATATAATTGACTTATTTCAACCGTTATGCGGCTTCTTGTTTTTGACTCAACACTATCTGCTATTTCACATAGCGGGTGTTTTTTGGCATTCAACTATTTTCCACAATCTGCCATTGATACCACTGCTCTAGCATGTGTTGTTAGTTTTTTGTTCATTTATTAAATTCTGTAGATTTCTCTTGGTAATATTTTTGTATGCATATATATGATATATATTATCTTTTTATTCTAGCCACCATATGCTGCAACCCACACGCCACATATGCTGCAAGAATCCTTAATTTAAAACTCATATACCCAACATTTACAATTCTTTAACGCCTGATAATAAGGATTCATCATCATCAATCAAATTTACATATGGCCAAACCTGTATGTTGACAAGATCATTCTGAAAATCCACTAGCTTGCCATGAATTGTTTCTTGTGTACTGGTAAAGAGGCTATCATAATCCTGTAATAAAACACAACCATGAATATACAAATTGCAAATGTAAACAGTCTTTAAATAAAATCCAACCATCTACAAAACTTGTGGAAAAATAAATAAAAAGAGATTATTACAGCTAACCAATCAACAAGCCTTTCAGGTAGCCATGCTTGAGATTGTTTGTCCACATAAAATATTTCCATCAACTCCCATGCAGCTTTCAAACATGTTGGCTCCTCATTTTTCTACAACAAGTGTTATAAAGTAAGCGACGAACTATAAGTCCCGTAAAGATGGTCTTAATGCAACTCCACACACTCAACAAGAGAATTTAGAATCTGTGATAGTACCTTAACAATTTCATTTGGGTCATCAATTATCGGACTAGGGCCCAACTTTGGCCCTGCAAGAAGCGATGTTATCTCCTTGCTATATTGAAGGACATGCTCCCACCTAATTTGAAAAACAAATAAAACCTATTGTCAACAAGTGAACACACATGAATCAGCAAATTATTGTCAACCCACAATCTTATTATTATTGGTTAATTCAAAAACAAAACAAAAAAATCGATTACTTTGAAAGCACAGTGATTTCCAGAGGTATCCCTTGCAATGAGGTTAAGCTAAACCCAAACTTCGATGAATAAAAATTAAAACCAGAGATCAGGACAGAACTTCAACTTTCAGTATTGATATGCGATTTTTTACATGAAAACATGCCAATGCCAACAAAAAAACATAGCAAGAACCAAGCTTTATCCCACTAGTGGGACAGGCTACATGGATCAAATGACGCCATAATGTTCTATCATACATCATATATTTATCCAACTCATTAATGTCTATATCTTTCTCTTATAGTTTTTCTAGGTCTACATATGTCTCTAGTGCCTAAACCACCTACGCTTAGTTTCCACCATCCTTACTACTATACGCCCTGTTTCAACTCTCCCTCTAATATTATAATTTCCAATCTTATCTTGTTAGTCTTATAGTATGTAAAGAGATATAACAAAAATAAAAAATCCAAAGAGATATTATCACAACTTAAATTTTCAATTCTTAATAATAAATAATAACCAAAATCAAATTAGCAAATTAATCAAGTACACCAAGCAAATCTAACAACACATTATAATTGAAATGCTTAGAAGAAACCTACTCAGCACGGACACTTAAGATTGAAGGCACTGTCGAACATCGACACGCATAGTTAACTTCAGTTACTTCCATTTATCAAATTATTATAGTGTCAACGTGTCTGTTCGTGTTTATGCGTATTAAATCAATTTTCCACAAAAGAATTAAAATACTTAGAAGAAACCTACTCAGTACCAACACTTCAGATTGAAGACACCGTGCATAGTTAAATACACTTACTTCAATTTCTCAAATTATTACCTGTGTCCATGTGTCAGTGTAATGTTCAGTGTTCTTGTTTGTGCTTCATACTAAGAATTTCAAAAATTATAATTATAATCCAAGTTCAATTACCAATCTAACTGATACGTGGAAGGAGACTTCGACATATTTGAAATCGCGCTGCGGCGACTTTGAAGCAACGCAAACGGAGCAACAGATCCATACGCAATTCTTCGCCAATCAGCATCATCAATCTCCGGATCTCCACCACCGAGCTTAACTTCAATGACTTTGGCACCGTCTCCGGCATCGGAGGTTTGAGAAGGTTCGGCGAAGAGGGAGACACGGAGGGAGTTGCCGCGGGACCAGGAGATGGCAAGGCGAGAAACTGGACGGGTGAGAGTGTGGTGGAGAGGGTAGATTGCGAGAGAATCGTTGTTGGTTTCGCCGGAGAATGGGATTAGGGTTCCGTTGTCGACGGTGTTAGGGGACATTTTTGTGGAGTGGGAGTGGGGAGTGTGAGTTAGGGTTTTGGGGGGTTTATAACACAGATTTGTTTACGCGGGAAGGAGTTATGGAAGAGCAAGATTACTCTACTGATGACCGGAGTTACTATGTTTTTACTGCGTTTAACTATGTTTAGTTTATCGCATTTGATTATAATTTTTTGAATCTTATCTTATCCTTTTTTTAAGCAATCTTATCTTATCTTAATCAAATAAAGATTTAAGTTTTAACTTATGCTATTTTATTGTAGTAGAATTGTTTTTTTTTTTTGTCAAGTTCACACAATTTAATTTATTTGTGGACAAGTGGGATGTCTCATGTTCGAACCCCGGCCTCTACATATAATATTTAATATCTATACCAACTGAGCTAAGCTTATGGGAATGAATTGTTTTATCTTTAAACATCAACTATCGAAATGCTTTTTTTTTGAAAAAAAAAACTATCGAATTGTTTTTATTATCATTAGAAAGCTCACGAGAATGAATTGTTTTTTCTTTAAACATCAACTATCGAATTGTTTTATTATCATTAGATTATATTTGATTTGATTGATTTTTTTTATTAAAGATTTAAGTAATATTACAAAAAGATAAACATTTAATTTGAATTATTTAAATAAGAGAAATGATATTTGTACAACATTTTTGACAACTTTCTCTCAGATACTTACATGTTATTCTTATTCTCTCTTTTTCTTTTTATCTCTCCATTACTTTTGATTAATAAGGAGAAAGAAAAACATGGTTGTCACTAAAGTGTTTTCATGAAATATATATACAAATATCATTGTTATTTAAATAAATAGTATAATTGAAAAATAAATAGTATGTCTAAAATCATGTATTTTCTTAGCTGACTTTTTTTATTCCTTTTGTTTTTGCTAATAAAATTTTCGGTTAAACACGATGCTCCAATTTAAGGTATGAAAGACCTTCAAGTTGAGCAATTAAAAATATATTTAGATTTAGCTTCCTTCAAACACACTACCAAGACTCGACCGAACTTAGGACCTCTCGAATTTAACCTTTGGACTTTTTATTCTTTCAACTATACCATTCAATGTTATCTCTATTACAATAAATATTTAAATTTTTAATAAAAAAATCAGTTAAATCTCATCTAATTACAATAAGAATGATTTAACTACAATATACACAATATTAATTAATCTTTTATTTTATTATGATATATTCCACAAAAATTATAATCAGACTTGACAAAATAAATATACAATTAAGCACATTAAAAAATGGTATTTGAAAGAAAAATTGAAGATGACAATATCGTTGTTATTTGGAACAACTTTTGCATCAACACAACTTTAAATAAAATTTATTTGAGCACATATGCAAATGATAAAAATTAAAAGAAAAATTATATTAAGTTATTAAATTTTTTTTTTCATGTTAACCTCCAGGTCTCAAGACGAAAAGAGCTCTAATAATCCGAAGTTTTCTCGAGAGATAATTAAAGTATGGACTATTTCACCCGCTCATTATTATAAGAAACATTCATTCAGAATCATGTTATTTTGATAGATTGGAGATTGCAACTAGTATTTTTATGTAGTTTGAGAGTGATTTGGATAGATCCAAATATCCAATGTCATTGAAGTATAAACAAACATTGTCTCATTGATCAGAAAAACTGATTGGAATATTTCAGTGAGTTTCATAGCTTTCAAAGGGAATATTGGTCCTTCCATTTTAACTTTAGTATAAACAAATTTCCCTATGTTGATTGATATTGACTGTAGTGGAATTTGTTTCCATGTAGTGTCTTATTTTGTTTTGACCTTGTTAATCAATAAACAAAGAAGCAATAAAAACATGATATAGAATACCAGAATTTTCTTACATAAAAACTGTGTACTATTATTTGTACTCAATTTCTCTACAGAACACAATCACCAAAGATAACTCAATAAAGGCTAGTAATATTCACATGGATATGGATAAAAAGCTAGATACAACAAACAATTAAGCCACAATCAGCTTATTGACTTGTATGTGCTATAGAATATTTAAGAATGGTGTACTCTTTACTTTCATATACACTAATTTCCACACATAAAGGGTTTATGAATTCCTTTATAAATCTCTTTGACCTATCTCTTATTGACTTGTATGTGCCATGCTATTGAGGATGATTTCTCATATGTTTCTGTTAGTCTTCTTCTTTTCCCTTATCTAGCTCGCGAAAACTCGATGGTTCCTCCTGTTTGAAATGAAAATCTTCCACCAGTGGAGGCCATAACACTAAAGTGGGAATGTAACAATCTACTACATTACCATTTCCAAGAACACCACTTCTTCCTCTTCCCAAAGACCAAACTTTATATCCCTCTTGAGCAACAATAATAGTATGAGCCGCGCCACATGCGACTTGAACCGGTTCTAAAAACTTAGCCTCATAAGGATTACTTACAACAAGCGGAGAAAGAGCATCACTAGAATATTCACCAACAACTCGCGCATCCGGATACAAGCCAAGACCCTTCTCCATTCCCCACGACCAAACATCCCCGTCCGACGAAACAACACAAGTATGAAACAAACCACAGTCAACAGAAACAAGATTTACAAATTGTGGCAATTCTTGAACAAGTTCAGGAATTGATGTACTTTGTGTTGTACCATGACCAAGTTGTCCATTTTCACCAAGACCAAATGTCCAACACACACTTTCTAATGTATCATCATTAGGCCTTTTTCTATGAGTTAACAAAGCAGTGTGAAAAGCACCACATGCTATTTCATAAATTGACCAATGAGAATCTTGATCAAATGTTTTTACCATTTCTGGATTTGGTCTATCTTCTGTGTCCCCTAAGCCTAATTGACCATGATTGTTGTTACCCCAAGAGTAACAAATGAGATCATCATTTTCACCATTGTATGATTCTCCAACACTAACTAGTGCTATAATGTGTTCATTTCCACATGCAACTTTTACTACTGTGTGACCATGGAAATCCCAAACTGGTGTTGGAGTGAAATTGCTTACTATTGAGAATATTCCTTCTTTGCTTTGATGTGGACAGTTTCCCCACATCCATAGGGCACCAAGATTATCAATTGATAGTGACATCATTCCTCCTGCTTTGATAGAAATTATCTGGTGGGGAGAGGAGTGATCATGAAAACAATTTATATCATCTTCTGACACGCCGACACAGCTAATAATTTGAAAAAATCACATAATTCAGTGTAATTACAAGTGTAGGTGTCGTGTCGTGTCCAACACCGGGACACGCCTAATCCGAGGAGTGCCCATGCTTCATAGTATGGCAAGTGTTTATGCAACAAATGCTTAATTAAGCGGTTTATCCAAACATAGCTTTAATAAAAAAAAAATTTGTATTATTGTACCTTTAGTTGTGCTTTCCCTTCTACTTCTTCTAACAATAAGGTTGAAGAATCTGGGGGATGCAACTCAAGAAACTTGTTCAACAAGCAAGGAACAACAGAATAATATCCATCTGTATATTTTGGGTTGTGGGCATCCTCTTCATTGATTATACCAAGTTGACCATCCATGCAGTAGTTAAGGAAGTAGATAAATAAAATAGTATATAGTTGATCAAACTTTTAGAAAGTAAAATTGAGTAATTTCTATAATTTAATTCAAGCATATATTAAGGATACATAAATTGTAACCCCAGCACCAAACAGATCCATCATCTGTTAACACAAAAATTGTATGAAAAATTAGATTGTTAGGATAACCTTCAAATTTGTCTATAATAAAATATGTTAAAATTCATTTCGAGACATAAGCGAAAAGTGTTTGGAACCTGCAAGAGCTAGACTATGATATGCACCAGCAGCAATTCCCACTATTCTGATAGATTCTTGTGATCCAAACTTGACTTGAGCTGGAAAAAGTTGGTCTTGTTCTGAACCTAAACCAAGTCTTCCTAATGTTCCTCTTCCCCAAGAATATACACGCCCATCCCCTACAGTCATAATCACACACGCGCGGGCAAAAAGCAAATTCCATTAATTCATATAAACTTCTAATAACAAGCAAAGCTACCATTAAAAAAACTTAAATATAGTTTTAAGTCTCTCTATTTTGCTTCATTCACGATATTGGTCCTATTGTTTCAAAATGTATGGTCAATTGAATCAATGATTTGATACTGTCTAGGTAAATTTTCATTTCCTATCATCAATTCAGTTGCCGCATAACCATTTGCCATTGGTGGAAAAAGTGTCCGAGATTTTGAAAATCGAAGGAATCAAATCATAGATTTAGACATGGATGGACTAAAATAGAAAGTTGGTTACCTGCGAGAAGAAGAGTATGTGCTTCCCCTGCAGCTACGGCGGTTACTTTAAAAGGTAAGTTGCCGGAGTTTGCAACATCTTCCATTATTGTCCACCTGCTCTATTAAATTATGTACAATATGATAAGAAAGTTAATCAAGGTTTGAACATACTTGACCAATACTAGTGGCTTGCCATCACCTCTATTTAACAACTTTCATTCTGTCCATTTTGCGTTGAAAGTTATAGATATTAGATACCACCTGCAATATTTGAAAACGACACGAGCAGCAGTAAGAAAAAAAAAAACCATACAAGCAATTTAAGAGTGTTTGTACTCTGTATTATATGTTTTGATTTCTTTAATATTGGCCATACATTTGCAGCGTTTGATAGCTATGTTGACTTGGTAGTGAATAAGACATGTATGTATATAATTTGCTCTCTACTCAATACTTCGTTTTCTCTCTATTTTTTTTTTCTTTTCTATTATATCATATCTATCATGTCACTTTCTCTATTGTTATCTCATTAATTAGGAGGATAGAAATGAAACGATAAAGACAATGTAACAGTGAAAAGCTAAGTTATACTCATGTATATCCCATAAAGCAATTGACCATTTTTATATTTACTGAATTAATTTTTGTGTCGTTAGCTTGAGACCTTGAAGTATGTTTTTTTTAAGATTTAGATTTGATTTCTCTTGATGCCAATTTTGAAGGATGAGTCAATACAGAACTATGTTTTCCGACTTTAAATTGAGTTTCACAAAATGACAGCAGGTAGGAGTAAACTGCTCAGATAAGTCGGGTCTAAAGTCTTAGACCCGATATCATGTTTAAAAATAAAAATAAAATCGTTTTCAATCTTAACACCTGTTGCCACATAACTATAGTCTAATGTTTTATTCTCTATCTTGATTGGTGACTACCTCTCTCTGTCTCTATCTCCACTATGGTCATAGTCTTGATTGGATATATATTTTAAAGTTTCATGCAGAGTTATTATCAAATTAAGAGCCATATAATTTGGTATAGCTGATTAGAACGGTAACGCAACATATATAATAAGTATGGAAAACGATCATCATAAAAATTTGGAAATTTTAAATGAACGAGAAGCTAATATTCTAGTGGGCATGATGTGTTGATGTGAAATGTTTCCTGCATTAGCCAAATGTGATAAGTTGCGGGGAAAGGAGATGATTAAGATAAGACCCTAAAATTAAAATGATGCTGCGTACGTATTCTAAATTGATTTTTCAAAGAACGACACTCTACGTCTCTATTTTCTAAATCCGAGTCTGTGGAATCCGATTGTTTCTAAATTACATTATTATTAGTAACCACACTCGCTATACATTTGAAAATTATGACAAACCAAACTAAAAATATAAATGTTTGTTGCTTTCAAGTAATAACAAATCAAACTAATCATGATTATATATTTCAATGACACCAACAATATAACAAAAAAATATAATCTAAATTCTTTATTTTTAATGACACCAACAACAATCTTTATTATATAAAAAGTTGTTTAATGATATAATTGAGATAATGAAAAAGTAAGTATAAATATATTTATCTAATTTATTACACTTTTTAAATGATAAAAGAAAAAAAACCGAAAAATATATTCTTATCGTATTTGTTATATTTTTTAAATATTTAAATATATTCTTATTTATTTATTAGATATGTTATTTGTATTTAAAACTAAGAGCATTTTTAAAAAGAGTAAAAGACGACCCAAAAAAGTTGAAATGAGTTATTTTCTTTATATATAGTATAGATTTAAGTGAAATTAGACTTAGATCTCTTAAATAAAGTCGTCGATCAGGAAAAATTGTGGTTGGAAGGATAGAGGTGGTCAACCATGTATAAATCAATTCTACCATTTGATTCATGTCTTCTTCCGTTAGAAATCCACTAACTTTCGTTATCCTATGATCTTCAGGAGTTTCAAGGTTGGATGCTTCCTTTGAATTGGTGGTTTGACTAATTGATCATAAAGGTCCTCAGCTGAGGTCATTGGTGTATCGAGTTCCTACAACATATCCTCACAACGTATTCTAGCCTTAACCCCTTATGTCTCTAATTGGTTCAACAGATCATGTAACCCAGACGATGAATTACTTATTACTGTGTTTTTTGAGACCAGGTTCTCAGTGGTGGCTAGCATATCAAACACCTAAGTCTTATTCGACTGATATGGATTTACATTGCTCATCCTGCTTGATTAATTTCTTCCCTTTCCGAGTTGTTCTACGTACACTTGTGGGCTCAGAGAATGATACCATGGCCATTTTTCGTGACTGGGAAAGAATCGATTTCGATGTCCATCTCAAGCATTCTCTTATTTGCTAGCTTAAACATACCCTCATTATTTTTTAATAGATTTTCAAATGACAATGCAATTAAATGTTGAGTGGTTGTTGGAGTTGCCTATGATGTCCTCAGCTTGAGGAATCTTATGACTATCTAATATCCGGATTTGCTTATACTTAAGCAGATAATCAAATAATTGGCCAGCCTTATGTCAAAGGCTTATAACATTCAATCTTCTGATGAACTTATGTCATTCCCTTAGGAGGACCTTAAGGCAGGCCATGTATAACTTTTCTCTTTTAGGATCTCAATCGTTAGAATGTCTACTGTTGGATCAACTGACATATCATCATCAGAATTCTTGATATCTATGATATATATTAAGTGTATACCTCTCCCTCGGCTAGAACACCTATTTTCTTTCTCTTTACTGAATTTCACTGTTTTCTTCTAGGGAAGTCAATTCATTTGATCATGGCAGGCTAACCCAACCAATTTCTCTTTTAGTTGTGGGTACATGCCATTGATGGCCAATGATACATATTCGACGTTGGGAAGTTATCCAAAACATTTCACAACCATTTTTATGAACATTTAATGAAGCCAAAAACTGATTCATCCATTTGTTGCTTCATATTCATTAAATAGGTTGTTGTAACCTTGGGTTGAGGACAATAGAATTTGTCATAGAAGCATCTTTTCATGTATGCCTAAGTTTTTACCGAGTTTGGTGGTATACAGGAATATCACGTAAATGATGTTCATGTCAACGATAAAGGGAACAAGTGAAGTTTGTGGAATTCGTTTGTGGAAAATGTACAACGTAATATTACGTTGTACATTTTCCAATGAGCTCCATGGTTGATTTTCCATCTTCCCGGGTAAAGGTAGAATAGTCAGGAGTCTTATAACCTCCAGGAAAATGCATTAATTTGTCAACCCACTCATGATAAGTCTTCTTATACACATGTTAATCCATGGGGGTTTCAGCTGTATCCTAAAGTACCTCTTGATTGTATCAAATATGAGGTTGAGATCTAACAATTGTGGTCCAAGAGGTCTTGCCTTGGTTTCAGCTAGCCGAAGCCACATATTTTTTTGGGGGATTTTGAAAACCTTATTGAGCTTGAACTTGAGGTGGGGGTATTCCCCATGGATGATCTTGGTTTAGCTCAAAATTGCTCCTCTCTAATGATCTCCTACAACAAACAAATTGTTATAATGGTGATGCGAATTAGGAGTCCATGGTTGTTCACCATTATATCCAACTGTTGGTCTATGTGTCGTTAAACTCACTAAGGCTTGTACATTTGCATCTGGTCGTGGAAGGTATTTTGTAGGATTAGTTAATATAGGAGAATTTACTAATGATTGTTGAATCGGATAATATACAATTGGATGTTGTATTCATGTTACTGGGTTGCAAGTGTATCATCTAGTGTAGGACATGTTGTTCACCTATGTAGTATTTCTTTAAGGCAAGACTTATGGCATGCTAATTCGCCCTACTGCATTAGGTGGCCTCCTTTCCATATGTATATGACTAACTTGAATATTAACATAATTGTAAGAATCATTCGTCACTTGGTACGCCAGGGTTAATCATGGCAAAAATACTAGGTTGAGAGTTATAAGAAGCATAATGTACTTGTTGTATAGGTATCAGTTAAACCTGCTAAGAACCTGCCAAAGTAATGATTGAGTAGCAGCGCTTGGCATGTATAGGTTCTACCATAATTGAATTGTTGAATTGTATGACCTTTATCTCCTTGGCTTGTTGAACCTCATTGTGAACCATTAGTTTAACAATGTCAACAAGTTATTTAGTGACTTTATACATGATGTCATGGATCCATTGGTGGTGGCTTAGAAACACTAAAAAGGGCCACACCTATTGGCATTCTTACCAATTATGAAGGCCCGTTTGGTCTATATGTTGGCCTAGCCTTCTAGTTCTTGATGATAATATTGCTAAGACTTTTTCCCGATCTGAGATGCATACATCAAACATAGTCTTAACATAGAAAACTGAGTTTTTCAATGGTAAAGGTTGTATTGTCCCACTTGATGGATCAAAAATTTAGTAGAGGTATCAACTGATATCCTTAATTGTGATTTCATTTTCTTCGAGTGATTAACATTGAAGAATGAACTATATTCCTCATTTATGGGTTCCTTAACTGCTTCAGTAAAGCGGTAAGTACAATTGTTTAAGTTCTTTTGCTGCTAGACTATGAAATGCATATGAAAAGCAACATAAAGGTTTATTGATAAAGAGATAAAATTGCGAAAATATATTTATGTTTGATTGATGTGTCTTGACAATGTACATAAAAGGTATTTATATGCAAGTTTATTTCTATTGGCCAAAATGATATCACCTACAATGTCTAACCTCGCTCGGCAAATTTTGCAAGTAGTGTGTTTGTTTCCCTTGTTGAGGGGTTAACACTGCCTGACATTTGGCTATCAGTTTCCTCCTTCGTGGCATAATTTGTTTGCAAGGTCCTTATTGTAAACATTCCCTCGATCGTTCTTCCTTACTCACTGCTCCTTGCGGTTAATAGTACTATAAACATGGAGCGTGAGTTTTAAGTCTCAACGTACATTTCTACTGAGCTTTGACTTTGTCTGAGATCCTCAAAACTCATATACTCAATAAGTAAAATTAAGAAAGAATCAGTTTTCCCAACTCCGTTTTCTTTGCCTTCACCTGACCTTCCATAAATTTGGTGGTTCTTTGCCTAACCCTTAATCGCCTATATGCCAATGTTGGCTAACATGATAATTATTTTGAGGTGTAAACAAACTTATTCAGTATGTGATTGTGATTCATATACCAAGACTTAAACTTCAATTAAGGTTATTTTTCAATAATTATATAAGGACATCCCTAATTATTCAACACCTCATTTATTTTCTTTCTATCTCCATCTCTATCTTTCTATCATATCATTAACATAACACACCACTCTATATTTGAATATTTAACCAAGTGATTGAGCTCAAGTGGTTAATAAGTCCCCTAAAAAATGAATCATACGTACGAACCCCTAATAGTTTGATTATTGGATAGAATATTTTTTTATCTCCATGACAAACTCCAGATTACTAGGACTTTTTCCTATGGAAATAAATACTCCATGTATGATCATCCAAAATCTAATTAGTCAAATCTCTCTCTATTATGCACTCCTAACTGGAAGAATGCATAATAATAGAGAGAGATTTGACTAATTAGATTTTGGATGATCATACATGGAGTATTGGTTGATTATTATTATATTATACTGTCACATATGACTCTTGTTAATAATAAACAATAATATCCTTTTTTTAATATTTAAATATATTTTAAATTCATCTTTAACAAAAACATAGGCAAATTTAGAAAAAGGAAAATTGAAAAAATGAGTCATTTTTCTAGTAATCTAATTTAAGTGTATGAAGTCCCCTTCAAGCGGTAGTAAATAAACAAACCTCTTCTCCTTTACTCTCTCTCAAGCCTTTAACTAAAAACCACAACTTCATATTAGTCACCCTATACTTTCTCACTTACTCATTCTCTTCCCTTCTTGCTTCATAAATTTTAGCTTCAAACTTTCCCAACACATAATAAAAAAAAAAACATCATACAATTCTTAAAACTACATTCCCTACGTAGGAATGGAAGGCACAACCAACAACATTTTCCAAACCACCTTTTCCTCCGACAACAAGACAAACAACACTACCGACAATTTCATTGTTGAGGACCTCCTTAACCTCAACAATGACATCGACGACGACACTACCATCATTTCCGACACCAACCTTGACTCGGCCACGGGCAACTCAACTGCCTCCTCCTCCACCCTTACCGTCGTCAATAGCGTTAGCCCGTCGTCATTGTCCGGGTGCGACCCTAATGTCGTTCCTGATATTGGCTGTCAGAATTTTTCTGACAGCCATTTCTCCGGAGACCTGTGTATTCCGGTATATTATATGTGTATATGCATTATCAATTATTATCTTTTTAAAAAAATATATATATATAAAGCACACAGACACTTCACAATTTCGTAGCTCATTTAATTTGACTTTTTCTATTAGTTCCATGAAAATTTCTAACTCATGCACGTATAACATATAATAACATCACATTCCATTTGAAGATTTTGAACCCTTTCTTGCCAATAATTTCAGGAGAAAAAACAACTAGCTAGGCTAAACACAACAGAATGGGGCACATTTCACGGTTCGAAAACTAAATTTTATTGCAACTTTTGTTTCAATTATTACCAAATTATTGAGTATCACAAAATAGTACACGTGAAAGCAATAGTATGACTATGAACATAAAATGTGTATGCTTTGATTACTTATGTACAATGTAATATTATTATTACTACGTAGCAAATAATGTTTCAAGAGCATATATAGAGGAATAATTATTGTTTGTGTTGAAATTTGAAATAGGAGGATGATTTAGCGGGCGACCTGGAATGGCTTTCCAATATTGTTGAGGAATCGTTTTCAAGTGAGGATCTTCAAAAGATGCAACTGATATCGGGCATGAAGGTAAGAAACCAGGACGAAGAACCCCGCGAGCTTTCCCAACCCAACCGAAACAATCCTATATTCAACAAGGAAGTTTTGGTTCCAGCTAAGGCCCGTAGCAAGAGGACTCGTGGGCCCCCTTGCGACTGGAGCTCACGTCTTCTTGTTTTGTCTCAAACAACACCGTCTTCTTCTGAGTCAGAATTCCTTATTCCCACCCCCACCTTACCTACCGTCACTGTTCCAAGGAAGCAGGCAAAGACTGCTCCAAGAAGAAAGGACAATGACGGAGGGTCAGGTGGAGATGGTCGGAGGTGTCTGCATTGCATGACAGACAAGACGCCACAGTGGCGAACCGGGCCTAATGGCCCAAAAACATTATGCAATGCTTGTGGTGTAAGATATAAGTCGGGTCGATTGGTGCCCGAATACAGGCCTGCAGCTAGCCCTACATTTGTGCTCACTAAACACTCCAACTCGCATCGTAAAGTATTGGAGCTACGGAGGCAGAAGGAAATGTTGCGGGCACACCAACACCAACAAAACCAGATTTTACAACATCAGAGTATGATGTTTGATATGTCCAATAATGATGATTACTTGATTCACCAACATATGGGACCTGATTTTAGGCAGATGATGTAGTAGGTGCTAGATTATACAACATATTAGAACATCTACTGTGGAGCCTCACAGTTAATTGATTTTGTAGTAGAGTTATACAACTTTTTATATTTGTTTTCCATTATAAAATTTTGTTAGCGATTATACATTTTTTCTTAACTTGGAATTTTTAGTCTTTTTTCCAACCTTTTCCTTTTTTAATTTGTAGTATTATTTATGTTTTGTTTTTAAGTCATTTGTATCATATTTTAAGATATTGTCCGCTTTAAGTTGTGAGTGAGCCATCACAGTTATTAGTTCCACATTGTTACTCCATAAAAGGCCTTTGATGACCAGGAAAATGAGGAAAAGAGGATGCAAATATTTTGGGGCGTAGATTTACGTGGTATCACCCAAATGGAAGTGCTATGACTCGCATTCATAGAGTTATTCTTTCAGAGGAGTGGGTTAGAATTTAGGGATGGGGTCTCTTTGGGTGTTGTATGTCTAGGAATATTTTCGATCATTGTCCATTAATTCTAAGAATGAGTGTGGTGGATTGAGGTCCAAGACCTTTTTAGTTTAGTAACCATTGGCTTCATAATAAGATGTTGAAATATGTGGGCAAACCAAATGGTTGGATGGGTTATGTGCTAAAAGAAAAACTCAAAGGCTTCAAAAGTCGCCTCAAAGTGTGGAACAAAGATGAGTATGGATGGTTGGAGAGTAGGGTATTGGGGATAGTTGATGAAATTAAAGAGTTTGATGTCAAAAGAGAGGTTCGAAATCTTTCTTCGATGGAGATGGAGGCTAGAAGTGATTTAATTAAAAATCTTCGATGGAGGTGGTCTAAAATCTTTTGATGGATAGGTGTTATATCACCCCTCCGAACTCTTTTGTTCAACTTGAATGTTTGATCGGAGGTGCTTTAATTAAAAAGTGGAAAAAAGATTTTTGGTTAATTTGGCATACTATTGTTTGAGGTGGCCGGAATTGTAGAGATCAAAGTGATTTATTGGAAATGGAGTTTGTCCGCGGGAAATTGTTTTAATTTGTTAGGTAATGGTGCTTGTTCGCATTGTTTGTTGATAGGTTGGTTCGTGTGGATTTTACGGGGATGTGTATTCTTCGTAGATACGACTTTGGCTTATGTTCGGTCTGATGGATGGATGACTGGATGTTGTTAATTTTGAGTTTTGTTGCTATGTTGTGGTTGTGTTTTTACAAAGGAGGGAATTGCTGTTAATTATAAGAAGTAATTAGAATACTATTAAAATAATAACATATTATTTTTTAAAATACTCATTCTAGGATTAATATCTTTTTTTCTTAGAAAATGAAAATTACAATAAAATAGATATAAATGATTCGTATTTATTATAAAAGCAAACATATATCATATTATCACACTATTGTAAAAAAAATATATATATATTCATATTATCACACTAAAGAAAATATATCTATAAAGAAAAATATTCACAACATGAATAAATGTTCTTAATAATTATGTTACACTAATTTTAGGGCAACAATAACAAAACCTACAAAACCTAAGACGTGATGTAGTTACCGTCCATTCAGAGTTATCCGTCTCATAAGCGTAAATCATTTTCTATTTTTTCAAGTGAAAAGAATTGTATTCTTTTCTTTCCACATGCATGTCATTTCTAATAGCTGTATAGAATCTCTAAACTCGTTTCTTTTGTTACTTCATATACTTTTCTTTAACTTCAAGATAAAAAGGATGCTCTTATCAATTTGTTTCTTATACATTTTAGATTTAATATATTTGTAAAAACCGAAAATTCTGAGAATTCTATAGGTACGTGCATGTGTTGGTTTTTGTATTCATGAAGATTGCATGCTTGTGTGTTATTGAATGAATTCAGAATAATTTTTTCTTCTCAAATGTAAAGAGAACAAATTCTTTTATTTTCCCTTCTTTTTTTGATAAAGTTAAATTCTTTCTTGGACCATAATAAGTTGCTTCTTTGTTGGTTGAGGAATCCTAGAAACCATTATATATTATCATTTCATTCCAAATTTAATCTTCTTCACCTCAACACTTTTTCCGTTCCATTGTTTCATGTAAAACACTCTAAAATTTAATTACTTTAGCTCTTGAGGACGCTTATCAACATCTCTTTATTCATTCAAAAGCTATTGTTTATCTGATAGGAAGCCTCTTTTCTTTCGCTAAGGCCTGGTAAGTGTATTTCCAATTAATTTTGCTATTTATTTTCTTTTGTACAATATATATATATACACACACGATGGCATGGAAGTATGTTAATTTATAAGGGTCAATTTGAAAATTTATAAGTTGTACCGTCACCGAACGGGGTTTTATGGTAACATCGAAGCGGTTCAGCCCCCGCCGGAGCCACCAGAGCTACGTACACTATGATTCTTACCGTCGGTGCATCCTTTGTTGAAACATTTTTTTAACTATGAGACATGTACTCCAACACAGATACCTGAAACAACACTAACATTGGCATTTCGACACCACTAATGTAAAAAATATAGGATACTAACACCGCTACATATATTTTTTTTTTTTTGTGGTGGCCAGGGTTTGAACCTTGCATATTTTATGCATTGTCCATACCAAATGAGCTAAGCTTATGTTAACTTATTTAGAGTAAATTACACTTCCCTCCCTTAAAAAATAAAACTTATACTTCCCTCCCCTATAAGATGTTTGAATTACAACCCCTCCCTTTATAATTAAATATGCACTACAATTTAATCTATTTTAACATAAATAAATATTTTTATGATATCTACTTTTTTTTTTTTGAAGGATGATATCTGACAATTTTAAAACACCATTTAAGAAAAAAAAATTCATTTATTTGTAATAAATGTCAATGACGATTAAATTTAATTTAATTTTGTGTTGTTTTATAATTTATAATTTATAATAGGTTTAAAACTAGATTTTAACGAAATTGTGAATAAAAAATAGAGAAAAATATGAATATGAATTTTGATTATATTAAAGTGACCCACAATACTATTTTTCTTCGGAGTGTGTTTGATTTTACTTTTTCGATAAATTACTAGAGAAAAAAAAAACTTATTAAGGGAAGAAATTGTAGATTTTAACATAAGAGGAGCGATGAATGTAATTCAAGCTTCTTTCAGAGGTGAAGAGTGAAATATTTTCTAATATGTTTTGCATAAGAGAGGAGAGGAGTGTATATTTTAACATAAGAGATGAGATGTAATTCAAGCATCTTTCAAGAAAGGAGAGTATAATTTACTCATTTATATAGACAGACTAAAATGTAAATCAAAATACATACACAAGTATCTAACTTGAGCAATTTATTTCATTAAAAAAAGTTTTAAAACAAGAAATCATAGTATTTGACTCGGTTGTCAATAGCGGGCTAACGCGGAACAGCCTAGCGCGTCAGAACTCGACCGAGTCGTGCGTTAGGCAAAAGCGGAACAAAACCGGGTTTCGCGGCCGCTTTACATGGAGCGGTAGCGGGTCAAAGCGGCCGCTTTCTCATGTTTTCGTGTTTTGGAGGTTGTTTCCGGCGAGTTGCCGGAGAAAGGGACACCAAACGGCCGTTTTTTGGTGTTTTCGAGGTTGTTTTCGGCAAGAGAGAGGGACAAGGGGAGAAGGAGGAAGAGGAAAGAGAATATGGTGGGATTAAGATTGATCCAACGGTTAAAATGGGATCTGAAACAAAGTGGGACAGCTATAACCCACTACCATCTATTATTTGTCCTTTTACATTCTTATCCGTTATTTAATATTTATTGCTATAATTTTTTTTAATTGAATCCTCTCTCTTCATTTAACACTACATTCTTTCTGTATATACTTTACATTCTTTTTTATTTTCAATAATTATTAATAATTAATTGCTAATGTGATTTAAAAAAGTCAAACTCATATAATAATAATAATTTGTTTTACAAAATTATTAATAGTAATAATACTTTCTGCTTCATAAAAAAAAAATAGTAATAATAGTTTTTTAAAGGAATAATAATTAATACATAGTATAGTATATTGTTTTTAAATTATTGCATGATATATTATTTGTCTTTATCAAAAAAAAATATAGTATGATATATAGTTTTGAAATTAATAAGTATATACATTTAATCTGTTTCTTAAATACATTGTTTAAGGTATTTTAGTAATTTTTTTATCATTATGGTATATTGTTTAAGTATATTATTTAAGGTATTTTAATACTTCTTTTTTAACATTATGATATTTTATTTCAAATTATGAATACATTATGAATTTTGAGTAATATTTAAGTTGTTTTAGTATTTCTTTTTCAACATTATAGTATTTTAATATTAAATATATTAGTGTCCGCGTCATGTAATAGTGTCCGCGTCGTGCCCGCATACCGCGCCGCGTCAATTTTTGGGGTGGTCGCGCTGCGCTGCGTTTCCGCTTTGACAACTATGGTATTTGACCTTTATTTATTCATCTACTATTAAAAAGTTAAAAATGTTATAATCAACTTTAATGTCTATAACCCCCCTAATTGATCAACATTTCTCAAAACATATGTAACTCTACTTTCTTGAAAGATGCTTCAGATATTTGTCTAAGCTGTCCAACACGGCTCGTATGAGTGTTATATGGGTGTCAGACCACTACTAGAAACTCTCGATTTTCCTGTGGATTTTCCTACGGGATTTGGTTATAAATCCGCGGAAAACATGTTTCCTGCGGATTTTGCATGGAATTGCTCTCCCAAGTAATACCTTCGTGGGTAAATGTTTCCTGATGATTTTAGAAACCGCAGGAAACTTTCCTATTGAAATTTCCTCAGGAAAAGCCAATAATATCCGCAGGAAATTATTGGTCAGAGTGGGAGAGGGTTCCCCTGCCCGTGAATGTTTCCTATGAATAATCTGCATGTAATTCCGCAGCAAATTCTGCAGGTAATGCTGCAGCAAAGCTGTTTCCGCAGGTAGTTCCTCAGGAAACTTAACCAAACCGCAGAAAAATTCAGAGGAAATTAAGTGGTTCATCAGTGCATTTTTTGATTATTTTCTAGTAATGAATGTCAACAACCATATTAAAAGTCTTTTTTAATTATTTGTTTGATAAAGAAACTTCTTAGAAACTATCTCGAGTCAAATTTGGGATATAGCATATGCGTTTTTTCAAAAACATGTAAAGAGGTAAAAGATCCAAAAATAGGTTCTCGTGAGCTTAGCTCAACTGGTAAGGACAATGCATTATATATGCAAGGTCCGGGGTTTAAATCCCGGCCACCACAAAAAAAATCCAAAAATAGCATACACTCAAAAAAAAATACAGAAAGGCAATAAAAACTTAAAATATGACAAAACACTCTAGCAGTATGACAAAACTTGTTCTTTTGCATGATGCATGTCATGTAATTTTGCAATGTCTTCTGCTCTTAGTCTTGTAGCCTGCTCTTCTGCCAATTGTTTCTCAAGCCTTGTAGTTTCCTCCTTCAACTTTGACTCAATCTACAAAACCATATGATTGATCAAACACAAAAAATATTAGGGGAAGTATTCAATTGTGTAATATAACTATATCTCATACTCTACCATGTGAATACTATTTAGAGAGGCTGAGATCTTCTAAATAAAGTTCAATCTTAGAACAAAAAAGTACAATTCATAACCATACTACTAATAATACACATATTTATGTGAAAAAACGCAACCGTAAGAGTCCAATAGAGAAACATACCAAAATTTGAGACTCCAAGTTACTAGTTATCAATATGATAACTTATGTTATCTTCATCAACATCTTCAACAAAATCATTGTCATCTTCATCGACATCTTCAACAAAATAATTGTTGTCATCTTCATCAATGTGCTCATTTGATTCACTGTTGGGGTTTGAAACATAGGAAGAAGATCCAACAAATCCCAAATGTTTCATAATGATAGCAAGTTTTTTATTAGCATTGATCATCTCTATTTCTCGCTGTTGAAACATGGGAAGAAGATCCAACAAATCCCAAATCTCATCTCTTTTTTATTAGAGTCGACACTGGTTTTAGGAATGTTGAAGTAAAGAAAAAAAACAATTTTATTTAGGACACCGGTCTTATTTGTCCGACACGTGTCGTAATAGTGTTATAGAAATGCCAGACACTAACGTGTGTCTGTGCTTCATAGTTTTTTATGCTTCAGCTTAGGAAAGCGTAACAACCAACTCATCTCAATTAGGAATTAGGATTACTGGATCATTCTAATCCTGTCAATTTGGCCAAGAACAGTGATGTCATTGAAATGGTGGTGAAGTTCATTTGTCCAAATCTGAACAGTCATCGCTCGTAGAGATTCCTCTATCAAGTTATAATGCTGCTACCATATTTCCCTTTCTTCCTTTGTACGTAGTACAAGTTAATAAATAAATATAATGCATTCTGCTTTGATAGAGATAAAGATTATAATAATTGGCAAGAAAGAGAGCATAAAATTGTATTCATAAGGATGATACTCATAGAGATTCATATTGAATAAACATAGATTGATAAAATAATGAAGAATGATGCAATGGAGTAACTACCTAACTAACTTTCACTCCAGTAACTAACTTGGTAACCTATCAACTAACTATAGTTGATTCACTATACCGTAATAATTTGATTTATCTTGTTCATGATGAGTTCTTCGGGTTTCCTTATATTTCAATCATGTTTTGAATGATTATAACCCTTAATCCCTTTGCTTTATGCTATGCATTTTGTCTTCTTAATTGAATAAAAAAATGTAAGAGAGAAGGTTTTATTGATTTTAGTCGAATCATCTTTGCTTGCACCACCATTTAGTTCCTTTACATCAACCAGATCATAATGATGAAATTTTTCCTAACATAACATCTTCAAAATCCTTATTTTATTCAGGTCTCACGACATGTATGTATAATATAACCCTACAAACTAGTATTATGATTTTTTTAACTCAATAGGAAGATTCATTCTCTGACAACAAGAAATGAATTCAAAGAATATGGAATTGTTTGTCCTACTTACCTTAATGTCTATTTATAATAGTACTATTTTTATCTTTGTAATTATCTACAAAAAATTAGATCTAACACATTGTTCTCTACCTTCTTTGTATTCCCTTTCATAAATGGTTCAGAGAAGATGGAGTTTCTTACTGAACTAGCAAAAGAAGCTATCTCAAAGCTTGGAGAATTGGCAGTGGAGTCTACGTTGAAGCAGATTGAATATATGACTCACTACAAAAAAATTATTGCCGACTTGGAGGAAGAACACGATAAGTTGGAGGGTGTTAAAGAAGCACTACAAGGATGGGTGGACACAAAAAGAATGAATAGAGAAGGAATTGAACCTAACATACAAAATTGGCTAAATGATGTTGCAGCTTTTGAAAATGTGTTAAAAAGTTTCTATGAAGACAAAGTTAAAATGAACAAGAAATGTTTTGGTGGAAAGTGTCCAAATTTGACATATAATTACTCATTGGGAAAGCAAGCCTCTAAAAGCATTGAGTATATTACAAAGTTGAAGGAGGAAAAAAATGAGTTTCAGCTCATATCCTACCATAAAGCTCCACCAACTCTTGGATCGACCTTCACTGAAGATATTAAAAGCTTGGAGTCAAGGAAAAAAATCATAACAGAAATCATAGACAAACTAAAGGATGATGCGTTCAAAAGAATCAGCATATGTGGGATGGGTGGAGTGGGAAAAACCACATTGGTTAAAGAACTCATCAAATCTGTAGAAAATGAGTTATTTGATAAAGTTGTAATGGCAGTGATTTCCCAAAATCCAGATTACAAGAATATACAGAGTCAAATTGCTGATTGTTTAGGCTTGAGTTTGAAAAGTGAAAGTGTGGAAGGAAGAGGCAGGGAATTAATGCAAAGATTGAAAGAAATTGATGATGATGGAAAGACTAAAGTCCTAATTGTGCTCGACGATGTGTGGAGCGAACTTAATTTTGATTGGGTAGGAATTCCATCTCGAGATAACCAAAAATGTATCAAAATTGTATTCACATCACGAATTGAAAAGGAGTGTCAAAAGATGGGAAGTCAAGTGAATTTTCATGTTTCTATTTTGCTCAAGGAAGAAGCCTGGTATCTCTTTCAGTCAATGACAGGTGATGTTGTATATGAACCTCATATTTATCCAATTGCAAAACAAGTTGCAAAGGAATGTGGAGGTTTGCCTCTCGCTATTGTAATTGTTGGTAAAGCACTTGAAAATGAGAAAGAGCTTACTGCATGGGAGGATGGATTTGAACAATTACAAAATTCACAGTCATCTTCCTTCCCAGATGTTCACAATTATGTTTACTCGCGCATCGAGCTTAGTTTCAAAATTTTGGGTAGCACAGAACACAAGAAGCTCCTTATGCTTTGTGGATTATTTCCAGAAGACTTTGATATTCCTATTGAAATTTTATTGCGTCATGCAATAGGCTTGGGATTGTTCAAAGCCGTTGGTGAGCCATTGAAAGCAAGAAATCGAGTGCGTAGTTTGGTGGGCGATCTAAAGAGATGTTTCTTGTTGTTGGACAGCAATGTTCCAGGGTGTGTGAAGATGCACGACATTGTACGTGATGTTGTCATCTTAGTTTCATTTAAAACTGAACACAAGTTTATGGTGAAATATGACATGAAGAGGCTGAAAGAAGAAAAATTGAATGACATCAATGCAATATCACTTATCTTGGATCACACTATAGAGTTAGAAAACAGCTTAGATTGTCCTACGCTTCAACTTCTACAAGTGCGATCAAAAGGAGATGGACCAAATCAATGGCCAGAACATTTCTTCAGAGGAATGAGAGCACTCAAAGTTTTGTCTATGCACAATTTACACATTCAAAAACTTTCATCTTTTTCACAAGCTTTGGTTAGTCTTCATACACTACAAGTAGAATATTGTGATGTTGGTGATATATCTATAATTGGTAAGGAACTTACACACATAGAAGTCCTAAGTTTTGCACACTCTAATATTAAAGAACTTCCAATTGAAATAGGAAACTTGAGCATTCTAAGATTATTAGATTTGACAAATTGCAATGATCTTAATGTCATTTCTAGTAATGTCTTGATAAGACTGTCTCGATTGGAAGAACTTTATTTAAGGATGGACAATTTTCCTTGGAAAGGAAATGAGGTTGCAATCAACGAGTTAAAAAAGATATCTTATCAGCTAAAGGTCTTTGAGATAAAAGTTAGAGGGACTGAAGTTTTAATCAAGGATTTGGACTTATACAATCTACAAAAGTTTTGGATCTATGTGGATATTTATAGTGATTTTCAGCGCTCTGCACATTTCGAGTCAAATTTATTGCAAATTAGTGCTATAGACTATCAATCTATTAATAGCATACTGATGATCTCACAATTGATTAAGAAATGTGAAATCCTCGCAATAAGAAAGGTGAAAGACTTGAAAAATGTTATGAGACAATTGTCACATGATTGTCCAATTCCATACTTGAAAGATTTGAGGGTTGATTCATGTCCTGATCTGGAGTATTTGATAGATTGTACTACTCATTGCAGTGGCTTTTCACAAATTAGGTCATTGTCTTTGAAAAATCTTCAGAATTTTAAAGAGATGTGTTATACACCTAATTACCATGAAATCAAGGGATTGATGATTGACTTCTCATATTTGGTGGAGTTGAAGTTAAAAGACCTCCCATTATTTATTGGCTTTGACAAAGCTAAGAATTTGAAAGAGCTCAATCAAGTAAGTAATTTATGTTTTTAGGTGGTTATTGATTATTATTATCACTTAATTGAAATGCATAATATGTTCATTAAAATTTAAATATGTATTAGTGGATTGTCACTTACCTGTTTTAATTTATCTAATTTTTTATTTGCATAATCATCAAATTTTCAATTGTTTACACAGGTAACAAGAATGAATTGTGCTCAATCTGAAGCTACTAGAGTTGATGAAGGTGTTCTATCAATGAATGACAAGTTGTTTTCATCTGAGTGGATGCAACAATTCCCAAAATTGGAAACAATCTTCCTAGAAAAGTGTTCTTCCATTAATGTGGTCTTTGACACTCAAAGATATTCATACTCAGATGGCCAAGTATTTCCTCAATTGAAAGAAATGGAGATATTTGACCTTAATCAACTAACTCATGTGTGGAGTAAAGCTCTGCATTATGTTCAAGGTTTTCAAAATTTGAAAAGCTTGACAATATCAAGTTGTGACTCTTTGAGACATGTATTTACTCCAGCTATTATTAGAGAAGTCACCAATCTTGAGAAATTGGAGATAAAATCTTGTAAGTTGATGGAGTATTTAGTGACCAATGAAGAAGATGGCGAAGAAGGTGGTCAAATTAATAAAGAGGAAGTAAATATTATCTCGTTTGAAAAACTAGATTCCTTAAAACTTTCTGGACTCCCAAATCTAGCACGTGTTTCTGCAAATTCTTGCGAGATAGAATTTCCATCCTTAAGAAAGTTGGTGATTGATGATTGTCCAAAGCTAGATACATTGTTTTTGCTAAGTGCATATACAAAGCACAACAATCATTATGTTGCATCATATTCAAATCTTGATGGCACTGGTGTTAGCGATTTTGACGAAAACTACCCAAGATCTTCTAATTTTCATTTTGGATGTATGCCATTGTGTTATAAACTGATCCGTCAAAGCAACAAAAATAACAAAATCAAGGTATACGTGTACGTCACACATATTTTTAATTATCCACTATTCATATTTTAACGTGTTGATTATCATTGCTTAATAGTGTTTCTAACTAGATTGTACACAACTTTTATTACATGATTAGGGTCCTTCTGTTTCCGAAAGGAAACCCAGGGTAGAGTTGGGTGGTGCATCTCTTCTTGAAGAACTTTTTATAACGGGTGATTTGCATGATAAATTGTTTTTGAAAGGGATGGATCAAGCAAGGATAAGAGGTGGGCCAGTTATAGACGGGCACTTGTTCCCATACTTAAAATCACTAATCATGGGGTACAGTGACAAAATAACTGTCTTGTTATCTTTCTCGTCCATGCGATGTTTTGAGCAGTTAGAGAAGCTACACATATTTGAATGCAATAACTTAAATGAGATAGTATCTCAAGAAGAATCAGAATCAAGTGGAGAAAAGATTATATTCCCTGCATTGAAATCTCTAATTCTTACAAACCTTCCAAAGCTTATGGCCTTCTTCCAAAGTCCCTATAATCTTGATTGTCCATCACTGCAAAGTGTGCAAATCAGTGGTTGTCCCAATATGGATGTGTTTTCACACGGATTTTGTAGTACACCTAAGCTTGAGGACTGCAACATACGTATTGGATCCCTCGGCAGCAGCTACATTCATAAGAATGACATGAATGCTACTATACAAGGGTTTAAAACATTTGTAAGCCTCGTCTTATATATATTATATAGAGATTACATTATATTCATAAATTTCATGATATACCTAGTAAACTTAAATAATTTCAAATAAGTATTTGAAATAATCATTTTGGAGAAAGCCATGAATTAGTTATCTTTAGATTACAAGTCAGGCGTTACATTTGGGAGCTAATTAAATGAATATATTGTAGGTGGCATTACAAAGCTCGGAGATGTTGAATTGGACGGAGCTATATGGTCAAGGCATGTTTGGATACTTTGGAAAAGAACGAGAAATCAGTATCAGGGAATATCATAGATTATCAATGCTTGTACCATCCAATGAGATACAAATGCTTCAACATGTGAGGACACTGGATGTAAGTTATTGTGATTCATTGGTTGAGGTGTTTGAATCAATAAGAGAATCTACAAGAAAAAGGGATGTTACTACACATTATCAGCTACAAGAGATGACATTGAGTTCGTTGCCAAGATTGAATCAGGTATGGAAACACAATATCGCTGAGTTTGTAAGCTTTCAGAATCTAACAGTAATGTATGCTTTTCAATGCGACAATTTGAGGAGTTTGTTCTCCCACTCTATGGCTAGAAGCCTTGTGCAACTTCAAAAAATAGTAGTTGAGAAATGTAAAATGATGGAGGAGATAATAACAATGGAAGAAGAATATATCGGAGGAGGGAACAAAATCAAGACTTTATTTCCTAAGTTGGAGGTATTGAAACTTTGTGATCTTCCTATGTTGGAATGTGTTTGTTCAGGAGATTATGACTATGATATCCCTTTATGCACTATTGAAGAAGACAGGGAATTAAATAATAATGATAAGGTTCAGATTTCATTTCCACAATTAAAGGAGTTAGTGTTTCGTGGAGTGCCGAAGATCAAGTGTTTTTGTTCAGGAGGGTACAACTACGATATTGAGCTCTTGTCAATTGAAGAGGGTACAAATAGGAGAACTTTTCCATATGGAAAGGTTATTGTAAACACACCCAGCCTTCGTACACTACGTTGGGATAAGGATGGGCTGTTGGTCGCTGTTAACACACTTGGGGACCTAAATTTGACAATATATTATGTTCAAAATTCAAAGAAATACATGGTACAACTTTCTCCCAACTCAAACATTATGTGGAAATTATCAACTTTTAAATTTGGATTACATCAAGTTTATGTTGTGTGCTGTGCAGGTGGAGTTGCAAAAATTAGAGACGTTTAAAGATATGGACGAAGAGCTTCTTGGCTACATCAAAAGAGTAACACACCTTGACATTGTAAACTGTCACAAGCTATTGAATTGCATCCCATCCAACATGATGCACTTATTATCACATTTGGAGAAACTCTCTGTTAATGAATGTGAGTACTTAGAAGAGATATTTGAATCAACTGATAGCATGTTGCAGTGGGAGCTAGTGTTCTTAAAATTGCTTTCTCTTCCAAAACTGAAGCACATTTGGAAAAACCATTGTCAAGGATTCGATTGTTTACAATTGATAATCATCTATGAGTGCAATGATTTGGAATATGTTCTTCCGGATGTTTCCGTGCTCACAAGCATTCCAAATTTGTGGTTAATTGGTGTGTATGAATGCCAGAAGATGAAGGAGATCATTGGGAATAATTGCAATCCTACTGATTGTGTACAACAGAAAGCTAAAATTAAATTCCCGAAATTAATGAAGATTGAACTGCAGAAGCTTCCTAGCCTCAAATGTTTCGGTCAAAGCTCTTTCCCTTGCTATATTGAGATGCCACAATGTCGGCGAATAAAAATTGAAGACTGCCCAGAGATGAAGACCTTTTGGTTCGAAGGAATCTTATACACCCCACGTCTTTATGAAATTTCTTTAAAAAATACCAAATTTGACGAATACGAAGATGTTAATGACGTGATACAACGACACAATAAATGATCGAGTGTTGGTATGAGGTATTACAACTTTCTCCGCCTCTTTCTCCTTCTGTCTTACTCTTAACTATGTCTCTTTCCTCTCGGTCGTTCTTTCATCTCTGGTTTTGAGAAGAACCCATCTTCTTTCTTTAATGCATGAATTTCTCAAAGATTATTTTTGCCTATTCTTGAAGCTTCTCCTTACCATGAAACAATCTGGCGTAGTTGCCCATTTCAAGATCTTGTGCATTAGATATGAAGATCATTTGACAGTCAATTTATTTTTTGTGACTATGACTTTATAAATTTTGATGAAGGTAATAAGAATTCTGTGTAGGACTTTATTAATTAGGAGGGATGCAATTCCTTTTTACAATCGAAATTTGATACAAAATGTCCAAACATCCATTTGTTCACATATTTATACTCTTCTTTTTACTTTTCAATATTCTATTAAGACTAATTATCTCAGTACTTTCATACTAATAGTCATACACTTTGTTATCTTGAAATCATGTGTATCTATTGTTTGACTGCATTTTGATCGCCTTTTTGCAGTCATTCAGTCCATATACTTGTCCTGAACATCCGTACGTAAGACTTTTTTGTTTGTATTTCACTTTTTTAGGTTATTTTAGCTTGATAGGGATTCTAAAAGTAAGATGCCATTTAAGAATTAGAAAGGAGCTACAGAAAACAAAACTTTGATTTGACTTTTATTGTGATACTTGATCTTTTCATCATCTACTAGGTCACATTGCATTATCCTTATATTATGATTTTCATAAAAGGTGTGTTTGATTCTAATTTCCTCTATCATTACTGTTGTAGATGGAATGTGCAAATCTCAGACACAAGGACTAGCTTCAGCCATAAGAAATATGTGGAGGCATTGAGTCGGGAAGACTTTTATTTACTCAAAGAATGTTCGTGGCTCTTGAGCAGAGGTTATTGACAAATTCAAGCATTTTTTTTTTGTAGACAAATATATATATATATATATATATATATATGTATGTATGTATATATATGTTAAATAATTGAAGAATCATTGCTGAACTGAAGCGACAATGACGAATACAATCTCGATGGATTTCTTTTCTATTGCAAGTCTTGAAGGTGATGCATCTGGTAGGTCCAAACAGACGAGAAGTGAAAAGAAGAGTCACAAGGCAATGCTTAAACTCGGAATGAAAGCTGTTACTGGTGTCAGCTGTGTGACAATCAAGAAGAACAAGAATGTTAGTATTTGACGTGTATTTATTTCGAGTGATTTTTCGGTTGTATTAATATTCGTCTAAATCTAATATTTGCTTTCTTTTGGTACTTGTGTTGGTTTTGTATTAACAAGATCGCAGGCTTGTATGTGCTACTAAATGAATTTAGAATAATTTTTTCTTCTCATACGTAGAGAGAACAAATTATTTTATTTTTCCTTCTTTTTGATAAAGTTAAATTCTTTCTTGGACCATAAGTTACTTTGTTGGTCTAGGAATCCAATTATATATTATCATTCCTTTTCAATTTAGTCTTCTTCATCTCACTTTTTCCATTCCATTGTTTCTTGTTAACACTTAAAAATTTAATTACTTTGCTCTTGAGGACTACAGTGATGGCATTGAAATGGTGGTTAAATTCATTCGTCCAAATTTGGAAACTCATTGCTCCTAGAGATTCCTCTATCAAGTTCTAATGCTGCTACCATATTTTGCCTTTTCTTCCTTTGTATGTACCTTTGGTGAAAATGTTAGCAATGTTGTTACCTTTGAAGTTTGATCGCGCAAAGAATAAGAAGAAACTGAAGACTTAACACATTGATACATAAAGAATGAAGTGAGACACACATGATTCACTAAAAGTCATTTTTATTTTTGGTGACACTAAAAGTCATGTTTTAATCTCACATTCCTTTTATATTGAGGGTTACCATTTATTCATATCATTCTCACATAAAGATAACATTCTCACTTGATTTGTGTCATATATAATAGATAGACAAATAAATATAAATATAGGCAAAAAGGCAGTTAGATAGAGAGTCCAAAAGACAAACAGATATAACATTTTCGAGGAGTGTGTCGTTAAAAAAATAAATAGGAATTTGAAATAGAACAATTAGTTCGAATATATTAAATTAGAAAAGGACACAATTGTTTATTCTTCCTAGAACCTAATGAAAACATTGTATAGTTTTGAGGATATATTTTATAGGGCAGTCTAATATCGACCCACGGACCCTCTGATTTTTAGAATATTTTAATAAAATATAATCAAAGTAATATATGTTGTCTGTTGAGATTTTTACGCAAAACAAAATCAGATATAATTTGTTTAGATATCTATGTTAAATATATAAAAGTGAAATGGAGAGAATTTGAGTATGAAAAAGGAAATTGGAGAGAATTTGAAAGAATAATAAGGAGATGCTAAAAGCGAATTTCTTTGAATTGAATAATCTTACTTTAATATATATATATATATATATTAAATAATAGAATAGATAAATTGAAGAAAAATACAATTAATTAAATATAAATCTTAAATTAATCGTCTGAACGTTAGTATGTGTGTATGATTCAAAAAGGGATGACTCTTTTTTTTTTTAAGGAAAAAAAGGGATGATTCATAAAAAGTGAATTTTTTTTTTTTAGGGATAATGGGTTAATTTGTTGTATATAAAACATATGAATGAAATGATTAAAAAAACCTATAAAATTTGATCTGTGGGTAAATCATATTATGAAAAAAAATATTAAAATTGTAGAAAATAAAGAAGAAGCAAATGAAAAAAAATGTTAAAATTGTAGAAAATAAAGAAGAAGGAAATGGATATATAATAGATTTAGAATTATAATTTGCTTAATTTTTTTTGACTTAATTTGTTATATGCATAACTTATCAAAGTTGCATAATTGTAGAAAACAAAAAAAAACAATTGGAGAAAAATTGGATATATATATATATATATATATATATATATATATATATATATATATATATATATATGGGGGCTGCTAAGTGAGAGGGGGTCTCATATTTAGGGGGAGTAGCTAGGATCCTTATTAATTATCATAAATGTGGTGTAAAATAGTATTTGTATATTCCTTTTTAATATAATGTTGCATGGATATATTTTTATATTAATTTGTATGTGTTTTTAATTACTTTTTTTTTGTCCTCGTGAGCATAGCTCAGTTTAAGAACAATGCAAAAAAATATGGAAGATTCGGGGTTCAAACCTCGGTCACCAGAACTCTCAGTCACCACCAAAAAAAAATTACTTTTTTTTTATAATGTGCATTGAACTGTGGTTTTTAATATCGAGAGTTCTAAGTTGAATGTATGTATCAAGCTTAAAACGATTTTGGACTTTTAGGATTGATTAAAAAAAAATATATATATATATATATATATATATATATATAATCCCTCAAAATGGTGATTTGTGTGACTTGATTAATTATTATTTTTTTCATTGTAAACTAATGACAAATTAGTTCAAGAGAAAACTAGTTGTACACGAGTTATTATATCATCATTGTGTCTTCAGTGTTCATTTTTTTTTTTGTGCAAATTCATTTTTGTTTTAGTGTTATCTATATTAATTTTGAACTATTATAAAAATAAATAAATAAATAAATCATCAGGAACAACTAAGGATATAGAGAGAATTATAATACAAGACTAAATAGTCATTTATTTAGTTTTCCATGACAATAACATGTTTGACTATAGAGATAATATTTGAACAATGATGGGACTCCTAACATTGTGGATTCCATCTGACCAAACAAGTGATGAGGAAAACACAGTTTGATTTGATTTTACTCTTCCAACAACAACAATAACAAATGATTGTTTCTCATATAATGATTTGAAAGACAGAAATTTTGGTTCCACACTAATCTTGATTTTTGGATCATGATGGCTGAGAGTAGCTTTGTAGGTTGAGTTAGGAAAGCCAACATTTGTGACTGTTCTATGAACCTTTACATTGAAATGCTTATGTACAGGAATAACCATTGCAGGATAGTTTATATCTTTCACCAATGATCTTTCAGGATATCCATGGCAACTTGAATTATCTCCACTAATCTGTTTAATTTTGTCAGCACCATAACCATAATTACAAAGCATTTTCACATAATCTTGCTTAGTGATGTCATAAACAAGTCCAGGGTGAAGGGCTTGTTGTGGATTGATATTACCAGATCCATAAGCAAATTCACCAGCCAAATCATCATAAGTACCTTTCATTGTTGTAGCAGTTGTCATGATAGCGGATTTTATAGCTGCAGGTGACCAATCTGGATGAAATGATTTCACATATGCAGCAACTCCAGCGGCATGAGGGCATGCCATAGAGGTTCCAGATAATATGTTGTATTTAAACTTTCTCTTATCATTTATATCGGATGAGGGTGATGCTAAAGGTGAATATGCAGCCAAGATTTCCGTTCCTGGGGCACTTATATCTGGTTTCATAATTTCTGGAACATAACGATTTGGGCCACGTGAAGAGAAAGTGACAACTTTAGGAGCTTTGATGTCATGGAATATCTCACTCTTTAAGAGCTCAGCGATAGGGTCTTTGGTGGAATTTGTGTAATGTTGAACTCGAACAAAGTTTTTTGATTCCAGGGTAAGTGTAGGCTTCTTAGTGACAAATGCAGTTTCAAAACCAAGGTATGAAACATTAAGGATTGAACCAATTGCACTACTCACCGAAGCCAATTTTTGACCTGATCGCGATCCACATAAAACAAGTTTACCTGTCACCCTCTTTTTGTCTTTAGAATTACACTTTTCTGGGGAAAATGTAATTCCATCATCATCATCTGAGCAAGCTTTAGCGTTACACACAACTATTGGAAATTTGGTGCCATTTGAAGGTGTTATATTGATTGACTTACCAATATACGTCTTTCCATTTCCAAGAATGAGCTTAGCAATGAATTGTCGATCTATGGTAGTTCCAGCAACACTAAATAACCAAGGTGATACACTACAAACAGTACTTGGTCTAGGGCCAGAATTTCCTACACCCTGCACTGTGAGTATTCCTTTCTCCATGGCATGAAAAGAACCAATAGCAATAGGGTCAATCAAAAAATCATAAAAAGTAGGGACACAAATAGAGATAGTAATGACATCAACTCCATCATCAATGGCATCATCAAATGCAGCAAGTATACCAACACCAGTACATAAACCTGATTCTTTGCAAACTTTGTATGCAGCAATCCTTGAAGATGGAACTCCACCTCTTGCAATGCCTTTTGCATAACCATAAAAGCTCGCACCTTTTACCTCACGTCCACCTACTATCGATGATGTATGGGTTCCATGACCCAATTCATCTCTTGCACTCACATCTCCAATGCCGTAAAATCGTGCTCCGATGATCTTCTTGTTACAATTGAAGTCACTACCACCTGCACAAACTCCCCTCCACTTTATTGGGATTTGACCAAGACCTGGTCAATTATAAAAAAGAATAATTGAATTAATAAGCTCATTGTGTGTGTGTGTATTAAACAGCTAAACTATCTCACATAAATTGAGAGGAGGACACTCCATGGTCTCAAGCCAACACTATCATACCAACCCAAATGTAATCTTATCTTTACAATCTTCTAATTATATTATAGTATCTTCCTATAATATAAACAATAATATTTTTCCATGTCCTAAGATACTCATGATAAACAACATTATTAATTAATCTATGAAGGAAATTAACTAAATATAATAATCACAAATTATTCTAAGTAATTAAATATGTATAATTTTAAGTAGGGTGAAATTTCGTACATATGATAATTATTAAGAAATAAACAATTTATGATAATTATAACAGATAAGATTTAGTGATTATCATTATAAATATATATACACACCTTTATCATTGAAACTTTTAGATTCTGGCCATATTCCACTATCAATGACTCCAATCACCAAATCACTCTCAATAGTTTGATATCTTTTAAATGAGTGAGGAAGTCCAACGAAGTCCCACGACCTTGTGGTTTGAACGTGAAAGTCTTGGTTTGGAAAAACTGAGACCACACCTCTCATTCGGACAAGTTTTTCCCTTTCTTGATCATTGAGTATGGCAGCAAAACCATTGAAACTCCTTTTGTAACTTCGAACTAAGCGATTTTCTATGTCACTACCATCCATAACATGTTGCAACAAGCTGATATGGTGAGAGGTTGGGGAATATGATGCTCCCTTAGGAAGTGAGCCCATGTACACGATGTAAAGTTTACTACTTTCATCGCCACTTTCAATAGCATCACACACTAAGGTAATTAATGATGTGAAAACTAAAGGCACAAAGATTGATAAAACAACAGTATGATTTACCATATTTGAAATGGGGAATACTTAACACAAATCCAAACAATGTATTTATACACATAAGAAAATCATTTAAATGGAAATATTTTTAATTGATAAAAAAAAAATTAATTAGTATACGAAAATTGAATAAAAAAATTACTCCCTCCATTCCACCCATTTTGTAATGCAAAATAATTGACCCTTTCAATTTTCAATACAAGATTGATTTTTTTCAATTGTGTTCACTAATTAATATTGCTTTTATTATTCTCAATTCAATATCTTCTCATTTACATTTATGATAATAAAGAATAAACAAATATGTGATTAGGGTAATTTATTAAAAGTGTCATTATCTTTCTTTCATTTATACACTTTTTTAATTTATTTTAAATGTTCAAATGATCACATAATAACCGATGGAAGTAGTTTATTTTAAAGAGAAATGTTATAATCATTCTCCTTTCAACATATACTCTAACACTCATTATTTTATTAGATGAAAATTATGTTGGTCCCACCATATTATGTGGACCCATTTGTAAAGTGTTGTATCCACATCAGTGTCTTCTCATCTACTCTTGTTTGTAGGTTAGGAACTTATTCCAGCATCTAAGGCTTTTTTTCCTTCCTATTCTCATCATGGCATCACACTACCTTTATTCATTTCTAGAGTCCCACTTGCAACCTTTTCTACGAGTGGTGGTTGTTCTCATAGCCATTCAATCTTTTTCCTCTGCTCATCATGGCATCTTGCTACCTTTATTCCATTAGACAACTTTTTCATCTTCTCACCACACTACCTTTATATGTGCTCACGGTTTTTTATTCCTTTCTTGTGCACCACTTTCAACTTTTTTATGGGGCGGTGGTTTTAGAGCTATTAATAAAGCTTTGGCCCCACAATGAAAACTTTATACATGCGTGCACATGTAGTTTAATCAAGTATTCTCGGCATCCACGGCTTTTTCCCTCTTCTATATGGCATCATGCTACCTTAATCCATTCAAATTCCCATCTTTCAACCTTATCTTTAGGGAGGTGGTTTCTCGAGAAACTTCCAACCTTTTCCTTCTTCTCATCATGGACATCACGTTACATGTATTCCTATTTATAGTATCGCGCTACCTTTATTTCTTTCTTCGATTTTTCCCTCTTCTCATCATGGTACCTTTATTTGTGTTCCTTGTTTTTATATTCCTTTCTTGTGCCGCAGTTTTAGCCTTTTATTCACTTTTCCACAAGAAAAAAACTCATAGTTTAGCATTTAGAACTTGGAGCGAGTGACTGACGAAAGAGATTAAAATTTTAGACTTAATTGCATGTTTTGTCCCTTATGTGTATTTTAGGTTTTAAGTTGGTCCCTTGTGTTTTAAAATTTTCAAGTTGGTCCCTTATGTTTTAAAAGTTTCAAATTTGTTTAAAACGTTACTTACATTGGAGTAAGTTAGTCCCTTCTATCACTTGACTGTTTAAAGATTCGGGTTGAAAATATGGATGATGAAATTTAACTTATTTAGAAAATCAGTTTTAAAACATTTTTTAATTTTTTTTTTGCTTTATTAAAGTCAATATCGTGTCACAGAAGAGACTAACTTATTGCAACGTGAGTAACGTTTTGGACCAACTTGAAACTTTTAAAACGTAAGGGACCAACTTAAAACTTTTAAAGCATATAGGACCAACTTAAAACCTAAAATAAACATAAGGGATCAAACATACAATTAAGGATACGCAAGGAAGATAACTTGTGCAAATTAAGAAAGTACCCAATCACAACTGATCATCTAATATGGTGGTTTTCATTGAACGAGCTAATCTCTCATAATAAAATACCCTTAGGTAAATAAGATTAATTAATTAATTAATATTTACTGTAATATTACTAAAGTTTAACAATAGTTTGATAACTATATAACTATTGAATTTTAAAATATTAGTTCTAATTGTAATAAATTGTAATGCTATTAAATGGTCAAACAACATTTTTCTTGTTAGTTTGGTTAAAAAATAATAATTTATTTACACTTTGAGGTATAGTTCTTAACCTCTTATAAAAAGTTTAATCATTGGGTTCAAACTTTGAGGATGGAAAAGTGTGATTTAGAGGAGACACTCCACCAAATATGTTCTATCAAATACAGCAATAAAGATCAGTCATCGTCAAAGTTAATGGGTAGTTTACATCAATAACATGATAAAATAAAAAAATAAAATAAAAAAATAAAAAAAAAACTCTTACAAAAATAGTTATATTTAGGTATCAGTTCAAAGGTTACAAATGTGTGACATTAAATGAGTTCATATAAAAAAAATCAAAGAAGTCCATATAATTTTTATACGCCCTAAAACATTCAAAAACCTTAGTAATTGAAAGATAAAATGGATAAGACTTCAACTCGTCAGTTTAATGATAAAAGTTTAGCTCTGTAACTCATAGACGATACTTCCCGTGTTCCTTTGAGTGTCACAATTGACCACTTATACATATGAATGCACTACTTTAACTATATATATTGCAAAAAATTATGAAAAAATTAATATTTTGAAAATGTTCAGAGACAAATTGAACATCTTATGTGAATAGTGCACATGTCAAACTATGACACTTAAAAGAGAAACGAAGGGAGTACAATTGGAAAATGGTTAGTAATGTTCAAATATTTGTATTGATTAAATTGACACCAATAACCATTTTACAAGTGTTTCGGGAATTTGAACAATATCATCTTATTCAATGAATCTGAAAGAAAAAAAATATATTTGCTATCATACCAGAGGGAATATCTAGCAACTCAAGTGTATCAAAATAAAAATAAAAAAGTATTTATAAACACAAAAAATTTATATAAATGGAAATTTTCAATTAATAAATAATTTGTTTAATAACTATAATACAATTGAATTAAAAAAATTCCCTCCATTCCATAGTAAATGTCTCATTGGTAAAACTGTGTATCTTACCGTTTTATGTGGAACTAACTTTAAAGATATGGATCCACTGTTGAAACTACTCATCTACACGTGTGTGTAATTTAAGCAAGTATTTTCCACTTTCAACCTTTTTTCAATGGGGATGACGGTTTTTAGAGCCATTTCTAAAGCTTTGGACCAACATTTAAAACTTCTCATTTACGTAGGTGTGTAGTTTAAGCAAATATTTCTAGTATCTGCGACTTTTTCCATCTTCTTTATCTCATCTTGATACCATTATTCCTTTCTAAGTAAATATTACTAGTTTTCATCGTATCATTATATTCAAGATGACCCAGCTGATTTTGCCAACAACAAATTTAATATAATTTTGTAAATTTACAATATTGCACTTATATAAGTGTAATCAATCCAGATGAAAAGACATGTAACTTTTTCACTACACTTATTTATAAACAAATTTGCTAGTAATATAAAGATATTCAACATACTAAAAATTTATATTCTTTCATGTAACAATATATTTGCTCTTCTAAAGCCTTCACTAATTTTTGTAATGTCAAATGTAATATTAAAATTAATTTTTTTCATCATTTTTAGTCTTTCATTTACAAACAATATCCAACAAAATATACATAAAATTATTGTTATCCTTAAGGTGGTCAAGTTTTAAGATCAATATTTGTTTGAGACCTTGAAATTGTTAAGACATACATTTAGAAGCAATCAATAATTCAAGTTTCATTTATGGTATTTTTTTAACTAATTTTTTTTTCAATTCAACACAATATTGTTCTTAAATCTTAATCTATTAAACAAAACAATTATTGTCAAATTCACAATTATAAATCTTAATATAGATTGGAAATTGTTATGAAATTCATCCTTAACATTGTAATATATTTTAAAGTATATATGAATAGAGAGAAAGGATAAAGAGAGAACAAGAGAGTATAGTGTATTGCTTCTCAAGTGTGTCATTACATTGTAATGTAGGTCCTATTTATAGGACGCATATAGGTACATGAATGATCACATTACAATCCACTTAATAGTGGGAGTTACAAGCATGTGGAAGGGTAATGGATGGACATCCACTAATAGATATATTCATAACACTCCCCCTTGGATGTCCATAAAGGATATGCCTTATTGAAACCTTACCAGAGAAAAATCCAATGGGAAAAAAATTCTAGTGAAGGAAAAAGAGTACAACATCCTTTTGTGTCATAATCTGCCTCATTAAAAACCTTATCAGGAAAACCCAGTGGAATAAAACCATGGTTAAGGGAAAAAGAGTGTATAACACGTTTTTGTCTCCCCCTCATAAAGACAATGAAGAATTTTAAATAATCTTTCATACTAGTTACTCAAAATCTTTGCTTGGCGGTGACTCTGTAGAAAGATATATGATTTATCTTCATACTCTTATCCAAATTAGCGGCTCATAAGATATATTCATATTGAGTTGTTGAAAGAGTCTCCTTATAAAATTAGAAAATCATAAGTTTCTTGTATGTGTGAAATCATAATCCTTAACAAGGAGCATTCTCCACTTGCTAACATTTTCAAATGATCGGATGATACTGCTGTTTCTTTAAGATACAAATTGTATGCTTGACTTTGCTGTAATATCTATATTTACTAACAATGCCAAAAATAAAATACCATGATATATATAATAAGCAAAATACATTAGTTACCTGACCAATTCTAATTGTTCGTAATTTTCTTGAGGACGTGATCTTTACTCACATCAAGTGACATCACAAGCATTCTATTACATAATCAATTAGATTTGTTCAGATCGACCTTTATATAACAAATTTTAGAATCTCATCAGGTGTTCTAATAATATTTATACGATTATCATAAAATTGATTATAAGAAATTCATTTCCAAATCTTTAAAATTGACAAATGATGTCATCTTTTCAATAACTTTGATAGTATGTTTTACGCAAACGAAATCATTCAAGGAGTTTAATATAATCATCACTATCAAGTAAGTCATACAAATATATTATAGCAAATCTTTCATATATAATTTAAGTTTTTCATATGCTACTGTAAAAAAGTTATTGAATTCATTTCAGGTGAATATGTGTCTAATACCCTTGCACCCTTTTCAGAAAAGGGTGATGGTTTCTAAACACATATACAACCTTTTTCCGTTTCTCGTCATCATAGATATCACGCTACTTGTATTTCTTTTAGACCTCACGCTACCTTTATTCCTTTCTATGAATTTCTCATTATTTGATCACGCTAAACTTACATGTGTTCCATGTTGTTTGTTCCTTTCTTGTGCCATGTGTAACATCCGGATATTTTATATACATTATATAAGTTCCTTCTAATAATTTTCTTGGTTTTATAATTTAGTCAACAACTTACTTTATGTGTAGAATTTTTTAGAAAATTAATAAATACATAATAATTTATGAAAGCTAGAATTATACTATTAGATATGCATTGTTTATTTATAGGAATGTGTAATTAATCCCTATCAACAAAGAAAAGAGACCAGACGTGTACCATGATTTGGAACAATAGATAATGTCATGTTTTGTAAAATTAAGCATAAGATTATCTCTATAAATAATAATCAACATATAAATATAAGAATCAATTAAATATAAGTAAAAGAGAGTCAATAAACTTATCTCTTTTGAGATTGTTGTTGAATTAGATATCTGACCACAACTCTATCAACATCTTTGATAAGCAAATCAAATAGAATCAACACCTGCAAAACAAACAAAGGATGAATAGTCTGAGGCTCGCTTTTCACGTTGTCCTTAAGAATTTTATGCATAATTATACTCTAATTCCCCATGATTAACAAACCCTTTCAAACAAGTCGAGGATTCAGAACTGGCAAGTAGTAATAGAAAATGTAACCCATAATACTTGATGGGAATAACGTTTTTTTTTGTGTTTAATTTTTTATTTTTCAACACTTATTATGTTTTATAGAAAGCAGTATCTATAAGCATTCTCCCAAGTATGATCGTTCAGCTACATTAAATATTAAGCACTTAAAGCACAGCATTAGGCCTACACAACTCACATATAGGTTACTTGAGTAATGAGTGTTAATTACTTTGACTAAGCCAAATGTCAATAGTCAAAATAGAAATTAACACACTTTAATGTGATAATGCAAGGTTACTGTTATTGTTTGAGGGTTAGATTAGACAAGTGTATCAAATCGTTTCACAAGTAATAAAGTGATAAGTGGAGTATCATATTCACATGGATTGTCATTTCGTCTAAACAGCTCGCGTTACTTATTTTAATTTGACGATATAAATAAAAGAGATAAGGGTTAGAGATTTCAATTTTATCTATTTGCAACAGAGCAAGTTGTTGGAACAAAATGTGTTTCACAATGAACCCTAATAAGTTTTGATGATAACAAGGTATTAAAAATTGTCAATTGGTTATTGCTAATAATTGTTCAAGTGTACAGGACCAAAGGCTACTCAAGTTATTTCAATAGGTCTTGGAAGAACAATGGAAAGAAAAAGAAATTCTAAGCATCTGAAGAAAACTGCGTCTGAAGCTAAAGTGCTTCTGAAGCTGAAGTGCATCTGAAGTGATGACGTCATCAGAAGCAGAAGGTCATCAGAAGCAAGGTTTTCATCAGAAGCGAAGTCATCACCAGAAGCTACATTTAATCCATATATTCAAACTGAAGATCCAAAGTAGCTGTTTCTCATTTCAATCTCATCTAAGAAGAACGAAGAATTGAAAGGAAAGTATCAACGGTCATTTGGACAGCGCTGAGCATTTGTCCTTCGTTAACAGAGTTGACAAAGTACAAGTGTACAATCACTACCTCCACTACTCTGTTTTGTCCACGCTACAAGACAAGACAACAGCTATGTCTGCAGAATTTGTGCCTTCAAAGTGGGAATGAATTTGAAGCTAATTCTTCAAAGGACTACACCCAAATCAGGCAAAGAATTACTGGTGAATGATCAAAGGATTTCAAACGACTCTTTAGACGTGCTAATTATCTCAACGTCTCTTTCACGCCTCTATATAAAGGAGTGAAGACTTGAAGATTGTAGAGAGAGATACACAAGTTAAAAAGCGCCAAAACTCTGTCAAGTTGATTCTACAAAGCACACTGAATTTCTGCACTGATTTGATACATCTTAGAAATTCAAAAGTCTAGAGTCTTAATTGTATTGTATTGTGAACACCACTGATTGTATATCAAGTGTTCAAGTCAAACTTAATTCATTGTATTTTTGTTTGATCAGAAGCCTCTTGCCTGCGTGCTTGAGCATTAGAAGACTCTTGCTTAGTGCTTGAGCATTGGAAGACTCTTGCGTGTGTGCTTGAGCATTTTTTGAGAAGTCTCATACTTAGAGAGTATTGAGCATTTGTAATCTTTGTGATTATAGTGAAATCTCCTTGGAAGTGCAAGGAGGACTGCTTGTGAAAGACATTTTGATTGTACAAATATATGTTGATGATATAATATTTGGTTCTACTAATGCATCTCTTTGCAAAGAATTTTCTAAGCTAATGCAGGATGAATTTGAAATGAACATGATGGCAGAATTGAAATTCTTTCTTGGAATTCAAATCAACCAAAGTAAAGAAGGAGTATATGTTCATCAAACAAAATATACAAAGGAGCTTCTGAAAAAGTTCAAGCTAGAAGACTGTAAAGTGATGAACACTCCAATGCATCCAACCTGCATCTTAAGCAAAGAAGATACTGGAACTGTAGTAGACCAGAAGCTATACAGAGGTATGATTGGTTCTCTGTTATACCTCACTGCATCTAGACCTGATATTTTATTCAGTGTACGTATGCTTGTGTGCAAGATTTCAATCAGATCCTAGAGAATCTCATTTAACTGCAGTTAAGAGAATCTTCAGGTATCTGAAAGGAACAACTAATATTGGACTCCTGTATAGGAAATCCCTAGATTATAAGTTGATTGGATTCTGTGATGCTGATTATGCTGGTGACAGGATTGAAAGAAAATCAACTAGTGGAAATTGTCAATTCCTGGGAGAGAATCTGATATCCTGGGCAAGCAAAAGACAAGCAACTATTGCTATGTCTACAGCAGAAGCAGAATACATTTCAGCTGCAAGTTGTTGCACACAACTACTTTGGATGAAACATCAGTTGGAAGATTATCAGATTAATGCTAACAGTATTCCCATCTTTTGTGATAATACTGCTGCTATTTGTTTGTCTAAGAATCCAATTCTACATTCTAGAGCCAAGCATATTGAGATCAAACACCATTTTATCAGAGACTGTGTTCAAAAAGGAATTTTAGATATACAATTCATTGATACTGAACATCAATGGGCTGATATATTTACAAAACTTTTATCTGTTGAAAGATTTGATTTTATTAAGAAAAATTTAAACATGCACTTTGTGTCTGATTGAAAATTTGCTTGCCTCTGAATAAGAAGTTTGGTTCTGAAGTCCATTCAGAAGCATTTAGTCCATCAGAAGCTCTTAACTGAGGTTCTGAGGAAAATGTGCTTCTGAAGATGACGTTAGCACTAAAACTTCAGAAGCGGTATTCTTTGCTTCTGAATAGTTGGCTAGTGGGAACGTTGGCAATAACCTTTTGTAACAGCTGTCCCATTACCCAAAGGTTATTTTTCTGAAAAGTTTCTGACGTGGTCTATTTGTATTGGAGTATAACAAAAAGGGCAATGATGTTTTATTTGCTTTTAAACGTACTAACACGCGCCCCCAATTTGTCATTAATGCTATGTTTGTTTGTCTCTTTTGAATTGCAAACGTTTTGATAAATACACTTAAGAAAAAACACACACTACTCACTTCACAACTCACACTCTCATTTCATTTCAAACCTTCGCTGTTAAGAAACTTCAAAAACCCTAGAACCCTTTTCAATCTTCAATCATTCAAATGGCATCTTCAAGTTCTGCACCTGGTTCATCATCTAACATGCAACAAGAAGAGGCTCCTGCCTACGTGATTAAGGGAAGAACCATGTCCTTGGAGGAATGAGATTTAAAGATTCAATCAGAGAATCCAGTAGATTTTGCTTCTTTGGCCGCTCATAACTGCGATATTGGAAGCTTCTATGAAGCGCAAGGCTTGGGAAGCTACTTCAACTTTCTGAACGGACCAACCTATCAAACTCTGATTCGTCATTTCTGGGTTAGAGCCAGTATCTTTGATAGAGATGCTGCTAAGATGGAAGAAGATGAAAAAGTTATTCTCTATCCAGAACTCAAGGGTAAATCAAGACAAGAAATGGGCTTGGAACCATTCACTAAAACCCAGATACATTCAAGCATCATGGGGATACATGTATGGATCAATGAGGATGTGATTGCTTTCGTCCTCAGAAGACCAGCAGAAGGAGATTATAAGGCTGGAATCACTAAACCCAAAGACAGCCCCTGGAATGACATTGTGAACAAAACACTCTACAACAAGGTCAAGGACTTCGCCTATGCAAATATGAATGCCAAGACCAAGGTGATGCTGAAAATTCAAAATGACAACCTACTACCAAAAGGTGGTGGTAGTGATCAACCTTCTCTGGAACACAAAATCCTTTTACATTTTTTCTTAACTAGTGTAAAGGCTAATGTGCCCAGATACATCTTCAGGCATATGGTAGAACAGCTCAGAGAGAGCCAGCTGAAGAATAGGTGTTGGGTACCCTATGGAAGGCTACTCTCTGAGATTCTTCATCAAGGAGGAATCATCAAGATGTTGAAGGAGGCAAACTTCTTCACAGATGAACAGTTGGGAACTGTTAGAGGAAAAATTATCAATGGAGAAACCTTGAGGTCCATGTATCTGATTGATGTAAAAGACCTTAAGAAGCTACCCACAGATATGAAGGCATCTGATGCCAAATCAGCTTTGATTCCAAACTTTCCTCCCATCTGTAAGCAAGATCCTCTGGACGTTCAGATGAACTTTATCAGAGATCACTTTGAAAGTACAAGAGAAAAGATCAGTCTGAAAGATGTTCCTGAAAAAATGTTTGGAGGTGTTCTTCCTGCTGCCAAGAGCAGAAAATCAAAAAGCAAATCTCTTACTAAGGAAGAGTACTTGGAAGAAGAAAAAGCAAAAAGGAAACCTTCCAAGAGAACAAGAAAAGAGACAAATGTTGAGGTTGCAGCACCAAAGCCAAAGAAATCCAAAGCTAGTGCTTCTGCTTCTGAACAAGCTGTTACTTCTGAACAAGCTCCTGCTTCTGAAGAAGATGTTCAGAAACAGAAAGTCAAGAAATCTGATGCTAGGGAAGCTGCTCTTCAAACCATCAGAAACAAGATAACAAGAGATCTAAAAACTGCTGAAGGTAGCAAAGAAGATCAAGCTGAACAGCCAGAAGAAGAGCCATGTGCTAAAAAGGCTAAGAATAAGCCTAGTGTTATGCCAATGTATGTTCCTACAGCAGAACAATGGCTATATGCTAGGAATTATACTAGAACTGGGATGACTAAGATGAAGGAGCTGAGACAACAGAAGAAAAGAGAGGAACAACTTAAGGCTGCAGGGTATAAGCTAGCTCCTGAGAAGGCTGCTGAGTTTGCTGCGTTGGCTGCTGAGGTTGAAAAGGAAACTGTTCAGGAGGGGGTGAAACTGCTTTCTCAAGCTTTGAAAGACAAGCAAGCTTCAGAAGCTACTTCTTCAGAACCAGCTTCTAAAGCTTCAGAAGCAGCTCTTCCAGAAGCTCACTCTTCAGGTACATCACTAAAAACTGACATCAGTACTCAGATTCCTGACCTTCCTTCTTCACCCTCATCATCATCCACTGAATCAGATGACCAACCACTTAGTCAACACATAGAAAAACTTCTAAATACCAAACCTACCAAACTAACAGACTATGGAACATTTGACTTTGAGCAAACTCAAATTGAATTTTCTAAGAACAAAATTAAACTCTGTGAGAAATTCAATTTGCCTGCAACTCACCCACTTTATCCAGAAATTCCAGAAGCTGTTAGTGTACAACACCCTGAACCCAACCAAGAACCTAACCAAACAAACCCACAAAATGACCAAACTCCACAAAGAGCCTCTGAAGTAGTTTCAGAAGCAACTACTTCAGAAATCCCCCAACAACAAGAATCCTCAACCCTTCACAACCTAGAAAGACATTTAGGTGGTGAAATGCAACCTACACCTCAAAAAGCCTCTAAGACAGTCCCTGAAAAGACTGTTTTGGAAAACCAACAAACAGAAACCCAAACAGAAACTCAAACCATTCCTAAGCAAACTGTTCCTGAACAAGTCGCTTCTGACCAAGAACAAACTGTTCCTGAACCAACTGTTCCTGAACAGGTTGTTTCTAACCTAGACCAAACTAACACAGAACAACAACAACAACCAGAACCACCAATAATTGACCTAACCTCTTCTGACCATCAAACAGTCTCAAATAAACCTTCTACATCTCAAACACCAATCCCAGACACCATCCTAGAATCTGAGTATATAGATGATCAGCTTATCAGGCTTAGTGATGAGATTCAGACACTGATTCTTCTCAGAACAGTTCTTGTACCTCCCATTCACTATCAAGATCAATGGATGGATCTGAAGAAAGATTTTAATGAGCTGCTGGATCAACTGAGCACAAAATGTGTCTCATCTCACTCTGCAATGCTGAAGAGAATGTTGGATGATATGCATGAAGCAGCTAGAGTGAAAGAGCTGAATTATGTGCCTTTGTTAGCCAACACTCCTTTCTATCCAGAAGATGAGTACATTTCAAGGACTGCTAGAATTCATGCTGGGTTGAAAAGTAGACTGAGAGCAAAGAATGAACAACTTCAGAAGAAGGATGAGCAAATTAAGTATCTATTGGAACAGTTGTATAAGCAAGCCAAACCTTAGTTGCACACCCAATTTTTGCTTGTTTATTTTTTCCTCTAAGTATTCTAGTTGCTTTGACTTTGTATCTTAACTTGTCTATTATAAATGTTATCATTGCTTCTGAATCACACGTTTTACAAGCTTTGTACTCTGATAATATTTGCTGCATTTTAATGTTGTTTGCTCTGATACACTGTATTTTAAAGTTTATACTTTTGTTGCTATGCTGCTCTTTCTTTTGTTTTTACTTACTTTTTGTTGATGACAAAAGGGGGAGTAAATGTATAGTATTTTAAGGCTCTGAGCCCCTTTATAATAACTTGATTAAGTTTTTTTTATGAACTTTGCTCAGAACCACTTCTAAAACCTTTTAATACTTCTGATATGTTATGAGTATTTTTTTTACTGAAATTTAATTAATAAGAATAGAACTCAGGGGGAGCTTACAAACCTCACCTTAAAGATCTATTGGACTCAGGGGGAGCTTACAAACCTCTATCCCAGAAGTCAACTTATTAATTAGATTAACAACAATTGAACATTTTAAATACTATTGTTTGTCATCATCAAAAAGGGGGAGATTGTTGGAACAAAATGTGTTTCACAATGAACCTTAATAAGTTTTGATGATAACAAGGTATTAAAAATTGTCAATTGGTTATTGCTAATAATTGTTCAAGTGTACAGGACCAAAGGCTACTCAAGTTATTTCAATAGGTCTTGGAAGAACAATGAAAAGAAAAAGAAATTCTAAGCATCTGAAGAAAACTGCGTCTGAAGCTAAAGTGCTTCTGAAGCTGAAGTGCATCTGAAGTGATGACGTCATCAGAAGCAGAAGGTAATCAGAAGCAAGGTTTTCATCAGAAGCGAAGTCATCACCAGAAGCTACATTTAATCCATATATTCAAACTGAAGATCCAAAGTAGCTGTTTCTCATTTCAATCTCATCTAAGAAGAACGAAGAATTGAAAGGAAGGTATCAACGGTCATTTGGACAGCGCTGAGCATTTGTCCTTCGTTAACAGAGTTGACAAAGTACAAGTGTATAACCACTACCTCCACTACTCTGTTTTGTCCACGCTACAAGACAAGACAACAGCTATGTCTGCAGAATTTGTGCCTTCAAAGTGGGAATGAATTTGAAGCTAATTCTTCAAAGGACTACACCCAAATCAGGCAAAGGATTACTGGTGAATGATCAAAGGATTTCAAACGACTCTTTAGACGTGCTAATTATCTCAACGTCTCTTTCACGCCTCTATATAAAGGAGTGAAGACTTGAAGATTGTAGAGAGAGATACACAAGTTAAAAAGCGCCAAAACTCTGTCAAGTTGATTCTACAAAGCACACTGAATTTCTGCACTGATTTGATACATCTTAGAAATTCAAAAGTCTAGAGTCTTAATTGTATTGTATTGTGAACACCACTGATTGTATATCAAGTGTTCAAGTCAAACTTAATTCATTGTATTTTTGTTTGATCAGAAGCCTCTTGCCTGCGTGCTTGAGCATTAGAAGACTCTTGCTTAGTGCTTGAGCATTGGAAGACTCTTGCGTGTGTGTTTGAGCATTTTTTGAGAAGTCTCATACTTAGAGAGTATTGAGCATTTGTAATCTTTGTGATTATAGTGAAATCTCCTTGGAAGTGCAAGGGGGACTGGACTACTTCCGATTTGTGGAAGGAACCAGGATAACTGCTTGTGTCTTTGTCTTTCTTTTCTCTGCTCTGTTCTTTTCCGCTGCAATCTGATTCTGATCATTTCATCAGAAGCACTCACAAACTGCTTCTGAAGTTTTATCAGAAGAAGTATTTTTTTTTTAGAGAAAAAGAAAACACAATTCAACCCCCCCCCCCCCCCCCCCCCTTCTTGTGTTTTTCACACCTTCACAAGTTACCTGTTTTTGGTTGCAGAAAAGGAAACAACGGTTAAGGTGTACACTTGTGGAACTACCTAAAATTCCTAGTGTAGTTGGATGCAATAATCTCCAAGAAGGCAGAAGGCATTCCGATGGTTGAAGAGGTTGGGTGGAAACTTGTGGAGCTACATGGTGTAGTGGGGAGCAAGGGAAAGGGCACCGAGGTGGTTGATGGTTAAATTGGCATCATCACTTATTTAGAGTCAAGGTGGAGATTGTTGAGAATTAACTCAAAATTTGAGGATCAAAAATATGGAAAAACCGAGTCTCGATTTGGAGAAATTGAGCCACGATTTTTGGGTGCAGTTTTAGGAGTTTTGCTTCTGGAAAAATTGAGCCACGATTTGCAAAAATCGAGCCTCGATTTTGCTCTGATGCATAAAAATAAAACCTATTTTTATGCGTGAGATTTGTTTCAATTTTTGAGGGATCCTTTTACTATAAATGTAAATCTTGTATCAGATGTAAACCTTGTGAGAGAGAGAGAGAGCGGGGTGCGGAAAACAAGGGTTTAGAAACAAACAACAAACTAGGGTTTAGAGATATTTCTCTAAGTGGGAGACACTACGGTTGAGATTGATTCACCTTGGGAAACACTATTAGGATTGAATCTCTTGGTCACGGGAAGAGATTGGGACTTTGGATAGAATTAGGTTTGAAGAGTAATTCTTGTAACCTTTTGTTATCTCTTTGTAAAGTTACTCATCATTATAGTGGAACGGATGGCTGCTCTCTCCCCAAACTAGGTCAATATTTGAAAAGAAGTTATCTCTTCTTTTCTCCAGCTGTTTTCTATTTTGGCTTGTGTTTATAACTGTCACCCACTTGTTTTAGTTACTTGATTACTTTTCTCCACACATCAAGTATTTTATTGGTGTGATTTTTCCACGAATCCACATCAGGAGGGAACAAAGTCAATACTTTATTTCCTAAGTTGGAGGTATTGAAACTTTGTTATCTTCCTATGCTGGAATATGTGTCTGTTCAGGAGATTATGACTATGATATCCCTTTATCCACTATTGAAGAAGGCAGGGAATTCATTTGTAATGAAACGGTTCAGATTTCATTTCCACAATTAAAGGAGTTAGTGTTTCTTGGAGTGCCGAAGCTCAAGTGTTTTTGTTCAGGAGGGTACAACTAAGATATGATTTGATTCTGATTTTCATTAATTAATTCATTAAAAATATAGATATAGACGTTTTGCATTAATAAACTATACTTATTTTTTTCAATAGAGCAGTGCTATATAGCACCATGCCCATTCCCCACGAATTTGAACGACAGGCATAAACAACACACAATTTGCTTTGTTATTAAGCTTGGAATACTGATGCTAGTTATCCTTTTAAAAATACAACAATAAACTAAATATACTAAAACAAAAAAGCAAGCATAATCCAAACAATGTTGCTACGATCACCGTCAAAGTTGGTATATCACTACAGTCCAAACAGTGTTTTCTCCAATGAGATAAAGATTAAAGTTTAAACAATTGAAGAGTTTTTTTAAATATATTTTATTATAGGATTGAATTTTAGTAGCACACAACACCACTAAAAGAGACACGTTTTGTGTTTTCTCATCAAATAAGAGAGAAAAAAAGCTGTCGTGCAACACGCAACACCAACAATATAACAAATGTAATATAAATTCTTATTTTTTAAAATGGCACAAATAATATAAGATTTTTGTATTCAAATTTATTTAAGGGTATAATTATAAGTAAAAAATGAAGCTCAGACTTATGTATTCCCTTTATGTTGTGTGTTGTGCAGGTGGAGTTGCAAAAATTAGAGACATTTAAAGATATCGATGAAGACGCCTTGACATTGTAAACTTTCACAAGCTATTGAATTGCATCCCATCCAACATGATGCACTTATTCTCACATTTGAAGGAACTATTTGTGATTGAATGTGAGTGCTTAGAAGAGATATTTAAATCAACCGATCGCATGTTGCAGTGGGAGCTATTGTTCTTAAAATTGTTTTCTCTTCCAAAACTGAAGCACATTTGGAAAAATCATTAATTGTCAAGGATTCGAGTGTTTAGAATTGTTAATCATCAAGGACTGCAATGATTTGGAATATGTTCTTCTGGATGTTTCCGTGCTCACAAGCATTCCAAATTTGTGGTTTATCGGTGTGTATGAATGCCAGAAGATGAAGGAGATCATTGGGAATAATTACAATCCTATTGTTTTGACTGCAATTTGATCGCCTTTTTGCAGTCATTAACATTTCCCAAAAATTTAAATACTTTGCTCTTGAGGACTTTTATCAACATCTCTTATTTCATTCAAAAGCTATTTTGTATCTTTGCTTTGCTAAGGCCTGGTAATTAAGTATTTGCAATTGTCTTTGCTATTTATTTTCTTTTGTACATCTTTCCTTGCGTCGGTTATACATATATAGTCACACACACACTATGGTTCACATGGAAGTATGTTAATTTATTAGTATTTGGCGAATGTGGAGGAAACATCTTTTATGCTTCAGCTTATGAAAGGGTAACAACCAACTCCTTTGGTGAAAATGTTAGCAATGTTGTTATCTTTGAAGTTTGATCGCGCAAAGAATAAGAAACTGAAGACTTAAAACATTGGTAGTACATAAAGAATGATGTGAGATACATGATTCACTTAAAGTCATGTTTTAATCTCACCATTCGATTTATATTGAGGGTTACCACTTATTGATATTAGATAACATTCTCACTTGATTTGTGTCATATATATAATAGATAGACAAATAAATAAAAATATAGGCAAAAAGGCAGTTAGATAGAGTGTCCAAAAGACAAACAAATATAACATTTTTTATGAGTGTTGTTAAAAAAATAAGGGTCTTGTTGGGGCACTAGTTAATTATATTTTTCTTCATTATTTAATAGAATATATATATTAAATGTCATTTTGAGCAAAGTGGGTTAATTTGCTGTATATAGAACATATGAATTGAATGATTAAAAAAAAACCTATAAAATTTGATCGGTGGGTAATTCATATTAAGAAAAAAAAATATTAAAATTGTAGAAAATAAAGAAGAAGGAAATGGATGCATAGTAGATTTAGAATTATATTTTTGCTTAACTTTTTTTTTTGGCTTAATTTTTTATATGCATAACTTAATTTATATATATATATAAGGGTTTGCTAGGATACACCCACTAGTTTTTATTAAGGTGTGTTTTAGCAAAGATAAAACTAAAAAGTTGTTAAATACACCTTAAGGTGAATGTTGCTAAAACACACCTTCTTAAAAATTAAATGGATGTATGTTAGCAACTCCTATAGGAATTTGCTATAATTCACCCACTTATTTTCTAGAAGGTGTGTTTTAGCAAGTTATAACTAAAAAGTAGCTAAATACACCTTAAGGTGTTGCTTGCTAAAACACTCCCTATAAAAATTAGTGGGTGTGTTCTAGAAAATCTCATATATATATATATATATATATATATATGGAGCTGCAAAGTGAGAGGGGATCTCATATTTAGGGGGAGTCCAAGGATCCTTGCCAAAAAATAGTATTTGTATATTCCTTATTATCATAAATGTGGTGTAAAATAGTATTTGTATATTCCTTTTTTTCGATAAGGCTAAGAGAAAAGTTAGGCATCCGGAAAAATCTGAAGCATCTCAACTAGGTTGGCATCCAACAGAAACCTCCATCCTCTATCGCCTTTTCAATACGTAACATTATTAAAAAAAGAAAAGGGAAAAATATTTACAATAAGGGGGACTAGACCAAAACCCTCAAAAGAAAAGTAATTATATACAGGAAAAAAAGGGACCGAAATAGCTAAGGAAATCTATTATTAGGCATTCCATTCCTTTCCCTAGCAAAATCCGCTAACAAAGAAGAAGACAACATAGTAAACCACGTAGTATCAAGCCTAGAATCATTATTACTAATCCTCCAGATGTTCCAAAAAAATATATATATATATTCATTTAAACGGAGGAAGAGGACCCTGAGAGCGGGTTTTGTAAGAACCCTTTTGCAAATTCTTTTTTTTCTTGAGACTTTGAAACTACCTCTTTAAATGGCACCTCATTCACAATGGCCTTTGCTAGCCAAGTTTGCATAAAATCTAAGTCTTTCTGCAGCACCGGGTCTACAGGAGCACCATTTGGCGCCACAATACTACTGACATCTAAAGTTTTTTCCTTGACTGGGGATAAAATATGCTCTTGGTTCTCCTCCAAATCATTTCTAGCTATCTCATCAAATACATTCTCAAGTTGTATGCTAAAAGTATTATTAGTAATAGCAGGGCTATGAGAAATAGGATTTACCATAATTGTCGGCGTTACAACCGGGATGTCATCTGTGTGGTCAATAATGTTGTCCCCTTGGGATGGAGAAACTGCATCCATCTCCAAAGTAGCCTCCAAAGATGCGGCCTCAAGTGGTCTTTGAACTAGAATATCTGAATTTGTGGATTGGTGCTGCGGATGTGGGACATTTTTTGTTTCCTCCTCCAAAGGTGCGACCTCAATTGTTTTCTGAACGGGAACATCTGAACTCAATGATTGTTGTGGGACTACTTCCGTTTCCTCATCTACATTTATCGGTTCTGGAACATTTTCTTTTGAGGAGCCAAAAGCTATAGAGGAACCAATGCCAGATGGATTATTTTTTATTGGTACCCAAGTAACCTTCTCAGCAGGGACTTGCTTCTTCCCCTGCACAATTTGTTCCTTCAGTGTTTGTGTTTCCTTCCTAGGATAAAGCCGTCTGCAAGTAGTGACATCATGACCTATATTCTGAAAGTGAGAACAGAAATCCGGTAACCATTCATAGGCCACTTCGACTGTAAAGGAACACCCTTCCCTTTCGACATCAATTTCATGAAAGCGCTTGCGAGAGAAATCCATATCAACCAGAATTAGTGACCGAACAAGCGCTTGGACGTCGCGTTGTCAATCAAAAGAGGTGTACCAATCACACTGGCAATCTCTCGGAGTGTCTGCTCCATCCAATACTCCTGAGGCAATTCAAGCAATTGAATCCACACCTGAGCATGTGTGTTGCGTTGAGTATGCTTATTAAAATCTTTGGACCACTCAAACATTCGAAGGACACCCGACTTCAAGTTGACCGTGCCTGCAGCCCAGACCATGCACATATCCATATTTGTTGCAAAGAAAAATTCATAGTACCCTCTTCCTAAAGACATCATTTTCCATGCTCATGTTGTCTTCCACCTCGAATCAAAGGTTGAGGTAAATTGCCGTTGGAAACAGCCTGGTCGAGGCTGTCAAAGTTTGTGCAAACGAAATCACCGGAGAAGCACCTGGTGGGGGCAGTGTGACAAACCTCGCAACCTTTGGGGGCACGGCTAGAACATACATCTCAGCCTTCCAGTCGAACATGGCAGCTGGGATTGAAATCAAACAGAAGAACAGAGAAAAGCAATCACGTAATGATTAAATTTGGTGATCAACCACCGAATCAAATATCTGCAATTTTGGAAAGAAGAACCGATGGAGAAAAGTCTCTCAATTCACGAACAGTTCACAATCAAAAGAACCTATTCCAACAATCGGTACAGTTTCAACAAAATCAATTCCCACCGAATTTGCCAAAAGCATATATAAACATGCAATGGAAGCAGTGCAAAATACAAATGAAGAAACGTGATCCAATTGAAAAACTAGTGATTGAAGGAAGAATAAGAATTAGCAAGCCGATTGAATGAGCGGTGCCGTCATGTTTCATAGTTCTTTACATCTACAAAGGTAACTTATTTTTAATAAAAGGCTAATTTCTTCTAAGTCTATATTGGAAACTAATTTCACCATAAGCCTTGTTCTTGCAGCCAATCTGCAATTTCTCTTGGGTGGCATTTACGATGCACAAATGTTAAATTTATGCATACACAAGTATGCCTTTTTGCTTCTGACAACAATTCTGAACTGTTGATATATTAATATTTTATATAAGGGCTGAGATGTTTACCTGCTACTTTCAGATGACTTTTTGCTGAAAAACTTGAAAAAAAATGTGACCCCACCATTTCATTAAATAACATTATTTCTTTTTTTTTTTAAAGTAGTATTGGACTATTCGTTTGGAACTCATATTCAATATTTGTAGTGATTATTTTGTTAGACTAAAAGTTAAAAAATTGTGTTTAATAACCGAGTGATATTATTTTGAATAAGATGAATTTCGATTTGGTTAATAAAAATAATATGAATAATAGGCCACGAAACAAAAAAGTAATTAAATATTTTTCTGATTTAGGTGTCTCTGTAACAAAAAAATATATTCAAGTGTCTCTTTTATTAATAGTTTTATAGATTAAATTAATTAACGAAAGACATATTTAAATTCTAAGTTAACTAGCAAACATACATTAATGTCAAAATAATTGATTAATTAAAGTCACATTTTTTGTCAAAAAAAAAAAAAAAACTACAGACACATTTAAATACGTTTTGTTGTAATTTTGATATGTTTTTAGGGTTAATATGTCTTTATCCCTTGTAATTTAGACGAGTTTCGGTTTATCCCCTGTAAAAAAAAAGTTTAGATTCCGTCTCTGAAATATGAAGATTCTTTTATTTTAGACCCTCAAGCAGCTGGCTAAGCAAAATGAATGACATGGCACGCTGACTTGAATCTGATTGTGTATAATTGATGATGTGGTATGCTGACATGGCTATTTTTAATTATTTTTAATCCACTTGTATTTTCTATTATTATAAAATAACTTTAAATTACTAAAACCAATCCAAAATTCTTTTATTCATCTTCTTCATCAATTTGTTCAATGTGTTCATCACAAACCCATAATTTTTTATTAAAAAAATCAACAAATTCATTCAAAAATAACCAACACACAACAACATTAACAAAACCTACACAACAACACTAACAAAAATAACCAATAATTTTTTCTCTCTCTATTCCTTCTCTTCTCTTCCTCCCTGTTCTATATCCTTCTCTCTTCTTTCTCTCTACTCCCTTCTCTTCTCTCTGTTCCTCCATGTATGTCGCTCCATGAACACAAATACGACCCAGAATTCATATGAATTTGTTGCGGTGTTGTTGTTGTGTTGTTGAGGAATCTAAAACAACAATAAACAAAGATCATGTATGCTGCAATCAAAACCAAATAAACCAAAAAACAAACCCAAAAATTCGATTGTGAATCAACGGGAATCAGCTAGGATTAGAAGGGTTGTGTGTTCGATTTGAGAATAAGAAGAAAATGAAGTAGCAATAAACATCACAAGAAAGGGGGGTTTGAATTGTAACCCTTTTTAAATTTTAATTCTGAAAGGAAAAGTAAGTAAATATACTCAAGAGTATTTCTTGGTAAAGTTAGATAGGGAGATTAGTAGAATAATTGTTTTTATTTTTTTCTATAAATATTAAAATGATTTTAATTTAAAAAAGGAAATTAATGATGTGTAACATAATTAAACACATGTCAAGCAAAAAAAAAAACTAAATTAAATACACAGTGGTATGCTAAATAAGTGTCATGTCAGCAAGTGGAGTGTGCCAAATGGGGCCAATGGCATTTTTGAAAGAATCTTCATATTTTAGGGATGGAATCTAAACTTTTTTTTACAGGAAGATAAACCGAAAATCACCCAAATTACAGGGGGTAAAGACGTATAACCCTATTTTTTAAATAATTTTTTTGATACATTTAAAAATTATTGAAATAATTTTACAAAAAAAAAAAAAAAAAAACTATTGTAGAAACACATCACACGTTTAAAGAACTGTTTTTTTTTTAAGAATAATGAATCTATTTCAAAATAATAATTAATCTAACTTCGTTTTGGCTTTACCTTAACCATTTTTACTCAAAATAAAAAACTTAATCATTTCGCTAGAGGACAAGTTAGTATAAGATAGTATATTAAAGAGTTAACAGTGCTTTTCACCTTTGTAATATATGTCATTTTCAATTTTCGCCCCTATAAAATTTTCGATTTGATTTACATCCTCGTAAAATATTTTTTTTCCGAAAAACACCCTTACTAGGTCATTCAAAAACCCAAAATTTCTTGAAATTTTTTTCTGAAAATGGCCTATTAAGGGTGTTTTCCGGAATTTTTTTTTACGAGGACACAAACCAAACCGAAAATTTTATAGGGGCGAAAACCAGAAATGACATATATTACAGGGGTGAAAAACACTATTAACCCTATATTAAAAGCGGGTTAAAGGTGTTTTACCCCCTGTAATATAGGTCATTTTCGGTTTTCCCTCCTGTCAAATATTTTTTCTGATTTACCTCCTGTAATTTATTTTTTTTGGAATACCTCATAATAGGTCATAAAAAAAAACAATTTTTTTTTTTGCAGAAATTTTTTGTTTTTTTATGACCTATTAGGGGGTATTCCAAAAAAAAAAAAAATTACAGGGGGTAAAGCACCATTAACCCATTAAAAGCTGAATCCACCCATTCGTACCGCTTTATGTCAGAAATTTTTTTATATAAAGAAACTGGAAGACTGGCTACATAAGGTTTTGGAGGCATTTATGTATCATGCACAAATTTAATAGTTGTGCGTTGTAAACGCCACCTTTTTTTGTATATTACTTTTTAATATAATGTTGCATGCATATATTTTTATATTAATTTGTATGTGTTTTTAATTATTTTTTTTATAATGTACATTTATTGTACTTTGGTTTTTAATATTGAGAGTTCTAAGTTGAATGTATGCATCAAGCTTAAAACGATTTTAGTAGGATTGATTAAAATATATATATATATATATATATATATATATATATATATATATATATATATATATATATATATATATAAACCCAAAATGGTCATTTGTGTCACTTGATTAATAATTATTTTTTCATTGTAAACTAATGACAAATTAATTCAAGAGTTATTATATCATCATTGTGTTTTCGGTGTTCATTTGTTTTGTGCAAATTCTTTTTTTTTTTTTGTGTTATCTATATTAAATTTTGAATTATTATAAAAAAAATCAACATGAACAACTAAAGATATAGAGAGCATCATAAAAGACTAAATAATCATTTATTTAGTTTTCCATGATAATAACATGGTTGACTATAAAGATAATATTTGCACAATGATGGGACTCCTGACATTGTGGATTCCATCTGACCAAACAAGTGATGAGGAAAACACAGTTTGATTTGATTTTACTCTTCCAACAACAATAATAACAAATGATTGTTTCTCATTTAATGATTTGAAAGAGAGAAATTTTGGTTCCACACTAATCTTGATTTTCGGATCATGATGGCTGAGAGTAGCTTTGTAGGTTGAGTTAGGAAAGCCAACATTTGTGACTGTTCTATGAACCTTTACATTGAAATGCTTATGTGCAGGAATAACCATTGCAGGATAGTTTATATCTTTCACCAATGATCTTTCAGGATCTTCATGGCAACTTGAATTATCTCCACTTATCTGTTTAATTTTGTCAGAACCATAACCATAATTACAAAGCATTTTCACATAATCTTGCTTAGTGATGTCATAAACAAGTCCAGGGTGAACGGCTTGTTGTGGATTGATATTACCAGATCCATAAGCAAATTCACCAGCCATATCATCATAAGTACTTTTCATTGTTGTAGCAGTTGTCATGATAGCGGATTTTATAGATGCAGGTGACCAATCTGGATGAAATGATTTCACATATGCAACAACTCCAGCAGCATGAGGGCATGCCATAGAGGTTCCAGATAATATGTTGTATTTAAACTTTCTCTTGTCACCTATATCCGATGAGGGTGACGTTAAAGGTGAATATGCAGCCAAGATTTCCACTCCTGGAGCACTTATATCTGGTTTCATAATTTCTGGAACAAAAGGATTTGGGCCACGTGAAGAGAAAGTGACAACTTTAGGAGCTTTGATGTCATGGAAGATCTCACTCTTTAAGATTTCGGCTATTGGGTATTTGGTGGAATTTGTGTAATGTTGAACTCGAAGAAAGTTTTTTGATTCCAAGGTAAGTGTAGGCTTCTTAGTGACAAATGCAGTTTCAAAACCAAGGTATGACACATTAAGGATTGAACCAATTGCACTACTCACCGAAGTCAATTTTTGACCTAATGGCGATCCACATAAAACAAGTTTACCCTTCACCCTCTTTTTGTCTTTAGAATTACACTTTTCTGGGGAAAATATAATTCCATCAGGTGAGCAAGCTTGAGTATCACACAAAGCTATTGGAAATTTGGTGCCATTTGAAGGTGTTGTATTGATTGACTTACCAATATATGTCTTTCCATTTCCAAGAATGAGCTTAGCAATGAATTGTCGATCTATGGTAGTTCCAGCAACACTAAATAACCAAGGTGATACACTACAAACACTACTTCGGGTAGGGCCAGAATTTCCTGCAGCCTGCACTGTGAGTATTCCCTTCTCCATGGCATGAAAAGAACCGATAGCAATAGGGTCATTCAAAAAATCATAAAATCTAGGGGCACAAATAGAGATAGTAATGACATCAACTCCATCAGCAATGGCATCATCAAATGCTGCCAATATACCAACAGGACTACATAAACCTGATTTTGTGCAAACTTTGTATGCAGCAATCCTTGAAGATGGAACTCCACCTCTTGCAATTCCTTTTGCATAACCATAAAAGCTTACACCTTTCACCTCACGTCCACCTACTATCGATGTTGTGTGGGTTCCATGGCCTGATTCATCTCTTGCACTCACATCTCCATTGCCGTAAAATCGTGCTCCAATGATCTTCTTATTACAATTGAAGTCACTACCACCTGCACAAACTCCCCTCCACTTTTTTGGGATTGGACCAAGACCTAGTAAATTATAAAAATGAATAATCGAATTAATAAGCTCATTGTGTATATATATTAAGAAGCTAAACTATCTCACCTAAATTGGCATTGGTAAGAGTCGAACATGAGACCTTGATAGAAGCACACTCCAAGACCTCAAGTTAATGCCATTAGACCAACTCGGGTGGGTTCTCATAGTATATAGTTAGCTATTAGAATCTTCTAATTATATTATTGTATCTTCCTATAATGAAAACAATAATATTTCTCCATGTCCTAAGATACTCATGATAAACAACATTATTAATTAATCTATGAAAAGAGGAAATTAAGTAAATATAATAATCGTAAAATTATTCTAAGTAATTAAATATTTATAATTTTAAGCGAGGTGAAATTTCGCACATGTGATAATTATTAGGAAATAAACAATTTATGATAATTATAACATATAAGATTTTGTGATTATGAAAACAAATAGGGTTAATGATGTTTTACCCCCTATAATATAGGTCATATCCAGGTTTACCCCCTGTAAAAAAAAATGATTTACCCCCTTGTAAAAAAAAAAAAAATTACCCCCTAATAGGCTATAAAAGAAAATTTCTGAAGAAAAAAAAAATTTGGTTTTTGAATGACCCATTAGCGGAGGTATTCTGAAGAAGAAGAAAATTACGGGGGGGGGGGGGGGGGGGGGGGTAAATAAATAAAATTTACAGGGGGTAAACCCAGAAATGATATATATTACAGGGGGTAAAACATTGTTAACCCTAGCGAACATGTATACCTTTATCATTGAAACTTTTAGATCCTGGCCATATTCCAGTGTCCATGACTCCAACCACCAAATCACTCTCAATAGTTTGATATCTTTTGAAGGAGAGAGGAAGTCCAACGAAGTCCCACGACCTTGTGGTTTGAAGGTGAAAGTCTTGATTTTGAAAAACCGAGATCACACCTCTCATTCGGATAAGTTTTTCCCTTTCTTGATCATTGAGTATGACAGCAAAACCATTGAAACTCCTCTTGTAACTTCGAACTAAGCGATTTTCTATGTCACTCTCATCCATAACATGTTGCAACAAGCTGACATGGTGAGAGGTTGGAGAATATGATGCTCCCTTTGGAAGTGAGCCCATGTACACGATGTAAAGTTTACTACTTTCATCGCCACTTTCAATAGCATCACACGCCAAGGTAATCAGTGATGTGAAAACTAAAGACACAAAGATTGATAAAACAACAGTATGATTTGCCATATTCGAAATGGGGAATACTTAACACAAATCCAAACAATGTATTTATACACATAAGAAAATCATATTTATCAAAATATTTTTAATTGATAAAAAATAATTTAATTAGGATATGACATTTGAATAAAAAAAAATTACTCCCTGCATTCCATAATAAATAACCCATTTTGTAATGCAAAATAAATTACCCTTTCAATTTTCAATACAAGATTGATTTTATTCAATTGTGTCCTCTAATTAATATTTCTTTTATTACTCTCAATTCAATATCTTCTCATTTACATTTATGATAATAAAGAATGTTTGAATTATTTTTTTTGCAAAAAAATACACAAATATGTGATTAGGGTAATTTATTAAAAGTGTCATTATCTTTTTTTAATTTATTTTAAATGTTCAAATGGTCACATAATAACGGATGAAAGGAGTATATTTTAAAGAGAAATGTTATAATCAATATCCTTTCAACACATAGTGTAACACTCATTATTTTGTTAGATGAAACTTATGTCGGTCCCACCATTTTATGTGGACCCATTTGTAAAGTGTTGGATCCACATTGGTAACTTCTCATTTGCTCATGTTTGTAGTTTAGGAACCTACTCCAGCTTCTAAGGCTTTTTTTTTCCTATTCTCAGTAACTTCTTATCTACTCATGTTTGTAGTTCAGGAACCTATTCCAGCATCTAAGGCTTTATTTTCTATTCACGTCATGGCATCACACTACCTTTATTCATTTCTAGAGTCCCACTCGCAACCTTTTCTACGAGTGGTGGTTATTCTTATATCCATTCAACCTTTTCCCTATGATCATCATGACATCATGCTACCTTTATTCCATTAGACAACTTTTTCATCTTCTCATCACACTACCTTTATATGTGTTCTCAGTTTTTTATTCTTTTCTTGTACACCACTTTCAACCTTTTTATGGGGCAACCCATTTGGAGTTGGCCTAGTGGTTGGCTTGGGATCTTAGAGTTTGCTCTTTCAAAGGTCTCAGGTTCGATTCCCTCTGGTGCCAATTTCGGTGGGCTAAGTTCATACAGAGCTTGTTCTGACTTTAAACGGGACTCCCGCTAGTGGCCGGTGGGATTGGTCCCCTCGGATTAGTTAGTTCTTAGACCGGATACCAAGTTTTCAAAAAAAAAAAAAACTTTTTAATGGGGCGGTGGTTTTTATTGCTATTTATAAAGCTTTGGCCCCACAATGAAAACTTCTCACGTGCGCCCACATGTAGTTTAACAATTATTCTCAGAATCTACGGCTTTTCCCTTTTCTATATGACATCATGCTACCTTAATCCATTCAAATGCCCCACTTTCAACCTTATCTTTAGGGAGGTGGTTTCTAGAGAAACTTCCAACCTTTTTCCTCTTCTCATCAAGAACATCACGCTATATGTATTCCTTTTTATGGCCTCATGCTACCTTATTTCTTTCTACGATTTTCCCCCTCTTCTCATCATGATACCTTTATTTTTAATTCCTTTCATGTGCCCCACTTTTAATCTTTTTTATGGAAAGTACCCAATCTCAACTGATCGTCTAATCTTGTGGTTATTATTTAATAAGCTTATCTCTCATAATAAAATACCCTTTAATATATATATATATATATAGAGAGAGAGGGGTAGGATCCGTTGACACCAGGTGTCAGCGGATTCATTGACACCAAATCTCAACCGTTTATCTATTTAATCCAAAGGCACAAATTGTGGGTGTAGTGAAGAGCTTTTCCTCTACGCAAATTTTCGCCGCTGAATGTGTTACGAGCAACAAGGGAAGCAAACAGTGGAAGCATGTGTGTCATGTTCATGGATTTCAATTACACAGTAACCTTCTTGTTTATAATCGATTGTGATTTTACCCACTTCCAATCAAATCAGCAGGAGGGATGAATGAGATTGCAATGAAGCCATGCTGCAAATTTAGGAAAGCTTCTGTTTTAGTGTCATCCTCTTCCATGGTTTTTCAATTTTAACAAAACCATAAGATTGATTCTCCATATCCATGATGGTTTTCAGAAGAACACTGACGGATTTCAAAAATAAATGTTTCTCCAATCTAAATTAATGATAAAATTGATCTCCAATCCATAAAATTGCTCATAGAGATTTTCCATATCGATTGGAGAACAAGAGGTTATTGATAAATTAAATTGATATCCATAAAATTAATATCCAATCGATTGGAGAAAGGATGAGGAAAGGAAGGTTATTGCTCAAAAATTTCCAATCTATAAAAAAAAGGGTCTTTGGCGAGAAGAAGGATGAAGAGAAAAAAAATTATGGTGTGTAAAATAAATTTGATGCCACCGTGCACTTTTAAGTGAATAATTAATAGCCTCTTGATTAAACCAACTTAATGGTTGAGATTTGGTGTCAATAAATTCGTTGACACCTGGTGTCAACGGATCCTACCTCACACATATATATATATATATATATATATATATATATATATATATATATATATATATAATAAAAAGATTAATTAATTTAAAAGTTTTAACAATAATAACTATATAACAATTGCATTTTAAAAAATTGTAATGCTATTATAAAATGGTCAAATAGCATTTTTTATGTGTGTTAGCTTGGTTAAAAAGTAATGATCTATTTACACTTTCAGGTACAGTTCTTAAACTTTATAAAAAGTCTAATAATTGGGTTCAAACTTTGAATATGGAAAAATGTGATTTAGAAGAGACACTTCACCAAATATTTTCAATCAAATACTGCAGCAAAGATCAGTCATCGTCAAAATTAATGGGTAGTTTATATCACTAACATGATAGATAAATAAAAACTCTTACAAAAATAGTTATATTTAGGTCTCAGTTCACAGGTTAGGATCCTTTTCATTTTCCATGTTATCCATTTGCTCCATTACCATAGTTTTGAAACCATAAATACAAAAGTGCGACATTAAATGAGTTCACATTTTTTTTTTAAGGATTCCATATAATTTTTATACGCCTTAAAACATTCACAAACTTTATTAATTGAAAGATAAAATGGATAAAACCTCAACTCGTCAGTTTAGTGATCAGTGGCAGAGTTATGAATTTTATAAAGTCTGAGAAAAAAATTTATCGCAAATTTACATGTGACATAATATATATAAATAGTCATAAATCGAAATAAAAGAGGTTCGACTTTAACAAAAGTACAGTTTGAAATAAGTGAGATGAAATATAACCTTGCCAATAATGTGCTAAATAAAATTAGGAGGTAAATTACTCGCAATAACAAACAAAGCCCAAATGCTGCATTTGACAAATTACTCGCAACACACCCCTTCTCCGCGAAGTGGTGCTCGGAGCAACTGAGATATGTTCGTCTCTTTACCCACGTTCCCGTGAATATCTCACCTGCGGTTACACTTTTGCTGATTTCGTAACCGCCGGCCACACATGTGCCTTACAACGGCTCTGCATTCATCCACCTCTATAAATAGGAGGCTCATCGCAGCCTCCAAGGTAGAATCTCTCACACTCTCAAACCCTTGTTTTGAACACTACTTTCTTGAGTGTCGGAGTGTCTACAGGTACACATCCCCAATTCAGTCCAACGCTCACCAGAAGTACAAACTACTACCGTGAACCCAGGGGCGAATCTCTTTGGGGGAAGGCAGGTGCCATGATATCCCCCAAAGTTTCCTTATATAGTATATTAGGAGTATAATAACAACTAGAATTGAGTTGTTGCAGTGGAGAGGGGGTACTGTAAATTGCTCTAGGTCACTGGTTTAGCACCTAACCATCCTCTTTTTACATGTTTAATCTTCTATTATTGCATATTGTATTTAAAAAAAAAAAGTTATTGAGGGGATTCAAACTCAATTGTTGTTGCTCCTTTAAAACATTTTATACCACTTGGGCAACCATTAATTATTGTTAATATTTGAAACAATTTAATATATATTCCATAAAGGTTTGGCATCCCAACAAATTAACTCAAGATCCGCCACTACGTGAATCGCCACATTCAACCCTGCACCGACAACCAGCTTCTGATCAGGTACGATCAGGTATTCCGGAGACTTGAATATAATCATATATGTAGGCTTTTGTACTTTGTCGTTTTATGCTATTAACATAGAAGTTGTGTTCGCAAATTCCTCATTTTTGTTTGGCTTAAATATGATAATCGTCCCTGTAATTTTCAAAGTTTTTTTTTACAGGGACGAAAATCAAAACTGACTCAAATTACAGAGACGATTATCATATTTAAGCCTTTTTATTTTTAACAAATTTGCATAATATCAATATACTCTATCAATTTAAATGAATGAATATCATTTAAATTTTTTTTTTTAAAAAAAAAAGACATATTTCATCAGTTAACCTCATTAAAATATTCATAATCTCATAGATCTATTCGGATCCGAACCCAGACCCGACCCAGCAAACCCGTTGAGCCCAATACACTAACCTAATAACTCCCTCCCTCATCTTCTTCGCCAGAAGTTTTTCCTTTCCCACTCGCCACCGTTGCGCCACCCTCTCCACTCGTTGATTCCTTCGCCGTTTGCGTTCACCACCGTCAAAAAAATACGAAACTGAGTGTGGTCGTATCTGTTTCACAATTGCATTACAGAATGAGTGTTCCAAATGCTGCTGCAACGGAGGATTTGTCCTCTGAAATGGAAGTCGATGCGTTTCGACGCCTTTTTCCGCTTCGATACTTCGAACGTCATCTTGCTGAATCCATTCGTTCTGATGGTAGACCGCTTAGAGAAGCTAGAGATACCAGTATTTTTCTTGGTTAGTTTTTTGCTTTTAACTTACTTTCATTCTAATGTGCAAAAATTTTGTTATCTTTGTTGCGTTTGGATGAATAGCTTGATTAAGCGCTTATTGAATGGTACATAAGTTATTTTGTTAATTTAAGAGAATATGTGGTTAGGTACTTAGGTTAGGTTATGTTCATATATGTTTTAAGCTATTTTCATAATGTATTGGAAAAACAACTTAATTAAGAGATTATATTTGTAAGTTCTTATCGTATTATTGCTTATGTATAAGCTATTTCTATAACTAAAGATAAAATAAAATAAAGCCTGCACAGGTTCTACGGCAATCATTATCATATACTCTGCATTGATACAATTTTAGTTTCTATGGGGAGATACTGATTGCTTGACTTCATAAAATTGTGTTTAAGTTATGTTTTTATAAGTTGTTTTCAAAGCTCTATTTTGATTGACTTAATTGAGCTTATGAGCTTGTTTGGATTGACTTATTTGAGTTTATCTACTTGCCTAAGCACTTGTTGTGACACTGTCTGGGAGAATTTATGAAAACAGTTTATGGCATGTTCATAGGCTGTTTTTAACTTATATCAATAATTTCTCCAAGATAGCTAATGAAAACAGCTTATATAGCCTATAAGAAAAAACTTAACTTTATGTTATCTTTTGTTATAGAAATAGCTTATACATAAGAGTTTATGTTATAAGTTGGAATTTAAGCTGTTTATCCAAACAGGACTTGTGAACTGGTAAAATAAAAGCACTTGTGAAATTGTTTTGGAGAGCTTATGGAAACAACTTATGCCTAGTCCTTCCAATATATTTCCATAAGCTTTCAATGATAGTTTATGAAAACAGCTTATAGAAGAATAAAATAGGGAAAATCCCTTTGATTACAGAATAATATTGCAGAACTTCGAGGGTCTGCACCTCCCTATTGCCAAAATGGCCCCTTCCCAGTCAAATCCTCAGATGCCCCTCAATCTTCCCATCTCTCCCCTATTTATTCTTAAAACTTAACCTCCCACTACTGACTTAATTAATTATTAATCATAATATAATAATAAACCATAACTGCATAATTAACTACTATAATTTTAATAAAACTGACACAATTCTAATAAGATATCTAACATAAACCAAGTTGTTTATCCAAATAAGTATCCTTGGGTGTTTGTTTAAATAAAGTGAATATAGCTAAGAGACATTTCACAAGCTCTCTCAAATACGCAAACAATTGCTTAAATAAGTTGTTCATAAGTCAATTCAAATGTGCCTGCAGTATGTTATTCACGATTGGGAATTCGGGAGTATACTAAAGTGGTTGTTTCTCTTTTTGATTAGGTGCTGTTGCATCTGCTAATGGGTCAGCTCTTGTGAAGATTGGATCCACGGTTAGTTATTTGTTTTTTTTTCTTGCGTCTATTCTGCGTTTGCATCTGAGCAAGAGATTTTACTATTGAATTAGAATGATTTTAACTGACTTCACTGCGTCTTCTTTGTTCAGACTATGTTGACTGCCATTAAAATGGAAGTTATGATTCCTTCGTTGGAGTCACCAGACGAGGGTTGTTTAGGTTCGTGGCCATAACCAACTTTGCCACTTGTGTGTTGATTATTTAGTTTTAGTTTTGCTGACATATTGGGTGAAATTTTGATGTGTTGAGATCTATTATTTCAGCTATAGACTTCCACATGCCTCCGATTTGTTCTCCGATTGTTAGGCCTGGCAGGCCTGCTGAAGCAGAGCCGGTTGTGTCAAAGCAGTTGTCCGACACCATTACAAGGCAGGTTTTAATCTTTCATGTTGCTTTGTTAAGTTCAATTATTTCAGATTATGCAAGAAGTTAATTCTACCAAAGTTGCACTATGAACCTTGCTTTTACCACAATAAAAGGGGACTTAGAAGGAAAAGAGGAAAATGAAGGGGAGTTTTTAGGTTTAGGACCTTAGATTTAAAGGAACTTTTTTGAATTTATGTGATTTGCCTCTTTGAACTCTACCAAAGTGACTCCACTCCACTACGTGTTTGAATTTTTAACTGAAAGTCTGTTGTTTAGCTTGGTTTACGGTTCAGACAATTTGTTCCCCCCACCTCACTTTTCCTGGTTTTAAAATTCTTCCTGTTCCTGTGGTGATTTCCTGCCTACAGCTTTGAAGGACATTATATTTGTGTCGGTCTATGTTATAATTTTGGGTGATCGGCAGTATTGACAGCTCAACTGATCAGTAAAATTGGGTTCCAGTCGAATTTAAACTATCTATTTCTACGACCTATATCTTATTTTAATTTCTTTTTTCCAGTTCTGGAATGATTGATTTGAGAGAGTTGTCCTTGGTTGGTGGAAAAGCTGCATGGATGGCTTACTTGGTAAGTTTTATATGTACTGCGTATATCAAGTTTCAGTTATCAATTACCAATCATAGAAACAATGCATTGTATGGTGTGAGGTACTTTATCTTTATTTCCTTTGAATGTGTAGTTATCAATTATTGAATGACATAATGCAGGATATCTATTGTTTGGATGCTGACGGGTCTCTTTTTGATGCTGCTTTACTTTCTGCAGTTGCTGCTTTATCTCATTGTAAGTAGTGCAACCTCAGTGTTATTATTATTGTTTTTTTTTACAGGAAACCTCAGTGTTATTATATTCAGTCATATTGTGAATCATTCAGCAGATGAACTATTCTTGCATATAAAGCACTGTTAAATAAAATTTTGCCCACTTATGGATTGTTTATGACATAACATATAACGAAATTTAAGGTAATCTAGACAAATACATTCCAGTTGGGGTGTCTCAATAGTAATGAGTTGAGTAATTGAGTTAGTGACCACCTCCTAGCGTTGCTTTTCTGAATTGAGCAAAATATTTTTTTAATGGGATGTACTTAGCATGGAATTTGTATAGTTTTTATTTAATTAAAAGGTGTAATTAATCTCTTCATAGTATGCTGAATCTTTATTACAATGTCATTAAGTGATAGGAAGTGTAAGCCAATAAAAGTAAGAATCTAGAGAGAGGGGAGGGTGAGGGAGATAGACTGTATATGTGAAGGTTGTTTAGTGTTCTGATAGGTCTGTTATTGTTAGCCAGTTGGTTCGGTTCTATCATATTTTGATATATTAGCTTGAATTATTCAGCCACAGATGAATCACTTATAGTGCTGCAAAAGCTGTCTTCATATTTATTAGTTTTAGAAAGTGATACAAACCGCAACAAAATAAAAGTAAAAACCTTGAGAAAAAAGAACAGAAAGAATTTTGTAAAGTGTATTTGTTATTATGATATATTGGCTTGAATGGATTCAGCCACAAATGACACACTTATAGTAATACAAAGAGCTTTTTGGCATGACAGTTGTAACGAACTGCCCTTTCTGTTATTCCGACAGCCGACGGAAATGCCAGCTCAGCACAACCACCTGCTAGTTTAAGTGAATGAGTTAAACAATAGTAGAGAGACCATGTGACGGAATATAGTATTATAGTATATTAAGCAGGTAATCTAATATTTTCCTCTCAAACTCAAGGTCATAGAGTAACCTAAAGAGGTCAAGAACCCTGAGTTTAGTGTGAAGATTGCAGAAACATTTGGCAGAGAGGGATTGATTAGAGGGTCAGCTAGCTAATCCTTAGCAAGAATATGACACAATTGCAGTTTTCGTTTAGCACCTCCTCTCCAACAAAGAACGAACTCAGATCCATGTGCTTTGTAACAAGGTTTATGACTTTATGATATTATCACATAACAGAAATGGAGCAGAAAGTTCCTTGGTCTCTTAATCCAAATGATTTCAGCAACTGTATTATCCATGCTGTGCTATTATTCGATCCCATGCTATACCTAGCAACCAATAGACATTTGGGCCTCAAACATATGACACGAGCAAAGGTGAAGCGCTTGTCATCTGGATCACCAACCTAGTCCATGTTGCAGAAGGAAAACATGGAGAGTGATTTATGATGGTGGCTGGTTTGAGAAGCAAGTCATGAGTGATAACTGTCCTTTAGCAACCAATAGACATCTGGGCCTCAAACATATAACACGAGCAAAGGTGAAGCGCTTGTCATCTGGATCACCAACCTAGTCCATGTTGCAGAAGGAAAACAAGGAGAGTGATTTATGATGGTGGCTGGTTTGAGAAGCAAGTCATGAGTGATAAGTGTCCTTTAGGCAATGAAGAATTGACAAACTTTATTCATGCTGATTTATCTCCTGCCTGATGAGAGTCGCATGCTGCAAAGTTCCAACAATGGACATGCCGTATAAGTGGGCTCGTAGAAATAATCAGCTCCATGCTTGATGAGCTTGAACGTGTCAACCATATGGGTGGAAACTGGAAATCCCCGTTAAAGAACACAACTCTCTTTTGTCCATTAAAGAAGGATGGAGCCATTGGGCTTAGCCTCAGAACTGAAATAGTATTCCTGACCACCCAACAATTTCAAGGCAAAGAGTGAATTAAACTTGGCAATGAGATCATCAGTTACAGAGGATGAGCTGTCAATGTTTATCATATCATTGACACAGATGAATACATAAATGCTTTGGTTTTCCTTTGATTAAGAAACAATGGCAGTTCACATTTGGGAAGAAACCGAATCCTAGAAGAATATAACTGAGCCCTCCAAACCAGGCCCAAGTTGCCTGTTTGCGGGTCCAAAAGAGCTATATTAAGCTTGCAAACCAGAAATTTGTCAGTAGCATCAAAGCCAGATGGCGGCCACAAGGTGCAGGTAATAGAACCCTTTGAAAAATTCATTATTGCCCATTGAGTTGTTAAGTATGCCATTTCTGGGTGAGTGCAAGAGTCGTAAAGAAGAATAATGAGAAAATGGCACCTGTTGTTGGAGGCAATGGTGATTAGGGCCGGTAAAAAGGAATTTGCTGCAGGATTGCCACCATGACATGGTGTCTGTTCAGGTGTTTGAAGTGGTTTGACTATGTTTGACCCGCAAGAAGCCTGTGGATAGCATGGAAGTTTAAATCGCATGCAGGTGCGTAGAATTGCACGATTCTGTGATCATGCTAGGGGGTGGGCTGGGATCGCCGCACAAAGACGTGGAAGTGGTGGAATCTTTTGTGCCGGACTGTTCTGTTCCCTCTCTCGCGAACCCAGGGTTGGTTTCATAAAAACAATGATTACTATATAAAACCCTAAACACTCACATTTTAGTTGTGATTAAGCCTGCAATGGTTAGTTTTTCACCCACTAAGCCTACTAATCTGTGGAAAGTTTCCCAGTACACACAGATTCGTTGCACTTTCTCTCTCACGTCAAGATCTTTGCTCTGTTTTTCTATTCATTGTCATGTGTGCTGCCTTTCCATCATCGTGTGCAACCTTTGTTGTGTTTATCCAACATGAATTGTTTGGGATTTGAGTGACTTACAACTATGATTGAAATTTGGTGTTGTGTTATGGATTTGCTATTTGGAGTTTCTTAGTTGTTTTTGGGATGTACGACTTTATGTTATGGATGTTTTTATCCTAAATTGGAGTTTCCTTAAGTATTTTGGGTGTGTTTTGACTTCTTTTTTTTTTTACTTATGTTGTTTTATGTGCATATATATGAATCCACATGCATTATTTTATGTCAAGAGAGTTTATGTATTGCCATTGATGTCCTTAATGTGAATTGCTCTTTAAAATTGCTGTCATCCTGTCATATTACCGTATTGATTTTGACCCATGTACATTTCCATTTTGGCAGTGCAAATTCCTGCTGTAGCCATGAATGATGACGGCAAAATAGTACTCATGTCTGATGAAGATGGACAGAAGCAGGCAAAGGAGCAAGTCAATAAGGAGAAGAGGAAGCTTACATTAAAAAGCATTCCATTATCATTAACATGCATACTTCACAAGAACTACATCTTGGCAGATCCTACTGCAGAAGAAGAATCCATAGTGGAAACCCATGTGACAATCATTCTGGATACATCTGGTCAACTAATATCTCTTTACAAGCCTGGTGGGCCAGTTCTTGCCTATACTTCTGCTATCCAGGTAAGCTTACACATTGCAATGTAATTAAAGAGGCGAACCATTGCAATGATATCATTAATATTCATGGTCTCTCATTTTGGGTTAGCTTGCTTGTGAGCAATTTTGTTATGAATTATGCAACTACTTTAAAAAAAGTTTAGTCTTATATTTAAATGAATACAAAAGATCTCAGAGGTCCGTCAAAGCTTTCAAGGATTTTTGTGATGAATTATGGAACTCCTTTAAAAAAGAGTTTGTAGTCTTTTGAATTTAAATGAATACAAAAGATCTCAGAGGTCCTTTGAAGCTTTCAAGGACCCCAGCTGATATTCAAAGCAAGACCATATTCAAGCTCTCTTCTATGTGTTAATATCAGGATGTGGTTCAAGTTTATAGATTCATGTCACCTTACTATATTTAGTTTGTAGTATAATTTTCTGGTCCAATATTTTCTTGACTGTTCGCTTATTGTAGATTTTATTTAAATTTGAAGACTCAAAATATGAAAAAGGAGGTTCACAGTGTAAATTTAATTAGTGTTTGTATGTAATACAATGAAGGAAAGCTTAGTATTGTGATTTTTGATTCATTTACTGAACTGTTTGACAGTTATCTACGTACATGGTGGATTAAATGATTATTAAAGTTGATTTTGTTTTACTGGATATATAAATTGATGTTAATTACGATTGGTGTGGTTTCAGGACTGTGTTGCCTTGACTAGGCAAAGAGTGAAGGAACTAAAAAGCTTTTTAGACAAAGAAAATTCTGCTATGGAGGTTGAGTAGAATTATAAATTAATCATAGCAATTTTGAATGGTTACTGAAATTGTGTTTGTACATTATAAATTAAGGTACTGCTGGGGCATTTTTATCTTGAATTATTTATTTTCATGAAATTTATAATGGCAAAATTTTTAATCTAGATATATTTTATTGCCATTCCAACATTGGTTCATATATTTGGTCGGTAATTTTCGGGTATGTAATTAAATTTGTAGCTCAAACCAATTCCATTCTAACCGAATGGGAGAGTATCGTTAATTATTTGGTTTAAATCCACTTTTAGTTAGCAATTTTGGTCCTCACTTTTAAAACAAGTGAATTGAATCCTATGTGTTCATCTCCAATTTCAATTGTGTGATTTCCCCTCATTTCCCGCCAATTTTATGTTTTTTATGTGCACTCATTTTTTTTATTGGGAATTATGTGCACTCATTTAATATGTAGACACTTTGTAAATGTCACTTGGCAATATATGAGATGAAAACAAAAGTTAAAAAAAAATAATAAAAAATTCATTCTTCTTTGTTTTGATTGCATAATAACACCTAATTTTTCTTCCGGAATCAACGTTCTTCATATATCCGTAGACATAACCATCCGTATGCCATTATTTCTGCATCTTTTCCATCGGTCTTTATTCATACTCAAACATTCCCCTCCATGGCAGACCACCACAACAACCCCACATTCCCAATGATCATCATTCTTGAAACCATATACTTAATCTAAAAGATAAAGACACCACAAAATACTTCAACCCCAATGAGATTCATTATCTCCAACCATTTTCGATAAGTCCACCTCCATCAAAGTTTCAAAGTTGGTACAAACCCACGGCAAAAGTTATGGTGCATAAACACTTCACAACCATCAGATCTAGTGTACACGTGTAATAATCCCAAGCTTCTCAAACTACACCAAATCAAACTTCATTTGCTTAAAACATTTCTCTCACTAAAACATAAAGCTCTCCCTCTCTCTCTACAATTCAGATGAGTCTTCATCTCTTTCGGCCACACATGATGATTTCGGCGCGATGGCCGGTGGTGGCACCACCGCGCCGGAGTTCAAAACTCCATCCAAATCAAAAAGTTTTCACGGTTTTAGACATCCTTTTTTGTGTTGATTTCAAATATCGTCTTAGATTTCTCAAAAAAAAAAAAAAAAAAAAATCACACGAGCGTAGATCTACGAGTAAAAAAACGGAACAAAAAGAGAAAATGAAACTACCTCTTGTTCTTCACGGATCCGTTTCGCGTTTTGGTCTTCTTCTCCGATCCGGTTCGGAATTTTTGTTATGTTGAAGTGTTGTTCCGATCCGGTTCGAATCTTGTTGTGGTAGGCTGTACAAACTCTCCCTCTACCTCTTCTAAACCGATTCTGGATTTATTGACGAATTCGAGAGTGGTAGATGATGTTTATGTGATTTTCTGTGGTTTAGTGTTCATGAGGTTCACAGTTTCAGATCTGAAGTTGTTACTGGATTCGAAATCTTTGTGATGTTAGAGGGATTTATGGCTGGGAAACTGCTAGAAACCATTAAGTACATCTAATGGTTTTTGAGTACAACTGCTGAAAACCATTAAGTACATCTAATGGTTTTCCACAGCAAAATGGTTTTGGCATTCCGGTACAGTGATGATGAACGACGGTGTTGATGATGAGATTGAAGATTCTGGAAACCATTTCCACAGTAAAATGGGTTTGGAGTACAACTCATAGAAACAATTTCCACAGAAAAATGGTTTTGGCATTCCGGTACGGTGATGACGGTGATGATGATGAACGACGGTGTTGATGATGAGATTGAAGATTCTGGAAACCATTTCCACAGCAAAATGGGTTTGGAGTACAACTCACAGAAACCATTTTTACAGAAAACTGGTTTTGGCATTCCGGTACGGTGATGATTATGAACGACGGTGTTGATGATGAGATTGAAGATTCTAGTGGTGATGATGATGAACGACGGTGATGATTCAGTTTGTTCCGCGTTTGGTTCGTTTTGTTTTGTTTTGTTTGGTTTATTTGGGAGTGTAGGAAGCAATTATGTTGGGATTTATACACGGTGCATAAGGATTTCTTTATACACCATAACCGCTCCCCCTAATATTTTTTTTATATATATACTGCTTCTGGAGTTTTTTCTGTTCTACTGAGCCAGTTTAAAGTACTTGAAAATGAACTTGCTTTGCGCTGGATACCGAGTGGAACGAGTGTGATGTTAACTTCTGATTGAAACAATGTCTTTGTTGCTAAAGGATAGAACATATTGAATTCTGCATACTTGTTGGAAGGAACAGAAAATACATTTCCTTTGTCATTGCCACTCCTGCTGATATGTCCTCCCATTACATAAACCACCTGAAACATTTCGGAACTGTTATGTCTTATCACTACAAACAAGTTATAACCATCTTAATTACTAACATTTTTCATGGATAGAAGTTTGAAAAACAAGTGTGACGATAACTAACCTAAATTATGGAGCTTATGTTTTTAACTGATACAACCTTTGCCAAATTAGTCAAGGGTCCATTGGTTAATACTGTAATCTTAGACTCTGGTTTCGATGTTTGCAATAAAAATTCCCAAATTTCCATAGCTTGTTGTGGTTGTCTTTCATGGACTTGTGTAATAAACAGTATGTCAAAGGTTGAATTGAATCATTGATGATTTTCATGGACTTCTGTATTAGCTCTGAATCAATTATTAATGATTTCAAGTCACTCGGAAAACGTAAAGTGTCGCTTTAAGTATGTAATGATCAATTTTATATATTATGTAGTTTAAATTTTGAATGATCGATTTTTGGTTTATTACGACTTAAATGTATTATATGCAATGTGATTTATATATTTTAGTTTTTTTTTTATGGCGGCCACCCCAAACTTTTTTGGTCTGACTCTGCCACTAACCGCCGTGACTATAACTTGACCATACTGTCAGTCTGTCACACTACAACTAGTCTCAATCCTTGAGTTCCTACCAGAAACATTGTCTCTACAAACAAGTTGATCCCGTCATGAACCACCAAAGGTTCTCCCTGTTAGCTTGTTGGTGCTACTACGAAAGCAAGGGCCTTGTGATGTTGGTGGAATGAGTGTGAGGGGACATTGAACATTTGATAAATGAGAACATCTAGACCGCGGACATTGAAGACCTTTGAAATTGTATGGGGCAGGGATAGAGGATGTTGGTTTAGGGAGATACAATGGTGTCTACTTCCTAAATCATCCAACAAATTTATCTCAATCCATCTCTCCAAATTGCACTCAAAAATTTTCTGTGTCAGATTTCAGCCATACAACCATGGCTACAAAAAGGAATGCCAAGCCTCATTGCATGCCTTCTAGTGTTGCTGTTGATAAACAAACCATCAAGTTTAAGACTTAAAACTAAACCAATAAATTGTGTATGAATTTGATTATTGAATCGTCTACTACACATGTGAAAGTTGGGTCCAGGTGAATAGGTTATACTTTTCATGTGATAAGATTCAAATTTCGGCTGGAAGATGTGACCCTATTAAGTATTTTTGATAATGTCTACAATGAGATTACATCCGGGGGGAGAAAATATATGAAGATAAAAAAATATAACTGACTACATATTTAAATTGTGTTAACAATCTAAGTTAATGTTAGAATTTAACGTGAAATTTGAAGGAAGTCATGACTAGTCACAACTATTTGAACACGCTATTTAACACACATATTAAAAAAATATAAAAAGGAGAAAATAGTGTGTACAAATGAATGTGATCACCGAAATATTTTCGGTCAAAGTTGTGTGTCACAACTCTTGAAAATAACCATACTCCTTATGGAGAAAATAACCATACTCCTAATGCTATGGTTGTCTCTCATGCTATGGACACCTATGCTGGTGTTCTAAAATGTAACCTGCATGGATTGTGCCTTTTTAATAATAGTGTTGTATTGCGATGCTTTAGGTACATTCATACTTGGCTCGACAACGTGGTCTGCTTGTAATGTAAAGGTTCTAGAGGTCGAATCGCTTGGGCTACTAGAATTCATCTAATCTAATTTGTTCAATTCCCTTTACCTTCCAAAAAATAAGTTTTGAACTAACAGTAAAATAATAAGGATTCTTTATTCAATTAAGTTTTTCTAACAGTAAATCCCTCTTTTATTCTCACCGATTATAATGTATTGTTTGTTAGGCAACAAGTAAAAAAAGTTGTTGGTTTAGTAAGATTATGTTTATTGTGACACATCTATCGATTTTATGTATGACTATTTTATTTATTGCTGGAAAACTTGTGTGATTGATGACTTTTATTTGAGTCTCGCAATTCAATATTCTTTTTTCATCTACTAGACTTAAACTCGAATCCAATTTCATACTTATCATTATTATACTTTGATTCCAAATATTTCTTTAATATATATAAAGTAATGGCTTAAATATGTATTTGATCCTTACAATTAGGGGTCGTTTAAAAATTGGTCCCTGTATTCGCTAATCCTTGCAAACTAGCCTTGCAATCATTAATCATTTAAAATTTAGTCCTTTGACCAACTTAATCACTGCCACGTCACTAATTTGATGACGTGGCAATCACTGCCAAACATGAAATTCCAATTTTGCCCTTAAGAAGAGGACAAAATATTGAAGAAAGAATTGGAAACCCAGGGGTAAAATTGGAATTTCATGTGGCGTGGCAGTGATTAAGTGGGGAGAGGGACGAAATTTTAAATGATTAAATAATGCAGGGGTAAATTGCTAGGATTAGCGATTACAGGGACCAATTTTTAAACGACCCCCTAATTACAAGGATCAAATACATATTTAAGCCTAAAGTAATTATAATGTCGTTCTAAAAGACATGTATTTGAGTCTAGAAATTCATTTTAACCATGGTATATATAAAAAAATGACTTAATAGTGAATGCACTAAATGATAGGGACAAAGTCTCATTCTTTCTTAACATTCTACATGGTGAGTCACTTTTTCATTTGAAAAAATTGATTTTGATATTCAATAATTTAATTGTAATAGATTGGTGAAAAAAATCTATTTTTTAATAAAAATTGTGGCAAATGAATCATTTTTTGGATTCATTCAATTGTTATAAATAAAATTTAACATTTTAAATTCATTTAATAAATGATGTATGTGTTCTTTAATTACATACATTATTTATTAAATGAATTTAAAATATTATTTTTTATTTATAATAATGATTACAATGTGTACAATATTTTTTTTGACAAATTATGATAGATTAGAAGTTTAAAATGTAAATGATGAATGTTTATGAAATAAAAAACTATTTATCGACTGTTACATTTAAGAAAATAAGTATTTGGAATCATTTCATTTCTCTGTTTCGTAAGAAGATTTCTAGTTAGCAACGACAACGAGCGAGTAAATCTTGTTCCACTGAAATCAAGAAGAAAGAGGCAAATTCAGATCGAAACAAAGAAAATGAGCAAAGAAAATAGTAGCAACAACATTCAAGTGTTGAAGTTACTGAATCAAACAGTTTCAGAACCTCATTTTCTCTTCCATTTCTTAACTTTTTTCTCCTATTTAGTTCTTCGCTGTTCTGCTTCACAAGTTTTAGCGCCAAATCTCACTCAAAATCTACTTCGTCGCGTAACTCTCTCTCTCTCTCTCTTTTCAATCTCTATCATAGATCGCTTATTTATTCGTTTTCTTATGAATGTGAATTTTTCATTTTTCAGGAGATTCAAACGCTGTTAGCTTTCGCTGTTTTGGCTTTCATCAAGGTGCATGTTGTTCTAATCTGATCAATTTTGTTATTGGATTTCTCTATGTGTGTTTGAATTTATAATTTATAATTTATTTAGTATACACTGCCAGTGTATATATTTATTTTATGCATATGTTGAATTATGTTATGTTTATGTGTTTTGGCGTCAATTAATGAATATGAAACCACATTAGCTGTGGTATATGTTAATTTATGTGGCAGCATATCGTTGGATGCATGTGTAAAATAATTGTATACTAATCAAACTCTTTTAAGTAATTGATTCGGGATAAAAGTGAGATGTAGGTAAAATGATTTATGTTTGATATTGTAAAAGTGAGTTGAGGAATGAATTTGAGTCTAAATATCAAATTCTAGAATCAAAATGTTTGTTTGGTTCTGCGGTGACAAAAAATGATTTTGTAAATTTGATTGTAGTTAAAAGTAAGTTGGATGAGAAGTGATATGTTCGGATATGTTATTGTAAAAGTGAGTTGAACAATTGAGTTTGAAAATCAATTCTAGAATTGTAATCTACTCAAGATCATCTAAACATTTCAATATCAATTTTACTCGTTTAGAGTCAATTTAGGCACCTCCAAAAGTGAAACCAAATATGCGCTAGTTAACTGCATACAAACTGAAACTTGGCATTAAATAAATTTATGCAAGTTCAAAGTAGGAATACTAACTATTGTGTATGGATTGTATTTTCATATTAATTTTAGAATCATTTTATATTTATAGGTTGATGTATCAATTTAGTTTTGTTTGATTGACTTTTAAGAATTAAACCATTTGTGATGCAAGAGTAAACCAATTTTACAGACATTCAATGAAAATTCACTATTTTGGCACATCACGCTGTTTTTGTTGTTGTATTTTGAAATTGATGGTACGACATTGAAAAATGGTGGTCTCTCATATAAAGTGTTAAACTGATTTACACTGACGAATTATGCTCGTTAAACTTGAAGTTTTGTTTCCATATTTTTGTCTTGGCATATTATATAGTATCTAGTGTTATGTGTTTTCTAGTTGCATTGATACTTCTGGCTTTGCTTTAATAAATAGTTTACCCACCATAATACATCTTTTTTAGGTGTCCACCATAATATATCTCTGCATTCTTTTATAGAAAGTAAAAAATAAATGTGAACTTCGGGCTAGACAAGAAAAGAATTTGAGGGAAGGCGATACAATTCATTGCATAACCAGTTCCTAAGCTCAAGCGCAAGACGAGAGTTATGTTAGGCAATTGAGATTATTGTCGATCTTCATTGTAAATAATTTATTGTCAAAAAATATTTCAATTTAATTTTAAAGAGTTGTCTTTGGAAATGTTTTATATTGGATATCATGGCGATGTTTGGTCCATGTAGTTGACTCCACATAGTGGGAAAAGGCTTGGATATTTTGGCGTTGTTTGGTCCATGTAGTTGACTCAACATAGTTGGAAAAGGCTTGGATATTGTTCTCTGTTATACTTTTCAACTATGAAATTAGTGTTATTATGAAAAAGCCGTTATGCTTTTCAACTACAAACGGGTCATTTCCGTTATGCTTTTGGCAGTTCGTGTGATGAAAGGGTTTTTCATACTAAATAGGAATGACACAAAGATAAAAGATTTTTTGCTTCCATTTAGACGAAAAATATTTTGTCCACATTCTTGAGTTAAAAAACTACCAGTTTAGTCTTATGTGGTGAGTGCATTTAATTGTCACTTTGATTTGGCTTGATTGTCAATATCTTGCAACCCTGATTTGGCTAGATTGACACTTATTGTGAACATGTTTCGACAATTGTTCTCACACAGCATGCAACCTTAGACATTTGCATGCACGTATTTGATTTTCTCAGTTTTCTTTGTTGCAGGGTGTGAGAGAAGAGACATGGGAAGCCTTCATAGGTGATGCACTTTTCCTTGCCAAGGTGATAACCGTTGATGCTTTTGCAAAACTTTTTACAGCTTCCTTCTTTGGTTCACGAATCACTTCTAGTTCTCCCCTGCCTCTTTTCTATTTCTAAGATAGGGTTTGGAGATTTTAATTTTTTTGAATTTTAACTTGAATTTGAGATATGTCACTATGACATTCTTAGTATAAATAGATGTCTATTGACTATGGGTTATGTTATGTATTATGGTGATTTTCTTACTTCCATTTGTTATTAGCAATTGGACGGTCTTGATCAAGTAATGAATGTGTTTCATGTGTTAAATCCCTTTTTTTTTTTGCTGTGGTTTAATTTAATCTCTTTCTAAGTGTAAGTTGGATTTCTCGACTTTTAATATCTTATTTTAACATGTCCAGATTTGTCTTTTTGCCCTTACCTTTACAATGGATCGCCGCATAGCCGTTTCGTATATTCTTGTATTTGCAGGTGGGTAGTTTCATCTTATTTTAATCTTTTTAAGAACTGAATATATATTAGGTTTAGTGTTTGCATCTTTTTCACACCATCTTGCTTTTTCCTGCTACTATATCGAATTATGCATCATCAACCACGGAATAAATTCTTTTGTAATAGAAAAAAAAATTGGCCAAAAAATTGTATCTGATATATTTTTCTCTAATCTGATATTCAAAATGCCATTTTCAAAATTCTAAAATTGATTTTGTTTGCATTCTATTTTGGCAATAAGCTGGAGATGTACATTGGATATATACTGAAAGTTAATTACAGACAATCTGATTCAACCACTAAAATAATATATCTGCATATTTATGGTTACATGTTCTGTATTGCAGTGATACATGTGCTGACACAACAACCTCCATCTGAAGCACTAGGTATTGTTAGTTAGATTTAGCTAATTTTCCTTTATGGTTTTTTCGTTATAATATTTTTGAAGCTTAACAGTTGAAGGTATCATGGAAACTGTGAGAGTTTGCTGTTTTGTTATAATTTGGTCATCTGAAAAATTCCGGGTCTATCCAATTAATTCTTCCAGGTGCTTGTAGCAAGCTAACACCATTGCTGTTGGAAAGCCTGCTAACAGAGGGGACCACTACAAGATATTGGCTGGTAAGTACTGAATTGAGTGACATTCCTTTCCGAATCTCTCACTAAACAAGTGCATATGACCGATACTTTTCTCCTCTTGGTGAACTTTGATTTCATATGCTTTATTTTGCACTTAAAAATATTCAGTTAAACAAAAGCTACGTGCTTTCATGGCTGCCATCCGAATCTTTTATAAAATGTTTCATAAAAGCAATCAGCAATAACTATATTTACATCATTGGCAAAATTTTGTATAGATTTCTTAGCTATGTTTTGGAGGAGTTGGTTGGACCATTTGAATATAATGTGATAGCTTAGAATATTTACTTTTCGTTTTTTCCCCTTTTGTGATTTAATGTTTGATTATGTTTAAACCTGCACTGCATGAAAATTATAACACTTTCAATTTTGAAAGAGTAAAAATTAATAGAAGTCTAAGGAGTGTTACTACCATAATGCCATGTCATTATTTATATCTTAGATTTCTTTCTTTCTCCACTGGTTTTATTTATTCTCCATCTTTCCATGAGTTGCCAGGTGGAATTCAGTGCTTCTTATTCATCTGCTTGCATTCGCTCAAGTCAACAGTTTCCTGAGCTCTCAATTACGTATGCTTCTTCTTGACTTTATTTTGACTACTAATGCTCCCTTCAATAAAAGCAAAATTAGTGCAAGAGTTTCTGTTCATTGGGCAAATCGGGTTCTTGTCCTTCCTCACCTGATAGGGTAGCTTTTATGCCTTCAATCAAATAGGTATAGAAGAGGTTGTCCAAACATTAGAATCTGATTGGTTTGTGGAAACATCCGTGTTTTCTATTTTCAATTTTTTAACTTCAAACTAGAAAACAAATTTGGCTACCATGGCTTTTATTTTAAATTTGTAATACATAGTTGCTATGACATTTTCAACTCCAGAGTCGATGGAGACAAGCATACATTTTATTCAGATTTGGCCACATTTAAAGCAATGTTTCATGGGAAAGACTTTCGTTAAAGTTAAAACCTACCAAACACATTTTCGTGTTTTGTTATAGCTTTAGAGGCAATATGAATTGGCTTATGAATTTAGAGGCAATGTAAGAGATATAATTAGTTACATATCAATGGGTTGTTTGTTACTAGTTTGTTACCCTATAAAATGGCTTGATGTAATCACTTTTTTATCATATTTTACAGTTTCTGCACTGTTCCCCCTTCTATGACATATCAAGTTTGTAACATAGTATCACAACAACCATGAGATCCTCCTCTAAGTGTAAAATCTTCTGAATTTCGTTTTTTTTTTTCTCTTATTTTTTTGCTTGTTCATTTTTCATTCACTTCCTTCTCCATGTAATGTAGAAGATGTCTTGACTTTGATACCATGTTACAAAACTTCCAGACTAGTACTCTTCAAGGAAGATGTCTTGACTTTGATACCATCATACCATGTTACAAATCGATTACATCAAACCTTTATATTGGTCAACAAACTTGTAAAACACTAACTACTAAACCCTAACTAATTGCCTCTTCAAGAAAAAATCCCTAACTAATTTAATATATCATTATTAGGTTCTTCCTTCAAATACAATTCAATTTCAATATTCTTTCTTCCATTGTTTTGCTTGGGAAAAAACAAAACCACATAGCATATAAAGAAAATTAGAGTAGGTATACTGCTCTACTGCATACATACTATGTGCACTAGTTTACTATGATGGTGAAAAATGTTTTACATCCAGCAGTTTCTAGAAAAATTATTGTGATAAACTGCATTTGACAATTTCTGTGTTCATGTCTTTGACAGATATTCAAGCAAAATTTTATCATTTGGAATAGTTGATCTTGGACTCTTTCCCAATGCAGCTGAAAAGTTTGGAGTATCTCTTAGTGGTACTTGTGTGTGTGTGTGTGTGTGTGATTGTTTTCCTTATTTAAAGTAATTTCTTTCTGTTTTACTAGTACGAGTTCCTGTAGTTATCGTTGTGGAAATAAATATTCAACTTATATTGCAGTCTTTTGATTGCAGGAAGCATGGGTCAGCTTCCAACATTTATCTTATTTGACAATGCAGCTGAAGTTGCCCGCTTTCCAGTGTTGGGTTCCGAAACAACATTTTTCAACCCTACAATTACAAAGGTATCTTTCGTAATTCGTAAATAGGACTTCCTTGTAAGGTGTTATTTTGAATATTGCTTGGATTACTCATAATTTCAGAACACGTATGATTTGCTATTTATAGACATGTGATATCAATCATTGATTTATTCATTAATGAGTAATGACTGATAATTTGATATTACTTACCTTACACTCTAAATTCTAAAATGAGTTTTTCGTTAAAAAAAGTTAAAGTTTTTACTGTCAGATAAAGGCCAGTTGGTTAAAATGTCCTTTGACTTTAAAAAAATAAAATTAGTACTCTTCTTTATGTTGTCGTGCATGGGGTGGGTGAGTTTACGGACACTGTAAGGGCTTGGTGTTTGCTTCCTAATTCCTTATGATTGCTCATTACCTAAACACATTTGAGCATTACTCAATTAATTGCATCTCTGATCTTTTGTTTAATCATATATCATATGGATTATGAGTTGCAGGGACTACTTTCTCGGCATTTTGAGCTTGATCGGCACCTTCTTGAATATATTAGTGGTAAACTATATAGGTGATTGCTTGTCATTATGCTGATACAGTTCCTTCTTTGTACCGAAACTAATAGGAAAATTGTAGAAATTAATGAGTTGGACCGAAATGTTTATGATAGAACATTACGACGACGTAATTTGATCCGTGTAGCCGACCCCACTTAGCGTGAAAAAGCTAGGTTGTTGTTATTGTTGGTTCCTTTTTTTGTACCCTTTTAATGTTGTAACCATTGAGATTTATTTGTTGGTCATAGAATATAATGGTTCAAATTTTTTCCTGAAATTCAGTCCCTGTACTATAATTTTTGCTACTGTTACAAGTAATGTCATCTCGCATTGATTCGAAGAGAAACAAAAGATGCTGTCATAAATTTCTTTTATTGATAGTCTAAAGTAGAGGAACATCTGAATTTGGATATACATACATAAATTTGTGAAACCGTCAAAAAGTACATAAATTTGTATAAGAAATTTCTTTGACAAATGGCAGTATGGCACTAAGAAGGTTTACGAGGGAGTGGTTATAGTCAAAAATTTACTACTACTTAGTTGTGGTATTGAAAAGTCAATTCAAATAAGAAAAGTGAAGTCAATACGTGAATTTAATATGCTGACGTTAGTTAAATACTATTGACAATTAAATTCACAAACACGAAGGAAAAAAATAAAAAAATCAATTCACATGGTAGTACATGAACTGGTTTGCATGCGTATTACTAGTATTTTCTAATCTACGTACTATTTTTCAGATGCAGAAAAAGAAAGAAAAAAAAAAGAAGCTAAAACAGCAAAAAGATCACTTATATTTGAAGAAGATAGAAATGGGTTATATATAATCAAAAAATATATAAGAAAACGAGGTTAGGGCTATTTTGAGTCATGGTGTTTATTGTATTTAAGCATTTTAATTCAAATGGACACTCGTCGTTGTTTACAAGTTTTCTCTATGTTTTAACAAAATAAACAAATAAATAAGACGACGAATGTTTTTCGTAAAAAAAAAAAAGTTTGATTTATTGACGGTAATCAGAATTAACATTTGATATTTAGAGTGAAATCTCATTTTGTTGAGAAGAGTTACGACACGGTATTATTCACCAAATATACAATGAGCAAAACTTGGGGGGTTGAGAGTAAACCATCAACTCAATCAGTCCCTTTGTAAGAAACTCCCAAATAAGTTCATGATTTTATGATTATTTCAAAAAGATCTTCAACTCTATTAAACTATTTGGTCACTTACTATCAATTAGGTCTTTATATTTTAATAATTTACTGTTAATTTGGTCCATATCTTTAACCATTTATTATCAATTTAATCTCTAATAATGTTCTCAGATTAACTAGTATAAGTAAAATTTACCAAAATCGATGATATTTTTAGAATATTCATAATATCAAGGAACTATTTGAGAATGTCTTGCAAAGTCGTACACTAACTTGGTGGTTTACTCCCATTTACAAAGCACTACAAAGAAAACATCAAAATGGTTAATCCTTTTTGTAATGTTTATTTTAATACACTTGTTGGAGAGTCATAGGAACACAAGAAGATACAATCGATTAAATATCATAACCAACAAGAGATTTTAACAATCACACCTTCATTCAAAATTTTAAGACATAAGGTATGTGTTACCTCCTTAATATATCATTCATTACTATCCAACAATGACTATAATCAATCATACTTTCAACAATTTTCCTCTGAAGTATAAATCTCCAACATCATTATTTGCAAAACATGTTATTTTAGTACGACGTTGATAAGACTTTTTATTCAAACATCATTACATTTGCATTCATTCTTATTTTTCAATGAAGTCGAATTATGACTCAGATACCACTCATTAGATAATCTCTGAAGTACCAAGAGCAACAACAAGCTAATAGACAATCCTCAAAAAAAAAAAAAAAAAAAAAAAATAAACTGATAGACAAGTCCATCAAGAAACCATGACAATATGTTTTCACTCGTCACTTTAAGATATTAATATATAACCAACTCTCATTCACATCTTTTAATTAGCCCCATTAGTAATTATACTTGAATTTTAAGTTATAATTATAAGAACACTTTTTTAACGAAAAAAGTGGTAATGTGATCCATAAAATTTTTTAATGTGGTATGGTGAATTTTGTTCATCGTAAAAAAAAAATAGTAAGTACAATCTAACTTAGTCGCTCATGAGCTATCAAAAACAACCCTTTTTTATGAAATAGAACTACCATCTCTAGTCTAGAAGTCCTAGCTCAACTGACAAATGCTAAAATTGCAAGGCCGGACGTTGTGATCCGTGTTCGAACCCAGGACCTCACAGTTGTGTGTGAGTTTATTTTCAGCGGATTACCACTTCATCTAAGACCAAAAAAAAAAAAAGAACTACCATCTCTAATGTTTATTGTTGGTGCCATCAAAAAATTCAGCAAGGACAAGTTAACAAGGTCACTCGCGAGCTATATCTAAAACCACGATTTTTTATAAAATATAACTACCATTTATATTGTTTGTTCTCAGCTTTTTATTGTTGTTCTTCTTACTTGTATTTAGCGTTTGATTAGTAATAAAATGCGTTTGATATTTTGTTGTAAAAGAAGAAAATAAATAGAAATCGACTTTTTTCGTTAAAAAAAAGAAAAAGAAATCGACATTTAATATTTGGGTGTAAACTAGGTATCTTCCGCGCGCAACTGTGGAGGCTAGTCCTTTAAATATTGTGGAAATTAAATGGACGGCAAGCTCTCCCCAACTGTATATTTGTTTTTTTTTATATATAAAAAAACAAAATGATATTGTTGCAAAGTGTCTCAAAAATGATTTTGGAGAAAGTGAAGAAACGTGACATGATTTGGCAATCGTGTCACGATTTTTGAAGGCAGTGAGCATGGTTTGCAGGGTGTCCAATCATGACACAATTTTGGAAAAACGTGATACCATTTTCGGCTTGCTGGGCAAGTTTTTAGGATAAGATTGGTCGTACCTTGGGTCGTACGCACCAAACGTGTCGCGATTTGGGAAATCGTGACACGATTTTGTCCGGATCTGAACACAATATAAGTATTCTTTGACCCATTTGTTGGGTAAGCTTGGTGAATCTCATGGAAACCAAAGGAGATAACTTTTAGGGTTTTAGATATTAAAGGTTGAGGGTCTTTCGGTGAGGTTCAAAGCTTCATGATGTGAATCTTGGAGAACCAAAAGAGGGGGCTCTTGGGGAAAAGGTTGGTGCCTTTTGGGAAGATTCATGGGGTTGGGAAACACATGTGTGAAGAGTCTTTTGTGAGCAACTTGGATGAGTCTTGTGAAACCAAAAGAGAAGATCCTTAGTGAAATCAAAGGCTAAGGGTTGGTTCTCTTTTGGGGGTTAGATTCTAGAGTTGGGAAACAATTGTAAACACCTTGGGAGGGTGAAAATCATGAGTGTCTTGTTCATTGGTGAGATTGAGAAAATGGGTAGAAATTAGGGTTGTTCTTTATTAGCTTGTTGAAGCTAATTTCTTGTAACTCATTTGTATCTCTTTGTAATAACTCATTGATAGTGGATTGGAGAGATCAATCTCTTCTCCAGAGTATGTCAAGTTGGACCGAACTGGGTGAACATTTCTTGGTGTTCGTTATCTTCTCTTTTGCTTTATTTATCTTGTTTATTCCTTGGTTGGATTGTGGTTTTGGGTGCCATTTAATTTGGGAAAGGAGAGTTCTTTCCCACCATGAGAAAGTTAATCATGTCCATTAAATTAAATGAGGAACATATTCTTATCATACTCTCTCCACACTAGATTATTTTTTATATTATCTTTCATCATCTCTCTTTCATGTCCCACACCACCACCACTAAATCACAAATTTAGCAACCCTTCTGACCACCACACACCACCATGGCTGCCGGAAAACTCAATTTCTCTATGTTTTATATGGGTGTTGTTTTAGAAAATAACAAGTTGAATTGTCCTTGTCCCAATATCATTCAGTTTTGCGAATTTCTTAAAATGAGGAACACAAATCCATCACCCAATCTGCCATGGATCTTCAAAATCCATCACACCAAGAACATGAAAAATAAAAACAAAACCTTGTTGGTGCTTTAAAACACATCAGTATTAAACTTAGACCGCAATTCTGGAAGCATGTCCGATATGATTAGGCATGGAAGTAAGGGTGAAAAAACGGTGGACTAAGAAAGGAAAACATAATGAAATTTCATATTCCAATTTTGTCATCTACATGCTTGTTTTGATTATTCATTTGTGTATCAGATTTTTCTGGAATTTGATTTTAAGGATTTCACTCAATTTAGTATATCTTTCTATGATTGTTGTGTTTATGTTGTTTGAAAGCATAATGGAATTTTGAAGAAGATGAAGAGAATAATGGGTTTGTTGTTAAATGTGAATGTGATGCGGTGGTAGTGGTGTAGGTGTGTGGGAACATGAGAGAGGATGAAAGATAGTATAAAAAATAATCTAGTGTAGAGATAGTATGATAAAATCAATGTTCCTCTTGAATCTAATGGTTGAGATTTACTTTCCCATGATGGGAAAGAAGTTTGCTTTCCCAAATTAAATGGCACCGTGGTTTTGATATGCACTTGGTTTATAGACTAGGTCTATATTATTGTTGTTGCTTGTGGTTTACTTTGGTTGTTGGTTGCCATTGATACTTGCTCCGTGAATCTAAATTTCATTGATGTGAGGTTTCGATTTGAGTCCGAATTCACAACATATATATTAAAACAATGCAATAACAACACAAAATAAGTGGTATTGAGATTCAAAAGATGCAAAAGTCAATGGTTACAAGAAAAAGCCCCAAATCAATATTGTCACCAAACCAAAAATAAAATAAAGTGATAATCAACGGTCCCTGTGAGCGTAGCTCAGTTGGCAGGGACATGCATAATTATATGCAGGGGCTGAGGTTCGTACCCCAGACACCCCACTTATTCACCTTGAAAAAGGTGAATTCTAACCACTAAGCTACTTGACAAAAAAAAAAATCAACTAGGAGATAAAACAACTTTTAAACAGTTGAGTGGTTGAATGTTCCGATAATAGTATTCATAAAAAGAAAACTCTTAATTTTAGACTAAATTCATGATCATATTAAATATTTAAAACATATTAATAGGTGAGCCTAATAGACGTTCATGATTACCGAAAAATGCTTCTAGATTGATCACATACAAGCCAACCAAATAGAATTACGACATTCTTTTACTTTCTTTCCATGATATATCAAACCTATAAATTGTCCGTGATAATAACTATTGTTTGACAACACACAATTGGTTCATAACCAAGATACTACAACAAAACAATAAAAAAAACAAAACGATAAAAAAACTAAACGATAAAAAAAAGTTTGAAAATTTCACTCAAATTACATCTTTCCACATACAAAGGAGATGCTAAATTTTGTACTCCTCTACAAACTAAATTAGTTTTAGTTGAACGGTGATCAATTAGTAGTCTCCACGCAATCAACAAAATCTTTGTTGGAACCAAATTGTTCCAAGTAGCTCTATTCACCGAGAAATCCACTACAACTTTACTTTAAAATTAGATAGCAACACACAAACTTCTTTTATAAAACACATATCGGCAAAATAAGGGTTCCAAACCCATATATATTCCACATTACCTTGCAAAGTAAGGTTAGATAGTAAAGTCCTACACTCCTTCATTAGCTCTACCTCCAGGCAAACAAGTTTATTCTCCAACTTCAACATCCTCCCCTCTAACACACAACTAGACATCATATCATTTTATCCAATGTTAAGTTAAACAACCTACTAAGTCAGTCCTTTAAAATAGCCTCATCCGATCATGGCTCGTGCCTAAACAACGTGTTACTACCATTCTCCACCTTCTTAGTTATATAGTATTTTAATAAAATTTTACGCTTAATTGTACATTCGGTCTCTCTATTTTATCACACTATCAAAAACATCTCTTCTGTTTTAAATTCTAATTTTTAGATCATCAACTATCATACTTGTTGCAATTTTGATTCAAATCTAGATTTTTAACCTTCAAAATTTGTGATTTTTGGCCAAACATGGTATAGTGCTAAAAGCAAATAAGTAAATATAAAGGATATAATTGAATTTTTAATCATTCTTTATCTAATTGAATAATTGATTTTTTTTTCAAATATCTATACTTTTTTTTTTGTTGGAAAAAGATGGCTAAAAGCCCCATCTATACTTTTTTTTTTGTTACCATGATATTGATATGAAATTTCCACCGCTATTTAGTAGTGACTAATATCTTTCTTCAAAAAAAAAAAAAAAGTAGTGACTAATCTCCGCCGAAAAATATGTGGGGCAAACAAGCGGGTTCTCCCCTCCTATATAAATCTCTATAGATATATGTTAAAAAAAGAAAGAAAATACAAGCCGAAATAATTGTGTAAAACTAATGAATGATAATTAATTTCTTTATACAAATGGTAAGATTTGATTATATATTTGAGTCAAAAGAATATAATCAGATATTCGTTGAAAATTATTTTATTTTTTTAAAACATATATGTTGTGAATTCGTACTCAAATTCACACCAATACAAATTATGATGTGTGGAGCAAAGGAAAATAGTAACCAATATCAAAGTGAACACAAGCAACAACAATAATAACAACACCTACATCTAATCTAGTAATCAAAGTGAGAAGCTCAAAACCACAAGCAAAAGATAAAGAGAGAAGAGAGAAAAAAACACACCAAAGATTGTTGATCCAGTTCGGTCCAACTTGACCTAATCTGGGGGAGAGATAAATCTCTCCAATCCACTATCAATGAGTTCTTACAAAGGGATACAAATGAGTTACAAGAAATTAACTTAAACAAGCTCACAAAGAACAACCCTAATTTCTACCAATTTTCTCAATCTCACAAATGAACAAGACACTCAATGATTTTCACTCACCCAAGGTGTTTACAATGTTTCCCAACCCAAGAGAACTCTAATCAAAGACCCTCAACCCTAAAGTTACCTCCTTTGATTTTCCAAGTTTTCCTCTCTTGAAGTTCTCACTCAAAAATCTGCAAAGAAACACTTAAATAGTACACAGTGACAGACAAATCTCGCCGCGTCTGTCCGAATCGTGCCATAATTTTAACGTACGACCCAAGGTACAACGTCCTTATCCACAAATCGCGCCACGCCAGTACTAAATTGCGCCGCGATTTGCCTTTAGCAAAAACATTCATTCTGCCAAGAGAAATCGCGCCACGATTTTCAGCTTTCACAACATCACAATTTGAAGACAATTTCAATAATATATATATAGAGATTTATAATTTTTTGTGTACTTTTCTTTAAATTCAATTTTTTCTTTAAACTACTTTATTCAATCTAATATTTTTTTTGGTAATGTAATATTATTTTAAAACAATAATTTTGTTATACATTCTCAAATTTCCTACAAATTTGACGAACACTATTTGATTGTAATTTATCTTATTAAATAATTCAATTAAATAATTAATATATTTTATTGAAAAAATACACACATTTTGATTTTTTTTTTTAAAACTTATACCAATTCAATAGGACCGACTAATCCAAAGCATCAATTCCACCGTCCATTAATGAAGACCCAATTATCCTTTAAATCAATTAAAGTGTAAAGTGAAAATAAAAATAAAAATAAAAATCAAGAAGTGTTATTTTATAAAAACTTATAATCTACTATGACTTACCAATGATATCTATAAAATGAATTGCTTATTTTACATGTGTCCATCTAGAAAGTCAAATCAAATTATGTTGCATATATTCCATTTTGGTTTTTCCAAAAAAATAATTATATTGCATATATTGATTTGTAATTTTTTTTTACATGTGTATTCAATCAAATCTTTCATTTTTAGTACTTGATTTCTGATTAATGGACGGTGCGATGTTTGTTGTTAGTTTTTGAGTCAGATACTAAGTTTTCGATAAAATCTCTTGAGATGAAACTCATATCTTATATTTAATTTCATTTTCATGAGATTAATTGAATAAATCTCTTATAAAATGCAAAACTAATAATTTGATTTTTTCATTGGTAGATGTTGTTTTGATCTTCACCTTCTCTATCTGCGTCGGTTCTATTCTCTCTACACTCTCATAGATAGATAGATAGATCACCGTCGTCGTTCGAATCTTCCAGAACAAAACTCCATGAAACACTCTTCATGGAGCAACCTTAAAGATTAACATGCCTCCTCAACTCCGAACCAGAAAAACTAAAACCAAACAAGACCCGAATCCGAATCAAAACCCGAACCCGATCGCTAAACCCGAACCCGCTACACGAGGTAGAAGAGGTAGACCTGCTAGAAATCGTAACAACACCATCGCCGCCGCAGCCGCACGTGATCAAGTACAAGAACAACAACAACAACAAAACGAACAACCTCACGTGCCGGAACAACCTCAAATTAGGGTTTCTAATAAGCTAGAGATTATGGATGATGACTGTGATAGCGGTGGTGGGAGAACCGCCGCTGATAAGGGTCCGGTGGCTGAAGATGAAGGGAGTACACCGCCTATTCCTGAAAAAGTAATTTTTTTTTCTTTCTTTTGTTTAAATTATCAATTTTTTAATCTGCATGGTGTTTTTTATTATTTTTTTGTGAAATTTTGATAAAAAAAATTTGATTTTTAAATTTTTGTGTAACAGGTTCAGGTGGGTGGTTCACCGATGTACAGAGTAGATAGGAAGCTAGGGAAAGGAGGATTTGGACAAGTTTATGTTGGTCGTCGTATTGGTGCCGGAGCCGGTGCTGTTGAGGTATGATAGTATTAGTGTGTTTCTTTGTGTGTGATTGTAACTTCTGATTGAAACCAGTGATAATAAAGTATCATCTATGTGGGGATTGATATAAAATTTGAAATTGTGATAAAAATGAATCATTGATGCTTATGATTGTAAATTGATGTCGGTGTTATTGATTGAAGTTGGCGGGTTGTGTAAAAATCTGCCATATAAGTACGATGTTGTGGCCTATGGTGAATGTGATACGGATTGAACCTAATATCTACCATAATAATGAATTATTTGATACTTATGATTAAAAATTGATGTCAGTGCTAATGACAGTAGATGGCGGGTGATGGAAATGATCCGCCATATAAGTATGATGTTATGGTCTATGCTGACTGTGATACGGATTGAACCTAACTCCGCTAGGAGGATTGTTCAATTTTATACAAGCCTTCGCACCAGGTTCATCACTTGCGATGAGTTGGGTTCATGATGCCCTCCTTGCGCATGGAAATCGGTTACAGACTGACACAAAATCTACCATGCTGCTGTGACGCTACGACCACATTGATTGATGTTTTTATTTTGTTGAGAAAATACAACCAATGCATTTCATTCATAATCAAAATCTGGATACATGTAGGAATATCATAAAAACTGGAGAACTAGCATTATATGTGGCCGCTTTTGCTTAAAGCTTGAGCCACTGTATTAGTTTGTCTCCTAGCAAACTCCACATGGGAGTTGGTAATAATAGCTACTAGTTTGGAATCAACCTCAAAAAGCAAGCATTGATTGATGTTAATCTGCATTGTGTTTTTATCATAAATGAAGCGTAAATAAAAGAGAGATCACCGGTGCATTCTTTTTTAATGGGGTATACATAGACTAGACCTTAGTGTGTGTAAGTTGCAGTGGTTTTTTGACATTGTTTGTGCAATGAATAATTTGCAGGTGGCTTTGAAATTTGAGCATAAAACCAGCAAAGGGTGTAATTATGGACCTCCTTACGAGTGGCAGGTTTACAAGTGAGTGTGGTCTATCTTTTCCTTTCAGCTCATTTATTACAATTGTATGTTGCTAAAATCATGTTTTTTGTTTGTATGTAGTGTATTAGGAGGTAGCCATGGTGTCCCACGAGTTCATTACAAGGGACGGCAAGGTGATTGGTATGTCATGGTAAGTGCTGTTTAAAGATTTATTTATTTATTTTATTATAGAGGGCTAGGGTTTTTTTATCTATCAACTTTTTGTAACCTGGAATTGTATTGCAGGTCATGGATATTCTTGGCCCTAGTTTATGGGATGTTTGGAATAACAAGACACACACGTAAGTTCATCTTTCGTGCTGGAATTATAGTGCTATGTAATGTGTCTTGATTTTTATTGTTGGAGTGAATAATGCTTGTTTTAATCGTATTTTCTCGGCTTTAGGATGTCTGCTGAAATGGTGTCGTGCATAGCAATCGAGGCTGTTTCCATATTAGAGAAGATGCATTCTAGAGGGTGAGGGTGATTCTCTTTTTCCTGATACTGTTTTTGATTTATTTCTGGCTTTTTCTTTACTGCACGGATTGGATATAGCCAGCATGCTAAACCAGTCACGCTAGGCTGCTTTGGCAATTTCAGTGGCCACACCGGTCTCACCCTGTGGCTTTCTCCGTTTAACAGACTTTCTTGCATGTTTTGGGTGGTGGGGGGGATGCACTCTTTATTCCCATAGTGTGTGTACCTAGATTAAGCTTATTGTGTCCTTAATTAAGTCCACTCAGCTCAACTTAAATTATTTGGGGTCTAATGTGGCTTTAGGATCTGTGTGTCCAAAGCCAAAAGAAAAAAAAAATGCATATCACTGGTCTGACAATATTGAATTCATGATTCTCATTGTTGCAAAGAATGTCATTGTGTTGCTTACATTTGTTTCAGATACGTGCATGGTGATGTAAAACCTGAGAACTTTTTGCTCGGCCCTCCGGGAACTCATGAAGAGAAAAAGCTTTTTCTGGTTGATCTTGGTTTAGGTTAGTATTCTACTTGCCAAAAAAAGTTGGTACTTACACTTCATTGAATTTTTTCTTCTAATTTCTCTTTAGTTTATTTATGCAATCCGCTCTCTTTTGCCATGCAGCAACTCGTTGGCGTGATAATTCGTCTGGTCTTCATGTTGATTACGATCAGCGTCCAGATGTATTTAGGTAACTTATTTGCATTTCTAATATAAGGTGAATTTTCTGATCAAAATCCAAGCTTTGGTTGATTTAGATGTTGATTGTCATATTCTTACCACAGGGGAACAGTTCGTTATGCTAGTGTACATGCTCATCTTGGTAGGACAGGTAGCAGAAGAGATGATTTGGAATCTCTTGCATACACGCTAATCTTCCTTCTTCGTGGACGGCTACCCTGGCAAGGATACCAGGTCATATTTGTTCACAATAGTTACTTTAGTGATAATAGTAAATAAAAATGTTCCGTTCTGATAAAATTGTTGGCTGCAGGGTGAAAATAAAGGATTTCTTGTTTGCAAGAAGAAAATGGCCACCTCGCCAGAAAATATGTGTATCCTCTGTCCCGCACCTTTTCGGCAGTTCATTGAGTTCGTGGTGAATTTGAAGTTTGACGAAGAACCAAATTATGCCAAATATATATCACTTTTTGATGGAATTGTTGGTCCAAATCCAGACATTAGACCCATAAACACTGACGGTGCTCAGAAGGTACTAAATTCTTCAATATTTAGAGATTACTGTTTACAGATGAGGGCTGAGTCTTGTTGCTAATATTTTTCTGGTTTGTGCTGTTAAGCTTATTTATCAGGTTGGACAGAAGAGAGGACGGTTGACCATGGAAGGAGATGATGATGAGCAGCCAAAGAAGAAAGTCAGAATGGGAATGCCAGCAACACAATGGATTAGTGTGTACAATGCACGCCGACCTATGAAGCAAAGGTTTTCTTCTGAAGTTAAATGAGTCTTTATGGCCAATGTTAAAATGATGAGAGACTAAGTTTTTTATTCTTTTTGTCCAGGTACCATTACAATGTTGCTGATGTGCGGTTGTCCCAACACATCGAAAAGGGATATGAAGATGGGTTATTTATCAGTAGTGTAGGTTGTTGTTCTAACCTTTGGGCACTGATTATGGATGCCGGCACTGGTTTCACTGCACAAGTTTATGAACTCTCATCCTTCTTCCTTCACAAGGTTGTTATTTTTTGCTTTTGTTCAAGATTTAGTAATATGTGGTATTATGTCATTTATGTTCGTAATATCATGTTTATACTTCATATCTGATATAATGTATTCTTCACTGTATTGGAACTTGGTGCATGTTGAAGAACTAATATAACTACTTTTGTTTTTATAGGAATGGATTATGGAACAGTGGGAAAAAAATTATTATATTAGTGCCATAGCAGGATCTAATAGCGGGAGCTCGTTGGTTGTAATGTCGAAAGGTAATTCGTTAAAGCTCTATTCTTCAGGCATTTTGTATTAGGATATTTTGCATATTTTGGCTTGTAGTGTAGAGTTTAGTTCCTGTGTGACCATGTCTCTCACTTCTACTGGTGATTTGTTGGTTTCAGGGACCCAATACTTGCAGCAATCCTATAAGGTCAGTGAATCATTTCCATTCAAGTGGATTAATAAAAAATGGAAAGAAGGATTTTTCGTCACTGCTATGGCCACCGCTGGAAGTAGATGGGCAATTGTTATGTCCCGTGGTGCTGGATTTTCAGATCAGGTTCTACTTTTTTCTTTTTTAAAAATGTTAAATTTAATTTTTAGTTGTGCTTATACCATATGTGATGTTTTCTCTTCTAAAATTAATTCCAGGTTGTGGAGCTTGATTTCCTGTATCCTAGTGAAGGTATTCATCGAAGGTGGGACAATGGTTACCGCATCACTTCAACTGCTGCTACATATGACCAGGCTGCTCTTGTTCTTAGTATTCCAAGAAGAAAACCGACTGATGAAACTCAAGAAACACTTCGCACATCTGACTTTCCTAGTACTCATGTCAAGGTAAATACCGCAGTTGATTTTGCTGTATCCATTGTCTTCTTTAATCATGAAATCTTATGTTTGATGTGATTTTTGCAGGAAAAATGGGCAAAGAATCTCTACATTGCATCTATTTGTTATGGAAGAACTGTTTCATGAGCCGTGAAGCTTTCTGAGATTCAGCTGACATAATTTTGACTTTTCATGTCACACTGCCTTCTCTTAAATCTGGCTAGTTTTGGAACTGGAGATCCTCTCTGACAAGTTTGCTGAACAAATCCCTTCTGCATTGATGTATGCATAACTTATTATGTGGCCGTAATCACTAATCATATGATGCAATATCTGTGCACTGTATGTCAAATGTATCGAAATGCTCATGAGCTATTTTAGGTCATATTTTGTCAACCTGGGTGAGTCTTGATAGGAAGTTTGTAGGGGTTTGAATAATAATTAAAATGTGAAGGTATTTACATAGGTTAGGTTTGTTTATTGATGGTATTTTGTAAATGTGCTACTATAAGTTTCCAGTGTGGCCACTGGACATTTTCAGCCGTGCATCTTAAACTTGGACCTCTTTTCTCCTTTCCTTTTGAAGTCTTTAAGTTACTTCTGGCCTCTTGGATTTCTGAATTTGACCTTATTTTAAAGATGGAAAACAATGGTATAGTCTGAGAGCAGCTTTTAACTTAACATTTTTTAGTCAATTTTTTTCTTTCTCTCTGATAATTTTATTTGTATGTTTAGATATATAAACTTTGTTTTGACAGATAATGGCTGTTCTTTTATCTGTACTTCTGTCCTACCTAGTGAAGATTATTTGTTTGTTTAGATACATAAACTTTGTTTTGACCTGGAATGGCTGTTCTTTTATCTGTAAGTCTGTCCTACCTAGTGAGGAAATAAACTGCATTACTTACATGCAATCTAATTTCAGATTTTTCTTGTTGGTCTCTCTTATTAATTGTGAATCATGTTCATCTGGTTGAAACGAAAATACCGTAGTTTCAATTTTTTCCAGTATTATGTTCGAACTATTATATTTCTGATGTGCTTTTGACATTTTGTTTTGCACCTATACTGGGAATTTATAATTCTCTTTTACGGTCAGCATTAAGTATAGCATATGAATTTTTATATGTTTCTAGGGAAAAAAGGCCTTCCACTTGGCAATCGTAAATGCTGGCTATCTATTTGCTGCTTATTTCTCTTGTTAGTACATCACTCGGTTGTTCAATAAACTCATTGTATATTTCCAATGCAATCAAGCATGGGGCAAGCAACTTGTGATTCTGACGAGCAGCTGGCTGTCTTGGAAGCTCAACTGTTGCGATATTGTTAACACATTTGTTGTGCCTAATAACATGAGTTTATTGAACATCTGAAGCAGATTAGGTATGTTTGTATGGTTTCATCCAGATATGCCTTTTGTCAGTGAAATGTCTTAATGTTCATTTTGTTTGATGGCACAAAGCTTCATTTTCCTGTTACTTTATATACATCTCTATCTCAGTAAAAAAATAACTTTCGTTGGAAACTTAAGTTTAGTGGCTGTGGTCATTTGCAGATTTGTACATATTGGTTCATGCCATGATTATGATTCTGGAGCAGCCCTATTTTAGTGGGGAAGCTCTTCAAGGTAATGGAGCTTTTTGAACTAGCTAGTGTATGCGACTTTTTCCCTTTTCAGACACTACCTTTCGTGGGAAAATATGAAGTTGTAAATGAGACTTCAAGCCAACTTCAAATTGTGATATTTTAGAATGTCAATTGATTACCATATTTTGATTATCAAATCAAATATCAACCAGTTTTGATTGAGATGACATCGTATATAATTTCTGTATTAGGAGGTGAAATATTTCCCTCTTCGTCGTTTGCTAAGGTTCATGTTGAGTGCTTTAGTACCGCTGTTTTGCTCAATGATTGTGTTTTTGTTTATTTCTTCTTCGAAAAGAACTTTGACAGCAAGGCAGCCTTATGACCTTAACATATTTAAGTAGCAGAAATGGTCTTTCCTAATCGAGAAGTTGCGTGTCTTACCCTAAAACTATACCACATGTTGGGGTCAATTTCGAAAAAGCTTCATAAATTAGAAGCAAATCTATTTTTGTAAATGATTTTGCAACTAATCAAAGTCTACATTTGACGTAATTGCATTGTTTGCCCCTATACTTTAATTGAGCGATTTTGTATCCGCCTTTTCTGGCGATTTTGACAGCCCAATTTGCTTCCTGTTTGTTTTGTAGTCCCTTGTTCATTTTCTCCCAATTTGACTTGAGTTGACAATTTTTTATTTTTTTAAAAAACGTGGCTTAATTGTCACGCCAATGTGGATTTTAATTGAAATTAGAATAATGCTATGCGTAGTATTTCAACTATCATGAATAGTGTATTTTAGTTACATAAAACCACCACCTCATGATTTTGTGAATTCCGGAATTAAATTATTCCAACCATTTTGTCATATTGACTCATATTTCGTTGCATATAGCGGCACTGGTAAAATTAAGATAAAAATAGAGGGGAGTGTGTCCATGTTATAATCCTTAATTGTGGATCCTATACCTCAGTTGCTAAAGTCAACTTCCTCGAGTATGACTCAGTTCATATTTTCCTTTATCATTATGTGTTTGTGCCTTATTCTTCATCTTCATATGCGAGTTCATCATGTGTATCATCCTCTACTTCATGCTATGGCAGAATGACGTTGTTATGATATGTGTTGGTGCTGCTTGGTCAAGATAATTTAGGGAGAAGGTTCTTTGGTTGTCCAAGGCCAAGGGGGAGAGTATATACTTCCTTTACATGGAATGATGACGAGGCTAATGAAAGGGACAAGAACGTCTTCAATGCTTGTTAAAGAAGAATGATGCACTGCAGCTTAGTGTAATTTAATGATCAATGTTTTTGTGTAAATAACATAACATTCAAATCAGCTCATAGTAGCATAACGCAAGTTTCTTTTGTAATCATATGAAGTTTACACTAACACTTGACAGTGACTAATCTCTGTTGAAAAATTTTTAATTTAAAATTTCATAAAGAAAAATAAAATATGTTCGGATTTTATACATTCAAACGTACTTTCAACAAATTGATGAGCTCGCAAGAGCAAAGAAGAATTTCACAAATTTTATTTTGTGGCTAGTTCAGTGCATTTACCTGATATGTGACTTTGGTGGCGGAAAAGTCATTGTGACTTTAATACATTTTTTATGTATTTTATGAAAGAGAAAAGATAAATAAGATGAGAGAGTCACAATGACTTTCCCGCCTTAAAGTGTAGATTAGGATCAGCATGTACGGTTTAATCCTAATGAAATTAGGAATCTCATCTCATAACAGCAAAAATCAGACACACGAGCATTTTAATAAAAGTTTATTGCTACGTCCCTTTACCACGCCAGAAAATTTACAGACGCAATTGTTTTAGTTTGAAGAGACTTGATTTTTAAAAAAATTGAATGACAAGGACTCTTTCAAAGCTTTTTGTTTTCAAAGAGTTAAACAGCAAAACTCACTGTCACACATCTCAGCTTTACTTATGAGACTTGGAACGATACTTTATATTGTTTTCAATCACGGAACTTACTGAAAAACATGATAAAACTATATTTGGGTACAAAGTAATTTAACATTTTCTTTTTCTTTGATCAGGAGTAACAAAATAATCCATTGAATCATTTTCCATTACAACCAATAACCATGGATAAACCCAATCTAGTCCTTACATTTTTATGCTGGTTTCAATGGACTGAATATGCTAAAACCAATTCACTTAAAATTGCAAAGTTATAAAAAAATAGCATCTTAGATTTTGCCTTCGTCTGGAACTTTTTACTTTTTCCAGCTGTATAAAAGGCAAGTAATACACATACACCTGTATCATCAATATTCATGCTGCAATATGAATATGAATTTCCAAATTTTCACTAGTACTGCAACACTATTGAAAGTTTTAATGTGTTTCATCTGCAACTTGACAGTTACGTATACCCCAAAATGACTTAGGTTTCAGTTTTCTGTTTGTGGCTGTAAAAAGCCACCCCATATGGGTTTCACATGTCGCACAGTTAGCGATTGTCCACGCATACCTACGAGAAGTAAAAAATTGGATATTAGCTTTTAAATAAAATAAAAACAGCATGGAAGATCCTCGCAGGTAATAGTTGAGAGACTAAATCTATCAGGATCACAAGGATCAAATATGCAACCCCTGGATCATTCTTGCACCATATCATGATCTGACTATCATAAAAGCTTAAGCGATTATATTATATGAAATACATATGGAAACTTTTATGTTTACTTGTTTAGGAATACATTATAACCCGAACTTAATATGGTTCAAGATCTAAAAGTTCTTTTAACTGATGGTGAACTAAAGCCACCGTCTGGTTTGGCGGGGTGTGGAGGATTAGTTTGGGATGATGTGGCGGTGGATCACTGGTTTTTCTAAATATCGTTGGATTACTACAACTTATATGGCAGAGTTTTGGGGTTTGTATTAAGGACTATGCATAACAAGAGTTTGTGGGGTAGTGAATTTTGAGGTTCAACTTAATTCTGAGGTGGTAGTTCGAAGCATAAATGAAGGAAAAATGGGAAATGCAGCTGGATGGAGCATTATCAAGAAGATCAAAGTGGTATTGGATCAGATTCGGAAACATGTCATGGAATCTGTCTAAACTTTAGACAGACTCTAAACTATATTCTGAATTTTTTATTATAATTGGATTTGTTGAGAATGTATTAGAATCTTTATATTTATTGTATAAGGTTATCGTTTATGTGGATGATGCAGTTATAACTGGTAGTAATAACATGGCATACCCCAACACGTAACAAGAAATAGTAAACTATTCAAAGCATCCACCAGAAATGAAAATGGGCAGACACTTACCCCGGAAACCAACTGTATTTTGTAAGTGCTGGCCCAGTTAGAGCTAATCCATTTGCCTTGTACAAAGTCGTTATCTCATGCACATAACCAGTTGCATTTACATATGCACCAACCGGACCTTCACTAGACATCACCAGCATATCACTCCGCTTTGCAATTATAATCTACAATTTTAAAATAGTGCAAGCAAAAAAAAAATTAATATCTGCCCTTGATGAAAGTTGGAAAAGAATAATTATATTACAAAAGTATCCAATTATAATATAATATCATATCTTACAGGAAAAGAATAATTATATTACAAAAGTATCCTATTATGCTAGAATATCCTATATAAATATTAGAAAAACACTTGTGAGGATTGGTGACGATGATTACCTGGCAGATTTTACATCGAATTAGATCAATGCTTTCTAGTAGTTCAATTTCCCTACGCAATCTATATGAGATCCCATCAATATCCAAAAGCTCCTGCCTTGTAGATTCAGAAACAGGTATTTTACTGGCAATAGAAAATGATAAAACATCAGGCTTCTTAACAAGAGCATCCATGCTTGGTGCACCAACGATTTGCTTCCACATATCTACAGACCATGAACACTACCGTTAGAGTTTAGAGAAATTAGCATTTTTAGACAAATTCATAAAAAGAGACAAATTCAGACAAGTATATTTCTTTTGAAGTATTACCTTAGTTTTCACCTAAAAAATACTCCCCCGGACCCATAATCATTGTCACATTTGCAAAAACAAATTTACCCAAAAAGAGTGTCAATGTAATTTTAATTACTTTTTTTCTACTTGTACCCTCTAATATTTTGTCTACTTAATTTGTGTGAAACGACTTAATATGACAATCTTTGTGGGACGAGAGAGTATAAGAAATATATAAAAATATAAACTACATAGTATGAGTTAAATATTGACACTCCCCCCTTGAAGGACCATATGTCACATAAATGAAAATAATGCAACCATACATAATTGTATACTCAAATAGGTTGGCACCACAACCACAATTATCTACAACACGGCAAAAACTATTTATTAACAAGAAAATAAGAACAAAACATGGGGGGCATAGGACTAAACACATGGAAACTGTCTAAACCTGAAGAAAGGCATACCAAATCTATTTCTGAAAAAACCCTCAGAACCAAAATTTGGAATAAGATCCCACCAAATATACCAAAAATTAGATAAACCAAAATTAACCAGTTTATCTACACAAGTGTTCCCTTCCCTAAAAATTAGATAAATCGGAAAGCGCTCGGGTTGCCTTTCTTTAAACTCTGGATGCTATTGTGATGGATATAGAGAGAGAGAAGAAGCATGTGCTAAAAATTGTGTTCTTCGACATTGCAGAAAAATAATTATAAATTAATCTAATGTAGTAATGAACAATAGGTCCAATTAATTTTCCTAATTTGAGTATATATATATTGAACCTGAACCTTACTAATACTAATTATATGTAAATTGTTCCAAAGCACTAAAAAGGGCAATCTGGTGCTATGAAGCTCTTGGCTGATGCCAATGCGAAGTTTAGGGAAAGGTCAGACCCGTTATAGACCCACTGTAGCCAAGCCATATCAATTGCAATAGATTGATTCCATGAATTGAATTTGTGACCTTATCACATAGCAACAACCCCAACCATTGCACCAAGGCTCCCAATTATTGTACCAAAACACTAAGCTAGATTAAGTACACACCCAACAAATATATAGTTATGAATCAGTGATCTATTGTTGACAAATGCTTCTTATTCTAAAGGAAAGAAAAAGGTGTTTAGTATAATCTCTCTCCTACACTCGAAAGCTCTAATCAGAAACTATGGCAATGTGCGCAACATTTGAGGGCTGAGGCCTCTGGGGAGCTTTCAACCTTGATTTAAAAAAAAAAATTGCCAAAGGCTTCTGATCAATATATACTCCGAAAGCTCAAAGGACCCATTACATAAACTTCCAAATGGATATAGTATATACTCTACAAATAAGAGCTTCAATTCGTAAGTCAAGGAGAGGATTAAATTTATCCAAAGACAAATAACAAAATATGGACAAGCATAGATTTGTGAGTAATGTCAATTCGGTAAAACTGTATAGAAATTGTAACACACGCATGAACTCTTCATAAAAAAATCCACTTAGATTGATTTTTAAAAATCAAAATCATACAGATTAATCAGCATTCAGAAAATAAAAACAAGACTAAAATAGTGATATCAAAAGTGGCTGATAAAGAGTTAGAAGCAGCAAAGAAAAGCTACCTGCAGCCTTTTGTGCAAGCAAATAGGAGTCAAACATACGATATACCCAACCAGGTAAGAATGCTCTTGAAGTTCTACGTGAGGAGTAGAGGTCTCTATTTTTGGAACACCAATTAAGCCCTTCTCTGATGGAGGATTGTTTTCCAGAAGTGGAACAGCTCCCAATCCTAGAATCCAGATTTTCTGCATCTTTTTCATGGTCAGGTAGCAATGGTGTTAAGGTGTCTGGTGTATTTAGATTGGATCTAATTTCCTGATCTGACTCATATGTGAATTTATCATCACCACTACTTGCTGATTCATCATATTCAAAACTGGAACGAATGAGTGATTGATGGATTCTTCTCTCTGTAGATGAAAGTTCATTCTCAAAGCTCTCTTCTGTATCACTTTCCTCGTTTAAGGAACCCTGTCCATCAACAGAATACTTTGAAGGCAACACACTGGCACGGTTGCAAGGAAGATTACTTAGGGGTGTTAATTTTCCAAAAGCATCCCTTGGAGTTCGCGATGGTATGTCTTCCTCAATAATTTGGATCTCTCCATAAGGCTAAGAAACACCCCAACAAAAGAAAGAAAATGAGAGAAAGCAATCAGTATTTACCGACATAAAATGCATGTGAAGATTAGTTTTTTATAGATACACAAAAAATGTAAACATGAGAATATTCTAACCACTCCTTCCACATCGATCCAACACCGTCTTAAGCGAAAGCGTTGTTGCCCACGAGTAACCACATTCAACGAACCATCCTCTAGGCGCCCGTATTGTCGAATCTGTAGATATAAGTTTAGCAAGCAATACAAATTGATTGATGCAATCTTATGATTAAATATAGCAAGATTGTGAACCCCACCAATGCTGAATATAAAAATCAGTTTTTTATATTAACAAATAAGATGTAGGTATTATTCCAAAAGAAATAATAAGACGTGGGTAATGCAGCTCTGCACATCCCAGCTCCTCAGATAGGTTTTGCAGAATTATATGTGGCAAGTTACATAATTTTAGAGACATAAATTTATTCAGTACATGGAATTGTAATACAACCGAAGACTTTATATTTCAGGTTGGATGTAAAGGGAAACAATGTCACTTTATATTTCAGATTGGATGTAAAAGGAAAACATGTCATGTAGAAAAATAATTATTACAAGAGTAGTAAATATTTTATTTGCGTAAGATTCAACGTTCATGTATTTATGTATAGAACTACAAAAATGATATGGTTTTGTAACCATAGTCACGCGAATCTATGGAATGCTAATTCTATATAGCTCGTCAAATAAATATAACTATCATTGACTAACTTCTTATATTCTATCCTAACAAACAAAGACTTTTTGGCATGTCTCCTCAGGACTCACTCCTGGCTGCAGGCAGACTGGTAATTCATTATCCCATTATCTAAAAGATAGAAACTGAATTCATATTTTCCAGGTAATATGCAAATGCAAATAATTCTGTTTCGATTTGTTAATAGTACACTGATAGAGAGGAAATACCTCTGCAGTCGTCCCAATGCTTGCAGTTTTCATCCTACGATTTGCAGTATCACTGAAAACTCGGATCTGGAAAAAGCATGTACAGAATTTTTACATTCATGTTTTATGAGAAAAACGACAAGAGACTCCACAGCATGACTGAATGACGAGCTTTTATCATATGGATTTACCTACCACACCAATGGTGTAAGGAACATCGACTCGACTCAAAGATTTCTCAACAGCAGCCACAAAATTGGATTCAATAACTCTCAAGGGAAGGGTAGCCCCAGGAAAGAGCACAACTCCTGAATATTGCAAGGATTAGTCCATGTTTCTTCCAATAAGTGAACACTTGCATGCAAAACAATATTTATGTTCTACGAGGATAAGAATATAAGTTCTACGAAGTGACAATTTTTTATGTTAGAAGTAATATATTTGACACTTTTTATGAATGTATTCAGCGATAATTTATGAGAATACAGTCCAAAAATTAAATAGGCAAAAGCACCCAAGATTGTGGCGCAGAATGAAAAAGGCTTATGACCACAAAAAATCCCATCAGAACATAAAAACAAATCAGGGGAGATATACTACCCAAAAAAAACAATAGGCCTGCGGAAAAGCAAATAAAAAATTCAATGATATTATAAGCAAGGAAAAAATGGACCGCCATGAAAACTCTTTTAAAATTTATAAATTTTCTTTAGAAAAATAATTCTTCATCAGGCAATGAATATGGTTAAAATGTGTAAGCATGACCCTAAAAGCCAAATCCCTATATGTTTCCCTTCCTGTAATAAAAGTGTATCCCAATGCTTTTGACTAATTTTTAACTGTGTCTGTAAAAGCAGGACAGCAACAATGCTGTCAATTTCATTTTAAAAGATATACAAAAACCAAAGCACCATACTCAAATCCATGAAACCAAAGCACCGTACTCAAATCCATGAAGGATGACACATATACCTTGAAGACAAAAAATCGGAAGGGTCAATACAGTCCCACCATCCAAAAACGTTGACCTGTGGTGTGTGTCTTCAACATCTAGATACACAAACAATATCAAATTAAAATCAAACAATCCAATTAGAAACCACCATAAATTGTACAAATGACCATATACGACGAAGTACAACAAAAAAATACCTACCGCCCAGATATGTATGTAAGGATGCTATACAAGTATTGTAAGTGAATTCACCCGGGACGACGCCTGCGGTGCCATAGCCAGGACTGTTGTATTCCAAACAGCATCAACAAAAGATTGTCAGTACCAAAACAACAAAAATTGAAAACTCAAACTGGTCTAATGGGACTATTTTGTCTGTTACATTTAAATTTTTAAGTTCCAAAAACCAGATAATCTGACTTCTATTGCACCAAATTCTTGTAATCGAATTGATCTTAGATAAACTTGAGTTTAACATAAAATGATTTATGTTTGGATGAGTTGAACAATAAATTTGAGTGTAAAAACCATTGGATGCAAAAGCTACAATTCTTAGGTTCAAGTTAGAATCAATAAATCAAAATCAATTCAGACCGAGAGCCCCGCCTTTTTGTATGTTTGGTTCTGCGGTGACAAAAATTGATTTTGATTAAATTGATTCTATAAAATTAATTTTGACTGATTAAGAATTGAATGTAAAGTGATTTATGTTTGGATACATGCATGTAAAAGTGAGTTGAACAACAGAAGGTACAATTTCTAGCTTCAAGTTTTTTTTTTTGAAGGGAGCTTCTAGTTATAATCAATTCTTTGCATTTATAATCTATTTTGGCTTCTCAAAAGTGGGAGCAAACATACACAGAATCAATTTTAAGTCTTCAGAACCGAATCATTTGTAAGGTTGGTTTTGAGTGAATTGATCTTGTAAAATTGATTCTGGGTAAAATTTATTTGAAGGTAATGAGGTTTGGATGCATTCATGTAAAAGTGAGTTGAACAACAAATTTGAGTTTAAAAATCAATTCTAGAATCAAAAGCCACAATTTTTCTAGCTTCAAGTCGGAATCAATTTTGGAATTTGCACTGTAGCATTCATTTTATTTAAGATAATGCAAAATGTGAGTGAATTGAAAGAGGGAAAATTACATAGGATTAGCGTGATTGTTGTTGTTGTTGTCATCGTCGGAAGAATCGTGGAAAACGTCGACTTCTTCTACCTGCAATTCTTCGAGATCGAGCTGGAGAATTTGCTCGATTTGGTATCGTTCGTATCGTTCTCTCTCCATCATTCTTCTTCTGTTGTTGTCTTCTTCTTCCATTTTTGATTCAAGTTTAGGGTTTTGGTTTTGTGTATAGTAAAGAATTCGAATACTGATACACTGTGTTTGTTTATGTATTCATTTTCTTTTCTTTTCTAGTTCTGTGCTTTCATGTTATAGAAGCGCCAATCTCAATCCAAATTCGGTGATTGAATTATAGAAAACCTCAATTAGTGGCGTCTAATTTTGTTGGACAAAACAATACATAAGACAAAACTGTATTGAGAGAGTTGTTAAGAAATACACTACCTATGTTTTATTTGAAATTCACTAAAAAAAAAAAAATTTAATTCGGAAAAAGAAAATGGTACTGCATGTTGTAATTCTTTTATACTATATTATCAATAATTGATGTATTTAGACTATATTATAAATGATATATTTGAATTACTATATTATAAGTCAGATATATTAGTTAATTATTCGTGAACTTAATGTGAAGTTTTCTATAATTCAATCACTGCGCACATTCCAACCAAAATATTATAACACTCTCTCCATTTCAAAATGCATGTCTCAATCAACCACTGCGCACATGTCAACCAAAATATTTTTCTTTTGTTTAGAGCCAATTTGCTTGTGATTCAAATAAAAGTAGTTTTGACATTGAATAATTTTAAGAATATTTTTTAAAGATTTTATAAAAAAAATCACAATCTATTTTACGTTTGTTTATGTGATAAAAATCATTTTTTTTTTATAAAATAATTTAGTTTGTTTCCATACAACTATAAATTTTTTGTTAGAAAATTAGTTTAATCTTTTGACCTTTATTTTTTCTAAAAAAATTTATTTTTTGAGAAACTGTTTGTAAATTCTATTTTTTTTAGAATTGTAACAAATATATACAATACTTTTAAAAGTGATTTTTTTTTTTAAAAGTAAATTAATTTAAAAAAAAAACTATAACAAACGGACTCTTATTATTCTTAAACAAATTTGATTTTAAAAAATGATTAGACACAAACATAACTAAAAAGAATTCAAAAGATACTAAAACAAAAGTTAATAACAATAGGGTTGCAGATAGCGAACACAAGTCGGGCCTGCGAATAACAAAATTAGAAGGGTTAATATCGATTTTGGTCTCTGTAATATCAGTGAATTTCGGTTTTAGACCTGTAAAAAAAAATTTAAATTATGTCCTTGTAATTTCATATTCGTCAAAAGAATCTGCATATATGACACGTGAAATGAATGACCAAAAGTGGAGGAATCTTAAATTACACGGACCGAAAGTGAGAGAAATCTGAAATTACAATGACGTAATTTATACAAATTTTGTCGACGTGGTTAAATAAAGAATAAAAAATGAAAGAATCTGAAATTACAAGGACAAAATCTAAATTTTTTATTTTACATAAATCAAAATTGAAAATCGCTAATTTTAAAGGGACCAAACTAAAACATACATACTTCCTCTTCCCATTAGAATCTCCCAAATTTCGCCATTTACAGCTTTCACGAAATTCTGCGATTTTGCAAAAGACCGAGCTTAGTAAATTCGCATAGCTTCATAACTCTCTCTGCCGCCGCCCCCGCCACCCTTCTCTGTCTGTAAGTTCTGAAAATAACTTACGAAACTATTATAACCTCAACATTTTTCATAGCCATCAACAATACATAGTATTCAACAAACAAAGTTTTCTGAATTTTTTATCATACCAAAATTTCCATGGAAATTCAACATATTGTTTCCGGGTTTTCTCCAAAATTATCTTATGCACCATCAAATCCAATTGGAAAACAGCTTATCTCTTTGAAACTCCCTTCTTTACTTTCTTCTTCATACCCTTCTCTACAATCCCAAAATTTTGCTGTTCCAAGTGGAGCTTTGTACCCTATCAGCATTGCAAAAAAAGACGGACTTTGTAGTTCTAGGATTAGAGTATGGTGCAGTAGTAGCAGTGATACTGCTGATCCAAGCAATGGGCATGATGGGAGAAGGAAAAAGCTTGCTGTGTTTGTGTCTGGTGGAGGGTCGAACTTTAAATCAATTCACGAGGCATCTAAACGGGGATCACTTCGTGGAGATGTTGTTGTATTGGTCACAAATAAAAGCGGTAATGGTCCTTATAACTTCCATTTTGTGCTTCTGTGTAAAATGTAATTTGTTTTTTTATGGTTTACTACAATCATTTAGCTTAGGTACAACACTTGAATTCTTGCGCTAGTACTTTTTTGATAAGCATATTTTCTTCAATTTTAATTGATGGCACAGTCATGATTAAGCTATGTTGCTAATAGTGCCATGATCGCGCACTATAGCAGTTTAACGGAGCAGTTTTAGGGTCTTCTGTGAGCCTGCGACACAATTTCAGTGCTACGTGCGACCAACAATAGCGGCCTCTTATCGCGGAAAAATTGCGGCAGAGGTGTTTCGCGGCCACATATGTTAGGACTCCCAACTGTGGGTTCACAATTTCCTAATCCACGGTGTTATTAATTGCGTGGGAAATATATTATAGCCAGTTACTGCTGATGTGGCAGAGTGGGGTAGTGGGGATTGTAGGTGTTGCCTGTGGGTGGGAATTCTATTTTACAAAGTGTTATAAGGAGTGAGACGAGGGTGTCAGTGGGTATGCAAAAATGTATTTAAGCAGAAAATTGAATTTCTCTGAGGAGCTTGGCTCTATGGGTGGATTGGGATTGTAATCGCATCTGCACCTACCTTTGGTATTGAATATTTGAAAGATAATTCCATTTCTTGTGCTTATTCTCTTAATTGTTCTGCAATACTGTTTGAAGTTTGCATTGGTGTCTGTATTAGAGATCGCAATGCCTTGACTTTTTTGGAACAGTTGACAATACCCTCTTTGCACTGTGTTATTTCTTGTTTAAGTTTTTTAAGTGGTTGTCTGGTCATTTTGCAATATTATGTTTAAACACTACTTCTGTTCCCACTCTCATTCAATCGAAAACATACAATGCGATCCTTGTTATGTCTCTTTCAAGTGGGAAGATGAACCATTGCACAACGGTGCACAACCAAGCGTCTTTCTTCCCTCTTTGTTTCAGGGGACGAAGACAACTTTTTCGGCGACAGCAACAGCCGCCTTCAGCTTCTGCAACATTCTATGGGTTTGTTTTGCCCCTGTTCTTCTTCGTTTTGGTTCTGTGAAGGTTGAAGTGAGACCAATATCCTTCTCTCTTTGTCTACGGTAATAGTGAGGCTATTTTAATTGGGGTTAAGTTACGTTGGGTTTTTATTTTTATAATAGATGTTACAACTTAGGTTTTTTATTCTTCTTCTCGAGCGCGACTCAGTATTCCGGTTCTCCTTCTGGATACAAGCAAGCTCCGTTCTTTATCTAAAAAGCCCTCCATTTTCCTCTTCTTCTGCATGCAAAGCCATCTGCTTTTCCTCCATTTTTCTCTATTTATTTTGGATTCAATTAGTAGTTAAGTTATACTGGTTTTTGATTTGTTTTCTTTGATTGAAGGTTTTGTGATTATTACTGTTAGTGACAAATTAACAAAGTTATTTATAATTATTAAGAATGATTATCCGTTTAATTTTGTGTGTTTTGAGTATTTATGTATCTTGTTGGGATTTATGTTTAGTTTGTATACTATTTATTAGTCTTTGCAATAGCGGCCATCCTTCTATCTGCTATACTAATACTACTATAGCAGTTTTGGGGTCCGACTCTCTCCACACTGCTATCTGAGTCTAAGAACATAGTGATTAAGGTGGCATGCTTGTCTGTAAAAATATTTTTATTATACATGTATTTTAAAGAAGGAAGTTTCTCTGTGTATTGATGCAGCTAGTCACATGTGACACAGGATGTTGACACTGTTTTGATTTATTTTTTGAATTATAGTTACTTAAACTTTCCTTTTTCTTACTTTCTTTCTTTTTATTTTAATACCAGACTGTGGGGGTGCGGAGTATGCAAGACAAAATGGTATACCGGTTATTGTGTTCCCCAAAGCAAAAGACGGATATGATGGATTAAGTGCAAATGACCTTGTTGATACACTAAGGTCAGATGCATCTTTATTTCATTTTCTCTTATTGCATTTAACTTTTAGTATTTAATGAATTTGATATGTCAATGCTTTACTTCAAAGTCGAAATGCATTTTCTTTTTAATTTAGCTATAACTAAATTTGCAAAAGGACTAAAAATTAAAAAGAACTTTGATATGCTACATGTAGACATTGTTATATTATTAGCTCATGGTTAATTTTTTCAACAGGAGGTTCGAGGTTGATTTTGTTCTATTAGCTGGATACCTCAAGCTTATACCAGCGGAACTGATCCGAGCTTACCAAAGATCTATATTTAACATCCATCCATCACTTCTTCCAGCTTTTGGAGGCAAGGGCTTCTATGGGATGAAAGTACACAAAGCAGTAATTGCTTCTGGTGCAAGGTACATTTCTCTCAAAATAAGTATGTTATCTCGATGAAACACTTTTTGACTTTTCTCGCTACTTAATACTTATCATCACATCATTTTCTGTGTTAGATTTTCGGGTCCTACAATTCATTTTGTCGATGAGCACTATGACACAGGGCGTATCCTTGCTCAGCGTGTTGTCCCTGTGCTTACTAATGATACACCAGAAGAGTTGGCTGCAAGAGTTCTAAGAGAGGTAATGACAGTTTATAACATCAACCAGCTCCTCAATAAATCGTGTCATTTTGAACCATTGAACAACTTTAATCATGAATACAATTTAATTAATATATTTGTCATAAGATGCATTCATGTGTATACAATAAAAATAATAATAATTTAGCTTTTTGACAAGATGAATACCAATTATTAGTTGCTTGTTTTGATTTTTCAAATTCAGGAACACCAATTATATGTTGAGGTGGTAGAGGCTTTATGTGAAGACCGTATAGTTTGGAGGAAAGATGGCGTTCCTCTCATCCAAAGGAAAGAAAATCCTAATGAAACTTGCTGATTTATCACTTTTATGGTCAGAATCATAAATTCTCTTCTAATTTTTTTAACAACACTTTCAGATTATATCATGTTTGCATATTTTCTAACTTAATTTCTTCATCATCTTCTTACCACAAAACCTTGCATCTGATGTGACTTTGTTGCTTTTGCAGGGGATTTTGGCCACAAGTTTGCTCTGAAATCTTCATATCTCCACCGAATAAGTAGCTAAGCAATCGTAAGTAGTGAACTCAAGCAATCATGTGGCACCCCCTCTAAGAATATAAGTAGAAAACCTCACTTTTCTTTCCTAACCCATTTGTTATAGACGTATGTTAATTTACATCTCGAAGGACCTTTGTGCTTAGCTACAATGTGGTACTCCACAAGTGGCAAATTTTGTAATTTGAATTGTGATCAAGGCTATTGACATAAAACAAGATTTATCGCAGTGAACTCATATAAAGTGAGTATAGTCTCTCCATAGAGTAGCAAATGGCAATCTTGGTCCCCCTCCCATGTGCATTATCATACTGCACGAGTATTGGTCCTCCTTAGAGAAAGTGACTGAAGTCTTTCCATGGTGTAGCAATCTTGATCCCCTTCCACTTGTGCATTCTCATATTGCAGAAGTATTGTGGAGTGTTTGTGTGCTGCCTATGCAATGGCTTTTAATTATAAATGACTTTATGTGTATGGTCTGTTGTTGTTTCTGATTATGGACATATTTGGATTAACTTATTGAGCCTATTTACTGACATAAACACTTGTGATACTGTTCATAAGCTGTTTTCAGCTCATTTCCATAAGCTCTTCAGGACAGCTTATGTAAACAACTTATAGACTATACACTGTTTGATTTTATTTTATCTTATGTTATACATATAACTTATTCATAACCGCTTATTTGATGAACACTTACGCTATAAGCTATAAAATAAGTTGTTTTTGTCTGCAGCATTTGCTGTCATTGTTATATCATTCATTCATGTCTTTATTTAGTGTTTACCAATTCCTCTCTTTCTATAGTCCATGTGAGAAGATACCACAACAAAGGATACACCAACCACCTCCCCAACTTTTAGTGCATTAGGTTTGATTTCCTTGGTCAATGACTGGTTGGACATTGATTTCTAGAGTAGTTTTATTTTTTTAGGGTTAATTAAGTTTTTGGTCCCTATAAATATCTCCAGATTTGTTTTTAGTCCCTATAAAAATTAATTACACTTTTTAGTCCCTACAAAATTTTTTGTTAGTGTTTTTAGTTCCTATAAAATTTTCCGTCAGCATTTTTAGTCCCTATCAAAAATTTCCATCAACATTTTTGGTCCCTAAAATGCTTAAGGAAAATGTTACAGGGACTAAAAAGTGTGATTTTATTTTGTAGGGACTAAAAACAAAACTGTGAATATTTATAGGAACTAAAATTTTAATTAACCCTATTTTTTAATATGAAAGTCAGAAGACTAAATCTTGAGCATATAACCATGTGATTCGTGAATTGAAAATTATTTAATAGTCACACTTGCAAATGAAATTTTTTATTGAGTTGATGATATTTTATGAATTTTCGTATTGTTTGTAAAGAATTTGATATTTCCTCAAATAATTTAATATGGTGTATATTTATATTTTATTTAATATTCATATGATTTTCTTAAAACGAGTCTGTGATCATTAAATTACTTTTGATATGTTTTATTGTATCATAACTAGGGGTGCACGTGGGTGGGTTTGGGCTGGGTTTGACTAAACCCAAGATCCGAATCATATGGGATACTCCGGTTTAGGTGAGGTAAAATATCCACCTATTATATTAATGGGTGAGTTTGGACAAACTCACTAGTTTTAATTGAATCATTTAAATTGCCTAGAATTCTAAATTCTCTATAATTTTTCAATTACCTCATCCAAACACACTCTTAAAGGCAACAAAGAAAACATTGTCCATTGATCCCTTTCATCTCATCTAAACATGATTAGTTTTTCAAGCCAAGATGAAAATATAAAAGTGGGGAGCTAGGTTGAACATAAGAAAACATCAAGTCTAAATTTAGAAAGACCAACTCTATCTCTAAAGAAATCACTGAATAAAATTCATAATAAAATCCCACCAAATAAAACCTTGGATAAAGTGATAAAAGAAGCAATACACAAACATTCCCTTTCTATAAAATATGAGAATAATGGGAAAAAGTACACTGAAAAAACCTAAGCTCGACATATATACTAATGAAAATAATGTAACTATATTTATTTCCTTGTTACAATGATGCTATTGTTTATAAGCAAAAATCTTGTATTTGTGAATATTTTCGCTAATTTCATGAATTGAAGCAACTATAGCAGCCAATGAGACAACCATACAAAGACAATTCAAAAGTTGGAGCGCACACCACCTCAACGATAACACGGGTATGCGCTTCTGAGCAATGTGCATTTGTATAGGAAAGAAGACAACTAATGGCCCAAATCCAATCGCTCCCAACAGAGCTAGAAATTGATTGAAAAATGGCATTGCCATGGCAAGAATGGTTGCTAGTATCACAAATATCGTCCTCCAAATTAACCTAAACAAGTTCAACTTGATTGTTGCACCGCACACGTTAAATGAATAGTCTTGGTTTATGAATTTTGAATCGGGCCATGCGATATTAGCACCCATTTCAACGACGCGAAAAAATGGTTGTGCCATGACCTGAAATAAAATATTAAATTATCACGTATTCTTAACAAAATATTATACAATTACAATATACATAACATTTTGTTCATATTTTATAATTTTGTTTTGATAATCAGATTTTTAGAAAAATATGATGATATGACAAAAGGATACTAGATTTTTGTGTAATATCTTTCACTATACCAGCTAACTTTAATACCTAAATAAATACTAATAGCATAAACATATTTTACCAATATATCAAATAATATTTTACAATATTGTTCTACTTGTAGAAATATCTATCATGGTGATATATAATGTGGCAAGAATCAAGATAGGGAAATTAGTTTGGATGTCTATGTAAAAATATGTTTACACAAAATAATATTCAATTATAAAACTCAATAATTAAATTGGAATTAGTAATGTTCCAACCTGATATGCTCCAATCATGTGGATTACGATGCATACTTCTCCAATGGCAACTATCCAATAGGGCTCATAAAATCCAAAAAAAATGTTTCCTGGTGTGTGGTCACCAAAAGCAGCATAGCCAAGGCAACTACATAGTAGGAATATCATTGTCATTGTTGATACCCCTATCACGTTAGCCCTTTTCATTTGTTTATTTTCTGCTGGATGTGACTTTAATGTATCCTAAACAAAACAATGGAAAAATCAAATACAAGGGTAATAACTGAAAAATCCAACTTGTTACTGCATAATTTCATAAAATAATGATTATAGTAAGTGAATTGTGGTAGTTTACCATTATGTCGTAAATAACAGTAGCATAAGTGCTAGCAAGAGCTATGTTTCCCATTGAAGTGCAAACACGCCACACTTTCTCTGCAGCAGTTAGTTCTGGCCCTATTTGTGTTCCGGTTATGCTAGTAGATGCCCCTTTTCCTGCTCTTAGCCAAAATGCATTTGTAAGTAGACATATATAAAACTATGAATTCGTATCCTCTACGGTCGATTTTATGATCCATCTTATTGTAGACTTTTCTGTATTAGTCTTACGGTCGACAATCAACTACACCATAAAGTTGGTTGTAAAGGATCGAATTTGCAAAACTATGTAATATATGATAAAGAGAAAAGTGATCAACAAATTACCCGAGATAAGGACAGTAAGACAAAGGCCAACTGCAATGAATACATAACCAAACGAGGTGATAGCGGCAATGGTTGATATCCATGTCAGTTTGTGAAAGTTGGGAATTTGAGACAAGAAAATCTGCAATATCCCAAAACCGATCATATAGGGATTATAAGAAGTGCTGCAATCAGCTTCAAGTCCTTTTCTATGGACGCAAACAACTTTGTTTATTTCTCTGCCATATTACACTTGTTAGTAAGGATATATTGAAAATTTTAAAATTAGATAAACATCAAAATACAAATACAAACATTAGAAGAATTTTTTTTTTGCAAATAATGTCTCCTACTTACAAATTGATCTAAGCATGTTTTTTTTTTTTTTTTTTTTTTTGTATTATTTAATATATATTTTCATAATGTAATATTGTTATATATGCAATAATAACTATAGTTATATATAGTGAAAAGTAATTGTTTAATGTAATAACATACGCTAAGCTTGTCGATGAAGTTATTGTGTAGCCCACTGTTATCCCAGCTAGCTTTCCATACAAAATCAATCCACAAATTACTTGCATCGTTCCACCTATTAACAAATAGAAATATAAATTCAAGTAAATTGAAATAGATAAAAAATATGCAACCCATATTTAAAACTTTAAGGAATACTCTGTTATAAAAGGTGGGGAAAACTAGCGAGTAAGTCATTAAGAAATATTGTTAGAACAATTATCTCTTTCATTTTCTGTATTCACCATTGTAGAGCTCTTGAGCTTATCTTTCTCATTGAATAATACATAGTTTCGTGATCTAGATTTTACGAGTTCTTTCAAATGCGCTATCAGCGTAAACCATCAACTCTTGAAGAGTAAAGGGGACATCTGCTCGCCCTCGTTGCTAAAATATGTCTCATATATTTAGAAGTGTGCATAAGTAGCTCTTGAAGTGATTTTTTGATATGTATACAAGAGTAAAAGAGTATACCTAAGTAGCTCTTGACAGCTTGCATGTAAGTATAATTTCTTTTACCAGTGATTGGGTCTGGAAACCTATAGCAATCAGCTACAAGACTGTAAGTGAAAATAGAGATGGATGCAAAGGTTAGTATACTGGCTATACCAGCTATCCATCCTAGTTGAGCCATAGCCCATGCTAGAGCCAACACCCCTGCCCCAACTACCACTGTTATGATGTGTGTTGTTGCCGTCCACACGTTCCCTGCAATATTGCGCACCAAATATTAATCATAAACATGTTTTTTCATTCATACTTATTAAATGAATTTATACAGTAACACACATCATTAGACGGATGTGTTAAATAGTTGATGCATAGTTGCTTTTAAAACTTTCGGGTATTTGTATGGAATTCTGGCTTAATTTTGGTCTTTTTCCATGAAAAAAAAGTTTTACTATTCGTATACAGTAGTTATTTTATCATGGTGACTAATTTCTATTGGAAAATTTGTTGGACTAAGTTCTCTCCTTCTAATTAAATTTTCTTCACACTCAAGAGTCGGAGATCAAACTTACAACTTGAAGTGTCCAAAACTCCAACCGTTATTGAAGTGTGTTAGTTTTATTCAAACATAAATCAAAAGAAGCTCAACTATTCATATACAGTAGTTATTTTATCACGGTAACTTTCTTCATACACAGGAGTCGGAATTCAAACCTACAAATTGCCTACGTGTCCAAATCTCTAACCATTATTGAATATTGTTCAACTTTTACCTATAAGTAGATTTTCTCGAATATAAATTACTTTACATTCAACGACTCTAAACTAAACATAAGTTTACAAAATCAATCAATTTTGGTCACAGCAGAATATTGTAAACTGACATAGACATATTAAAGCTGTTTTAATTAATTGAATAAAAGATTGATACCATATAAGTAGGAAATACCAGTAAAGTTGAGAATAAAAAGAATCAGATTCTGATTCAGAGAATTAAAATAGAAAGGAAGAAGGTACATACCAGTTCTTTTGGCTTTGCCATCATCATCTTGTTCATGTTCCATGATTAGAGTTTGTGTAATACTCATTTAGATTCACTAGTTATATCATTTAGTTATCTGAGTAAGCCGGTTTATTTGGGGTAGTTATTTTCCGGTCACTGCCAAAAAAGATAGGAGAGAAAGAGATATACACTCATGAATGATATAGATGGATGAATGAATGCCAATCAATTTTTATTTTTATTTTATACTATATTCTAATAAACAAATGCAATTAATGTCCACGTGAGAATATTTCATTTGGCACAAACTGGTGTATGCAAGAGCCGAGGTTTGAATTCCAAACACCATACTTTTTCATCTGACTCCAATGGCCACGTTTCTAAAATTGATGTTTAAAATAGAAATCAACCTAACCTAACCACAAATAATAAATACATGGAATCTCCCTCAATTATTGTAGTAATTTGAATGTTAGGTCTCTCGAAAAACTAATTTCTGGAATATAAAAGTTTTTAAAAAGTACGTTTCCTTTTTAGTTTTCAACCCAATATCTCTTTGTAGCATGCTTGAGTACTGTGTTGTCTTTGTCTTAATCCAAAGAAAATAAGACCATGTAAATTGCTAATGGATGGTACTTCATTTTCAAAGCCATTTGGAATATAGCATTTTCTTCAGCCTACTTGTAGAGAGAGACCACTACTTGTGACTAAACAACACAAATCTTGTGTTTCTATCCTCTATTTTGATCAAAAGCACGTTACGCATAAGCCGACAATTTTTTTATTATCAAATCTTAAATAAGTGTGAACGTGTGACCCATCAAAGAGAAAAATAATATAAAAGTCAAAAGTTGTATAAGTTTGATTTGGTTTTTCCATGACAAAAAAAAATTAAATTTAAGTTAAAATAACTTATATCTTGATATATTCATCCTTAAAAAAATTGATATATTCTTGTAAAGTAAGTCGAACAATAAATTTAAGTATCAAAGTCAATTATATCATTAAATATTTTAATCTCAAACTTGTAGTTAGAATTAATTTTGACGATTCAAAGAGGTGGGTTATTTAGCTGATTTAAATTAAGAGTTAAAAGTTTACATTCAATCGAATGAAGGAGATAAATATTAATCTATTAACTTATTACTAAGATTGGCCATTTCAAAAATTTAAATTAACTTTACCAAAAGTGAAACACAATGTTGACGTGGATTTTGTATAAGAAAAACATTCCTCGTTCTGTTCTGTCATAGACAACTTACGATGGGAATGTGTTCACTTTCTAAATAATTTACTCATAGTTATAATATAATCTTGCACGCGGTACTCACATGTTTAAAAATAATTGATTCCATTTTTAAATCAACAACTAGTAAATGACCCGCCCGAAAGCACATGTCAAATAACATTGCAATAACCAGTGTTTCATAAATCGAGTGTAAACTTGTAAATTTTTTCGAATTTACGTTTTCAGGTGTCAAAAATGTGTTAACTCGAAGACAAACTAAGTTTGTGGTTAAATCAGAATATTTGATCGAGTTAACACGCATTAAACTCAATAAACTCATGTAAATTCGGGTAAACTCAATCGAGTTTATGTTTAAAAAACCTTTTTTTTGGGCCCATTTTCTTTGGAACCCCAATTCTTTTTGAAGCTCAAGGCACTTAAATTAATGTTGAAGTGAGTTCAAGTCATATATTTGGTTCTAATATTAAAAACCCTTTATCATCTCGAGAAGAATTTGATGAAGTTAGAGATGAAGACACCGATGATAATGATGTTATGAAACTTTAGGAAAGATTGAACTTTTGAAAAAATTAACTAGTTTATTTTTTAGATAGGTTTATTAACAACTTTAGAAACTTATGAAACTTGCTTTTTAATTTGGATGGTTTAGAGTCTTATGAAACTTATGATTTTGCAAGTTAATTTTGTATTTTGATGCTAAGTTGAACATAACTCTTTATTATGGTGGCTTTGTCATTATAATCAAGTCATATTTTGCACTATTGACCTATTTGCAATATTATATTAGCTTATATATGTCACGTATATAATAAATTTTATATAATTTAAATTTTTACGATTCGAGTTTACATAAAACAAGATGAGGTAAACTCTCAAATTGTAAAACATTGACGATAATTATATAAAAAATAATTATATTGTTAATATTGTCGAATGCTTTTAATAAACCGTTTTTATAATAGGTGACTAAAATTTCGTTATTTTGTAAGTGCTATATTATAAAATTGAAAGCTACTAATATGGACACTAAATATAGTTTGCTACACTTCTTCATACCTGAATATCTATAGCAATTTGAGCATAGCTGCTAGCAAGTGCAGTGTTTCCCAATGCAATGAGCTCTTGGATTTCTGTAGGAGGAGAAAGTCGAATACCAATAAATGCATAGCCAAAAGACGTTGTTGCTGCTACAATTGAGAGCCATGATAACTTGTGAAAATTGGGGATTTGAGACAAAAAGATTTCAATAATTCCCAGACCAATCATAGGGATTATTAGAAAATTGGCATGGAGCTTCAATTCCCTTTTTGTGGAAGCAATTAATTTTTTGTATTGACCTAAAATATGAAACATTTTGTAATTAATCAAGTTAAAATATATAATGCAAATTTCATGACAAATTTTTTAAAACTCAAGTATTAATTCTCGTGTAACTGAGATTAATTTGAAATGCTGACATCTCTCTTAATATAAGTTTTTTCAAATGTACGGGTCAAGAATCGAAACCCTGATGGTTAAGATATTCAAATATGTGCTATTTGTGTTACACCATATTCGTCATGACAATTTAATATACGATAAAAGAACTTACACCACGCCTACAGATGTTGTAATTGTGTATCCAATTGCAGCTCCACTAAGCAAAGCATATTGGACAATTCCGCATATCAAATGCATTTTACCACCTAAAAAGAAATGTAAATATATTTATGCACCATAATTAAAATTGATCTTGTATGACATGATATATAAATTTTGTACCTAAGATGGTTTTAACAGCTTCCATGTAAGTATTCCTCTTGCCAGTGACAGGGTCTGGTGTTCTGTAACAATCTGCTAGAAGATTGGATGTGTAGAGTGTGACAGTACCTACGATTATTATATATGATATACCAAGGATCCATCCCATTTGAGCCATCACCCATGGCAATGTCAGCACACCAGCACCAATCACTGCCGTTATAATACGTGTACCCATCACCTTTGACATGAAGAAACAAAATTGACCACTTATCAAACGCGTACCCATTTTACATCTCCTAGCGTACGTCATCTCCATCTCATTATTAGGTTAAACGATTTGGATCAAATATTGTGGGAGAGGGAAAAGACATAGGTTGTGTCGCCTCAAAGGTATTAGTTACCCAATATACAAAAATCTCGAAGGGCAATTCCCTTAATTTCTATCTTCTCTCACAAAATATTTGCACCAAATTGTTTAACCTAAACGGGCAAGAGGCATTAGTAGGAGAGATACTAAAAAACAAAGCTAATAATTGGCAAGTGTGTAAGCTTTCCAAAATTTATTAACATTATTAAGTGATTCATAAAGGAAAAGAAATCCAAATTCAAATGGGTGCATTTTTAAAATATAACGAAATCATGGTGCTTTTGAGGAAATTTTATATATGTAGATACAACCACATCAGGTCACATTTTGATTTGTATATTGCATTTCATTGGACAATTTAAATGAGAGCATTTGTATATTGCATTTTATTGGACAATTTAAATGAGAGCTATGAAACATGGATATAGATATGGACACAGATGATAAATAAAAAATATGACATAATTCAATATAATTATAGGTATTGGTGTTAGACACAGATGCGTCGACGCACCTCCTAGAAGTGTCTGTGCTTCGGAGAAAGATTATATTTCACCAAGCATAAAATTTTGCGAAAGAAAAAGAGTTATGTATACCTGTTCGTATGGGCTTGCCATCATCATCTACAAGAGCACCGTCATTTGCAACTACTGCTATATCCACCTCCTTCTTCCTTTCATTTTGCACCTCACTCGTCTCCATGCTCTCAAAGTTGAATTCACGATAAACAAACTTGGCTTTCAGATCTATGAGCACATAACAAATGAAACAACGTGTTTTATTTTGATTACAATACAAATTTCAAAACAATCCATAAAAATAAGGAATTTAAGGCGTTGAATTGTGACACGTCATACCAAATTTCTAGCACCATTTGACACCGTCCATCTTAATTCTTAATTAGTTAAAAGAAATGCTCTACTCTCCCTTAAAAAAATGCTCTAGTCTAGAATTTCAATCAATCTTAATTAACTGTATTATGATAACAAAATGGAAAAAGCTAAAACGCACGATAAAGAAATTCGTCACTATTGCACGAATTAATTGGAAGTTGTTATTTGAGAACTTTTTTAATTGTGTTTTTACTTCAAATGGTCAAAGTAGTCTAGCATATGTGTTTGTCTATAAAATAACACAAAACACTTTTCTCCTCATCACTGTAGCTTTGTGAGTTGCTGATCTCCATTGATTGCCATGTGTTGCAGCAAAGAAGAATGTATATAACTGTTTTGCTTCTCTAGACGTTTATATAATAGCCAAGTTTATGTTTTATTACTACCTCTGTCCTTAATTATAAGGTCCTTTTGAAAAAATAACGGGAATTAAGATAGTGGATATTTGTATTAAATATGTTTGTAATTAATATTGTTTTTACAATTTTATCCTTTAAGAGAGAGATGATTTATGTTTTCAACATGTTATTTATTGTTGATTGAAGAAAAAGATGTATAATTAATAGGGGCATGTATGTAAAAAAATAATTAATGTAGTTGGAAATAGCAAAGGGGTCTTATATAAAAAGGGACAAAAAAAAATTCTCAAAAGGATTTTATAATTAGGAACGGAGGTAGTATAAAATATTGTAAGGTAGTACCCATTAAAAGAGAATACCACCTTTAGTTGAGAGTGTCGTGCAAATTCGTGTGTTAACTTGTCGTACCGTATAACAACTCTCTAGCAATGGATGTTCTCCTCCGGAACTGGTGCCGAGAATGATAGGCTTATTTCCATGGGACGTGACGGCAATGGCTTTTGTTTGTCCGTTGTCGCAAATGAAGAAGGGAGAATCTGTTGGAGTCGAAGAAGAAGAACTTGTGGTGGTTTGATAAGCCACATAGGCTGAGTGGTTGGTGGAATTGGGTTTTGCCAGTGGAGTTTTGTGTAATTTGAAGCAACCAAGGACGGCGACGACGAACTTGTGGTGGTTTGACGACGAAGAAACTGTGTTTGGAGAGGTTACGGAATTTAGCGATGTTGTTGACGAAATCAATGTTGAGTGGGGATTGGAAGGGTGGGAATTTGATGGTTAACATGTCACGGTGGTGATTTGGGATGGAAGAAGAACGCCAATTGGAACAGATTGATCGGAAGCGAATGATATCGATTTCGTTGTCGATTCGTCACGATATCAGATTCAAAAGAAAAATAACTCAGAAACTATCCTACTTTAACAATTAAATTGCACCAATATTTCAATCAAAGAAAAATAAGACAGATACAAAGGAGACTACAACAACAAAACACTCAGTTCCTTGCATGAAAACATTAAGAAGTAGAACCCGAAAATAATTATAGTAAGGTACAGTAAAATCATGACTTGACATCTAAAAACCAAAGAAGGATATAACCAGAAACGCTTGATTTCACTAACATATTAAATTGTATGTTAGCTAAAAACTTGCACCCAAATTTATAAGTGTATGTTTAAATTCACGGTGGAATGCCCGCCTACTGTGCGTTTAGCTTCCTGTTTTCCATGTTTTGTTTGTATTAGGACGCGAGAAAATATGTGCCATCGTCAAACCAAACACAGGCTAAAAGAATTCATTCCTTCATCTATATGTATTACAATATTATTGGTGGTGGTGTCTAGTTCCATCTTATTATATATCTTTAATTTTGAAATATAAATTGATGGTTAAATTTCGTTTGATTAGTTTTGTAAGTCCAACTCAGTTGGACTGAACCCGGGATTCTCCACACTCAAAGTGTGTGAGTTTAGCCATTAAACAATTCGTTTGATTAATCTTTGTCTGCAATGTGCCCTCATGAAGAATTAATAAGTCTGCTATGTGGGTTTAATCTACCGGGTTCACCTTTGAACCTCTTCAAGTGATTATAATATTAAGATAATCATCAGCAGTAGTAACATAACAATGAAATAAATCCATAAACCATATACTAACAACAGAAAATATAACCTTAATAGAATATTAAAACATGTAAAATCACAACCCAAAATAAACCTTAATACAGACATACATGTAATTGATAAATTCAGTTTCAACTTAACAACACCATAATAATGCAGGCGACCAACAAAAAACTAACAGAACATAATAATGCAAGTTAAGTTTCAACTTTACAGGACCATAATAATGCAAGTAGTCAACATCAAATCAAAATAACATAACACGACTTTCTAAAACAGGAGAGTTGCAGAAACCGTTCAAACGCTTATCCGGCAAACCAAATTCCACCTCGTTTTCCAGCATCTTTTCATATGAATGTGTAATTAGGATTTAGGAGACCGTTGCAAAACATATAGTCTGCAAAAGGAACAATAAAATAAAAGAAGATAATCAAACCCATCAACAATAAAATGAAGAGCCGGTAAAAAATTAGAACTGCATATATTTATTTAAAGCGCATATTAGTTAGAAAAACCCACAGTCAATGTAACAACATTAAAAATTGTCTTTTTCGACAAATATTAGTTGAAAAGTTTATTCGACAATAGCAACAAAAATTAAGTACAATAAAGCTATATCACAGTTACATTAGAAACCTTTCAATGCAAGATAACATACTTTGTTACTAATTCAGCTACTTTATCCACTTTTGAGGTGGCACGAACAATTCAAAATATTCAGCATAGTCGATCAAAGGCAAAAGCCGACCATCATCCAAGTCCAAAAACACACAGGGCGCATTACTGAAAATATTATCCATAATGATGACACAATTCCCTTTTGGAACACATAAATCCAAAGCAGAAGCAGAAGCAGAAAATGAACATAGGGACCCCAAGAACAAAACTATATCCCCTAAATTAGCCAACTTCACCCACTTCATCTCCTTTGCATTGAGCTTAAACACATCTATCCTTACACGTTTATCACCAAACCTGCGGTTGTAAACATCTGCTAACAACATATGGAGAGACAATCAGCATATTCACAACACCCTAATTTCCTACTTCCATAACATTTTTTCCAGCTCCAATCCTCTAATTAATATTAGGGATCTTTAGGTACGTTGTTAAGAATAGAGTCACAAAAGAGATGAGTAATTTTCTAGAAGCTGATTATACTATAAATGAAGTCATAGAGGCAACTCAACAACTTAAAGGAAGCTCTGCTCCTGGCCCTGATGGCATTACTGCCCTCTTCTACCAAATTTTTTGGAATGTTATTGGTCAAGACATCCTAGACTATACCCTTAATATACTCAACAAAGGGGGAAACCCTGGTCAGATCAATCATACTTTTCTCAGCCTTATTCCCAAGATTACTAACCCATCCACACCTTCAGACCTATAAGTTTATGCAATGTGATCATGAAGATTGTTACTAAGACAGTGGCTAACAGAGTGAAAACCATCCTCCTTCATAATGGGAAAATCCAGCGATCCATTCACCCTTGTGGTTCCGGATGACACCACCGAAATATTTTTTGTTGTTTAATTAAGGACACCATAAAAGGTTACTATATTTTGACTTTTTTTAGAATATAATAAATCTTAGGTCGGGGGTGGTCAACAAACCGACTTGAGAAAACGACTTCTTAAGTAAATTGGTTAACCTAGCGACTTCAAGAATTTAATTTAAATGTTTTCTTTTAATTATTTTATCAAAGTTAAGTCGAGTATCCTTCATAAAAAGAAGTCGAGTAAGCTTATAATCGACTTAAGAAAGTTTGAAAGAATTGTGAAACTGTCACCGCATTATTTGTTAAGTCGGGTGGCAGAGAGAACCAACTTAAGTAGCGAATCTAAAAAGGTTTTTTATTTTTTTATTAATGAATCATTGATAAAACTGAATTAAGTATAATTAAAGTATTATATGATCGGTTATCATGTTAAAAATGATGAAGGTCCATCCATGGTTAATGCTGCAGATGGGAATAGATTTTATGGTAAAGGAAAGAAAATGTGAGAGGATACCCCTCTTCCAACTTTAGAGCATCCTACTGCTGCTCACACAGTGTCATCTTCCAATCCCTCATGGAGAATGCTTTCCTACTTCAAGTCTTTCGGAGCAATTCTATCTTTATTTGAAGTTGTGTGATGTTAGAAAATCAAATAACTAGCCAGTGACTGGATTGTAACTTGTGATGGAGAACGCACGATATAGATTTTGAAGTTATTTTATATCTGTATATTATTAAATTAACTAATAAATTTTGTTATATATCTAAAACTATTTTACTAATTTTTGTTTAAATTACCAATGGTAGGATAAGAACAATTGAATATGAGGAAATGATGGAAAAGTAGTGGAAATTATGTATTTGATGATGCCTTTAAGCCAAATGATCAATTAATGACAGTGGAAGATTTCTTCAACGTAAAGAAAATAGAAAATCGAACAAAAACAGCCCAAGTGTGTAGCAAAAGGATCAGAAACCATAGTCCATGAATAGTTTTTGTGAGCTACTCTTTTTTATTTCCAGTTCTTTCTTTTTGTTATGGAATTTAAGGTTGATGTTGGAACTATAAAATTAAACAAAAGTTTTAAAACATGAAAATAGTCTAAATTCTTTCAAGGTGATATAGGATATTTGAACATATTGAATTTTAGCAATATAACAAGTACATGAGAATACGAGGCTATATTGGTTTAAAAGAGCACACAAAAGTATGCGAAAAAATAGTGACTTGGAATCAGAACCGGGTCAGCTGAAATGATATAGTAAATGTAAAACTGGAAGAAAATATTCTCATGATTGTTGAACACATTAAACTTTCAATATAGTAATTTGAAGTTTGTATACTCAAAAAGTTTTTGTAATTAGATTATTTGAAGTTCTTAAGCATCTGATCACATTTGAAAATACTTAATGCAAGGAGCCATAGAATGGTTATATGGCTATTTAAGACTCCTAATAACTACCTCAATTTGGCCAGATTGATGTTTATGCAGAGGTAGCAAGAAATTAATATTTTTAAAATGTTAGGGTAAATTAAATTGTTGGGGAAGCATCTTCTTAGTAGCAAGATAAGTTATGCTTATCCAATTAAACTGAGCTCTCATGAGTTATGAGTGTAACTCAGAAACTAGCCTACTTGTATTAGAAAGTACTTTTTTGTGCATTACAATAATGGTCATGGTGTCTAGTTCCATCTTATTCTATATCTTTAACTTCTGAAATATAAATTGATAGTTAAATTTCGTTTGATTAGTGCTTGTAAATTCAACTCAGTTGGTTGCAATGACGTTGATAAGCAGGGTTCTGGGTTTGAATCCGAGATTACTCACTTCTTCCAACCTTAAGTGTTTGAGTTTAACCATTAGGCTAGTTAACCAAACAAAAATAATTTGATTTCTCCACACTTCAAGTGTGTAAGTTTAGTTACTAGGTTACTTGAAAAAAAAAATTGTCCGATTAATCTTTGTCCACATTATGCCCTAAAGAATTAATTAGTTGGCCTCGTGGGTTTAATCTACTAGGTTCGCCTTAGTAGAACAACAAGAAACCAAATAACAACAAAGTAAGAATAGTTTAAAGAACCGACGGACATATAAAAGAAACTAAACTTTGTTTAACATTTGCAGGTACAGAAGAAAATATTAGAAGCTTCAACGAGAAAAATCAAGAAATAATGAGTTTGAATAATCAACTATAGAAATTATAACTCGTCAATATATCGAACATGTACGGTACCAACAGGAAATCACTGAATAAGGAGATAGCTTTAGTCTATATCCATTGAGCAAATCACACAGTTTTAAGTTATTTGATAGAATATTAAAACTTATAAAATCACAAGCCAAGATAAACCTTAATTGAGACATAAGTTTCAACTTTACAGCACCAAAACAATGCAGGCGGTCAACAACAAAATAATAGAACCAAGATCGGCCTTGTAAACTCGGTTAAGATAAGTTGTTGATTAAGTTGCCATGGTGATGTCCTGCATACACAAACATATAAAGTTACCCCGCAAAAGAGTCAACTAAAAACGTCAAATAGATCCAGATTTCAGTAAAAGCTAATTATTGCATATGAAAAAAGAAATTTAAATGAAGAACTAGTGAAAAATTAGAAGTGCATATACTTATTTACCGAGCACATATTAGTAAGCCACAGTCAATGTATCAACATTGCAATTTTTCTTTTTCTACTAATACTAGTCGACAAGTTTATTCGACTCTGACAACAAAAACAAAGCACGATAAAGCTACATCACAATCAGATTAGAAACCTTTCAATGCAAGATAACATACTCTGTTACTAATTCAGCTTCTTCATCTGAGATGGCAAAACAATTCAGAATATTCAGGGTAATTGGACAAAGGTAAAAGTTGACCATCATCCAAGTCCAAAAAAGAGCTCTTATACTGCACACGAGTGAAGATATTATCCATAATGATGACTAAATTCCCTTTGGGAACACACAAATCCGAAGCAGAAGCAGAAAACGAACATAGCAACCCCAAGAAGAAAACTCTATCCCCTAAATTTGCCAACTTCACCCACTTCTTCTCCTTTTCATTAAGCTTAAACACGTTAATCCTTGCACGATCATAATCATCAGCATCTTCATCAATCTCATGGTCATAAACATCTGCTAACAACAAATCACCGTCGCTCTCCACTAAGAATTTATCAACCACATAAGGCTGGCCTTTGAAAACACGGATGTCTCCTAAATAGGCCGACATTCCAGGAATAAGTTTCCAATTCTCATCGCCACATTTCAACACTACTGGTTCTTCTCCAGTACAGTTCAACGAGCCGACAATGATAGGGTTTTTTTCCATGGGACATGACAGCGACCACTATTTTAGGATTGAAGTGGCTGACGACATGGCCATCGGGTGAGGACGGTGGTCTTATTGTTTCTCTGTCTTCGGGTGTGATGATGTCGGGAATGATGAAGTTGGTTGCTAAATGAAGGAGGGAGCTTTTGCTGAAGTCGACAACAAAAGGAAAAGTTCGTGGTGGATAGTTGAATTGGGTTTGGCCAGTGGAGTTTTGTGTAATTTTAAGGATCCAAGGACGAAGACTTAGGGTTTGTTTAATGAGAAAGAAACTGTGTTTAGCCTACGGAATTTAGTGATGATGACGATGGAACCAATGTTGAGTGGGAATTTGATGAGTGGGAAATTGATGGTTAACATGTCACGGTGGTGATTCGGGATGGAAGAAGAACGCCAATTGGTACAAATTGATCGGAAGCGAATGAGATCGATTTCGTTGTCAATTTGTTTTGATATAAGATTCAGAAGATCCTTTGGCAGTTTAGACCAATCTGCCTTCGTCGCCATCGCCATGGATGTTGCTGAATTGCCGAATCTCTTCCTTTTCTTCAGAAAGAAAGGGACTAGGGTTGTTGCTTCACACTTTCTCTTTCTCTATGGGGTTAGTCATATATATAGGCTAATTTTTTTGGTAGTGAAAAATCTATACTATATATAAAGAAAATTATCCCTTTCAGCTAGGGATAATGGATACCTATGGATAGGGTACTACAATGCCCTTCATCATACCCGCATTTGTAAAAAATATCTGTACCTTTGCCCGTACTCTCGTGGGCAAACAACCTTGGTGCTCTTCCTCATATATTCTATGGGTACCTAAGTGCCCATACCCGTACCCATTACTCGTACTTTAACTGTGAAAAGACAAAATTTAAACATCACAATTGAAATAGAACTATGGTCCAAATTTTTTAAAATTAATTCATAAAATAATATGAATTGTAGTATTTAGTCAAATAAAGAATATTTAAAATATCCCTAAAAAATGTCTCATCAGTCCTACCTCAACTGACAAAAATGTCGAAATTGTTAGGCCGGACGTCATGACCGGGGTTCGAACCCCGGTACCTTCACTTTATGTGTGAGTTTATGATGACTTTGTCATCTTGTCTATCTACCAAAAAAAGAATATCCCTAAAAAATTATACACCGACAGGATGAAGCTGTTATTGTATTAAGTAATTTTTTGGTTTAGATTTAAATAGCTAAATTAATTAATTAATTAATTATACACCACAAAATAAATAAATTATCTATGATATTATATAAATTGTATATGTAGGGTTGCGGGGCTGGGTAGTATAGTAACCTTACCCGTGCCCATACCCATTTAAATTTGTGGGTATTACCCGGACCCGTGCCCAAACCCATGAAAGCGGGGTTTTACCCTACCCATTGTGGGTATTTTTTGCGGGTAACCATCGGGCTTGGGTCCAATTGCCATCCCTTTCAGCACAGTTTTGGGTTGGACTTTTCTTTCCAAAAATACCCTCAATTTTTAATTTTAATTTTAAATATAAATATCACATGTAACAAATAGATAAGAATAAATTTTAATTTAAGGAGAAAACTTACGCACAATTCCTTATGAACTGTTAGCCAATTATAAAATAACACGTGATTACTAATCCATGTCACTAATCGTCTCCTTTAACCCTCTTTTACCTCCGTTAACCATAGATCAAATCACAAAAAACTAGCACAAAACAAAAACTCATATTACTTTTTTATAAGCCGATTTTATGTTGTACATCTGTGTTGTTCCCCTCAATACAACCGACAAAGATTGCCAAATATTTTCATATCCCTTCCACAAAAAACAATATTTCCATATTATTTTATTACTTCCACAAAAAACAGTATTTTCATATTATTTTATTAAGTTACTTTTCCTTAGCCTTTGATCAATTGTAACAAACGTGAGCAAAAAATAATGGTAAAGATTGGACTTTAAATCCTCTAAAAAAATTAGTAACAAACGTGACCAAAAAATAATGGTAAAGATTGGACTTTAAATCCTCTAAAAAAATTAGTAACAAACGTGACCAAAAAATAATGTTAAAGATTTGACTTTAAATCCTCCAAAAAAATTTTTTGTAACAAACGTGAGCAAAATTTTTTTGTTAAAAATTGAACTTTAAATCCTATAAAAACAGATTATTAACAAACGTGAGGAAAAAAATCATGTTAAAGATTGGACTTTAAATCCTCTAAAAAAAAGATTAGTAACAAACGTGAGAAAAAAATAATAATGTTAAATATTGGACTTTAAATCTTCTGAAAATTGGATCATCAAGTTCTCATAATGACTCGAGACTAAGTGGGACTGGACAATGATGCACATACTCATCCACAAAGAGGGATGATGAGAGAAGCATGTTAGGAGTGGAGTTACGCATCAAGGATTGTGTCACAACTTTGATCCTATAAATATTCCAATTTTTTGTTCTCTTAAAAAAACCAACTTTTGTTTTCCCAAAAGTCGTGAACCACCACTTTTGATCCCTGCTTTTAAATCAACTCGTGTGTATCATTCAAAATGTTGAATGAGTTTTTGCATAAATATTTATATTATTATAAAATTCTCTCCAAAAACATTATATTTTTTAACAAAACATTATATAAATATGAACTTTTAAGTGCCAAAAACACACACAAAAAAAAATCAAATTTAATTCATCCCTATAATTATACCAACTTTTCATGTTAGAAAACTAACTTTTTTTGAAAAAGTTGATTTTAATCTTAATGTTTGATTCATTTTTAAATTGTGGATTACTGATTCATGATTAATAGTAATTCATCTAGTAATGCTTGCAACATCTTGGACTTACAGATATTATTTTATCGTTGGCATCTTTAACATACAAACATAGTTGATGATATTATGTGATAGTCTTAAGTGTTACACTTTGTGGGGTGTTACACTTAAAACAAGGTAGAATAAAATTAGATTAAGTGTATTCTTGTTAGTCTGATTAATTGTTGATACTATGGGGACTGAACTTTTGATGTCATTGTACAAACAGTGGATGTTACTCACAACATTTTTAATACTATAGTGTTAACTTCACCAAAAAAGTTATTTTCGTGACTTCACTATAGAATTTTTCTTTATATTAATGTTTAGAATATTAAAATAAGACACCTAAAGAAAAAAGCAATAGCCATTGCATTGATAAGGAAACATGAATACATTCCATGTGGCTTCAGAGTTAGATTTATGTAAGAAAGCTTCTCTCTGAAGAAATAACTCGTAGACTTTCTTTACATGCTTTGTCTTGGAAGAAACACGGGTACACCTTTAAAATGATAATATCATAAGAGCCATCTATCCCAATGAATTAACTTTTTAATTTTCTGTGTATAACTTATAAGCATCACACACAACAATGTGTTACTATAAGTTTAGATAAAGGAAATATTTCCAGTTACCAAGATATGATTTATGCAGGGATGCTCTTCTAGCTTAAATTGCTTATCCTATTTGAGCATGTTACAACAAACGTGCTCAGCAAAAATTAAAAAATATCTTCTCGTTATTCACATTTACTCTGCAAAACAAAAAAGTCATGTACAACAAGTGGTAATCGATTTCACCGGTACAAGAAACCAACGAAGGAAAAAAATAGACAATAAATTATGTATTTCTCAGTATATCTTTTTTTCAACTTTTATTACGATAAAAAAATGACAATAGTTTGTCAAAAATGATGGTGCCAATCAATTATTAAAAAAATCAACAACTTAATTTCCATAGAAATTGGAAACGTTAATTAAATATAAACAGTATTTCCACCAATTGCTATGAATTTTTTTTCCACTAGGGACCAAAGCCAACAATAGTTACCTGAATTAAACTGTAGTATTCTCTTCACATATTTTCCCATTTTTTAAAAGTATGCAAAGAAATAGTGAGTTGGGAAAGGTGAAAAGGAGGGTTTCCGTAGTATTTTTATAATTTTTGTTTTATTTTCTATTTTTGATTTTTGGTCCATTAGAGTTTTGTTATCTCCCTATGTAAGCTTAACAGTTGTAGTCTAAAAGGTAACTTTTATTCATTTAATAATATTTTAGAGGGTTTTCTTAATTTCAGTTGGATTCCGGAACCCTATTTTCATAAATTTGACGCTTGCTAACTTGTTTCTTTTTAATATAAGTTTAGCCCTTGCTAGCCTACGCTTCCGAATGCGTCAAATCAGAATCAAGTCAGCTGAAATGATCTTTATGAAAGTGGCCATTGAGCAGTAAACGTAAAAATGGAAGAAAATATTCTCAAGATTGTTGAACACAAAGCAATGTAATGATACAAAAAATTAGCATATGAAGAAATAGAAGTAAGAGATTGGGAATGTAGGATATAAATAATATGAGAGAAAAATATAAAAAATCAAGCTCCTTAATATTCTTCCGGCTACACCTATGGAAACATCCCTGTGTTGTTTATTGTGCTTGCTTAATAACAACAAACATAGGGTGAATAGCACCTGATACTGATATTACGTTAGACGTTAATGCAACAATATAGTGAATAATCAAAACAATGCATCTTTCCAAAAACACTCATAACTAGAAAGCAGTGAAAAACTAAGTTTTCTTTCTCTCAATCCCCATATTTATACCTAGCACTGTTTTCAACCCATTCCACTTTATTCTTTTAATCATCAAATTCATTTTATACTTGTTCCTGAAATGAACCTAACACTATTAGCCAAATGAGACTAATAGAGACCAAATCATTTCATTCACACACGTTTATACTTCCTTTGCCTCGGTCGCCGGATTTACAGTCTCAATTTGAGGTTGTTGCCTTGATGTCGTCGCCGCTGAAGTTACAGTCTTATATTCGTCATCGCCGTCGTTGAGTTAATGGCATTAAACTCTTCAATTGCAATTTGGTGTTAATTGCTTTTGATGATCTTATATCACACGCACACTCCCATAATGTATTTCTAGATGTACTTCAAGTATATATAGTTAGAATTTACATATAATATTCTTCAACCAATTTTATTTATTTTTTGACAAATCCAATATTTTTTCTTAAAGAGATTCCATGTATTTATTATTTGTGATTAGTTTACGTTGATTTGTATTTAAAAAAATTAAACATCAATTTTAGAAACGTGGCCATTAATTACATTTATTTATTAGAATATATAAAATAAAAAAGAAAAAAAATATTTGATTGGCATTCATCCATCCATCTATATGATTCATGAGTGTATATCTCTATCTCTCCTATCTTTTTTGACAGTCACTGAAAAATAACTACCCCAAATAAACCGGGCTTACTCGGATAACTAACTAACTGATATAACTAGTAGTGGATCAAATCTAAATCTAAATCTAATTCAGTATTACACAAACTCTAATCATGGAACATGAACAAGATGATGATGGCAGACCCAAAAGAACTGGTATGTACCTTCTTTCTTTCTATCTTAATTCCCTGAATCAGAATCTGATTCTTTTACTTATGCTTTTTATCTTAATAATGGTTAAAGATTTGGACACTTAAGCTATTTGTAGGTTTGATCTCTGACTCTTGCGTACCAAGAAAATTTAATTAGTACAACAAATTTTCCAACAGAAACTAACCAAAATTATAACTAATGTATATGAATAGTTGAGCTTCTTTTTCATGAAAAAAACCAAAATCGAAGCCAGAATTCCATACAAATACCCGAAAATTATAAAAGCAACTATGCATCAATTATTTAACACATGCGTCTAATGATTTGTTTTTTTAAGGAATAATTACGATTGAAAAATGATGTTTATGATTAATATTTGGTGTGCAATATTGCAGGAAATGTGTGGACAGCAACAACACACATTATAACAGTGGTAGTTGGGGCAGGGGTGTTGGCTCTAGCATGGGCCATGGCTCAACTAGGATGGATAGCTGGTATAGCCAGTATAATAATCTTTGCATGCATCTCTGCTTTCACTTACAGTCTTGTAGCTGATTGCTATAGGTATCCAGACCCAGTTACTGGCAAGAGAAATTATACTTACATGCAAGCTGTCAAGAGCTACTTAGGTATACTCTTTTACTCTTGTATACATATGAAAAAAACACTCGATTTTGCCCCGTTCTGATGTGTTCTGTCAGACAATTTGTTTCGTTTTGATACATGCACACTTCTAAATATATGAGACATATTTTAGCAACGAGGGCAAGCGGATGTCCCCTTTACTATTCAAGAATTGATGGTTTACACTGATAGTGCATGTGAAAGAACTCGTAAAATCTAGATCACAAAACTATGTATTGTTCAAACATAAAGATGAGATCAAGAGCTCTGCAATGGTGAATACAGAGAATGAAAGAGATAATTGTTCTAACCAAGTTCTAACCAGAGAGAAACTGTCCTAACCAACTTCTAACAATATTTCGTAATGACTTACTCGCCACTTTTCCCTCCTTTTATAACAGAATATTCCTTAAAGTCCAAATATTGGGTCTGCTGGCATGCTGTATCTTGTTGTTCTATCAGCGTGTCTCATTTTCTCTCAAAGAGTTGATGGTTTTAGGTCACAATAATAAACTATATTTACATATTTATAACAAATTATTAAGAAATAGTCTAATTTTCTACTATTTTTAATTAATTATTTATAGTTTCAAACTACTCACCAAGTAGTTTATTTTTTCCTTTAATTTTGGAGGAGTTAAAGTTTTTGTACATATGGGTTGCATATTTTTGGTCTATTTCAATTTACTTGATTTTATATTTCTATTTGATAATAGGTGGAAAGATGCAAGTGTTTTGTGGAATTATTTTGTACGGAAAGCTTGCTGGGGTAACAATAGGCTACACAATAACTTCATCGAATAGCTTACGGTATGTTATTACATTAAATAATTACTTGTGAATCCAAAAAAAATTCATGGTTAGATTAATTTGTAAGTAGGATATTATTTGCAAATATTTTTTTTTCTAATGTTTGTATTTGTATTATGATCTTTATCTAATTTTATAATTGTCAATATATGCTTACCAACAAGTGTAATATGGCAGAGAAATACCGAAAGTTGTTTGCGTCCATAGAAAAGGACTTGAAGCTGATTGTAGCAGTACTTCTAATCCCTACATGATCGGTTTTGGGATATTGCAGATTTTCTTGTCTCAAATTCCCAACTTTCACAAACTGACATGGATCTCAACCATTGCCGCTATCACCTCGTTTGGTTATGTATTCATTGCAATTGGTCTTTGTCTTACTGTCCTTATCTCAGGTAGTTTGTTGATCACTTTTCTCCCTCAAATTCATAGTTTTATTTTATATATGTCTACTTACAAAGGCATTTTGGCTAAGAACAGGAAAAGGAGCACCTACCAGCATAATCGGAACACAAATAGGGCCAGAACTATCTGTTGCAGATAAAGTTTGGAGTGTTTTAACTTCAATGGGAAACATAGCTCTTGCTAGCACTTACGCTATGGTTATTTACGACATAATGGTAACATATCACAGTTCATTTTTTATAATCATTATTAAAAGCAAATAAAAAGATGTAGTAACAAGTTGGATTTTTCTGTTATTACCCTTGTATTTGATTTATTTTGTTATTTTGTTTAGGATACATTAAGGTCACATCCAGCAGAAAATAAACAAATGAAAAGGGCTAACGTGATAGGGGTATCAACAATGACGATAATATTCCTACTATGCAGTTGCCTTGGCTATGCTGCTTTTGGTGATCACACACCATCAAACATATTTTATGGATTTACCGAGCCCTATTGGATAGTTGCCCTTGGAGATGTATTCGTAGTAATCCACATGATTGGAGCTTATCAGGTTAGAACATTGCTAATTTCAGTTTAATCGTTGAGTTTTATAACTGAATATTTACCATGATAGGTATTTCTACTAGTAGAACAATATTGTAAAATATTATTTGATATATAGGTAAAATATGTTAATGCTAAAGTTAGCCGGTATAGTGAAAGATATTGCACAGAAATCTAGTATCATTTTGTCATATCATTATATTTTTCATTTTGTAATATCATCATATTTTTTTTAAATCTGATTATCATGACAAAATATTAACAAAATGTTAGGTATATTGTAATCATATAATTTTTATTTTAAGAATACGTGATAATTTAATATTTTGTTACAGGTTATGGCACAACCATTTTTTCGCGTCGTTGAAATGGGTGCTAATATCGCGTGGCCCGATTCAAATTTCATAAATCAAGACTATTTATTTAACGTGTGTGGTGCAACAATCAATTTGAACTTGTTTAGGCTAATTTGGAGGACGATATTTGTGATTGTAGGAACAGTTCTTGCCATGGCAATGCCATTTTTCAATTATTTTCTAGGTCTCTTGGGAGCGATTGGATTTGGGCCATTAGTTGTCTTCTTCCCCATACAAATGCATATTGCTCAAAAGCGCATACCCGTGTTATCATTGAGGTGGTGTGCACTCCAACTTTTGAATTGGTTTTGTATGATTGTCTCATTGGCCGCTGCAGTTGCTTCAATTCATGAAATTATCGCAAATATTCGAACATACAAGATTTTTTCTTATAAACAATAGCATCGTATATACGTCGAGCTTAGGTTTTTCGGTGTATTTTTTCCCTTATTCTCATATTTTATAGGAAAGGGGATGTTACTAGCTCACAAACTTGCTATTTATAGGAAAGGGAACGTTAGTGCTCACAAACTGGCTTCCTTTGTCACTTTATCCCAATGTTTCATTTGGTGGGATTTTATTATAAATTTTATTCATATTGATTTGTTTAGAGATAGAGTTGGTCTTTTCTAATTTTTTTAGAATTGATGTTTTCTTATGTGCAGCCTAGCTCTCCACTTTTAGATTTTTGGGTTTTTTCAATTTAAATATACCCAAATGTGTACTATGGTGCTGGGGGTACTGGCGATATAGTTTGGATGTTCAAAACTATCATGATGCTTTTACATGCCTTTTTCATTTCAGCCTGAAAAAATAATTATGTTGAGAAGAGATGAAAGGGATCAATGGACAACATTTTCTCTATTACCCTTTAAAGAATTTTGAATAATTTAATCATCAATGAATATTAGCTACATATAGTTCACAAACAAAACTTATGACTTAACTTGTCGGTGAAATGATTGTAAATTATATATGGCTAATTTTCTTTGATGCTCGTTAACTTATCCACAATTTTTCAAAAGCAACGTATGTGAATGACAATTGTAGGTCAAACAAGATGTTAAATAATTAATAATTTTTTGGGTTAATGGATAAGTTTACATTTTTTGGGTTAATGGATCACTTGTAAGTTTACTTTTCACTTAAAATGTTTACCTTAATGATCATCTTATAATCGTTAGAATTGTGTAAAAAGTTTAGGAATATATATATATATATATATATATATATATATATATATATATATATATATATATATATTTTATTTTTATTTATTTATTTTTTTTATTTTTTGAGGGAGGAACTATATATTTATCATTTAGCATTTTGACAATTGAATTGGATTTAATTCTATATGGAAAGCTTGTTGCGATAAAAATGAGCTACATGATAGTATGAAACATAAATTATGTTAGAGAAAACACATTTTTTACCTGTTCTAAAAGAACTCAGATTTATTTTGTCAAAACAGAAAAATAAAAAACAAAGAGCTAACATTTATCCTAATGTACGTTTGAAAAATGAAGTTTAATAAAAAGTATATTTACGAAACTTCATCCTATAATTCACTCAAATATAAACGGTTTATTGATTCTTAATACCATCATTGTTTTTTTAAGCAATATCATCATTGTTTATTAATTTAGATGTGGTTAATGTTGTAAGTTGCAACTATATTTTTGGATGAGATTATCATAAAATGATTAAAGTTTTTCGTTGTTAGAACTATAAAATAAAATCTATGAACGTTGTTTTTGAAATGAAAATAATTCTTTTTGAAAGTATATGAAATCTAGCTTCATTTACTAAATATCATATTTTGACTTTCCTTTTTCTATAACGGTTGCAATTTGCAAAAGATAAAAACCTAAGAAAGAAAATGTAAAATTAAGAAAGAAAAAAGGTGAAAAGGAGAAAGAAAGGGAAGAACTAATAACTTTTGAAACAGAGGAAATATTGATTCTGCAAGAGACTATAATGATACAAGTTTAATTTTGAATATTGACTCGAATTATCACACCAAGGACCAATTTAATGTGCACCAACCAGAAAACTGTCCACTTATGCACACTTGGTTTAAGACATTTTTAAAAAAAATGAGAAATGCCAATAATTACTTTTTGAAAAGAAATGTTAGTAATTAATTGTTACTATATTCGTTTTTCTTTTGTCTGTGTTTTGAGCTACCCAACTCTTAGTTTTAAAGGCTAAGTATATCCTTTAATGAATGGATAGATTGATTACTTGAAATTGGTACTGTATTATTTTTTTTATAATTGAGATTGATCCTCTTATTTATGGCCAAACATGTAGAGTGCCAACAGAAAATCACTGAATAAGGAGATGGCTTTTAATCCATATCCATCGAGCAAGTCACACAGACATAAGTGTAACTGATGAATTGAGTTTCAACTTTACAGGACCATAATAATACAAGTAATCAACATCAAATCAAAATAACAGAACGCAACTTTCTTACTTAAGAGAGTTAAAGAAACTGTTAGAATGTGTATCCGGCAACCCCAATTCCACTACATTTTCCAACATCTTTTCGTATGAATATGTAATTAGGATTCAGGGGTTCATTGCAAAGCATATAGTCCGCAAAAGGAACAACAAAAGAAGATAATCAAACCCATCAACACATGGTTAAATCTAGTTTAGAAAATCCATAATGATAACTTGCCATGGTGATGTCTTTAATATATTCAAATAGATCCAGATTTCAATAAAAGCTAATTGCATATGAGAAAAAGAAAATTAAATGAAGTGAAATATACTTATTTACAGAAAACATATCAGTTAGGAAAATCCGTAGTCAATGTAACATTACAATTTTTCTTGTTCTACAAGTACTAGTTGAAATGTTTACTCAATCTTACAACAAAAATTAAGCTCAATAAAGCTATATCAAAATCACATTAGAAACCTTTCAATGCAAGATAATATACTCTGTTACTAATTCAGCTTCTTCATCTGAGATGGCAAAACAATTCAAAATATTCAGGATAATCGGACAAAGGTAAAAGTCGACCATCATCCCAGTCCAAAAAAGAGCTCTTACACCGCACACGAGTGAAGATATTATCCATAATGATGACACAATTCCCTTTGTGAACACACAAATCCAAAGCAGAAGCAGAAAATGACCAGAACAACCCCAAGAACAAAACTGTATCTCCTAAATTAGCCAACTTCACCCATTTCTTCTCCCTTGCATTAAGCTTAAACAAGTCAATCCTTACACATCCGCGATCATCATCAAACCTATGTTCGTAAACATCTATTAACAACAAATCACCCTTGCTCTCCACTAAGAATTTAATATCTCCACCACCAACCAAAGATTCAGCAACTAACCGGACAGTGGAATCATCCTCCGGTCCAAATCCAACTGTCCATCCAGTTTTGTCTACCGCATAAGGTCGGCCTTTGAAAACACAAATGTCTCCTAAATAAACCGACATGTGAGGTATAGCCTTCCAATTCTCATCACCGCATTTCAACAATGCTGGTTGTTCTTTTTCGGAACAGGAAAAGATGCCGAGAAGGATTATAAAATTATAAAATAATAAATTATATTTGTGAGAGACGGATTTCGAGACGGAAAATATTACTGACGGAAACAACCGTCTCTAAATTCTGTCTCTAAAGGTAAAATCTCAACTTCCGTCTCAGCCAATTATATTCCATCTCTAATTCCGTCGGTATTCATGATTTTTCTAGTAGTGCATATAATAATCTTGAAGGATTTAGAAGCAAATAAGAGAATGTCAATTCATAGACGATGTTTTCAAGAGTTGTGTAGAGAAGAGTTTGTGCTTGCTTACCTTGTAATTCAGGCCTTCTAGAAGTCTTATGCAATAAGAAAGAAGAAAATCATTGATCAAACACTAATTTCCATAACCACAACATTGGTTCTATGAAACTAATAGTATCAACCATTTCTGGGAATGAGGTTCAATGTGACCTTTCAACATTTTGATCAAGAGCCACTCTTTGTTCAAATACAAATGTGACTAATCTTTAAAAAAATATTCTTGAAGATACTCACTTATTTTGTTACTTCAGGAGCATTTCAAATGACATAGAATTGAAATAGACATATTGTCTTATATTTTCTCTCTTTTATTTTTATAGAGAAAATAGATCTTATAAATATCAAGTTTTAAATGTGTTGTTCTTCAGGAACTCAAACACAAACCTCTATCCAATGACAAAGGAAATCACAATAGTTTTGTTATGCAATCATTCACGAATGCTTGATATTAAGTTATTAGTTCTTCTAGAACTATATCTTAAATCTTCATAAACAACGGGAAAAAAAATCATTCTTTGAGCAATCCTTTAGGGATGCTATAATATTAAATTTTAGTTCTTCAGGAGCTATATTCCAAATCTTTATAAACAATGATCGAGAAAATTCTTTATTTGAGCGATCCTTCGGGGATCCTTAAAAACAACAAATTAATCCTTCGATAACTACATTACATTCACAACGTGTAACTCTTCAACACTTTCATTTTAAAAGTTATACAACGGTAAAATATATCTTATTTTCAATCATAAATCTTCATGACTTATGCTATCCTTGGAGGATGCTTAGTATTAAATATTTAGTTCTTCAAGAACTATCTTAAACCTTCATAAACAATGATAAAATTTTGATTGTTTGCAATCCTTCAGGGATGCTTTAATCTTAATTTAGTTTAAGCTCTTTAGAAATTGTTTGAGCAATCCTTCAAGGATGCTTTAATGTTAACTTTTAGTTCTTCAGGAACTATATCTCAAGTCTTTTTAAACAATCATAAAAAAAAATTAATTGTTTAAGTGATCCTTCGGGGATGCTTTGATATTAAATTTAATTTTTCTTTTGTTTACACATAGAGAATATATGTACACACATGTATGATACATTGATCTGATCAGTACCTCAAATGATTTGATTATACTCAAAATAAAGAAACAGACACAAGTATAACAACCATTGAACAATTATGGATATTTTAATATACTGCTCATGATGGTATTAGTAACAATGTGTAACCACATGACAATTACCAATAAAGTATTGTGCTCCTAATTAATAGCTTCAAATATCACAATGGATGAACATTTGAGAATCTTGTAAAAACTGATCTAGCAATAGTGATTGTTCTAAACAAAATTATTCATGAAATGCAACTTGAGGACTTTGATATTAAGGCAGAAAAGAATGGACACGGTCAACTAAAACACAAATCAAAGTGCTTAAGGATTATCTGCACAATCAAAGTGCTTAGACATTTTAGATCCTGAGGTAGTAAACCTCAAATATGTTTTGTCCATTGCATGTCTGTGTTTTATGCAAAGATTATATTCTTCCTGCTTTAGATGTTGCATAAGAATTATAACTTGCACTTGATATTTAGAGCACATGTCCTAGACTTTTGATGCCATTGAGCAAATGATAGAGCTTGATCTAGTAAACCTCAAATATGATCCACTAAGCAACCATTATGGTCTACAAGCCGTAAATTAAAGGAAAAAATAAAAAATTTGCTTGACAACAATTGAACTAAAAAAAATCTAAGGAAGGACAATTGAACTATGTTTTCTATAAAATGAAAACATAGTGGATGTAGATCAGTTTTATGAATTCCTATTAGTAAGAAGAAAGTGCAAAAAAAAAAAAGAAAAAAGATTGTGCAGAGACTAAATAATATTAATTGGTTTGTATGTTTGGGAAGGATTTTGGGTTATTTGCATTGTTCAAACAAATATAGTTTGATGTCTTTTTAAAAGGAATATTCACCGCAGGAATTGATGAGTGAGAATAGAAATTGGTAAATTTATTGCTTATTAAAATTATTTTATTTGGAATATTAAGTCTGTTTGTGTTTTTTAGTAGGCCCGTGTGACAGCACGGGTCAAAAGTCTAGTATATATATATATAGAAGATTGCTTTTTAGGCCCCCCCAATATCTCTTTAGACCCCCTAAAAATACAAAAATAACCTTTATAATACATCCGGTAGTTACATATCGGTAGTGCATTTTAAATTTTCACATTTTACACCTTCGGTATGTACATACCGGAGGCACATTTACAAATTTTCGCTTTTATCGCATTATGTTATTTAAATGTACATGCTCTGCTATGTTGGAAAATTCACAAACTTTTGGTAGGGTGCATAAAATTTACAGAAATAAAAGGATCAAACTTTTCATTGAATATGACAGAACTCTAAAAAAATTATGCAGAAACAATACGAGAGAGGAAGAAGCAAGGTTTACCTTCTAAATGATTGCAATTGAGTAAAGATTGACGCCATTTGTTCTATTAATTGTGATGAAAACACAACAAAAATTGGCCAAAAAACGCAAGGTATGGAACAATATTGAAGCTTAGAAAATAACTCTTAAAAAACTGCACCATTTTATACAGATAACAACGTGGGTGGAGTACGGTATATATATACCGGAGGTGTAATTGAGAAATCGCAAAATGAATGTTCCTCCAGAACATAACTACGATAAACGTGAAAATTTGTAAATATGCCTCCGGTATGTACATATCGAAGGTGTAAAATGTGAAAATTTAAAATGCACTACCTGTATGTAACTACCGGATGTATTATAAAGGTTATTTTTGTATTTTTAGGGGGCCTAAAGAGATATTGGGGGGCCTAAAAAGCAATCTTCATATATATATATATGACTGACCCGATAGAGAAAGCGTGAAACCACTAACCCTAGTCTATCCCTTACTCTGAAGATGAAGAAAAAGAAAAGAGAATCGGCAATTCAGCAAGCATCATCCATAGCGATGATGCCGGTAGATTGGTCTGAACTTCCAAACGACCTTTTGAATCTGATATCGCAACTATTCGACAACAAAATCGATCTCAATAGCTTCCGATCAATATGTTCCAATTGGCGTTCTGCTTCCATCCCAAATCAGCACCGTAACATTTTTACACTTCAGTTCCCACTCTTCCGACCCCCATTCAACATTGATTCCATCAACAACATCTCTGAATTCCGTAACCTCTCTAAACACGGTTTCTTCCTCATCAAACCACCACAAGTTGGTCGCCATCGTCGTCCTTGGTTGTTTAGAATTACACAAAACTCAACTGGCAAAATACAATTCCACGACCCACTCCTACGACGTGGCTTACATTCATCTTCTGATCCCGTCTTCTTTGACTTCAACAAATTCTCCCTTCTTCATCTGGCAACCAACTTCATTTGCATTGACGAACAAATGAAACTACCAATCTCATTAACAGACATGTCATTTAGGAACCCTACAAAAGCCATTGCCGTCACGTCCCATGGAAATAAACCTATCATTCTCGGCACCTTTGCCTGTTCTCGAGGATGTCCAGTAGTGTTCAAATGCGGTGATGAGAATTGGAAGGCTATACCTAACATGTCGGCTTATTTTGGAGACATTTGTGTTTTCAAAGGCCGACCTTATGCGGTAGACAATACTGGACGGACAGTTACTGTTGAACTTGGACCTGAGGATTCCACTGTCCAGTTAGTGGCTCAATCTTTGGTTGGTGGTGGAGATATTAAATTCTTGGTGGAGAGCGACAGTGATTTGTTGTTAGCAGATGTTTACCAGCGGAGGTTTGATGCTCCTGATGAACATATAAGGATTAACGTGTTTAAGCTTAATGAAAAGGAAAAGAAGTGGGTAAAGTTGGCGAATATAGGGGATAGAGTTTTGTTCTTGGGGTGGCTATGTTCATTTTCTGTTTCTGCATCGGATTTGTGTGTTCGGAAACGGAATTGTGTGATCATTATGGATAATATCTTCAATCGGTATTGTAAGACCTCTTTTTTGGACTTGGATGATGGTAGGGTTTTGGATTTGTCCAGTTATCCTAAATATTCTAAATTGTTCCGTACACCTCGGATAAAGAAGCTGAATTAGTAACAAAGTATGTTATCTTGCATTGAAAGGTTTCTAATGTCATTGTCATATATAGCTTTATTGTGCTTTGTTTTTGTTGTTAGACTCAGAATAAATTTTTCAACTTGTATTTGTAGAAAAAGACAATTTTTAATGTACATTGACTGTGGGTTTTTCTAACAAATGTGCGCTTGCGAAATAAGTATACACAGTTCTAATTTTTCACTAGCTCTTCATTTAATTTTCATATGCAATTAGCTTTTACTGAAATCTGGATCTATTTGAATATATGCAAGACATCACCATGGCAAGTTATCATTATGAATTTTCAAAACCAGATTTAACAATGAGGTTTGATTATCTTCTTTTGTTGTTCCTTTTGCAGACTATATGCTTTGAAAGAAACCCCTGAATCCTAATTACATATTCATATGAAAAGATGCTGGAAAATGAGGTGGAATTTTGGGTTGCCGGATAAGCGTTCTAACAGTTTCTTCAACTCGCTCGCTTATCGAAGAAAGTTGTGTTCTATTATTTTGTTATTGACCGCCTGCATTATTATGGTCCTGCTAAGTTTAAACTCAATTTATCAGTTACAAGTTTTAATATTCTATGAAATGACATAAATTTGTGTGACTTGATCAATGGATATGGAGTAAAAGCCATCTCCTTAATTATTAGTTGATTTGATGTTTGAAATATTGAAGAGTTATAATTTCTAGATGATTGATTATTCAAACTCCTAATATTTTCTTCTATTCTTGCTAATATTCTGATTTTGTTAGTGAAAAGAAGTGTTTCTGGATATCCTTCTTGGGTTTTAGATGTCAAGTCTTGTTTTTACTAATTCTGTACCTATCTGATTACAATAAATTGTATGGTCTACTTTTAATCGCCGTTATGGTTTATGGAGTTTGATAACATGGTAGAGCAAGTTGGTTCCAATACCATATGTGAATAAAATGATTTGTATTATGCATTGATCTGTATTATGCAAGTTTGCTACATTATAGGGGTCAAATATTTGATCTGTGCTCATTGATTACTTGATGAGTGTGAGTAGAGGGTGAATAGTCTAGGTTATAATTATTTGAATAATGGTCAACCTTGTTCTGCACCGCCTTTGATCGTGTGATCAGGTTTAGCACATACATCACCTCCTATTATCTCACTCTCATTTTAAAATCAATACGGTTTACATTTACCGCCCAATGCCCACTTTCATAACGATCATTTCAGCTGACTTGGTTCTGATTCCAAGTTCACCTTTCCCAACTCACTATTTCTTCGCATGCTTTTAAGGATGTTCTAAAGTTGGAAGAGGGGTATCCTCTCACATTTACTTCTTTTTTCCTTTACCATATCTTAAACATTAAGGAGAATTGCTGTTCCCACATTACATAAGGCTGTGCCACACGAGTAAATGACGTTTTTGCCCCTGCGGTAGTTATCTACCGAAGTTTGGAACCTTCAAGTTTTTTTTTGTAAGTCTAAGAGAATCTTGAAAAAAAAAAATTATGTAATAAGAGAATCTTGAAAAAAAAAATATTATGAGTTCTTCGGCACTTAAGTGCCGAGGTTTTTTTTTTTTTTTCGTTTTTTCGTCGGTAGTTAACTGTCGAAGGAACTTCGGTAGTTAACTGTCGAAGGAACTTCGGTAGTTAACTGCAGCCGGTTCCAAACTTCGGTAGTTAACTACCGCAGGGGCAAAAATGTCATTTACTCGTGTGGCACAGCCTTACGTAATGTGGGAACAACAATTCTCAACATTAAGGTTTTGGTACTTTTTCTTAATAAAGAATAATATTAATGTTACACTTTTATAACAATTGAAAAAGTATGATTTGGGTACTTGCATTCTCTTGGTGAATGGCCGTCTTTTACTTATAGTTGTTGAGAATAAGCTTTGAACAAAAGGATTTTAAGCTTGATTTGGAAGAAAACAAGAAAGATCACTTAACTGAATGATTAAGTTTGGCTATCTTGTGATGAAACTTCACCAAAACGATAACCACCGGTCCAAAAAAAGGATTATAGACCCGTTAAAATGAACCTTTTACGTCTGTGTTTATCGAATGTCTTAGAATGTCACGACATAGTATATGAGGATGTAATAGAACGTTTAAAGGAACCTTTTAATGTCCCAACTTAATATTTGGCGATGTTCTAATTTGTTCAAAAGAGTTGACTTAATTATAACATGGCGTAATAACACATTTAACGGAACATTTGAAGTTTATTTTTAAAGAAATAATCGGTTTAAACGAAGCAATTGAGCTCAAATGGTTGATAAGCTCGACCAAAGTATGAATTGTTTAGGAGAAATTGAGTTCAATTACTGTGTGGAAGAGTTCTTGGTCAGACTTTACTTTCTTCCGGCTATAAACTCTGAATTATTTGAGCTTGTTCCCCTTACAAGTGAAGGGCTAAAAAAAATGGGTTTAAAAATCCTCTAAAAAACAGGTTTAAAAATGTCTTTTTTTATTAGATATATAACATATACTATGATATTTTCCATTATTTTAAAATATTTTTTTATTTCATATTTATGAACGTGTAACATGAAACAATTATTTTTATATATAAATAATGTCTTTACAATATTATTATTATTAAAATTATTATTTTTACAAAAGCTTGTTACAATATCTTTTATGAAGTCGAATGATAAATAAAATAAAAAACGGTAAGAACCATTCAAGCACAAGGTGTATGGACTAAACAAAGTCGAAGTACAAACAATCCATACAAATTAACAATATTATATAGTTTATAGTAATATATGTAGATGATCGAGGGCTTCAAGCCTCTAGTTTTTAGATTAATCCCCATATATTATCGAGAAATCAATGTAACGATTAATGATTTTGTTACAAAACTTTGGTATATTTCACGAAGAAGGAACAAGAAGATGTGAGAAGAAACTGAGAAACCATTGTGATGACATTTCTGTCATATATACTTGCAACATAATTGTGTAAACTTTGATGGAAACATTCCCCCAAAAGGGTTACAAGCCTTGACATGCATATATATGAAATGGGTGTTAATTGAGTTACCATAGAATTGAATTGAATGTCAGTGGTGGATGATATCAACGAGGATAAATGCAATTGAGTAGTTTGGCACTATCTTGAAGAAATACAAAGCTTGTTTACATTTGAATCAAAAGTACTCCTCCGTTTCAAAATGAGTGTCGCTTTAGTCAATTACACACAGATTAAGAAATGAACTAAAGTAGTCAAATGTCATAGCAATTTTACTAAAATAACCCTACTTTATAAGAAAAAGACAAACTTAAAGTTGCATTGAAAATTGTGTGAGTGAGAAAAGTTGGAGTATTTATTGAGGGTAAAGTTGGAAGAAAAAAAATTAAAGTTGCATTGGAAATGTAAAGCGACATTCATTTTGAAACAATTTTTTTTTGCTAAAGCGATACTCATTTTAAAACGGATGGAGTATATGTTAATTTTATAAGAAGGCAAGCCAACCATGTTCCTCATACCCTTGACTTCAACCTATATTAGACTTTATTCATTTGTGAATGAGATAAATTTTATTTTTCGGTAAAAAAAAAAGTAATATGTGTATGATTTTTCCTTATTATATTGAATTTTACAAATCTACAAATATTTGTGGATATCTACATGCATAAATATTTATGAACGTTACTATAAAAAAAATTATGAATATGACAAGGAAGCACAATTGTGAATATGAGATCACCTTATGTTATTATTTTAAGAACAATAACGATGAAAGATATATTTGGGTTGAAGTTTTTTTTTTTTCTTTGTCTTAACCTTCTAGTTTTTAGAGTGGTTGATTATTTAAAGTTAGATTGAGAGATAAGTAAAGTCTAACTAGAGATTATTATAATTATGATTTCAAACTCAAATTCTTGTGATTTGTCTTTAAACAAAACACATTAACCTCAATTGAGTTGAATAGTTTGGTTAAGGAGGAAGTACTTTTTTTTTTTAGAGAAGGAAGTACTTTGCTAAAGCACTTTTTTTTTTAGCGTTTCTTTTAACTAATTAAGATGGACAATGTCAAATGGTGCTAGAAATTTGGTATGATGTGTCATAATTCAATGCCTTAAATTCCTTATTTCTGTTGATTATTTTGAAATTTTTATTCTACTCAAACTAAAACACGTGGTTTTATGTACCAAAAAAAAAACACGTGGTTTTATTTGTTACATACTCATATATCTTAGATCTGAAAGCCAAGTTTGTTTATTGTGAATTCAGCTTTGAAGAGTATGGAGATGAATGAGGTGCAAAATGAAAGGAAGAAGGAGGTGGATATAGCAGTAGTTGCAAATGACGGTGCTCTTTTAGATGATGATGGCAAACCCAAACGAACAGGTCTATAGCTCTTTTTCTTTCTCAAAATTTTCTGCATGGTGAATTATAGCACATACACTCCTAAAATAAGATGTGTGTCGGTGTCGAACACACGCGCACCGGTATCTACGTATATAAATTTTCTCAATAGCACCATGAATTCCTTAAATTCTTCTTGATTTTAAATATGCACCCTCTGGATTTGGAATTCTTTTCCTTTATGAGTCACTTAATTATGTTAATAAATTTTGGAAAGCGTACACACTTACCGTGTTTTGTTTTTGAGTATCTCTCCTACTAATGCCTCTTGCACGTTTTAGAATTAGGTTAAACAATTTGCTGCAAATATTTTGTGAGAGAAGATAGAAATTGAGGGAACTGCCCTTTGAAATTGGAAGACTAATACCTTTGAGGCTATGCAACTTATGGCTTTTCCCTCCAGCGCAATATTTTCTTTAACAGCTTAAATACATGTTGTTTACAAGATAATATTGTGCAAGTTCATCTATACACTCAACTCAATCCTGGTTTCCTTTTAAACCACAGGGACATTATGGACCGCAGCCGCGCATATCATAACGGCAGTGATTGGTGCTGGTGTGCTGACATTGCCATGGGTGATGGCTCAAATGGGATGGATCCTTGGTATATCATATATAATAATCGTAGGTACTGTCACACTCTACACATCCAATCTTCTAGCAGATTGTTACAGAACACCAGACCCTGTCACTGGCAAGAGGAATACTTACATGGAAGCTGTTAAAACCATCTTAGGTACAAAATTTATATATCATGTCATACAAGATCAATTTTAATTATGGTGCATAAATATATTTACATTTCTTTTTAGGTGGTAAAATGCATTTGATATGCGGAATTGTCCAATATGCTTTGCTTAGTGGAGCTGCAATTGGATACACAATTACAACATCTGTAGGCGTGGTGTAAGTTCTTTTATCGTATATTAAATTGTCATGACGAATATGGTGTAACACAAATAGCACATATTTGAATATCTTAACCATCAGGGTTTCGATTCTTGACCCGTACATTTGAAAAAACTTATATTAAGAGAGATGTCAGCATTTCAAATTAATCTCAGTTACACGAGAATTAATACTTGAGTTTTAAAAAATTTGTCATGAAATTTGCATTATATATTTTAACTTGATTAATTACAAAATGTTTCATATTTTAGGTCAATACAAAAAATTAATTGCTTCCACAAAAAGGGAATTGAAGCTCCATGCCAATTTTCTAATAATCCCTATATGATTGGTTTGGGAATTATTGAAATCTTCTTGTCTCAAATCCCCAATTTTCACAAGTTATCATGGCTCTCAATCATAGCAGCAGCAACATCTTTTGGTTATGCATTTATTGGTATTGGACTTTCTCTTGCTACCGTCATCCAAGGTTAATTTTCCCCTCTTCTTAGTCATTTCTAAATTATTTTTTATTATTACTATTTTTGGTATTGGACACTAATAATACATTCACATTAGATTTGAACTATTTTTGAGATTATAAAATCAAACTGTTACTAAATAAATTGATATTTATGTATTCTTTATAAAGTGAATGAATAAATTGAAACAGGGAAGGGAAAGAGTACCTCTTTAATTGGAGGAAACAGTGAGCAAAGTTCAGAAGACAAAGTGTGGAATATACTCATTGCATTGGGAAACACTGCACTTGCTAGCAGCTATTCTCAAATTGCTATAGATATTCAGGTATGAAATGAACCAAACTATAGTAGTTAAGGTCTTTTTATGGTCCATATCAGTAGTTTTCAAATTTTTATTATAGCACTTATAAAAAAAGAAAAAAAGAATTTTTAGTCCTCTATTTTAAAAACAGTTTATTAATTCTCCAATTTAGTTTTTTTCCAAATTTTTATCATTCATCTTATTTTTGTCGTTTTTTGATGATGTGGCTTATTCTATGTGCCGTGACAACACTTTTTTTACGTGGCGACGTTCATTAGGCATATATTTGTTGACATGAATATTCAGTATCTAATATTCAGTATGACCCAAAGAGTGAGATAAGAGACCAAAATTCTACAAGAAAAAGAAGTTATTAGCAAACAGAAGTTTTTTGTATTTACTGCAACCAGAATTGCATTCTCTTTCATTTAATTGAAATATATAATCATATGTGTGCTGTGAAAAATAGGATTCATTAAAGTCATCACCACCAGAAAATAAAGTGATGAAGATGGCAAACAAAGTAGGATTATCAGCAATGACAATTATCTTCCTCTTATGTGCCTGTTCTGGCTATGCTGCATTTGGTTCCAACACTCCAGGAAGCATCCTTATGGGGTCTGGCTTTAAAGAGCCTTTTTGGCTTGTTGATTTAGCCAATGTCTTCCTTGTTGTGCATTTGGTTGGAGCATATCAGGTTTCACACTAAACTTTTGAATTCTTCTTATTATCATTCACATCTTATGATTTATTTGAATATTAGAAGTAATCATTGATCATGAAGAAATTGTGCATATGCAGGTCATTGTCCAACCTATTTTCGGCGTGGTTGAATCGTTGGTTGGTCAAAGGTGGCCGAAATCAAGTTTTATAAGCCGAGAATACTCAATAGGCATTTGCAACTTGAACTTATTTAGGCTAATTTGGAGAACCATATTTGTCACAATAGTGACTATTCTGGCTATGGCAATGCCCTTTTTCAATGAAATGCTTGCACTTCTTGGAGCTATGGGGTATTGGCCATTAACAATATTTTTTCCAATTCAAATGTTTATAACCAAACAAAAGATTAGGAGACTAAGTATCAAATGGCTTGGACTCCAAACTTTGAACTTTATTTTTATGGTAATATCAATAGCTACAGCAACTGCAGCCATTCATGGGTTCAGTGAAGCATTTCATAAATACAAGCCATTTAAGTATAAAATGTAGCTTAGGTTTTTTAGGTAAGCTTTTAGCATGTAGAAGCTCTCAAGTTGGAATGTTTAATGGTAGATTATTGCATTGTAAAGATGAAGGAAATTTTGCATTTATTTGTTTTATCTTCTTATTCTTGCACTCCCCAGTCTTCTGATTTTCATCCATCTTGCCATTCATATGCATACACATCATAGCAATATTGAGATTGAACTGTTTCACTATTCATTTGTATTCATACTAGGTCATCTTTTGAATTCAGCTTGTACCAACAAAATGATAGTTATTGACATCTCTCGCATCAAGCAACATGGAAATGATCTATGACTTGTTTGGTAGTTAGTACAGAAAACCATAATTGACAACAATAATAGTTATTATTTAAAGTGACATTGATGACCGTTTTATTCTCGAGAGGGAATTTGAATTTTGTAACTTGAGATTATAAAGCTAATTAACGCCAGGGCCGATCCAAAGTAAGGCTAAAAAAAAGAGATTAAGAGAACTTGATAAAAAGGCCACATATTTAACTATTGATAAAAAAATTAAAAAAAAAATAAAAAAAAAGTCTTTTTAAAAAGGCTTTATATTCTACCAAACTTAACAAGATGTTATCTAAAATTAATAGTTTCAACAAAGATTAAATCGGTTGATTTTGTTATCAATAGAAAAAGAAATATCAAGTGAAACCGATTACATTAGTTTAAAAATGTATTTCCTCAACAAAAACAAAAAAAATAGAAATGTATTATGTATTATGGTTTGGTAAAAAGATGAAAACAAATATGATGGACTTAGTTATTTAAAAAAATTGATGGACATTTTTGTTAAATTTTAGATGATTATAACTTTTTTCTAAAAAAATATAATTAATTCATTATATCTATAGATATTGTGGATGCTTTAAAATATGTGATAGTCCGCCTAACACATGCATAAATAGAGTAGATACAAATATCGTATTTGTCCAATAGAGTGGACATGAATATCATATTATCTTTCTTCATGAATATCCATTTACATCTTGAGTCACATATGTAGTTAAGTCAAGTTTGGTCAGATCTAGGTCTATTGTAGACTCGACCATCGATCCGGCCTATTTTCAACTTTAATTTTATGCACCACTTTCTTACTTAATCCTAAAAGAGATATTACTACTACAATCTCCCATTAACCAATTATAATCCAAAGCAACATTGAACGATAGTTGTTTAGGTAAAAGTTCAAGGATAAATACGAGAGAAATACTACTGCATCTTCCATCTCGCCCTATGTAGAGAGAATCTAGAGCTAACATTGAAGAATAGATAGCCATAGCCTCCTTCCTTCGCTACGCTGAGGTCACTGTCATCAACATGCTTCCCCATTTCTCTTACCTTCTCCTTCGCCACACTCTCTTTAACTCCACCATGCCACGTGCCATCACTTGCATCTCTCAACTTCGTTTCTATTCCGTATTCAACAACAACTGCACCGTTCATTTTGATCGCAAGCAACTGCCGCAATCGTTTTGGGAAGTCGGAGGGTGTATCGGAAATTGAGATGCTCATTGCCAATGAAGGAGCCGAAGGAGTTAAAACTCTCTGTTCCCATTTGCATCGATAAAGAATTGCCCAAAAAATTCCTCCATGATCCTCAAATCACGGTTAGTTTCGACTTCATAGTTCTATAACTTATTTCACACCATTAATAGTAATAGTATAGTAACCAAAGTATTTATTAGGAGGATTTGATAAGGTGATGATAATATAAAGTGATGATAATATAAAGGGACTGGACGAGGCAACTTCTTTAGCAGAGTGTTTGATTTTTAAAAGTTGTTAAATATCATAAAAGTTTGTTATTTGTATTGTTTCACATTGCGTACCTATCTTTTGCAAATCAAACTGACCCCCAACTATAACTATAAGTGTTGATGTGTTAAACTCAAGTGTGAGTTAGAAGTCTGACATCAGATAGAATAAAAGATGTTGAGGAATATAAGTGAGAAGTTGCTCTTTGTCCAATGTGTTAATCTATCGGAATGTTTAAGGCTCATCCAAGTCCTAAGTAGCTCTGATTTGTTGGTATAGCTTTTGGTCCCATAATTAATTCATCGGAAGGGACTAAAATATATGGCGGAGGGGAAGGGAGGGAATATTTTAAAAATTTTGTGTTTGTTTCAATTTTTAGAAGGGGAGGGAGAGGAAAGGGAGCAAAATCCCTCATAAGCTCATTTATTGTTCCCCCTCAAATTGGAGTTTTTTGGAGGGGAGGGGAGGGAAAGAGAGATGAGTTAATGCAATTTTAATTACATTGACATAATTATCCTCATGTTTATTTTTAAATGACTAAACCGTCCTTATTAAAAATTTAAGTGTTTTCAACATATTGCTTATTACCATCTTTTTTGTAACATGGCAATGTCAATTTTTTTTTTTAATGAGAACTGCATAATCTTGTCTTCTAATTTTTTTTTTTACGTGAATTCACTTTTTTGACTAACGTTGCTTTTATTTTTTTTTATTTAGATATATTTATTTTATAGTTTTTAGTTGTATTATATATTAAAACATAATTAATAAAATTTGTAGAAGATTTTTTTATAAATATATTTTAAAAATAATTTCTAACAATAAATTTTTTATAAATTTTTTTATATTGTACTAGATTATTTTAGAAGTGCTCTAATATTTATGAATACCTAATATTTTGTTAGAACTTTTGTGTTTGATTATTTATAGAGTTTTTGGTTGCTGAGTTTTCATGTTTAAATTTTTATGAAGTGAATAATATAAAAATCATGATATTGTTTTAAGGTTAGAGGATAAAAAAGTAATTTGGTTTTAAAATCTCTCCCCTCCCCTTATGAACCAAACACATATTTAATTAAAATCTCTTCCCTCCCCTTCCCTCCCATCATTCTTAAAATTCTGAATTTATTCTGAATTTAATCGCGGATTTATCTGAATTTTTTAAATTCAATCCATGTTGTTATAAAATTCTTAAAATTAAAAATATATTAATCATAAGTTTATCATTCTCTAAAAAATTGTTTTCCAAAAATGTGAAATATTTGTCCAATATATCTCCTACCTCCAAAAGTCCTCCTTTCTCCTCCCTCCGAACTCCCAAACAAAGTCTTAAAGAAATATCAGCTAGTTTATGAGAAAAATCAAATGTTAATATACTAATAATTTCCATAAACTATATAAAATTCATCAAGTTAGTCGCAAAACTATATGAAATCTGTCTAGAGATACCAAGGATTAAAGAGATTGATTTCATATAGTTTAAGAACTGTTTATTAGTCTGGGAATTAAATAGGAGTAAGAGTAATACTTGAGGGAGTGAAGGACTAAATTGATGATTATCATGGATGTATTAAATTATCAACTGCTATTTTTTTTAAAGAAACAGAATATTATATCAGAGTTCTACATTATTCATTATTTTTTGAGCCTTTGGTTTTTACTGTGTGCTTCTTTGTAGTGATGAGCATATACGAAAAGCCAACAGGGATTGGAGACGTAAAAATCACCCTACCGATGTTGTCACTATGTCAAGTTATGTACCTGGGCACAAACCTCGTATTGTAAGAATTGCATTTTCTACCTCATCATCATCATCATAAGCATAAAAACTCACAACTTACATGGAATGCCAATTGATGATTTCCTTTGATTGCAGCTTATGTTGGGTAGTATTCTAGTTTCTCTTGAGACAGCAGCTAGCTGGACAAACGGAGGAAAGAGGTCACACTAAGAGAAAACTCCCTAATTGAAAATGTTTTATATTTTGTTTTGAGTCGAGAGAAAAGAGCTATCTGTTAGATGGAGCTACAACTAAGGCCACTCCTAGTAGGAAAGAGCTATCAATGAGATGGAGTTAGTTCTCGAACCATCAATTTTGATTATTTTCACTAAATGGAGTTTTCTTATATCATAAGGATAAACTCATAGTTTAAAAGGTGTCATAAAAATTCCCCTAATAATTTAGTTCATTTTATGACAGTTTGGTTAAACAAGCTAAGAGCAACATATTTTTTATGTCGGCGACATTGGATTCAGAAATATTCTTATTTGATTTTGGATTAATAGAATTTTGTAAATGAACATTAGATTCGAGAAACTTAATTACTCGTGCCCATATATGTTTCCCTTCTAGTCGGTGGTGGTTGTTGTCTCCTCACTAAGTCCTTGTGGCTTACTCTTTCGTTTTCTATTTTTTTCAGATTCCCACACAGCTGAGTAGAAAGCTGCTAGTAGACTCAAGGTTCAGCAGTGTCACATTTTTTGGTAGGCCACCTTGATGGACGACTCTTTTGCTTACGTATATATTCTAGTTAGTGTATCTGCAGCTATTTGAAGTCTAGAATGTCTTATTTTGAGTTGTACAAGTATGTAAAAATGTCTTTTTGAGTTTCTGGTTGAAGGAAACAGGTTTATGGACAGGATTCAGATCTTGGAAACGTTGAAAATACAGACGATACTCTGTCCAAATTTCTGTAAATATTATTTTGAAGTAAAATTAGTAATTTAAAGATTACTGAAATGTCATTTGTCAAGTTTGATTGTTAGGCTTGTCGGACTAAATTCATAAGCCCGTGCGCCGGTCATGATTATTATGTTTGGATCGTGACACTACCCAATCATGGCATGAAAGTAGAAAATGGTCAGCACCTTGGCTTCTGTTCCAATAAGGATACTTGTAAGCGAATGACCTTATACACACCGAAAGGAAGAAAGAAAACATGGCACATCAGTTACTAAAATACAGCATGACGAGGCATATCAGTTATTAAAAACAAGACCTTAAAGAACAAAACACATTAGTTACTAAAAAGACAGCATGACATGGAATATGATTTATTAAAATTTTAATGTTACAGGTGAGTGAAAATAGATCACATACTGCTTCCATCATAGGCTGCTTCCATTCATCTTCTATTCTTCTTCTCTTTTACATGCTGCTAGAAACTAGCTCACATGGTGGCGATAACGAAGACAATATTTACAGAGCCAAGGAGCCGGGCTGCGAATAACTGTCGCAAGACCTGCCTTAAGTTTTGAGTGTGAGGGGTTCAGCACTAACCCTCGGAACCTGAGTGTCACAAGTTTTAAAAATTCTTGTAATGAATGTTTTCAGCATGCTCTATAATATATGTTTATGTTTATATGATGACATATAAACATTCCAATTGAACCACAAAATTCCATTGCATCCATTCTACTAGCTAGCTTCCTCAACAATCCTAATCTCAAATCTTCAAAGCATACACAACTCTGTAAATTGAAAAAAGGGTCACTGATGTGAATAGCAAACACAAATTTTGAGGTTCATGAAACGTGTATACTTACTAAGAGTAAATTTATCTTTATCAACTAAATGTAAAGCAATATTCAAAAACTTCTTCAAACCCATTACTACATTGTTTAGGCTATTAATTAACTATTTCACTCAAAAGATCCGTTCAATTCCACCATAACAAGCCTAAGTTTTATTAATCTTTACAATAACTCCAAAAAAAATTCTGTAGGAAATTGGCTAAAATTTATAAGCTTAAAACGGCTAAAATTTACAATAAGACAGTCTACTAATTGAACTAAAGCACTTGCAAACTCTGATAATTTCCATCAATCAAGTATGAAAAACCATCTTGCTTATGAAGCACCGATACAGACACCGAACTCAACACTTACATTGATTTGTCGTCACCAATATTAATTTAAGAAAGTAACATACTTAAATGTAATCACATGTGTTGGTGTCGTGTCAGTGTCGAACACAAACATATGTTGGGCACCTGACACGCCATCTATGAGAAGTGTTTGTGCTACAAAACATCCTCCACATTATATTCAAACAATATTTTAGACTGCACAAATACTTAAATGTAATCAACGTTTATATTAATGATAGTAATATAAAGTTTAAAAAGGAAACCACAAACCTGCGATTAATTGAGAGAATCTAGCTCCGGTGCTCCTTTTGTTTTCTGAATCTAGCCCAAGTCTTTCTTTGAAGATTTATAAGGATTGAAAATTTCTTTCGTTTCATTTTCTTTTCTGATAATGATAATGAAGCATTGAGATATTCATTTGATTTTGTCTTTACTAATATAAGGATTGGTGAATATAACATTATCCTCCTCCCTGTTGCTTTTCTCCATTAACTCGTGGATTCCCATTTGTGCACTTCTTAATATTTTATTCTTCTCATCCGCACTAAGATTCAAATCCCATTTAATCTTAAACTTAAATTCCAAATGGATCCATTCATTTTTCAAAAGTCCTTTGTCCATATTATACTCGTATTGTCTACAGAATTCATTATGTTCTTCCAATTTCATATGAAACAAACATGTATGTCCCGAGTGCCCACAGATTTCGGGGTAACAACCTATCTCAATTTCATATCCATTCACAAAAAAATAGACTTTTGGGTCAACCCAATTGTCTTTCGGAAGAATAATAATAAAAGTAACAGAAGGGATCTTTTTACGAAACCAGAAAGAAATTGTGTTTCCCTTGCTTTGGTGCTCAAACCAATCTGGTATCCCCTCTGTTCCGTTTGGGAAATACAAATAAGTGCATCGAGCTTCATGTAGTTTCTGTTAGTTTATATGAAATACAAATATATACATTACACATTATCAAATATATATATATATAAAAGATGTCTAATACTAGTGCAATAAAAAACAACAACAAACCTGACTCAATAACATTCTTTTACTTGAGGAACTCAATGAGTTGCATTCATACGCAAAAAGCTCTTTAAGATTTGGTGGAATCCCTCTAATTTCCTCAAGATACTTGCAGTAACTCACGTTAATTTTAACAAGATGGTGACATTCACTAAGGCACTCAGGAAGAGTTTTGAACTTGCTCTTCATTAAGTTTAGATATATCACATTAACACACCACTTGAGAAGTATTGGGAGACATTCATCTGAGAGATTGTTATTTACGAGTGAAAGAGCTTTTACATTGGAAAACACTATAGAATACATTTTCCCATTATGTTTTGGGAACCGCATTCCACGTCCCTCTAGTGATAACCGAGAAAGTCCACTGAGATTTTGAAATGAAGATGGCAATTCTCTTATGGAAGTTTCATACAACAAAATATTTTCTATATTTGTCATCTTGCATAATAATTTTGGAAAGCTATTGAGACTCCAACACCCAGAGAGTTCCATTTCCTTAAGAGAGGGCAGTTGTAAGGGTGGAAAACTCTTTAGCTTTCTGCAACCCATTGCATCTAAGATTTCAAGTTTAATTAGGTACCCAACTGAATTGTGAATTGTAATTAAATTCTTACAATCTTTAAATGAGAGCTTTTTTAAATTAGGAAGTCCTGAGACATCAGATATATGGGTTAAATATTCACAATGGTCTAATATCAAGACATTCATATCCTGGAACTTCTGCATACACACAAGGAGAAACAATAAATAAACTAAAAATCAAAGACTATACTCTCATAGTGATTTTTTTTGTTGACGTAAACAAAATCATTGTGAGTTTCTAAATATATACAAATAGAAAATGAAATCATTTCACTTGCCTTGTTCGAAAAACAAGATGATAATGACTCCGAAGTAAATCCTTTCCATTTCAATACTTTCAAACTGCTTCGAAGGTACTTCAGACCTTTAGAAAAATGCCCATTTTCAATGACAAGTGTTTTGAGATTTGTCATCTTCTTGAAGGCCTTTCCTTTCTGGTCTATTACAGGTTCCATCGAGTGGAAATTCATATATATCATTTCAACTTTACTAGTTCCCTTTTAACAAAACAAAAAAACATGAATCAACAACAATAAAAATAAGATATAGATAAACTTACATGTAAATAATAAATACTAGTATGAGATGGTCATATTTTGTCCAAAAAGAGCAAAGTCGTATTAAAACTAAATAACAAATTGATCATTGATATCAATCTTACTCACAGTGTTTTTATTTAAAACATGAACTATATCATCTTGACACCATAACCTACTTCGTTCTCCAGGCTCTTTAGGTGATTCTTGGCGGACCACTTCTTTACCCATGTCCTCTATCATGTCATGTAATGTCACATGACTATAATATTGGTCTATGAGAGATTTTTCAGCCAACACTCCTAGATGATGTGTTATGCAGTGGCCATAATGAGAATGAAGTATATGTTTGGCATCTTCCCATTCATATCCTTTGAAGCAACAAGCAATGTCTAAAAAGACACTCTGCTCCTCTTCTTCCAAACCATCATAGCTCACTTTAAGTATCTTTTGGATCTCTTTATTGGGAATCTTATCATACCCATCTAATGTACCCTTCCATTCTTCTATGCTCTTTCCAAACAAGTTAGAACCCACAATTTCTAAAACTAACGGAAGGCCAGAAGCATAAGCAACTGCACGAATTAAAATCTCATTGTAAATTGATGGAACTGGATCATTTTTAAAAGCCATCCAACTCAACAATTCAAGAGCTTCGGTCCCATACAACCCTTCTACTTCATGCGTACTTTCTATCCCATGACAGGTTAGTAATTGCTTGTCTCGAGTGGTAACGACGACTCTGCTTCCATAGCCGAACCAATCAAGTCCTCCAGCCAAAGCATGCAATTGTTTTATATCGTTAACATCATCGAGAATCAAAAGAATCTTCTTTCTACATAGCCTTTCCTTAATGATTGGAATGCCCTCACTAACATGGTCTAACTTAATTTCCAATCCAGTTGTTTTTAAAAGGAGCTTCTCTTGGAGATGTTTCAAGTTACTTATAGCTGAATTTTCTCTCACATCATGAAGAAAACATAATCCTTCAAATTGATCAGCAATAAAATTATAGATTGCTCTTGCAAGGGTTGATTTACCCAAGCCTCCAATCCCATAAATTCCAACCATATGGACCCCATCATCAGATCCATTATCAAGAAGCAATTTCACTTGTTGTACTTGAGACCATAATCCAACAGGGTAATTGGCAACATGTAAGGGCTCACGACTGATCTTGTTGGAGATGTATTTGACTATCTCTCCAATAAACTTGTATTCATATCTATTCATGTCAAATAATGCAAGTTAGTAATAGTATGTAACAACATCACACAATCACATCCATGCATGTACTCAAAATATATTATACGTTTCTAACTATTTCGTCATATAAACAACTAATACTTATTTAGAAACGTAAATAAAAAAGGTTTTAGCCATTTATGGTTTAAGATGGTATTATCGAGGAATAGAAATTAAATAAATAAAATGAAAAAAGGAAAACAAGAATTAAGTAAAGAGCAGTACCCACGACTAGAATGGTAGCCAGACAAGTTAGAAGCTTGGGTCAGAGCCAACTTCCATTGATGCAACCGCTCCATGTTTTTCTTGCTATTTTGGAAACTCTCTTCGTGCTTAGTGAGATGTTCACCATAACTCCCACTTTGATGTCGTATGTGAGTAGGATCCACGCCATAGAAGACGGGCAAAATGAGACGACCCTTTTTCTTGTAGCAGTGAATGATGTGGACAAGTTCGTCCAAACAAAATGAAGAAGAGGCATAGTTGATAGAAAACACAGGAATAAAAATCCTAGACTCTTCAATGGCATTGTCGAGTGATGGTTTGATTTCATCCCCTCTTTGAAGTTCACGATCATCAATGAAGGTGTGGATTCCCTTGTCAGTAAGAGCCTTGTAGAGATGGCCAATAAAACCCTCACGAGTGTCACCGCCTCTGAAGTTGAGGAAGACCTGGTAGGCAAATCCATATGAGATTGAAGAGGAAGAGGAAGGTGATTGCATAGCCATGAGAACTGAGAAGAAATTAATGGAAGATAGGAGGATTGTTTGAGAATATAGAATATGGATGAGTAGGTGTATACTATTGTTGGCCTCTGTAATATAAAACTATGTAACAGTATATATAAAAATTGCAATCTATGAACTTCGTTACCTTTTCGCCTCCGTGTGACTTGTGTCGAGTCTGTTAAAATATAATAAAAAAAAACCAATTTTAACAACTCTCTGTCACACATTAATATAATAATTGTCTCACTCTCTAAGCGTAGGGACAGGAAGTAGATGCCGACGTTGAATAATTATTTTATAGGTGTTGTTTATTTTCTATGAAACAATATTGAAGGTGTGATAATTGATACAATATACATATCAAAAGTAAATGGTAGTTAATCATAAACTATTTTCATAAGACTTTTTTTTTGTTGTTGTTTTATAGGAACCCTATCGCCGAAAGTAATTCTATTTTAGTCATGTTGGATACTAAATGTGGACACCTTTTATAGTCAGAATTCAGATATTAGTTCGCTATGTTATGATAGCCCAACTCCTTTAGTTAGATCCAACCTCTGTGTTGAAACGGCGAGTTAATTACCATCCAAGGTGTGAGAAATTTGTGCCCAATCAAAAGTACTAATCTTCTCTTGGCAATTGATTTTGAATCGCCTCCCAACAAAGGTGAACCTTTCCAAGAGTAGAGTTATTCGTGATATGTTAAGGAGTTAGATTGCATATGGTGTAGGGGAATGTCGGAATAAGATAATCACTTTAATGTTAAGCTGAGAGATGGATATTTGAGAGATAATTGGAACCAAATAAGCAAGCAAGATATAGGTACTCCTAAAGGATGTTACACCAGATGGTTCACAAATCGTTAAAGATTTGAGAAATAGAATTAAAAATGCTAACCAAATGGAAACTAGATTTCTGATTTAATTCAACTAAATGAAGATTTTCTTATGCATACATACCATCACATTATTGAGGTTTCATATTATCCCATTAAGAATTTGAACTGCATTGCCATTTATTGTATTCACACCAGGTCATCTTTTGAATTTAGCTTGTACTAATAAAACAAAAATAGTCGATAATCTCTCGAATCAAGCAATCTGGATTTCAGGAGTTAAAACTCTTTCAATTTCTGATGTGAGAATGAATGTCAATTTCAGGAGTTATTCAAAAGTTGTTTTGCAAAGGATGATTATGCCAATATATATAGTCATTCGACATTGTCTTTGCAAGGCTAGCGAACCTTTGTGAAGGGAAACTCTAAAATTTGAAGTTGCAGAATGTGTATTTATATGTAAAAAAAGGTGGCATGCCTAAAGAGTTTTGTATAAGGGATTCATCATATAGGTTTAAGAATTTGTTTTAATTTAATTGTATGAGCCGTTGTAAAGTTGAACACATGTAAAATATTCAAATTGAGGAGTATTAGTGAAATGAAGTTACCTTGTTATCAAATTCCTTGATTTCACGTTTCTTTCTTTCTTTCTTTCTTTTGCGTGTTCATGCCATGCCTTTAAATTCTATAAAATGAATTGATTTTGACCTAGTTTTAGTATGATTCTTTTTTTAAAGCAACATGTCTAGAAACTTTTTTTTTCAATTACGATGAAGAAAATATTTTTTTTTTTTGGTAGATAGACGAAATGGCAAAGCCATTATAAACTCACACACAAGTGGAGGTACCGGGGTTCGAACCCCGGTCATGGCATCCGGCCTAACAATTTCGGCATTTTTGCCAGTTGAGCTAGGACTTCTGGATGATGAAGAAAATTCATCATTTCTTTACAATAAAATATGAAGAAAATATTTTATTGTAAAGAAATGATGAATAAATGCCAAAATCAGAATTGTAGACGGGAAATAAATGGGAGATATGACATTATTGTAAAGATTTTATTTGATTGTTTCTTTTTTTAACACTTAAGAAAAGGTGTTTAATTGGATGATTTTAATTGTTTGATAGTGTAAACTTATTTTACACCGTTAGTCTATTCTAATTAATCTCTCTTCGAAAATGTGTCCTCCTTGAACAATGTTGTATCCACGTGTTAACTTCCTATGAAGTTCCGATACTTCATACACGGCGACCTAACCGTATCAGATATGTATCAGATACCGATACTTCACGGATACATACCCACGAAGTATAAAAATTAATTATTTTAATTTTAAAAAAGTATTTTATCAGATACTTCATAGATACACAAGAATACTTATAAGATATTTCACAAATGCGCATCTTAGAAAAGATGAAGGATAAAAGGTAAGACAATGTTGTGAAAATTCGATGGAGATATATATGATTCAATTTTAGATATACATCAGTATAATTCTTTCTCTATGAATCACTTAAAATTATACTATTTGTGGATGAAGGTAACGAGAGAGAAGATATTCAATTAATCAACGTTAGACAAAATTTTGGTTAAATTCTTTTAGTGATATACTTATGTTGATATCCTTTTGTCAAAAAAAAAAAACTTATGTTGATATCCTAACATATGAATGAAAATATAATATGATTTATACAAAAAATTTACATTTTTTTTATTTTGATAACATGTATTATTTTTTTTAAATTATGACTTTTAGATTAATATAATAATGAAGAGTAATTCATGTTTATTTTCTTCAAGTAATTTACATGAATATAAGTTTTAATATAAAAAATTTGTTGATAGATCTTAAATTTTAAAAACTTCATGTATCCCCGTACCCGTATCATATCGTACCACACCCGCACAACGTATTTAGGCTTCATAGTTAAGGCCCTAAGAGATTTTGAAAAAAGACTCAAGATATTAGTACATTTTATAATTATAAATTTAATGCTTATGATACTGTATTCAAAGGCATACTAAAATAACAGTGTGAACATATGAATTCAGTCAATATTCCTGAAAAAATAAATATAAATTCAGTCAACATATAAAAAAAATAATATCCTAAAATAGTTAAAACATTAATAATGTTCAAATAATTTTAATTATAATATTTCAGACGAATGATTATTTGCCTATAAATAAGTACATATTTTTTTAACATCTCTTCATTCTTTTCTTTTCAAACCCAACTTGGTTACAATGGAAATTGCATTGAAGATGTTCTTTAAGTTTTTTATGTTAGTTGTTGTAATTGCAAGTGCTATGGTTGGCAATGTTAAAGCTTTACCACCTTGTTGTCGAACTGAACCTATAGAATGTCAACCAATCACATGTCCTAGGCCCCCTTGCTGCCATCTACCAGCCAAGTATATATGAAGCCGTAAAGCTATGGAGAACTTCCATTATCTTTAAAATCAATCATTATATATGTATTGAGAAAAACTCATCTCCTATGTAATAATTACATTAATAAAATTGGTTAAAAATTATATTTTCTTAGTGGTTGCCTTTATCATTATTTGTAGGAAACACAGTATATCTCAATTATCTTATTATTATAGGAAAAATAATTTTTTTCAATTTCTACCAAATGATCTTTTTGCTTAAACATGTGGAATTTGACAGCTTATATATTAATGGAGAATTCGTTGTGGATCCTGCTAAATACTTTGGATTAATACTTGTCCACGTGAGCTTGGGTAAGTCTACGTATCAAATTTATATGCAAAATATCTAAGTGAGTTGGAATCCGTTTGTGTTAACAAGAGTTACGACATCTTTAAAAAAGGTTAAGACATATCTCAATGCTTATAGAATATTGTCAAAGGTACATATAAATTCATTAAAGAAATAATCACAATGATAACGAGAATTGAATTAATTTTGATTGTACGATTTCACTCTATCAATATTGTATGTGAGTTTTTTCAATGTGTTAACCTATAGGGTCCATTTGAATTGAATTTATACAAAATAACTTATGCAAATAAATAATCTTTTATGTATTATATTTTAAGCTTGTCAATATAACAATTTATGAAGTTACAATTTTAGTTAGTGAAAACTTATAAATTAATATTAAAGTTTATTTATTTGCATAAACTAAAAATAAACCAATCCAAACAAACCGGTTAGTAGGGAAAGAAGACATTAATAATTTGAAGTTAAACTGCAAAATAAATATAATTCAAGCTTAAATATGTTCTTCGTCCCTGTAATTTGGGTCAGTTTTGGTTTTTGTCCCTGCAAAAAAAAATATTGAAAAACATCCCTACAAAAAAAAATGTTTGAAAAAGGTCCCCTGGCTCCACCAAAACGCTAAAGTGGCATGGCATGGGTATGCACAAGTGGCAGTTGCTGACTGTGCAAGTTTTGCCACGTAGTCGGGCACATAATATTAAATTTTAAAAAACATTTTTAAAATTCTGAAAATTGTTTTTCAAAATAAAAAAATCATAAAAAAAATTCCGATTTTATAATGTTTTGATTTTGAAATATGAATAATTATATAATTCTTACGAAAATTTAATTTTTAAAAAGTTATTTCATTTTTTTCGAAAAGTTATTTCCGGATTTTATAATTTAAAAAAAAAATACATTTTTTTTAAAATTATATAATAAAAATAATTTCAAATTTTTTTTATATTTTGAAAATTTAATTTCATGTTTTAAAATTTAAAAAACGTTTAATATTACATGAGTTAACTCGACTATAATTTAAAGGAGTATTCCAGTTAATAAAGTCGAGTATCATATCATATGAGTTACCTAAAATTTGTGAGTAGTTCGAATCTCCACAAAACATTAGTCTCTGACATATATTTCCATTGCATCTCATCTCATCTCATCTCCCGCTAAGGTGATAAAAACGAAAGCAACATTGTTGAAGGATTGATTAGCCATAACTATAATATAATAATCTCCTTCTTCTTCATGCTTCCTCGTTTCTCTAACCTTCTACGCCACCCTCCCTTCAACTCCATCATGTCACGTGCCATCACGTGCTCTCTCCCTCAACCCCATTCCTCCTATTCCGTCTCATTCAACAACTCTTCCGTTTTTCCTTTCTCTAACTCTCCTCCTCGCCGTATCTTGTTTGCGCTATTTGCTCAGCAGCCGCAACCGTTTCGTGGAGTCCGTGCAGCCGGCGGAGGAGGAAAGAGAGAGTATCGGAAATTCAGAAGCCGAGCGCCGAAGAGGAAGAAGGAGTTAGAACTCTCCGTCCCTATTTGCATCGAAGAAAGTTTGCCTGATGATCCTGAAATCTTGGTTAGTTACTTTCTACTACTTCATCATCAATTCATTAATTAATTAATTAATCCCACTCTATTAGTATTAGTAGCAGTGATTGTTTCTGCTAGTTTTTTATTTTCTTTCTCATAAATGGATGGATTATATGTGAATTAGTTACTTTAGAGAAGCTAGATCCTTTCGTTTGACTGTTAATTTACATTCAAATAATGCTGTTTTTTCGTTTTAAAGAAACAAAATATTTATATTCAAGTTCTACTTTATTCATTCTTTTTTGGGTCTTTGTTTTTTCTGTGTGCAGAATATTGCAGAGATGCTTCGTCTAAATGTCCCAATGGCAATGAAACTGGCATTTGATGGTTTGAAAGGTTCAGAGTATAAAACAAGAGATACTGCTATAGATGATGTTGGCAGGTTTGAAAGTGTTGAGTTATCCGTGCTTCTTTGTAATGATGAGTTTATACAAAAACTTAACAGGGAATGGAGAGATGAAGATCACGCTACCGATGTTCTCTCAATGTCACAACATGAACCTGGACTCAATCTTCCTATTGTAAGAATTGCATTTTCCACCTCATCATCATAATTCATAAGTATACAGACTTACAACTTAGATGGAATGCCAATTGCCAAGTGCTTGATGAATTCCTTTATTTGCAGCTTATGTTGGGTGATATTGTAATTTCTCTTGAGACAGCGGCAAGACAAGCAGAGGAAAGAGGACACACACTTCTTGATGAGATCCGTATCCTCATGGTTGGTTTTATAATATTCTGACTATTTATTATTGTCTTTAGTTGAACTTTATTGTGTTACACTTCTGCAAATGGCATGGTTAAATTCACACGAGTTATACAATTGCTTAGCTTTATTCAGTTTTTTTCTTTATTTTCATTAACAAAAGTTGGTGCTTTAAACAGATCTTTTGAAATATGTGCTGTTAACTATAAATCTTGAAACAGAGTTCACTAGCCATTTCAAAAGAGAGAAATTAAAAGTTAAAGTAACGATGCCAAGAACTTTCAAATGCACTTACATACTAAATAATGGATAATGTCTGCACTGCAAGAATCATTGCACTGAGTGCTCAAGTATAAAACACAATCGAGTAGATATAAATTGTTGGTTGAAGCTTGAGGCAAACTGGTGTTTCATTTTCTTCTACTTGCGGGGATGTGTTGTTTGAAAAAAACAAAATGAGATGAGCATGTTGGTCATTTATCTTCCAAGACAGTATTATGCTGTGCGAACTAAAAGTTGACACTTGATAATGTTATACCTCATTTTAATCTTTTCTTCAGGTCCATGGCTTGTTACATCTTTTGGGATTTGATCATGAATTAAGTGAAGAGGCTGAAGTAGAAATGGAAAAAGAAGAGGAACTCCTTTTGCAAAGTCTTGGTTGGAAAGGAAAAGGGCTAATAAAGAGTGCATATGATGCTGAAGAAAATGCAAGTTCTCAGCAAAACAGTTCAGATGGTAATTTAATTTTTTTACTAGCACGCATCAACATCTGTGAACCAGTATGGTATTTTGGTTTTATGTGTTTCCCTCACATTCAAGTAACCGCCATTTGCACAAAAAAAATATGGGGGCAAATAATCTTATAGATGAATTGTCAAAGACAGGAAGAAAGAAGGCAGTCTTCGATTTTACAAACCAAAGTTCAGCTATATCTTCTGTGATATGGATGGTAAGATCTCTGCAAAACATACTCTTTACATTTTCCATTATCCTTTTTTTTTTTGTTTTTAATTGAATCCTGTATTATATAAAGGAACATTGCTGAACAGCAAAAGTCAAATTTCTACTTCAACTGCCAAGGCTTTGAGAGAGGCCTCAGCAAGGGGCGTGAAAATTGTGATAGCCACTGGAAAAGTAAGATGTTGTAGACCCGTGATTTGTCAGAATACCATGTTTTAAGCTATTTATTTTACACTGGCTAATACAAATGTGGATACAAAATGTCAGAATACTGGTCAATTATTGGTTGTTACTGCTGCTATTCTTAGCAATTTTTCTAATATAAATGTGGATATTCATATGGTTGAAAATATGTTCTGATCATTAATTTGAACATTGTGAATTAGGCTCGTCCAGCTGTGATAGATATTTTTAAGAAGGTGGATTTAGCTGGAAAAGATGGCATTGTTTCAGAATTTTCTCCTGGGGTTTTTTTACAGGTAATTTGGCGCCTTTTCATGTTTCTGTTGACACCTCTGATTCTACAAGGCAGTTCATATATGTTGAACTTGAAAGCATTTGTTTGTCTACAACAATTTAGCATGCATGCTTTAGCTGCTATTCAATATTCATCAAAATTATTTTAAATAATTGTGCTATTTCTCATTAAAAATAGTCAAACAACAGTGTTTCAAAAATTATGAAGAATTCAACAGTACGCAGTGAAGATGTTTGATGACAATTATGGCCATAAAGGATATTTGTTTGGATATTTTCTTAAAATGCTGATGAATAAGTAAGATGTAGGTTTTTACTATGAGAAATTTTGTTTACCTTGGTTCATAATTATCAATTCCAGATAGTGGCTGACCAGTTAGTGGGTAGGGGGATGGTCACTATACCAAAGACTGTAATTGTTAAATAATTTTACTATATTAAAATAAAAAGTAAATGAAATTAAAGACATATTCATAATAATAATAAATATAAATATAATAGGAGCGATCATAGACAAGATTCGAACTCCGGTTTAAAAAAAGTTTATTAAAGGCTATGAAAGAGTCATACTCTTAAGCTAAATTCACTAGTCAATAACAAGAAAGTGTTTAGAAATAAAGTAATTGAAGGCTATGAATGAAGGATGCCACGACTGCAGAGAACATGTAGGATGAAAAACAACAAAACAATCACAACGGACACAGATAGAGCAGAGGCGTGAGTAGGGCTAGAAACAGAATAGAGACAGATGGAGCCGGAGGCACATCTCTTTCCTCTACTCGAAAGCCTTTTGAGAGGCAGGTGTGCCCTTGTTTGGCAGGAAAAGGATTGGATTGTTTGGGAACAATGCTTTGAGCAGTGGCATATTGATAACGTAAATGTGAAGACTCTTACAAGTAATGATTATGACATCCGCTTTTAAGTACCATATATCTTTTTCGAGATAACTTAATCTCTTGGAAAGGTATAAAACAAAATGTAATTGATAGTTTGCTTTTCAGTAAATTGCCATGTCTAGCATTGTATTGTTTAATTGAATGACCAACAAAATGTAGTTTCTGATACTTTTGATTACAACTTTCCCACTATCACAGTTTCTATTATTTAAGATGCTGTTATTACCCTATGCCCTATCCAGGGGTTGCTTGTTTATGGTAGACAAGGTCGGGAAATATATAGGAGCAGCTTAGATCCGGACGTCTGTAGAGAGGTAATCTCTTTAACCCTCCTTTTTCAGTTTTTCGTAACAACAAATATTCATTAGAGTTCAACTTGTCCTGTATTCCTTTGTCCTTTTGGACTTTATTGCAAAGGTTAGCTGTGGCTTTTTAACTGTTTATCACTTTATTTCCCCATTGCTTATGAAACATTATGGTTGTGTTGTTGTTTTAGTCCTAAACCAAATCCCTGACACACCCTCAATAGCCATATTATGTTCATTGACTACAGACTTTTCAATTTTGCTTTCCTTTTACCTAATGAGAAAAACAAAAAACATTTATTATCGAGCTCACTTGCTGGGATCTATGGATGTCAATTTCGTATCCCAGTTTTCTACATAACAAAAAGATTGAGTATTTCAAATTTCAAAGTTAAATGCCTAAAGTATATATATTCTGAAATGTCAATTTTTGCAGGAATGTTCTTCTTGTAACTGTATATAAAAGTTGTGTTTCTTCTATGTGCAGGCATGTCTTTACTCTTTGGAGAGTAAGGTTCCACTTATTGCATTTTGTGAAGGCCGCTGCTTAACCCTTTTTCATGATCCACTTGTTGATTCACTCCATACAATATACCATGAACCAAAGGTACCTCATTATTTGGATCCTTTATGATTGCTTACATTCTATTTTGCTATTTGCTTTTTATTTTAGAGAAAAATACTTTACAGGCTGAGATCATCCCTTCTGTTGAAGATCTTCTGGCATCTGCCGACATACAGGTATTCACTAGGACATATTCTTGTTACCTCAATTATAGTATATAATTTACAATTATTATTAGCAGCTATTCACTGTTCTCTATTGAAGGTCTTCTTCCATACCAGGAAAGGGGGAATGACATGTAATTTGAAACCTTGTAGTTTGACATTTCACCTTAGAATTATATTTTTTTCTTTGTTTGTTTTGCTTCATAGTTTAATTTTATCCAATAAATATCACATACAAGTTTTTTCAAAAAATAAAACATATATATCACATACAATCTGTCAAAAAATATATATATATCACATACAAGTTTGTATTGACTGCATCCTGTCCTCAAAGACAACTGCAGTAAAAAATCTAACTAAATTTACTTTTATTATTGTCACTTTTCACTTAGATATCTTGCTAACAATTACATTTGGTTCTACAGAAAATGATTTTCTTAGACACTGCCCAGAGTGTGTCGGATACATTACGTCCATACTGGTCAGATGCAACAAAAGGTCGTGCCACTGTTGTTCAAGCTGTACCGGACATGCTGGAAATTGTACCCTTGGGAACATGTAAAGGGAACGGAGTAAAAGTGCTGCTTGATCACTTGGGAGTTACTGCTAATGAGGTGCCACAAATATCTATTTACCTCACACATTTATTTTGTTGTCTTTTTCTCTCAAACTCAGAAAGTGAAAGTAAGATTGGTATCATACAGAGTGGTACCGTATTTGAGTTAGCATAATACATTAATAATATAGCTAGTTGGATGACATTTCTTACAATAATGTAAACCATTAGATTCAACACATGTTTTCCATGACATGATTTTGTGATCATATTTCACTTTTAATAGACTTAAATAACCTTTTGGTTTATGTAAGTGTAACACATTATTTATTGGTTTTAATCTCTGAAAAATAGGAATATATGCTTTCTGTCATCATTATTTTGGTTCTAGTCCTTGTAATATTTGCTCTATATCGAATTAGTTCTTCCAACACTTAGACTATATTGATATTAGTTCCTAAAATATGACATCAATTTTATTTTACAAGTATTACTTCAACATGAACCAAATATTTCAAGGACTAAATTAGAACAAGGATAAAAATAAAAATTTAATGTTTTATCAGAATTAAATCCATCAATTGTGTTCATGGACTAACTGCAAAAAGAAAAACCATGTATTGCATTGAATAAGATTATTTAGGCCTTTAATATTGCAGCCGGCTGTGCTGACTTCTAATCTCACATTTCTTTACCCCAAATTTATGATATGCAGATAATGGCTATTGGTGATGGCGAAAATGATGTAGAGATGCTTGAGCTGGCTTCTTTAGGCATTGCACTGAGTAATGGATCAGAGAAGACCAAAGCTGTGGCAAACGTAATTGGTTTAAGCAACGATGAAGATGGTGCAGCCGACGCCATCTATCGATATGCATTCTGAGCAGCTGAAGGCTTCTCAATCATTGCATTCCCTTTCTACTGGGGTGTAAGTTGATACCCCTGATTAATTTTTTTTGGTTCCCATTCATTTTCTTTCACAAAAAGGTAAAGATGAACAAAACATATCATGACATTTATTTTAGTCATTATAGGCTGTAACTCATTCATTAAGGTTGCAATGTTTTCATGTCTAAAGGCATGGTAGCTTTGCTTCCCCTTTTAATATATGAAACATGATAGAAAGTTCAGGCTGTTACTGTGAAATTTTTTGATTATATCCGTTTGCCATGGTAGATAATAACCCTTGTGGGGATCATTACAATTTTTGTTGAAAAGATACCGGCCATAAAACTAGAGCTGTCAAGTTCTGAATGAATTCTTACAGCGTGTTTGTTGAGCCATATGTATATAACTTGTTGACTGTCAAACATATTTACAAATCACTGTTATTTACTTTAAGACACTGATTTACCTCAGATTTTTCACAACAGAAAGTGAAAAACCCTTTGCCAACAAAGGTTAACGGACATACTATTGACCTTAACTCACGATGTGTTAAAGCATTCGAAGTTTTGAGGTGTTTCACATGTTATTATTGTCATTAGATGTCACTAAATTTTTATTTGTTAAAGATATAGGTTGAAAATTTTAAAGGTTTTCGATTTGATCATTTTTTCTGGGACTTCGCTGATCACTTCATTTTATAACATAATGGGGTGAAACATGACAGGTGCATAAAATTGTAGTTTGAATGATCGATTTTAAGTTAACATTAGACTGTGGGATATCTCTAACTCAAAAGGTAGTGCCAAGAGAACAGGAAAAAGGGTGATTGAGCAACTGTCCGATCTTTGTTCAATGTTGCAGGAGCCAAGCAAAAAAATACATTTGTTCTAGAAGATTTTTTATTATATTGTTCGTTCCAATTGAGTTTGTTGCCTACTAAAGCACATCATAGAGCAAGTTTCCAATCTTAACCCATGTTTGGTTCTACATTTTGAGCTGTGAAAATTGATTATAGAGGTGTAAAATTGACTTTTCATGTCTTTGGTTGCTTCAAGTAGAATTGATTCTGTTTTCGAAATTGTTTTAAACTTGAAGTTAAGATTTGTAGCTAGTCTATTTTTACCCTAAAATTTGTTGTTCAAGTAAGATATTTTATAAAATTAATTTCAAAATCATTTTTTTTTGCACCGCAAAAGCATCGCAATTATTTATTTTGAACTTTAAAATATTGAAGTTGGATGGCATACCTAGCATTCTTTATTTTAACAATCATGCTTATTTATTTGTCGATTTAAGATTGAAGTGATAGACACTCAAGGTTTTTTTTTTTCTTCCGTCAATTTATTTGTCACTATTATATACTATACATTTTTAATTAAAAATTTATGTGCATACGAGGTATAAGAACTAAAAACAGACTATATCATTACAGTCAAAATTGAATTACTAACAAAATCAACAAAATCAAAAATAACTTTATACTAGGGGCGGATGCGCTCCACATGAAATTTTTCTTTTTTAAATAAAACGAATGCGATGTCACTTGTTAATGATACTAAAAAATAATTATAAGAAATAAGGAATGAGGGATGAGAAGAACTTATATTTAAAGTTATTAAAATTTACACCGTATGCGCAAACGAAGTAATTTTTCATTGAAAAACACCAATTGTTTATTAAAATACACAAGTTGTAAGACAAACTTATCATTTTAAATTTTTTAACATATGCAAATTTCAACATGATAGAAAAAACTCTTCTTATTTTTAATATAATTTGCATTATTGTTTCTTCAAAATTTTAGCCCCACATATACTAAATGTCGGATCCGCCTATACATACAACAAAATCATCTTCCATATTAATGCACGTTTAATTCTTCACCAAATGTATTGCAAAGATATTAGAGGGAAAATATTAAAATTAGTCAACAATTACTTATACATGGAATCATCCAGGGTTCTTAGTTTATTTTCATTGCTCTTAAAATTGAAAGGAATTTATGTAAATAAACAAGGTCAAGCCCCTTGCACAACGCATCTAGAGTTTATAGAAGCTCAGTCCTTATCTTGGGAGGCTTGAAAAAAAATCATAACCAAAATATGCAACAACCATGCATTATCTCAGTAAGAGGGGTATCAGTTACATGGATCAAATTATGTCATAATATTCAATCATAAATTCATAATTCATATTTCGATCCAACTCATTCAAAATATAAAATAGGCAAAATTATTTAGATGGTCTCTTAAACTTAATTTCAATGCTTTAACTTAATGTGATGTTTTGAAGTAGTCATTTATCTCTTTTAACTCACAGAGAACATCCACCATATTTTACAAGTAAAAAATGCATTTAGCAACACCGAAAAATTGTATGCCTGTTTGGCAAAAAAAAAAAAATCCTAAAGTCTTTAATCAGCACATTACTTGGTGATTTTGTAAGCCTGCAAACCAAAGACAAATTCAGTCAGTGTGTATTCAGAGAGAAAAGATATATACAACATCAAAATGTTTGTTTGATGTATTTTACTAATTCCAAACGAGCCCAACCTTGACTTTTTTGAGTAGCTCTTTAGCTTCCTTGTTTGTTCTAAAGTGTAACCTTACAGGCTGCATGTTCCAGGAAACAATCATTTAGCTTGTACCATATACCAGAAATAAAGAAATGACAAAAAGCTTTTACTCCTAATTTCACAATAATTAACCACCACATAGAAATTTAAAACAACTCATGACAGTCGACTAACTGATACGATTATAAGAATTTGAAATGTCGAAGTGTGTGTGTGTTAACTAACCATTCAAATTATGTAAGTGTACATGATTTTCAGGTGTTCAAATATATACTTAAAAATTGTCAGTGATACCGTTCAAAATTGAGGTTAATTTTGTTGAGTAGATATTTAATAAGTTGCAACACCTTGTTATTTTTATTAACCATCCACTAAACATAACTAACCATATATTTAAATTGTGTTAACCATCTATATTGGTTTTTAATATATTTTGCATTTTCAAAAAAGATAAATACCATTTCTCTAAAACATTACCTCTAGAATTTTATTTAATGACTTCGACAAAGCTGGTTTGAGATCAGCTGGATGCAACTCTCCGATTTCATAGTCAGCAACCAACTCTTCAAAGCTTTTGAAAGTCCTAGAATGATCGGAAGCACAAACACAGAAACAAAATATTTAACACAGGAAAAGAAAAGCTAGAAAACAGACTTAAGGCATCCATAATGATTCATAAAGTTAATACTATCATGAAATATATCAAGTTTCAACACTGAAAATATGAAAACTTACTTATTCCCACCATTATCAGCACTACGCTCCACAGTAAACTCGTTAAACCATGGTAAGACAAGTTGCTTAATGTAGTCCAAGCATGGGTTTCCCTCTGTAATCTTCGGTGGGCAATAAGCCTTTTTTATTTTCACATTCACGTCAGCCTGTGATATCCAAATACAAAGTTTGAACAGTCACAAAATATTTAAAATAAAATTACAAGAAAAGAATTGAAAAAATTATTCACCATGAATGAACAAATAGCCACAATCTTACATAAGATCACAAATTGCCCTCTTATATTTTTTAATTTTTTACAAAAGAAAACTTTTCTTAGTTGTCGTCATATTCAAAACATAATACAACTAGATATGACATTTGAACTTTACTTTAATAATGATGAAAAATTAAATAGCCCTATTAGCAACATACCTCCTCATCTTCCATGAAAATGCATGATAACGGGTCACTTTTTGACATCTTCTCTTGCCCTTGCTGTGGACCAGGTAACATGTCTGAAAATCACCCCAGAATCAATTAGTAAGCAACATACAATATGCATATACACTATCTAAAAGGAAACCAGGAGAAGAATACATACTGTGTGACAAAATAACTGGTTTGTTCTTCCTCTTAATAATATCACAATAATCTCTCGCAAGCACATTCACTTTTCGTTAATCCATTCCCATTTGGCAAATGTCGACCTATTTTAAGATCAAAAGATTCATGCATTACTCTTACTCACCAATATATTTCAAGCAAATTGCCAACTACAGAGGAGGCTAGGACCATAATAAACAACACAACTAGAGACTTAACAATGAGAAATAAAAATCAACTCCAGCTAGTTTACATGTAGAAACAATAAGAAACTAGGGCGGAAAAATCCAGAAACAAAACAATTGAAGTTTAAGACGAGAAATTGTAGAGTGAGTGACATGCAATTGATTAAGACGTCCAGGGCTGTGAGCAACTAAACCAAGTCCCACATAGATTACAGATAAGACCTGACTAGAGTTTATAAAGAGAGGCACCCCTCATCATAAAAGTCGGATTTATAAGGATGAGTACGGCCCAATATAAAAACCTAATACATGATAAATCCATTTATATATTTAAGAGTTCTCAATTATAGACTAACCACAACCATCCTAGGCCTATATGGACATTGTTTTATGAGTTCATGACGATTTTTTTCAAATGTCAAGCTGACAATGTATTTATTCATTAATGCAAGCATTGATATATAGGAAAAAAGTGAACCGTACCTGGAAGAAAAAAATGTCAGCACATTGCATGCATGGATAGAATATTTGAGAAGCACCAGCGGATTCTTCATGTTCTCACTTCGTCCCATTATCTCGCTACAACTACAGTTTGGAAGAACCAAACATGAAACAACATTGCAAGTCCAAATCCATTATTCAGTGGAACATAGGAAATAATTTTCACCTGAGAATCCTTTGAACACTAAATTTCTGAGCTATATCCAACACAAGTGGCCAATACTCGTCAGCTCTGGCATCGATCTCTTTTGAGGACCACAAAAACTCAACTTTTCCTCCTTCCATATCCATCCCAATAGCTTTCCAAACTTCAATCATGTAGCGGCCAATCGTCTCAGTTTTCTTCAAATCTCCCCACAGTTTATTACTCCCTCCGTTTCAAAATACATGTCCATTTTGGAGAAATTGCACTAACCAAGAAACCAAATAAATTTTGTTATTTTTGATGAAAATATATGTGTGTTTTCTATAATACCCTTAATCATTTATTATTTCATTTTACTTTTCTCTCTCTCTACAATAAATATGCAAGGGTATTATTGATAAGTCAATAATTAATGTTGCATTGAAACTTGAAAGTGACAAGTATTTTGAAACAAAATTATTCTCTAAAATGGACAAGTATTATGAAACGGAGGGAGTATTAAGTTTAGCAAACCAATCAGCAATCACTATTTTGACCCGGCAACCAGCAGATACTAGCTTGTTCGCATGAATTGTTTTCATGATACCCTATATATACAAGTAAAAGAATGTAACTATGTATCAGAGGATAGCTTACCTACAGCTCAGCAGAGCTATTGACATTATTTTAGTAAAATAAACAGTTTTAAGTTATAAAAAAATATTGATTTCGAATTCAAATCTCGGTTTGACTTTAGATTAGAAACATAACTTTTGTATTAAGTTGAAAAATGTACACTTATCAATATTTTTGTTGATGAGGAACACTTATCAAATTTAATTTTAGAATTAAAAACATTCATAACACACCCTTCAAACTCAGTACCAAATCAACTTAAAAATAATTAAATCATGGTTGTCAAAGAAGCAAACTATTTACCCTCTATCTAGACTTGATTGTCCTTATTCTATGAGTAGATACTAGATATTATCAGTAGTCAGCAATTTACAAAAGAAAAACTTGGACCATTATACATATTAATATATCTAATATTGAGAATAATGACCTGAGCAATGTCCATTCGCCCCGAAAGTTCAAAACCATCATAGCAAACAGGCTCGGGCTTGTTGGCAAGGATGTTAAGGAGCTCGTCCTCTTGAGTGCACTCTTCCCCAACACTCTTCACAGTCTCAAACCTCTGCAACGACCTGCAACAGAAAAACATAGCACCACGGAAATTGATTTTAAACTGAAACCTCAGGAGTTGAGAACAGTGCAGTAGCAGAAACTTACTGCTGAGATGTTGCATTTGAATTGGACGATTCATCCATAGACAATGTTTCAAGAGCTTCTGCGTCTGCTGCTTCCCCTATTGATATTGGTTCCCTGGACCACAACTATTGAGTCAGTGGCTTAATGATTTCAACATAATACCATTGCAATTGCTATTTCTTTCTTCTCCTCTATGAGAGAGTTACACCCAAAGATGCATACTACAATAGTTGATACTCGCTAATATTTATCAACATTTCTCATACTTGAAAGAACCTCTAGTATATTAAACAAGTCAAAAAATGGATTTAATAACAATTAAAATTAAATGGCATTATGGCAAATAAAAAAGTTAGCCTGAATCAGCTCATTACCTGGTGACTCTGTAAGCCTGCAAAACAAAAACAAATTTAGGTTGGTGTATATTCAAAGACAAAACATATATACAACAACAAAATGATTGTTTGGTTTGATGTATTTTCCTAATTCCAAACAAGCATAACCTTGACTTCTTTTAGTAGCTCTTTAGCATTCTTGTCCTTTCGAAAGTGTTCCCTGATAGACTACATAGTTCAAGAAACAATAGTTTAGCTTGTGTCACATAACGGAAATAAAGAAATGAAAGAAAGCTTTTACTTCTGAGTTCACAAAAATATATGATATATAACATCACTACTTTTTCTATGATCAAGCACACAGTGAATAGTTGAAAAATGCAATCAACACTAATAGGGTATATTGCCACAGAAACCTAAGCATAAAGGTAGTGCCTGGAATCTAACTATCATTCCTCTCACTTAATTGACGGAGAAATACATTTTACAGTTATACTCAATAAATGAAACAGATGCATATAGCCACTTACCACCTGAGCTCCAATAAAGATGTAATGATACAAATACAGAAAGATGGAGTGGAAACGAATACACTATAAAGCAGACATAGTGCTTTACTGGAGAAGGTAATGATGGATAAACCAACTTAAATATATGATAGAACTTGTCTCAAATTCGCAAGAATAATGAACTTTTATTAATGAAAACCAAATTCTCAATTCTGGCCCAAGGTGTGTGCAGAATCAATAATAGGGACCTATGTAAAGAATGAATAATTTCCTGAATATTCGAAAATCCAGCTCCCTCCCAAATTCCCTCTAATTCTCTCATATCCCTTTCCTCGCCTAACAGGCTAACCTTCCTCTTCGCCGTTTTAGTCTTTCACTTAACAAACTTATCATAACAGTAGTTAGTTCGTTTTGTGTTTATAAGAGCTCGTGTCATTATCCACATCAGAGTGTATTAGCCTCTGCATTCCCCCTTGCTCTCCTCTGGTAATCCCTACTAATTAAGGGTCTTGGTCTATCATATATTAACCAATAACACAACATTTAAATTTCAAACCAGGCATATTACAAGTAGACTATCCAATATGATTATAATTTAAAAGAATATGAAATGTGATATATTTGAAATACATGCATAACAAAACCATTCATCGTTTCAGTCCTGAGTACAAAGATCGCCTACCTAGTACGTACAGTGCAGATTTTGCTTGTAAGACTTAAGAGGTAAGGAGAACAGAAAAAGATACATCAACATAATCAGTAAAACATTACCTCTAGAATTTTATTCAATGACTTTGACAAAGCCGGTTTGAGGTCCTCTGGATTTACCTCTCCGCTTTCGTAGTCAACAACCAACTTTTCAAAGCTTTTGAACGTCCTATATTGAAGGGAAGCATGAACATATAACAAACAATCAATTGAACACAAGAAAGAAAGAAAATAAGATCTAGAAGCCAGACTTAAAGCAATAATAGTTATTCAAGAAATTAAAACTACTATTATTATAAATGGAAGATAAAAGTTTAAATCAGGGAAATAGCAAAACTTACTTATTCCCACCATTATCCGCCCCACACTCCATAGTGAACTCCTTAAACCACGGAAAGATAAGATAACGGATGTACTCTAAGCATGGGTTTGCTTGAACTATCTTTGGTGGGCAATATGCCTTTTCTATTTTCAGATTCACTTCAGCCTATGAAATCCAAATACAAAATTTGAACGGTCACTAAATATTTCAAAAGAAAAATTACAAAAAATATCAACCAAAAAGGAACAAATAACCACATGTTTACATAAAATCACAATTTCATTCCCCCATACTAATATTCTGCTAAATCTTCTTAATTTTCACAAAATACAAATATATATTTTCTTTGTAATGATGACAAATTTAATAGCCTTATTAGCAACGTACCTCCTCATCTTCCATGTAAATGGATGATAATGGGTTACTTTTTGACATCTTCTCTTGCCCTTGTTGCAGACCAGGTAACATGTCTGAAAATCCCGCCAGAATCATTTAGAAAGGGAACACAAATATACATTAGCTGAAAGGAAATCTGGAGAATACTTACGGTGTGACAATATTATAGGTTTGTTCCTCCTCTTAATAACATCACAATACTCTCTGGCAAGAACATTTACTTTTCGCTGATCCATTCCCAATTGGCAGATGTCGGCCTATTATAAGATAAAATTGTTTATGCATTGACCAATATCTTTCAAGCATATTGGCAACTATAGATGAGACTAGGAAATATTAACAGAATTTGTTATAATAGATCAGTAAATTGTAACATACAGTTCCAATACATGAAAATATGAAAAGGAATCTCTCTACTTTCCTCTCCATTAACAATAAAGGACACAATATCTTGGTACTCAAACATATGAAATGTAAATCAGTATTAGCTATTTTACATACGTAATCCATAAGAAACTAAGACAGAAAAATCTAAGAACAGTACAGGGTTATGAACTTCTATAGAGTAATTTTCAAATGCCATTTTTACTGCTACCATTGTGCATCCATTTGTTTTTCCAGTTCTTAACAGTAACAAACAACATCCCTCGTGAGCCTATAAGGGCGCCATTATGTAACTTTAGAATTATTTTATCTTAATGTGAAGCTAACAATGTATGTAATATAAGCTAAAGTAGTCAATGTAGGCCTCAAATCACATAGGAAAATGGTAAACTGCACCTGGAGGAAAAATATGTCAGCACACTGCATGCATGGATAGAATATTTGAGAAGCGGTCAAATCTTCCTGTTCACTTCGTCCCATTATTTGGCTACACCTACAATTCAGAAGAACCAAAAAAGAAAAAATATTTCAAGTCCAAATCTATTACTCAGTGTATCATATATGAAAGCATTTATTAGCAAAAAAGAAACCTGACGATCCTTTTAAGGCTGTTATTCTGAGCTATATCTAACACACAGGGCCAGTACTTATCAGCTCCACCATTAATCTCTTTGGATGACCACAAAAATTCAACTTTCCCTCCTTCGAAATCCATCCCAGTGGCTTTCCAAATTTCAATGAAGTACTGGCCAACCGTCTTAATTTTGTTTAAATCTCCTCCCATTTTATTGTTCAACTTAGCAAACCAATCAGCAACCCATATTTTAACTCGACAACCCGCAGATGTTAACTTGTTCACATTAATTGCTTTCAAAATACCCTATAAACACATAAGTAGAAGAATGTAACTACATTAACAAACTCCACCTTCAAAAGATTTCCTTCACCACATAAATCAAATAATCAACCAAATGTATGTTTGGTTAAATAACAAAAATTATTTTTCAAATGTGATTGTAGTGAAATAAAATTACATGATTGATTATAAAATTGACTTTGCCTCCAAATCTTGGTTTGACTAAAGTTGAAGATCCTACAATTAGGTGATGTTTGGATAACAACTTAATTAAGTGCTTAGCATAATCGCTACCATATAAGTGCTTAAGTATAAGCTATTTTTGTAGCAAAAGATAAAATAAAGTCAAATTGTAGTCAAAGTGCATAAGTCAAATTTGTTTAAAATTGCCTTCAAATCAATTTTAAAAAATCAAGGTTATCCAAAATTGTATTTGTTGAAAACTCACCCAAACAAATGCCTCTACACAAATTGTGGCATAAAGAACTTAATTAATCACTTAAAGCATAAACACTATTATATAAGTGCTTATGTAGCAAAAGATAAAAAAAAAATGTTATCATATAAGCTATAAACTATCCATAAATCATTTGAAAATAAGCATAAAACAACTTATAGTCATGTTATAAGTTGTACTCTCCCAAACAGTTCCATAAGTAATATAAACAGAAATAAGTCAATCTAAACATATTCTTACAAAATCATTTTTAGAATTTTCCAAAATCAAGAGTTAATCCAAAATCACATTTATTAAACACTAGCATATCTGACACAGACACATGTAATTATATTCAATTATGTCTTCTTCTTTTTTTTTTTTCAAATTATTATTGGTGTCAACGAGTAAGTGTCATGTCCAGTGTCGGTGTAACAGTCATTCAAACACATTTAATTATATATAAATAATTATACTATTGAGAATAATTACCTGAGCAATGTGCATTCGTCCAGAAGGTTCAAAACCGTCGTAACAAACAATATCTTTCTTATTAGCAAGGAGATTAAAGAGTTCATCATCTTGAATACATTCTTCACCAATACTCCCAACAATCTCAAACCTCTCTTCAACACTCAACAACCTGCCACAACATGCAAATTCGAAAATCAAAAACGAAACTGAAAGTATTGGTAGAAAACAGAGTGTGAAGAAGTAGAAAGAAACTTACGGATTAGTTGTTTCTGCGTTTGAATCTAATGATTGAAGAGGTTTTGCGTCTCCGGCCATTGCTGACGGTGGAGGAAGGCGAGAAGGAGGAAGTATGAACGCAAGAGGAGAGAAGCTAAACGGCGATTGAGCCACGTAACTAGTATATTTTTTTTTTCAGAGGAAGGAACGATGAAGAATTGAATTGTTGTATATTTGATATTATTTCAAAAGTTATTACTCCGTCCCAAATTGTAAGACTTTTTGACCATTTCACACGTATTAAGAAATGTAATTAATATTGCATGGGGAAGAAAAATTATGAGTTGTTTTACAAAATTATCCCTAATAAATGATATGGAAAAGATAAATGTATGGAAAAGATAAATGGAATAATTGAAAGAAGAGATAGTAATTAATAGTTAAGGATATAATAGGAAAAGTAACATAAATATTTCATTGGTATTGTAAAGCGGCATATAATTTGGGACAAATTTTTTTTCAAAGCGACATACAATTTGGGACGGAGGGAGTATTATTATTATTAAAGTCTTGTTAACAATTGCCTCGGACATTCTTATCCTAAATTAAGTAATTATTCTTTTAAAATGTCAAAGTTTTCAATTTACAATGCACTGATTACACAAACTTCAATGAAAAGTTATTATTTAACGTTCTTAACTTAACATTCCCTTTATTATTATTATTATTTATTAAAATAAAAAGGTGTTTGCACGTTGCGCTTGCTATGAATTTTTCCTCCTGCTTTGTCTCAAGGTAAGTTACAAGTTTTGAAAGAGAAATGTTAACTAGTGTCATGGACACTAGCTAAAGACCTTAGATAGTAACCTTTTATAAAAGTATGTGTAGTCAGCGCATTGGAAATTAAAAACTTTTAAATTTTGAAAGAATAATTACTCTATTTAGCATGCTTAAAGAGTGTCCGGAACACTCGTTAATAAAACTCTTATTTAAATTATTTTTTTTTTGAAAGAAAGACCCTTATTTAAATTATTCAACCAAAATTATTAGTTACCTATTTACTTGTTATTGAAATATTATTCAAGAGTCTTGCCATCATTTTGGCAACAGATTTTGGTCAATCTCCACTTACCTAATTAGTAGCATCCACTTATATTTTAGTGGAAAAAAGAAACGTGTTTATCTTCCAGTATAGTATATCTTACAAGAACAGAAGCTTCAATACGTGAATTATAGCAGAGAGTTACAAACCATCCATTCTTCAAAACTATTTTTTCACTGTTACAAAATTACTTAGTGACTGAGTCATTGAGTCTGTGTATTTTTTTTGTGTCTTTAGCCTCGTACGTTTTGCAGGTTTTTTGTTTTATTTTATCGTTTTGCAGGTTGTGATCCTTCAGTCATCCGTTTACAACATGAATCATAACTCATAACAATATTATACTACTCCCTTTCTTCCAAAAAAAAAATATATATATATATATTATACTGCTCCCTCCGTCCTGACATCTACGCACCATTTGACTAAAAATTTGTCTCTAAGTATAAATCTCTTTTTCAAATTACTATGTGTATTTATTTATTTATTTTCCTAAATATACTCCTAATTAATACTACTAACTTATCTTAAAATATAAAAAGTTAAATTTAATACAAATACAAACAAATGACAATTTAGTAATATTAACATACAAAATAGACACAGTGTGTGTTTGGTATGGTGGTGGCGAGAATTGATTTTGATTAAAAGTGAGTTTGAGATGAATTGGTTTATGTTTGGATACACTTGTTTAAAAGTGATTGTTATGAGTTGTTGTTTGAATCAAAATTGATTTTGAATGTAAAATGACCAAACACCCCTAAACATAGAATTTCTTATATTTTATCAAAAAAAAAAAAAAACAATTATATCACATTTGCCAAAGCTGTATTTTTTAACCTGTAGTGATAAAAAAATCACATTTATAACAAAAATAACTACAACCCAACCCAACTTAAAACTAAGAAAAAAATGATTTTCTTTTTTCAACAAAAAAAAGCACTACGTCCAATAAAAAAGAAAAAAACTACCACACTTCTTTTTCTCAGTCTAGTCTCTGCATATCCCTTCCATTTCTCCACAAACTTCTTCACGGTTTCTACACACTTTCTCATCTCTCAATACACAGTTGCAATTTCTTCCTCTATCTCGCAATAATTTCATTCCATTCTTTCTACCATCCTTATTAAATAAACTGAAAGCTTATTTGTGCAATGACCTTCAACTTGCAAAAGGAAATTCAGATCTGTGTGGTTGAAATTCTGATCTGTCTGATTGAGTTTCAAGGTAAAATACAAGGTTGAAGTGATGTGAAGTAATGAAAGGAAGAAAGGTTGTGAGAAAGAGAAATTGAAGGCTTGAATTTATGGGTAATTTGGTAAAGTACCTGCCACTTGAGAAATTTGAGGTTGTACCTGTGCTTTCTCTAATGTAGAAGCTAGGAATTCCTGCTTTAGCTATACCTGCGTTTTGGTCTCAAAACTGAGTTTTTTGGAAGCGCTTTTCATTCACCCAAACAAAAAAAATATTCTGGAAACCACGTTTGGCAAAGGAAATGGAGGTTTGGCTGCTTCAAACAGGTTGCCGAACACATACACATTAATTACACTAATCAAACTTTTTTAGGATAACAAAGTTTGAGATAGAAGAGTTGGAAGCTACCAAAGTAATGTTACCGGATAGAGAAGCCCCCTCGAGATAATCATATTAGTAGCTAATCTAGGGTTGATAAGCTTATCCTTTAATCTTGTTTGGTGCAAAGTTGCTCGGCAATCTTGATCACCTCTAAGATGGAAGCAAAGTTGCAATTAATATTTAAAAGGCTAAAATGGTTTTAGTCCCTGCAAATATGCCTCGTTTTGCTTTTAGTCCCTATAAAAAAAAAATTGTTTTTGGTCTCTGCAAAATTTTTTGTTTTTGAAAATAGTCCATAGCCCCACTTTTGTGATGATTTGCATACGTGTTGTAACACCCCGTTATCCCAACAGCTAATTTTTAAATAAAAAATAACCAAGTATAAATCAGAGTTCATCGCAAACAGGAATGTCACGCTACTTTTCAAAATTTCTCAAATAGAAAAGAATGTTATTTATTAAAATCAACTTTGATAGATAAATCACTACTTCGCAGCAGAATGTTTTTCAATCATTTAATAATAAATACCACCAATAGATTCTGGCGCAAAGGCCTCAACATAAAAAGTCATCAATAATTTGCTCAACGATAATAAAAGCTCCAACAACATGTTCCAAAATTGATACATAAAGGAATGATAAACATAGCAACAATTTCTCATCCCGTTACGTATCAGAGCCCTAAGACACTTGAGCCACCACTCCTACTAATCTTCATTACCTGCAAGTTACCCATACGAAGGGCAACATTTCCAAGCAGAAGGGGTGAGATTCACAAACAATAATAATAGATATATATATAATCATCAACTGCATTTCACAACTTAATTAAATAATATAATTAACAACATATATTCAACATTAATATTCATACTTCTTCAACTTTAATAACACTTACTAAATCAACCAACGACGACAACAACAACTCAATCGACAACTACGTCAACGACACAATCAACTACAACGACAATAACTCCAGCAACGACCACTACAACGGCATAATCAACAACAATGACAATAACTCCATCAACGATCACTACAACGACATAATCAACAACAACGACGACGACGACAACATCTAAAGGCTTGTGGTACCATTTTCAACGAGTTGAATGACTAAGCATTCCGGGGCATAAGCCCCCAACAATTTGAATGATGATCATTCCAGGGCATGAGCCCTCAACAGATTGAATGACAAGGCATTCCAAGGCATAAGCCCTCAACAGTTGAATGATTAACATTCCAGGGCATGAGCCCTCAACAAATTGAATGACAAGGCATTCCAGGGCATAAGCCATCACCAATTTGAACGACAAGGCGTTCCAGGGCATGAGCCCTCACCACTTTATGTTTATGTAATGAACTCGACTTTGTGTATATCAGCATACAACTCAACTACGACAACGACAACAACTGTGCATAATAACTATGACTTACTCCCCAACTTGGTCAACATCAACAACCTATGACTCCGTTACTTAGAACGACAACTTGCAACTTCTACAACTCGAACTTACACCTTGTGTATTCTAATGGAATGCAGTTAAGCATAAACTAGCAATCAGCAACAATCATATTCAATTAACAGCAACACAAACAGTATACAAACAGCGAGATATAACAATATCTTATGCAATTCAACAATGTCTAACATTTCCATATAATCCAAGTAATTCGTATACAATTATATCATATTAAAAATAACCTCAATTCATCATAATCAGCATCACAGATCATCATTAATATCCTATACAACTTTCATTGCTATCCCAAGGTTCAACTCACAACATGGATTAAATACTCTTAAACACATTAATTGAACTCATAGTACTTCTAGTTTTGAGCTTTGGAATTATCCCAATTATCCCATAAGTTTTGGATTAACTTAGAAATGGTTGTGCTAAATTTTCATAAGATTTCACTAAGACATACTTGGAGTATTTCCATCATGGTGGCGTTTAGTATGGGAATGGGGAGTTTTTTCCCACCATGGGAAAGCTCCCTTTTCCATGACACCTGTCAGTTATAAACCTGTTTGAGAAGGAAAAAAAAAACTAAAATTGTATTTTAATCTTGTTTGTTTTTTCCAGTGCACATGCTCTGTTTGATAGCTTCGCTTCACTTCACCTTACTTTTATCTATTCTTTCCAGAAGATAAAGAACTAACTTCTCCAACATAAAAAGTTATTCCTTTCCAATTTCTTTTTTTCACCTCCTTCTACCCTCTTCTCCAACAGTTAAAACCAATATTCTCAAGTTGTAGATCGATGCATTATTAATGATAAAACCAATAAGACCATTTTCATGTATTTGAGCTTAATTTGATATTGGAGAGAAGATTGCATTGAGAAGAAAAATTATATATTTTCTGTCTTTGAGCTTGATCTGTTTTTTGCTCCTGTATTCCGCCATTAATGACACTAAACAGCCATTTGTGTTTGATAAAAATTTGGGAATGATAGCACTAATAATTGCAGTTTTTTTTTTTACATAATTAACAATGGATCCTTGTCTGTTTGCATGTTTAGTTTTCTGCCACTTCAATAGAATAAATAATAAGAAAACAATTAATCTTATTTGGAGATTTTAAATTGGATGAAGATGAAGAAATTGATGGAGATGAAGAGGATGGTAGAGAAGACTAAGAAAAAGATGCAGAACCCCCATTATTAACTCAAATTGGGATTAAAAAACGTGGCCCACTTTGCTTTAAAAACAAATAAATCAATTAATATATTATAAACTATCAGTGGTGGGTAGGGTTGGGAATAGGCCAGGCCAGGCCAGACTTTGATATGTAACACCCCGTTTTCCCAACAACATAAATATAAAAGTAAATCAGAGTTTAACAGCTGACGGGCATGCTACACTGCTTTTCAAAAATCCATAAATAGAATAAAGTACTATTTATTAAAATCAACTTTGATAAAATATCAGTTCATTGCTGCAGAAAGTATTTTTCAACGTTAAACAACTTCCAATAAAACCTTGGCACACAGCCTCAACAAAATATCTGTAAAGATTAAATTCAACATCAACAGTTTCATAATGATACATAAGGAATGAAAACACGACAACAATTTCCCATCCTGTTACGTATCAGAGCTCTAAGACACTTGAGCCACCACTTCTAATAAGCTTTAATACCTGCAAGTTACCCATACGAAGGGCAACAATTCCAAGCAGAAGGGGTGAGATTCACAAACAATAAAGTAGATATATAAATCATCAACTTAATTAAATAACATAATTAGCATCATATATTCAACAATGATATTCATATTTCTTCATCCTTAAAAACACTTACTAAATCAACCAACGACGACAACAACAACTCAATCAACAACAACAACAATAACTCACTCAACGACAACCACAATTACAACAACTCCATCTACAACAACGACAACAACACAATCAATCGACAACGACATCAACTACGACAAATTCTCCATCAACAACAACGACAACAACAACATCAAGGTATCACCATTTCTATCGTGTTGAATGACTAAGCATTCCGGGGCTTAAGCCCCCAACAATTTGAATGACAAGACATTCCAGGGCATAAGCCCTCAACGGTTGAATGATTAACATTCCAGGGCATGAGCCCTCAACAGTTGAATGACAAAGCATTCCAGGGCATGAGCCCTCAACGGTTTCCTAATCATGAAAGGACTCAACTTGTGTATATCAGCATACAACTCAACTACGACAGCAACAACATAGGCAACGATCGTGCATAATAACTCACTCACTCCCCAACTTGGTCAACATCAACAACCTATGACTCCGTTACTTAGAAACGACAACTCGCCACTTACAACTCGAACCAACACATTGTACATTCTAATTGAATGCAGTTAAGTATAAACCAACGATCATTAACAATTATAATCAATAAACAACAACACAAACAGTATACAGACAGCGTGATATAACAATATCTTTGCAATTCAACACTATCTAACATTCCCACATAATCCAAGTAATGCGTATGCAATTATATCATATTAAAAATAACCTCAATTCATCACAATCAGCTTCACACATCATCCTTAATATCCTATACAACTTTCATTGCTATCCCAAAGTTCAACTCACAACATGGATTAAATACTCGTAAACACCTTAATTGAACTCATGGTACTTCTAGTTTTGAGCCTTGGAATTATCCCATAAGTTTTGGATTAATTTAGAAATGGTTGTGCTGAATTTTCATAAGATTTCGCTAAGACCTCCTTGGAGTATTTTCATCATAACTCCTAAATCAAATATCATTTTCGAGTCAAACCAAAGCCATTGGAAAGCTAACAAAATTATCTACAACTTTCATGTTTACACCAAATGCCAATTCAAAACAGAAACGTGTGAAAAAGACGCAAGAACGCGAAACAGGTGATGCTGTCACTGTGCAGATCGCGAGGCGAGTAAGTTTACTCGCTGTGGCGAGTTGCGACGAACAACTCTACGGGAACAGACCAGTTTTCAGCCAAAAACCCAATTTTTCATCCACCCAAACCCCAAATTTGATAGGAAACTCAACCTATGTTTATTCTACAACCTGAACATCGATTCTTAACACAATTGCCATGGTTTCTACACTTTTCAATTCAAGAATCATACTCCCAAAACCTAACCCCCAATTCCCAATTCACCAAATTTATTCATAACTTTTGCCAAACAGAATCAGAATTATATAAACTAAAATCATTGCAAGTTAGCCTCACCCTTACCTTAATTCAGATGAACAAAGCTCTACAAATCTGATTCTCTTCACCTGGCTCTCCCTTGGTTCTCTTGCTTTCTCTTGTTTTCTCCCAAAACTGATGTACGTGAAAAACAGTTTCTCTCTGACTTCTCCCTTTTTCTTAACTCCCCAATTAATTCTATTAATTATTAATTAACCCCACAACTCCAATAATTACTAATTCCCACTTATTCTATTAAATAGTAAAATAACTCATTTAATAAAATACCCACACCACAAAATCAACATAAATCATATAAAGGACTTTAAATCAACTAAAAATTATTAAATAAAATTGGGGCGTTACAACTCTCCCAACTTAAAGAATTTTCGTCCTCGAAAATATTACCTCATGCAAACAACTCATGTCATCTATTAAAATATCAAGTATAACAAATCTGTGATATGTTGGGACCTTGTTTAACAATAACCTCCACACAAAAAGAGGCTTGGAAGGAGGTATAGCAGCATTCTAAATTGTCTTGCCCTAGTTGATGCTTTGAGAATGAGGTGTCGCATTGAAGGATAAGTTACTATCATGAGATTTTTTTCCCAAATGATTCTATTTTCTTTATGAGAGAGGGGAATATGGTAATCAAATCAAGTTCTTGCTGAAGGGATGGGTAAGCAGCCAAAATTTCTTGTCTTTCTTTACACTCTACTTCTAAGAAACTGGGTCCATTGAAGGTCTAACTGAAAGATATCCTAACAAAGCTTCAGATTGCATGCTTTTATGTTTCTATTAAATATTTTCTCTTATATATACAAAAAGGGAAATGTTAACTTGTGCCCTTAGGGCACATGTTAAGAATTCCACTAATAGTAATTGTGTATTGGAAATTGTGTTAATTTATTACTCAAGTTGTTTAATACTAATTTTTTTTCATTAAATTCTTACTATTAATGGAATGAAATTAATGCTTAACATGTTGCCTTAAGGGCACAAGTTAACATGATCCATGCAAAAATATATTAGTTGGTAAATACACTCTTTATTTAATTTACTCTAGAGAACATGAAAAGGTGGAAACTTTTGAACAGTTCAAGTAGGATAAATTGGATATTGTTGCCATTGGAATTTAGGTATTGGAGTTTGTTATAAGGGCAATTTCGGCATTTAGTTGAGAATAAATGTAATTGATCATTTTTCTTAAAACGTGAAAAATGTTGAATTTGCTTATAATATGTAAGGAAGGCGTACTTCCTCCGTTCCAAATTGTAAGAAAAAAAATCAAATCATATTTATTAAGAAAACTAAAACATAAAATAACTTGAAGTATAGTTTGATGTGTTTTCTTTAGAATAAGTTTATGGGAAGATGTAAAAATTATTTTAATTGGCTATTGATTATGGAGAAAATGGAAGAAAGAGAAAATTAAATGTAATTTCACGAAAATAAACAAAAGTGTTTCTTAGAAAAAATGGTTTTTTTAAAAATAAAAAAAAAAAGATTAAATAGGATAAAACTTTGTCTTTTTTGCTTACATTTTGAGACAAAGAAAATGAGTTTTTTTCTTACATTTTAAGACTCAGGGAGTATTCTTTATGTCCCTAATTATAAGTCTTTTTTGAAACAAATTGTCTTTAAATATAAGCCCTTATACAAAATATTAGGTGCATTTATTATTATTTTTTCTAAATATACCCCTAATTAATATTACTTGTTTGTCTTAGAATATGAAAAGTCAAATTAAATATACATACTAGAGACGTTAACTACAATTTAGTAAAATCTATACACAAACTAGATACGGTAATTATACTACCAAAGAACAAAGGAAGTATATGTAGATATTGGTGTTCGAATTCAAATTTCTCACTTATTCATCTTTAAAGGTGAAATACTAGTGAGTAGGCTACTTGACAAAAAAAAAATCATATATTACACGTATAATCGGTCAAAATAAAGAACGACACATGCATATAAATTTGATTTCCACATGCATATAAATCTGATTTCCAGCAACAAAAAAAAAAAAATCTATCAAACCTTAATAAATGCATGCTTGATTAATTAGAGAAAAGATAAAAACGCAATTAATATATTATTTATTTTAAATTAAGAAAAAAATCATTTTGACTATTAGATATAGATCATGCATAGTTGATTTTCTCCCATTTTCATAGATTCCATGACTTTGATGTCACACATTTCATTCACAAACAATGGTACCAACTACATGCAGGAACTACCAATATATTTTGCATACAATACATATTTCATGAGCTAGGCTTGTTATATAAGAATAAATATTATAGATGTTATAGATGTTAGATGCACAAAGTGATTGTAAATTTTAATTCTTGTTACATTCATGTATTATGTATCTATTATCCATCAAATACTTGATTTTTTAGAAATAATTGCGTAACATTATCTAACGTTCTATTATTTTATGAGCAAACTATAAATTATATCATTAAAAAAGATATCTCTCATTTATTTTTATCTTCTTGTATTTTTCTTTTTTTTCTCTTATTTTGCACAAATACGTAAAATAAAATAGACGTGTTTACAAACACTTGAATACTCAAAAGATGAACTATATATCTAATGTATTAAAGTTTTGGGTTAAGATACAATGTTTAAAATTGAGGATTGTCATATGGTGCGACAAAACAAAGCACAACTGAACGCATGAATCGTGCAGATAGTGATATCCTATTTTTGAAATAAATAAAAATTAAAATAAATTACAATCTTATAGCATTTCCAACTGTAAACATGCATTTGTTGTTGTTCATAGTTGTGCAATCGTACGAACAAGATTTTCCCTTTAAAAATTTATATTTTATTTGGTTACCTTTGATCCAATGTTATGGTTTATTTGATCTTCTAAAATTCATATTTTTTCAAATTGATTAAAAAAAACCTTCATTCCAGCAGAAGCCTGAGGTTCATATCTAGCAATTTCAACATTTTTACTAAAATAAAATTATGGCATTTCTACCGACTATGTAAGATTATCTCAATAAGAAATTGTGATTGGTTATTGTTTCATTCCTTACAAATATGACAAACTCTAAATCAATCACTTTATTTTAAAAGTTCTGACACGATAAGAAATGATAAGAGAAGACAAACTCTAAATCAATCACTTTATTTTAAAAGTTCTGACACGATAAGAAATGATAAGAGAAGAGAAACTCTAAATCAATCACTTTATTTTAAAAGTTCTGATACGATAAGAAATGAAAAGTGAATTAAGTAAAAAAAATCATTCTATGCTTAGATATGCTTAGATATCATGTCATCTATTAAAATATCAAGTATAACAAATCTGTGATACCTAAACTTGACATTGTTATTTGCCCGTACGGTCATAGTTTGACAATTACCATATGCTTTTGTAAAGAAATATATTTCTTACCAGACTAAAATTGAAAGAAAGACGAGTCCATAGTTTTTCATTAGGTAACACATAAAAAGGTACGAAATTAAAAAAGTGTAAACAACAAATAAAAGTCTTTAACCAATTTAGATAATGTGTTGTAATTACCAATAAAATAGAATTGCATACCGATAATTGTTAGGCCGGATGCTATGACCGGGGTTCAAACCCGAGTACCTTCACTTGTATGTGTGAGTTTATAATGGCTTTGCCATTTCGTCTATCTACCAAAAAAAAAAAAAAGAATTGCATACCGATAATGGTTGTGGGTGACACCTATCATTTTTTCAAAAAGGAATGCTATCAGCCCTTGTATATTGGTCAATAATCAATATTATCGATTTTTATTGTTTAAAGTGAGTCTGTATCATTCTATAGTTTCAAATAGCCTTGTAGATTATTATATGAAAAATTGTATAGGATTTTTAGCCTATCTTTGAAGTTGATTATTTTGATTACTTTTAATTATATCCAATTTCTATATTTTGTTTAAATTTGTTGATTTGGTTTTCACCTCATTATCACATTAACATTGAAATTTTATTTGTTTAAACTATCATTAAAATTATGTTTGATTTGCAGAATTGGTCTCTTTCACGCTCTTTTATTATTAGTTTAAATTATGGTTAAAATTATGTTTGATTTGTTCTTTCAAAATCAAAGATATAACAATCGTTAGGTGGAGCTATCCGTTTGATAATCAAATCAATCAACTTTAAAATAAGCTAAAATTTTAAATGAAAGAAAGAACAAATCTCAGGCAAACAAGCTCTAACCACCAAGAACACCAAAGTTGAGATGTGATAGAAAATTAAACAAATGGTACATCAACCGTAAATAAAACAAGCTAGATCAATTCCACAAAATCCTCTTTATAAAGCCACTCCACTAATTACTGGAGTAGCAATTCCAAATATAACTGTTACACAACAAGAAAATATTATTTTATTTAAGAATATACACTTTCAAATCCATATACAGACCCAGAAAGCAAAGTTTAGCTACAGGCCTACAGGTTGAATATTACAAGTAGTGCAATCATTCACCAAGACCGGCAACGAGTAAAGCAGCGTCTAAGATGAAACTGTGTCACGATGGTGTCTCAGAGAATTTTCAAGCTGCGCATTCTTTCTCGCACATTCCAAGATAGTTTTATCAGCAGTGATGAAATATGCTGCAATCGATGCTGTTCACCAACCAACAACCAGTGTAAATAATGCATTCAAACACTTGCAAAAAGAGTCAAACTGAATGGAATTTATTATTTTTTGAAAAAATAAAACGGTCAATAATAACATATATAAATATAAGTTCAAGTACAAAAGGTACTTCAATACATATATACACAGAAACAACAAAGAAGAAAACTGAAAGCAGCGGAAACAAAGGAAGCATAGGAGCCCGAAAAATGGTTTGCTCCTTACAAAGCAAGGAAAACTGAAGGGAAAATAAAAAGTTAAGAATTTAATTTGGAGTGGATCGACTGCAAAAGATGAGCCACATTCATACTTCAATGAATTTAGAAAAGGAAGCAATCCTTTTCATAAAGTATATGCATGATGAATATACGAATTTGTTAATGTTATCCTGATCTATTGTTTCTTGCTTCGTAGCTAATTTACAAACAACCATGCTGAAATTACCATTGAAAAGATTTATTTTTCTTCATACAAAAGATAATAGCATGTCTCTCTTAAAAAAAATTGTTGTTATTTTAAGTCGAGATCATACCAGCAGATATGATAAGTGCCTGAGCGGTATAATTGAGGTTTGCCTTTGCCCAAGGAACCATGCGAACAGCAGCCAACTGCAAAATTTGAAGACCTTAACATCAAATAAAATTAAAACTCATGAATGGAGGGGCACAAAATGACCCGGTGTTATTTTCAACAATAACCCATTATCATCCACAAACATCGGAGGGTTACACTTTTCATATTTTCTAATCGTACTTTAATTGGGTTTCAGAAGCTGGTAACAGTAAAAGAGGTTTCAAAAGGTGAATTGTTCTTCAACTCAAACTAACCACATGGATGTTCAATCTTATAAGATCGATTTTGAGTACTACGTTCGGGTAATAGTGATAGGAACTTGGTCTCCTATTACAAAAGAATAGGGAAAATAACCTTGATTACAACACTATAGAGCTTCAAGAATCTACACCTCTCAATGCCTAAAGGACACAATTCTCTTAAGGAAAATGTTGTTTGTCACGAACAAAATATGATTGGTCAATTTCACAGTTATAATTTTCTGTTTTCTATCAAACATCATGTTGGAAATTTGTCCACCTCTAAAAAAAACATGTATCAAGAGATAATTGCTACTTAATGCCTGTTGGTGGTGTAAAATTGCATCACGTAAAAAACAATGTATCAAAGATCCCCTGAAAGATATTCTTTCACCAATTCACGCAGACGTGGACACCAACAAGCAGAAGAAATACGTGGATTTCTATTATATGTGAAAGATGCATCCATGAAACTACATAAACATTGTTTAAATGAAATTTATTTGAAATTAAAAAAAAAACATAGCACAGTATCTTTATTAGCAAGTCTCCGGAAAGAAAAATAACTTACTGTTGGTACAGTACTGACAACGCATGCAACGGCAGCTGCCTTGAATCCAGCACGCACACCTTCTGCATTTCAAGAAAAGGCTAAAGCGTAAGGATATATAATTCATATTTCTCATGATATCTAGCACCCTTTGACAGGTTATCATAACAATGTTAAATAACATGTGGTTTACATATGCCCTGCTCTATTGATAAAAATGAAAATCTAGGAGACAGCGATACCGGCATTTATTTGGTGTATGACCAATTATGAAGCACCGACACAAACATGGACACCGGACACGACCATAGCGAGAATTTGAGAAAATGAAAGTAATTGAATGTAACCACAAGTGTCAGTATCGTGTTGGACAACGGACATGCCTTCAATCTGAAGTGTTGGTGCTACATAGTCCATACAAAATATGCATTACCTTAAGCTAGTCCAATAAAGTTAACATTGATTTTGCCAATCAGCAGAAAAGTAAACAAATAATAGTTCTATATCACCATTCAAGAATTATTTTCCTACAGGAACAAAAGGGAATTTGGGTTCTAGGCCCAACACAACTCCAAAAGCTAGCTCAAGAAATACAAGTGACCAATAACATACATATAATAGACTCTAATACCCCCATATTATAATTTGGACTTTAGACCTAATTCAACTACAAAGCTAGCTTAAGAGAGGAGGATTGTCCAATCTATGGGCAACTTTAGACATAGCTCTACTCGATGAGGGACCTCAACAGCTTGGATTGTTTAAAAATTAAAATAATATGGAAATGAAAGGCATCTGATAGTCCATTCCAACCAATACCTCCCTCTCTCCCTCCTCCTTCTCATTTCTTCTGAATGGTAGAACCATTTTATTCCATTCCATAATCCAGTTTTTTTTCTTTCATTCCATAATAAAAATATCCAAAGAATCATGACACACCATTCCTTCAATCAACATCCATTTCACTTCACTCAACATTACAAATTTACAACATTCAAACATATCGCAAGCAAAACCTTACAATTACTACTAAAGAAATGAAGGTCATTTCCTTTTTTTTTTTTTTAAACAAGAAGCCATTTCCTTTGTTAAATTCAATATAACACATTTATCTAATATACGGAAATATATCCCAAAAAATCATTTGGTGATCCACAAACCAAATGCAGCAGTTCAAATTTTTTTCAACCCTGGTACATAACCAAAAATTCATAAATTAATCACCAAAATCCTAACAAAAAATTTATAATGACCCACATTGTAATAACAACAACATGCAAAAGTGGAGCAATAATCATCAACCAACAAACCCACACGGGTTGGCCTAGTCTAGGCTTGTGACCTTAGAGCGTGCTCCTCGGTCTTAGTTCCAATCTGCCAACTTATGTGGGTTAGTCCATATAGAGCTTTGCTCTGGGTGGGGTTGATCCCCTAGATTAATTGATTAGTAGGTTCTTGGACCGGGAACCGAACATGAAATATCATCAACCAGTAAATAACTCTAACCATAATCATCAACCAATAAATTTATAATCAAAATTGACCAACATAATGCATGACCCACATAATAATTAACATTTTAATTAAACAAAAAAAAAAAAAAAAAAAAAAAACTTGTGAAATAAGTAAGAAAGAATGAGAATGAAAATGTAAAATACCATTAGTACATTTTTTGGTCCTCAAAATCTTCCTCTCTTCATCAGGAGAAGCAATAATGAAAGAATTTCTTTTGGAAACCCAAGCATCCCTAAGCTCTGAAGGAATACCCATTTTTTCTTTTTGTTGTTGTTGTTGATGAATTTTGAATCTTATTTGTAGGAACTAAAAATTGTTACTATTAGCCGACAACGATGGAGAAAACAAAATTGAATTTGGTGTGAAAATGAATGATTGAAGGAATCAATCGATGAAGGGTCAAGCTTGTAATGTATTATTCTTCTTCGTTCATGTTTGGCAGCAATTTTCATGGAAATGCGGTGAGGATATTGGGCTGGGCTATGATTACCAGTGTTCTCCAATTAATTAAAGCCCATCATATTTTTAAGTTTAATTTTAGTGTAAAACTTTTTACACATGAAAAATATATTTTTATATCTTCACAAACTTTATTTAAACTCATATCTATATATTTAGGAACATAAATATTGCAGACCTCAAAAATAAGTTGGTTCGTTTGGTAAGGATTCAACTCAAATCTTACAATGATTTGAGTTCGAATCTCATTCATAATATGAGAATCTCATCAATAGATTTAGGAACATATATATTGCAGACCTTAAAATTAGGGTGGTTCATTTGGTAAGGATTCAACTCAAATCTCACAACGATTTGAGTTCAAATCTCATTTATAGTATGAGAATCTCATTGGTAGATGATACATGTATTTAATTTAATAAACAAAAGTATTTTAAATTTAATTTAATAAAAACAATTTAATCCCACTTGATAAACAAACAGATCAACACTTAAATTTTATCTTTCACTATACAATCCTTTTCGTTTTTTTTTTCTTTCTCATAAGGGTAAGCAGGACAACCAGTACAATATAGCATACAATTCCACCGATTTATAGGCATATAAGTTGGACATCATAGAAATAGATGAAATGAGTAAAAAGTTACAAGTTCACTGAGTTTATTACTCTAAATTCATCATATGTGTATGACATAAGATAGTCGATTCCACTTAGTCAAACAAGACTTCATTGTTGTTGAGTATGACATTAAGTAATTTGAGAGTCAATAAAATAATAGGACAAATCTTAAAAGAATTTGGATTACTTTGCCAAAGAACACAAACAACCTACGAGTTCGAAAACAAAAACATTTCGCAAATGATTAATTAAAGAAAAACCATTCGAAAAAATCCAAGTTTAAATCCTGAGTAGAACAATCATTAACTAGATTTAATTTATCTTCCGACCAAACTTCAAATTACAATGACTCATTTCTCCAAAACAAAACAGGAGGATCATCATTCATCAACATTGTAGAGTTAAGTAAGACTCTCTTCCATCTTTCATTTGGAGATAGATATATAAAATAAAATAATATTATTTTTAAATATCTGTGTTATGAAATGTTGCACTGGCAACAACTGATAACGTTTTTCAAACTAGAAAACTGTAAAAAAAAAAAAAAAACTTTATTTCATACACAGTTCATTCAATAAACTTTGGACTAAGAGTTTGTACACATCCCTCATAATCCTCATATACAGATGAAAATAGATGTCACTGAAGCTTATCAAAAAAACCAATGATAAACTACAGATCCAAATAATAATTCAACTTTGAGATGTTTGTTTCATTCCTTAATTTTGTGAGAGCTTTTTTCTCTATTTTCCTTATCCACTCTTTGCTAACTTTGAAAATCTTCCCTATATATTCAAGAGACTTGGGTTGGTGATCATCATTAAGGCCGAATCGTAGGATTATTATTTGCCTTTCCCTTGAGTCCAAGCTTTGGAGGATATCATGTATATCTTTCTTAATGTGTTGTTTCATGACAGTCTCTTCAGGACTCTCTATCGACAAATCGGGCATATGACCCTGCAGAATTAATATACCAACATACATGGTCATAAAAACACTGACGGAAAAAAGAAAGAAAATGTCATCCGCATGGACACAAGAAGTAACAATGGGGCATACGTGTGAAAAATATTAGTCTTACCATGTATTCAATGCCACGATACATTGAAGAAACTGTTCTTAGACAATGGCTAGCTGACATGATTTTGTCCAGTGAAAGACCTGTCATCTTAGCAATTTCAAGATCATTGGGATATTTCATGGTCGTATTTTTCAAGACCTTCCGTGCTTTCTGGATCTGACTTATTGCCTTGTTCATCGACCACTAAAAAGAATAACAAACAGAAAAATAACGCAAAGATCAAATTCATGGTCTTTCTTGTATTAAATTTGTACTAAGAAACAACCTCCTAAGCAGAAGAGGAACATACAGGAACAGTGATTCCTCGAGCATATTTCGCCACCATTCTTGACATTGATTTCCTTATCCAGTACTGCACATAGGTTGAGAATCGGTATCCTTTTGTACTGTCAAATCGCTCTGCTCCTTGGAGAACACCAATATATCCTACCTATGAAATGTGAAGAGAATAACATATAGGTTATTGAGGAGCATTCATGTATATGTAGATTGTTAAATTTTATTGCTACATTTCTACTTATTGTCAACATGAAAACACTGATCAAACCATTGATGATGGAAGCACTCTACAATTTTCAATTGTCCTTTCCTGCTATTAAGTATTTACAAAATGCTCTGTCTTCGAAAGGATAAAGCAATAAAGTAAAGCACAAGTGAAGTTAACCTAAAGCCATAAGTCATGCAGACAACAAAATTACCAACATCATCATCATCAACTGTTGCATGTCGTTTTGGGTGAAAGGGGATATTATGATGTTTTTGCCCAGAACCTTGACTATGTCTTAGCTTTTCATGTTAATCTCTTTCGTGTAGACTATATAGGCAAATATACTGCCGGATACCGAGTTTCCAAAAAATATTTCCCAATTATACACCCTTGAATATTTCAAATCACCTTGAGTGAACAGAGTTTAAAATCATGTGTAACTTCCCCACTCAAAATACAAGAAGTATTCTTTTTGGTGGTATTTTCCCCGCCAATCATTCTCTATTTTTGCAGTTTATCCACAGAAAACAAGCATATGTAGTGCTTGTTTCTGAAATTCCAGGTCAAAACTTGCAGGTGCACCGAAATTTATTTTTTAGATGAAAACTTAACGGAGGTAAAAGTTTAATTTACCTTGTGTCATGAACTCTATCTATGAACTGATATGATCAATCAACCTAATATCCTTCCATCTAATACACAAACATATATCTTGAATGATTTACAGTTATTTTGACAAAATTTTCATTGTTAAGTCCATAAAATATCCATTGTTAATCACAAAACTCAGGTTCTTGTGATAATTTACAAGAATGAATGATGAATGAGCACACACAGATGAAAAGCCAGACAGAAACTCCTCCACAATAATATATAAAAAATGTCAAACAAAAAAATCTACGCACAATGACACTTAGAAAATACCTGAAGCAAATCTTCCAAAGCTATTCCCATACCCCTGTATTTTCTAGCAAAGTATAGAACTAAGGAACGAGTACTCCGTATCAACTCATCTCTACAATAATAGCCATGATACAGTTGCTGTTGTAGCACCTTCTCATCAACTCCAGATGTTTCTGCCCAGCTACTCAAGCTTACCACTTGCTTTGTATCCTCTTCTATAGCTGTTCTAATTTTCTCTAATTCTGCTAGAACCTGGAGCAGTGCAAAATTTTAATCTTTGCATAATTTACAATCATGGTACCAAATAACTCAATATTTTATTAACGATAAACTAACCTTTACACCTTTTGACATTTCCACCTCCCTTTGAGCAATCACCGCTCTTTTATTTTTAGTATTTGATGCTCTTTTTACAAAAGAAGCCGGTGAAGAACGTAATGGATCTTCTTGATTATCGTCTAAAGGCAAGGACCGAGAGGAAGGTGCTATGGAAACGGATCCTCTCTTTCTTCTTCTATTTTCCTTTCTTTTGCTGGAATGGACAATAACTTTACCTGTATAGTCATCTACTTTGTGGTTTCTCTTATTCTCTTCAACTTGTTCAAGAACTTTGTGAGTACAGTTCGATATGCATGAGGTTCCGAAAGATGTTGTTAGACAAACATTGAACAACTCAAGAGCTCCAAGCTTTTCTAGTTGCAATATAATATTCTTTTCCAACCTCAATGCTTCAGAATCAGCAAAAGTTTCTTCTAAAACACCAAGGTTCTCCATTAACAAACCGAAATGTGACTCCTCAAAAGGTAAATGCGAGTTATCTATCATTTCATGCACACTGCTAAGCGACCTCTTTCCTTTATTTACCTGAAAAACAAACATTTTTAAGATTTTCCCCCAATTTTAGCTATCAACATAAAAACAAATTGTATTCAATCTTCTAAAATAAGGTCTGTGACTGCGACATCAAGTTTTTGATATCTCTGCCACTGTGATTTTTGCAGCATCAGGACACATTTGACAGCGATTCTCTGCAATAGCAAAGATCGCGACGTGTCTGCAATTTAAAACCATGATTGTATACAAAGCAAAGGATTATGTTGAACACCTTTGTTAGTTCTCCTCCTTGCAATAAATCTTTTTCCGGTGCTTCCAATGCTGATGAAAATGCAAATGTCTTTCGAAAATCTTTCTGCAAAGTTTCTCCTTCCTCATAAACTGTTGAAAGCAAAGACAACCTCACGGGGTTGAATAAAGTTTCCCTGCCTCCAGCTACATCACATTTAAACCCAAAATTCAGAGTGAAAAAAAGAAAAAGAAATAGCATCACAATACTTCTTCTAACTATGAAATGTAAACTATGATATCCTTCTTCTAACTGGAAATCACATTCCAAGACACCTATACACACACACGCTAAGAAGCATATATATATATATATATATATATATATATATATATATATATATATATATATATATATATATATATATATATATATATATATATATATATATATATATATATATATATATATATATTCGTATTAACATTTTGGTTCTTGGGGGAATCGGTCCGGAGTTCAGTTTGGAGGTAAGTAAAGTCTGGTCAAAGATTGTTAGCAAGGGTTTGAACTTGGATACTCTTGATCAATTGGAACTAAGAAGCATACATAGAAATTGAATATGTAAATTATAAATATAATTCAGAACTTGACAAGATTATAATAAACTTATGAACTTAATGCAATGAGAGTGTAAAGATTTTCTACACTAATTCAATCATAATTGTTGGATTTGGATTGGATCACTAAATATATCTGGAATTTAATGAAGATAATGTATAATTATTTTACACATCCATCCAAATAATATGTAATCACGTCAATTAATGAATAATAACTTTACACTGACAAAGCAAACTAATTAAACTCACACTGTCATACAAAGGATTGTTGGCGTAAAAAGTTTTACACCAACGGTGCATCAAAATCAATCTCTAAATTTAGTATCAAAATAGCTATTATTACTCTAAGTAAATGGAAGGAATTAGAATTAACATTAGTATAATAGAAAAAGGAAGAAAAGGAACTAACCAGAAGATGAAGAAGAGAGGAAGATATGTGAATTGGAGAAGAAAGGAGAAGAGTGGTGAAGAGGGACAGTACTATATCTGAGTTTTGTGTTTAGTCTAAAACCAAAACAGAGACCCATAATTTTATTCTATGTTCCATGAAAGTGTTGTGCAAAGTTGAGGAAAGGAATTAGTGTTGTTTTGTTACATAAAAAGTTAAGGATAAATGTTGCTGTTGTCACAACCACCACCAGTTCTTCATCTCCCTTGCAATGGTTCTAAATATTTTCTACATTTTTCTTTTTATTTTTCAAATAAAACTTAAGGCTCAATACTTGGGCTATTACATTTAGTTTTTAATTTTGGGGATATTGTTTGCACCACATTATTTTTTATATACACCCTTCTCTTTATTTTTATTTTTTTTCTACTCTTTCTGGTTCTAGAAAGTAGTAGAAGCTAACTTTCAATATAAAAGTTATCAACTCTTGAGGACGTGTAACTATTACAATGTTAATATGGATGGATCCACTTATAATAAATTGGGGCAGCTGCCCCCACAACCTCATTTGTTTTCTTTATAAACAATTTTATGATTTTATTTTTATTACATTAAGAGCAACTTTATTGGCTATATTTTGACATGTAATTAAAAAGGAGAGTCTTTTGCAAAAGTTTTCATTGGAGTTTGACAAATTTTAATCACCGTACTCTATTGAAGCAACTCTCTTATTCATTTGTTGATGTTATTTCTATAGTAAAAAGGTGAAAAGATGAACGAGTGTAATCAAAATTAAACAAAATATTAATATGTTTGGTGAGACGTAGAACCTATTATAAGTTTTGAATAATTAGAGTAAAAAAAAATGAGATTTAAGGTTTTATGACTCGATAAGATCCAAAAAAATAAATTTTGATATAGTTTACCATTTGAGTATAATGAATGAACGCGTCCAAGGTTCATTCATTCATACTTCATAGTATATTCTACATTTTCTTTGTAAGTGTTTTTTTTTTTAATCTTTTTCTCTCTCTTTTCTTGGTATTTAGTAGAGTATATTATATTATATTATATTATATAATTATATTATATTGAACAACATCAAAGCATGGGGATCATGGCCTTCAATAGTCCCCCTTCTAACTCGGCCTCCATTAAGGGTGAATGAAACTAGGGAATCGACATTTTTAGAATATAATAGTGTTGACCATGAAATGGTTTCTGGCACAGTCAAGGGGGTCATTGTTTCTTATATGAATGATTTGTTAATCTCTTGATTGTCCTTCAAAATAGTAGCAATGCAATAGTTTTCTGGGGCTGTTTGTTTCCTTATATCTTTTCTTTATCAATATCTAGCTCATATTCTTTAGGTTACTTATATAGGTTTGAGTATCCTTGTACTCTATTATATTTCAAAATATTTGATGTTTAAATAAAAAAAGTACTAACAAAATACTATAATTTTTAGGGTACTTCTGAAATAAAATTTGATGGACATACAAACTTAAATGAAGCCTCTACTGAATAAGAAAGGTTATAGTTTAATTTACAACCATTTTTGGGATTATTGTTCACTACATTAATATTGTACTCCTTGTAGGTGTTGAATTTTTCCACTATCAATAAGCACTTGATCATAATGGTACAATATACTTGGATTGGACTTCTAGTAAGTAACTTATTTAAGACAAGAAAAAACATTGGCAAAGAAAAAAAAATAGCATTCCACTAGAAAATTAACAAAGTATCATTGTTCTCCTCTGAAGGGTTTATATGTCTTGAGTGATGTTGCAAGTCCTTGAATTGATCCAGCAGCTGAGATAATAGAAATGACCAAACATAGCCAACTTAATATCTTAAGCCAAGTCCATGTGAATGAATATTTTGGCATGTTGGTTTTCTTAATGTACATCTCTATAGGGAAGTAAACTGTTAATGGATAGAAAGATAGTGAACCAATTAGTCCCAAGAAATCATTGAAGAATGGGAATAACATGGCAATGATAGCAGTGATAATCACATAACAACTCCTCCATATTACTCTAAAGTAATTCACATTATAGCTTCCATATAGTGGAATATTCATGGCATGTTCTCCATTCACAAATTTGCTGTCTGGCCATTTTTGTTTGCTTTGGCCCTCAACAAAGCCAAATATGGGTTGGACAAAGACCTGCCCATAGGAAATCACACATTAGCTTTACTCATATAGGTCAGACGTTCAGATCAAGATCAGACAACTCAACGTTCTAATTTGTAAATCAGATACAAATTTTATAAGTTAGAACAAGAAGTTTGATTTTATTTTAAACAATTTATTTTGTTAATAAATATTTAAATAAAGTTAGGTTAAAATTATTAATATTTCAGGTCTTTAAGTTATAATTTATTTACCTGGTATGCACCAATTAAGTGAACTGCAATGCAAACATTGGCAAAGTCTATTAGCCAAAAGGGCTCATAGAAGCCAAATCCTGTGAGAAAATTTCCTGGTGCATCATTTCCAAATGCAGCATAACCTAAGGTTCCACATAGCACATAAAATAATGTTGTTGTCAAAATTCCAATTAAACTTGCTCTCTTCATAACTCTGTTTTCTGGAGGGCTTGATTTCAAAGTATCCTGCAATAGTACATATATAGGACCTCATTAAAAATGATTTTTCATATAAACTAAAATTAAAAAGTGACATATTTATAAGATTTAAATGGTATATCTAAACCAAATATTAATTAATAAATAAATTACTTGCCTGGATCTCAATGAGCACATTAGAAAATGCATAGGCAAATGCAATGTCACCAATAGCTTGGAACATCCTCCACACCTTTTCTGTTGCAGTAACATCTACCCCAATTTGCACACCAGTTAAGGATGTTGTCACATGATTTCCCCCACCTTCAAACATTGACAAAAAGGAATTATTATTATTATTATTTAATAATGTGACCATGACCATTTTAATATAAGATATTAATTAACTATATGGTACCAAAAAAAAATATAGTTGAAGTGATGCAATTTGTTACCTGCAACTTTGGCTACGGAAAGGCCAAGGCCAATGGAAGAGTAAGCAAAAGACATAACTGCTGCAACAATTGAGAGCCAAGAGAGCTCATGGAAATTGGGTATCTGGCAAAGAACAATTTGAATGCAAGCAAAAATGATCATGAAAGGGTTATTTGAGACATAGCACTTGTCTTGATGTCCATGCTTGTGAAAGCAGTTTGATCTTTGTACAGCCCTGATAAATAATGAAAACAAAAAATTGATCATCACTTCTAAAAATAGTTGAATTAATTGGGGATATAAATTAGATACGGGTTTGTCTAACATGTGCAATATTGCACATGTTAAGGTAACTAAAAGTAGTAATTTTTGATTGAAAACCAACAATTATTGATTAAAAGCTACATATTTAATATAAAAAACACAAGTTCCAAGTTAAAGTTACTACTTTAAACTTCTTAACATGTGCAAATTTGCACATGATAGAAAAACCCATTAGATACAAGTCCCTTTCAAAACAAATTCTTCTATTTTTCAATTTTGTCAATAATTCAATTTTTTAGTAGTGGTGAATTTATTGACGTCTATTTAGTGCATGTTTGGATTGACGAGAATTATGGTAAACTACAATTTTTATTTTGTAAAAGTTAGACTTTATATAGCTTCATCAAAATCATAGTGTACTATGGTTTTATCAAACTAATATTCCAAAAATGCTCTAAAACATTACCTATTCAACTATTGATAGTACAAGGTACATAAAATTCTCTTGATATTCTTCCTCTTATTAAATAAATTATTTTCTCACTTTTTTTTTTTTTTGAGAATTCAGAACACTTACTACTATGCGTTTAGTATATTGTTGTACTTAAATATAATATCTACAATTTATAAATAATTAAGTGTTTCATCAAGAACCTTAGATATATTTACCCTACATACTTAGTCAAAAGTTGATGAGAAAACTTACACCATACTAATTGATGCAGTTATTGTGTAGCCGATGGTCACACCTACAAGATTTATATACTGAGCCAATCCACATAGCTGAAATTTTCTGCCTCCTATCAAAGAAAATCATGTGAAAAATTAAAGGTGAGCTATTTTTATCAATTTAATAAAAAAAATGAATTATTTCTAAGACTAGTTAAGAACGTAAGAAATAATTATTTTTTGTGTTGGAAATAATTAACTAATAAAACCAGGTACATGAAAAGATTCAACAACAGAGTGTCTCAAGTCTCTACAATTTTTTTAAAAGACAAGATGTCTATAGAATCATTGGTAATCAAACAAGCTGTTATGAATTCATCTAGTATAAATATTAGACAATGATTAGGGTATGATTAAGTGTCTCATCACATTTGGTCTATGATTGATATTTAAAAATTGCTCAAAATTTCGATAACAATCAACTGTGTCCTCACAACTAATCAATTGTGAGGACGAGTAATATCATAAACTTTCTATTCAAAACATTAACCGATTTTCAAGTTTCGATCCACTGTATACCATGTAAGACACTTCCTCAAACCGCTTAAACATTAACATGCAACATAAAAATGGTTATATAGTAAAGTTTTTTAATTAGTACCTAGGTTAGCTCTGACAACTTCAGTGTAAGTGTAGTTTCTCTTGCCATGAACAGGATCAGGTGAACGGTAACAATCAGCAAGAAGAGTGGAAGTGAAATAGGTAATGAAAGAAAATGCAAAGAGAACTGCAGGACCAGCTACCCAACCCATTTGTGCTATTGCCCATGCTAGTGATAGAACTCCAGAACCAATCACAGCCGTTATAATATGTGCACTAGCAGTTAACCATGTCCCTTCAAATTCATCAAATCAAAACCATAGCAAAATTAGTACAATAAAAATAAAATAAAAAATTTGAAGAAGCTAAAATGGAATATATTACTGAAAGTCTGGAAAAATCAGCATAAAAAGTGTCAAAAAACCAGTTGAAAGAGTATCAATTTACAATAAAATATTACCAGCATATAAAAATGCATATTTATAGTTAGAGATAAAGCTCAAATATAATTTTTATAGTGCGAACTCAAAATAAATGGTTTCATAATAGTATTTGAATCTATCTATGTCATGTTATCATTTACGCATCAAACTCAGTAGTAATAAACATGGTACTTATGGAATACCAGTTCTCTTGGCTCGTCCATCGTCGTCGAAGTTTTTGTCTTCGGGGCCATAATTTTCTGGGGCTTCTATATGCATGATGTTCTATTAGTGAAACCAACTACCTTCTCAGTTTCTATTTGAGATATAGTTAGTGTGTGCCCTTCAAACCACGCAAAAAGAATGGAAAAGAGGAGAAAAGAAAGTGGTTTGGTGTATTTTTCAGTTGGTGTTTTGCTTTAAGGTGTTATCTACCTATATAGAGCTTTTTGAACTCTATAGTAGAAGTGTTGAAGGGAACATAAATGTTTGAATTATAGGAAAACTATGAAGAAAAATGGTTATTATATAGAGAATAATTTAGAGAGAAAGGGAAGTCAAGGGTTAGTTGTATGGCACATGTAATTCAAACATACGTGAGGAATTTATTTCAATACAAGTGGGTTACTTTATGAAGAAGAAAAAAAATTGAACTATAGAGGAATAATATTGAAAATTCAAAAGAATAAAAAAAAAAAAAAGAATTCAAAGAATATTGAACTTGGTTGAAAGTTGAAATAAAGTAGAATATTTTTACAAGCATGTGAACCATCGAAAGTGGCACATTTTGGTCTATGTTATGGAACCAAAGTGTCCCTACACTTTTTGTATTTTTAGTTTTAAACCATTCATTTTAGAGATTATATTTTATGTAGGGTAGAGACTATTGGTTTACCAAGGTGCCACAAATACTTTTCTGACTAAGACATTCAAATATGGCCTTTCCTCACTTGATTCCCTTATTTTGTGATGGACAGCGGTCCTCTCCTCTCATTAAGAATTAGGGGAGAGGTGCAAGTAGCATAAGGACAAAAACCATGACAAATAAACAAAATAATATGTGACACGTTTGGCAGAGAATCAGATTCACTATGCATGTGATTAGGAGATCATTTCCTAACTTGTGTCTATCATATCCTAAAAGATTCATCCCTTACATAAAGTTGTGTACTTTCTTTTTACAAAGTGAATTTAAGAGAAATGATGTTGGGTAGTTCATTGATTTGAACTAAATGATAAAGAGTTAGAGGTCTTGAATTTAAACTCGAATAAGTGATTAAGTGTTAATCTAATAACATTTATCTCCTCCAATCACATTAGTAGATTATATTAGCGGGGCGTAAACCTGAACTTCATTTTTAAGTTTTATTATTTTATCATTAGACAAACTCGAAATTAATTTTTTGTAGTTTTAGATATTATTAAAACTTTGCCATAAAAAAGACAAAGAGAAGAAAAAAATAAGATTGATATTAATTGAGTGAGAAAACAATAAGAAGAGATCTAAGCCATGAGGGTAAACAATATTGAAAAGAGAGAAAGGGTTAAAAATTGAAAATAAAAAGTGAGATGTAATATATTTTGTATTCTTAATTATTACTTTTTTTTTTGTTACATTTTCTTAATCATTACTTGAATGGGTATTTTTTCTATATTAAATGGATCAAATTAAATAATAAGATTGTTAATTGAATGAGTAATTTTTTAAAATAATATAATAAGTAATTAATATGAATATTGCATCCGGCCTAAACCAACTCAATCTCATCTAATATGAGATTTTTTTTCTTAGCAAACTCTCTCACCTTAAGGTGTGTAAGCATAATCTGAGTTGCTAGATAGTGGTGACCTGATAGCAGGAAATTTAATAAATTATGTATAAACTTTAATTTCATATTAAAATTTGAGTTGAGCATAAATTAATCATATAAAATTGGCATGTAAGGTGAAAAATGCATTTATCACTTTTTTTTTAGCAAAGCAAGATTAATGCATTTCATTTATAATCAAAGAGTACAAAGTAGATGGTACATCATGACAAATATGGGGTTAGGATGAGATAAGTATGTTCTAATTATACTATTAGCACCCCTATTAGTTTGTCTTCGAATATACGCGTTACAATGCCGAAATTACAATTCAAAAGACCTCTACATTGTGATACAAGGTCACTGAACTCGTTACGAGGAACAATAAAAGAAATAAGGACATAAACTAGGATTTTAATTACTATCCGTTTCAAACAAGACATCATGTATTCCGTTTAAAATTGTCATTTTGATTGATTCTAACAAGGCAAAGGGTACAACTTCTAGAATAGAGGCGGAGGAAGTAAGAAATCAGATTTAGCAATTAAGAACTTCCCCAAAGAGTTTCGAAAACATATTTCATACCCTAACAAAGTATATTATCATGAAAGATTGATGCATCAGCATTACACTTTGTCACGCCGGCGAGAGGCTTAACCCAAGAGGTAAGATGATTCACATTTTGTACGTGATGTTTAGCTCGTTGCATTCATCACATATAAATACATGTTTATGTCATATTTCTCAATATCCAAGACGACTTTTAGCAATGTACTGGTATATATGAGTACATATAAATAATTGTTAATTAAATAACTTAGTGGTACGTTTGACAAAATAATTGGATTCATTATACATGTGGTTAGGAGATAAATTCCTAACTCTTGTCTATAGAAAAGTATGCATGTAGCGAAAGATGGTTCCTTTAAGACTTTGTTTGGGAGTTTGGAGAAGAATGGAGAGGAGGGCTATGGAAAAATGAGATTAAAGGGAAAAAAATAGAAAATCTTTAAAAAAAATTGAGATTATTTTTCTAGTGAATGATAAAAGAATATTTATGCTTAATGCACTTTTAATTTTGTGAGTATTATAACAATATATATTAAATTTTGAAAATTTACCTAAACAATACTATTTTTTAGTTCTCCCAAATTAGAGGATTTTGTATTATTAAGAAAATTAAGCCCCTCAAAGTCCTCTCCTCTCAAAGTTCTTCATTCTTTTTACTTCTTTCTTCTTTTTTTTAAACCAAAAAAGAGAAGAAAAAAATAATGATATAAAATGAGTGAGAAAAGAATAAGAAGAGATCTAAGTCAAAGGGGATGAAAAAAATAATATTAGAAAGTTTGAGATCCTTATTTATTAATTTTGTTACGTCTGCAGCAATTTAATCTAATTTTTTTCCGCTCATTTGCTTTATTAGGTTTGCAATTATTTAACCTAACAAATTCCATCTAAAAAAATGCATCGCACCAATTTCATTCCTATCCTCTTGCCTTTTTTTTTTGAAGAAAATATTTTCTACACTTATTTGATGATGCACGTTTGTTCTATAAACTATGAGCATATCAATGATCACGTTTGATGCCTTCTATTTTATACTTTTTTGTTCTAGAAACTATGAGCATATTAATGATTGTCTTCTATTTTATACTTTTTTTTTCAGCTACCCTAATTTCCATGTAAACTTGGTTATATATACCCGAATTATTGATAGGATTACCGAATTTTCTTTTATAATATTTTCAGATTTCATACATTTTATGAAGTGTTTTATTTTATCTACTATGAATTATCACGTGTTATTTTTCATTGTTACCTATTATATATTATATTTTATTATTCGTATGTCAATTCCTTTACAATAAACTTGAGCGGAGCACGGTCAAAAATCTAGCTAAAATAATTCTGTTATAATTAAATTATAAGTTACTATCTTATTTTAATTCTATCATTAGCATTAGCATATGTCACACCTTCAAATTTTCATGCACAGAGTCGTAAACGTTGACCTTTGTTGCTCACTTTCTCTCTATGATTTGTTTGGACTCAATTTTCTCTCAATAATTGAGGTGTGCTATGATGTGATGGCATGTGGTTAATATCAACTTAAGCAACATAGTGCAATAGTTGTCAAACTTTTTTTCATATCTAAATTTTTCTATTTTTATCACATTATTAATATTTCACTTTTCCCTTATATGGTGGATCTCTCTTTCCATTTACTAATAAAGTTGCACACACTCTTTTAGGAAATGTGGAGCATGAAATTTGACTAAATGACACAAAATTGAGTTGTGTTTAAAAATATTTGCAGAGTTGTACACAAAGGTTAAAATTATCATGAAATATATTACGTGTAAAAATCTTTACTCAAACACCTAAAAATAGTTGAATATTAACAAAAAATTAAACCAAAAAAATTGGTCATCAATTTTAGCATTTCAGGTAAGGAATTTGTTTTCAGTAATTCAACATTTTTAGAAATAAAGGAGTAATGTAAAAAGATAGAGTAAGAAAACATAAATGATATATTTTTTATTTTGTTGTGTAATTTTTTCTCCTTTAGTATAGTATATCTTGCAAGTTGCAACAATAATAGCATATGTTCACACCTCCGACAATAATGAATACCGTATACATTTTGACTTCAAATAAATAATAAGGATAAAATTTGTTTGTTTGTATGTTCTTCAAATTATTTAAATGTGTCAGACATCAGTTCACCTGTATATCTCAACTGCCCATTTTTACATATCTGAAAGTAAGTGAGTGTGATTAATGTTAAAGAATTTTAAGCTCTGTTTTGGAGTTTGGATAAGGGAAGAAGAGGTTGAGAGGTGAGTAGAGATAATGACAGAAAAATCTTTATTTTTTGAGATAGTATATTTGTAGAAATAATAATTGAATGTTTGTGGTTAATATATTTTTTATTTTAATGAGAATATTATATTTGAAGAGTTTATGAAAATCTTTTTTTAATGCATTTTTTATTTTATTTTAGAAATATTAGTATTATAAAAGAAGAATAGTCTATGAGTAAGATTTTTCTTTTTCAAGAAGAAAAACCTCACTCGTTGACCGTTCTTTTTCACAATTTTATTTTCTCTTTTCTTTTTTCAAACTCTCCCATATGAAACTTTCAAACAAAGTATTAAAATAAATTTTTAAGACTCAGATAGATGGTTTTTTTAGTGGCAACTAAAAGAAACATCATATTTTTCAACTTAAGGAGAAAAATCTACAACATTTATTTAACAAAGTTAAACTTCGATCTTTTTGTGATTGAAAGTGAAATATGTTTCTTTTGTTTTCGACTACAATTTTTTGTGGTTAAATCCCCTTATCAGTTTGAGAGCAGTTTCTTATAGTTTGTTTACATGTAATTCTTCCGGTCATGTGTGTTTTCCGTTGTTGCGTCGTAATTGTTTAATGTTATCTAAGTCTTTTTCGGACACTTCTTATGGTCAGTGGCGGAGCCAGGAAATTTATGGAGCCCGGGCAAAAATTGTATCGCAAATTCACATGTGACATAATATATAATCAGTCATAAATCGAAATAATTTTTTTTTTGAATTTTTTTTCCTCAAAAAAAAATAAAAGAGGTTTATCATTTTGTCAATTAATAAATTTCAATTTCAATTAATTATAAATAATTTTTTTTTTGAATTTTTTTAAATAACATGTATTGTAATTCGAGATTTTTATTATTTATAACCTTGTAATATATGCGAAGTCCAAAAAAGCAACCGAGAGATTGAATTTTTTCATGATTTTTTAGAGGCGAGTTAAGAACGTTAAAATATGGCTTTACACAAATAAAATATAAATTTTTGACAAAATGAAAAATTAATTATGAATTTTTAAAGTGTCAAAAGCTCAAAAAACAAAACAACGGAAATCTCGACCTATAAATCGAATTTTGAGCTCATTATTTGCAGAGACATCTATAAAAATACATAAAAATGATCCGTAAAGTTTCATAACATTTCGAAGTCGTTTACATTTATTTTGATTTTTTAACCAGAACATGCAAAATTGAAAGAAAAAAAATCCGCGTAAGCGTATACTCACAAGTTACAATGGTAGAATATATGTTTTGTATTTTACAGAGTCATTTTTTAGACATAATGTATATTACAGGGTCAATTTGAACAATTAACCCGTTAAAATAAGAGAGATGAACCCGTCAATAATGTGTTAAATAAAATTCCGAGACCTATTTGCATATGAGAATTTTCAGATTGCCCAAATTTTTCTTTTTGTAACTGTGTTAATGGACTTTTGGGTTGGATCTAATGCACAAAAATTATCGATCGAGCCCGGACGACCGCCCGAAATCGCCGGGTGGTGAAACCGCCCTGCTTATGGTGGAGAAAACTTGACGGTCTAATTAATATCTTTCATTTTAGTTTGTTTAAAAATTTACTCCCTCCGTTTCAAAATACATGTTCATTTTGGAGAAATTGCACTAACCAAGAAACCAAATAAATTTTGTTATTTTTGATGAAAATATGTGTGTGTTTTCTATAATATCCTTAATCATTTATTATTTCATTTTATTTTTTTTTCTCTCTACAATAAATATGCAAGGGTATTATTGACAAGACAATAATTAATGTTGCATTGAAACTTGAAAGTGACAAGTATTGTGAAACAAAATTATTCTCTAAAATGGACAAGTATTATGAAACGGAGGGAGTAACTATTAATAAAACTCTCAACAACAATAGAATACCAACTAAATAACCATTATTTAAAAATAAAAAAAACTAAACAACCATTAACAGGCTTAACTAAATTGTTCTAACCTCGTTAATTGGGATTAGAATTCATTACAGCAATAAAAATACGCAATTGCACATATATGAATTGATTTCATCAACTTATGTTACACCATTATTAATGCATGGAATATGAATCTAAGTGAGTATAGAAATTACTAGTCTTAACAAGTGTTTTAAAAACACACGTTAAAGAATTACAGATAGAAATTTTGTTTTAGAAATTGTGTATTAATTTTTTGTTAGGAATCGTATAAGATAAAGTTTCTACTTTTAATTTACTAACTCTTAAACACTCCTTAACGTATGCCAATAATATTATTCTAACCGTATGTAGTTATCCATTCAAAATCTTAAAAAAGAAATCCAAACAAATTACGAGCAAATATATCAATAACAATGGTATCCAAAGTATACAAAGTTGACAACATACATTTTTCCATCACTATCTACTCTGTCTAGTTTCTACAATTACCTTATCTTAGCACATGCATGGAATATCTTATAACTTGTCATCTTTGCATTTAATTACCAATATAAAAAACCATATTGTGGTTCTTAATTAAATTCTTTTGTCCTCTCCTTCTTCGAGTAGCCTCATGTAACAGTATATATTCGTCAAAGATGGCAACGTCTTCAAATTTTTATAAAGAAGTTGGACTATCTATCGAACCTTTCAATTCCATGCATGGTAGGTGGAAATAGGGACAGCTCAGATAGTGACCCATCAACTTAAGATACCTTTCATATCTTTTCTATATAACTCAAATAACTATCTATAAATCATCCATTTATTTTCTAAAGTACGTACCTTCTCTAATTTAATTAGTTTCTAAAGTATATAAATGTAATATGTAGGGTCTCTTTGGGAAAAAAAAAAAAAAGAGCTTTTAGCTTATAGCTTATAAGCTTGTTTGACAAAAAAAGTTCTGTTTGGTAACACTTTTTTACCATGAGCTTATAGCTTATTTCACGAGCTTATAAACTATTTTTCAGAAGCTATTCCAAGTAGCGTTTGAGCTTATAGCTTATAGCTTCTCACTTTTTCTTCCAATTTTACCCTTATTATTTCATTTAAATTGTATTTTTATCCATTATAATTTTTATAATAAGCTACGTAATAAAGACTACTATCCCTTTATTCCAATTTTTGTATATATATCAGCTGGCCTTTTTTTTTTTGTTGAAAAAATATATACCTTCGTTTTTTTTTTTTACGGAACAAGATACTATTATTCTATTAGTGTTACTTTTTTATTTTTATTTTTTTGAGGTAAGTGTTATTTTCTTTATTTTCTGTTATTAGTATTACTCTATTAATGCTACATTTTTTTTGTTTTTGAGGTAAATGTTATTTTCTTTATAAAGTAGAAACACTTAAATGATAATAAATATAATATAAAATTTTAGTGAATAAAATTTAATTTAATTTATAATACATAGGATATATTAAATTAATAAATTTAAAGTATTTTTTTAAAGAAAAATTAGTTTACAAAATTACAAATACTTAAATTAATGATATAATTTTTTTTATGAATTAAGAATACCCTTTATGTCATTTTACATTTATCAGCTAGTTGAACCGTTATTTTTACCAAACACTTCAGTTAGCTTATCAGCTAAAAGCTATCAGCTAACTTATCAGCTATCCGCTATTTTTACCAAACAGAGCCGTAGTCGCTAAAGTATATAAAGTCTAAATTGAGATGTTAGGAATTAACATGATAGTTTTTTTTTTAACTAAAGAAAATTAATTGATATCATTAAATAAAATAATCTCAATATAAGGAGAACAAATCTCAAAAACATAGCGACTAGGCCAAGAATATGCGGCCTTAGCAATCGTATTAGTAGCTATGTTTGATTGACGTCTAACAAACTTCACTTCAAAGTTGAAAGATAAAGCTAACATAAACTAAGGACGTTAATACTCCCAATTTTAGAATACATATCCCATTTTTAAGATATACATTATTCATATAATTTATTTTGATAATGATTTGTTTAACTTATATATAAATACAAATATTAGCATGTAAATTGTAGTTCGATTTGTTTCGATAAATATTTTTAAAATAATTAATTTTTATAACTTTTTATTACATATCATTAAAGATGTCAACGATCAAAGTTCTGTATTGACATATATAAAGTGGTTGACTACAACATGTATTTTAAAATGGAGGAAGTATTTTTTTTTGAAAGTTTGACTGAAGAATATTCTAGTCAAGGATTAAACTTATGTGCTTCTAATTAATTTGACCATAACTTTTTTTTGTTGGAAATTTGGTCATAAGCGAAGTTGATCATTAACCACTTGAGACTAGTTTACTTCATTACTATTATTATTAGGGTGCTGCTAACCAGTGTCCCGGGGGCCGGTGGCGGATCTGGGGGTGGCAAGGGGGAGCCACCGCCACCCCTCTCTAAAAAAAAAATAAAAAAAATTAATACACTGGAAATTACTATAATGCCCTTAACTAATATGAATATTACCAATTCAATTTCATTTCTTCTTCCCCTTTCTCTTTCATCTGATGCGCGTTCCTCTTTTTTCTTCTCCCAGCCAAAGCAAAACCACCGAACAACATCCACCACCACACCACTGCCGGCGAGCCGCGACCACTCTTCTCCTTCTCCATCCATCACCGCCGCACCCCCCTCAATCTTCTGTATTGATTCTTTAGTTTAGAGAGCTATCTCCATCCATCTCTCTCCACAAGCCCTAATTGTTGTAACTTGTAAGGTAATGTGAAATTGAATGTAATTTCCTTCAATTCTGATTCTGATTTGATGATTAGATGTTCTTTAGTAATGTGAAATTGAATTTTTTTAGTTTTCGATTGCTACTGACATGAATGTTCTGCTTATTATTATGGTTTAGAACATGAACTCTGATTGCTACTGAACTGTTACTTGTGTTTAAATAATTGTATTGAGTGTGAGAGACGAATTCCAATTGAAAGCCTCGGTTTTAAATAATTGTTTTAGAGTTACTATAGGTAATTAAGAAAAGTTAACTTACTTCCTTTGCCAATTTTAATCATGTATGGCAATGACTTTGAGAGGAGGACGTAATCAATAATCCTAAATAGTAGAGGTGGAAAAGATGGAAAATGTAAGCTTATTTGATTCAAAAAAATGTAAGCATATCTTCAACTTCTAGCATGCCTAGATGAGCTAATCTTCCTCTATTTTTCATAGTGTTTGGTTTTTCTGTATATGACTAGCATGTTCTAGCAACTTGTCATGAAAAGTAGCAACATTCATGGCATTTTCCATCATAAAGATCTATCAAACCTGGCTCAACTTTTGAATTCAGCTATCATCGTCTTCTGTTTATGAAAATCAAGTGAAATTGGTTCATTTTGAAATCATTTATGTTATTTCAATGAAATTGAAACCGGCTATTGTTATGAAATTTGAATGTTATTAGAATTGATGTAACATTGAAACCATGTATTGTTAGTTGATTTTGAAACTGTTTCAACAAGAAAAGTTAAGATGAAAAGTCGGGATGCGTAAAGCATCACTTTGAATATGATGATCGGTTTTTAGTATTATTTTGTTGAAATTTTTTATGAACGACACCGAAATGGGTCGTATTGTATATTATATGATTTATATATTTTAGTTTATTTTTAAAGCTGCCACCCCAAAATTTTAGGTCTGGCTCCGCCACTGCATTCACGTGACTGATACGTGAATTTTTTAAATCATTAAAATAAAAAAACATGTCTTTCTATTTCTCTTTCCTCTTCTTTCTCCTTCATCCTCCCCTCGTCTCTCTCTTCTTCGGATCTAACCGGAAAACAACCTCTAAAAACCAAAACACAGTCGTTTTGAGCTCCGACCCGGAAAAGCAGGCGATTTGACCCGCTCCCGCTCCAGGTAAAGGCGGCCGCGAAACCCGCTATTGACCCGCTTTTCCCTAACGCGCGAATCGGGTGCGCTCTGACGCGGTAGGCTGTTTTTGGCCGCTCCGCGCCGGGAGCGGCCGCTATTAACAACAGAGATTCTGACAACCTTGAAATGCTGTTATTTAAGCATGTAATTATGTTACTAAATATAGTATGTGACGTGGGGAATCTGGTAATTCGGTGGAGGTTTACAGATGTGGTGCATTCTTTTTGTATGCTATAGTTATTTTTTTAACTTGTATCACTGTGGTGCGTGCTTCTTTTGACGAACCTGTTTTCTTGTATATACTTTTCTTATAGATGTTGCAGCTAAGTTCAAAATCGGCCGTTCGGCATTGGTGATGTAGAGTCACAGAGCCAATATGGCATTTGTAACTAAGATCAAATGGGTTGTTCTTTCTGTAATCTCTTTATCTGTGGTGTCTATCATTATTCATCTGTCTTTCGCAAAGTTGTGGACTGTTAACTTAGTGCCATATAGAGCAATTGCCAGTCTTCATGATGATTTTTCTTCTGTGGTGGTAAGGCAGGTTGGTTCTTATTCTATACATGTATATGTTGCTTGTATATGGTCAAATGTTTTGCCTTTTACTTAAGCACATCTTTGGCTGGGCGGAAAGGAAAGTAAAAGAGTGTGTAATTTTTCACTTTTGAATTAAGAGTTATATAAAAGTTTATAAAAGTGAATAAGGGCTTAGAACATAAGTTTTATGCCAATATGTCAGTTTTCCTTTCATTTTAAATTTATTAAATTACAGAATATATGTTCAAAATAAAAGCCCCCTTCCTTTCCCTCCAAAACCCTCTATCGAAACACCCCCTAATATATTGAGTTTATTTGCTTCAATGCTACAGGGTGTAAAGAATAAGAAGCTATGGGGTTCCATAAAGTCTTTGGAATCACTGCAGCCTAGTTTTGACGCTAGAAGCAATTATACTGGTAATATATTTTGACTTAAATTTCTTAGCTTTCTATTAGGGAGACATGCGACGACCAGAAGTGTGCTATTTAGGCTTGTAATTTTGTCGGTATGGCATTAAAAGTAAAAGTTTGTCGAAGTGTTCCTATCTTACATCTTGGTGATTAGCCTTTTTTTTTCTTTTGAATTTATAAATTTCATTTTAAATGAAGTCATATATTTATTCAGCATTACCAATATCTTACCTAGTAACCAGGTTCTAGATTGTTGTGAAAAAAAGGTATCATGGAGATGATTAACAGAAGCTGTTAATTTGTGTATTGAATTACAAATTGAGAGGAATGATGGATATCGTATAAAAATTGCTAAACTATAGATGCTGCATTCATGACAATTTAAAGTACAATTCATAGTATTTGCTCTTATTTGAATGTAATTGATAAACAAGAGATACTCTTTATGAAAATTAGACAAATGGAAGTTTTTTTCCTCCATTGAAATTACTTTCATATATAAAATGATTTTTAAATGAAATTTCGATTATCTAATTTTGATTTTTTTTTGTTGATGAGTGTCATGTCTTTAAGTTGGCTGTAACTGTTGCCTTTTCTCTAGTTTGACTAAGAATGTACATAACTGAGCTACTATTATTTGGTGATCATGATGTTTGACAATTTTTTACAATGAGTAAACCGTATTAAATATTATGTATATTTCCTCATTGTGCCATTTTCATCCGTCCTCTACATTTTCCATTTCAAGTTTGCGTTTCTTTCCTTCCCAGGTCCAAAGGAAAAGAATAATGGTTTCATCTATGCAAAAGTTTTTGGTGGATTTGCAAACATAAGATCATCGGTATGATCCATCAGATGTGCATAAGTCCTTTTTTATTTATTTTATTTTGAAGTCATTCCTATTTCTTTTGCAATTTAACAACAGTTTTTTTATTTATTTATTTATTTTTTTTTTTTTTATAGATCCCTGATTTGGTCGCTATATCTAGGCTTTTAAATGCTACTCTTGTCATTCCAGAATTTCAAGAGAGTCTTCGCTCAAAAGGAGTAAGGTATGTGCTGCAAGTTTTATGTGGTTATTACTTATTAGCATGCCACTGTGCTTTTATATAATTTATTCATGTTTTTAAATTTTTATTCAGCCCAATGTTCAAGAGTTTTTCCTATCTTTATGATGAGGAGCAGTTCATAGCATATCTAAAAAAAGATGTAATTATTGCAAAGACCCTGCCTGGAAGTTTGATGGAAAGGAGAAAAAGAAATGAATTTCCTACATTTAGGCCCAAAAGTTCATCTTCTCCAAACTTCTACATTCAAGAAATTTTACCGAAGTTAAAGAAATCTAAGGTTATTGGATTAATTATTGCCAATGGTGGAGCACTGCAGGTATTTCAGTATCCTGAAATTGTCAACTAATGCTTCTGTTTTGTGTGGATACAAGATTTTATTGGAAGAAAGATAGTACTCCCTCCGTCCCTTTTTATAAGAGTATTTTACAAAAATCAAGAGTATTAAGAAAAGTTGTTTGAGTAATAAAATTGTCACAAATGCATGCTACTGTTTCCAAATTACTCTCTATCTATAGAGATATTTAATGTTAACTTTCATATTTCAAGGTATATTGATAATATTAATGAGGGGTGTATTTGGAAAAAGAGTAATAAATGCGTCTAGAAATTTGACGATAGTCTTATATTTACGGACAATTTTTGTAAAGTAGTCTTATAAAAAGGGACGGAGGGAGTAAAATATTTCATCTCTATATCAAAAATATTTCATTAATGACTTCAGACTTCCATGTATATGCTTGATCTGCTTAGCTTCATTCTTATGCAAAAAAATCAATGTCTGAATATGATAACAAATGCACATGGTATGCGGTGGACTTACACTCGATCAAGTGTTTTATGCTAAAAGTTTCTTAGATTCCTGCATCATATATTTTATACTTTGCTTGTCGATTTTGTGTCAATTTTTTCTTTTTGGTTTCTCATTGGTTCCCTTGAAAGTAATCCTATTTGAGGAATTACAATATCTTTTTATTTCCGACATTTTGATAATTTAAAATATTAAACATTGGTTGTGATTCCATCACCTAAACCTTCCCATGTTCAAATGCTTGCTTATGTTCTTTTTCTTTTGTAGCAAGTGAATTGCTTCTTTTTTGTTTTCATTGTTTTTCTGTTCAAATCTTTGAAAACAGGAAACAAGTGAAAAACTCTGACAGATTTGTAATTAAATGTGAAAACAGAAAAATATTTTCTGAAACTAATCAGGCCCTAGAATTTCCTTTCTTACACATTTTGTTTCTGCAGTCCGTACTTCCACCTACCATGGCAGAGATTCAGAGGCTGAGATGCAGAGTTTCTTTCCAGGCCCTTCAATTTCGTCCAGAAATTCAAATGCTTGGCCATCGTATGGTTAACAAGTATGAATGCCTTTAATGTAAACTAATTGATGTCAACGTGCATTACTATTACATATTACTTCCTTGTTATTTGAAAGTGTTTATTATTATTTATTTTTTTGGGGGGGGGGGGTCTTTAAAAATTATAATTTAGTTTCTGTTATCCAATATAACAAAATGAAAATGTAGTTTGTTAGCTATGGGGCTTATATTAGGACAGAGTAGTTACCTAGTTAGTCAGACGGAATTAGTTACATAATAAATAGGAAGATACAAGGGTATAGATGAATCATTTAGATTTATTTATAGAGTAAATACAGTCATGGCTCAGTAGTTAGTGGAAAACCAAGAAATAAAATAATTCCTTTCGTTTTCTAATTCTATTGTGAGCTCCTAACATTTTAGGTTTCCAGTAGAGTTTTATATGGATTTTCTCTATGGTGGTCGGTGGTCTTCTGGAGTTGATGACTGGATGTATAAGAAATTTATGCTGTCTTTTTAGGTTGAGATCGTTGGGGCAACCCTTTTTAGCATACCATCCTGGCCTACTGAGAGAAACCTTGGCATACAATGGTTGTGCAGAACTTTTTCAGGTTTGTTGTGTTTCTCTTCCTTACCATTACTAATTGAAATATTGTTCTACTTTTACAGTATATAAATCTTTCTGTGGTAGACTACTTCTGATTTTTTTTAGTTTAGTGGTTACATTAGAAACTTGTAATATTTCAGTTGGCAGACACTGTTTATCCTTACGCTTGCCTTGCGTTTCTTTTTTTCTCTTTGCTTATTTTGTTGAGGTTTTGTTTTGTTAGGATGTACACACTGAACTCATACAACATCGAAGGGCTCAAATGATAAAGGATAAAATTCTTAATGAGGATTTGAATGTGGATTCACACTTGCGAAGAGATAAAGGTCTATGTCCCCTCATGCCTGAAGAGGTATGATAAATTTTCCAGTAGGGTTTCCTGGTAGATTTTCGTGGTTTTTGTCCTATTTTCAGTTATAACCTTTTGTACTTCTAATAAAAAAAGTAACCTATTTGTCCTATTTCCTGGTACAATTTTGTGGATTCATATTTCTAAAAAAAAAATCTTAAAAGTAACCTTTTGTACTTGGAGACAATGACAAATGTAATCCCTGACTCCATTTGACACTGATCCTGGATGGATGCCAAGTTTAGATGTCAAGTCTTACCATCTCTATATAATATTTTCTGAACTTATAATCAAAATAGTCCCCCCGACTCCCAAGAATTTGTTGGCTTGGGTATGATTTATTTTGCAACAACTGTAAAAGGTGAATATCCTTAAGACAGTTCCGAAAGAATAGGATATTCAATTTGCTTGTAGTAGGCGCCAATAGTTGCAGGAGAGGGAAGTTCATTTTATTTTATGATTACACATACTTTTCTTAGAAGTAGACTAAGATCCCTGCTGAACATATTTAGAAACTGTATGTTTTCACTCAAGTATATGTACTGTGAAACAGAGTTATTCTCTTGCTTTTAATGTTTACTACTCTTAGGGGAAGTTACAAATCATTCTATAAAAACACATAAATTTATTCGAGTCGTTCGAAGAACTTTTACATTTGTTTTGCTGGTTTTCATTTTTATGCTGTTTGCACCAAAACATGTGATAAAAGTTGGGTTATCATGATTCCTTATCAATTTTCTTTGTTGCTAGGCTACAAGTAATATAACATGATTGGACTAAAAGATTTGATGAACAAATTTATTAATGATAATGATAGAATTGAAGTAATTTGGGGGGAAGACGGGATGCATTTGAAGGTTTCAGGGGTAGTAGTAATGCTAAATCAACCATGATGTAATGACAGTAATTAGTGTAATGACAGTAATCATGTTATAATATAACATGATTGGACTAAAAGATTTGATGAACAAATTTATTAATGATAATGATAGAATTGAAGTAATTTGGGGGGGAAGACGGGATGCATTTGAAGGTTTCAGGGGTAGTAGTAATGCTAAATCAACCATGATGTAATGACAGTAATTAGTGTTTACTACATTAAAACCCAAGGTGACCTTGAATCACATGATTGGGGCCTAACTCATCCGTACAAATCTACCATGATGTAATGACAGTAATTAGTGTTTACTACATTAAACCCAAGGTCACCTTGAATCACATGATTGGGGCCTAACTCATCCGTACAAATCTATGAGGGCCTCCTCTTTATAAACTTTTATCAGGATTCCTATCTATCCGATGTGGTACTTGGGTTTTTCCCAACGAAGAGGCTGATTCCATGGCTCAAACTTGTGACCTCCTCGTCATGCAGCCATAACTCCGATCATTGCACTATACCCCGCCCCACTCAACACTTAAAAACTGCATGAGTAAAATTTGGAAAGAGGTATTGAAATCAAGATATGTGGTGGTTTTGGGGTGCCAACTTAGTTGAGATGTCATTTCTGCCATGTGTTGCTTTTGCACTCTAATTTTGTTTAAAAAACAAATCAAGAAATTTAAAACTGAAAATAATAAATTCATCTTGCACAAATTCATTTTGCACCCAAAATACCTGTCGAGCAACTCTAAAATGCTAATGGCTCTCAATTGTGCATGCAAGATCTAGCCTGAGTGCAACAAATTTTACAATTAAAATTGAAGTAATGTGGCCTTCTGGGAGCATTGCTTCCATTTTTGTGGATAGATATTAATTGCCTTTTGGAATTAATTTTTTTTACCGTTCGGAGATTAGATTTGTTATTTTGTTTAAACTTTTACAGGTTGGCATTCTCCTTCGAGTAATGGGTTATCCTTCCAAAACAATAATTTACCTGGCTGGCTCTGAAACATTCGGTGGTCAACGTGTTTTAATTCCTTTGCGGTCCATGTTTATCAATACACTGGATCGCACTTCCTTGTGCAGTGAGAAAGAATTGTCTGACTTGGTTGAACCTGAACCACCTCTTCCTCAAAATATTTTTCGGACACCTCCTTCAAAAAGCGAGGAAGAACTTAAAGAAGAATGGAAGAGGGCCGGTCCTCGGCCTCGGCCTCTACCGCCACCTCCAAATAGACCAATTTACCAACATGAAAAGGAAGGCTGGTATGGTTGGATCACTGAGACCCCTACAGAACCTGATCCTTCACCTATGGATATGAGGATGAAAGCGCATAGATTACTTTGGGACGCACTAGATTACATTGTTTCTTTGGAAGCAGATGCCTTCTTTCCTGGATATAACAATGATGGAAGTGGATGGCCAGATTTTTCAAGCCTTGTCATGGGACATCGGCTGCACGAGACTGCTTCTTCTAGAACATACCGACCGGACAGGTAAATGCTCTTTGGTGTTTATCTCAATTTATTGATATTCGTTAAGATATAAAAAGGTTTCATATAAATCATCAAATTTTCTTATTTTATTGGGGAACTAGAGTTGCCAAGTTACTGAGTTCAATGAGCGGGTGAAAGATGACATTATTTTGTGATCTCTTTCTTTTTGGGCTGGAACTATGTGGGGGAAAGGGTAAATATATAGAGCAACGAGCCACGCTATTTCCTTTTACTCCACTTCAGTAACCAACAATGCTCAGAGATGGCATGTTTTGTCTTGACTCTTGATTGAATATTTATCTAAGGAACACTATTACAACTTTCTTCGGTCCTATTCCAGACATCCATACATGTCAGTATTTAAACAAATGCTAGACAAGACAATTCTCTTGCAGCAGACCACAGACAAGCCTAGGGCCTGTCTTTGGCACTTTCTGGATAAATTTTATGCATATTTGTTGTTCTGTCAATAAATTGTGTGCATAGTATGCCTTCCTTCCTTTCCACCTATGTTTTTTCTAATGCGGTAATTTTTTATTGATTGTCTTGATGCCTTGAGAATTGCATGTATGTATGCATCTGAAGGTGATGAGTATGATGAACTTCTGTTTCCGCGCTTTGAACTTCTCAGCATTCTAATTCTTTGAAAACCATGTAGTTGATTGTGGTTTTGGTTAGTTGAAATTTCCCTTAATTCTACATTTTAGTGACCCTATTTCCTCATGTTTCTTACAGGAAAGTTGTTGCGGAACTTTTCAACATGAACCGTGAGAATTTGTACCATCCAAAACACAATTGGACAATTTTAGTGCAAGAACATCTTAACAAAAGTATGACCGAGGAAGGCCTCATAAGGCAATCTCGATTGTCAAAACCAGCAATGTTCCTTTCACATCCACTTCCAGAATGCTCTTGTAGAGTAGCTTCTGCCAGCGTTGCTAACCGTGTTAGAGGTGAGGATGGCCAATTTCTATATGGAGGCGAAGACCTTTGCCCCAAATGGATGCAGCATGCTAGTCTGTCAGGTTCGATGGGGAAAGAAGGGGTAAAATCTGAAGACGATGGGCTCCCAGATTATGAGAGTAATGATTTTGTTGATGAATCTGAGTCTGAAAAAGATGGTGGTAAAACTGATCAGACTCAAGTCTGGGATCAAGATGAGGAAATGGATCCAAATGACTAATAGTGGACGTGCATATCATAACTACAGTCTATAGATATACAGCATCCAATTTTTCTGAAATTTGAGAGGTATAGGTTATAAGGTGCTCCGGCAACGCACATGTCTCAATGCTATCTGTGCTGAGCATATTGGTATTCAAATATATTCTTTCATTAATTTTTTGGTTATTTCCATAGACAAAGATAACAATTTCTTTTACTTTTCACTTTCCACTTTCATCTGAATTTTTGTTGTAACATACACACATTACGAACAGAAGGAAAAAAAGATCAGCTGTCTGCATAATTGGAGAACATATAAAGTTAGAAGCAGAGTTTTTGTTTAGAGATTAATCCATATATGGCTGCTATCCTTTTTTTTTTTTTTTTTTTTTTTTACACCACATGATCTCTCTCTTTTTAAAGTTCTTAGTGCGATGAATATAATTATTACTAACACGGCAATCCATGGAAACAAAGCTCTGAAACAAATAAGATCAAGAAACTTCGGGTTCCCGTAAAATCTTGGCAATATAAAACTGATGAACAACGGAAGCATAAAAAATACTCCACTTTGCATCCTCTCCTTCCAATCACTCTCTCATCCTCCCCCTCATTCAAGATCTTTGTCCGTCTGCCTTTCAATCTTTTTTCCTTACGTTTTCTCTACCTTGATATTCTCTTTAAAATTTAAAGAGAGATAGACACATATTGTGGAGGCCCAAGAGGGAGAACATGCAAGGAAAAAATTAAGAGAGAAAGAGACAAACAAACATATCTTTGAACGAGAGATGAAAGAGTGACCGGAAGAACAAAGAAGAGAATTCAAAGTGTAAAAAAGGTCAAAAATATAAAGTTTATCTACACTTTATATTAAATATATAATTTTATGATAAATAATTGTTGTTTACAATAATAATAAAAAATCATTTTTAGTAGTCTTAATCTATGTAATATTGAAGAGACCTAAATATTATTTGGTTGAGCTATTGAATAACCATCATTTTAATCTTGAACTATAAACTTCTCATCAATTTAGTCACTAAACTATAAAAATATAAAAAATATTCTCTAAACTATATAAAATTCATCAATTTAGTCCATGATATTGAGATTTTGGTGTCAAATTGATGGATTTTCAAATACTCTAGAGACTAAATTGACGAATTTTGTAATAGTTTAGGGACTAAATTGAAGTGAAAGTGATAGTTAGAGAATAAATTGATGGTTTATTTCATATTTAGTCACGCTTGAATTTCAAAACAAAAGCTGGTCAAGTTCAATTTCAAAAGTACATACATGCTACAGTCAATTTTAATTTTAATACAATTCATATTTCTTATTTATTTTACATTTTCAATGTCAAATAAAATAAAAAATTGTTAGCCATAATATCAACTAATAATATTTTTTTAGTGGTTAATAGTACTAATTTTACACTAGAAATTTAGTTCTTCACTTTAGATGAGTTGGATGCCACAAAAATTAACAAAATACAAATTACACAATAGATTAACAGTAGAATTCATATTAAATAAAAAAAATAAAATCAAACACGCTGAAATTGAGTAAAAACAAACGCATTGAATTATGTTAATATATTTATTATACCAGGTTCGTATCATCATCCGACCTTAGCTCAGTTGGTAGAGCGGAGGACTGTAGTTGTTTAACAGACATCCTTAGGTCACTGGTTCGAATTCGGTAGGTCGGATTTTTGTTTTTGCTTTGTATATTTTTTTAAACATCAACATTATTTATTCGAAATAGTGATAAATCAACAAAATGGTGGGCCGTTTTTTTTGTAATATCAGCTTTTTGCCAGACAGTAAAATAGGTTTTGGTTTAGGTATGAAGTGAGTTTAGATTGTCTTTTAGAAACCTGTGTTTCTTCAGATCAACAAAATATAAGATGAAAATGATTTAAATGCACGCCACTTGGTTCATGGATAGAAGATTTGAGCATTGCATCACATATTTGGACATTTTAAATCTGATGTTAAGTATTGAAAGAATTAGGTATTGTAGAAGAGGCAAAAGAGCATCCGAAGGAGAGGCATGGAGTAGTAGCTCATTAACCGAAGAGGCTCTAAGCTTAACAAAAAAAAATCTACACATTAATTTTTTCTCTCTAAGAGCAATAGAGTATGGATCTATTTAGTTGAGTGCGTTTAGTTATTTTCCTAATATCCGGTTTATGGAATAGTATTAAATATCCATGTAATGGTTGCATTTAATAAGATAATTTTTTCTAAATTGAAATGGTTGAAATCTTATTTGCTATCTACTTCTCTCTCCCTATTTTATCATATGTCACTTTGTGTCATTTTCACACATATTAGAAAATATAATTAGTTTTGTTGATTTTGTTAAAAACTTACACTATGATCCTATATTACCCTTACTAACACTTTTATAATTGCACTCAATATCTCTCTTACCAAAATTCATACACTAGTCGCCATTTAATATTACCAAACCAATGTTTTATGTCTTTCCCTAAGTGTAGTACGTTATTATGATCAGTGTTTCACGAGGCTTTAATACCATGTAAGATGGTATTTGCCTCGTATATTTCATTGCATAATCGTGTATATATACAAGGGTAGCTTAACTATCAAGACATTGTCAAATCATAGCTGTGATTTCCCAATCAATATAAAATATATTTACACCCTACATATAAATGATATACATATTAATCTTAGAATTTATTGTTGATCCTATCATAGCCTTACAAAACTGGTTTGTGAGACGATGATTGTCCCCGCTTATAAACACTTGTTCATGTTGTCTCTTATCTAATTTGAGATTCTTTAAGAATAAGTAAACTATCAGATTGAGTCTCAAAATTGTGAGCGTCGGACAATTTGGGATCCTAAATTACAAAATAGCAAATTTCTCCCTCAAATTAAATAATCCCAATCAAAATGCTCCTTTTCTTAAGTGGTTTTGTTAGGGTGGCGAGATGTAAGTGTATATGTCCTTTTGAAATAGCAATTTTCTCCCTCAAATTAAATAATCCCAATCAAAATGCTCAAAAAAATTACGACTATTTCTCATCCTTTCCCCATTAAATAAGGTATTATATCGGAAGCACGTTTTCAGTGGTGTATTTCATCTGAAAATATTCCATCGTACAAATTTGAGCATATAAGGTGTAACATCCCGATATTTTATATATGTATTTTTATAAATAATTTTCTTGGCTTGCCACTTAGTTGTTCAACAATTTATTTTATGTGCGAGAAACTTTACAAAATCTTGACATTCTTTACTTTGGTTTATTAATTGAATCTGATTTCATCTATTTCATTTTTATTAATCAATTTGGTGTGAAAAAATAGGATAATTATTTCTTAAATTATTTATATTTATTCTAATAAAATCCTTTACTGTGCTGCATCTTTATTTGTAACTTATTTTAAAGGTAATTTTTGGTATTAAATTAATTATTGCATAAGTTGGTTTTCAGTTTTGAGATATATACTACACGTTTTTCTTTTTAAGGGATCTATAGATGTAGTATAGTTCTTTGGTTGCCTAACTGCCGAGTCAAATACCTTGCATTTTGCATCCTAATTTATCGGTTCTAGTGGCTTTGAGTGGGAGAAATAATAGCAACAGTTATATATCCTTCTGCGTATAAAAAGTATAGGACGTGAGTGTAGGAGAGTTACCAGCCAGTTCTAACTCAGCCTATACATATGAGCATATGAATTCATGGTGAAAATATTTCTATTTCATTGTCCAAGCTAAAGCCATACCATGTATTCCCTTTCTCTCACACGTTGGATCAATTAGTTGGGTGAGTTACACATTGAAATCAGTTTCTTCCACCAATATAATTAGCCAAACCTAGAAGGCAAACTCCATCCCCCTCCAAAGGATCATACGCAAATTATTCCCTCTCACAGTATTCTCTTATTACTTCCTATTCTTTGACTACACAAATCATTTTGTATACAAATATTTTCCAAGCTCATCAATCAACTCCTAGAGTTTATTCCTCACAAAATTCGTGTATGTCCTAATGTACTCCATGTCCTATTTTCTAGTTTAATTTTATTCTCCAATCTCTAATCATGAAATTATTGTTTCGTGGAACTTACTTTTGTTTCCCCTGAACATGTTGTTGGTGGAATTATGACCGAGCATTCATTCATATGACCGAGCATTCATTCACCGTTCGATCGGGTTAAATTTTAGGAAAACATTTTCCAACTTGTGGTTATTCTTTTTCAACGGAGTCTAGAGCGAGATAAATTGTCCATGCTTTGAACCTGCAAATTTAGAGGACCTTGTAGTCGTTTGATTGGGAGGAAAGCTTACGAGGTAAGGGCTTTTTCCCCATACGTCCATACTAAGTGCTAGACTATGTTATTAAGTAGAGGTAGTAATTCTTGTCTTCTAAAAAGAAAAATAGTTAAAACGTATTTTCATAGTAAAATTTATCCTTTCTAAAAGTGATTATTATTAATTATGAGTGATTATTCTTAATTATGTTTTATATGAAAGTAGTGTATGATAATGTGGTGTGGATTGATATATTTTATATTATTATGCTTTATATGTTTTGTGGCGTTGGAAAAGAAATGTTACATTTTCTTGATGAATTAAAGAAGAAAAAGATGAGAATGTGAGTTTGTGAAATGATTGACTTTTGGTTTGTGTACTTGATGATGCATTAATACTTGACTGTAATTGCCTTAGTGGCGGGTTAATATTTCTTAGTGGTGCCTAACTGGCGGGTTATAATTATATTTTGTGTGGTGCCTTAGTGGCGGGTTTTAGTTTGCATTTTCATGATCATGCATGTCATATGCATCTGTGTGGTGCCTTAGTGGCGGGATTTGCAATTATATTCTCTGTGGATGCCTTAGTGGCGGGAATTGCAATTATATTTCTGTGTGGTGCCTGTGTGGCGGGTTATATCCGGATCATGTAGTACCTAAGAGCATGCATTTTACACATCATTGCATTGCATTGGGTCTGTTATTCATCTGTGTGTTGATAAGTGATTAAACTGTTATATATACAAAAGAAATGTGTATGAACTTTACCTTAAAGACTTAAATGTATTTTTCTTGTTTCTTTTTGATTGAGAAGTTTTGATACTATCTATTTTGTGGCATTGTTCTTGTGCTTTGAGTATGAACCAATTTGGATAAGGAAATTGACCCTTGCACTAACATTTTAGGTACCAAAGAAGAGATGATCTATACTTTGAAGTTTTTGCTTGAAGTGCTTACGGGGGACGAAATTGGGTTTTTGATTGAATTGTAACTTGAGTAGAAATTTTGAAGGATATTAGTTTAAGAGTTTTAATTACATTATGTTAAGAATTTTGTATAGATTTTGCTAGAATATATTATTGATGAAATAAATAAATAGTAGTGTTTTTCAGAAAAGGAAAATGATTTAGGCGTAATGTCTTGGACCAAAATCCGGGGCGTTACATAAGGGGTGCGATTAGCAATCATGAACAAAGGATGGGCCGTTTTCCTTTTCTATTGAAGCTTAAACCCGTTTCGGATCCATAGATTTAAACCCTAATCTCTTGCCTCAAACCCTTCGTTTCTTCTCTCGATTTCGCAGGGATCTTGTTCCAGCTTCGGCTTCAGTTTTGCAGCGATTGGGTGCTCAAGCAGTAATCTTTCTGGTATGGCGTGCATCAAATTTCTTTTGATTTGTTGAATTTGAATTCGTTTCATGCCTCTATTGAATTTTGAATGTTCCCGTTTTAAATTAGGGTTTTGAGGTAAATTTTATCTCATTTCCATCGGTGAGCTCCAAGTTTGAATTTTTTTTACAATTCGCCACTTGAATTTAGCCTGACCCACCTTGTATGCTATTGGGTGCAATTTCTGAAGACTCTGCTTAGTTATCACGTTAGAATTTTGAATTTTTATTGTTCTGTATATCTTAGTTATTATTGGAAAATAATCTCCAATTTAGGGATTTTGCTGAAAATCAAGGTTTCCATGATTCTCATCGGGATTATGACAATGATTTTTTGCATTTTCCTTGGATTAGTCGTTTTCTCAACATTTTATAGTTGAGAAAATTATGTCATTTTCTCAACTTATGTTTGGTGTAGGCGTGTCAGTGTCTGTGGTTGGTAGGCATTTTTCATAATAGTCCTAATCAGCCTTCCATTAGGGGGTAAATACTTGATACCATAAATTAAACATGCAGCACCGGTGGTAAAAAAAACTAACAATTTTACAGAAAAGATAAATTGTTTAATTAGTTAGATCAACATAATTACGCAAAATCATGAATTAGGCATAAGATATAGCTGAAACTGAAACTAACGGAACAGAGTAAAACATGCAAACAGAGTAAGTTGTGGAAAAGTGAAAGAAAAAAAAAACATAAAATTAAGCGTAATTCGTTTTTCAATTGTTCATGGATGCATAGAGTGATAAGATAAGAAGCGATTTGAATACCTAGGGTTCTTCTGGAAGGGTGCAATTTGAAGGGGTAGAGCACCCAGCCAGCGAGTAGTGTTTGACGTTCTCAGCTGGAAACTTAATAATCAATTAAGCGATTCCGATTGGATCTCTGCGGCAACGAGATTGGATTCTTCACTTTTACTTTTCTCCTAGTCCCGTGAATGGGGCAAAGGAAAGGAGTGTTTGGATTGTGGAAAATAATGATAATTATATGATTATGACGATGATTGGATTTTTTTTGTGAATGCGATTCTTCTTCTTGAAGATCCAGACTCCAATATCACGTTCGTGTTTGCTTCCTCCATGAGCCTCAGAATCACGATCAGAATCACGTGGATCTTTATTCAACTACACTCTTTCTTTTCTCGAATTAACTTCAACATTACTGATTTACTGTTGTGATATGTCAATGTCGATGAATCAACCGAATCAAGGGTCGATAAGCATATTTAGATACAAAAATTAATGTGGAGATTGCATGAAAAAAATTGAACGCGTTTTCATCAAAAATTAACTTTAACTTTTTTTATAAGATTTTAGATGTCCACGGTATTTATTTTTTTGAAAGAGAAATATCAAATTTTATTGTGACACCAAATCACATCCCTCCGATATATTTGTACATCTATTTAATGATTTTTCCCCTATCATTTTATATCCATCCTAAAAAAAACTTTACAGTGTTAAATAAGTTTAAAATAACTTTAGAGTGTAAAGTTTATTGTAGTGATCCAATTAGATATTATAGAAAATAATAAATAAGTTCACGACAAAATTTGATTAAATTATATCGTGGAAACAAAATTTCCATGTAAAGTTATAGTCTTAGGAAGTGTTTGTTAGGGTACGTTTGGTTCGCGGGTTTTGAAGGGGAGGGGAAGGAGGGAATATTTTAAAATTTTTGTATTTGGTTCAATTTTTAAAAGGGGAGGGAGAGGAAGGGGAGCAAAATCCTTCATAAGCTCATTTATTGCTCCCTCTCATATTTAAGACACTTTAAACTTTGTTAATTAACTATCAGGTTCAATTAATAATTTATTTGGATTCGGCTGCTCTAAAGTGGTAAACTCACTTAATGAACAAATTGAAGGGAGATATTATATGTATATCATAACATGTATTTACCGAACATGTTTTTTTTTTTAGTCAAATGAGCTTATAAGACGTAAGCTATAAACTATAAACTCAAGACAAAGTGGTGGTTACCAAACATGTATTTTTTTTAGTCAAATGAGCTTACGATGCATAAGCTGTAAATAGGTCTTACCCAACAAAATCATGGTGTATTAGAGAACTTATGAAAACAGATTGAAAAAAACTTATGAAAATTGTCATAAGTTGTTTTCATAAATTATCCCAAATACTCTCAAACCCTAATACTCATGCCCCAGCCTTGGCGACTTAGTGAGCTAAGGATTAACCTATGAATAATAAAAAATAAATGAAACAAATTGATTTATAGGCAAGTTTAGTTGTTCATTGAAATTTGTATAAGGAAACTGCTCTTTTAATTTCAAAAATTGCTCTTTAGCATCCCAAAAATACATAAATGCTCCCATCGGCAGTTAAGTATCGCTCGCTAAGTGATTCCAACGACATTTAACTGCTGTTGTATTTTAGTTTATTCCATAACAGCAACAACAATTAACTCATAAGTTCAAAATATACAAAATAGAAATATTTCACCTTCCATACTCAAGCAAATCAATTTCTTCAACTTCTACTTAAAATTCAATTACAAGTTAAGTGTTCATGATTCTTGTGCATTAAAACCTTTTTAAAGACATAAATTTCTGCAAGGGTATTTTTTTTTAAAAATAAATAAAATATATATATGGACCAAAATCAAAATAGGTCATATTTCTAGGGACCTTTGGCATATTTAAGCCTTAAAATAACAACAATATTGTCAAGAATGTTGTTCGGTCTATGTTACCAGAGCGCAACGACGGTTAACTGTCGTTGAAGAAAATATATTATTTTGGAAGTGTTAAAGAGCAACTTTTGAAGTGAAATGAGCTATAATCCTTTCTATAATCCAACAATCATTAAACAATCTATACAATCACCCGTCCTCCGATATTTCAAAAATTTCCTTGAGATTTTTGGAATATGTAATTCGAAATGAGGTTTTTCCGTACATTTTTTTTTGTGGAAAAATACATTTTTCTTGAATTCATATTCTAAATTCCAAAAAAATAAGTACATCAGATTTTATAACCCCTCTATATAGAGCATTCAGATTATAAAATCTCAAATGTTTTTTTTTTTCCTTTCTGGATTATAAAATTCTAACAACTGTTTTGCCAAAAAAAATAGGTTTGGATTATATAATCATAAATGTGTCAACGCAAAGGCTGACCATGTTTTGTGACATGAATACTATGTTTGACCATTATAGCTAGAGCTGTCAAAACGGGTGGCCCGGCCCTAAACGGGCCGGCCCTAGCGGACTTTGGGCTTTAGCGGGCCGGGCCAAAAAGCCCGGCTGACAAAACGGGCTTGAAATATACTACCCGAGTCTGGCCCTACACGGGCCGCGGGCTAAACGGCCCGGCCCGTATTAAAAATTATATTTTTTTTATTTTAAAAAAGTATTATAAAACACTGCTATAATTTTTTTATAAATAATATTTTTAATATGTTTAAATAATGTCTAGCACAAAAGTAAATTGTAAACATTTTCGTACAAACGTCGTAAACTAAAACGACGAGGAAAATGATTTTAAATAAATTAGATATGTTATGGTTATAGATATTTATATATTCGATCTTTAAAACTATAAATAACGAAATGAATAAATATAATTTTATATTACATTTATATTTGTGTTAATTCATTGAATTTTCACTTTTGTTTTTTACTTTGATAATTAACTAAGTAAATAATTATTTGAATAATATATATAATTTATAGAATTTTTTTTTGTTATGCGGGCTAACGGGCTACCCGCGGCCCATTCGGGCTAGCCCTAACGGGTACCGGGTTAAAAAGCCCTATTAAAATACGGGCTCAATATTTTAGGCCCAAGCCCTATATTTATTCGGGCTAAACGGGCCGGCCCCTGTGTTTTGTGTTTTGAGTCATTGTTAGTTGTTCCTACTGTGTCCTAGTCGAAAATCTTGTTTTCAAGCTACTTGATCGGATTGCTCTAAAATTTACTCAGAAAAATGAGAAAAAAAAATTCAAGAAACAAGACTCCCCTAAAAGGAACTTATTATGTCACTATTCCCCTCAAAATTCAAGATTATATCATTTATACCCATTTTCTGCTTTTTTCCTTCATACTCTCAGAAAAATCAAATTTTTTAGCTTGAGCTTTATTGAATTTAAAAAAATGGTGGTATTTTTTTTAATTGTTTTGATAGGTTGTATCATTTTTTTACTTTGTTTTTTAAAAGCAAAATTTGCAATCGAAGAAATGAGAGGGATTCCGACTGTTGCTTATATATTAGCATATTTCATATCAAATAATCCAAAAATCTCTAAAAATGAATACAAATTATATAATCCGAACTGAGGTATTTTCAGAATTGAGTATGATACGTGAGAAGATAGTAAGATGGAAAAAGAAATAACCAATAATATAGAGAAGCCACCTCTCACATCTTTGTAGGAGTAATATTTAAACAATAAAAAATATGACAACTTTTAAAACACTGTATAAAAATACATATAAAGTAAGTATTGGTTTAATTAAAAGTTAAAATTATTATTAAATTGACAACCATATAGAAACACCATATGCGACAACTTTTGAGTTTTCAAACTAATTATTTCCATTCTTTTTAAATTACAAAAAAAGTAAAACCAAAAAATAATATTTAGTGTTGCAAATATTAAATATATATGAGATTATAATATTTTTATAAATTCAATCACATGACCAATTTTTTACACTTGCAAAGGTTTTGCTTAAGCGGCTCCCTCGATCTCTTCCAAGGTGGTGTTGGTTAAGATTGAAGACAACCCATGTCGTTGAAGTCGAGGATGGAGAATTCAATGGTTGTCGCAAATGGGAAGGTTAACAAACATATACCTAATGATCTTATCTTCTTTGTTCTATCTAAATTACCTTTGAAGTCTTTGAAACGTTTTGGATGCGTAAGTAAATCTTATGCCCTTTTATTTGAAAACCCTAATTTTATGAACATGTATTGTAACAATTTCATTTCGAATAGTCCTTCTTATTGTGATGATACTTGTCTCCTTTTACAAGAGATTATCTCGCCTAATTCTACTGAAGAACATTCTGTGATGTATTTGCTTTCTGGCGAGAGGTTTGAGAACGTAGTCAAAATTGATTTACCGCCTCCGTTTTGCAAGGATGACTATGATATTCATATTTTAGGTTCTGTTAGTGTTAATGGAACTTTCTGTCTCATGCAACTAGATAAATATTTTTTATTATGGAACCCAACTACAGAGGAATTCAAAGCCATTCCACCTAGCACTATTGATCTTGCACCACCTGATCTAGATCATTTTTGGGACAAACATGGATTTGGTTATGACCATGTCAGAGATGACTATAAAGTGATTAGATGTGTAGAACTTGATCCTGATCTAATCGAGTCTTTCTGTGATAATCTTGGTGTGGAACATACACTGATTTTGGAAGATTTCTTTGATGCTCCGTCATGGGAGATATACAGTCTAAAAAGTAACTCTTGGAAGAAACTTGATTTCAAATTACATGTTAGGAAAATAGATGGTGCTCGAGCATACATGGATGGAATGTGTCATTGGCACGGTGGAGACCGGGGAAGTATTATGGGACAATACTTGGTGTCATTTGATTTGGTAAACGATGTGTTCATTACGATACCCATTCCCTCATACATGAAATTTGACTGGTGTTTTGAATTAGTGCACTTGATGATGTTAAATGGATCTATTGCTTTCATTTCTAATCACAGAAACACTGCTTATGAAATATCAATCTTGGGAGAACTAGGCGTCAAAGAATCATGGACTAAACTATTCACTGTTGATCTCTTACCTTTGATTGAGCGTCCTATCAAATCAGATACTGACCTTATATTCTTCGAAAGAAAAAGAGAAGGAGAAGGACTATCCTGGTTTAATTTGAACACTCAAATATTTGAGGAGCTTGATGCGAAAGGACAACATGTTCATTATCATGTAGCAATTTATAAGAAAAACCAACGTAGGATTGAATAATTAATTATTGTTACCTCATTTTAGACAAAATGTTTATGACTGTGGTTATTAATCTAACCTTGTTTACAATGTGGATTTTCAAGTCTGCATATTATGAATATTACAATGTACCTTAATAATTTTAATCTTGTTTTATCAAATTTATTTTGAACTCTGTTTATATATATGAGTTGATATTGTTTCCATACCATTTCAATTTGAATGAATAATCTTTTCCTTTATCGAATGTCATACAATTTTATGTAAAATCAGCTTTTAACTGGTAGATATATAATTACCTTAATGTATCAACCTATCAGAAAAACATGCAACTATATCATAGAACATTCATATTTTTTTTGTAGTTCCTTTTATGATTATTTGTAATTTGAATTGAATTTGCAATTTTTCTACATATTTTAATAAGCTTTATTATATCAGTATCTTCAATTTCTTATTTTTGTTCTAATTCCTCTTGATTCTTCTTGGCTGTCCCTCTATGATTCAACAAAATCAAGTCTAAGTAGTGATTGAAATTTGAAAATCATCTGATTTCTTTTATAAGCCATTTAGTTATTAAGGGATATAACTTTAACGATAAGAAGGCTAAAAGATAAATGATAAGAGATCAATGGTTCGAGCATTCTCACACACAACATAATACTAATCGCAACTGTTAAAAAACATTACGTCACAACTTATTAACCATTTGATGAACACAATTAACGATGATTTTGAACATCATTGAATTATTTAATACAAAAAATTTAGTCTTTACTTATCAAATATATAATATAATAAATGTAAGAGTTGAAGTTCGAACCCAAAACACCTCACTTCTACTTCTACGCAATTAAAATATGTGAGCTCCTCCTTCAAAAAAGAGCTCCTCCTTCAAAAAAGAGCTCCATCCATTAAATTACTCGGAAAAAAAAAAAATCACTACGTCGGGCTTAATAAATTTGACATAATTAATTAACATTGTTATATTGATTGTTTTATTTTGAGCACTAAACCTCCCTCTAATTAACTCGGAAAGCCGAAATCATAATTCACGTAACTACAAACCCTAGCAACCAATTACCGCATTTCCCCATTTCTCAATTTCAGGTAATATTTTCATTCTCTCTTAAAATTCTTTCATTTTTTCTCGTTTCTATTCATGGTTTTGTTTGCAAAATTTTCCTGCAAATTTCGACTTTTATTACATTTTTCTGAGGAAAAATGTGATACAATTAGTTTATCATAATTCAACTTGTTTCTGTTATCTTAATTTTACAATCTCAATGATTACTTATTGCTACGGTGTGTTGCAAATTATGTAAATTGTGCTTAGTTCCATAAGGAACAAGTAATTGCAATTTTAGCTTCTAAATTATGGAAATGCTATGGATTGAACAAGTATTATATATGCATGTATGCATAGTTATCAGTATGTTTCGATACACGCGAGTTGTACCTCGATTCAATACTGTTAAGAGTCCAATACTGGATGATATATGGGTTGAACATGTGTTTATAAGTGAGGAAGGTCCTCACTTACAAGCTGATTTTGTAAGGTTGAGTAGAGCCGTGCCAAATTCTAATATGTTATCAGGGTCTATCCCAATTCCATTGGACCACCTGCTATCAGGTCACGTCTGTCGGGCCACTGGGGTTAGGCTCCAGATGTCCAGTCGTGGCCGTGATGGGTGTGTGTTAGGAGTCCAATTTGGATGGGATATGACTTGAACATGTGTTTATAAGTTAGGGTAGTGCTCACCTTACAAGCTGGTTTTGTAAGGTTGAGTTAGGGCCAACCCAAATTCTAATATGTTATCATAGTTTATCCCAAATCCATTGGACCACGTGCTATCAGGTATCCACTGTTTGGCTAGTGGGGTTACACTCCAGATGATGACCAGTCCTGGCCGTGATAGGCGTGTGTCAGTAGTCCAATTTGGATGGGATATGGCTTGAACATGTGTTTAGAAGCGGAGACAGATCTCACCTTAGAAGCCAGTTTTGTAAGGTTGAGTTAGGTTCAACCCAAATTCTAAGAGATACTAAACCTAGTGTAGGAACCACTTTTTTTTGTCAACTTTGTATATCCGACCACTTTTCCTTTTTGTTTATGACTTGAATTATTTTGAGGTTCATATATGATATGATATATAGCTTATAATTCCGTCATGTCACTTGTTTTTACTTAAAAATGACATATTTTTATTACTTGTCTTACGGTTCTGAGTAACATTTGATTTATGATTCAGAAAGTAGTACATCCGATTCATGATTTAAATCTTGATTTGATAACAATGTATGTATGTGAATATATGTGCCGCAGTTGACTCTTTCAAAAGTTTGATATTGGCAATGCCTTTGATTAAGTATTTTTCTTTACAATTTTGCTTTTGATCATGTGCCTTTATTATCATTATTAGCAGCTGCAGTTGACTGTGGAGGGTGTTGAGAGTGAACGTTAGAAGTTACATACCAGTGTTCCATTTCCAAGATGGTTAATTAGATCAATCATTAGCGACACATTATAGATTCGATATGATCTGAATCGAAAGGGACTTGGATTTGAAGCTTATCAAGACTTAAGAGACAGAAGAAAAGCTGATTTTGCTGGGTTATTGTGATATAATTCTGCAATAAGTAAACAAGGATTGTTTGTTGTTTTGAGATATAGAAGTTGGGAAGTAGAGTGGCTATCTGATGTAATGCCACACTCCCTAAAGGTCAGGCCAGTGGCCATGTTTGAAGCTGTGCAGGAGATTGCAATCTACATTCATAGGTTTCACAATCTTGACCTTTTGCATCAGGGGTACTCATCCATTTCTATTTTGTTCTTTCCAATTTTTATTTTGAAGTCTTAGTTAACTGACATGCATATTTTGCTTTATATAGATGGTATCAGCTTAAAGTTACTATGAGATGGGAGGACAATGAAAATATGTCTTTTGGAATTCCAGCTAGAGTTGTTCAATATGAAGGTGATTTTTCATAATTATGCTCTAAGTCTATATTACTCAGGTTCTTGAGGAAAATGTGTAATGTATTTTCTTTTTCCGTGGTTATTGCTTTCAGTAGAAACTTTGAAATCATTATGTTTGATGTTCTAAGGTATTATTTGGATTTTTAGCATATTTTATTACTGGCTTTTAGGCTTAAGCTTTTATCTATACAATTAATCGTTTGTTTTAGATTGTGAAATTTTATTGGAATTTATTTGGTGTCGATACACTTTATTGTATGAGTTCTTCTGTCATATGGATGATATGTTGTGCTGAAAAATGGGTTTCATCATTGTTGTATTATTTCCTAAACAATTTCCCTTTGCTGAATATGTCTAAAATGTGTCATATTTGTCCAATAGTGTGTTTTGTAATACCTTCAGTAGGTCGATAGTTTAACTATAGGGAAGTGGTGTTGCTTGGGAATAATGTTATCAATGGCGGATGGCAGACCATGGAGGAAAGCCAAAAATCTAACATACAGCCGACATATACGACGTATGGTGCCATGATGCCGTCATCCTTCACAAATTAGTCATGGCGGTTTTCCAAAAATCCACCGCTGATATCTGCCGTGGCGCTGCCATGGCCGATGTTTGACAACACAGCTTAGCAATGGAGTTTTCATTACATTATTTGGTGACCCATTCATTGGACCTGTGAACTATAACATTTATTTTATCCATTTATTATTTTGGAAAAGCATGTGCTGTTACTTCTGATTACTGTAAACATCCTTGATGTATGGCATTAATTTTTATTCCTGCAAATATTTTGGAAAAACATGATCTGTAGTTTAGAAAATTCCGAAATTTGAGGTATGATTTTGCAATACTTTCAATATTATCATGAGCATTGAGAAGATTTCCCACATGCTATTTAAATATTTTACACTGTGTTTGGATGACATGTGAGTAGGGGAATGGAAGGGAAATGAGGGGTAGGAGAACTAGCTCCCATATTTAGATTTTGGAAATTTTAAATCATATAGGAAAGGAACACTCTCTCCCTCTTATCTGCAAAGACCTAGTTTTTTCCTCTCAGAACAACGGTGCATAGCAGCTGATCCCAAAAACACTTCAGCAATATAGCGCATAGAGAGATGATCACCATTCAAATTTTTTTATACATGTATGAAGTAATTAATACTATCTTAAAAGATTGGATTGGATTGGATGAAAGAAGCAACATTGACTAATTATCACGTGCTAGTTCCATATGACTATCCTTGCAACAATGCAACTTTTGTGTTAAACGTCTCAATTACATTGAGCGGTTTGCTTTGCAGCAGATCATCTTAAATTGCGGTAAAACCCTGCTGAGTCGACCAAACCTCTCTTTAAGGGATTGTTTAAAGGTCATACTAAGATTTTTGTAATTTACACACAAGACTAGACAAACCCAAGGAGATTACTTCTTGATGAATAAACCTAAAAATAACAGTTGCACTTGACGAGGAACAACACACCCTGGAAATTGAAGCAACTAAACCTAGAATTCAATAACAGAAATCAATAATGTGGACCTAAAAACCAAACAAAACGAAGAAATCTTTGGATTCAGAATGAACAACAAAGCTGGCAGAACTCACAGCATGGCAAACTTTCTACTGGATAGTGGCACATGTATCCCATGTGCTGCTGGTAAAACCACTGCACAAAAATCTTCATGGGAGCACATGACATGTGATCTGCTCTTGGCTGATTGGCGACCTCTGGTCCAATCAGCCGTGTCCCCTTGGACACCCTACAAAAAAACCAAAACTAGGATTTACCCTTTGGCAGCGTGGAAGACTAGAAAGCTAGGTTTTTCAATCCTAGTTTTTCAATCCAAATACTAGCTCACAGGGTGAGAGTTGTCCCCTACTTATAACCATTATTATTATTCAGGCTATATCATTATCTAATGTGGGACTCTTAACTTGCATCGTCTCGTACCTAGTCTTTCATTAGTGAACCAAAGATAGAGATTGACTGCCATTTTATTCAAGAGATTCTTGTAGAAAAATCAACAAGTCTTTATGTAAATTACGTCTACAAATACAGTTATCCCTTTAGTTTAGGAAATCCCAAAAAATAAGTAATCTGACTTTGCAATGCTTTCAATATCTTAGAGTTTCAGCTAGGCCCAACTGAACCCCAAAATGTGGCACGAGGGATGAGGATTGTCCATGTCACTAGTTGATACGGGATATCAAAACACCATCTTCACGCGACTGGACATGTATGGGCTTCCCAATAACAGATCAACGATAGGTTCTGATGGGCTGCAATGAGAGCAACCTAGGGTTGATCGCAACGAAGGTGGCTAGGATTTTGATCTAAACGCTGAGTCTAGCATGTTGAGAGCTCTATTACTATCTTAGAATTTGGGTTAGTTAGACCTAACTCAACACAAATCTAGCCCAAGGCGTGAGGAATCCAAGCCTTCTAAGGACTACTTTGGCCATATCACTAGTTTATGTGAGATCTCAACACATAAATAAATGGGGAATTGGGTAATTTCTCTCAAGCATTTTGAAATACTTTGGGATTTCAGCATTCAAGTGTTATTAGCTCCAGATATATAGGATGAACTAATTACATCCTTATGTGCAATGAAATTTGAAACTGGAGGCTCAAAATATTTTAAAAAGCTGAACCGGAAGCTATTTAACCCGTGATTGTTTACACTAAGCTCGGACACTCCTTGGATTAGGCGTGTCCCGGTGTTGAACATGCGTCGGTGTCTAACAGCGACACGATACATATGATTCCATTGAATTATGTGATTTTATCAAATTATTATCGTGTCCGGTGCCAATGTCCGTATCCGTGCTTCATAGGTTTACACCATAAATCTGGATTGCATTATAATTTTCCAAGGATATGTTTTTTTCAACGCGTGAGATTGTGGTATCTTGTTGTTTGTCTATTATGAACTTGGCTTCTTTACTTGATGTATATATTTGTTTGCCTATATATAACTGACATGATAGAAGTTTTTCTGTTCTACAGCTCCTGATCAGGGTCCTTGCAGTCTATATGGTATTTGGAGGATTGATGATACAGACAACAGTTTCTCAACACAGCCTTTTCGGATAAAATATGCTCGGCAGGATGTTCATTTATGTATGATGGTCTCGTTTAATTTGTCTCTTAGTAGATTTAAGGTAACGATCTCGCTAATTTTCTTCTCATTTGAGGGGGTATTCGAGGGGAAAGGGTATATTATGAGTTGGTAATTGTATATTAGGTGCTAAGTTATCTTGTAGGAAAACCTCTAGGTCAGATACCGCACTGACGAGGTTGGCATCTATATTACTATAGTTTATTTAGTTTATACTCTCCAGCACAGTAGCCACTGATATAGCTTGGACATAATAGAAGAAGCATGCATGTTGTAGTTAACTTATTCACTTCAATGGGTATCTGAATACTTCTTCACCGTCAGATGAAAAATCCTACCAATTAAATAATGTCTAGCACAAGGGTTATTTTTATGTGTAGGAGTATATCTTGACCATACAACATGATAATTGTGAAGATTAAACGTTATTTCAATGCCACATTACTAATTTTACTAATCCTTTATGTTCCAATCTTAGCATTCCATAGTAAGAATTGATGTTGAAGATTTTCTCCCCTCACTCTCGCATAAAAATAATTCTCTGATGCATAACACACACACACGCACGCACGCGCACACACACACACACATCTAGTAGACTATCTTGGCGTGTTTACGATTTGGGCTTATAAGGTGATGATTGTCCAATCCTCATAAGTACTATCTAGTAGACTAATGTTGGTAGAATAACTGGGATTTCAACACACCCCCTCGTACTCGGAAATGACCACATATGAAACGTGAACAAGTGTGAGTGGAAATAATAGAGATCTTTGTCAAATAATAGATCTAGGATAGAATTTGATACCATCTTATAATATGAGCTTAGGGCCTAACTCAACATCAAAAAATCTACTTATATGGTGGGGACTGTCAAAACCTGATAACATTCAATTCACAATTACAACAAGCATTGAAATTGAAATATATTCAATTCCAAAAAGTATATAATACATGTGACTTTGTATTATTGAGTAAGCCCTTATACATCAAAGCAAAGGCTTATAAGTTTGGAAAAACAAGCCATATAATAAACAGGGCTTATATTTTCTTGCCTATCGTAAACTAGACTTACAAAAATGCAAAGGATTCAAATAACAAAGGTCACAGATTTAGGTTAGAAATTACATCCAGCTCCCAGATTATACCCCAAACCATGACAACATATGCAAAAGATAAGAGTAATGGTGAGATCAATATAGCGGCCAAAAAACCACTATAGCAGATAGCACTAGCAGGATGATTTCTATTTTGACATTTTCACACATTTATATAGTTTATTATATAAAATTATACTATACCGTATACTCTCTCCGGTCTAAGTTACAAGCAAAAGTAACTAATCTCACCCTTATTAAGAAATTTAGTTAAATGTAATTAATCTTGTTGATCTTATAAAAGTATATCCTTTGTTATAATTTGTTCCATGATAATAAGAGAATCATTACAAAATAACACCTATATTAATTTAGAGGTATTTTTGGAATGACGTCTTTAAATAGAGTGAAAGTAGTTAAATTTGCTTACCAGTGAGACCATCGGATATGAGTACTTTTTATTTATATTTGAGATTGGAGTACATAAATTCTCAACAACTAGCTATGACTGACCAGTGCGAGGGTGAAACATGACGGCATGAGTGAGACAAAGTGACAGAGCCCAAATCTTGTTATGATGTTTTTTAATATCAAAATTCCGATAATACCCAAATAAAAGCAGTAAAATTTGAATGTTCAGAGCTTTTTAGAATTTTCGATTCGCATCATGAGGTGCGTCACTATTGTGGCTGTGGAAGCCGCTGTTTTGGCCACTATAGCTGCCGCTGTACTAAACTGCTGCACTACTGCATGTCTTGTAGCGGCCAGGAGCTACTCCACTCTGCTATAGTGCACCATTGACAATACTGAGAATAACAGATTTAACTAGGATTCTCTTTTCTAATTATTTAACTATGCGATGTGATTCTAAATTTCAGGGTTTACCTACAACTGCTGTAATTTTGAAGTTTGAGCTTGTGTATGCTCCCACGGTTGAAAATGGGTGAGTGATTAAAGTAGTTTACTTATTGGCATATAAATATGGGTCCAAAAGACATGGTTGTTTCTTTCTGGCTGATATATCCTTAGTGAAATCTGTATACTGAGTAGAGTTCACAATCTACAGTGCCGACTTGCAAGCTTCTCTGGATGATTACCCTGCTGCTGTCCATGAATTTCGAATTCCTCCCAAAGCTCTTTTAGGACTGCATTCATATTGTCCTGTACATTTTGATGCTTTCCATGCTGCTCTTGTTGATGTCAGTGTGCATGCCAGTTTACTGAGAGCTGCCCCTTACCCATCTGCATTGAAGGTACCCAGGTTTGTCACGTCTAATTGTCAGTATGAATCAATTTGATCTTCATTTTTCTAGTTTTGTTAATTTTGAAATGTTCATTAGAGCCAATTTGTTATCAACTTTATATATGCATGTTCGATTACACAGAGTAACATGTTTAAATTCTCCGTTTCAGCAATTCTCGCAATGCTGAAGTCGTCGTAGATAAAAGTTATGACACATTGAACCATGTATGCTCTATACATTGAATGTTTCTTTATGGGATTCACTGTTGACGTATTGGTCATTTGGCATTGTTCAAAATATTTACTGCAAAGTTGTCTTTCATTTCATGTTTGTGTTATTTACTTGATTACACTTGGCTTCTAGAAATCAGGCTTTTTGCTTGATGCTCATGCATATTTTTGCCAGTGTTGTCTTTCTTATTGGATCCAAGTTTGCATGGTCCAAGGTGGAATTCATCTTTGCATGTATTCACTGGCATATACGCACATGTTTTCCAATCTATTGGATTGCATTTTTTTTTATATTGTAATTCTATATTGATTTCTCTATGTATGTTCTAACTTGAGAATTCTCTGACCTGTATATCTTGCAAATGATAAACATATTTTTGCAAAATATTTTTACTTTTAAGTAAACTGTTTTTCTAAAAGGGGAGTTATAACATCTCATATTAAATAGTTTCATGCCAAAATATACTTTTGTAAAATAGAACAGTGTGGCAATATTGGGATAATGAGTAAGGACAACTTGGCTTCTAGACACTATGAAAAAACTTCGTGCCAGCAATGAAAATGGGATGAAAATCATTCAGAAAAATGTTTTTGTAGGACGTTCATGAATGTTTATTTTTGTATTCTGGTAACCACGGATTAGATTTTTATTTATATATTTGTCATTTAGACATTTCTTTTCAGGCATTAACTAATTCTTTATGTGACAAACCAGGCCAAGGGAGAAGTTGCCTCTATAGATATGAAAAATGTAACGCTTCTTAAGGCATTGTTAACAGCTCGTGAGATATTACTTCAAGAATTACAAAAACTTAGCAAAGCAGTTGATCAGACTATTGAGATTTCAGAGTTTCTGTCCAAACTGAACAATGAGAAAATATTGAATTATGTTGCGCATGCAAATCAGTTTGCAACAGCTGTTGGAATTTCAGCACAGGGCAATCAACAAAATGGTCTTGAGGTCCTTCCTTTTTATTCATGCTGCAGCATATTGCTATTTTGTTTCTCTGTTTATATTTATTTCTATTTTTTCTTTTTTATTAATTATATCGTCTCTTCTTGTGCAGAGAGGAAATGGTGCTCTGGATCTTCTGATTGCTGAAAAGCTTAACTCCTTGTCAGAGAGTGATCTGTTGCACTGTTGCCATTCAGTGGGAGACCAATTGTTTTATTTGTGGAACACGTTTCTAAAATTCCACAGGTTTGCTTTTTATCACGTATCATTAAGATTCAACAAAATGTGTTTTTCATGTCCAAACCCGAGTCGATGTTTCTTCTTTTGGTTCCAGTTTTTTTAACAATATTGATAGAAGTATGATTATAGTTTTCTTGAGAGGTTTATTTCCTCTACAATTTCACCTTTCAATGCGCAAGTATATGATAATTTGGTTTGAATAGTCCCTTTTGTGCTATAACGGAACATTTTCTAGGGCAGCTGAATTATATCATCTACTTTGGTTCTCTCATTCAGGCATCTTTTCTATGTTTGCTTTCAAATGATAATTCTGCTGAATGCATGTAATGTTAAATCTGCATTCACATTTCCACTAACATGAGCATGTATCATTAACCATTATCTTACCATGTTTAATCAGTTGCTCTATATTTGTTTCTAGAGATAACAAGACAAAGATTCTAGAATTTTTGCGTGATGCTTGGGCCAAGGATAGGAAAGCAGAATGGTCAATATGGATGGTCTACTCTAAGGTACAGATGCCTCATCATTATATAAATAGTAGGAATGACGAGTCTTCTTATCGTGGGGTGCACAGAAGAGTTTCCAGTTTGTTGAAGTCATCTGATGAGGTGAATTCTTACATGTTCTTCCATATTTTTAATGTCAGGCATTGGAAAAAGAACTTCAGAAAACCTTTTCTATGCATATTATTAAAACTGAATTATTTTTATTCTTAAATCATACAGCCTCCTCAGACTGCAGCTACACGTGCTGAACTTCATCGAAGGAGCATTGCACAAATGAGGGTAGTTATCAATTTGTGTGGATCGCTAGCTCCAGTTTTACATATATGTACGACGTATTAATGGATTGCATTTTTGCAGATTAACAACCAATCAATTCAAGACATGCAAATGTTTGGAGATCCTTTACGTATACCAATTGTGATTGTTGAACGTGTGACGAATGCACCACGGCGCACAATCAGTGAAAATTCATACCTGAGAAATGTCATACTGGCAGATTCACATAATTTTGAAGCTACACACAACTCAGACACTGCAAACCAGGAATCTGCCCCACAAAGCAATGCTCGCGTGTTGAAGATTGTTGTCTTTGTGCACGGGTTTCAGGCAAGTTCCGCAAACATCTAATCTTTTAAATACAATAACATGTTTTTTTGTGTATGTCTCAATGCTATTAAATTTATCTACCTCTTTGACTGAGATGGATTGTAAATAATTAGTGGTGGACTATCCGTCACATTATCAAAATAGATCAAGCAAAAATGTACAAGTGGTTGGCCCGGCCCTTCTTTCGAAGAAGCTGGTAAATAAAATGTCCATGACCTGACCATGAAGGATTGGTAAGCACAATGATAAAAGATTAAAACATCTTTAGGGAAGTTTTGGCTTCAGTATACCAATCCTTCCATTATTACCTGATATCTCAATCCATAGCCAAAACTTAACCCTTTGCCTTTAATGCTCTTCACCTCCCAATCATGGTGTCATCTATTTCCAGAGATTTTGTAGCTTGCAAGTGTGCCCAATATTCTGAGAAAGATTACTAGATGAAGCACACAGCTCAGCATCTTATTGTTGAAAGTTGGCTGGATGCTTATTCTTTGTCTCTGAAAATGTTGCAGGGGCATCATCTGGATCTACGACTTATTCGAAATCAATGGGTTTTGATGGATCCCAAGGTAGAAGTTCTGATGTCACAGGCTAATGAAGATAAAACATCGGGTGACTTCAGAGAAATGGGTCAAAGGCTAGCGCAGGAAGTTATTTCCTTTGTTAAAAAGAAAATGGATAAAGAATCAAGATGTGGAAATCTGAGGGATATTAGACTGAGTTTTGTTGGACATTCTATTGGCAACCTCATTATAAGAACAGCAATAGCTGGTAGGTCATACTCTTAGCATTGAATGTGTTCATCTGTTTGACATTTGGTGCTGACTTTTTTCTTATATTGCAGATAGCATGATGGTGCCATTTCTAAGATACTTACATACATATGTTTCAGTGTCTGGTCCGCACTTGGGGTATCTTTACAGTTCAAACTCACTGTTTAATTCTGGGTTATGGCTTTGGAAGAAACTAAAAGGCACACAGTGCATTCATCAGCTCACCTTCACAGATGATCCAGATATTCAAAATACATTTATCTATAAACTTTGTAAGGTAAGGAAGATGTTCTACAAAGATTTGGAACAAATGGACATGGGCATAAGCTCAAAGACTTCAATTAATTGAATAACTCATTTTCATATGTGATTGTTCTTGTAGACCACACTTTTATATTATAAGCATTTATTATGCTTTTTCTTGCATACCGATATGGATATTGAATCCAAGTCGTTAATTAATAATGTGTTCAAATAACATTTGCTTGTATTTTATAACATCAAATGATGTTGATGTTTTGAAATCTGGAAAATATGGTCAACACAATGACTTAAATTGACAATTTTCGCAAGTGTATCCTATAAAAAGTGAGTCAATGGCAACCAGCACCATGTTTTGAATTATGTTTCAGAAGTTGGTGTTTTGATGTCAAATGGCTGTTTTTGTTACAAATCATGCAACTGAATGTATGCATTGACTCTTAGTTCATGGAAGCAGCTAATACACTATCCTTGGTGGTTTGATTTAATTTTTGACTTTGAAAGTTGAGGGTTCCCTTCACCAAAGTTCCAAAGAGGACTTGTTTTTTAATAAAAGGCCCCTGATCATTCATATATAATATGGAGTTTAATTAATTTGCTGAAGTTCTAATATGGTTATTTTCTTTTCTTCCTTTTTTCAGCAGAAGACCTTGGATCATTTTAGGCATATAATTTTGCTATCGTCCCCTCAGGTTTTCCCTAGTCTTGTGACTATTTTAATCATTTCTAGAAAAGCTATTTACTTCTGAGCATTATAACCAATGTTTGTATGTTAGTGTCTGGTCTTTAATACAGGTCTTTAAAACTGAAACTAAATTGATGGTATTAGATAATTATTTTGCAAAGTGTCTTATATTCAATGTGCAACTGAACTGATTCCTATCAGGAAACAAACATGCTTTTCATGCTTTTTGTTTTTTTTGCACCACTTTATGCTGGCAGATGAACTTAACTGTTTTCTAAAGAAGAAATTTCAAAATGTTGAAATATTTTAGGACTTGCTTGGTTTGAGAAAATGATAATTTTTTTTAACTTTTAACAGTAAAATTTACATTGTTTTCACTTTATTACATGTATCCATAGTTTTATACAAGAGACAGTGAAAATCATTTTTTTAACTATGTTCACCTATTTGCTTACAAATCTTTGAAAACAGGAGAGTGAAAATGAAGTAATATTTTTGTAATTAAAAGTGAAAAAACAAAAATAAAATGGTTTTTTTTTTCACAAACTAAAGAGGTACCTTTCCTAATTGAAGTTTGTGTAATAATAAAAATTGCTTTTTTCTGAAACAAGATTGAAGTTTGCATGATAACGCATTATTAAGGGAGTAAAATGAACTATTTTCTTCTAACTGATAATGCTTATTTCAGGATGGTTATGTGCCTTACCATTCTGCTAGAATAGAATCATGTCAGGCTGCTTCACTTGACAATTCAAAGAAGAGTAGAGTGTTCCTAGAGATGCTTAATGATTGTTTGGACCAAATCCGTGCCAATCCCTCTGAACGTCGAGTATTTATGCGTTGTGATGTCAATTTTGATGCTACTGCCTATGGAAAGAATTTAAACTCTTTCATCGGGCGGGCTGCTCATATTGAGTTTCTGGAGTCTGACATTTTTGCAAGGTTCATAATGTGGTCATTTCCAGAACTATTTCGATAGGATCTCATGTCTTTTTTGCATTCAGATTCACCTCGGATTTTAGTAAGATGTTGGCATTTTTCTAGGTTTGTGTTAGCAGGATCATTTAAACATCTGAGCTGCATATTTAATTGGCTTCAAGATGTTTATTTGGAACACATGTACACATAGCTTAAAGAAGGGTTTTAAGAAATAGTGATGTAATTATTTTAGGTTAGATAGATTAATTTTAATGTTACGCTGTTAGCTTAGCATTATAACGCAGGCAATTAGACCTAGTAACAAAATTAGGCATGAATTTTCTACTTCAGAAAAATGTATATCAGATGGAATAACTGAATCTTCACTCTTTTGCTGTTGGTTTTGTTCATTTTGTTTTCTTGTCCTTGTTTAGTAATGAAACTGTCAATTTTGAAAGCAGCTTCGTAATGTTGCATATTATTTGGACAAAATTACGAGTCCTTGAAGTTAATTTTAAGTTTCAAACAGGTTCTTTCCTTGTTGTCATATTTGTATTTTTTTCTTCATGTTGAGTTAGTCATTTAAATTTACAAATGAAAAAAATGTTGACCAATTTTCATTTTGCATCCAAGTTTATTTTTATAAGACTTAGCAAGGTGGTGTATTATCTCGAGAAGTCTCATACTAAAAATTTACTAAATTTCATTTTGCATCTATATATATTATTACTTGTCGTTGTCGTGCATCTGCATATATAGGAAATTCCTCCAAGATATCTAAAACACACGACATATACAAATTATGAAATACAGAGAAAATGTTATGGGCTAAAATACTAGCAACATTTGCAAAATGAGATAGAAATATATAAAATACACATCTAAATGAACTTTGTAAATGCTAGAGTAGTGGTTGTTGCATGATTCCAACACATGATTGTGTATTGCAAGCCCGATTTATGCTGCTCATTGCAATATGAAGGTACATATGAGATAGAAGTTTCGTCGTTTGCTTTTCCAGAAATAACCTCAATGTGTCCACCTCCAAAAAAGGTTAATACAAATGGTGTACCAAAGTGTGGTAATTCTACACAGGATAATCATTTTGAAACGTATATTTAAGCGTTTCCCATCATTCTTTTAGCATGTCGACTCTTTGCGTTGAGATGCGTCGAGATGCACCGGTTTCACAGTCAAAGTCATCATTCCCAATTAGAACCAAACCCAATAGTGCTGGTTGTGTGTTAAAAAGTCCCACATCGAACAAAAGATGACATGAGCATGTGTTTATAAGTGAGAGCAATCCTCAACTAACATATTACTCATAAAAAAATGTCCAACTGCTGGAAGCGAAAGTTGAACCTACAAAGTTAAATCTAACACTCACGTGAGATGTGAGCCGGCATAGGTTTAAGTTGTAAAATAAGCGTGATAAGTGTGAAAATAAGTGTGGCCAAACAAAGCCAAAACCGGAAGTCGTTTTGAATGTAACCTAGGTTTTAACAATTGAAAGTATTAGTGGTTTTTTCTTTTCCAAATATATTGATCTCATTACCACCCTTCCCCCCTTTTTTTTTCCTATATAAATCCAAAACCGGAAGTCGTTTTGAACGGAACCTAGGTTTTAACAATTTGTTTTCTATATAAACCCAAAACCGGAAGTCGTTTTGAATGGAACCTAGGTTTTAACAATTGAAAGTATTAGTGGTTTTTTCTTTTCCAAATATATTGATCTCATTACCACCCTTCCCCCCTTTTTCCCTATATAAACCCAAAACCGGAAATCGTTTTGAACGGAACCTAGGTTTTAACAATCTGTTTTCTATATAAACCCAAAACCGGAAGTCGTTTTGAATGGAACCTAGGTTTTAACAATTGAAAGTATTAGTGACTTTTTCTTTTCCAAATATATTGATCTCATTACCACCTTTCCCTTTTTTGGAGTGAAAGCGTCACATTTACGAAGACTAAGAAATCAATGGCTCTTTCAACTGAGAAGGTAAGCAATTGTGTATACCTAATGATCTTGTTTATTCCATTATGTCAAAGTTGCCTCTAAAATCTTTGCATCGATTCAAATGTGTACACAAATCATGGGTTATGTTATTTGAAAACCCTTATTTCATGAACATGTATTGCAAACGATTCATCTCTAATATTTCCTATGGTGATGATACATATCTACTCTTAAAGAAGACTCGATTAGATTTTGAAAATCATTCGTTTTTGTATTTATTTCCTGGTGAGAGGTTTGACAATAAGGACATGTTAGATTGGCCGCCTCCATTTCAAAATGATGATCGTGATATTAATATTTTGGGTTCTGGAATTAATGGCACCCTTTGTCTCTATGTCAACAATATTAGTTCAAAAGTCGTATTGTGGAACCCAGAAATTGAGGAATTCAAGGCTATTCCACACAAACCTTCTGTTTCCGTAAAACATTATGTAAAAGTTATTGAGCAACTTCATGGGTTTGGTTATGATTTTGTTAGAGATGATTATAAGATTATCCGATATGTGGAATTTTATACCGATCTATTTAGTTTTTTTGATGCTCAGGTAAATGTCTCACTGTCAAACGTGGTATATGACCCTGTGTGGGAGATATATAGCCTTAAAAGTAATTTCTGGAGAAAACTTGATTTGGATATGACAACTTTTTATCGGAGTCCTATAAGTGTTCCAGAGCAAGTGTGCATGAAGGGAGTGTGTCATTGATTGGGTGAAAGTGAAACATATATCGATAATGTATATTTGGTATCATTTGATTTGGGTAGTGAAGAGTTCGTTCTAACATCCATACCCTCAGATGTGCACAATGATATCAATTTTGAATTGGTGGGTACACATTTAATTTTGTTAAATGAGTCAATTGCTTTGATATCTAATGATGCACAAATGACTACTTTTCACATATCAATTCTTGGTGAAATCGGTGTGAAGGAATCATGGATAAAGCTCTTCATTGTTGGACCATTATCTTGTTTTGGGCATCTTATTGGAGTAGGGAAGAACGGCAAGATATCATTGCGAAAGAAGATAAATAGCTAGCTAGGTGTGATTTAAGTACTCACAGAATTCAAGAGCTTGGCATTAAAGGAGTGTTCCATCGTTGTCAGATGGTAATTTATAAGAAAAGTCTTCATTCATTTTCAGAAAAGCCTTCTTTCAATTTAAGAAAATTATTCTGTTCTTGTTTAGGTTTATGATTGTATTTAATTTTACCTTTGTATGCAATCATAATTATTAGGAGTATATGACAAATTAAGATAACATTAGATAATCCGAATCTTAGAATTCAGTGAGTATTTACTCTCTTTTTATTTAGAAATAATTTGATTTTTATTTGAATTGTTAGAATGATCTCTTGTCTTTATTGAATGGCCTTCTATATTACTAGAATGGAAAATGATTTATAGCACGACACATTTGTCGCACAACATGCACGAAAGTATTTGTCTCACGCATTTTGCTTAGGAGAAATCATGGTAAATTTAGTTAAGAATCATACGAAAAGCACCTAAAGAATTGTACCTAAATTTTCTCCTTTTCCTTAATCCTCCTTAATTAGTTAATGGTTTTCTACATAGTTTGTAGTATCTTTATATTTCTAGTCTTTTCAAGAAATGAAAATGATTCCTAGTGTTTTGGTTTAACAAAAAACTTGATTTTTTTTTTTACAAATAAAAAAGAGTTAAATAAGTTTTTCGTCCCTATAAATATATTAAAATTTGATTTTAATCCCTAAAAAATAAAATGAGATCATGTTTTTATCCTTACAAAATTTTATGTTTTATTTTTTATTTCTAATGGATATAATTTTGACATGTTTTTTAACATAATGAATATATAAAGGTTGAACATAGCATAACTCCTGCTGAAATAGATATCCCACTATGTTAAATTTTATACTTTGGTTTTTTCTTTATAACCCAAATCAATCAACTGAGTCCTTCAAGATTAATGGGTTAGTAATCAAGCTTATCAAATTTCACAGTGACTTTGCAAACAATTACATAAAATACCCAACATCTGTTTTAAACAGTGACGGAGCCACTAAGGCTTCAGGGGATGCACCTGAACCCTCTGGCTTTCTAAAATTTACACATATATATGATATTGTTACACTCTGAACCTACTGAGATTTTAACTTTGCACCTCCTCAATTCAATATTCTCTTGCCTGCTTGCTTCTTTCGGTCTTTGGAGTTCCAATGCAAGAGATTAACCAATAGCTCTCAAATCAAGTTTTCTATATAATGATTATTGTACCTTTTGACTTTTCTTCGTTCTCTTTTTGCAAGCATAGAGTAATAATAGTTAAATTCAATTTTATGTTTTAGTTCTACATTGATTTTTATCTTTGTTTTTATATATAGTTTTGTTTATAAAAGGCAAATCTATGGGTAGAACCCTTATTATGGGTTTGAATTAAAATTAAATAGGCCTAGCCATTATCCTAATCTGCAAATACTGAAATGTAATCGTATAACTAAAATATAAAACATATGATAATTCTTAATTGTTTACTATAACTAATCAAAATGGATAATCATAAGAATATATATGTTTAATATTTATGTTTAGTTTGTTGTATATATAATAATTGTTAGATTAAATAATATCAAAGGTCGTTTAAGTTATTTAATTGTAATAAATAGGTTCTTTAAGTCTTTTTTTGTATCACTTAGGTTCTTTATGTTAATTAATTGTAACAAGTTGGTCTTTAAGTTTTTTCGTACTAATTAGGTCATTTAAGTTATTTAACCGTAACAATTTTTGGGTATTTTAGATCTTAAAAATGTAAGTTATTCTGGGCCTAAAAGTTACAATTAAACAACTTAAATGACTTAAGCATTACGAAAAATACTTAAATGACAAATTTCTTACAATTAAATAACTTAAAAGAACATCTGGTGTAATTTAGCCTAATTATTATTATTAAGTAAAGTTAGAAAGCTTTTACCTATTTCAAGAGTTTAATAGTGATTAAAGACATGTTTTGGATTGGGAATTTCTCGGTTTTTAGCCCCGTCAATGTCCTTGAAAGGAGATGAATGTAAATCTTTCTGTAAATATTTTTTGAGCTTGAAGATTTTCTCTACCTTATACCAGAGCATCATCCTCTTATCATAAATTTTCTTTATGAGAAAAAATTTCCGCACCCCCTACTCCATGGTCCTGGCTACGCCACTGATTTTAAAGCATATAATATATTAAGGAGAAGATGCAAAAAGGGTGCTCATATTTGCATAGCTGAATGAAATAAAGAACTTAAAATGCAACAAACATGCTGTGTAAGTATTCTTTCATTCTACTATGTTTTCTCTTTGTATCAAATATCTGCGAACTTTGCAGCTTTGACAAAGTTGCAAGATGCATGAGATGCAAGTGACATGTTGTAAGGAAGACAAGTGGTTAGTAGCATGTAAGGAAACTTGGTTTGTCTCTCCTATGAATAACAAGCTTACTTACTCCATTTTATCATCCCATCAAGTAGTAATACAACAACAAGAACTAGAGCTTGTAGAGAGTCAGGGGAAACATAGTCTCTCATTTGAGGTTTGTCCTGGTGTTAATATTATCCTATTCCAAGCGAGAAAGCAATTTGTCACTCCTTTAATTTAAAGAGATGTCTTGTAATTTCTCTCGCTCAATGAAACTTCTCTAGTACTCTTACTCCCTGATTTTTCTCCTTCCTATTATTGGTTAAGGGGATTCAACGTAAATATTGTGTGGTCGATTCCTTTTTTCTCATCTATTATTTTAATTGTATGATATTATTTTATTACTCTCGTACCAAACAATAATATGATCTTGTTATATTTTATTTTTTAAATTGTGTCATTTCGAATAAGAATCTCTTCGTACAAAGAGTACCTCAATCAAATAACTTCAATATTAAATTGTGAGAATTGCTAATGAGACTTGAGATAAATTCAGATTCCTTATAGTTGAGACTGTTTGATCTTTAATCAAACAGTCATCGATGTTTTGAATGTGTGAATGGTGGAAATTCCTGGTTTTGAGGAATTCAAATTCAATGAAAGAATATTGTGAGGGTATATAGTTCAATCAAATCGTTTTGTTGTGTTAAGGGGACATGACATTAGGCCTTGTATGAACTTGAATATGGTCAATTGGAAATTCATCTCCACAACATTCTTTTTACTTCAATAATTACAACATATTTTTCTTCCATTGTTGGTCTCTTTTGTGATTATTTGTTTCTAGTTGTTAAGAATAATGATAATTAAGAGAAGGAGAATACAATTCAGTTAGTAGTTAGTTAGTTTGATTGTTGGTCAATTATCAAATATGCCCTATAAATATAGCCATTGTATTTCTTTTTACACATCTTTTATCAATATAACTATCTATACATTTTACTCTCATTCAAGCCATTGTATAACTAAGGGATCAACATATTAGAGAAACAAATGACACTCAACAAAATCAAGGCAAAGGTAACAACTATCGAAAGTTTAAGATATTTGAAAAACACACATTCAATGTTTTAAAATTCAAAATGTCCATCGAACCAATGAAATCTTCTAATCATGCTTCAATTATTTTAAATCGTTAAACCAGAACAAAACATTAATCAAACTACTCAAATATTAGTGATAAATATTTATCAGTGATAAATATTTATCCATATTTTTGTGTGGATGGTAAATTTTTATCCAATTTTTTTATGTATCGATTTTTCTATATTTATCAACAATATCTATTTGTCATGTAATTTTTTATGTCTTATTGAGAACCATTTGTCAAGTGTATTTTTTATGCATCAAGGACAAATATTCATCACATCTCTTTATTATATTTACCAGCGGAAAGACGGACAATTGGTAAATATTTGTCTTACCAGTGGCGACGAAAGTAATGATTTGAGAAAGTGAGAGTATGGAAAATGTCTATGAGAGCTGTTTGAGATTCGGCGTCATTGTTGATGAGACTGTGGACATTTGAGGTTATGGTTTTGAATTTGTTGACGAAATGGAAATCGTCAGAAGAAATTAGGAGGCTAATGAGATTAGGGTGTTTTTGGAAGGGACGAGTGGTGGATGATGATGGTTATAGGAAAGAGAGGTTGTAATAGAACGATGAAGGTGTTGTATGTAATGAGAGACATGCATGTAATGTAATGAGGTTGAGGGGAAGAATTGGTTTGTAAGAATGAGAAGAATTTGAAGTCTTACTGAGGAGTGGTGTTGATGATGTTGCTTCTTCTATTATTTACTATCGATATTTTCATATACTTACTTATTTATTATATATGATTTTGCTTTTTCTTATTCGGTATGATTCTTAGATCTATTTAGAATTCATTTGTGTTCTTTTCTGGAGGAAGGATTGATTTCAATGTTGTTGTTGTGTTGAAGGAGGTGGTTTGTTCAAAGTTTTGAATCTATGGATTATGGGTTTGATTTTGGAGATGAAGATTGGTGTGGAAATTTGGGTGAAGAAGAACACTAAGAACAAGGGAGGCATACAATGAACAAAGGAGGAACATTATTTTGTGTTTTTTATTTTAATATAACTTAATTGTTTTAATCCTCGTGGATTAAAATAAGCACAATTAGCATTTGATATATTTTTTTTTAAAAAAAAAACATGTTTGCATAAACATTGACAAGGTCAAAATAAAGGGGGCTTTGACTTTTGCAAAAGAGAAATGATATTTATACAACCACTTTCTGATAACTTTTTGACAACTTTCTCTCTCATACTCACATTATACTCTTATTCTATCTCTTCATGTTTCTCTCTCCATTGTTTTTGACCAATGAAAAGAGAGGAAAAAAAAGTTGTCACATAAGTTGTCTCATTTGGTTGTTCAAATAACATTACTCTTTGCCAAATGGACTAAAATTAAGGAGCTAAAAGTAATATTTTTAAGGCTTAATAGCAGTTTTGGCCCCCTATGTTTTAAGAAGTTATGATTTTAACCCCCTAACAAAATAAAATACAAAACGCCCCCTAAGTATTGTCCATTTTGCAGTTTTGGCCCATAGACCAAATTTAACCAAGTTAATGCACACGTGGACGCCACATGTGTATTTTTTTAATAATTAAAAAAATTACACATGTGGCGTCCACATCAGCTTTGACTTGTTCAAAATTGACCTAGGGGGGCCAAAACTGCAAAATGGGCAATACTTAGGGGACAATTTTGTATTTTATTTTGTTAGGGGGCCAAAATCGCAACCTCTTGAAATATAGGGGATCAAAACTGCTATTAAGCCTATTTTTAAATAAAAGGACCAAAGTCCCTCGATTTTGAAAATTGGGGTATCAATAGTGTATTTTAGCCAAAATAATAAGAATTAATTACAAGATAAACATATATACATATAATCAAAATGTTCACCGTAATTACCTATAAGTGTGGCTAGGAAACAATGATCTAATAAAGGAGAATTGTGGTTCAACTCTACCTAACGCACTCTTAAGTAAAAGATTGCTTAAGTTGGGTCTCAATGGCTAACCAGAGCCAAAACAGGCTTTAAGGGTTCAAACAACATTAATAAACATACTAACATATTACTCAACAAATATGTCCTAATGCGTAAGTGAGAGTTGAACCAACACTTTTGCGTGATATGAGTCAACGTTGAAAAAGGTTTTAGTTGTAAAATAAGTATTTAGCCAAAGTCAAAGCCCCCTAATTACTGTGAATTTTTTTTTATTTCTTTATGGTTAACTAAATTAAAATATATAATCCTTTTTTTTAATATAAACCCAAAACCGAAAGTTGTTTTGAATGGAACCTAGGTTTTAACAATTAATTGTAATTGCAGATTTTGCTTTTCCTATTGTAATAATCTCATTACTACCCCTCCCCCCTTTTGGAGTGTGAACGTCGCGTTTGAGAAGACTAAGAAATCAATGGCCCTTTCAAATGAGAAGGTTAGAAATTCTATACCTAATGATCTTGTCTATTCCATTATGTCAAAACTGCCTCTAAAATCTTTGACTCGATTTAAATGTGTACGCAAATCATGGGTACTCTTATTTGATAACCCTAATTTCATGAACATGTATCACAAAAGATTCATCTCTAATAAATCCTATGATGATGATACATGTCTCCTCTTAAAGCAAACTGGGCAAGATCTTGAAAACCTTTCGTCATTATATTTAATTTCTGGTGGGAGGTTTGACAATAAGGTGAAATTAGATTGGCCGCCTCTTTTTCAAGAGGAAGTTAGTGATATTAGGATTTTGGGTTCTGGAGTCAATGGCAATATTTGTCTCTATATCGACGGTATTAGTTCAAAAGCTGTAGTGTGGAACCCAATAATTGAGGAATTGAAGGTCATTCCTTCCGAGCCTTCTGTGCCTGTACCACCTTATGTAAGGTTTGCGGACCAACTTTATGGATTTGGTTATGATTATGTTAGAGATGACTATAAAATTATTAGACATGTGGGATTTCATCTAGATGTATATAATTTGAATGATCCTCGGGTAATCTTGTCACTGTCAGATGCGTTATACAATCCATTCTGGGAGATATATAGCCATAAAAATAATTCTTGGAGGAAACTTGATTTGGCCATGACAACTTTTTATCATAACCTTTTATGTGTTCCAAAGCAAGTGCACACGAATGGGGTGTGTCATTGGTTGGGTAAAACTGAAACAGATATGCATAATATATATTTGGTGTCATTTGATTTGGGTAATGAAGAGTTCTTCCTAACACCCATACCATCAACTAGGAAAAATAATATCAATTTTGTATGGGTGAATACTCATTTAACAGTGTTAAACGAGTCTATTGCTTTAATATCTAGTGAAGCACGAACAACTACTTTTCACATATCAATTCTTGGTGAAATTGGTGTGAAGGAATCATGGATCAAACTCTTCATTGTTGGACCATTACCTTTTGTCGGGTATCCTATTGGAGTAGGGATGAATGGCGAGATATTCATTTCAAAAGAAGATAATGAGCTAGCTAGGTGTGATATAAGTACTCACACAATTCAAGATCTTGGCATTAAAGGAGTGAGCTGTGCCTGTCAGGTGGTAATTCATAAAAAAAGTCTTATTTCAATTGCAGAAAAGTCTTCTTTCAATTGGAGAAAAGTCTTGTTTTCTTGCTTAGGTTTATGATTATGGTTATAATAACTGTACTTTTGTTTACAAAGGAGTTGTCAATTATGCATATCATTATTATTATCAGTGAATTAAGATACAATTAGATATATGAATCAAAATATTTATTTTGAAGATTTACTCTGTTTTTATTTAGAAAGATTATGATTGTTTGTCTTTATTTGTGTCACTTCTTTAGAATAGAGTACCTCAATCAAGTAACTTCAATCTTCACATTATACTCCCATGAGTGTGCTTCAAATACTTGCTATTGTCAACTGTTTCTCTAAATTACACCTCCAAATTCGGAACAGAACCTGAAACAACCTGCTGTCACAAAAAATTACCAGACAAAAAATCCTTCGCGCCGATAAACTGCAAAAAAGATACTCCCAAAGAGACCCCGCTGCACTAACACTTCTGCACATCTCCTTATGAGTCTGAAAAATCCCCCATTTACTTCCTCCATAACAGTTCTCCCCCCTTCCTCGTCGCCAAATTACACCTCTCGGTTAAGAGTCCCACATCGGGCAGGAGATAGTCTGAAAATGTGTTTATAAGTGGGGGCAATCCTCACCTTACAAGATGGTTTTGTAAGGATGAGTTAGACCTCAATTTCTAGGATGGTATCAGAGCCTACTCTAAGATCCATTGGATCAGCTGCTATCAGGTTTCCGCTATCGGGTCACCCACCATTTATGTCCACGAACCAAGCCCAATAGTGCTGGTCGTGAGGGGATGTGTTAAGAAACCACGATTTCTAAGACTCTCCCACGTCTCCTAGACAAACTAAAGGATGCGACCACCGTTGAGCTAGTTCATACATCATACTTGACACTTGTTGACTTTTTTTTTTTATTTTTATTACAAAGAGGGCCGAAGCCCGTACACTTGTTGACTTTACTCTCAACCAATTCCATGATAACAATTTAATGCTATCAACATGTTAAATAATAAAGTATTAGGCTTAAGCTATTGGACCTTTATATTTTTAGCTTGTTTTGACCCGGCTTGAATCATTTGTAGTTGTTGAGCTCTCAAAAGTTTGGGAATGTTGTGTGACTGATCGATTTGATTTCTTGTTTGATTATTTTGTGAATTTTTAAACATTAAGTTACAGGAGTTGTCGGACCAATTTGTTTAATTTCTGCAATTGGATTTCTTCTTTGAATCGCAATTTGTTTGTTTGGTGGGTTTGTGCTTACAATTTGGTAGTTTGGTGAGTCAAGTGATCGCAATTTTGTTGTTTGATTGGTTCTTCAGTTTGATTGGTCTCCTCCCCTGTTCATTCTTCTAATTAATTGCACTTCTCCCTTTCGATATTTCTGATTGATTGCACTTATTTCCCTTTTGATTCTTTTGATTAATCTCTTCCTTTTTATTCTTTTGATTGATTGCACTTCTTCTCCTTTTGATTATTATGTTTGGTTGTTTCTCTCTATTAGTTCTTCTGTATGGTTGCTTCTCCCTATTCTTCATTGGTTATGCTATAGGCTGATTTGGTTTATTTTTCGGGTTAATTTGCAACAAGCTTAAAGCTTAACTTGAGGGGTACTGTTAGAATTTTGTATTATTTAGTATGTGGGAATTGGACCCAGATCCACGTTAGGTGCGAGGGTGGGTGCTGAATGAAGTTGGTTTTGAAGTTGTTTGTAGTTTTCTGTTAATCACACATCGTTCACGTTCCCAACTGTTTGAGTGTATAAATATGTTTGAGTACCCTCGTCATTTAAACTAACTTTTAGATGAGATCCAAATTCATTTACCACAACAATATCAATCGTCACCTCTTTAATCTGAAAAAATGCTTGTATTTCTCGCTTTCCAAATACACCACATACCAGCAAACCAAATTGATATTATTCCCCTTCGAACCCCTTTCTTAACTCCGGTAAAAGAATTTAAGTGAATTATGCTGTTATTGTGATACACCACCACATATGCACCCAACCACTTAGCAATCCTTGGCCATACTTACACAAAAAATAAGTGATTTATGTTATCTTGTTCTCCACACTCTCCTACACACTGTAACTCTTCCGTATTAAGAATTCATCTCCTGTGCAAATTATCTTTTGATGGGATCCTATTTTGAATAACTTGCCAGACAAACACAGACACTTTTAACGAAATCGAATTATGTCACAGATTTTTAACAGGATGCTGCTCCCCTAAATTGTTGTCTTCCATTAAGATTTTATAAGCTCATTTAAAGGAATGGCAATTCGACGGGTCCTCTCCCCACACTAATCTATCTCCGCCCAAAAAGCTCTCTTCTCCACTTAAATTCCTTTCTACAAAAAATTTCTTCTATTGTTGATAGCTTCCTAATTATTTACTTGTTTGCTTTCTACCTTCTATCAAACTGGTTTGACTTGTCTGGGACCAACATTAGAGAAACAGATGCCATGACAAATTCAAGGCAATGGTAGCAACTACAGATAATGAAAGAGCAAGTATTTGAAACACTCTCGTGCAATGCTTTATAATTTAAAATGGTTATCGAACTGACGAAAACTCCAACTCATTGTTCAACTACCTTAGATAGTTGAACCAGGACGAAATGTTGAATAGTTCTCAAATAACCAAACCATATACGGTGCGAGTTTATGGTTCAGCCGATAGAATTGATTTGGATAGGCCTTTTTTCGTAGTGCACTATGAAAAAAGCCTTTGATTGAAAAAATACTTAACTCAAAATTGCACTTTCAAGTGTGATTTGAATGGCGTTACAGCATGTGGCATAACATATCTTGGGTAGACCTTAATATCATCTGAAAATTTAGGTTGTGTCTAATTCAATCTTAGAAAACCGACTTCTAAGATAAAAACTACCCCTACTTATAAACGCTAACGTGAGACTCATAATACATGAAACTTATCTTCTACTGTTAGCTAACCTATTTTGCAAAGCTATTGTGTTCAGGGTGCACCTGAACTGATTCCTAACATCAAACAAACAGCACCATTTTATGCTGAGAAAATGTTTTAAATTTTCATTTAATAGTAAAATGTTTCATTATTTTGTGTATGAGTAGTTTTATACATGAAACTGAAAATAAAAGTTTTTACTATTTTCTCTCAAAAACAAAAGAAATATTAGGCAAATTCTAATAGGGACTCGTATAATAAATGGTCCATGATGGACAATGAACATCTACCTTTGAATTGATCTCTTTTTTTCAATACAAGGGAGGCCGTTAGGTAGGACTACAGGATGACACGCTGATTAAAATAAAAATGGACAACATTCTACTATGAAAGTTTTTTTTAAATAAACTAGATATTGGAATCATAACTAGCAAGTCTTAGAAACACTTTCATGCAATGTTTTAAAACCGAACTAGACATCAAACCGATAAATCTCCATATCATGATTTAACTGCTTTAAACTGGTTGAACCGGATGAATCTGCAATCAAACCGGTCAAATGATCGAACTACAGAAATCATCAATTCACGGTTCAACTAGTTGAAACATCTGGTTCGGTATGGTTTTGGAAACATTGGTCTCATGACAGTTCAATCTAAGGCAAATGAAAACCAAGAGAAACCGGTATTGTTACTATTTAGTACAAAGTTCTTCCGAATAGCGGTTATAGCATTGTTGCATAGTAAAATTTGAAAGAAAAATTGCATGTCTAGTATATGGAAGCTGTTTATGCATTAACAGCTAATTATTTCTCAGTTGTGTAATTCTGATGATCTGCACTTAAAAGAATATCAAAATTTGTCAAAATTGTGACCAAGTGTTAATGCTTTTAAACTATATAGTGGCAGAAAACTTGATACAATTTATAATGCATGCCAAAATTAAATACGGAAACATAACCTATCTGTTTAAGGGTCAGTGCTTTTAAACTTTGATAAAGTATTCATATTGACACACGTTTTAAGACATATTTTCAAGACTATGAAGCACGGAGACCGGACATGACACGGCGACCAAAACTCCGACAAAGATAATAATTTGAGAAAATGACATGATTTAGTTTAATCATATGTGTCGGTGTTGAACACCGACTCGTATCCAAGTCCGGGACACACTTAATCAGAGAAGTGTCCGTGCCTCATAGTTTCAAGATTTGAATGATTATATATTGTCAAATGTTTAACACCGTTCTAGTCCAACTGACAATTCCAATATTGCTAGACTGAACACATTCACCCGAGTTACAACCTGGAACATCACAGTTGTGTGTGTGAGTTTTAGTAGTGTTGGCCATTTCATCTATAGACAAAACAAAAATAAAAGTGTTTAAAACTTGCATCCAATGATATTTCACCATATTATAGTTACCAGAAGGCCAAAATTTCTAGTTCTGACTTCTCTATAGGTTTCTCTCCTTGGCAGCCATCATTTCGCTCTCTAGAAATTTGGATCCCTTCTCCCTTCACCATGGAGAAGAACGTCTATATTGTTGGAAAAGGAGAAGGTGTTATGTGAGATTTTGAGAGGAATTGCGGGAAAATCATATTACGAATCATCGTTCTAGGATACCGGAAGAAAGAAGCAAAAGATGACGGAAGCGTCAAAGAAACCTTTTCTGGTGAGCAGTTACTCAATATTGCATCATTGCAGCAAGATGCTAAAGCTACCTAGTAAGCAGATTTGGTGAATTATTTAGCAAGTGGCATCATCCCACCTGATATGAATTATCAGCAAAAGAGAAACTACTTCAACAACACTAAAACGTATTATTGGGATGAACCATAGTCACATGATTCGTAATTCGCTTTGGTATGTGGTACTGGTACGGGTTCGCGACATAAGAAAATTTGGCAAGTCAGTTCTTAGTAGTAGTACCAATTGAGTATAGTGTAAGCTATTACGAACAGACGTGCACCGAAGCTCCATACCCCGGTATGTACTGAATTTTTCTCATGTCACATACCGCGAACCCGTACCTATATCATGTACCAAAACAAGTTCCGAATTATGTGACTATGATATCAAGCATACAAGAAATACAACAGAAAGACATCCTTGAAGTAAGAGTTATTTGATACATGGGGGATTTACTTCATGAGTGTCTTCCCACAATCAAATGGGAGCTCTTATATATCTGAATAGATTGTGACAGTGGCAATCCCCACAAATGATGCAATAGTAGTTATCAAATTCATTTTAAAACTATTTTCACTAGGTTTGATACCTCTAGAGCCATCATTAGTGATGAAGGCATTCACTTTTGCTGTAAACAGTAAGAAAATATCTTATCTAAATATGTGTCAACACAAAATTGTTACTGTCTACCATCCACAAACAAGTGTTGAATGGTGAAATTAATATCATGGGACACAAGTGTTGATCATTTTTCCAGTAGGTGTCAACTGAAAATCTATATAGTCCATATCTACCACACCTTATATTGGCTAATACATCAGCACATCTACTTGCTTCTCTAAATCTAACATTTCAATTTAGAGAAAGAAAATGCTTAATCTTATGCATGATGAGTCGCTCTATAGAATTTTAAGTCGTGAAATAAGTGTTCGATTAGAAATTTAATTAGTCTCGTAGTCAATCCAAAAAGCCAAATCCAAAAAGCCAAAGCTTTTAGAGATGCTCTACAAATCTACTTTACTATGTTTTTGTATTTCTTTATGATTGACTAAATTAATTAAATATTGTTAAAAAAAACTAAATTCATTAATAAATAAAAAGTACGAATTTGTTTTGGATGGAACCTATGTTTGTATTAGTGGGTGATGATCTCATTACCCTCTTGTTCGCTACAATTACAAGTAAAACTCGTTTGGAGTGAAATCGTCATGTTTGAGAAGACTTAGAAATCGATGGATCTTTCAAATAAGAAGGTTAGAAATTGTATACCTACAGGGATATATTCTTCGTAAAAGAAGATGAAGAAGAAGTAGCCAAGTGTGATTTAGTTACCCAAGCAATTTAAGAGCTTGGCATTAAAAGGATGTTCATTTGCTGTCAAATAGTTAGCTATAAGAAAAGTCTTCTTTCAATTGCAGAATAAATAATTTATTATTTTCTTGCTTAGGGTTTATGATATGGATTTTACTCTTGTATACAATGGAATGGTCAATTATTGATATGATAATTAGTATCAGTGTGAGACAAATTATGATACATTAGATAATATGAATCTAATATATATTTTGAAGATTCACTCTCTCTTTACATGCAAATAATCTGAATGGCCTTCCCTTCAATTTTACATAGAAATAACTTATATTTGGAAGTTTTAATAATCTTTGTTGAACTTCATTACATTCTGATTGAAAAAGACACTCCGCTGTGTTGTTTTAATACAGAATTTGTAATGCAAAACAAACATCTTATGCTTGTATTTAAAATCATGAAGATATAAGTGGATCTTTTATATTTGTTGGTCGTGCAAACCATGAGCATTGCTAATGGAAATCAGAATTATCAGACATGGTGAAGTAGAAAATTAGTCCACAAATATTTGAGTTCACTTGTGAATTGCTGATGAGATATAAGTTATCTCTTATTTTTTACTTTCCATTCAGCTTTACAAATTTCACACCTCCACTCCATGTTTTCTCCAATACTCCAATTCTATCTAAGAGGACCAAATGTAAATGTGTCAAAAATACCACTCATGAGAAAGAATACATTGATATTGGTTTTGTTGTAATGATTATTGATTTTTTGTAGAAAAGTTCGGCAAAATAAAGTGAAAAATAAATTAATTCAACAGCTAGAATTACAATCACAACAAGTATCAAAACTTGCTCATATGCCAACTTCACTAATTTTTTCTGCATGTCAATGGCAATTGCTAAAGCAATTTAAGAAGAGAGACAACCAACATAATCTGGTGATCATATGACTAGTGTTGAGAAATAGTGGCTATAGCAGCATTACAGCACTGTAGCATAGCGGAATCTAACATGTTATTGTTCCGCAATACGCTATTTAGTACAAAGTGCTTCAAATAGTGACCATAGCACTGCTGTAGCACTATAGGATAGCAAAATTTGAACAAACTGTTATTCTCCGCTATCAGCAATTGACAAGATTGTGTATGACTCGATGTCAAATGCAACTCAACTCTGACGTTAGAAAATTGCATGTTGAGTATATGGAAGCTGCTGCTGCATTAACAGCTAACTCTTTCTCCGAGATGTCTATTTGTGATGATCTGCACAATAAAAATTATCAAAATTGTGACCAAGGCTTCGCACAGCAGAAATAACATTTATATATTGGAAGAAAATTCTATGCAATTTAAACTTTGAGAAAGTATTCATAATGACAAAAACTTTGTCTCATCCGACCACTATCTATGTTTGATTTTCAATCTGCTTTGTCCTCTTCTCCTTCATCTTTTTTTTTTTTTAAACAGCAAATTTTATTAACCACCACGTCCCTGCTCAAGACGAACAGAGACGGATGAAACAGAGAATACAAAGTAAAGGCGCCGTATATAGGCAGAACACCTGAAAATAAACACCCTCCAAAAACACTCCTTCATCTAATCTCTATTCTCCGCTTCGCATCCTCTCATTCTTTAGATCTGTTTCTAAATCTTCCTCTGCAAATGTGTTGATTTAAACAGTTTCCAACAGCCTTAAATTGAATACTGAGATTTTGTTTAAAGAAATTAAAGGAAAAAATCGAGACTGTCCGGTTTTAACAAACCGCGACCGGTTCGCCGGTTTTTCCAGTTATCACCAGTTCATACTGGTTTTTCCAGTTGTCCCACCAGTTCTTAAGACCAGCAGTTCTGCATGGGTGTCCGGACCGGGACTTGGTCCGGTCCGGTTTTAAAAACATTGGTCGCACATAAAAAGGTGGGACCCACATTGATTTCATCAAATAAGAGTGAGTGTTGGAAAGAGAGAGTTCTTAGCACTTCTCAATCCTACAATTATAAGTTTATAACCCAGCACAAATAACAGAGCAAAACAAATTTACGTCCCAACAGCAAATAATCTAGTCCATCGTGTCAACTACCTATGCCTTATCATACTAGGTAGAGTAGGCTACATAGATCAAATGGCGCCATAATATTCTCTCACAACTCATATCTATAGCCAAATCATTGAACTCTAGTCGTTCTTAACGATTTCCCCTATATACTTGAATTATATGGATTACATCTCTCTCTATTTCTCCCTCACTTTGGACAATTAACTCGAGATGTTGAATCCAAGCTATGGTATGATATGGTCTCCAATTTTCACATCTAATCCAGTACTACTTCTACTTTTAATAACCTACATCCCATATGAATCGTCTTACTTCTACTCAAACGAAAGTCATATGCTTCTAAAGTTTATTTCCAAATCTCTATCCTCTTGTTGATTTCCTCTATCAACTCAATATGTACAACTAAATCATCACCTACAAAATACATGTATTGCAGTGCTGACTCTTGAATGTGCTCCATAATAAGTACATCAAGACAAAGGTAAAAAGCTAGGAGCTTTTCCACCAAATAAAAAGCTAGGAGCTTAGAGTTGAGGCTTTGGCGTATCCCATTAATTGTTGAGAAACCTTATAGCTCGGATAAGTTGCCATCCCTTCGTACATATCCTTGATATCATGAACCTCTAATACTTGTAAAATACCCCCTAAAGAAAAAGGAAGCTAGAAGAATAATTTGTGATCACTACATAGTGTGTTGTTTCCTGATGTAGTGTGATGCAGCCATTGTGTCCACTACATTGCGCCCTGTGATGTGGTTTTACTGTGATTTACAATCATCGGAAATTGCAGACTGATGCAGGTGCAGACACTGCAGCAACCTCAATATTGCGGCCACATCATGTGATGTGGACCGCAAGGCAATCCAAACATCTTTCATTTACAAGGCTTTCAACAAAACCTCTCTTGGCACTCTCCCTATCATTAGTCTTCTAGTAAAATCAACGAAAACTATGTGTATGTCTTTTATCCCTTCAATATTGCTCTATCACTTGTGTAAGTTCACAGACCTAAAGGATACATATTTTCATCACTTAATGTGACGAAGCAATCTGCTCTAAAATCCCTCTAACATTGGATTGATTGGTTAAAATAAATTTCAGGAACTTCTACACATCAGTCTGTCTTCTCTTACCATTTAAGACCTGCTAAGTACTCCTATTTTCTTCTTATCCCTTTAAAATATAAGTACTATCACAATTTAACTGTTGCAAAATTGTAAATATAAGACCATCTAAGAATTAAACAGCTTTAGTTTGAGAAAATTTTGATTATCTACAATCTGAATTCACATTAAGCGGTTATCTTAACTTTATATTATATATGTAAGTGTTCTAATTTAAAGACTTCAAATCTACCGAACAGTCCCAACATCATAAAATCAATAATATGTATTCTTACATTAGGCAAGTTAAAATTTACCTGGAGTGGTTTTCTGAAGTTGCCAACTGTGGTAAACCATAACCCTTGCTCCAGTTTATATGTTGCACGCCCTGATCACATAGCAATTGCTTTTCTTTTATTTGATTCAACCAACTTTCCTGAAATTATGAACAATACAAGTCCAGATTTAGACAAAGAGAAAGGGCACCAACTTCATTCATGGTAATTGTATATTACAGATCACTGTAATAAGCCGAGTAACTTGGTACTTTCCTAGGTATTCAATTTCACCATGGACACCTCTTGTATCCACCCTTACCAAAGAAAGGAAATAGTTCTAGAAAATCTAAATAAACAAAATCTTAAGCAATGCATATATGTACCTTAGCATGTCCAAACTTGTTTAAGTATAACTATCAATCCTATGAAGACATGCATTCAACTTGAGTTTTGGTTTTATTTTCAGTTGACATGTTGCTATTAATAATTACAAATCTATTACTTAGTTTTTATTCTATTTCCTCAAAACTTTTGTAAGGGAAAAAAACAAGAATATATCTTCATTGTTTCCTTGCTAAAACTTCAAAAACAGAAACAGAATAAAAACAAAGTGATGCTGAAACTATTTCCATGTGTCAGATCATACCCCTTTATACTTTCACATACATCATGGCATAGATTGACCTAAAGGAAACCTACAATAAGCCTCAAGACCATGACAAAATATTCGTGTTTTAGAACTCACAAGTTGCTTTTCCTCTTCAATAAGTGCTTCATCCATATGATCAAACAACGCAGTCCATCTTGCCTGATGCAACTCTGCTATTTTACTAGTGGGAAGTCCCTCAGGAAATTTCATGCCACAAGGATCATAATTCTGGTCAGCTCCAAATTCCTTCGACATAAGGAAAGGCAACTCAGTAGTGATTACAGATCGAACTCTCCTCCTACTGCGACGCAAAGCTGTAAATGTAGAAAAAAGTACAAAAACCACATGTAAGCATTTTCTTATCTAAAACCCGTTAAAAAACTTCAAAAGAAAAATAAATATGGCATTACCCGCAAGACGCCCTTTGATGTCTTGATGTAGAAGCTCCAACCATTGAGAAGCAACAGTAGCAGCTGAAAAAAAAGAAGTATTTGTATGAGTAAAGGCTCAAGAAGCATCCATCAGCAAAGGCTCAATAAGCTTCAATATCGGCTAAAGAAATTTTTTATTTTAGATCCCAGTTCTTATACATATTTGATTTTACAAGCTGAAACATGGATACCCTAGACAACTTTTTATGGTACCCATTAGATGACATCTATACTAGCCTAACGTGAAGATTAATTTTGCGCTACATTAGTTCATCCCTAGCTTTCCAACACAACGGTATAAAAGAACCAACCCCTTGTTTTTATTATGCATTATTACATTAAGTTTTTGAAAGACAAGAAACATAAGCAAAAGGAAAATGGCTACGAGCCTTTTAGAGAAAGAGATGAAACCGTTGTAACATTTGATGATTCTTCATTCGACATATTGGTGGAACTGACTGACGCCTTCATTGAAGATGACAATTTCAGCGATAAAATGTCATCTTCTGTGACATGACTTGCATTTGATGCACAATCTTTAAGGCCAGCTTTTTCTACATTGTATGCGTCACGATCATAACCTTTACCCTCCAAAATCCATGAGGACTCGTTCTTTGTCACATGACTCTTTCGTGCTTGTTCATGATAAAAAGTAGGCTGATGCTTACTCGCATCTTTCACATGTTCTAGGTCCCTCTTGTTAACGCCTGTACTTCCACTCATTCGATGTGCTGCTTGCCTACTTCCTATGCTCCTATTTTCGTGTTTTTCAGTTACCAGAGATTCAATAATTGTTTGGACCTGTTTTCTATTTCTTACATGATTAATAATCCCAGGGTTTAAATCATTCAGTAGTCCACTTGGAGCTGCAATCTTTGTAAACCTGTTGATTTGTTCTCTCTTTGCAAGCTCCATTTTTTGCTCAAGAATTTCACTCTTACTTTTCCTCCCGCGTTTCTTTGGCACCGGAATGCCTCCATGAACAGTTGAAGTTGAAATAAAACCATTTCGCTTCATCTCTGTCCATATTCTCATTGGATCTCTCTCCTTTGGAGGTTCAGCACTGCTCCCACTCTCAGACAAATCCTTTGACTTAAAATGACCATGTTCTTTGTGAAAATTTGTTGGTCCCACATTCACGGACCTAGTATCATCTTCTGCGTTGAGATCCACATTAATTCCTCTCGTGTTCACATCACCACCACCAAGTTGTTCTCTTTCCTGCTTTTCCGACAACAATTCCTTGTCCTTACTGAGTTTCTCACCAAATCCGCTGCTTTTATCCGGATACAAAGAAGGATACCTGGTACCACAAACTTCAGTGTTAAGATCCAATACCCTGGGACTACCCGATGTGCTCCTTCCATCTTGCTCTTCTTTTGAAACATTGACGTCCACTGTCAAAGGCACCTTGGTGATTTGTGACATCTCATTATCACCAAATGACGATTGAACAATGTTTTCTTTCCCAATTGCCTTTTCTGTACCATAAATACAAAAGCATATTATATGTTTGAAATTAAATTAAAACCAAGATAAATGTCCAAAATGCATTCAACAATATAGATTAAACAGCCAAATTAGTCTCTAACTGTGTAGGACACTCTCAAATAGATCCCTGACTTTATGAATATACAAAAAGGTCCTTGACTCTATCAAATTTTATTCATATTAGTCCTTCAAAGAATACAATAATCCAACAATATGAAATACACAAGGTTTATAAGACTATAGAAACTGAAATTTTAAACACAATCAAACCAAAATATGAATATCATTTGCATAATACTAAAAGAAAATTTTGAAAATAAATAAATAAAAATACAAAATTGAATTTTATTTTACACAAACAAGATTGAATTACCATATGCATGTAAATTTAAACCCAATCCAATAATGAAATTACCTGCAGCAACCACGGATTCAAGATCTTTCATTTTGACACGTTTTCTAAGGGGTTCATGCTTATCTCCCAAGTGGCTATTAACCCTCTTCTCACTCATAACCTAAACCACAAAAAAAAAAAAATCAAAACTCAACAAAAAAATTCGATTTTACAGAACAATAACAACACAAGCGTAGAAAAAAACGAACCTTTGAAGCAGATTGGACGGTCAAAATCGATTGCTGCGATGAATTGCATTCTTCATCCATAAAAGATTGAAATTGGAGAAAGAGAAGAAAGAGAAAAAGGTTTGGATTTTGAAATTAGGGTTTGTGTGAAGTGAAAATGGATCTCTGTGTGTGAGTGTGTGTTTAAGAGAGAGTGGAAGAGAGAGAAGAATTTGAAATTGAAATTGAATTTTTTTGGGGATAAAGGGAAAAATCGTAGGCGCGCTTTATTATTGTTTTGTCACGAGACAGATCTATAGGACATAGAAAACGATGTTTTACATTCAATTTCAAATTTATTCAAATTTCACATTCAAATCTTTTTGTTTTAGGATTTGAGATTCGGTTACTTTATAGCGGTAAAATCACTATCATTTTGTGTTTATCTCTTTTATAATAATAGAATTATGTTTGCAATCAGATTTGAGATTAAAAGTTATGAACTGTAAAATAAAAAAATATGTCGTTTTGTTTTGGTTCGGTTGACATTTAAAATAAAATAAAATTGAAATCAAACCAAATCAAAACAATGTAGTTTGGATTGGACCGGTTGATGTGGTTTTTTTCGAGACAATGCAATTTTTTGTTTTAAACATTAAAATCAAGTTAAAAAACTAAAACACATCTTATTTTTAGCAATGTTTTAAATTTCATCAAACATTACAATTTCGTTTTTACCAACAACATAGACCGAATTAAAAATGCGGACAAAAAGTAATCATATACTGTAAGAAATGTAAATGACTAAAATTTTATCGTTCTGTATAAGTTCAAACATTACATGAATACATTTTTAAAATAAAAAAACAAAGAAAAAATTTAACGGAGAAAAAGAATATGCCAGTTTATAAATGTTTTCATTGAGTTTTTATGATCATTGGTCTAAGTGACATAGATTTAATTAGTGTTTTTCTTATGTTGCAAGTTGGATTGATTTGGTTTGGCTGGTAAAATAAAAACCGCAAACCGAACCAAACCATGCAATTAAATAAAAAATGATCCAGATAAATTCAAACCAAATGCAGTTTTTTGTGGTTTCGTTTTGGATTGGTTCGGTTTGCGGTTTTTCTATTGAATTGATTCGGTTTTAACACATATAGTTACAATTGCACGTTATTATCAATTACATAAACAACACTAAAACGGTTGAGGCTCCGAATTTAGAAAAATCTTACAATTAAAATATGAATAAAGTCACTCCTAAATATATTATTGGTTGAGTGTTTCGTTGATGGAAATCATATGAAAAACATTTTGCCTAGACATTTTACAATATTCAAATGTGTATGAGTTAAATAATGATCATTATCGAACACCATACAATTGCAATACTTTTAAATTGGTCAAATGTATGTCAACCAAATCGCATAAAAGCATTTTTTTTCACTTTCTTTTCATGAGAAACCAAACTTATGGACTGAACTGTATGACCAAAGCAATTAGTTATTTGTCATTACAGAACTAATTTGTAACCAAGATAGAACATCAACCCATAATTTTCTGAAAATCAGGCAACCAAGGAGCAAATTATTAGTTGTTTCATTCAAATTACAACCAACTATATATGAAGGTGATGCTAAATTTTGCATCCCTAATAAATTATGTATGGTGGAAAGATTATTGTGTATTAATCTTCAAACAAACAAGGAAATCTTCAAAGTAATCAAAGTGACCTTATATAAATTAGGGTTATTTTTTTATTTATTTTTAACGAAGTCAAACTAACTCATCAAAATTGACACTAAGAATAATCAAACTTGAAATATTTAGATAAGTAAACTTAAGATTCTAATCTAAGCAACACTGCTAGACCAGTAAAAATTGAGTTTTTTTTTTATCTTTCTCTTTCATAAAACACATAAAATTACATTTAGATCGATGTCACTTTACTACTTAAAGTTACTACTGAATTTCGGTGCATGTACCAAAAAAACATAATCTTTTCTTTTAAACATAATATTAGTTTTTTTAGGAATAAACGTAACATTTTTGTTAGCCTTCAGTTTATAGAAAAAAAGTTTGAGAACCCATAATTGAAAGTTTAGTCAAAAGAGAAATAATGTTTGATCAAAAGTTATTTTTGTCCATATTAAATTTTTGTTTGGCAATGAATTTCAAAAATATAAAATAGAAGATAACATATAAGGACAAATATCAAAATAATTAAATGTAATTAATAATATGTGTGAAACAATTTTAACTGGTCAATCCATCCTTTCCTTTATTATAAATTATAAAAGTTAGAGTTGATGAGCTAGCATGTTTTCCCTAATCCGTTGCATTTTTCCCTCCTAAGCATGTAATTGTTGCTAATCTAATCTCTCAACCACACACTTAATCACAACTGTTGATTCAAACTTTATTTTCAAACTCCTCGCTTTCTCTCTCATACAGAAACGTCATGATGGCAATTGAAAACAATGCTAATCATCCTCATAATGGCAATTGAAAACACATATTAATGATAATCAACTCAGTCAACCACTCCCTTCATCTCAGCCGTAGATCTCATAACCTTTCATGTATTAACGTTAATCAACTCAGTTAACCACCCCCTGCATCTCAGCCGTAGATCTCATAACCTTCCATGTATATTAACGATTGCATTTCCATTATCCTCTCATGTCCTCGTATAGTGCACGTCCCGTTGCTGAGGAGTTACTTGATACCTCCAGAATGACTATTGAGGATCTTATTGAGGTGAGATTGGTACTGTCAATTAACTTGCAATATATTGTATAATATAATTTTAGAAAAATGTTGTCAACAAACAAAATAAAATTTTGAAATCTAATAGTTTGTAATCTCTCATTATATTAGGCATGTCATGGGACAATACTTGCTACTGTATGCGAGATTTAGACTAGTGTGGAATGGTTTTTCCGTTCATGTACACAGTGTGCATCGTTGGTTACCGTGGTTGATGGAAAACTATCTTGCAAAAGATGCAAGGATTGCAAAAGCGCCGTTCCAAGATAAATATCTCGCTTTTTTGCGTGAAACATAGCAACGCTAATAATCAAACTCGCTTATAACTAATATCATTATTCAATCCATTATAGGTTCAAGCTGCATCTCACTGTGATGGATGAGACTACTTGGCAACATTTGTTCTCTTCGATCGTATTGTCGCCCAGTTTATTGGAAGGAATGTACAAGACTTTATTGCAGAAATGAACAAGGTTCCAAAAAACTGCTCTTTAAGGTGGAAGTTAGTGATGACAATGTCAATAGGAAATGGAGGAACTATGGTGTGAAAAAGGCTACTGATGAGGTTGAAGTCATCAATGAATTCATCAACAAATATAATCTCAAGGTGTTTTTTGTGCATATTGTTTTTATACAATCTATGGAACTTTACGTGTGCCGCTATGTATAAAAATTATGACACGGAAGAAACTATCTTTCTAACATGGTTCTATTGATGATGATGATGTTGAGAAGGATTTGGAGATGACGACAAATTTATAAGCAAAGTAATTGATCTTATGCCCTTTAAACATATTGCAAGCAGGATTATAACATGCCTTAATTCTTTTTTTAGGATTTGGTTGAGTTAGATGATTCTTGCAGCAACTCTAACAAACTTGGAACTCCGTCAACAAAATCTGGAACAAAAAGATCTTCTGATGGTAATATTTCAGTTGGATGTGGTGTCATAGAAATCGGGGAGGAATCTATTACCAAACCAACTAAAATGGTTCGTGTGAAAGTCGAACCTTCAGAAAAATAATGAGTTTGCAGTCAATGAATTCGCCGTAAACGCTATCAATGGGTTATTGGCATTTATGCTGCAGACGTGATATTCATCAACAAACCTTTTTTAATTGCTTTCTTTTCTGCATTTTTCTATTTAGTTTGAAAATTTATCTTTTTTGTTGATGGTTTTGTAATCCAAACAACATATATGGAGTATAATTATTATTCTCCACTTCTAGAATCAAGTATTCTGTTTTAAGTTCTATTTAATAATTTTATGCAGTAATATGTGTGATCTGTTCAGAAGTCAACAATGGCAAGAATCCAATTTGATTTTTACAATTAGGCTAAAACTCTGAAAATATATATTATTCGAGACATGATTAAGTGATTGTTTCGACTCAACGGATAAAGATTTGTAGGTACTGTCACTTTTTATAAGTTATTGAAGTCTAAAGTTTTTCAAATAAATATAATGTCATGTTATTAGCATGTCAAAATTTTACTGTCAACATAAAATAAAATAATGGGTTTATTTCCATACATTAATTAGTTGTTCATCAAGTATAACATTTTTAAAATATCTGTTGCAAGTACTAAACCTTCTTCAATCACGTCATCCATATAACAAGTCAATATATCAAATATTTATAGAACTTAATGATTTGCCATTGTCAATAATCCAAACATTAATACTTATTATTGCTAATCGAAATTTCAGGTTAAGACTTAATGATATGCCATTGTGAATAATCACAATGAAATTTAATGGAACTTAATGATATGCAAAAATTCAACTTAATATTTACAGAGCTTAATGATATGCGAAAATTCAACTTAATGATATGCCATTGTGAATAATCCAAAAATCTGCAACAAATTAATAACTATCATTGTTAATCGAAAATCATTAAGGGTCTGTTTGTTTTGGGTGACAACATAAGGAAAGATTGATGAAGGACAAAAAGTAGAAGGAATAACAATCTTTCCTTTATTTGGAATCAGCTTAAAAACAGAGAGGAATGGTAATGATGGCTGGGTCCCACACATAAAATGTTTATGCTCTATTGAAGACGGAAAGCATAGAGAATGCACCGTTTTCAGCAAAATTACGGTAAGACCCACAAATGCAAATGGCCAAATGCTTTTGAAAGTGACATTAATATAAAGTAATGAAACTGATTTTTTATGCTTGTGTCCTATCAAAATAAAAAAAATCATACGATTATGTAGTTTTTTATTATTAAATTAAATTATAAATTTAAATTCCTTCAAAAAAAGTATAACTTTAAATTAGTTATATATCACCTTCTTATAGGGATATTTTAGTCATTTTAATAAATATAAATCTTTCTTTCCTTCTACTATCACTCATAACAAACAACCAAAAAATCATCGCACTTTCCACTCACTTTCTTTTCACTTTCTTTCCTATAACAATCATTCCTTTCACTTTCTTTCCTTAAACTTTCATTTACCTTCCAAACACACCCTAAGTGACAAAGTCTTTAATTTTTATATATGAATTCCTTTTGGTCAAAAGTCTATCAATTCAAATTTGTACCTTAAAGGTCATAATGTGTGCAATCAAAGTGAGAAGTCAATGGAATGGTTCTGTCTTGAACCTCCAAAATCCCCATGGTTCCTCTCATAAGTGTCACTTGCCCATCCACAACCAAATAAATTACTAATCTTTCTCATTTTCTCATCTGTGGCGTCACCTTGCTACTATTAGTTAAGAGTGATTTGACGAACTTAATTTGTATGTCCCATTTCATTTTGTTGTTACCGTACAGGTCAAAAGTCTAGTATTCATTAAATTTTCCATCTCATCTTCGATTGTATTTCCATCCTTAAACCTAGAGTTAAGTGGCGGTCCTTTAATTTTTCATGTCCACTCTTATCTTTGCTTCTATCAACTTTGTATTTTCACCCTAGACCTAAAGTTAAGTTGCGGCCCTTACATTACAAGAAGAATCGTCCTACCTGCTTTTTTCAAAATCCATTATGTGTTGGCTCTCTAATCTACTAGGGATAAATCAGGTTCCTTTAAGTTGATTGGTGGATCTTTTTTGAGTGATGTGTTTACAATTAAAAATAAATAAGAGAGGAGTGTTATCAACATTCATGTAGGTCTCATACTTTAAAAATAGATCATATATAAAGTGATGAGACTCATATGGGTTGTACCCAATAAAAAAATGGATGTTTAAGAGAGTTTTATAAAGAGAGTTGTCCTTAGTTGAGTGAAAGTCAAATGTGAGCCATTTGAATCTTTCTTAAGTCTAGTGAGATATGGGGAGGTCATTGCGGAGTTTGAAAGAGTCAAAACTTAGTGGAATTTGATAATTCGACCTTTTTACTCATATTTCATTTTATAATGCCACTAGCTGAATCGATTGTTAGCATGAGAGCACGTTCTAAGGACGTAATACAAAGGTGCATGAAAGAAACAAGAAATGTCGTAAAAGAGATAAGATCAAGTTAAACATGAGGCATCACGTACTCCCAACAACGAGAAGAATAACGCATTATCCGAACAATTAGTCAAACAATACTAAACTTTGTAGGTCATAATATTTTGACTTGTTTAACTAATGTTTACCTATAAATATCATACTTGTTCATTTTTATTTTGGGTTAATAGGCATTTACACCCCTGTAATATAGACCACTTTTAATTTATGTAAATTTTTTTTGTCAGATTTCGTCCTTGTAAATTTTTTTTGTTTTAGAATACCCCTTAGGCCAGCTGACTGTACATTTTCGCTGATGTGGTATTTTGCGTCATCTTTTTCTGATGACGTGGTACGCTGACTGTATAATTTCTTTTTATTGGCGTGACACTATTTGAATTAGAAGCAATGGAGATACCATCCACTCGTCTCGGTGTATCTAAAATGTACTTTCCAATATAATTCTAATATTATCATGAATGAGATTTCTAATATTGAAGATCGTGATCCTAAGGTGGATAGTCAGACGAAATAGGATAGAATGAGGGTAAATTAAAGTATCTTTGTGGTGTGGTTCTCCTTGGTGTTGTGTATTTTTAAAGAAGTTAATATGTTATAATGTGATAGGTTTGAGGGGGTTTTGCAAAAAAGATAAAGTTACAAAGTTTGACGAGAGAAAAGGGGCCAGATATTGTTTATGTTAAGGAAACTAAGTTAGAGGGGCCAAAACCATTTTGTGTGTTGAAGTGATGTTTGAAGGTCTTGGGTATAAAAAACTCATAAAGGAAAAATGACAAACTTTTGAGATAGACGGTTGAGGAGATTTTATTCTCAAGGAAAAATTTAAACCGTTGAAATCTGAAATCTAGCTTGAAAGACTAACATCTGGTGCATGGTGCGAATATTAATAGGAAACATAAAACTGCAAAGGAACGTCTTTTTCACATTGACATGGAACATAAAGCAGGTGAGTTAGATGTTGTTGAAAGGGAAGTTCCGTGGACTATTTTATCTTAGGTGTTCTCTTTATCAAGAATCAATTGTAGTATGTAGCAACGAAAAGAGAGGTTGTTATGGCTCAAAGTAGCAAATGCTCACTCTAAATTTTTCCATGGCGTGATGACTCGTAAGAAACGGGGAAATGCAATTTCTATGACAAAGTGGAAAGAGTAACCAATGTTTAAAATGATGTGTTCACACATTTTAATTATAATTTCCGGTATGTTTTTCTTGAGCGAACTAAGGTGAAATTTTTTCTATTTAAGACTCTTACTACTGGTGTGGAAGTAACTCAGATTGAGACTCCTTTCACGGAAGATGAGGTTAAGATGACAGTTTGAGATTGTGATATTTTTAAGAGTCCAAGTTTAGATGACATAAATTTTGGTTTCGTCAAAGACTTATGGGAGGATCTAAAAGGTGATTTTATGAGGTTTCTTGCATAATTCTACTTGGTAAGAAGCCATAGTTGCACTTTTATAGACTTGATTCTTAAAGTGTTCCACTTTTAATATTGAATGGTATTGGCATTGCCAATGAATTGGTGGATGTTGGTGAGAAATTAAATAAGGAGCTAATTTTGTTTAAAGTTGATTTTGAAAAAGTTTATGATTATATTAAGTGGAAGTACTTAGAGCAGTCATGTTGAAAATGAGACTTTCGTGTAAACTATGTTATTGAATCATGGAATGTGTGCATTCAACAACAACCTTTGTTTTAGTTAATGTGAGTCTCATTGATGAGTTTAAGTTGGGGAGGGGGTTACACCAATGAAATCCTCTTACACCTTTCTTGTTCCTTATAACGGTTGAAGGTTTGAATGTGATGTTTAATGAATCGGTGATGGCTAGTCTCTTTACTGGTTATGGTGTTGGGGGCAGACTATAATGTTCGGGTCTCTCCCTTACAAATTGTTGATGGCACATTGCTTTTGGGTGAGAAAAAGTTAAGGAAATATTTGAGCTTTAAAGATAAACCTAAAAAATGAATTTTCATAAGAGCCTCTTGGTTGTTGTTAACGTAGAGGAGTCTTAGTTGTTAGAAGCTGTCATGATTTGAAATTGTAAAGTTCTTCCTTTTGAAACGATCCTTGGCTATATAATTATGACTTTTACATTTAAGATTTGATCAACTTTTTTTATCTTCTTGTTGATAAAAATATTTTAGTTGCTTAGATGAGGAGATTAGACTGAGGGTTAAAGGGTCATGTATAACTTTGGAAGAGAAGACTTTCTCCTTGCGAGGAGGAACTTTTAGTGGAATGTTGTTATTTGTTGAATAATATTGTTATGTAGAATTTTGTAGTGGACGCTTGGCTTTGGAAACATGATCCGAAACACGATTACACAATAAAATGACTCTATAATATGTTGGTTTACGAAGAGCAACATGTCCATTCACCTTTTACGGACACTATTTAAAATAAACCAGCGCCTCTCCAAGTTTCTATTTTCACGTGGCGACGTGAGATTAAAGTGGTGCCTCTCCGAGTTTTTATTGGTAGATAGATGAAATGATAAAGCCATCATAAAACCACACACACACACAATGGAGGTGTTGGAGTTCGAAATCCAATCGTAATGTCCGGCTTAATAATTTCAACATTATTTTATTAGTCTCGGCAGTTGAACACAAAAATTTTCGATCCAAAAAAAAAAAAAAAAGTAAAGGGTTTTTTTTTTAAATTTTTAATTAAAAAAAAAATCTGCTACTCCATAAAAAAATTAAAAAACAGTGCAGCCGTTGCCATTTTAACCTTTCATCACTGTCCGGAAAAACACTGATAAACTCGTCCAGGTTTTCTTCTTAACCTTTTTTTCAGATTAAATTCCGACGCAATTTCCACTTCATTGCGTCGTAATAGATCTCTATTTCATTCCACTCCGCTTGTTTTAAAATATCCAAACAAAACTTTAATTTTTTTTTGCTTTTGTGTAGTGATAAGGAAAATGGCTTTTAGAGGAAAAGAGATGATGAAGAAAGTTCTGAAAAAGGTTGGAGACAAGAATTTGACTCCACGAGCGAAGGAATCGATAGAGAAATGGCTTCCCAAAAACAAAGTTGTTATGGGTCGTGCAAAACGTGGTCTTTTTGCGGGGAAACATATTCAGTTTGGGAATAGTGTTAGTGAAGATGGTGGTAACAGGTTTCTATTCACTTCTTAAATCCATTTTTATTTGTTGTTTGTTGCTTATAATTGTTAATTAGGTTATAAATTTTCATGCTTTAGCTTATTGGGGGTGCGTTTGGATAAAAGCATGGCTTAATTTAAACGGAAGAAGCTATGAATTAGATACGTGGACACAGATAATAAGAGGCTTATCTGAGCTCATTTAATTGACATTGGGCCCGTTTGGATTGGCTTATTTTTGAGGTTATGCAAAACAGCTTATGCAAATAAATAAGCTTTTTTATATATTATTCATAAGCTTGTCAATGTAGTATTGTAGTTTATGAAAAAACAATACGAAGATACAATTTTCGTTAGCGAGAACTTATGAATTAACATAAAAAGCTTATTTATTTGGATAAGCTATTTTTCATAAGCTAAAAATTAAGCCAAGTTAAACAGGCCCATGAGCACGTGCGAAACTAGTTTATGGAAACAACTTATTACATGCCCATGAGATGTTTTGAGCATATTTTTATAAGCATTCCATGATGGTTTATGAAAATAGCTTATAGGAATATAATTTTATTTTATTTTCTTTTGTGATAAGAATAGATTATACAGAAACATTTATATGATAAGTGTTTATGCTGTGAGTGCTTAATAAAGTTGTTTATCTGAATATGATCTAATTTGAATAAATAAAAGTGATTGTATGTAATCACACAAGTATCACAGTTGTGTCAGTGATGCATGTCGGATACTCTACATTCGATATAAAATGTCGATGCTACATTGGGAAGAAGAGATACGTGAGTTAAGGGGGGTAAGATAACCTGATCATATAGGATCGAGAAAAACCATGCCTAGAGGATTAATACAAATGCATCTTTTCAATGTCTTTATGAATAATCATAGTAATTTTTTAATTGTAACTTTATGTAAATAACAAAAAAAATGTTTTATTTTTTATTTTTGAAGATACAAGAAATTTGAACGATTTAGCTTAATTTAAAGGGAAGAAGTGATTCATGAACTAAGGGGGATAAGGTATACTGATTATGTATAATAGAAAACAACCATAGTGAAGGATTAATACAAATGCAGCTTTCCAATGTCTTTCAATCCTTTTCTCTTTCTAACAAGGAGAGGCCATCATAAAGAGCAACAAGTAGAGCCATGAAAATCAGAATGTCCCTAGGTAATGATTATTCGCAAAAGAACCAAGAATTTCTCTCTGTTTAGAGCACCACCAATCCACATTTATAGTCATTTGGGATAACAATTTGTACTGCTTCTTCCTGACAAATCCTATAAACTTGAACTATAAGAATTGCTCCAAGCTTCATGAGCCTAGTGTTGTCAACCGCGGATCGGTGGAAATAGTGGTTTGTTGAAATTCCACTACTCTACAGTAAGTATAGCCTATATTTGACAACACTTTGTACTATATTGTGTATCGCGGAACAATAGCAGTTTGTTAAAATTCTGCTGCATTATAACACTATAGTGGTGCTATACCTCCTATTTGACAACACTGCATGAGCAAACCAAAGTTTCCCTTGAAACACTAAATTGTGAGTCCCAATCATTTGTAGCTGTTAGGCAAATCTTGTCAATATTATTAGATTATTTACATCCTTGTGATAAGCTTCTTGTCTATCGTAGGATGCCTATGATTGCGGAGTGTGAAACACAGAACTGTTCACATGTAGTTTTTAAGTGAATACTATAGTCATTGTTATTACTTGCAATTTATATTGCTTGCAACAGTACTTTGCTTGTTCTCATGACTTTAGCAGCAGCAGATATCAGCTCTCTGTTTTTGGTTCTTCCTTTGCTTTTGCCTTTCTTTTTCTTTATAATCTTGGATATTTAATTACAATAATACATGTTTGGAATATCTTGTTGATTGTTGCCTATATTTGTTAGTTTTGACATGGATCCCAAAGGTGCTGCTTGCAATATTTTGATTTCCTGCATGATCTTGCCCGTCACATTACAGTAATTGCTTTGTAAAAAAACAAGAATGAATCTGTTTGTGGGTTTAGTGGCCATAACTCAGTTTAGAACTTCGATGCTATCTTTTGGTTGCTCAAATTTGTGTTAGGAATTTCCTTTGCCTTTAATTGTATGTTTGGGAGACTGAATGAGAGAAAGAAGACTACAATACTGAGTCAAATTTGTTGTTTTCTAATGACCTTAATAGGACAAGGAGAACATGGAAACCTAATGTACAAGATAAGAGGCTCTTTAGCTATATCCTAGATCGTCATATTCGTATTAAAGTTACCACTCACGCCCTCCGTTGCATCGACAAGGCAGGCGGAATTGATGAGTACTTGCTGAAGACTCCTTATCAAAAGATGGACACAGAAATAGGTGTCTTGTGGAAGTCAAAGATTGAGAAGTTGTACGAAGAGCTTGGAAAGAAAGAGGTTGTATTCTTTTCACCGGAGGATGAAGCAAAGTTTGAACAGGGCTTTAAAGATTTGAGATTATCTGAACGGGAAGCACGAAAAGAAGTCAGAAAAATAATGCATGCCAGCATGAACAAGCACAAACTAATTGAGGTAGAAAGTAAAGATGGTGACGAGGGAGCTGCTAAAATTGAGGGAGAAATCTCACTCGATTCATCTAAGCGATTGGTTCCTGTCTCATACGTTTTAGCTCCTGACAGGCTCAAAGTTGGAGATTATATATCTAATTGATGTTATGTCAGCTGATAATGGCGGTGTAAGTTGTCTTAGCTCATTGAGTATGAAAGTCTTGGTTCTTTGATTTTTGGTTCATCCTGGTTTTATGACCTAAACTTTCTGTAGTCAAAAAGCATAATTTATGGCGCCAAAATAAAGAGTTTATTCCTTGTAGTAGGATCAATTTTCCTGATGCATTCTTAGTGAATCTAAAAGGCATTCCTGTAGTCAGTATTGTTTTCATGTTGTTAATTTTGTATTTGGGTGCACCTATGCAGGTGACTAATATCTAACAGATACATAATATTGTTAGTTCTTTTTCTTTTCATTTTTTTCTTTGTATGAGGCAATTGTTTTGGACCTTCTGACTTGTATAAGGTACTATTAAATCCTTCGTGAATGCATTTTTCAAAGAGGAAAGACGAAGACATTTAAATCAAGCAGTGTCCTAGTTGTCCACAGTAGGATACTATAATGGTTTATTTAATTTAATCCTTTGTTGTTGAATGAATGTACAATTTTACACCTAATTTTTGTGTAATGCTGATGCAGCATTGCATACATAACCAACTAAATTATCATTATTAATGAAATAAAAGAGAATATAATGACAAGAACCAAAATGTAGTATCTATATATGACCCATGCAGAAATTCCAGAATCAAGTATTATGGGTTGAAATATTTGAGTGATTTAGACTTTTTCTCCCAGGTTTTTGAAACACTTTTCTAACGAGTAGCATCTATATATGACCTTGAATTGGGAGAAATAAAATCATATTTTCTTCTCCAAAATTACATAGTATCGGAATGCAATACTCCAATCCAGAAACTGTCAGAAGTGGTGAAAATGTATAGTTTTGATTAAATCAAATATGCTCTAATACCCCTCAAATAACAATAGTCCAAGGGTATATGATTCTACTGGGGTTTGTAACATGCTTAACTATACTTAAAAAAAGCATGCTCAACTATAAACCTAATAGATTCTTCCACTCTTTTCATATATTTATGTGATAATCGCCTGGAAATTATCCATTTTAATCCATAATAAGTTGTTCTAACTAATTAATTAGCAGCAACAAGTTGCCGTCAACATGCACATTCATTTCAAAGGAGTTGGCGTCAACATGCAATAACACGTATTGTCAATTTGCATAATTTTTTATTGGCTCAGAAATCAAGAGAGAATTCACTCTGTAATTTTCAAATGAGAAACTCAAATTTTATATAATTCAATTGATGATGATACATGAAAAGAATGATCCTATTTATACTAATCTTAGAGGTCAAATTGTAATTGAAACAGTTACAATAATTAATACATCAATGGAAACACAATCTAGTAAAAATAGATATTGTCAAACATGATGGCTTATTTGGCTTAAAGTCAATAGTAGAGTGATGGAATGGGAAAGCCAGCATGGTAGAGTGGTGTCTGCGAAGTCTATGCTATTTGAATGTCTTGATCTTTATCCTATATATGACTGATTTTTCATCTAATAAATTTCAACATAATTATCCTTTGGTCTCAAAACACATCTATGTAAATGGTATCACCACTCATATTAAGTATTAAATAATACATTTTTTTCGAGCAAAAGTAAAATATCAATGAAACTATTAATCAAGTTATTTTGCAATCCTAGAGACTAAAGAAGGAGACAGTTTTAAGGAATTATAGAGTCAAAAATGAAAAGAAAAAGAACAACTTGTATGTTATTATGTCGAACAAAATATACAAGTTCTTTTTTTTTTTTTCGTGCACAAGCTACAAGCACTTTTTCCTTAAAAAAGAAAGAACTATAAGCACTTATTGAACCGGTTGAAAACGTTGAAGAAAATCTAAAAAACGCCGTCTGTGGGAATCGAACCCACGACCACACGGTTAAAAGCCGTGCGCTCTACCAGCTGAGCTAAGACGGCTTAGTGTTTTAATAACATAAATATATTTATATATATATGATTGTTTCCGTTTAGCTATAACATAACATATCCAGTATCTTACAATTGTTCTTATTTTGAGTTGTGCAGCTAAAACCCAGATAGAACCCCAAAAACGATTCGAAATTAATCCATTAATTTAAAACGCTATGTTTGGCGCTTCTTCAATTTTGTTCCCTCTATCCACACAAGCATCTCCTTACATTTTTCCAAACTTAACAACTTCCACTTACCAAGAGTGTTTTAAGTTGAAGCAGAATCTGGTAAAAGTTAAAAAGAAGAATCGATTAATTGTGTTAAGCAGCAGCAGCAGCAGCGATACGAGTTATGAAGTTGGTGGTGGATTTCCACTTAACGAACTTCTTAACCGAAATAAAAACTCAGAGGAGGATACTTCTGCTCAACGTGAAGCACTTCTTAAAGGTGGTGATCAAGTTATCTCCGTTCTTCAAGAAATGATTACCCTTGTAAGTTCTTTCTTATTTTCACCAATGAGTTATTTTATTTGAATTGACTTATTTACTATGTTTGCGAGAGCTTATAGAAACATTTTATGACGTGTCCATATATGTTGGGTACCAAATAGAAGTCAAGTTTAAAAAGTGTCGTTAACAAGTTCCACTTTACTAGAAAATTAAATTGGCAAAAACTTGAAAGGACGAAGAAACTCGTCCTTAACATTATGTTGGATAGGTTGTGGACCATCTATCAAGGTGGTCCACCCCTAGAACTTGCCGTATTGATGATGGTTGGAAACTTTTAAATTTCATTGTGTTTTTTTAAACTGCCTGAGTGAAAGCGCGAACATCGCGCATGCATTTTCTTGGTTAAGATATGAGGTCCGGATTCACTTCAGTAAGGGAATTACACAATTAGTGCTGTCACACAATCTGGACTGTTCGATCAAAATTGGACAGTCCATGTTCCAGTTTTCCGTAAATTGGGTCCAATTATAAAGTCAGAACCCAAGTCTTGGTCATGTTTATGTATTTTTCTTTCAGCATTTGCATGATAAGTTGTTAAACTTGAATTTCAATGTGGAACGTTGTTGTTAACCCCTATGTTACATGTATAAATTTGTTATTGCTTCAGTTGGAAGATATGGATATGGATGAAGAATCTGAGAAAGTAGCTGTGGAGTTGGCTGCACAAGGAGTTATTGGTAAGAGAGTTGATCAGATGGAATCTGATTTCATGATGGCCCTTGATTACATGATCGAGCTTGCTGAGAAGGACCAGGATGATAAGGTGTGATTTTCAGAATAAAGTTTTAAACTTGTTGAATTATACGTAGAATCATCCACACTCCATTCCATTTGGAAAGGTCTCCAACTATAATCTATTACAATCTACATTTGGATTCATTTGTAACAATTCTAAATCAAAGCCCTAACAGACCAAATTAACCAAAATACCATTTAGCCTAGCAAGCTTAATAATCGCAACACACACACATGCTGGAACCTAACTGTGCATATATTTCTCTGCAGCGCAAGTCACTGTTGGAAGTTATCAAAGAGACAGTATTATCACATCTAACTAAAAAATGCCCACCCCAGGTAAGGAACTTCTCTGAGCCACTTCATGAACACTTCTCTGATTGGTTCCAAGTTGTATACCAATGTGATATGAATCGTTCTTCTCTGATTTCACCTTCATCTTTTAGGTTCAAGTAATTGGTCTTCTATGTAGAACTCCCAAAAAGGAAAGTAGATATGAATTGTTGCGCCGAGTTGCAGCTGGTGGAGGTTTATTTAAAGGCGAGAATGACTTGAAGATTCATATCCCAGGGGCAAATCTAAATGACATAGCTAACCAGGCTGATGATTTATTAGAGGTATTGATACAAACTTCAAGTATTATATGATTTTTTTGCTCTATCTGAATTCTTGCCAAGGAAACCACGTGAATTTTAAACACTGATTAATTGTTTACAGACAATGGAAACTCGTCCTGTTGTGCCAGATCGTAAACTGCTTGCAAGGCTTGTTTTGATTAGAGAAGAAGCTCGTGATATGATGGGAGGGGGGATTTTGGATGAAAGAAATGACCGTGGATTATATACTCTACCTCCGGCTGAGGTATGTTGATGTGAAGTTTGCATATTTGATTTTCAGTTTCACACAATTTTGTTGTTTGTGTTAAAAGGGCTTGGAAATTTCCACTCGATATGTATAGATTTAAAACTAAATGGTCATTCGTCGCAAATAATATGCTTTCGGCATCATTAAAACTGTTGGCATTGCAGGTGAACTTCTTAACTAAATTGGTGGCCTTAAAACCTGGGAAAGTTGTGCTGGATATGATAAGAAATGTGATGCTCGGAAAAGATGAAGGTGCAGACAACTCTGGCAACGATGATGACGACAGGGTTTCAATAGGAATTACTGGAAGGGTAAGTTGAGTTGGATGATGTGTACTATTTAACATGTGAATGTGTTTTACACTCATTCAATTTATATTTGACTTGTCTGTCATGATATCCAGGCAAGTGTGACAGGACGGAAGCCACATCCTGTACGCCCTGGCATGTTTCTCGAAACAGTCTCTAAGGTAATGTTATGCCATAGTTTTTATGATGAATGGTTATCTTTGAAGCAATGAGCCTGAGAATTCCATATAATTGTAAAATACTTGGTTCAGTTGAAAATTTCACTCTATTGGGAATCCAAACTGTTTTACTTTGACAACTTTTTCCCATACCCAGTTCTTGATATATATCCTGATTATTACTCTATCATACAGTAGATTTGAATGACCTTCTCTGCCTGTGTCTGCACTTCCAGTTGATACTTTTCTATTTTTGCCAGGTTTTGTCTGGTATATATGCTGGATCTGACAATGGTATCACTGCACAACATCTGGAATGGGTAAATTCTTTCACACTTTACCAAATCCATAAATGTTTCTATTTCCAAAATAATGTGTATACAGCCTGTCATAAATATCTATTTCTAATTTTATGCATAAGCTTCTTTAAAACTGTCATGTTATCTCTGTATTTTTCATTTGAAAATTGATTAACCGATCTTTAATTAGCCCATAACTCGGTGCTAAATCAGCTACTAAGAACACTAAAGTTTCTTAAAAATATGCATTTTACTTTATTATTTTTGATACATTTGATTTTCTGTGTAACTGTTAAAAAGATTGTCAAAGTGGAGAGTCTATCTACAGAGTATGTATAGACACGATGAAGCACGGACACTTCTTAGATTAGGCGTGTCCCGGACACCTATAATTACACTGAATTATGTGATTTTTTCAAATTATTAGCGGTGTCGGCGTGTCAGTGTCCGTGTCGTGTCCGGTGTCCGCGTCCGTATCCGTGCTTCATAGGACACGACTCAAACTTGAAAGAGTTTATAAGAAAAAGGGCAATCTAGTGCCTTAGAGATTTTGACATATGACTTTTAACAATATTTTTTCCTTCTTTATTGATTCTTCATGTCACATTTGGTGTTTCTTATGATCTTTAAACCATGTTGCCACAAATACCACTTGTAGCTAGAGAAAAATGCAGGTTTGAAAAACAAGGTTTGGTGTTTGAGCATACATTCACCATATTATAAAGTCACAAGCCATTTAATCATCATGATCCACTGAATGACTTATGTCTTTTGTTCCTTTCCTTTGCTTGCAGGTTCATCAAAAGACACTTCAAGTCCTTCAGGAGATAGCATTTAACTAGTTCATTCTCTATCTCTATTTCTCTTCCTATAATCCTATTTTTTTTGTGGTGAAGAAGAATGGCTCAATGTAGTTACACTTTTTGATGCAAAAAATACTTTGTAGACTGTTTATAGCTTTACAAATGATGTCAAAATTTTGAACCTTTACAAAGTGAATAATGTAAATTTACTATTTATTGTGAAGAATAGTAGACGTCAGAAATTCATGATTTTGCTGTGGGTCGATTGCAGAGATGATGGCAAAATTCCATAGTTAAAGTGATTAGTTATACTGAAATTCAGTACTAATAAAATTCCACCTTGGTAATAAAAAAATTACTACGTTTAGTTGCTATAACATGTGCAATATTGCGCATGTTAGACAAACCCCTTTAATTTATGAAATTTAACAGTCGTGTTGTTCTTATAAAATAAATTGATGTGAATGAGTGCTTAAATTAGATCTAAATTCAACAAACTATTTACACCAATTCAGTGATCACTGTTAACTATCAAAACATTTTTTTTTTCCATTTATTGTCCCTATGCCATTTCAAATCAGATCTAAATTCTTTTTTGACTAAGATCTTTATGAACTTAATACTAAGTGACTAACTAATAGACACAACAAAATCTGACCGTACCTATTTCCTCTAAAGATCTAAATTCTTCTTCTACTTATTTGCCAAGAAGTTCATGCAAATTGGTGGATGAACCTTAAACCAAGCAAGAAGAGATGAAGGAAGAACCCATATCCCATCTCCACAAATCAAACCAGAAGCAACAGCTGGAATCATCAAACCTGCTTCCTCTTTTTTCATCCAACTCCAAACAAACACTACCAAACTTCCCACACACATGTCAATGGCAAAGTAAGCACCTACAACAAAAGGTACAGCCATTGCCATTGGAAGTGGGACCCACTTTCCAATATTTTTAGGATTCCAATCTCTCAACAAGTTAGCCAACAAAGCAAATGCAAAAAACCCATAACAGAATTGCAAGCAATGACTTGGTAGTGCTGAAAAGCCTTCAACACCAAGAATTGCCATGTTTCTATAGATGATAGCATATGGTGATTTGTATTCACCATCAGGGTTTCCAACATCATATGTATGATAGAAAATAGAGGCTGTGAGTGGTGCTACAACACAACCTATTGCTGTACCAATTGTTTGTGATACAAGCATTGATCTTGGTGAAGTTAGAGTTAAATAACTAGTTTTGAAATCTTGCATTAAATCAGCTGAAGTTGAAGCTAGAGATTTTATTAGTCCGCATGCTACAAGTCCAGCAACAACACCATTACTTTTTCCTCCTAGGGCTGCAAGAATGAAAAGTGCTACTTTTCCATAGTTATAGGACATGTTCATGTCGGTTAAGCCGGCACCATAAGCATTGCAGAAGCCAAGAATTGGTGCTAGGAGATACGCAACCACCACAAAGTACCACTTCACTTGTGGGAATATGAGAGGGATAACTGTGATTGAAATTACGGTGAGTCCCACATACCCTACACATGCTAACCATATTGGGATGCTTTCTTTTACAAAGAATTCATCGCGTGTTAGATCGTCTAGAGTCCGGTTCTGGCTATTATTTGTAAAGGAATCTGTATTGGAAAAAATATATACATCAGATTCAGTATTGTCGAATTGTGGCTATAGTGTTATAGTGTAGCAGAATATAACAAATCACCATTGTTCTGCGATATACAATTTAGTACAAAGTATTGTCAAATAGAAGTTATAGTGGCGCTACAGCGCTGTAGCATAGCAGAATATAAAAAAAAATCTCTATTTTGTGTGATCTGAGATTGACAATAACGATTAGACTTCACGAAAATATGAGAACTGGCATACTCTGCTAGTATGCATATATGTATTATTATATGTTCCAAAACATCAATAATAAAAACATGTTGCAGAGTTAAAACACATATCACAACCCATACCCGAGATAAGACGGCTTATATCCTGAATTTACCAAATCTGCTTTAAAATACATCTCAGAATATAAGCCATATGAGATTCATTTATTGGCCGAGAGATCCACATCTGCATGACTGCAGAGAATCCAAATCCATCACAATCCTACCACCCAAAACCTTTTCACTTAACTCAAATTTTTGCCAACCTCTATCACATCCTTCCCTTCCCTTTTATCTTAGCTTCTATAGCCAATTTCTTCCTTTTCCACACTCCTCCACACAGCCAAGGTTGTTTATAGCCATTTACAGTCCAAATTCATATTCTGCTTCTTAGTCACATTGTCCTACTAGTTTCATTGGAAATCAATTACTTCTAATGAATATTGATATGGTTGTATCTTGTACTTACAACATAGGAATATAGGTTTATAGAGTGGTAATATAGTAAGGCAAGTAAACATCTTAAAACTTGAAAATTACGTAACTCATGAACTGGAAAAAAAAAAATGCTAAAAGGCCATTTATTTACCTGCTTTGTGATCCTTCTTTTTCATATAGGCCTGAAAATTTAAGGTACTGAAATATAGAATTTTGATAAAATTGTAGAGCCCATCACCAAGGATTAATGCAATGGAAATAAAAACCTGCATCATGAAATGAAAATAAATGAAAGTTAAGGGTTAAAATGGAAAAAATAACTCAAATCAGTTCTAAGAGTGTTCTTCAATTTTTGTTCAGTTAAATACCTTGTAACCATTAAGACTCTTCATGCTACTCTCTGGTAAACTTTCAGGGAACCAATTTCCTTTTAGTACTCTGATCAACGGCCACATAATACCCCATGAAACCACAGCACCAAAAAGCAACGATAAATTGACAAGATGAGAACAGATCATTCCTGCTCCAACATATGTCATGCTGAAATCAAAGTAAAATCTGCAAAACAATATTAAACATTCTTGTCAGATTCATAAAACATAAAAGAGAGTTAAAGCAATTGAAGTTAAAGGACCGGTTCAAACTCCGTCTACCGAGAAAATACTAACATAACTAATATACCAACATTTACTTATTAAAAAAAGAGAGAAATGGAATCAAAGCACACACGTGTTTTTCCATGCTTTCAACCCAAAAGTAGGAAACTGAGCAAATCCGCATTGGCCATCACCAGCATAGAACCATTGGAAGAAAGACCAGAGCAAACTGAACGAGAAGAACCGCGTGAAACCCTTAACCTGCTTCCTGTGAAAGATGCCAAATTAGTTTTATATGTTTTCATCTTGAAATAACAAATAGAGTTCAAATAACATAAACATAATTGGTTTCATAATCATACTTGGCCATGACATTTCCTTTAGGAGTATGGAATCCATTAATAAGAACACCAGTAGCAGTTCCACTTGGATAAGGTAATTTAGAGTCTATTATCATCATCTGTTATTTAACATAGCAAACAATACTCAAGTTACCCTAAAGTCAATTCATCTTAAATAAAAACTTTCATCACTTCTACATTAATATATTATTACTTAAAAAATATACTTGATTTCGTCAAAATATCCTCCGATCACTATATCAGTCATTGGATGAAGATTATACGGCTAATATTCTGAGCTTGTATTGTAAACTTTATTTGGTGAAGTCAGAATATGAACAGTCTAACCTTCATCCAATGACCGAGATGTATTGACTGCAGGAACAATAACGTAAAGTAAATAGTGCATCGCAGAACAACGGCGATTTGCTCGAGTTCCGCTATGCAATATAGTTATAGATAGTGCTGCTATAGCTGCCATTTGACAGCATTATTTGACTGCACAAAATCAAGAATCATTCATAAGCAATACCTTTCTAAAGGGAATTAATGCTGTTAGCCCAACAAAGTAAGTAACAAAGAGAAAGCCTGTCATCCAACCAATTCCAGTTTCCTTGGTGTCAGGAGTATTCCCTGGTATACTAGCCCCCCCAACTCGCTCATATGTCGCCCTATTCAAACCCAAAAGGTAAGATCCAAAACCACCTATAAATGAACAAGTAAAAATTAGGAAACTACAAATACATTCACTTTCAATTCTTCATTTCTACATACAAAATATAAATTAAATAATGATCGTTAAACAAGTGGTTAATGAATTTTATTAAAGGTTTAACTGAGAATGGGAGTAACCCTGACAGGAACAATCGTTGGCCATACTTTACTTACCTCCTGGCCGAACTCCAGATTACCAGGGCTCCGTTCCCCTGGGTACCGGAGGATTAAAACCAATCAGTTTTTTCAAAAATAATTCATTTTAAACCGAAAACGGAGATATTGAATTAACAACAAAACAAAAAACTAACCTCCAAAAGATGGACTGTAGCATGCAACAGCACAAGTCTGAATTATGGTATTCTCCTGTCTAGTGAAAGGTGTTGAAACAATATTTGCTTTCTCAAGAATCTTAGTCCAAAGTTTAATGAACACAAAGCCAAGAAGTGCCACTGAAACATTGAGATTAGGAACTAGACCAGTTGTGAGGTTCAGCTTCAGCACAATCACACTATACACTATACCAATAAGGATGCTAGTTATTAGTCCTCTAATTGTGAACTGTTTTGTCCATGGTGCTATTCCACTCCCATCTTCTACATCAATTCCAACCTTTTCTACATCTTCTCTCTCTAAATTCTCAATCTCTCTGAGTTCTTGTTCTTCATTGCTTATATTGCCCATCGGAATCATCAAATCCTCTGCTTCTAATAAGTGAGTCAATCTTCAAAGAAAGTAGAATAAATATTATAGTTAGCATAGCGAAATTTATTTTGCCAGACATGAATTGATTTTAAATGAATTGATTATGTAAAATTGATTGCGACTAAGAGTGAGTTGAATTGATCATGCAAAAGTGATTGCATAAATGTTTGGACAAGTAAAAGTAGGTTGAAGAATAAAATTAAGACTGAAAATTAAATGTAGAAGCCAAAAGCTAAATATTCAAGCTTCAAGTTAAAATCAATTCTTGAGGTAAAATCAATTCAACTAAAAAACATCTAAACATGTCAAACTCAATTTGATCATGAGAGATAATTCCAAAATTAGTTTTTCAGAACTCTTTGATAAGATTGAAATTCTAATAGCATTGTAATAGCAGAAGACAAGTAAAAAGAAAAGAAAAAGTTGTTGAAATGTGAAACCTCTTATAAATATTACAAACATCATCGTACCTTTGCAACAATGAACAAGAGAGTGTGAGTGATGAATAAATCTTAGAAACTCAGAATGTGAGACAAGAATCTCACAAACCCACCACAAGACAGGTTCTGAAAATCTTATCAAATCAAATATATGTATCTGTATATATATTGAAACGTGTGATTGCACGAACAGATTAACATTTTTGCAGTACAATCCGATATTTATGTTGTCAGCCATAATAACAAAAGAAAAGTACATTGCAAAAAATGAAACAACCTTTGTGGAGCAATGTCGTACAATGTAGTAATAGGTAGTTGTGTTGTGTTGTACTACAAAAGTGTGTAAAAAGGAAATCAATATTCATAAGAAAATTTATTATTTATTGTAGCCGATTGACTTTTTCTATTTCTTGTATTTTCTAACAAAATGATGTACAAATTTGGATGTACGTTCAGCTTTTGGATTTGGTATAAAACTTTCCTTTTTGACTATGAAAGATAGAGACATAATGTATTTTTATTTGATATGAGGTCGTTTTGTTTCTCATAGGTTCCATTCGTAATTGTAGATGTAGTAATCCTTACTGTAAATGTTGATATTTCTCTTACACTAAATAAGGTTATTTGGTGTGTGGCTTACACATTGCAATTATTTTTGTGAAATTTTGCAAAATGTAGTAAATGAGTAATGAATGTGATGATGTGAATGATGGTACCACAAGAGACTTGTAGATGGTCAACAAGTCATAAATTACATAGGAAAATGTAGTTTTGAATGTCGTATAGATAGGAAAAAAAAATTGGTCAAGAGATCAGAAAATATTTTTTTCCCTGTGGAAAGGATTTGATTAATAAATTCTTTTTTATATGATCCATCTAAAAAAATAATTTTTGCATAAATTTTTTATACGATCCTTCTAGATTAATGATTGTACAAAAAAAATAAAAATAAAGATTCCAATCAATACAAATATCATAAAATATGTGATATGAATTTTTAATATGAATTTTTGAATTTGAAAATACGTGATACGAATAACAAAAAATATTGTGTTGAATTAATTTTTCTCCCAATAAATATCTTAAAATTTGTTTTTAATTCCTCTAAATACACAAAACCGTAAAAATAAAAGAAAAAAAAAATCAGAAAAGGTGTCACAACTTGGACGGAATTTTGCAATTTTAGATAGATAAAATGACAAAGTCATTAAAACTCAGAACCACATAAGTGGAAGTGTTGGATTTCGCACCCCGATTATGATGTACGACTTAACTATTTCAGAATTTCTAGTAGTTAAATTAGAATTTGTGGACATAAAATTGTTTTTTTTTTTTTTTTTTAAAATCGGCAAATTTTATTCTCGGCAAGATTGTGTAAGACACACAAAACCCGCTGACAAACCAATACAAAGAAACAACACTAGACACCGTCAAAGAAACAACATAAAATTGTACATCAAAACAGCCATGCACCCCAAGCCCTTGTAGCAGAACCACAAAACAACCGCCAAACACACTAAAAGCGTCTCAAGAGACATTCCTTCGGATTCCAACTCCATTCGTAATAGAGACACGTTGGAATTTTAATTGAACCTTAATATACTCCGCAGTAGACTCTACATCTAACACCTCATCATTAAAAATTATGCCATTCCTAACTTTCCATATGCCCCATATAGATGCATGCCAAATAATCATAAGACCCCTCCGAATCCTCTTACACCTACCACCCAATGGACACACAAATTTGGAGGAGTAATGAAGGAGATCTCCATCCACCTCATAACTTTCTCCCGCACTTTAATCACCTTATCACAATGAATAAAAAGATGTCTAGAGGTTTCATCTTCGGTTCCACACAACACACACCTAATAGAACAATCCGGAGGTAAAACATTCCTCCATTTAAGATTCCATTTGGATGGAATACGATCAAGCAAAAGCTTCCAAGAAAAAGCCACAACTTTTGATGGCGCCATGCTTTTCCATGTATTCCCAAAAACCTTCTTCTCTCCATCGCTCCATTTATCCTCAAGGATCAACAAATCTTCAAGGTTCTTGTAGGACGACTTAACCGAAAACTTACCACCCTCCTCCAACTTCCAATCCCATCTATCCTCAAAATTATTCCACCTATGACCTTCCAAATCTTTCAACAAACTAATGAGAAGTTCCTCCTCCCGCACAAATAAATTTCTCCGCCATATAAACAGCCACCCTTAACCACCCTCCTCTATACCCCGGAAAATGGAAATCACAAACTTTTCCTTCTTTTTGGTTTGAAATCCCTCCACGGAACCTTCCAAAAGCTAGTTCCTCCTCCATTGCCTACTGTCTGACTTCCGAATTAAACCAATTATTTTCGACTTCCACCTCCAAATTTACAATATCCTTCCACCATTTGGATGAGCAACGAGGCCAACTTCCCATCCCCTCCTCCATTAAATTAGAGACATTCGGGCCATATTTTCCGATAAGAACCTCCTTCCACAATGCATCGTCATCATGGAGCAATCTCCATCTCCACTTTGCCAACAAGCTCAAGTTCACCATCCTTATGTCCCTAACCCCCAAACCTCCATTTAATTTAGTATTACATTTTTCTGAGGGATTAATTAGTGGCCGATTTAAATATGAACTCGACAATGGTTTCCCTGGTCCTATGTACCCCTTTACATGTTACGGAATAAGTTCTTACTGTAAGATTTTAGTATTACCTTGTTAAATACCAGCTTATAAATGCACACATATTTATTTTAATTTTTTTTTTATATATTATAACAAAGCACTGTTGAATTTAATAAATTAAAGAATTGCTTTTGTAAAACAAAATCAATAAAATTGAGAAAACAGCTATTTACACCAATTCAACGTCAACCGTCAAAACATCCTTACACTTTTTTTCTAAATGACAAAATGAAACATCCTTACACTTTTTTTATAAACGACAAAATGTCAGTATGTTAGTATTTTTTCTCCTTATCAAGACTTGAATCCTGAACCTTGAACTTCTCAACTCCTTTAATCCCTCGTTTCAAGCCAATTGAGCTACCCAACCACAACATCTTTGCGCTTATTGTCCCCAAGTCATCTCAAATAAGAACTAAATTCTTCTCTGACTAAGATATTTTTAAACTACTCAAAAAGAAAGAAGAAAGAAAAGATCTTTATGAACTAAAGCACTAAGAAATAGTGACAACTAAATTTGACTACACCTATTTCCTCTAAAGATCTGCTAGAGAACTTCTAATTATTTGCAACGAAGTTCATACAAATTGGTGGATGAATCTTAAACCAAGCAAGAAGAGATGAAGGAAGAACCCATATCCCATCTCCACAAATCAAACCAGAAGCAACAGCTGGAATCATCAAACCTGCTTCCTTGTTTTTCATCCAACTCCAAACAAACACTACCAAACTCCCCACACACATGTCAATGGCAAAGTAAGCACCTACAACAAAAGGTACAGCCATTGCCATTGGAAGTGGGACCCACTTCCCTATGTTTTTAGGGTTCAAATCGCTCAACAAGTTAGCCAACAAAGCAAATGCAAAAAACCCACAACAGAATTGCAAGCAATGGCTTGGTAGTGCTGAAAACCCTTCAACACCAAAAATTGCCATGTTTCTATATATGATAGCATAAGGTGCTTTATATTCACCATTAGGGTTTCCAACATCATATGTATTGTAGAAAATAAAGAATGTGAGTGGTGCTATAACACAACCTATTGCCGTACCAATTGCTTGTGTCACAAGCATTGATCTCGGTGAAGTTAGAGTTAAATAACCAGTTCTGAAATCATGCGTTAAGTCAGATGAAGTTGAAGCCAGTGATTTTATTAGCCCACATGCTACAAGTTCAGAAACAACACCATTACTGTTTCCTCCTAGGGATGCAAGAATGAAAAGTGCTACTTTTCCATAGTTATAGGACATGTTCATGTCGGTTAAGCCGGCACCATAAGCATTGCAGAAGCCAAGAATTGGTGCTAGGAGATAAGCTACCACCACAAAGTACCACTTCACTTGGGGGAAGATTAAAGGGATAACAATGATGGATATTACAGTGAGCACTGCATACCCTACACATGCTAACCATATCGGAATGCTTTCTTTTATAAAGAATTCATCACGTGTAAGATCGTCTAGAGTCTGGTTCTGGTTATTATCTGTGATTGAACCTCTAGTAAAAAAATATCTATATTAGATTTAGTTTTGTCAAATAATTAGAGAACTAGGCATATGAGGTCTAACATAGAACAACTATTCATATACTAATTTCATTGGATATAAATCAATTACTTTTTCTATTGATATGGTAGTATAGTGTATTTGAATATAGGCTTCTAGAGTGGTAATTAGTAAGGCAGAAAAGCATTATTAAAGCCTAAATTTAGTGTTATCGATTGTGGATGGCAGAAAGACAAAAAGACGCCATAAAAACACACACTGCCATGCTTCATGGATTGGCCAAGGTGGTTGTCCAAAAGCATGTCAGCACAATCCGCCATGGCCGATAAAACTGTCAAACTTGAAAATTACATAACCCATGAACTGCAATAAGTGATTAAAGGCCGGTTATTTACCTGCATTGTGATTCCTCATTTTCACGCAGGCCTGAAAATTTAAGGCACTAAAATATATAATTTTGATAAAATTGTACAGTCCATCTCCAAGGATTAATGCAATGGAAATAAAAACCTGCATCATGAAAATAAAGGAAAGTTAAGGCTTAAAATGGAAGAAAAAAACACACACTCAAATCAAAGTAGTACTAATAGTGTGTCCTTCAATTTTTGTTCAATCAAATACCTTATAACCATTAAGACTCTTCATGCTACTCTCTGGTAAACTTTCAGGGAACCAATTTCCTTTTAGTACTCTGATCAACGGCCACATAATGCCCCATGAAACCACAGCACCAAAAAGCAACGATAAATTGACAAGGTGAGAACAGATCATTCCTGCTCCAACATATGTCATGCTGAAATCAAAGTAAAATCTGCAAAAAAATATCAAACATTCTTGTCAGATTCATAAAACATAAAAGAGAGTTAAAGCAATTGAAGTTAAAGGACCGGTTCAAACTCAGGCTACAGAGAAAATACTAACATTACAACTCATATACTAACATTTACTTATTAAAAAAAGAGAGAAATGGAATCAAAGCGCACACGTGTTTTTCCACGCTTTCAACCCGAAAGTAGGAAACTGAGCAAATTCGCATTGGCCATCACCCGCATAGAACCATTGGAAGAAAGACCAAAGCAAACTGAATGAGAAGAATTGCATGAAACCCTTAACCTGCTTCCTGTGAAAGATGCCAAATTAGTTTTATATGTTTTCATCTTGAAATAACAAATAGAGTTCAAATAACATAAACATAATTGGTTTCATAATCATACTTGGCCATGACATTTCCTTTAGGAGTATGGAATCCATTAATAAGAACACCTGTAGCAGTTCCACTTGGATAAGGTAATTTAGAGTCTATTATCATCATCTGTTAAATAACATAGCAAACAATATTCCAGTTAGTCTAAACCCAATTCATCTTAAACTGAATATTGTTTGCTACTTGAATATTCAAGTTAGTTCCACTGAATAATGTAGTGATTGTAGGAAATTTTGACTGTAATTTTGTCAATCGTAGACTGCAAAAATTAGCTGTTTGCTCAAAATCGTAAAGTAATTGTAATTTGACCGCACAAAATCCAGATTCATTCATAACCAATACCTTTCTAAAGGGTATTAATGCTGTCAGCCCAACAAAGTAAGTAACAAAGAGAAAGCCAGTCATCCAGCTAATTCCAGGCTCCTTGGTGTCAGGAGTATTCCCCGGTGTACTAGCCCCCCCAACTCGCTCATATGTCGCCCTATTCAATCCCAAAAGGTAAGATCCAAAACCACCTATAAATAAACAAGTAAAATTTAGAAAATAAGGGAAATGTTCCACTTGCAGTTCTTATTTATACAAACAAAATAGAAATTAAATAATGACTTTTAAGCAAGTTGTTTGACTCAAGTGGTTAATTAATGAGCTTCACTAAAGGTTTAATTTCTCGGGAGTAACCAAGGTCGAACCCTGGACTAATCCTGACAAGAGTTTACTTATCTCCTGACCGAACTCCGGATTACCAGGGATCCATTCCCCTAGGAACTGGAGGATTAAAAGCAATCTTCTTTTAGAAAATAATTCATTTTAAACTGTAAACAAAGACATTGAATAGAAAATAAAACAAAAACTCACCTCAAAAAGATGCACTGTAACATGCAACAGCACAAGTCTGAATTATGGTATTTTCCTGTCTAGTGAAAGGTGTTGAAGCAATATTTGCTTTCTCAAGAATCTTAGTCCAAAGTTTGATGAACACAAAGCCAAGAAGTGCTACTGAAACATTGAGATTAGGGACTAGACCAGTTGTGAGGTTCAGCTTCATCACAATCACACTATAAACTATGCCAATAAGGATGCTTGCTATTAGTCCTCTAATTGTGATCTGTTTCATCCATGGTGCTACTCTACTTGCATCTTCTAACTCATCTCCAACCTTTTCTATGTCATCTCTCTCCAAAATTTCAATCTCTTTAAGTTCTTGCTCATCATTGCTTACACTGCCCATTGGAATTATCAAATCCTTCAAAGAAAAGAGATTAAATATTATTAGTCCTCCAAACATATCAGAATCAATTCTACCCAATTGGATGAGTATATCTAGATGACACGATGTATTTACATGCGTAGATGATGTACTGTTGTCACGACCCAATTTCAGGCCATGACCGGCGCACAGGCTAACACTAACTCATGATATATTTAGCCTGACAAGCCTAATAAACTATAACACTTGCACGTTTCTAAAATACTGAAATTTTGGTAATGACTCACAAAATTTCAGGACATTTCAAAATACAAGTTTATTATCACAAAGTATATAAAATCTATCTCATTATTTATATATAGACTTTAAAGAAAAGAACATTCATTATCTCAATAGTTACATCATAAGTAAATCACAAAATTGGTCAAGATAGAGGTCTACCGCAAGGCATAGATGTTTTTGGTAGACATGAAAACTCTATGAGATTAATCATTTGCAATCTGTGAAAAGAAATGAAACCAAAGAAATGGTGAGTCACAATAATTCAATGAGAGCATGACAAACAAAGTGGACATAATGGATAGGTGAAAATTTCACCGGTCTTTACCCAAACAATTTTTAAACTAAAAATTTCATCATTTGGAAACTCATTCATGCCCAAAAAAAATACTTGCAATATCCACGTCAATACTATTCGACAAAAACTCATACTATTCGACAAAAACCCTTAGCATGAACCAATGATTAGTCATATATAAAGTTCTACAACCACATGTTCAAATGAATAAATAAAAACAACCATTTCAACATGACTAAGATCAATTATCTCTTTTCACTATTTGTACATAAACCACATTATCTCTTCGTTGTGGTGAACGGAGATTACCACATTATCTCTTCGTTGTGGCGAACGGAGATTAACCACATTATCTCTTCGTTGTGGCAAACGGAGATTACCACATTATCTCTTCGTTGTGGCGAACGGACGGAGATTAACCACATTATCTCTTCGTTGTGGCGAACGGAGATTACCACTAATCTAGGATTTCAAGTTCAGTCCGTGGATGATTTGAAAACTGAGCTTTGAATTGATGTAACACTAGTCTAGAAACACTTTAAAGATATAGGTGATACTCATAAGTGTGATCATATAGTACGCATATACAAAATGAACTGAATTTTGTATTACTAATTTTAATCGGTCCGATATTATTTAAATGTGATTTCCCTATTCGAATAGTAAAAACAACATGTATTAGCCTAGTGACTGAGCTGAACTGAAATAATATTTAAACCATAATCTGCTCAATGGAGTTCAACACCTGAAACAATTCCATTTGACCATTATATCTAAGCGCAGCCATCAATAATATCCTTATATCTAAGTTAAATTGGATCTTAATGAAATATGTTCATTCTTAGATCAACTTCATGTTATGTTGATAACAAATAATGAGCACCTTGATTTGAAGAAGAGAACAACATGTTATGTTCATTCTAAGAATATCAATAATGAGAATATGATGTGTGTATCTTGGTGCATAATAATTTTTTATGCATGCTCTTCTTTTAAAGTCTGGTGTCTTATGCAATAACTTGCTATCTCTGATCATTTTATATTTCAAATGGATGACTATTTATTTTTAGTACATTTGACAACACCACGTTTAAAACTGGTTTTTCTGATGATCATTTTATGTTGTTTTATAGGAAGGTTTTCTGTTATGGCATTTTATTTGTATATACATAGATTTATTTCCTCTTTATTTGGCAACTGTTTTTCATATTTTTTGTTACTTGGACAGATTTCATTTCCTTAGGCATTAGGATAGCAACTAATAGAATTTATGGACATTAGAATTATGCTAGCAACACACTCTTCCTAACACACTTTTATTGGCTGAAATTTAATTTGGTTCCACCAAATTTACGTGGTGTTTGCATGATTTAGTGGAATCGATTTGAATTTCAATGAATAGAAGAGTACGTTGCTAGCATCCTCAAATTGTATCAAGGCAGCACTATACCAGACAGAGTTCCGACCAGTTCCTTTAGAAGAATATATTAAAGTTGGTAATTCCATTTATAACAAGAGTATGGAACTTTCTAGGACAATTCCAAAAGGAGCTGACCTTGGTGGCAAGGATCCAGACCACGTTGTTGAACTATGTAACGAGGTACGCAATTTGAAGTCACAGTCACATTTTCTACACCTTGTAATTTTTCAAGATGAACAATTGATATTTTTTCAGGTTGTTCAAGAGGGACAATCAGTGTTAATATTTTGCTCTAGCCGTAAGGGTTGTGAATCAACTGGAAGACATGTTGCGAAGTTCCTTAAAAGCTTTACTGTTGATATTAATGAGAATAATTGTGAGTTTGCTGATATTACTTCTGCTATTAACTCCTTGAGAAAGTGCCCTGCTGGGTTGGACCCAGTACTTGAAGAAACTTTTCCAGCTGGTGTTGCATTTCACCATGCCGGCCTTACGGTAGTTCCATTCTTTTGGTATTATGGTTTCCGTCAACATTGTTACTAGACTTATATTTTGGAGTAGAAGTTCATATTTGATCTCAATGGAAATGCTAGGTTTATTTTACCTACCTTTATGGTTAGCCCGTTTTTAACTGTTCTGAATTCTAATAGGTTGAGGAACGAGAGATTGTTGAAACTTGTTATCGAAAAGACCTTTTACGCGTCTTAACTGCCACATCCACCTTAGCAGCCGGAGTTAATCCACCAGCTAGGAGGGTAATTTTCCGCCAACCTAGAATTGGTTGTGATTTTATTGATGGGACGAGGTACATGCAGATGGCGGGTCGTGCTGGTCGAACTTGAATCGATACAAAAGGAGAAAGTGTATGACTTTTTCTGTTATATCCTCAACTATTATACATTAGTCTATGTGTGGTTTTTATAGGTTGTTGTGCTGAATGTTGATTGATTGTTGAGAGTTTCTATGCTTTGGTATACTATTTATTGACTACTATTTTTGTTTTTTTCATTGACCCTTGGTTGTACTTATCATATGTTGTGTTTTTCTTTCTCTTTCATTTTACATTGATATCATGATTTATTTTGGCATGTCTACGTGGCTTTGACTGTAGTCTTTCATTTTAATTAATTAGGTGAGTCAAATGTTTTGCTGATTTGCGTAGGTAGTCATCTGCAAACCACAAGAGCTAAAAAAAGTTATGGGACTTCTGAATGAAAGTTGTCCACCGTTACATTCCTGTTTATCAGAAGATTTAAATGGGATGATTCATGCAATCTTAGAAGTGGTTGCTGGAGGAATAGTTCAAACGACCAATGACATTCACCGGTATGTAAGATGTACTCTTTTGAACTCCACAAAACCATTTCTGGACGTGATAAAATCTGCTCAAGAATCTCTAAGATGGTTGTGCCAAAGAAAATTTCTTGAATGGAATGAAGACACTAAACTCTACAGCACCACACCTCTTGGACGTGCATCTTTTGGCAGTTCTCTCTGTCCGGAAGAATCACTTGTAAATGTTTCTGTCTATACTTTTATTCATGGCATTTGTTCTTTTTAGTCAGCTTTGGTTTTATTTCTGTACAAGCATTTTCTACAGTATTGGTTTGAATTATGCTAAACAACATTAGGTAGTATAATCCTGTTGTGATTGACATTAATCCACACAATGGTTGATTTTGTAGATTGTGTTGGCTGATCTTTCAAGGGAAAGGGAAGGATTTGTCCTTGCATCTGACTTGCATTTGGTTTACTTGGTGACACCAATTAATGTTGATGTTGAGCCAGATTGGGAATCGTACTATGAGCGTTTTGTGAAATTGTCTCCTCTTGATCAGGTTAAAATAAATTTCCCCGATCTTATTTTTCAGCCAACAATGTTATTAAACCTTCTTAGAGTTCACCGCATGTTTACTTTCACCTATTTTATGTTGCGTACATGATACACCAATATTATTTTGGAAGAAATTAATTTATAAGAAACCAAGTTTTTCAGTAGAAAGATGTATGTATCGGTAGATTCACCGGTACATAAAAAGCGTACGATTGAATTGTCATACCACCTCTATAGATATCGATTGTTGAGTCTTTTATGTCTGTAGATTTGAAATAGTCATATAATCTTGACACATTTGTAAATATTGTTAATTGTAATTGTATTATGTTTGCAGTCAGTTGGAAATCGAGTAGGTGTTACAGAACCGTTTTTGATGCGTATGGCACATGGTGTACCAGTGGGTTCAAACAAGTCAAGATGGTCGAACAATAAACGACAAAATCAACATGGGATGTCCAGTGGAATAGTTAACTCGGATGATCAAACACTTCGTGTCTGTAGAAGATTCTATGTTGCTCTCATTTTATCGCTTTTAGTGCAGGTGCTTTTCTCTAGTATATGGACGCAGATATCTCTCCTGCAAGTTTTTGTCAATGAATGATATTTTTATTAAAAAGAATATTAATAAGAAAAAATAGAAGGGTGGTATGAAATACTTGTTGGTTAAAAGTCACAGGACGACAACCATAAACAAGGAATGAGAAAAAAAAACAGAAGATGATACAAAATTCTTCTTTGTTAAAAGTCATAGGACAACGACCACAAACAAGGAAATAGCATTAACACAACTTTCCAATCTCTTTGCTTGTCTAACCACTGAAAATTTCAGAAAGCGTTTTATTAGTTAATTATGCTTCTGTGTTCTTTATCTGTCTTTTCTATTTTCCATCTTATCTTTAAATTTTCATCAGAGCTAATATCATTTTATGAATAAATGTGATTTGATGAAGGAAACTCCTGTGGGTGAGGTTTGTGAAACATTTAAAGTTGCCAGAGGAATGGTTCAAGGTTTGCAAGAAAATGCTGGTCGGTTTGCATCTATGGTTGCTGTGTTCTGTGAAAGGCTGGGGTGGCATGATTTTGAAGGCTTAGTCGCTAAGTTTTAGAATCGTGTATCATTTGGAGTTAGAGCAGAAGTTGTTGAGCTTACCACCATTCCCTATGTTAAAGTAAGTAGCCGAAGTTCCATGTCAGTTTTACATACTTCAGATAACTTGTGTTTTGTTGTTGTTGTTGGTGTTGAAGTACTCACTCTGTTCCCCTGTTTCTTCCATTCAATTCGCAGGGCTCTCGAGCAAGAGCACTCTATAAAGCAGGTTTACGCACACCTCTTGCAATTGCTGAAGCATCCATTCCTGAACTAGTAAAAGCACTTTTTGAATCTTCATCATGGGGCACAGAAGGTAATGTGCGAAAATTGTCAGTAATCAGTTTAACAATTTTATTTAGCAAAAACGGTTGAAATTATATCCCTGTTTTACTCCTTGAAACTATATATGTAAATGTGGAGCTAAAATATTGGATCAGCATATTCTTTATGTTACAATTTTTGCCACTGTTTTCTTGAGGACGCTTTTAGGTGAAATGTCAATATTAGTGCATTATACTTCTAGTTTTTCCATGTTCATTTTACGTTTTTGTCTTTAACTCTTTATTTCATCAACTAAATTTGTTATGCCAATCTTTTAATTTGGAAGGTTCTGCACAAAGGAGCTTACAATTCGGTGTAGCAAAGAAGATAAAGAATGGTGCTCGCAAGATTGTTCTGGATAAAGCTGAAGAAGCAAGGATTGCTGCTTTCTCAGCCTGTAAGTCACTCGGATACGATGTCCCACAATTCGCTCCACCCATATCCACTGCTTTATGCAATTCTATCAGGAAAGAAGTTGGAATTTCCTCTGGAAGTGACACAGCTGACACTAGTCATAGCTTTATTGATGCAAATCACATTGGTAACTCTAATGTAGCTGCTTTAGAAAAAGAAAAGGACTTGATTAAATCATCCGACAGAAGTGCTCTAGTTTCTGTAGAAGGAAAATCAGACAGCATGAAGCCACATAGTTTGTCTACTGTTCCAGTTGTAGTACCTACAATAAATGAGCCCAGTATGGCTTTTGGTCCTGCCAAAATTCCTGATGTTACCACCCTCTCTGTTCATCTACAGAAACAAAACGATAAGTCAATTATGCATAATGGATGCCATGCTCAAGGTACAGGGGAACAAAATCATAGGGGGAATTTGGCTAGTGGTAACATGATTAACACCAGCCGAAAAGGTCCCATTAATGCAGTTAGTAGCCCTGGTGGGCTTGACATCCATTGCATCAAACGATTGGAATTGCACTCTGCTGCCCCTTTTGAAATACATGGGATTGCCATCTGTTGGGAAAATTCTCCCATGTACTACATTAATCTTCCCAGGGATATTCTGTTGTCTGAAAATAGAAAAGACGACAGTTTTTCTTTGACTGCATGCAGTTCTAAGCAGAGAGTTTCATCATCTAATTCTAAGCAAGATTCCATGCATAGATGGAGCAGGATTAGCAAAATAATAGAGAAAAAAGAAGTGAGAAAGTTCACCTGGAATTTGAAGGTTCAGATTCAGGTGCTAAAAAAACCATCAGTTTCTGTTCAGAGGTTTGGTTCGTTGGACACAATCGATAAAAATATGCACCTTGAAGTTGTAGACAATTCCTACATATTATTGCCCCCAATCCATGTTAAAGATGCAATTGACATGTGCATTGTGGCTTGGATTCTTTTGCCTGATGAAGAGAGCAGCTCTAGTCCAAACCTAGATAAGGTAACATAACTAGTTGTATTGTACTGCACTGCGTACATCATAGGTGTACACACATGCTTAACTTTGGTTTCAATTTGTGATGATTTGATAGTTGAGTGTACTAATATTAACAATCACATTTGGTATTTTAGGAGGTTAAGAAAAGATTATCCCCTGAGGATGCAGAAGCAGCTAATCAGTGTGGCAGGTGGAGGAATCAGATGCGAAAAGCTGCTCATAATGGATGGTTGCTGCCGTCGGGTTGCTCAAACACGAGCATTATGTTCTGTTCTTTGGAAATTGCTTGTTTCTGAGAAACTTGTAGAAGTGCTTATGGAAATAGAAATCCCATTGGTAAGATCCTACGAAACTATAGTACACTTAGAGAAAAGTGATGTCAAGTCTGGTGTTACTTTAAATCTTATTGCGTTTTTATACCAGTCATCGCACATGTCAAAATAAATTATATATTCGAACATCAAACATTTAGAGAGAGAAAAAAAGTAGTATTGAACAATTTTTTATTCACTAAGGACCTATGTGCGGGAGACATCTTAAACATTCATTTGGCACAACTTGGTCTTTTTGTGTGAATTTTATATTTAAGGTTTCTAATGGCTGAAACAAGTGCAAACACCAAACAATATGATATGTAAAAACCATGTACAGTTTTTATCAAACTGCTTAAACTTCAGTTTGATTTTTATTACTCCTGTTCTACTAATCAAAAGTTAAATTTCTAATATATATAGGTGGGTCTTTATACACTTTTTGTACCTGAAGCCAAAAGTTGTGTGTGAGGGAGTGTATTAGATTTTAAACTAGGGGTGTTTAAGGGGTAGGTTAGATGAGTTATGTTTGTCCTTTGCTCGCCCCTAATTTTTATTGGGGTTAATAATGCTTTAACCCCTGTAATATAGGTCATTTTCGGGTTTATCCCCTGCAAAAATTTTGTTTTGGTTTTCGTCCTTGTAAATTTATTTATTTTTTCCAGAATACTCTCCTAATAGGCCATTTTCAGATTTTTTTTTCCAGGATTTTTGTGTCCCAGAATACTCAACTATGACGAGGCATGCAGTTTATAATATCTTGGGTACGTTCTTGTTAAGTATAAAATGGAACGAGTTTCAATGCATAGCAAGATGCATTGCAGCTATGATCTACCCTTCTTTACATCATTTTTGATCTATAGGATAGGAAAGCCAAAATTTTGTTGAGTTGTATATATTGATCGAACATTGGCTTGTATGTTGCATTGTTGGAAATAAAAACGTCTTCCCATAATGTATATAATGAAATAAGTTTCCATTTAAAGTAGTTTATTCAAATTATTATTTCATAATTTTTCTTAGAGCCTTCAATGTGGATAGAAAAGTTGAGGAAAAGGTTTATATTTTTTACTTGATCACTGAGTTGTTTTGGGTGTACCGAGATCTTGAGATGAAATTGGTTAATATAAAATAAAACAAGCTTAACTATAATGAAGAAGTGAAAATATTAAAGTTCAATATGAAAATCACTGATTTTCACCCAAATGACTGATTTTCACCATATCATAAATTAAGACACATGTAATACATCATAGCAAATATATCTTACCTAAAACTGTAAAAGTAAAACAAATAGCACTGGTTCAGAGACAAAAGAAATGGTAGAGAAAATAGAGAAACACTCTAGTAGCTTCCTTATTATTCTTTAACATTATAGAGACTTCCATATTATTCTTTAGTGTTCTAGAGACTTCTGCATTTTTCTTTAGTTCTCCATATTATTCTTCATCAAGCACACTTGTAATAATACATCATAGCAAATGTAAAATACTTAAAACTGAAAGTAAAACAAAGTGATAGTTGTAAAATCCTAGAATCAGTTTCACAGTTTATTTTTATACTATAAAAACTGTGTAACTATTCTTGGATGTCACCAATAGGATTTGTTTGTTTCTACTTGCGAATCCAAACAACATGATCCTCAGGTAGGAGGTGACAAACTGGAACAGTCCCAGGTTGAACTTTGAGTACTTGAAATGCCAAATGTTTTGGGTTCCATTCTGATGTATCAGTGTGACACACAGCAATAGCTTTAACTCTGCTTCCATCAGCACCCTCCAAAGGCACAGAGTAAGCTTTAGTTGTATCTGTTTTGTGACAGTAAAACACTGCATAAGGGTAATTCTCTTTGTGACACACAACAGCTTTGTTCTTCTCACCCAACTTCTTCACTCCAGATGCTATTGTATATTGTTGTAAATTACTTTCTTTGTTCACTTCTGTTGAAACAGCCTCAACATTTTTACCAAGTTTAGAAGTAGTGAAATCAACCATAGACTCCAATGATGTTACACAAACCTTTTCCTCTCCTTTGATCCCTTGCTCTTCACACTCACTGATGGTGTTCTTCACAATCTGAACACCCTTTGACCCTTTCTTGATGTTTAACTTGTTGATTATGTATTCCACCTTGTTTAATGAAAAAGGTATTGAATTAGCAACTTGGCGCGGCAAGAATGTTGCCGCATTTGAAGTGGTCTTAGTGAATTGCAAGTTCAGTTTTGTTCCATGATGCAAGTCCTTTTCCAAAAAGAAGAGTGCTACATTTGGTTTATCATGTAACTGAGTCTCACTTGCAGCATAATTGTAACTAAATGGAGAACGTCCAACTCCAACATTCATATCAGTGCCACCTCCTTCATAGTATCCCTTTCTGACTCCAACATCTACACCACCCTTGCCTGCATCAACCCAAGTTCCTTTCTCTTCACTCCAATATCCAGCTTCGGATAAATAGAGTAAATTGAAATATATTAAAATTTATGTGATAGTTATTTTTACTTTGATCCATAACTTTTTATTTATTTTAAATTTAGTCCTTCATACATCATGAGTCCTTTCTGATAGAGATTATATGATGGAAATGAGATTTAGTTCAGATACACTGTCACTGTAAAGTTTTACACTATGAACAAAGCACAATCAATCATATGTGTGATTTTTGAAGTAATTATGGTTAAAGTCAAATGTTATTAATAATTTGAATATTAAAATTGTTTGACTGTGTAATTTTCTTTTTACACGGACAATGTGCATGAATTAAATCCTAAAATGAAATCATTTTAAACATGTGGAAGTAAAATACCATCCATATATAAAATGAGCATGAGGGTTTTCAGATATTATATAGAGATCAGTTTTAGACTATGATACTAACCAGGGTGTAGCAGATTAGTGATGGCTTTTGGCATCAAAGAGGTTGGAAGCATGGATTTCCAGTAAAGTTGAGGAGGTAACATTGTAGCATTAGTTGCCACTACCACAAGCTACATTTGAGAATATTTTAACATTAGTAAATTATTATTTTGACAAGCAAATAGTTTAATTATTTGAAGAAGACTGGTTGAATTTATGTAATTGAAGCTCACCATGAAAAAAGTAATGGTGTGAACAAGATGAAAATCCATATTGGATTAGTGAAGCTGAAACTCTAAAGGAAAAAAAATGATAGTCTTTACTCTTTTGGAAGAAATGATCAAGAGAAGTTGAGATGGAATGAAAAACAAAGGTGCATGTAGCCTTTATATAATAGTGAATGGTATGGGGCAGCACTTGGGTGACATTGTGACATTGGTCAACCACAATGTTACAACTGGCTTTTCTTATTTCTCATTCATAAGGTCTTTTTGTTTTTTATACACTTATGACATTGTGGTTGGCCAATGTCGCCAATGTCACCAATGTCACCTAAGTATTATTCGAATGGTATGTAACTATTAAAACGGAGATTTATAACAATGTATCAACTAACTTATTAATTCAACTCCACCTGGCTCAACTATGTGAGTTTTTGTTAAGGAAAATTCTATGATGAAGTTATGAGAATGACTTTTTTGCTGAAGTCATGAGAATGATCAATCATTGAACATTTGTGTATTTAATGTATGTCATGTCAAATTATACAGTTTATTGCACATTTACTTATACGATGTTCCATTATATCTTTACTAATTGCAATTGTGTCCTTGATTAAATCAAAATTAAACATTTTTATTATTATTTTATTTTTTAATCTTAAAACTTATGCATCTAAATTGGATACTACCAATTCCATCTTCCCCATCTTCGCACAAACTGAATGTGAGATTGATTCCAAATTTCTTAGTAGCTACATCAAAATTCCAGATCGATTTCTTCCTCCCTTTCTCTCCAAAATTCATCTGCTCCAACACCTAAAATGGTCCTGAAGAGTAGGTCAATTCATCGAAATTCCATATTAAAAAAGCATCAGAACCAATAAACAGGTGGAGGGTGATGGATGTTATATGATTCATGATATTTATTGGCAAGGGGTAAAATTAGGCTCAATTTCTTTCTGATTTTCTTTTCATGCAGTTTCATAGAAAGTCATCCGTACATGCACATAAAGCTTGTCATATGTAGTTGTAATTTCAACCTTAGGATTTTGATATAGATAGTTTTACCAATTCAATTGATGTTGGTATCAGAAGTACTATGTTAAGTACTTTGAAATCTTGAGGATGTGTTATAATATTTGAAGATGAAGAAAAATGAATAATTTTCAGATGAAGAAGAAAGGACTAATAAAATGAACAGATGTAGAACAAAAATGATTTTATTTTAAATAAAATAAGTTAATAAATCAAAAGTAATTAATATTTTGTATGAGGACTAAGTTGTAATAAAGTAAAGTTTAGTCGTAGAGTGGTCCATCAACAAGACATTAGCTGACATGATATCAACTACTATGTTATTGGTTAAATAAAATGACTTTTTCAAAAAAGTCATTTTCTTGACAACACCATAGAAGCCTCCGTTTGTTAAATGTGTAGTTTGGTTAAACATATGGTTGTAGATGCCAAAGTGTGTCATGCGAGTTTAGTTTTGCTGTCGGTAACACTAAAAGCGTCATGAGAATAATGAAAAAGTTACTCGAGTAAAAGAAGAGAGTAAAAGCAATTAAAAGAAAAACGGTTCGCTTTATCAATATCCTCGTGAGTTTAACTCTGCTGGTAGGAATAATGCATAATATATGTAAGGTTCGGAGTTTAAACTTCGGCCACCACAAAAAAAAAAAAATTTGACATGTAGCTTACGAGTTATGATCCTCTCTATTTTCATTTTTTTTTTTATAATTTGATTTCGCTCCCATACGTGAGTTCGCTCAATTGCGCCAGAAATATTTGTTTGATTAGGATTGATTAGGGTGAGTTCACCTTGTTTGGTTTTACTTCTTTTTATTTTTATTTTATATTTTACTTCTTTTTTTTGCCTAAAAAAAAGGAAAAGAAAAACTAACCTCTTTGGTTGATTTGACGTGTGCCTTACACGTTACAATTATTTTCGTGTTTCAGTGAAATTTTGCAAAATCTAGCAAATGAGTAAATGAATGTGATAATATGAATTATGATGAGACACTTGTAAATGGTCAACTTGTCATAAATTTCATAGGAAAATGATAAAAGTTGCAGTTTGGATAGGAAAATGTAGTTTTCAATAGAATTTTTTTTTCTGTGAAAGGATCTCTTAGGAAAATGACAAAAGTTGCAGTTTGGATAGGAAAATGTAGTTTTCAATAGAAATATTTTTTTTTTTTTCTGTGAAAGGATCTCTTTTAAATTTTTGATTAATAGAGCATACAATTTCTTGGGTCCAAAAACAATTTTTTCCTAAATCACTAGGAAAGTACGAATATCATACAATTTGTAATAAATTTGAACTACATTTAATAGATTATTGTATTTCTTTTTTTTTCATTCTAATAAATATTTTTACATGATCCATCTAGAAAAATCATTTTTACATAATTCTTTATACGACCCTCCTAGATTAATGACCGTACAAAAAAGATAAAGATTTTCAAATCAATACAAATATCATAAAATATGTGATATGAATTTTTAATATGATTTTTTGAGATTGAAAATAGGTGATACGAATAACAAAAAATATTGTGTGGAATTAATTTTTCTCCCTATAAATATCTTAAATTTTGTTTTTAATTCTTCTAAATACACAAAATCGTAAAAATAAAAAGAAAAAAAAATCAGAAAATGTGTCACAACTTTGATGAAATTTTGTATTTCTTTTTAGATAGATAAAATAACAAAGACATTATAAATTCATACACACATAAGTGGAGGTTCGGGGTTCGAACCCTAATCATACGTTCGATTAACAATTTCAGCATTTTTATCAGTTGAGTTAAGATTTATGGACATAAAATTGTATATTTAATTGTGATGAAATACAATAGTAAAATAAAAGAAGACGACATACCTCTTCTATCCATTTCACATATGTAGGCAATATATCACGCATTATTATAAGATCATTTACAAAAAAATTGGTTGTACATAAATATAAAGATCATCTATAAACTTCTTTTTTTTAAAAAAATAACGATATTCATTCATTCAAATCGATAAAGTATATCGATATAATACAAATTCAAATTCACTAAAAACGAAAAGGACGAATCTGTGAGCAAACTCACAACATCCATGTTAATAGCATAAAACGACAAAGTACCTATGCCTACAAATATGACTAATATGACTATATTCAATTCTAAGGAATACTCATGTCTCCAATCTGCAACGTTGACGACGCCTAACCCATTGTCATTGATCGAATCTGCACTTGTGCAAAGTTAATCTTTCAACCTAGATCAAATAAACACCGTACTAAGACGGAAAATAAAAAACACATCGCATAAAGACGGGAAATCAAAACAAACATAGTCGTTCAGAGACGACGAAATCACAAAAACAAACGAAAGAAAACAGAAAATATGTGAAATCACTTATTCAATTAGGATAGAAGGAAAAACAACTCGGAGGGGTGATTTTTGGGTCAAAATTGACCCTAAATCACCCCTCTGACAAGAAGAAGAAGAAGAAAGGAGTGACAGATGGCAATGGGTACCCAATGGATAGGGTACTACAATGCCCTTCCCCATGTCCGCATTTATAAAAAAAATACCCGTACCCGTGCCCGTACCCTCGTGGGCAACAACTTTAGCCCCCTTCCCAATATCCTGCGGGTACTTAAGTGCCCATACCTGCACCCATTACCCACACTTTAACTATGAAAAGACAATAAAAACATCACAAATGAAATAAAACTACGGTCCCAATTTTTAAAAATTAACTCATAAAATAATACGAATCGTAGTATTTAGTCAAATAGAAAACATCCAAAATATCCCTAAAAAATTATACACTGGCCTGATGGAGTTGTTATTGTATTAAGAAGTTTTTTTGTTTGAGTTTAAGTTTAGACTTAAATAGCTAAATTAATTAATTAATTATACACAAAAAATAAATAATTTATGATATTATATAAATATGTATAAGCGGGGTTGTGCCTCTGGGCAGTATAGTACCCTTACCCGTGCCCATATCCATTTAATTTTGTGGGTATTACCCGGACCCGTACCCAGACCCATAAAAGTGGGATTTTACCCTACTCATTGTGGATATTTTTTACGGGTACCCATTAGATCTGGGTCCAGTTGTCATCCCTAGGTGATGACTAGGGTTTGAGATCATCTATAAACTTTTAGATGCACTTATTATTTCTCTTTTAAATATTTCCTTATTAATATTATCAATTAAGATAAATTTATTACTTCAACTATATATTTTAATGTCCACATTTTTTGTTAAATAGTCCATAAAAATGGACGGAGGAAGTATTTTTTATATTTTTAAATAATATTTCCTCCGTTTCCTATGGGGCGGGTGGTTCAACTCCAATTTCTTTGCAATATAAATAAGTGTGATTTATCCGGCAAACACAACCCAATTGCTAGTTAAAGGACAATTACATATAGAGTTGGTTCTTAAAAAAAAATTATACACAGAGTTGGGGTTCGAATTCCAAAATCCTCGATCTCCACTTCTCCATATATAAAATAGTATTAAGTGATTTACCGTCAACTATCAAAACATTTTTGCATTTATTGACCCTGAGCCATTTCAAATTAGATCTAAATTCTTCTTTGACTAAGATCTTTATGAACTTAATACTAAGTGACTAACTAATAGACACAACAAAATCTGACTGTACCTATTTCCTCTAAAGATCTGCAAGAGAACTTCTTCTACTTATTTGCCAAGAAGTTCATACAAATTGGTGGATGAATCTTAAACCAAGCAAGAAGAGATGAAGGAAGAACCCATATCCCATCTCCACAAATCAAACCAGAAGCAACAGCTGGAATCATCAAACCTGCTTCCTCTTTTTTCATCCAACTCCAAACAAACACTACCAAACTCCCCACACACATGTCAATGGCAAAGTAAGCACCTACAACAAAAGGTACAGCCATTGCCATTGGAAGTGGGACCCACTTTCCAATATTTTTAGGATTCCAATCTCTCAACAAGTTAGCCAACAAAGCAAATGCAAAAAACCCATAACAGAATTGCAAGCAATGACTTGGTAGTGCTGAAAAGCCTTCAACACCAAGAATTGCCATGTTTCTATAGATGATAGCATATGGTGATTTGTATTCACCATCAGGGTTTCCAACATCATATGTATGATAGAAAATAGAGGCTGTGAGTGGTGCTACAACACAACCTATTGCTGTACCAATTGTTTGTGATACAAGCATTGATCTTGGTGAAGTTAGAGTTAAATAACTAGTTTTAAAATCTTGCATTAAATCAGCTGAAGTTGAAGCTAGCGATTTTATTAGTCCACATGCTACAAGTCCAGCAACAACACCGTCACTTTTTCCTCCTAGGGCTGCAAGAATGAAAAGTGCTACTTTTCCATAGTTATAGGACATGTTCATGTCGGTTAAGCCGGCACCATAAGCATTGCAGAAGCCAAGAATTGGTGCTAGGAGATAAGCAACCACCACAAAGTACCACTTCACTTGTGGGAATATGTGAGGGATAACTGTGATTGAAATTATGGTGAGTCCTAGATACCCTACAAATGCTAACCATATTGGGATGCTTTCTTTTACAAAAAATTCATCGCGTGTTAGATCGTCTAGAGTCCGGTTCTGGCTATTATCTTTAAAGGAATCTGTTGTGAAAAAAATATACACACATTAGATTCATTGTTGTCCAATTGTGGCTATAGTTTTATAGTGTAGCAGAATATAATAAATCACTGTTGTTCTGTGAAAAGTGCTAAAAGGCCATATATTTACCTGCTTTGTGATCCCTCTTTTTCATACAGGCCTGAAAATTTAAGGCACTGAAATATATAATTTTGATAAAATTGTAGAGCCCATCACCAAGGATTAATGAAATGGAAATAAAAACCTGCATCATGAAAATAAATGAAAGTTAAGGCTTAAAATGGAAAAAATAACTCAAAATCTGTTCTAATATAGTGTCCTTCAACTTTTGTTCAGTTAAATACCTTATATCCATTAAGGCTCTTCATGCTACTCTCTGGTAAAGTTTCAGGGAACCAATTTCCTTTTAGTACTCTGATCAACGGCCACAGAATACCCCATGAAACCACAGCACCAAAAAGCAATGATAAATTGACAAGATGAGAACAGATCATTCCTGCTCCAACATATGTCATGCTGAAATCAAAGTAAAATCTGCAAAAAAATATTAAACATTCTTCTAGTCAGTTAATATTGACAAACGTTTCATGGTTCAGTTAAAGGACCGGTTCAAACTCCGTCTACAGAGAAAATACTAACATAACAACTAATATACCAACATTTACTTATTAAAAAAAGAGAGAAATGGAATCAAAGCACACACGTGTTTTTCCATGCTTTCAATCCGAAAGTAGGAAACTGAGCAAATCCACATTGGCCATCACCAGCATAGAACCATTGGAAGAAAGACCAAAGCAAACTGAATGAGAAGAACCGCGTGAAACCCTTAACCTGCTTCCTGTGAAAGATACCAATTTAGTTTTATATGTTTTCATCTTGAAATAACAAATAGAGTACAAATAACATAAACATAGTTGGTTTCATAACCATACTTGGCCATGACATTTCCTTTAGGAGTATGGAATCCATTAATAAGAACACCTGTAGCAGTTCCACTTGGATAAGGTAATTTAGAGTCTATTATCATCATCTGTTGTATAACATAGCAAACAACAATGAAGTTACCCTAAATTCAATTCATCTTAAATAAAAACTTTCATCACTTCCACATTCATATATTGTAACTTAAAAAATATACTTGATTTCATCGAAATATCCTCCAATCACTATATCGATCATTGGGTGAAGATTATATGGCTCATATTCTGAGCTTGTATTTTAAACTTTATTTGGTGAAGTCAGAATATGAACAGTCTAACCTCCATCCAATGGCCAAGATGTAGTCACTGCAGGAACAATAACGTAAAGTAAATAGTGTATCGCAGAACAACGGCGATTTGCTCGAGTTCCGCTATGCAATATAGTTATAGATAGTGCTGCTATAGCTGCTATTTGACAGCATTATTTGACTGCATTATTTGACTGCAATACCTTTCTAAAGGGAATTAATGCTGTTAGCCCAACAAAGTAAGTAACAAATAGAAAGCCTGTCATCCAGCCAATTCCAGTCTCCTTGGTGTCAGGAGTATTCCCCGGTGTACTAGCCCCCCCAACTCGCTCATATGTCGCCCTATTCAAACCCAAAAGGTAAGATCCAAAACCACCTATAAATGAACAAGTAAAATTTAGAAAACTACAAATACAAATTATATAAATTAAATAATGTTTGTTAAACTAGTAGTTAATGAACTTTAATAGGGTTTAACTGAGAACGGGAGTAACCCTGGCAGGAACAGTCTTTGGCCATACTTACCTCCTGGCCGAACTCCAGATTACCAGGACTCCATTCCCCTGGGTACTGGAGGATTCAAACCAACCAGTTTTCTCAAAAGTAATTCACTTTAAACCGTAAACGGAGATATTGAAATAACAACGAAACAAAAAACTAACCTCCAAAAGATGGACTGTAGCATGCAACAGCACAAGTCTGAATTATGGTATTCTCCTGTCTAGTGAAAGGTGTTGAAACAATATTTGCTTTCTCAAGAATCTTAGTCCAAAGTTTAATGAACACAAAGCCAAGAAGTGCCACTGAAACATTGAGATTAGGAACTAGACCAGTTGTGAGGTTCAGCTTCAGCACAATCACACTATACACTATACCAATAAGGATACTAGTTATTAGTCCTCTAATTGTGAACTGTTTTGTCCATGGTGCTATTCCACTCCCATCTTCTACATCAATTCCAACCTTTTCTACATCTTCTCTCTCTAAATTCTCAATCTCTCTGAGTTCTTGTTCTTCATTGCTTATATTGCCCATTGGAATCATCAAATTCTCTGCTTCTAATAAGTGAGTCAATCTTCAAAGAAAGTAGAATAAATATTATAGTTAGCATAGTGAAATTTATTTTGAGACACAGATTGATTTTAAATGAATTAATTATGTAAAATTGACTGCGACTAAGAGTGAGTTGAATTGATTAAGCAAAAGTGATTGCATAAATGTTTGGATAAGTAAAAGTTGGTTGAAGAATAAAATTAAGACTAAAAATCAAATGTAGAAGCCAAAAGCTAAATATTCAAGCTTCAAGTTAAAATCAATTCTTGAGGTTAAATCAATTCAACTAAAAAACATCTAAACATGTCAAACTCAATTTGATCATGAGAGATAATTCCAAAATTAGTTTCTCAGAACTCTTTGATAAGATTGAAATTCTAATAGCATTGTGATAGCAGAAGACAAGTAAAAAGAAAAGAAAAAGTTGTTGAAATGTGAAACCTCTTATAAATATTACAAACATCATCGTACCTTTGCAACAATGAACAAGAGAGTGTGAGTGATGAATAAATCTTAGAAACTCAGAATGTGAGACAAGAATCTCACAAACCCACCACAAGACAGGTTCTGAAAATCTTATCAAATCAAATATATGTGTATGTATATGTATATATATTGAAACGTGTGATTGCACAAACAGATTAACATTTTTGCAGATATGTTTAAGATGTCCTTTGTCTATGTCTATGTCTATGTCTATGTTTAAGATGTCATTTGTCTATGTTTGATAGTGATTTTGAGATGGATTTGGTTTGTCTACATTTGAGTGGTATGGATGTGATTCTTGGTATGAATTGGTTGGAATACAACCATGTGCACATTAATTGTTACAGTAAGTCGGTGTATTTCTCTTCTGCTGAAGCAGTTGGAACGTGATGACATTTTGATGTTTTCCTTGATGGCTTCCTTATCTATTGAGAATCAAGCAGTGATTGATAAACTACAAGTGGTATGCGATTTTCCAGAAATTTTTCCTGATGAAATTCCTGATGTGCCTCCAGAGAGAGAAGTTGAGTTTTCGATTGATCTTGTTCCTGGAACGAAGCCTGTGTCTATGACACCTTATCGTATGTCAGCTTCTGAGTTGGCCGAGTTGAAGAAACAATTAGAAGATCTCCTTGAGAAGAAGTTTGTTAGACCAAGTGTTTCGCCTTGGGGAGCGCCGGTTTTGCTAGTAAAGAAGAAAGATGGTAGCATGAGATTGTGTATTGACTATCGACAGTTGAACAAGGTGACAATAAAGAATAGGTATCAACTTCCAAGGATTGATGACTTGATGGATCAGTTAGTGGGTGCAAAAGTTTTCAGCAAGATAGATTTGAGATCAGGTTATCACCATATTAAAGTAAAAGATGAAGATATGCAGAAGACAGCCTTCAGAACGCGGTATGCTCACTATGAGTACAAGGTTATGCCTTTCGGTGTTACGAATGCACCTGGAGTATTTATGGAGTACATGATTCGCATCTTTCATGCATTTTTGGATCGGTTCGTGGTTGTTTTCATTGATGATATTTTGATTTACTCCAAGTCTGAAGAAGAACATGCTGAGCATTTGAAGCTGGTTTTGCAAGTGTTGAAAGAGAAGAAGCTTTATGCGAAATTATCTAAGTGTGAATTCTGGTTAAAAGAAGTGAGCTTTCTTGGGCATGTTATTTCTGGTAGTGGTATTGCAGTGGATCCGTCTAAAGTTGAAGCGGTATCGCAATGAGAGACTCCTAAGTCAGTTACTGAGATTAGAAGCTTTTTGGGATTGGCTGGTTATTATAGACGATTTATAGAAGGATTTTTCAAGTTAGCACTTCCACTAACGCAGTTGACTTGTAAAGGTAAAGCCTTTGTGTGGGATGTTCAATGCGAGAACAGTTTCAGTGAATTAAAGAAGCGGTTGACGACAGCTCCGGTTTTGATTTTGCCGAAGTCAGATGAACCTTTTGTGGTATATTGTGATGCGTCCAAGTTGGATTTAGGTGGTGTGCTTATGCAAGATGGTAAAGTAGTAGCTTATGCTTCGAGACAGTTGAGAATTCATGAGAAGAATTATCCCACGCACGATTTAGAGTTGGCTGCTGTGGTCTTTGTATTGAAGATATGGAGACATTATTTGTACGGTTCGAGATTTGAAGTGTTTAGTGATCATAAGAGTTTGAAGTATCTGTTCGATCAGAAGGAATTGAATATGAGGCAGCGTAGATGGCTAGAATTGCTGAAGGATTATGATTTTGAGTTGAGCTATCATCCGGGTAAAGCTAATGTTGTTGCAGATGCTTTGAGTAGGAAGACCTTGCATATGTCTGCTATGATGGTAAAAGAATTCGAGTTGCTTGAACAGTTCAGAGATTTGAGCTTAGTGTGTGAAATGTCATCTGAAAGTGTGAAGCTAGGAATGCTGAAGATTGATAATGAATTTCTGAAAAGTATTAAAGAGGCACAGAAAGCTGATGTGAAGTTTGTGGACTTGTTGGTTGTTAGAGATCAGACTGAAGACAGTGATTTTAAAATCGATGATCAAGGTGTGCTGAGGTTTCAACAACTTTAATAGTTCATATAAAGAATCACAGCTTCAACAACTTGGCAACTTAAACATCTTTGACTCGACAAATGCGACTCCAACTCGACTATGCAACTTAGACCTCTTATATGCATGTGGTACCAATCCAGGGCATCAAGCCCCCAACGTATTGAGCGTAAATAGGCTCCCAGGGCATCAAGCCCTCAACTTATTTGAGCATTAATATACTCCCAGGGCATCAAGCCCTCAACTTAATTGAGCAAAGGCTCCAGGGCATCAAGCCTCCAACAATGAAATGCTAATGCATGGACTTGATGAAGGATTTTTACCTCTCATAAAACTATTTACACGTAAGTATATATAGGATCGTGTCCACAGGGAGTTGCGTATTTCATAAGCATTTTCACAATATTTGTCACGTTAAGTGTTTGGGTATAAATTGTTTGTTTGTGTAAAATTATTTTCCTAATTGACATAAAAGTAAAACGAGAAGAGATAGGGCTATTCCGCTTGCGGTCAGAGACATCAACCAAGCGTAACAGCTGCAATCTCTCGATCGATTAACGAATTCTAGCTTTTTAAACTATATTATCACAATCACTCGACAATATCATTCGTGTCCAAATGATATCGTTATTTCTAAGGGATCGTTTAAACATCGATTTCCCAAACATTTAAACAATCACGAAGTCGATTGGATAATTTAATCGACGATTTCCCAACCGATTAATTCACCCAAAAGCATTAAGTCCTAGATTAAAAGTGATTATCAAATATTAACATCCATGTCTAGAGTGATAACTTAAGATAGATTGTTATTCTATTTCTAGATTCAAAAGTATGTGTCCATATCATTTTGAATCTCAATAAAACAATAAAAGCAAGAATAACAACAATATTGAATAAATTGCTAGAACCATATATTAAATGATCAAAAGATTACATAATAGCTTGTTTGAATACCTCAAAACCACAAGAATGGATGTAGCTACATATGTCTATGATAGCTTTGCAAAGGATGAAGAAAAGATGAAGATTCCATGACAAGATTCATGATGTCTCAACAAATCTTGGCTTGAGTCTACTCCTAACTACCTTGCCTTGTATTTCTCTCTCTAGAAATGTCATAATCTCTCTCTAAAACCAGAAAAATATAAATAAAAATGTAATTGTATCAAAAAGAAGAGAAAAATCTATTTATATGGGCTGAGTATGGGTAATCTGGCTTAAGCCAGATGCGGAAAATCTCACGCAGCTCCAATGGATGGCTTCCACGTAACCTTAGCTTGTTGACATTTCTAGATCTGGCTTGAGCCTGCTTGGGGCGAGCTCTCTCTGGACAATTCTGGCTTAAGCGAGTTTTCTGGCTTGAGCCAGAAAACTTCTGCACTTTGGTTGATTCTTGGGTCCTGGCTTGTATTTTCCTGCACAAAAAGGGTAGAGTAAGATATATGAAGCGTAAATGCATAAAATTGGAGTTTTTCCATAGATAACTTGTAGAACAAGTCACTAAAATGCCTAAATTAACATAAGAAATATATCACTTTTGAGCACTTATCAGGACTCGACCTCTTAAACATCTTAAATTGACAACCTCTTATATAATCCAATAATTTGGAACTTCATCATCTTAATCAACTTAGACCGACTCATGCAGCTTAGTTAAATAACGGCAACACAGGCAGTATACAAAAACATCAAGACATAATAATATCAAATGCAAGTCAACAACATCTCAATTATTCACATATAATTCAAGTAATGCATATACAATTATATCACAATATAAACAACATCAAATCATCATAAATCAGCTTTACAGATCATCATTAATATTATTTATAATATTCATAGCTACCCCAAGGTTCAACTCTCAACGACTCGTGCGACAAAGATCGCAAAATCCTAAACAAGCATTTTGCAACTGGGTCACTCGCGAGGCGAGAGCCTCTGCTCGCCATGGCGAGTTCAGGTCAGATTCCCAAAGTTTCATTCTAAAATCTTTCCAGGTTCAATCTCATTCTACATTCTTTCCTAATCATTAATAGACATGTTCAGACACTCAAAAGCATCTAAGGATCAACTCAAAAGTCAAAATCACGGAATCTTGCAAGCTCTCTAGTCAAGCTCGCTAGGCGAGTTCATCTGCTCGCTATGGCGAGCTGCGACGTGCAACTCGCGAGGCGGATAAGGTTTGCTCGCGAGGCGAGCGATGAAGTTCATCACTCGCCGTGGCGAGGATCATAGCTCGGGAGGCGAGCGATGAATGTCGCTATAGGCAGAAGTGCAGTTTTTCATAAAAATCACTAATTCTCATGGTTTCAAGCCTAACTTTGATTCCATAATTCATCATACACCTAATCTAAGGTCTAGGAACAATTTCCACATCAATCTAACAAGTTTTCACCGTTTAATCAATAATTCTTCAATTTTAACCTACTTTTCGATTCCTCTAAAACTCATCCTACTTCATGTTAAACCTAACCATTGAATCACAGACTTAATAGAATTGCAAAGTTAGTCTCACCCTTACCTTAACAATGAAAATCGCAGCTCTCTAGGTGCTTCTCCCTTCTCTTGGCTTTTTCTCCCTTTTCTCCAAAATTGATCGTACGTTCTGTTTTTCTAAACTAGGTCTTTCCTACTTATATCTCCACCATCTATCTTATCTTATTTCTCTTTCTCCCCCCAAACTCTCTAAAATCTCATAACAACCCCTAAACTTAATATTATTTTATTTTCAAATCTTATTCTATTAAATAATATAATAAGCCACTTAATAAATCACATAATCATATTAATATATTATAAACTCATCTTAAAACAATCAAATAAAACAAATAATTCAAAGAGGGTGTTACAGTATTTGGCGAGATCCAATTTACATAATTTCCCCAATGTCATGCTCCTAGCTAACTTTATTTTTTTGTTTTGTTTGATGGCCGAGGTTTAAACCCCAAACCTTACATATATTATGTATTGTCAATAATAATTGAATAAGGTCACGAGGACCATGCTATTAGCTAGCTGCAGAGGCCAACAACTCAATAGTTAAATCAACTTAAACATAGCACGTAAGTGCCACACGGCTACAGAACATACTCGTGCAACTGCCTCATAATCGTCTCATAACTCTATTCAACAATATCCTTCAAAAAAAAAAAAAAACCTATTCAACAATAGGTATTAAAATTAATGATAAAAAATATTTTGAAGACCAAAAATTATAATTTCTTAGAGAGACGGAAAGCAAAATGTTTTTGATACGAAATAATTTTTTAAATATGCGATGAATTATAAAAAAAACTTTAATTTTTTTTATATGATCTATTAAGATTTTTTTAATATGATATATAACTTAAAATCTCCAAGTAATTACAAAAATAATGGAATATGTAATATCTTTAAACTATATTTGATAGATATATTTTTTCTATCAAATGTGAAAATATATGGTCCATTCGATTATTATTTTTTGCATAGTTAGAGGGATGAAACCCAAAATGAAAATTTTCTTTTTTCTTTCCTCCACTCTATAAGTTTTTCACGCGTCCTATGCAGTTGGATTTTAGAATCCGAGCTGCATGAAAACCTCGTAAAAACTTCAAAAACATGTTGAAATATTTTAGATTTTAGAACTCAAATAGGGCGCGTGAGAAGCTCATATGATAGAAAAAGTAATGTCCAAAAATAAAATAAACATAACATTTCTCTTTAGACCCCCCAATATCTCTAAGACCCCATAAATACACATGAGATAGTTATCTATTAGATTTGCATTTAAGGAGCCTCGGGAGAAACACAAAAACTACTCCCTCCGTTTCAAAATATAAGCAAAATTGACTTTTTAGATTCATTCATTTAATGATGTATGTGGTTTATAATATGGACCACATACATCATTAAATGAATGAACCTAAAAAGTGAATTTTGCTTATATTTTAAAACGGAGTGAGTATAAGTTACATGGACCGAACCTGCATAGGGGAACAAAAACTCAAATTCTGTTATTTAACCACTACTTCGTACATTCCTTCATTCACACATTTCATTCATTCCTTTGTAAAATCAAACAAAAATCATCGGAAACAAATTCATTCATTTAAACATTCATAACTTTTTTAGTTACGAATTAAACCAAATTCAAAACTAAAAACCAACATTCATCATTTACATTAAACCAAAATAAAATAAAAACATAAAAGTTATGGTGCTCTAAAGGGCCTCCTCCTTCTTGGAATCCTATATGCGGTGGCAGGGAGTATCTCAGCCTGAATCATCAAAAGAACGTCTTCGTATGTCCGACTATTTGGACACCCATCCTCCACCATGGCCCTAACACTAACGATGATCTACGGTGAATCCGAGTTATCCCTAGCATGCTCCTCCTCAATAATTACTTCCTGATTCGTCGACCCATGGGGTTCTCTCTCGATAGGGGTAGTATCTTCGGGAGATATACCAAATAGAACTAGGACATTTATCCTGCTACATGCTACCATGGTGACTCCACTTTGGACCCCTACCAGCCTCAAGTATAACATGCAACAAGAAATCCAAGAGAGCTTGAGCTACATGGACTTTAACATCAAGTACAGATGGTGGAGGCCTGGGAATGTCCTGCACCTGACTGTACTGCCTCTACACCTAGACTGACAAGTGGTGGTAACCTTCCCTTGACCGCACATAATTGAATATGATATTTAGTAGCCTCAGATAAATAATGATATAGATAATTTAATTTCGTACCACCCCATGACCGTCCATGAACTGTGTCGAGGTCCATGGTGGCTCAAAAAATATTACCTCTATGTGCTTGTTGTTCTTGTCCGTGAACATTGTGCATCCAATCTGATAGAGTAAGAAAGTCCTTACACACCGATTCAGATGGTTATCTCTGTCCTCCTCTCTCCCAGTTGTATTTTTCAAGCTAATTGCCTTGGTGAGATGTTCCTCGTATATTTCCTTCAGCCATGTGAAACAAATAGGAACACCATTCATACTATCGCACTCCTCAACCACATAATCTTGGTCAACACCAAACAAAATCAACCATGAGTTCAACACCTTCGTCTTGGAAGATTTTTTCCATATGATTCATCAACCTGCCATGGATCGAGATATGTAGAAGACATGACACATCATTCAACGTGATAGTTATCTCCCCCATAGACAGATGAAAACTGCTGGTCTCCTCATATCACCGCTTAGACAAAGCGGCACATAGATACATTCTTTTAAAAACACTTGAATTTGATCAAACTTAAACCATCATTAGTTAAAAGCCTAGCAACAATGTACCCTTGAAATTAGACAGTATAGACTTATCAGAAAGGGCTACCACCAAATCCCACAAGTGGCGGGTTAGAAGATTGTCAAAATGGAGAGTCTACCTACATAGTATCTATAGACACGACTTAAACTTGAAAGAGTTTACGAGAAAAAGGATAATCTAGTGCCTTAAAGCTTTTGACATGCGACTTTTATCAATATTTTTTTCTCTATTGTTTCTTTATGTCATATTTCATGTCTTATGATTTTTAAACCATGTTGCCAAGTACCACTTGAACCTAAAATGTCAATGAGATGACATAAATGTCTTTTAAAAGAATAGAGGAATTGTATGTGTCATTTAGAAATCTTATTAGAGGGGCGATTGCATTTTTTTCTTTATACTGCCTCAATTTTTAATGATTAGGCCCTCTTGGGAATTTTGTTTGCCCTTCTTTATGACTTCTTTTCTATTTTTAAAAGCATATATTATTTATTTAGAAAGTTATACTTAATTACATATATTTTTTTTTTAATTAGTAATAAACACTATGATGAAAAAGTAAACGAATTCTCTTTTTTAAAAAATAAACATGATAAAACAATGTAAATTATTAATATATTTAGAAATGATATTACATTTTTCTGAAGGATTAATTAGTGGCCGATTTAAATATGAACTCGAAAGGGTTCCTCTGGTCCTATGTATCCCTTAACATTTTAGGGAATAAGTTTTTATTGTAAGATTTTAGTATTACCTTGTTAAGTACTAGCTTATAAATGGACACAGATTTTATATATATGTTTTTATTGTTTCTAAACAAAATCAATAAAATTGAGAAAACAACTATATTTACAATAATTCGATTCAACCGTCAAAACATCTTTGCACTTTTTTTTTTGAATGACAAAATGTCAGTATGTTACACCTTACAGTTTTTTCTTTGAAAGACTTGAATCCTGGACTTTGAACTCCTCAACACCTTTAATCTCTCAGCTCAAACCAGCTAAGCTATTCAACCCCCAACATCATTGCACTTATTGTCCCAAGTCATCTCAAATAAGAACTAAATTCTTCTTAGACTAAGATTTTTTTAAACTACTCAAAAAGGAAGAAAGAAAAGATCTTTATGAACTAAAGTACTAAGAAATAGTGACACCTAAATTTGACTACACCTATTTCCTCTAAAGATCTGCAAGAGAACTTCTTCTACTTATTTGCCAAGAAGTTCATACAAATTGGTGGATGAATCTTAAACCAAGCAAGAAGAGATGAAGGAAGAACCCATATCCCATCTCCACAAATCAAACCAGAAGCAACAGCTGGAATCATCAAACCTGCTTCCTTGTTTTTCATCCAACTCCAAACAAACACTACCAAACTCCCCACACACATGTCAATGGCAAAGTAAGCACCTACAACAAAAGGTACAGCCATTGCCATTGGAAGTGGGACCCACTTCCCTATGTTTTTAGGGTTCAAATCTCTCAACAAATTAGCCAACAAAGCAAATGCAAAAAACCCACAACAGAATTGCAAGCAATGGCTTGGTAGTGCTGAAAAACCTTCAACACCAAAAATTGCCATGTTTCTATATATGATAGCATAAGGTGCTTTATATTCACCATTAGGGTTTCCAACATCATATGTATTGTAGAAAATAAAGAATGTGAGTGGTGCTACAACACAACCTATTGCCGTACCAATTGCTTGTGTCGCAAGCATTGATCTCGGTGAAGTTAGAGTTAAATAACCAGTTCTGAAATCATGCATTAAATCAGATGAAGTTGAAGCTAGTGATTTTATTAGCCCACATGCTACAAGTCCAGAAACAACACCATTACTTTTTCCTCCTAGGGCTGCAAGAATGAAAAGTGCTACTTTTCCATAGTTATAGGACATGTTCATGTCGGTTAAGCCGGCACCATAAGCATTGCAAAAACCAAGAATTGGTGCTAGGAGATAAGCTACGACCACAAAGTACCACTTCACTTGTGGGAACATTAAAGGGATCACAATGATGGATATTATGGTGAGCACTGCATATCCTGCACATGCTAACCATATTGGAATGCTTTCTTTTATAAAGAATTCATCGCGTGTAAGATCGTCTAGAGTCTGGTTCTGGTTATTATCTGCAGCTGAAGCTGTAGTGAAAAAATATCTATATTAGATTCAGTGTTGTCAAATAAGTAGAGAACTAGCCGTACCAGGTCTAACATAGAACAACTATTCATATACCAATTTCATTGGAAATAAATAAATTACTTCTTCTATTGATATGGTAGTATAGTGTATTTGAATATAGGCTTATAGAGTGGTAATTAGCAAGGTAAGCAAGCATTATTAAAACCTAAACTTAGTTTATCGATTGCGAATGTCAGAAAGCAAAAAAGACGCAATAAAAACACCATGGCGCTGCCATGCTTCATGAATTGGCCATGGTGGTTGTCACAAAGTATGTCAGCGCAATCCGCCATGGCCGATAAAGCTGTCAAGCTTGAAAATTACATAACCCATGAACTGCAAAAAGTGATAAAAAGGTCATTTATTTACCTGCATTTTGATCCCTCATTTTCATGCAGGCCTGAAAATTTAAGGCACTAAAATATATAATTTTGATAAAATTGTAGAGCCCATCACCAAGGATTAATGCAATGGAAATAAAAACCTGCATCATGAAAATTAAGGAAAGTTAAGGCTTAAAATGAAAAAAACACAACTCAAATCAAAGTAGTACTAATAGTGTGTCCTTCAATTTTTGTTCAATCAAATACCTTATAACCATTAAGACTCTTCATGCTACTCTCTGGTAAACTTTCAGGGAACCAATTTCCTTTTAGTACTCTGATCAATGGCCACATAATGCCCCATGAAACCACAGCACCAAAAAGCAATGATAAATTGACAAGATGAGAACAGATCATTCCTGCTCCAACATATGTCATGCTGAAATCAAAGTAAAATCTGCAAAAAATATCAAGCATTCTAGTCAGTTATAATTGACAAACGTTTCATGGTTCAGATTCATAAAACAAAAGACAGTTAAAGCAGTTGAAGTTAGAGGACCGGTTCAAACTCTAGCTATAGAGAAAATACTAACACAGCAACTATTAAACTAACATTTACTTATTAAAAAAAGAGAGAGATGGAATCAAAGCACACACGTGTTTTTCCACGCTTTCAACCCGAAAGTAGGAAACTGAGCGAATCCGCATTGGCCATCACCAGCATAGAACCATTGGAAGAAAGACCAAAGCAAACTGAATGAGAAGAATTGCGTGAAACCCTTAACCTGCTTCCTGTGAAAGATGCCAAATTAGTTTTATATGTTTTCATCTTGAAATAACAAATATAGAATACAAATAGCACAAACATAATTTGTTTCATAATCATACTTGGCCATGACATTTCCTTTAGGAGTATGGAATCCATTAATAAGAACACCTGTAGCAGTTCCACTTGGATAAGGTAATTTAGAGTCTATTATCATCATCTGTTATATAACATAGCAAACAATATTCGAGTTAGTCTAAACCTTATTCATCTTAAAATAAAGACCTCCATCACTTCAACATTACATAAACTAGTAAACTTCGAGAATACCAAATGTACTCAAGTAATCAAGTGAAAAGGCATAGAAAACAATTCATATGGAAAATTGATCTGATTTCATCAAAATTTTCTCCAATCACTATATATGTCATTGGATGAATATTCAACAGTTCATATTCTGAGTGTTTATATTAGACCTGATTTGATGAAGTCAGAGTATGAACAGTCTAACCTTCATCCAATATGGCAGAGATGCAGTGATTGTAGGAAATTTTGACCGCGAAAATTAGACTGCTATAGAAAACTATTTGACAAAACTTTATACTAAATGGCATACAGTAGAATAATAGTAATTTGACTGCACAAAATCCGGATTCATTCATAAGCAATACCTTACGAAAAGGAATTAAAGCTGTCAGCCCAACAAAGTAAGAAACAAAGAGAAAACCAGTCATCCAGCCAATTCCAGGCTCCTTGGTGTCAGGAGTATTCCCTGGGGTACTAGCCCCCCCGACTCGATCATATGTGCTCCTATTTAAAGCCAAAAGGTAAGATCCAAAACCACCTATAAATAAACAAGTAAAATTTAGAAAACTTTAAATACATATACTTTCAGTTCTTCATTTATACATACAAAATAGAAATTAAATAATGATTGCTAAGCAATTGGTTTGACTCAAGTGGTTAATGAGCTTCACTGAAGGTTTAATTGTTCAGGAGTAACCGAGGTCAAACCCTGGACTAACCCTGACAAGAGTTTACTTATCTCCTGACCGAACTCTGGATTACCAGGGCTCCATTCCCCTAGGAACTGGAGGATTAAAGGCAATCTTCATTTTCGAAAATAATTCATTTTAAACTGTAAACAAAGACATTGAATTGAAAATAAAACAAAAACTCACCTCCAAAAGATGCACTGTAACATGCAACAGCACAAGTCTGAATTATGGTATTTTCCTGTCTAGTGAAAGGTGTTGAAACAATATTTGCTTTCTCAAGAATCTTAGTCCAAAGTTTGATGAACACAAAGCCAAGAAGTGCAACTGAAACATTGAGATTAGGGACTAAACCAGTTGTGAGGTTCAGCTTCATCACAATCACACTATAAATTATGCCAATAAGAATGCTTGCTATTAGTCCTCTAATTGTGATCTGTTTCATCCATGGTGCTACTGTACTTGCATCTTCTAACTCATCTCCAACCTTTTCTATGTCATTTCTCTCCAAAATTTCAATCTCTTTAAGTTCTTGCTCTTCATTGCTTACATTGCCCATTGGAATTATCAAATCCTTTAAAGAATGTAGATTAAATATTATGGTAAGCACAACTAATTTGCAACTTATAACTTCTCTTTGCAATTCTTTTCTATAAAGTGATTTGAATGTGAAATGATTTATGTTTGAATACATTTATATAAAAATGAGTTATAAATTCAAGTCTAAAAATCAATTGTAGAAGCCAAAACTATAAATTCTAGCTTTAAGTTAGAATCAATTCTGAAGCTAACAATGAGTTCCACTTGAAAACATCCAAACATATCAAAATCAATTCTACCCCCTAAAATTAAATTTGTCTCATCAAAAAGTGGAACCAAGCATTCAAACATTTGAATTTTGATTTTGAGACATGGACTTCCACAATTAATTTCTCACAACTCTTGTATAAGATTGAGTGCTTGTTTGGTATCGCAATGAGTTTGGCAAAATCATCTGGAGTCACTGCTGTTTTGAAAAAGCTACGTTTTCTAGCTTTAACAAAATTATCATGCCACCTTTATTTTATCCAATCCACCTTGATACCAAACATGCACCAACGCTGCTAAATTCTAATAGCATAAGAAATGCAAGTTAAGAAGAAAAGAAAAAGTTTCTTCAAAAAAAAAAAAGTTGTTGAAATATGAAACCTCTTAAATATTTAAAAACATCATCGTACCTTTGGAAAATTGAACAAGAGAGTGTGATGAATGAAGCTTAGAAACTCAGAGATATGAGATAAGAATCTCACAAACCAACCAAAGGACAAGTTCTGAAACTCTTATCAAATCAAATATATATATATGTCAATCTGAAACGTGTGATTACACGACATTAATAACATTTGCAGTGCAATCCGACATATATGTCAGCCATAATAACAAAAGGAAAACAAAAGTACATTACAAAAAATGAAACAACCTTTGCGTTGTAATGTCGTGCAATGTAGTAATAGATTAGATAGTTCATGTTTTGTACTATTATGATAGAGAAAGAATGTACTTGAAATGAGGTTCTTTTGTTTCACATAGGTTCCATCCGTAAATGTAGATGTCGTAATCTTTACTGTAAATGTCGACATTTCTCTTAACAAATCTTGGTTGACATGAGAGTCTAATCTCTTTCGCTAAATAAAGTATTTGGTGTGTGGCTTACACATTGTAATTAATCACAAAAAGTAGTAAATGAGTAATAAATGTGATCATGTAAATGGAGAGAGAAAGTTGTAAATGGTCAATTAGTCCTAAATCACACAGGACAATGAAAAAATGTATCGATAACAGAAAATATAATAGAAAAATGTGGATTTATTTTATTTCATGGTGAAGGGAAATAGTAGTTTTAATGATAGAATATATATATATATATATATATATATATATATATATATATTATATATATGGAGAAAATACATTTTCGTTGAAAGAATCTCTTTGATATTTTTTTTTATATGATATGGAGTAAGGGTGTTTTTGGTGGGGTTTGGTTTGATTTTGAGGTTAGTAATATGAATTACAAGATAAAAAAAATGTGGTTTGATTTGGATTGATTTGGTTGTTGTGACCTTTTGCGAGACAATATAATTTCTTGTTAAAAACAATTCATTTTTAAGGTTATTTTCATCAACATAGACCAAATTAAAAACATGAATCAAAAAACATCTGAACAAATTATATGAATTGATTTTTAGTTTGAGCCGTTATCATTTTTTGGTCATGTTGTTCGGATGTATTCTATTAAACATGTCTTTCTATAAAGTTTGGTCCTTGTTCGGATCAATTTTTGACACATCACATGTTATTTCCATCAACATCATCAATCTTTTTTTTTTTTTTTTTGAAGAAATCAACATCATCAATCTTAAAACCCAAAAAAACCACCAACTTTGACTCAATATCTACTAGAAGTTAAATCAATATGAAAGTTTGAATTGATTTGACGTTGAAGTGATGAGATGATGAAGAAATTTGGAAAGTTCTTTTTTTTTTTTTTTTTTTTTCCACCTTAATTAGCTATGGTTTCATCGTTAGCAACCATGACTAGCTTTAATTTGAGCCACTGTATATGGTTTTTTTATTTTTTTTAGGGAGTGATCCTATGCTTAGCTGAATAAATTAAAATCTAATTTTTTCTATATGATACATCAAGATTTTTTTAACATGATATATACCATAAAATTTAACAAATAACTACAAAAATATCTACTAAACTACTATTCCTTTTCATTTGTCAAATTTATTTTATTTTATTTTTTGAAAAATAGAAAGTTGAAGCCCAAAATGAATGAAAACAAAGGAACATTATTTTTGTACACTACCTTAATTTTCGAAACATATTACATACCTGAAACATGTCTTAAAAATTAGGGTTTTTCTTAGTTTGTGTGTTGAACAAAGTAGATTCCTTGTACCCACATGATTTATTCTTTGTTTATTTCATAATTGAGCATAGGTGGTTGGACTAAAACTGTCATTTATGCGCGTTTATGGAATTGGAAATAGGGAGATAGGACTAAAACTGCAAAAAACATATAGTTTAGGAACGATTTTGTTCGATTTAAAAGAGGTATGACAAATTTCGTGAGTTGGTCAAAATGCAAAGATCAAAAGTATAATTAAGCCAATTTTCAAAGATATGTGACCAACTTGGCATGAAAAAAAATTATATGACCTGTTTGAAAGTTTAAATTAAGTTACAGGATATTGTGTTGTTTTGCCAATAAAATAAGACATCATTTAATTGACCATTCAACCCATCATTTCTACCAAATACACACGTAAAACTGATTCTCTTTTATTTGCAAAACTGACATGTTTGTATTATTGTGTTGAAGTACACAATTCCCTTGCTAACAAATAGCATAGCTCTTGTCATAAAACATAAACAAAATGTTAAACCAGGTTTTAGAAATTAATATCTTCAGCTACCCTTCAAAAACAAGCATTCTAGCTAAGCGATGGCTAATGCAAAAGGACAAATGAATGCCACGTAAATTAGCAGAGCTAAACTGGAAAATACCCTGTTTTAGAGAATATGAGAAAGAAAGAAAAAACATCCCTAATTGTATTGTAGATAATAACTCAACATTTTCTAACAGTTACATGGCACCGCCCCCTCTTCGCAAAGGTGCTCCAAAGAGTCATCAGATTGGTGTCTGAAATCAAAATTCAAAAAAAGAAAATAAATAGGAAGTTTCTCTATTTGGGAGTAATAAGCAATAAGCCAGGCAGCGCAACTCCGGTGCTTATTTTAAATGCAGAGGAGAATCTGCTAGTCTGAAATATGGAAATTTTGTACACTAAAAATTATAAACTAGATTTGTTGATTGCATTGATCAGAATCATGTCTCTATTTTGTCATGAAGGGTGACCACTAAGTTATGTGCGTCATCTAGCAATTTCAAAACATCAAGATGTCCTGACATGCTATTGCATTCCCTAATGATCTCATCCATGCTGCTATACTTTTCAATGATCAATTTCCTCCTCTGCAATACCGAAGCTGCTATTGCGTAAAGCAACAGATCATCTGTTGGTGGTGCACGCTTTCGAACTTTGTTCCATGCAGAATGCCCAATACCTGCCCTTATTGCAGCTTGATCTGCCCACATTACTTCCCAAAGGCAAATTGTCTGTTCAAATGTCAGTTCCCTCCGAAACAATACCACCACCATCCTATAAACAAAAAAGCAATCTTCAGCCTGAAGCTTCTCCAAATGCTTAAATAGATGGCCATCCTTATACTTGATGATTTTTGCAACTAACTCTAGTTGCCTCCTTATACCCACCTCATCAAGCCTAAAATTTTGCCGTGCCTTCTTCATGAATCCAACAAAACACCAAAAAGCCTCGTGATCCTCAGATATAATACTAACTATAGGAGATAGCAGGTCACTCATACCCTGGCAGTAGCCAATTTCAGAGTCATATAGTGCATATGCTTCAAGAATAGCAACTAGTCGGGCAGCATGATAGATTCTGCCAGCCTCTAGGTGATCATAATCCTCCAAGCCAACAGCCTCAGCAGTCTGACGTGCTATACTGTCTGATACGGAAGCTTGAGAGGGGTAGTGTGCCATCCATTCTGCATTGGCACGTAATGCATCGAGTCGGATAATCCGTTGCCAGGTGGAGAAGTCTTCATTAGTTGGTAGCTTTGGTGGAACCTTTTCTTGTAAGGGAGATGAGACTTCCTTGGTAGTTTTCACAGGATTGTTATCCTTCTGATCATCACCAGGAGGAGCTGTTTGAATTACTTCAGGACCTTCAACGGAATCCTTGGTAGTTCTCAAGGAGTTATTATCTTCCTGAACATCACCATAAGGAGCTGTTTGAATTACTTCAGGACCTTTGGCGGAATCCTCGGTAGTTTTCATGGGTTTGTCATCTTCCTGAACATCATCAAGATGAACTGTTTGAATTACTTCAGGAGCTTCGGAAGAATCCGCATCCGGCATAGATGCATCAGCATTGTTGACATTAACATAATCGTCTCCTTCCAACGAATATTCAGCTTCTGGAGTTTTGTCCTGACTAGACAGAGTTTCCCTGGCACTGGCTGCATCATCAGAACTAGAAGAAGAACTAGAAGAACGAGAATCTTGAGCAAGACTTCCATCACCTCCTTCATAGCTGATTTCACCAATTTCATTTAACTTACTGTTTTCATTGCTTTGCTTGATGAGTTTCGTGCATTGTCTACGGAGTTCTTCATATTGCTTTCTGTGTATTAAAATTTGGCCACAAAATCAACCAGATGTTAACACATGAATATAGATTTGTAATATTTATCATACACAGATATATAAATAATCTGGGAATTAAACTTGTATGCTAACCTATTTTGAGTTTTTACAGCATCTCTTTCATCTTTGGTGCTGTTAAAGTCATACCTGTCTAAGTCATACAAGTGTAATCAGTAAATGAATAAAGGAAAAAAGTAAAACACAATCTAACAGTCTAATAGAAAGAAAGGACAAGGTAATTCATTCCCTTCCTAATGCATAATTGTATATTAACTTAAAGATAACTAAGATAAGATTCATTGTAATTATGCAAGGGTGAAGACTATCTAAAAATGAAATAGAGAGAATGGCATACTTACACTCCAAGTAGGAATGGCCAAACTTCAGCCCTTATTCTAGGATGAACACCCTGCATCAGATATTTAAAATGCACTCAATCCAAAAAGAAACAAAAGACGCACAAATTTAAAGTACAGGTGAATAATTGGTAAACTCACTCCATTGCGCACTCTTTTCAGGAACTTAGTTCCACCATCACGGAGTCTACCATCTTCTGTAAACAAGCTTTTCCATTGCTGAGGTGAAAGGGGGTGTTTTCTTTTCCTGCATGAGCATGGGATTTAAGTTGACCAATTAAAATATGAGTAACAATTAAGTACTGCAATAAAAGTAAACAAAAGCGCTCTAGCACAATGGAGGAACTTTTTGAAGCCAATTATCGTTTTCCCCCATTGAAAAAGTCATTGTCATCGACTTCATACATTTTATTCTATTAGTGTTTCTGATTTTTGAGCGAGACGTTTTACACAACTATCTAAATTTATTAATCATGAAGCAGTTATTATTGTGTTAGAGCTACTTGCTTCTATTTATCTGTCTATTTTAAGAAAAGTCTTCTACTAATGTGAAAAATTTTTACACCTCTGTTTCCAGTCACTTTTCTCCCAAATCCGTGCATCGCACCGGTCTAGATTTAAGATTGGAGCTGCTGTCAGCTGTGTACTTTTCAGCACACCCAAAGGACAAACCCTAGTATCACCCAAAAAGTAAAAGTACTAACCTCAGCATATGATACATTAGTAGCACTATTTACTACTACGTCATTTTTTCAAGAGATGGAGGAACCTATATTCTCCAAGCACTATAACTCGCAATTTCTTAGTTATTTGCAAAATCCAGAATACTATATAATTTCCCCTAAAGTACTACTAGATACAGCAATTCCATAACATAGAGCATTACTGTATTTTTACAAGCAATAAACTTAATTAGGCCCAGAAAATATCCTTCTTAAGTTCCAACATGAACATTAGACAAGCTCAAAATATATGCTAACATTGATTTTTCTTTTCAGGCTAGAAATACATAAAAAATAAATGTTGCTGCAATCTTTCCTTCAAAGGAAATTGCAACAACAGATTTTTGAATATCAATCTGGAACATTATCGAGTTAAAAAAACATCATCTAAAAACAAATAAAATCCTAGTAAAAGGTAATTTAGTGGCATGCAATTGATTTGAATCAGAGATACAGTTAAAAGAATTTAAAGGAATTTTAACATTAACAACAAGGCCAAATACACATTAGGGTCCGGGTGTCCTTAGAGTTTAACGTATGTAACAGATTAGTCCTTTTACTTTCAAATTGACTTTACTAACTTCCTGACCGATTCGAGATTACAAAAGACCTTTCCCCGGGAAACCGGATGCTTAAGACAAAAAAAGGAACTTGAAATCCAATAATTTCATCATCAACACAAAACAAAGATATCCATTTCCCTATAACCAAATTTTCTCCACAACTTCATAATTTAATTAACATAAATCGCATTATTTTCAATTTTGTAAAAAAAAATAAAAAAAATCAAGAATAAAGCGATTGAAACACAAAATAGATAGATCTAGTTAGGAGTGTTGAATTAATTACCTACTGTAGAAAATGACAGCGACGATAGCGACACCGGCGAGGGCGGTGAAGACGACCGCCGGAGTAGAGTTTGGTGGCGTTGCGGCCATGAGAGAGAATCTACCCTTGCGGCCGGTTTTGGCACCGGCGGCAACAGAGAGAATGGCAGTTGTGTCGGTGTTGAAGTGGGAGGAGGATGTGTTCATCTCATCTCATTTCATGGATCAGAAATTTGGAATTACGTTAATGCCCTTTTGTATCATTTCTCTCGCATCATTCTTCTTCATTCACATTCCGAGTTATTTCTATGTCTTTTCTGCAAAAAGAGGGTGAAATGGAAATAGAAGAAGGAAGAAAGTTCCACGTTCTAGATGATTGATTGATTACGCATAGAAGAAGAAGAAGATAAGCATTTTAGTTAATTTTTGGTTATGATCGACAGTTTTTCCATTTATATATATTATTGTAGGGGACTTATACGGGAATTATTCATTTCATAGGGGCAATAAATCATTTCATGCATTTAAGATTATAACGACTGAATTTATTAATTGGTCTAATAATTTTTTTTTTTTGTGAATTTAGTCACCGACAAAGATTAAATCTAAACTAATCTCACATTTTATACCGGAGACAAATCAATCGCTATATTTTAATGGATCAGTGGTCAATACATCATCTCTTCTATATAAAAATGTCTGAGAAATTGGATTGAGAAAATTGTAAGACATCAATTGAGGTCTTCACTCTAAGATGTTAACGACTAAATTGATGGATTTTTCATATATTTCAAACACTAAATTAACTTATTTATATTTCTATAGTTTATAGACTAAATTAAAGAGAGTAATTGTTTAGAAATTAATTTGTTGATTTATTCATTGTGAAATTTTATGACAGAAGTATTAACATAACCTGACATCATTAATATTTCAAAATAATTCTTAAAAGTTAGAATCATTAAACATTACTCAGATTAGTCTATCTAATTCAATTTTTATCAAAATAAAAATCCATCAATTTTGTCTAATGATAAAAGAACAAATTTTGAATTAGGGTGTCCTGAGTTTGAACCTCACTAATACAATTGAAAAGTGTTTTAGACTGCATCATCCCCTCACCCTAAACTTTTGTCATAAAAAAAAATATATCTGAATTTTGGCCACTTAATTGCCAATGCATCTCATATCATTAACTTTAATATATCAACCAAGGGACAAATTTGATTGACATTTTATACAATTTCAGAGAATAAGTTCAACATTTTGTGTATATCCCATATATATCTTGCAGGCCAAGCCAAGTGAGAAAGCAATTAAAAGAAAATTATGCAATGCCTTGCAGGCTTATAAAAAAAAAAGTGATGCCTAGTAGTGTGGTTTCAATTTCTTGATGAGTCACTATTTTGTATTATATATTCTTTATAAGTTGATGTATAAAATTCATGTCCTGAAATATATACATGCATGTTTTCTTACCAATTCTACTGCTATTGATTTTGTACAACTCTCTACTCTCATGTTATCATTGATTTGTGTTCTTTTATTCTAATAAACTTGGTCAAATTATCCAGCATAAAATATATCTCTTCTACTCTTTGGTGACTTTTATCACTAGCAAGAAAAATATGAACCCCATCTCTGTCTTCTATCCAACTGCACCCTGGACTCTTTTGCATTCCCTTATCATTCATTAACTCTCTGGTTTTAGCAAGATCATGCCATCTTCCCGCAGAAGCATACAAGTTTGCTAACAAAACATAGTTTCCGGTGTTACTCGGCTCCAATTCTATGAGCTTTTCTGCTGCAATTTCACCTAAGGCAACTTCCTTGTGAATAAAACAACCTCCAAGTAGAGCACTCCAAGTCACTGAATCAGCTTCCATTGGCATGTTTTTGATAAGTTGATACGCTTCATCGAGCTTTCCTGCACGACTCAAGAGGTCGACCATACATGTATAATGTTTTAATGTTGGCGTGATGTTGTATGTTTCCATTAAATAAAAGCATTCATAACCAATCTTAATTGATCCCGCATGAACACATGAAGAAAGAACTGATAGGAAAGTTACATGGTCCGGTCTAACTCTGCTGTCCAACATTCTGCGAAAAATAACAATTCCTTCTTCCCCGTGTCCATGCATTGCATAAGCAGTGAGCATAGCATTGTGGCACACCAAATTCGGGTTTGATATCTTGTTATAAACTTGATAACAGTGTTTAATACTCCCGCATTTTGCATACATGTCTACTAAGGTGGCTCCAATATGAGCATCAGAGTCGTACCCTGCTCGTATGGAATATGCATGGACCTGCTTTCCACGGTGGATTGTCGCCAACTTGGAACATGCTGCTAAGATTATTCCAACTGTGTATATGTCAGGCCTCAAACTTGAAACCTGCATTTCGTTGAACAATTGCATTGCTAAATCATATTGTTTATTTTCCACAAGGCCAGCTAAAATGCTATTCCAAGTATACACATTTGGCTCAAAACCATCACTTTTCATTCTTTCAACAAGTTCTCTAATCTTTCCAATTTGATTACACCGAGCATAGCCAGATATCAATGCATTCCATGTTGATGTATCTCTTTCACTTATTTCATCAAATGCCATTTGAGCAGCTATAATGTCATTGCATTTACAATACATTTCTACCAAAGCTCCACCGACAAAACTGTTGGATTGCAGACCTTTGACAATTGCAATAGAATGTATCTCTTTCCCTTGTCGAATGCAAGTCATATCAGCAAATCCAGTAAGGATACTTCCAAGAGTGAATGAATCAGGTTCAATTCCTTCCATGAGTAAATCTCGAAACAACATCAGAGCATCATCAAACATGAAATTATCAACATGTCCTGATATCATACAATTCCATGATATTCTATCCCTCTCCACGCCTTCTTGTTCCATCTGATAAAACAGTTCCTTTGCCTTCCCGACATTTCCATTTTCCAAATATCCAACTATCATGGTATTGTATGACGCTGCACATTTCCTCGCAAACTTGGAAAATATTTTGAAGGCGCTTTTCATATCGCCACATCTTCTATACATGCCCACTAATGCATTTGCAACAAAACCATTAGAGAACAACTCATGTCTAACAATGTAGCCATGCAGCTCTTTCCCAACGAAAAGCCATTTCATCCTAGAACAAGCAGGTAAAACACTGGCCAGCGTTCGAGCATCCGGCGCCACCCCGGCTCCCACCATTCTAGCAAACAATTCAACCGACTCCACATCATAAGCATTACTCGAGAATCCTCCAATAACCGCACTCCAAGTAACAACATTAGGTTCCAATTCACTCAACAACATATTTTCCAACAAATCCAAAGCCTCATACACCACCCCATTAGCAACACACGCAGTTATAATAGAATTCCATGAGACACAGTCCTTCTGAGTCATACCTTCTAAAACCTTCTTAGCCTCATCTAAACTCCCACATTTACCATACATATCAATCAAAGCATTCCCCACATAAACATTAGTAACAAACCCATGTTTCAAAACCATCCCATGAACTTGTCTACCTAGTTCCAAATCACCGAGACCACAACAAATGTTCAAAACAACCGGAAACACAAAAAAATCCAATTTTTCTCCCAGCCCATCACATAAAAACTCTTCAAAAAGCATAAAACCTTTGTAAAACAACCCCATGTTAAGATGAAGACGTAAAACCGCAGTCCAAGAATGCAAGTTTTTAAGAGTCATTTTATCGAACATGTGCCAGGCGTCTTCGAAAGAGGAGTTAATGGAGTACATTTGAAGTAACTTGGTTTGAACAAAGTTGTGGTTGTAAAAACCAGTTTTAATTGAGTGTGAGTGAAGTTGTTTTCCTAAAGTGAGGGAGTTGGAAGATTGTAGAATGGTGGAGTAGGTGGTGGAAGTAAGTGGAGGGGTGTGAAGAAGGGAAAAATTGGGTGGTTTTGTTTGGTGTTTGGGAAGTGGTGGAAGTGTGAGGGGGTCTGAAACCAAGGTGTGCATGTTTAGATGAGAGAAATGGAAGATACACAAAAGGAATATGGAAAAGCAATTCTAAAAAGAGTTTCTTAACTTTTTAATTGCTCCATGTACCACTTGGCTAAGAGAAAACTGCATGTTATTTGGATGGTGTGTTTATGGTCTATTTTGAAAGCAACAAATGATGTTATCTTGATTTTAAATAAATTTTGGACAAATAGAAATTATATCGGCAAAATTACACTTTTAATTTCAAGTAACAATTTCATCCTTTATCTTTTTTTAATTTCAATTTAATAGTATTAGTTTTACTCCTTCAACAAAAAAAAAAGGTGCCGTCTCGTAAGTACAACTCAATTAATAGTTATGAAGACGTTTGAATTCCATAAGTCTGAGCTCGAATCTCAAATTCTCTATAAAAGTGTGTGAGTTTAGTTACTTGATTATTTAACGAAAAATGTAAAGTTTTAAAGGTTTAATTGTTTTACAGTGTATGTTTCATCATATATAGGAACGTATGTGAATTTCAAAAATATATAGAAACATATGTAGTCTAAGACTTGGTGTATGTTTAGAAATATGATGTGTGTTGTCTACCACTCAACCAAACACTCAAATGTACTTTACGTTTTCCTATTTTAAATAAAACATGATTTTAATCCTCTCATTTCTAAATACGGAGATTTTAATTCTTTATTTCACAAGTTTTATGAAGTCTTTCTACAATGGTTGATTTATTATGTCATGTCATATTAACTAATGATGTGAAATTACAAATAATGGTTTAAAATTAGCAGCATCATATGATTAAATGTAATTCCATGTTATTTAATAAAAATGACATGTCATAGTTTTAAACTAAGCTAGAGGAAACTAAAAGTTATGCGTTCAAAATTAGCTATGAGAATATAGCGGCGTTAAACCTTTTAAGAGAGAGATAGATTTGTCGTCTATTATGATCGTATACGGTTTGAGAAATTAGTTTTAATAGTTTTTTTTTTTATATAAACTATATATTCTTCGCACGCAAGATACTCGTGTCATCTCATCTAAACACTCTTGAGTATTAGTCTTTATAGTTAAGTGTAAAATATATTAGTTTATACAAAAACAGACAAACTAAACTAGAGGAAAAATCTTAGAACCTATAAGGTTGGAATACTAAAATATAAAAAATTAGTACTGAATTATGTTTGAACCCTAAAATCACTTGAGTGAAAATTTACTATTCAACTTGATGATCCTCACGCATCGAAAATACAATAGAATAGGGGACCACGAAAATTGCATGAAATCCTTTACATGACATCTTTGGATTTTCATCAAACAATATAGTATGAGATATGTGCTGTGGAAAAAAAACATGACAAAATCATAATCTTCGTTTGAAAAACCAAAAAACATCGACAACCTGCGAATTGCGAAATGAGAAAAACATTATACTAAGAAGAAAGCCGAAACAAAAAACCACAACACAACATCAACTCACTCAACTCAACCTTATATCGCCAACAAATCTTGTTGTAATGATCCAATGCAAAAGAATATCCCCATTACCCTTTTCATCCACCGCACTTTCCACAATCTTCCGCACCCTCTATCAATCCGCAGCTCCATCTACACCTCCACAATCCTCCATTCCAGACAATAACACCACCACCACCAACAAAAACAAATGTAACATCTCACATTACATCATAGACGACACAAACCTCCTCCGTCCAAGTCTCAATCCAAACTCAACAACCGGTCTTCATGTTCTAGACCTCATCAACAATGGTTCACTTGAACCGGACCGAACCATTTACAACAAACTCTTAAAAAGATGCACCATGCTAGGAAAACTGAAACAGGGAAAATTGGTTCATACCCATTTGATGAATTCTAAGTTTAGGAATGATTTAGTTATTAAAAATTCAATTTTGTTTATGTATGCTAAATGTGGGAGTTTGGAAATTGCGCGCCAAGTGTTTGATGAAATGTGTGTTAAAGATGTGGTGACATGGACTTCAATGATTACTGGGTATTCGCAAGATGGGTATGCGAGTAGTGCTACTACCGCGCTTGTTTTGTTTCTTGAGATGGTTAGAGATGGGTTGAGACCGAATGAGTTTGCGTTGTCGAGTTTGGTGAAGTGTTGTGGGTTTTTAGGGAGTTGTGTTGATGGGAAGCAGATTCATGGGTGTTGTTGGAAATATGGGTTTCAGGAGAACGTGTTTGTTGGGAGTTCGCTTGTGGATATGTATGCGAGGTGTGGGGAGTTAAGGGAATCACGGTTGGTTTTTGATGAGCTTGAGAGTAAAAATGAGGTTTCGTGGAATGCTTTGATATCTGGTTTTGCGAGGAAAGGTGAAGGAGAGGAGGCTTTGGGTTTGTTTGTGAAGATGCAAAGGGAGGGTTTTGGAGCGACTGAGTTTACTTATTCCGCTTTATTGTGTTCTTCTTCGACAACGGGGTCTTTGGAGCAAGGGAAATGGCTTCATGCACATATGATGAAATCGGGAAAGAAATTGGTTGGTTACGTGGGGAACACACTTCTTCACATGTATGCGAAATCGGGGAATATTTGTGATGCGAAGAAGGTTTTTGATCGTTTGGTTAAGGTTGATGTTGTTTCTTGCAATTCCATGTTGATAGGGTATGCTCAACATGGGCTTGGAAAGGAAGCTGTGGAACTTTTTGAAGAGATGATGTTGTGGGTTGAGATTGAACCCAATGATATAACATTCCTTTCTGTTCTTACAGCCTGTAGCCATGCCGGGCTTTTGGACGAGGGTTTATATTATTTTGAGTTAATGAAGAAGTATGGTCTTGAACCAAAACTCTCACACTACACGACGGTTGTTGATCTTTTTGGTCGAGCTGGTCTTCTTGATCAGGCTAAGAGTTTCATTGAAGAAATGCCAATTGAACCAAATGCAACTATCTGGGGAGCTTTGCTTGGTGCGTCTAAAATGCATAAAAATACGGAAATGGGTGCTTACGCCGCTCAAAAGGTTTTAGAGCTTGACCCTTTTTATCCAGGAGCACATACACTGCTATCCAACATTTATGCCTCTGCTGGTCAATGGAAGGATGTTGCAAAAGTGAGAAAGGAGATGAAGGATAGTGGGTTGAAGAAGGAACCGGCTTGTAGTTGGGTTGAGATTGAGAATTCTGTCCATATATTTTCGGCAAATGACATTTCTCATCCACAGAAAAATAAGGTTTATGAAATGTGGGAGAATCTAAATCAGAAAATTAAAGAGATTGGATATGTTCCTGATACAAGTCATGTGCATGTCTTTGTAGATCAACAGGAGAAGGAATTGAATTTGCAGTATCATAGTGAGAAGTTGGCTCTTGCTTTTGCCCTTTTAAATACTAAACCAGGATCCGTTATACGAATTATGAAAAATATCAGGGTCTGTGGTGATTGCCACTCAGCAATAAAATATGTGTCTTTGGTTGTGAAGAGAGAAATCATTGTTAGAGACACCAATAGGTTCCATCATTTTCGTGATGGATCGTGCTCTTGTAGGGACTACTGGTAGTGTCAATTATTATCAACCAATTAGTTGATTTTGCAGAATTCTCTTCTTATTATGTGATCTTACAATATCCATATGCATGAAGGTAAATTAACCGTAAAGGTTTATGTAAATATAAGTCATGATAGCAGGATGCAGTTTAGTTTAAATATTTATGGGCCAACATCTTATTTGAGGCAAAAGGTCTTCATTTATTTTTTAGATATACATTTAACATAAATGTTATATTTTGGATACGTTATTGTGAAGACATACATGGAGTTATTTTAGTTTTCCTTTTCTTCTTCAGTTTTAAGTTTTCCCTATTCATTCTCAGTGTTTATTGCCATCTGCTGAAGCATTGCAGATTGCAGATATTATATATAAATCTTATCATTGCTTCATTTGATTTCCATGATTGTGTGTATGGGTGGAAAATAAGCAAATTGAAAATAGTGAAAAAAAACTCATTTTCCCGGTTTGGTTTGCACACAAAAATGAAAGGGAGAAAAAGCATTAGGTCTTTGAGTGCAGATATCTTATCTCTTTCAGGAAAATGCAAAAGAAGAAAAGAAAGGGAAAAAAATATTGAAAGGGAAGCTTCCACTCTAGCCCTTACAGCATCTCCAATGGTTCACCGTTGGAGGTTCATAACTCTTTTTTGGTGCACTCTACTTTGCCAAATCAGATTTAAGAGCATTACCAACTTTTTTTTCCAACGATTTAACCCTTTCGGAGTTCACAACGGGAAGAAGGCATAGTATCCACATGAAACTTGCTTAAGACAAGTTGATTTCTTGAAAAAGTTTCTTTTGAGAAAATGCATGTGGAAATTGTATATTTGTGAAATGAACCTTTGATAAGTTAACAATGAGAAGATGCATAGTTTGGAAGGTACATAGTTGTGAAATGAAATTTTGAAATGTTATTCTTTGAAAAAGAACTAATTGTGGCTATGGAGCTGTTTGGATTAGCGTAGGTAGGGCTTATTTGGGTTTGTCTATTGGCACAAATGTTTATAGAACTAGTTAAAGGTTGAGCTGAAATTGTTGCTTCACAAATGATTATTCATTAGTATTAGTTGATCATTGATCTGAAATAAATTAACAACTTCCTTCATACCCAAAAAAAAATAGTATGTGATTATCTACAACAAATAAATCAAGTATCGAACAATAAAAAAGATACATAACATTAGCATTGAAAACACAACGTAAAAAATATGAAAAAGTGTGAAAAAAAAAATACTATTAGTATGAAGCAACAACATACCAAAAATGCCTAAATAATGAGGAATAGCTACTATTTGAGCTAATATTTGTCATACTAGTTGTTCATTTATTTTTTCTATACTTTTTCCTTCTTGTTTTATAATATATGTATTCTAATTCAATTTGGGTGGCCTATTTTAGCCTCTTCAAAAAAAAAAAAAATGTATTCTAATTGAAATTTTCACGCCTTTCATTAAATTTCTAAGATTTGAACAAGTTGTTATATTATATGTAAGGAAAAAATAAAAACAAAACTAAATTGTAAAAGTTTTGAATAAAATCACCATTTTAGTTTAAAGGTTTAATGACTAAAGTAAAATTCTTGAAATTTGAGGCAAATAAAGAGTTGATCCAATAAAGAATTACAATTAACTTTATAAGCCTAATCTGCTACTTATTATTGATATAATAAAATTATGTCTACCAATTTTTCTAATATTTCATCGGTTAATCTATTAATCTCATAAATTTAAAGAAATATATGGTCATTATGCAAATAATCATTCCCCGATAAAATAACTAATATCACTATTTTTTTATATCTTTTAATCTCGATTAATCTCTTAAATCAATAACTAATATCCCTATTTTTGCTAGACCAAAAAATAATCCCTATTTTTGGTATCTTTTAATCTTTTTTTAATATTCTCTTAAATCAATAACTAATATCCATATGTTTAGTATATACTCCCTCCGGTCACATTTATAAGCAAAAAATCACTTTTTTGATTCATTCAATATTTAATGTATTTGGTCAATATATAGACCAAATACATTATGTATTCAATGAACCTAAAAAGTGCATTTTTGCTTATAAATGTGACCGGAGGGAGTATATCTTATTGAATGATATGCGAACTCCCGTACAAGACCGTGCTTCTAAATCATTCTCGAATGACCAAAAAAATTGATAATAATAATACCCTTTTAATCCCCTCAAAAAAAAAAAAAACCCTTTTATTATCGACAATTGAGCAAATAGTACTTTTATAACTACATGAAATAATAAGAAATTTTATTTTTTGAATATATGAAAATATTTTACATATATAACATTAAATAGTACTTAAAAAAAACACTAAATAGCACCCTTGTCTAATAGTACTTATGATGAAAATTCTTTCAACAAAATAAATAAAATATGTGAGTTGAAAGTAAATGAAAATCTCAGTTTCATAGAATTGCTTCCATGTCACCCATGCAAATTTCAAAACATAAGGTATCAACATACTATATAACTAGCAACTTTTTCTGAATGCCCAATTCTAAAATGTTATTTACAAAAAGACAATTGATTCTGAACTGTAATCTACGTAGAATTTGTAAATTAGGTTTAGAAAACCTTTTGAATTAGGCACATGGGATTCATCATTCTGAATCATAATTTACATCAATAACTCAAACATTCATCGTTACGGTGAGTGAAATCAAAATTGAGATGTTAAACATTTTTTTCAACCATTAACAAGCATCAATAGCAATATATTTGAATTAGACAAACAATTGAACAAAATAGAAGAAATAAAACCACCTGGAGAGGATGAGATGGTGATCACCGCTGTTTCTAGATGGAAGGTTGGAGATATCGATTCACTGTTCTATTCGTAGAAGTTGGATGGATAGATAAATTGAATGTTTGTGAATTGAGTTGTTTATAACAGTTTGTTTCACAAAAAGAAAAACCAACGATGCCAAAGAAAAGAAGAAGATGAAACAGGGCGAAACAGTGTTATCAATGTCAGAAAAAAACTAGGGTGAGGTTACAGTTTTTAAAATTATATGGGAATAATTAAAAATGGTGGCAATTTACACGTAAGACCTTACATGCCATACAACTCCTTGGTACAACAAACTCATCTTTTGTTACATGGTTGAGAATGAAATATTAAATAAAATTTGAATTTAATACGTTTTTTTTAAATTAAGTTTGAATTTCGATTTATGTTTCCATTTATCATGTGGTGATGAGTAACATAATGATCTTGCACTTTTGCGTTTCTTTAGAGGTAGCCGTAAACAAGATATTGTTTTCTCTTTTGTTGACTTGTTTGTTCTTCATTGATTGAGATTGTGTAGTTTCCTTCCCAAGATAATATATATGATGATGATGATGATGATATGCATGGGCAATGAGTTTCAAAACAGTGTTCATAGTAGTGTTTTATAAACAGCCGCAGACAAGCCAGTCAAACCAGAAACCAATGGGTTAGTTTGATCCGCCTACTCGATTGACCGTGTAACTTAACTAGACCAACATAAACCAGCGACTCCCCTTTCCTTGATTCGAAAACCAACTACTATGTTTTCCATTCAATGGATGCATGGTGAAGGCAGGGTATGGCTTTTATGTCATGTTTGGATGAGTGGTATAGAGTGGAATGAATTAGAATAATCTTGAAAATGTGCCAATGATTGATACTATTGTAGCATTATTGTTATCATATTTCATTATACACCCCACTTCATTCCATCCAAAACATGTATTTGAGTGAAATATATTTTGACATAAATTTGACAACAAAACTTGACAATAATTTGGATGACATTAGTGAAACAAGAGGTTAGAGAAATGTTAGGATTACATATTTTAACACACTCCTTTAACACATCACAAGTTATCCACACCATTTCCTTATTTCAATTCATTTACCAATACAACTCTCTAATGAACTTTTTTTTTTGGAGTCAATTGATTGCAACTCGTCTTCTCCAACATTATGGTTTTGAAATAAGAAGAAAAGCAAAACAAAACAAAACAAAAAGCTCCATGCTCCTTATTCGTCACATCTCCATTTGAACTGACCCATCTCGTCTTTGTTTTATTTTGATCCCATTTCTGATTTCTTTTGTTAGCCATCTCAATTCTATTTTATTCCAATTTATCCGTGGCTCCTTTTGATTTGTTGCGTGCAAGCTTTGTCGTAATTTTCATCGATCTGAACTGTCTCGTCTCTATCGTCTTTTTAATTGGATTGTTATTTTTTGTTGCAGAATTTATCCAAAGGGGGGATTCTTTTTTCTCCCAAGAACATGTTTCCAATTGGTATACTTCTACTTTGTTTCTAGCCATTCAATATAGTAAGCAAATTCAACACTGGAAGAACAAAATTAGGAGGACAATGAACAAGCAGATTCAGATTAGCTCTCTTTTGAAGCTCATTTATCATGTTCATCTTATTGCTGCATACATGGGTGTTATAAGTGCATGGGATAAATTTTGGAGGACGATTATTAAACAATTCTATGCTTTTCAATTGGGTGAAAGCAACCATTTTTTTTTTTTTTTTACAGATGACAATCTGCGAGAGAACCTATAGAGTCTATGTATGTGGGAGGTTCAACAAAGAAGATGAAAAGTTAATATTTGATTTAATAATAAAATTTAAAATAAATTGTAAAGCTATAAAGATCAAAACAGTTATATAAAGTGAATTAAAAAAGTGGACAACATGGCAAATTATAATTAGACGTGTTAAAAGAATGTGTTAGTAGGTGTGACCTAGCATTTCTCTAGGATGTTATAGATAGATAATCAATATAACAAGTTCAATAGATGGATAATCAATATAATAAGGTGTCTTAACTCGTTAATCACCCATTTGTACACCATTAACCACAGTTTTCAAGAATTCAAATATACGACATACTGATTATAATAATTATAGGTGTGATCTAGCATTTCTCTAGGATGTTATAGATGGATAATCAATATAACAAGTTCAATAGATTGATAATCAATATAACAAGGTGTCTTAACTCGTTAATCACCCATTTGTACACCATTAACCACAGTTTTCAAGAATTCAAATATACGACATACTGATTATAATAATTATAGTAATGTTCAAATATGACGTTTTTGAGGTTTTCAAATATACTACATGATATATATTGACCATACTTTGTGTTCAAATATACACCTAAAAATTGTGGTTAATGACATTCAAAATTTTGGTTAATTGTGTTCTGCAGATGATTATTAATGAGTTGCAGCATCTGCTTATATTCATTAATCATCTACTAAACATAATTAGTCATATATTTAAATTGTATTAACCATCTAAATTATTGTCAAAACTAGTAGTCCCATTTTCTGTCAAAATAACACAGCTCTATCCTTAAATATAGGCATGAACATTAATTAAATAAACACCGAACTTTACTCTCAAAATTTCTTGAATAAATATTTAAAATAATCCAGCACCATATATCAATTTATGTTATTACAGTGTGTCACTTTACATCAAAATTCCTCCAATTACCCGCACAGAAGGAATGCTTGAAAGAATTTGGGAGAACATACCATGTTAGCTTTTATCTCAGAAGCTCGACTTTCTCGTACACGATCCAGCTCATGCATTTTTCATTTGTTCGACCCATCACCCATTATAGTTCACTCACTGTACATTCAATCTCAAATTTTCCTTCGAAAGTTGAGCTTGCCTACGGCCCAAAAAGAATGCTGTGATTATCCACAGCAAACAAACCTGGTATAAAGCAGTAATTAGATGAATACCATCAGATTGAACATACAGTGTATAAGATTAAAACATAAAAATAAAAAAAATAAAAAAAATAAAAAAAGAGTGAAAAAATAGTAGTATTAGTGTAAAGTAGCAATGTACCAGGAAAGCCAAATTAATGAGGAATAACTATGACTATTTGAGCTAATAATTATACTAGTTTTTGATGATATACTGCCAATCTATTTCTTTTTTCTACACTTTTTTTCTTTTATTAACCAACACTGCTATTTGAGAGGAGATTGATAGAATGATAAGTTCACACGTACCGGAAGTCCATAAAGGGCAGCAGTTGACGGGCTTCCGTTTTGGGTACCAAATAGCATTTTATACATTCCAGCTGCTGCAGCATCTCCAAGTCTTTGAACCAGCACATCTATGCATATCTGCATCAACATGTATGTTCATTTAATGTACTTATGAGGAAATTCCCTAAAAATGTAGCATATTAAAATGTTGTGGCAGTGAACACGTTGGTTGGCTTCAAAATGAAAATAGTACATAGCTATGTAAGCAACATTTTAGTCATTGAAGTTGTGAGAGTCAGACAATTTAGTCCCTGTAATTTGCAAAATGAAAATTTAATCTCTTAAATTATAAAACATGGTCTCTTCGCCAAAGTACCTCTTTAGAAAACACTCAACAAAACCAATGAAAGAACTACATATTGCCTTGAACAGTTTCTTGCTTCATCAAGGAAAACCTAGAACCTTTAAATTGTGGTTGTATATTCGGAAAAGGGATCAAATTGACTAATATTTTCAATTTAAGGGACTAAATTGCCATTTTGCAAATTCACTTGTGGCTGTGCCTATGTGCTTCTACAAGCCCAAGATCTACAACAACTACTTCGTTTAACCTTTAGGACGGAAAGAAAGCTCAAACAAAAATGATGGTCATACTTTAGCTTTATACTTTTCATCCTCCGAAACAACAACAAATAGAAGTTCTCTTCCTGGCCTTGTAACAACATATGTAACAACCTGCAAAATTTTAGAACATGAATATGAATACACACAAAACATAAACAATGTGCTCGTTTATTACACACAGGGTCAGACTTATGAATTTCTTCAAAAGATGAATATAATCAACAAGAAAACTGTTTAAAGCCAAGAAATAAATATATGCTGAAAAATGAAAGCAAAAACACAATATTTATAACCAAAAAAACAAATTCCTAAATCATTATTATATATCACACAACAAACCTGTATAGTAATACAAAATTCTAATACTTCCCTTCAAGCTATGGCATATAGGCTACACTTATTACAATTATAACTTATCCGACATACTTAAAAAGACACTGTTCTAAGAACTACATGTTGATCCAAGCCGTTCTTTCCATTCAACTCTTTGGTGGTGATGGTACGAAAGCCCAAATTTGTAAAGAAAATCAAATTCCTTTCTGATGATTCAACCATGGAGTGACCAGTTGTTGTATTTTAGGGAATTATTTCTAGATTTTATTTACTTAATATTAGGATAACTGCAGTTAATAGAATTTCTGAGCCTTAGTCTATATATATATATATATATATATATATATATATATGGGGTTTGCTAGGATACACCCACTAGTTTTTATTAAGGTGTATTTTAGCAAAGATATAACTAAAAAGTTGTTAAATACACCTTAAGGTGAATGTTCCTAAAACACACTGTTGAAATTTTGGGGCCTAACTCATCCTTACAAAACCGGCTTGTAAGGTGAGGAGTGCTTCCTCTTTATAAACTCTGATCAAGCTTCCAATCTAACCGATGTGGGACTAAATCCACCCCCTCAGCTTCCTCTTTATAAACTCTGATCAAGCTTCCAATCTAACCGATGTGGGACTAAATCCACCCCCTCAAAGACAAGCCAACATAAGGCAACTTGGGGCAGATCGCATCGCAATTTTAAGGTGGAATTACCAACCCACCCCCTCATATTCAGGGCGGGATTTCCAACACACACCTTCTAAAAAATAAGTGGGTGTATGTTAGCAACTCCTATAGGCATTTGCTAGGATACACCCACTTATTTTTTAGAAGGTGTGTTTTAGCAAGTTATAACTAAAAAGTAGTTAAATACACCTTAAGGTGTAGCTTGCTAAAACACTCCCACATAAAAACTAGTGGGTGTGTTCTAGCAAATCACTATATATATATATATATATATATATATATATATATATTGTAGTCTTTTGGCGTTATACATTGGAGAATAAAAAAATAATATATTTAGCTTTCTCCATTATCAATACCAGTCTTGGGACATTCAGCCACGAGAAAGTAAACACAGGTCTGGAAAACAGAAAAGCAGAGAAGCCAAACCAAACCCGATATATCCCAATTAGGGAACAGGGAACCAGGCAAATGACTGCAGGCTGCAACGACCAAACTGTGGCAAAGCAGAACCAAGGAGTGCTGACAACCAGGGTGATACCGGTTGCGAGGTCTGGCAGTGACAGGAAGACAGTGTGAACCAAGCTTTGGCAAGAATACAGAAAGAGAAGGCCAGTTGGCTGCTTCTTAGATGGATGGAAATGTCACCTTTGACACTAGACGACTACTCACAATGGGCCAGTGCTCACAGCAGCTCTAGCCCCAAACTGAAAGGACAGCTGAGGCAAAATAAAGGGAGGGATCGACCAGAGAGCTCTAATAACAAAGAATTGAATATATGTCAATAAAAGGGAATAAGTATCTGAATCCCTAAACTTTAGCAATTGAAATCAACAACAGGCTAGGACTTTACGGAAACTAAGGCATGCTATAAAAGAACAAAAAGAAAGAATCAAAAGTAATTAAAATTGCAATCTATAGCATTGAACCTAGATAAATATTACATGTTGCGAATTTGAAGCATAGTTAAATATTGTATATTTTTATTAAAAAAGCAAGAACTGTTTGTAAGTTGTAGAAGACAACCTTTCTCAGTGTCTCACAAATAGCCACCACCATCCAATCTGGCCAAAGAGCTAGAGCTGCTAAATTTAAGAAGCCAACAAAAGGAGTTGAGCATATAGCTGCAGTAACCCCAGCAACAGTAAGAATGCGCCCCTGCACAAGATAAAGAAAAATTAATGAAGAGATATACGAAGTGATCATATTGGAGTTATGCAACAACAATATAACCAGCAAATAAGAAAAACTACCACAATGATACATTTCGTTACTACTATTGCTGAGAATATTACTAATTGGAAATGGTTAATGTAGAATTTGAAATAAAAAGGGTTTAGGGAGCAGTTCAGCTATAAATGTAATTCCTTCTTTTTTGAAAAATATAAAGTAGTAATTATTCCCTCAAGTCTATGAAATAACAATATGCAATTTCAATCAAGCAAGTTCATAGAAATCTTCATGTATTTCAACCTTTCAGATGGGTAACATTAATCTGATTATGTATTCAAGTGTTTGTGTGTGGCTTTGTTGTGTAATACACGAACTCACTCATGTACTCTTTCATTTTCCTCCTTCTCAAGAGCTACTGCAGATGTGTGGTTTTTTAGGCTAACACCTCTCCTACCACTTGAACGAGAAAGCAAAATAAAATAATGCTAGCGCACTGTAGGAATGGCAAAAATCTAATTATCAATTGGTATCCTTATTATAGCAGTTCGTTTACACAATAAAAGCCAATTATCAAATTGTGTACTTATTATAGTAGTCTAGTCTATTCACCAAAACTGTCGGTACACTTTAATTCCTATATATCATGTTAGCACAAAAGAAAATTCAAAGCAATATCAAATCCTTTTAACTTTTTCAAGTGTTATATCAATATCAATATCAAAGCTGATGTCCAAACCCAACTCTAAAAGAATGTCCAAATCCAAGCATAAAATGTCATTTTTTGAAAAAGCTTACTGTTAATGTTAGTTGTCCAATAAGAATAAAAACAGCAATAAAGCTATTTATCTCGGCAAACAATTTTCTCCTTCCAAGAGAGCTAGTAACTGTGCTGGCAATCACACTCACTTTCTGCAATCACAAGTGGAAAACATCAGAAGAAATACCTTTTAGAGATGTATACAGGTTCAAAGAGTCATCTTAAAACACATAGCATGGCAATAAAGACGACTTCAGGGATTGATCATCCGAAGACGAACATAACTTTTCTTTTTAAAAGTGTATGAAAGAAATCAAATGCATCGGTTGCTCATTGGTATTCTTATTTATAGCTTGATCACAATAAATCAAAGGATGCAATCAAGGGGCTAATTGTAATCTTACTTAATGTGAGCCTAGTTAAGTACCAAATTGGAGTTTAACAAGTGTAAATATTTTAACACTGCAAAAGTTCAAGCTTACTGATGGTCTTTCAGCTAGACAGAAATAAATCATGCCAAATGGACCCAACTAAATACCACCTATCCTAGCCTGAGCATAAAACGAAGCAAATGATACTGGAATAAGACCAAGTGGTTACAACCCACGACAACCAGACACAAAACATAGAAAACACGGCAAAACAGAAGCAGATCTGGAGGCAATAGAGCTTTATACCATTTTGTAAGAACAGAGATGCAGATAATGATTACCAAAGATGTCTTATAGGACAAAAGATCACCTAACCTGGAAATAGAAGAATGAAGAGACAACTGCACTCAGCCAGATGAACAATGATATATGCAAGAGGTAGGTTGATGACAGTATAAGCCAGAGTCCTTCCAATATGGGCCAAACATTATGCTTCACTAAAGCGGATGACTTTGGGGAACCTTTTAGAGTGTGTTCAGTCCTGTCAATCTCACTAGCCTCATTTTCAGGGTTGGAATCAGATTCTCTAAAATTCAAAATAAATAATTATGTATTGTGTGGCACAGTACATTTTCTAAAAAAAATTATTTAATGAGATGCATGATCTCCATGATACCCATAATTAACATTTTTCTGACTTCCCTCTGGGTGGGGGGGTAGAGCTGGAAATTACTTGTGCACTATTATAGGTCTCCAATTAAATATGATACGCTACAAGAATAGGGAACATAGTGGCAGCGAGTAATTGTCTAATAGACAGTCAAAATGCTGATGTGTAATTAGAAATAAAAGGGGGTTGAGGTAGTTAGTTAGGAGGTAAGTGTGATTTCTGAAGAGTGAAACGGAAGGACAGACGAGACAATGATATGTCCTGGTGCGAGAAAACAAATCTTTATTACCATCTTTGTTCTGCATCTTGATCGCTTTATCTCAGAGCCTATATACCGTTGATAAATTTGCAGAGATTTCATCAATAAAGCTCTGCTTTCTTTGATTCATTCTCACATTCAGAGTCGGCAAACACGCCTCTTTGAAAAGGGCCAAGTTGCTTTTGTTACAATCTTTGATTAACTTGAATTAGGGTTACCCACCCAATAAACCAGAAGTGTAGGATAGTTATCTATGTAGGATGTACGCCTAGAGTTTGATGCCTAGTTTAGTTACATACTGTAAATTTTTCTTGGAGGTTAAATTTTGCATCCAAATAAAAATGAGTTATGGACCATCTCAAATGCGTCTCTATTTTTTATTCATATAACTATGAAGAAAAGAATAAACGAATAACCTAATGGGAGACAGTTCTTCTTCAACATGAGATGTATCGCAATTTATCCCTCTTGATGTCTGAGCCGCAAGTTCCATCAACAAAGCAGCAAACAAAAGTAAGACTGCAAAAGACAGGATATTGATGTTAAACAAAGTGAAACCAAGCAATAAATGGTTGTATAGGGACATGCAAACTTACATGGACCAACAAAAGCCATTCCAGTGGCAAACAGTGATCCACAAAGTTGTCCAAGGGTGGCACCAGCACCAATAAACCCAAATAATCTTGAACCTGACTGAACCCAGAGAATGTTAAGTGGACCCAAAACAAGCCAAATTAAAACAAAAACTATCCAGCAGTAAACAAACCTCGTTGTCCATTACGTCAATTACCCTTGCCCAAGTTGAAGAAAGTGTAATTAGATTAAGCAAAGCAACCTTCTCACACAAAAATAAAAAATAAATTTATATCACAGAAGTATCTTTGGAAGCAAGCAAGCAGAAGAATGAAATCAAATTTATACATCGATACCAAAAAAAGGAGAATAAAATCACTATAAGCCATACCCAAAGAAACAATCCTATACGGACAGAGATATAAAACCATCCACGGTTATCCCAGCTAACTGATGATGCAAGACTGCCTTGATCACCAAGTTTTGCATCTTTCGAGGTCAAAGCAGTGGACCCCTAGGAGTAGGAAAAGAAAATCCAATTTAACGCAATCTTAATACAAATAATATTGAGCTAAATATCTACACTGCAACAAACAACTTCCAGATATATTCTTGTCTTACGATCAAATTGGACGTCGAAGATCCAGCTGATGAATAGTGCCATAGAATAAAGAACACTATGAGTGATACACTGAAGAACCTGTGTATGAAAACCAAAGCCTGGAATTTCAAAAGGCATCATTACAGAATGACATGCAAGTAAACATTAACTAATAACCATTATATATCGTTTTTCAAATTCATTTTTTATGACGAAACAGACTAAATAGTTAATATGAATGCATATTAACATAATGAATTTGATTTTCTCTTATTTATTGGAACAAACAACAAATTATTACAATGATTCAGATCCTAGTTCAAAATATTACATCTAAATGGTTGGTTTAAAAAAAATACATGTTATCGTATCAATATTTCACATGTATTATTGTGTCGTGACTCGTGCAGTTTTATGAATAGGTAAAAGCCATGGCCTGGTATTTTGTTTCCATTCTTGAAGTTGAAACAAATATTTTGATTCTTAATTCTTCAGGATATTAAGGGACTGTTTACTTTGTGAAAAACTTTTTTTATTTTCATTTCTTAAAATTTGTGTTAGTTTTGCTTGTTAATAAGGAAAAAAGTGACTTTGAAGTGAACACGTGTCTTGCATTTTAGAAAACAGTGAAAATGTCAACAAAAAAAAACTGTTTTCATTATTTTTGAAACTGAATCTTTCCTAACTAGCATTTTATCTTCTCTTCATCACATTGACCCACTTCAAAAGCCTTTTATCTTCTTATTAAGAAGTTAAAATGAACACGCATTCTAGAAAATGAAAACAAAAAATGATTTTGCAAAGTAAACTGGCCCCAAGTTTTTTGCAACAAATACAAAGTACCTAGAAATTGACATTCTATGAAACCATTCAAATACTTCAATCAATATTTGAATATTCAATAATCCAAGTGTAACAATTATCTTGATAAACATGTTCTTTTCATGGAGCTCCTTCATCGTACTTTATGATGTATATCATTGTGCATTGATGCCCTCCACAAAGTGCATTAAGGAACTAACTGAGCACTCTGGCTACAAATGAGATGTCTAATTGAGTAACTAGATGATAATTTAAATCTCCAACTAAGTCACCGAATCTATTTATGTCCAAAATTAACTCCCTTTAATTCCTAGGAATTTAGTACACTTGATCCCTAGCTAAGATTGTTAAAGAACCTTGCAATCTACAAACTAGTTTCCTTATTAATGTCTTTGTGCAAAGTGGACCAAGTTGAGTACAATAACAATAGACAGCAAGTGCAATCAAGCTTTCAATACAAGCAAACATTAGGAGTGTTAAGAAGTTAAGAACACTCAATTTAACACTCTTTTTCCAACACTCACTCTTTTATTGACATGGGTCCCACAATTATAAAAATTTGTCTCACATAACATGGTAGGACCTATATGATATGATTTCACTCAATAATAGAGTGAGTGTCAAAAAGAGTGTTAAAGTGATTGTTCCTATGATCCTATGTCATTACTCTATGATACATTTGATTGATTAGATGCTAAAGCATTCTACGAAGGGTGAATGGATAAAGTTGTTAGCTAAAATTCAAAATAAAATCAAAAAATGTTCATATGATATGTAGTATTGAGACTTCATATTGAAGACATGTCTCATACATGCCATATGATATGTGACACATATGATTACACTCAATCGTTTCTAACTATAACTTCCATTTTCTCAAATTACTACGGACATATATAATTACATTCAATCGCTTCTAACTCTCAGTTCCACTCATGCGTGTCTAAACACGTTATCTGTCTGATACTAATACATATTAAGACCAATCACTTCCAGTTTTTACTTCCATTTTCTCAAATTATTATCGGTGTGGCGCGATTTATATGAATGATGAAAATTGAATTAAAAGAATAAAGAAATGTGATAAAATAAAACGAGACCTTGTTTTTAGAGAGATTAGGAAGAGAGAAGACGAGTGATGTAAACGGCGTGGCAATGACGGTGAGCAACAATGAACCTATAAACAATTCAGGTAGATTTGATAGTCCTAACGAAATTGCACCTTCGTCACGCAAAGGTAAAACTACGAAATAAGCACTCAAAATCTGCAATACGAAATTGAAAAGGTTAGTTAAACGGAAGAAGAAGAATGTGAAAGTAACATCATTACATGAATGGCATTGAGATGAGAAACTCACGAAGAAGAAGCAAAAGAAGGAATGGAGAAGAGCAGAGGATTCGTGCGGGTGCACCGTAACGAAAACGGACACGAGCGCATCTAATCGGGACCTCCCCATCGTTTTCCTGTTTTCCGATCGGAGGCAAAGAAGAAGAAGAAGAAAAAAGCAAGTTTTTTTTTTGTTATCCCAAAGGTCAAATTGTTATTGCACGTGCGTGACTTTGGGCAAACTAACTTGATTTAAGTTAAGAATTGTTGTTTACACATTTGATAAGGTTGCGCCAATATTTACCAAAATGTCATTGGCCAGTTAATTGTCAAACTTTTAGTAAACCGACGGCAGTTAGGTGCCGAGGATTTCCTCGGCAGTTAACTGTCGATGCAAATTGAACATAACAGAAGCAGAAACTCAGTTTTCTGAGTATTGCTTCATTCTTCAAAAAAATTTCAAACCAACTTCTTCTCCAATTTCGAATTTTCAGCAAAATCAAGTGCATCATCTTCATTTAATTACAAGTAAGTATCTTGATTCATTTGTAATCATAATGTTAGTTTGGGTAGGTTTTTTTTAAAATAAAAATGGTAGTTTTGATGTGGTTAGGGTTGATGTAGGAATTGAATTTTTTATGAGTGCATGTAGTTTATAATTGAATATTCAATGGTGCTATTGCCTACGCTGATGCGCAGTTAGGCCAGGAGGAGGTCATGAGCATGATCGCGCCGATTTTGACCAGGAGGCGAGGCCAGAGGCCGAGGAGGAGGCAGCATCAGCAGGACCAGGACCAATAGTAGTATTTTGATTTTTAGGACTTGTTTTTTAGTTTTGGTGTTTTCATGACATTGATTTGTATATTATATTTGTACTTTGATGACATTATTTTTAATTTCATGGGATTTTTTACTTAGTTTAATGTACAAAAATGTTTGTTTAATTAAGTTGTGTATTTGCGCCAATATTTTTTTGTTATTTGAATCGTTATGATGAATTTCAAACGTTTGTATAATTTGAACCAAATGTCGGTTTGATTAAATTATGAACAATGGTAAAAGATATTGTACTTATCTTGTTTATGTCCGAGTTTCAATGTTGTATGAATTGTTTTGCCTTTCGAAATGCTCTGGTTTAATTACAGGTAAAAACTGGCCGAAAAAAGACCTGGAAATGTTTTAGAATGATGCAGAGCTCACTGCCTGCATAATCAGATTTCCTCGGCAGTTACATACCGAAGTTTTTCTCGGCAGTTAACTCCCGAGGTTTTCCTCGGCAGTTAACTGCCGATGGGGCAAAAACGTCATTTACCCGCGTGGCACAACCTTATGTAATGTGGGAACAACAATTCTCATTTAAGTTTGCATAAGTTATAATTGAAGTGAGTTTGCCTAAATATGCTTGTTTGAATTAAGATTGCGATTGTGCAAATATACTTATCTAAATTTACTTAAACTAAGTGTCTAAACATACTTGTTGAAATTGTGTAAGATCTAACAACTAAGAATTTTCATATGGTGCATGAATTGAGTTTACGTAAACATACTTAAAATGAGTTTTTATATAAACGCATTTGAATTGAATTAAGTTAATACACTTGAGAGTTTATGCAAACATGCTTGAAATTTCACATAAAGTGTATGTTCAAGTGAAATAGGATGGAATGAATATGAATGTGGTTGCAAAAATGGTTCCAACATGAGAAATAAAAGAAGGTGAAGAAATTGAAATTGAAGAGATATCATGGAGGGTTTGGGAGAAAACATAATATGACTATGATGTAATTTTATTATTTTTGACGAAGGTTATGATGTCAATTGAAATGTTAATTTCAATTCAAGGGTGTTGCATAATATCTTAAAGTTGATAAAGAAGATTAACACGACAATAAGTATAATATTATAAATCTATTTAACTCTCAAGATGACAAATATGAATAAAATTTAATGGTCAATAAATTTTTTGTTCATGATCTTTTTATTCAAGAGTGTTGTCCTGGACTAATCAAAAGTCTTGCCCGCCACAAATTATGGCTCATTTCTACACAGGTTGAAATGAGTAGAATCTTCTTCTCACCTCATACCCTCTCTGCCTCAAAGAAGCCTTATAATGTCATGGCAGGTCATATCGACTATCATTTACCATATTTATGGACACTCTTCTATAACGGCTACCTCATTACTACATAATGGTCTCATTGACCCTATATATGAGCACTTAACAAACTCACAAGGCATGTATCTCTCTATGTTTGGCTCTCACTCTTATCATACACTGACTTGGACACCGGAGCATTAAAAGGACCAATGCGTTTGAAGTTAGCATTGACGTCACGTGGCAAGATACAACATGAACCAATGCAAGTCTACCATAGTATCACTGCTCAACACCTCATTAATCAGTTCAACGACTCAGATCCCTCCACGTAAGATCACAACGACTCCGTAACGTAAACTTTCCCTTTCATCAACTACACAAACTTCCACAAAATCTTCAATGACAACCATTTTCACAACTTCCCGTTTTCTGCTAAAAACCCTGAAACTCACCTCACATTCAAACGCCGTTAATCTCAGAAGCTTCCGTTTATCAGCAATGAACACTTCAGCTATGGCTTCCAGTAACGGTAACGGCGGCGTAGTTCGCTTTCCATTATCTTCATCCAACGCTTTGATCATTCAGAAAGGTGATATCACCAAATGGTCCATCGATGGTTCCACTGATGCAATTGTATGTCAAATTTACCTTACTATTTCATATTTCATATTTATTTTTTTCAATTGTTACTGCAAGAAATGTATATAGAACAATGTGGAATTTAATTTATGTATATGTATATGAATATTAACAGGTAAATCCTGCAAATGAGAGAATGCTTGGAGGTGGTGGTGCAGATGGAGGTAAATCATTTCTAATTTTTATAGAAAAAAAAAAGTTTCATAGACACCTAAGTTTCATTACAGGTGCGACTCCTTGTTAATCACATGCAAAATTGTATTTTAATTCAGCTGAGTACTATATGGTGAGTTTAGAACGATGAAATTGTGGTTAATCATGTAGTTGAATTAACCGAAATTTTTAATGTGATTAGTGAGGTGTTGCAGTTGTAGGAATAAATGAGTGTCTGCGTATCATTACTCTTTCTATATATACTTGAAAATTTGAGATTAGTTTTTTAGTAAGGGTCTGTTTGGATAAACAACTTATTTGCAGCTTACAACAAAAGCGCTTATCATGGTAAGCGCTTATGTTAGTTTGATTAAGCAATTTTTTCAGCAAAAGGTAAAATAAAGTTAAATTGTTTTCGTGTATGCTATAAGTTGTTTTTATAAGTTCTATTGGAGAACTTATGAAAATAAGTTGAAAAAAGCTTATGAAAATTGTATAAGCTTTTTTCATAAGTTCTCCCAAAATGTTTCACAGAACTTATGCCAGTAGATAGGCTCAAATAAGCCAATCTAAACAGGCATTAAATATCCTATTTAGTCCCTAAAATTGTAGTGGTGTAGCAACTAGTCTCCCACATTATTAATATCCCGACATTTGTTATCAACAAATACACTATTGACTTAGTTTCAAATCACTTAATTTCAAATGCATTCTTGACGTTACCAACTTAATGTCATTATAGTTTTCTACATATACTAAATGAGGTCTCAAGGACGAACTTGATTAGTATTTTACAATTTTAAAGATCATTTTGGAATATTGATTATGTGGAGGATTAGGTTGATACATTCCTATAACTTCAGGGACTGAATTGGGCATTTACTCGTTAGTTTTTAATTAAAATTAAAAGAGATTATAAATAGTACATCATGGTGCTTTATAGTTAGTGTGGTAGTGAAAATGATCTTTGAGTGATCGCCTTTTATGCTGGTTTCAGCCATACATAGGGCTGCTGGTCCAGATCTTCTTAGAGCATGCCGGAATGTTCCAGAAGTCAGGCCTGGAGTTCGCTGCCCAACAGGGGAAGCAAGGATCACACCGTGAGTTCTTATAGTTTTATATATTTGAGCTCTTTTGATGTGTATGTTTTAAATCTTTGGGTGGGATAAGCGCTTACGTATAAGAGTGAATGACCAATTTAATCTCTAAACTCTAAGGTTGTAGGGTTTCGGCAACTTGATTCATACAATTAAAGAAATTCCAAAGTATTCCCAGAAATTGAAAGCACTTGATTGCATTAATCCTTCTGTGTTGGTTAATTTGGTCCTAAAATTGTCACGGAGACACTAATGTTATCGAATATATTCAATTTCATGGAACATTATGAAATTTTGTTAATTTCAGCTCTTCTACAATTTCCGGGGTTAAATTAGTAATTTACTTAAAGTATAACTATCTTGGCTAAGCTTATTGATTATAAGCGGATGTGTTATTATTTGGTTCATAAGGGTAAAAACTAAAAAGTGAAACTTGTGAAAATAAGCCTTTGCAGAATTTTGCCTTGTGTTTTATATAGACCTTTTACTTGTTGATGTGCAGAGGTTTCTTGCTGCCTGCTTCTCATGTTATTCATACTGTTGGCCCAATCTACGATGTTGATAGTAATCCTGCTGCCTCTCTGGCAAGTGCTTACAGGTTGCTTTTCCAACTTGTGCTTGATAAGCTATTATTCGTTATCTTTGAATTCGCAAAAGTTTATTCCATTGTGTTTTGGTTCGCTGTGATTATTACACATGACTGAGAAATTTTGTATTATCAATTTGATTTTTCAGGAATAGTTTGAGGGTTGCAAAAGAGAACAACATTCAGTATATAGCATTCCCAGCCATATCATGTGGTGTTTACGGGTAAGTTTATTTATTATGTTGATGAAATCCCCTTTTCCTCCCCCTTGTTCAGTTCACTGGTGTGAAACTTTAGGTTGGTACATGGCTTGAGATGTAATTATCTTTCGTGATAGAATCATAAAGAAAAGTTATTTCCCTAGGAGTGAGCATGTGGATGGACTTATGTTTTGCTTTTGCCTTGTGAGAGTATTGTATTTAAGGATCTGCCAAAAGGACAGTGACAAATTAATATTAGTGAAAATACCACTCATTAGGGGAAAAACACAGTTAAAAAGTTCATATTGCAATAGCATGCCATTGAAGGTGTTGTGTGTCACGAACTAATTATCTGAAAAGTTTTAAGTTAGACGAATGAAAGCACATAAATGCTATTTATGTCTTAACACACCCTGATGCAAAATCCCTTCAGTCAACTTCAGGCTTACTCAACCTTATGTGGAAATTTAATTATTATTTTGAAGAATAGAGCTATCTACAAGTATTGAACTCTAGACCTTTTGACCATAGAAACTTTAATACTGTTTCATGAACCAATTATCCGAAAAGCTTAAGTGTTAGGTGAACGTGGTTTTTTATATCTGACAATATATAACCATTGTGTTGGTCAATTTGTGTTCCCAAACCTAACAAATTCTGTCTCCAGGCTTGCAAATATAATTTTCCCTTCGATTTGTTATTATATTAACTAAATCTTTCATCACAAATGTTTAATACTTCATTCTTCAGATACCCTTACGATGAAGCTGCTACCGTAGCAATTTCTACCATCAAAGAATTCCAAAATGACTTCAAGGAGGTAGTATTACGTTCCATTTACTCCATTTTCTTTATTTGGTCTGAGTTATATATGAATTGTATATGATTTGGATTTGGCTCCTTTGAACTTTAGAAGTAAGACATTGCAATCATTTTTTCGAAAGATCAAAGGTTGATAAATCCCGAGTTCATTAAAAGTTCGGTATGTTGACTTTTAAACTTGAGATGCATCTTCTTCATCTCTAAGGTGATTTACACGGTTCAAATGAGTCAAATCCATAGTTCCATACAATTTGGGTTTCTTTTGACTTTCAAATACTAGCTCAATTGGGAAAATGTCAAAAATTGATCTGATTGGTTGATGGTTGTTTTGTCGCAATTGCAAACATTCCATTAGGTCTAATTTGATCGAATATTCGATCAAGGATATCAAGGGGCAATAAAAATGTCTTTTCATTGAACATCTCATTAAAGATAAAAGTATATTAATTTTGTTTGAGATAAAAATTCAAAAGATGGGTCACGAATTGAAAAAGAATCATGACTGCATAAAAATGAGAGTACTACGTGGTTTATTCCGCTTTCAAGAGTGATGGATCCTTTTTTTTTTTAACTTATTTTTATAAAAGATGTATATAATTGATGAGGTTTGTACCTAGTAAGACGGTATTTATTTTTTTGTTTTTTGAAGGAAAGACATATTTCTATTACTGAGGTTTATAGAATACATAATTACAGTTCAATATTTGTTACAGGTCCACTTCGTTCTCTTCATGTCTGATATTTATGACACATGGTTAAATAAATCGGATGAATTGCTGAAATATTAGTGTATCCTCTCAGTTATCAGTTCACAGAATTGAAGACCGAGGTCGTTCAGACTAGTGCAAGAAAATAATTATAACATTTCAGATGTTCTCTTGTAAGGAAAATATGTAAGCTTAATTGCACCCTACTAGATGTCATGATCTTGTCTTCAATGTTAGAGTGATTTGCTATAGTATTCTATAGATATGAGACTGGAATTGTAAATGACATCTATCTATAGCCTACTCTACTTTGGTGTTCATGGAGTTTCAGGATCCATTTTCATTTGTCAAAAAAAGGATCCATTTTTATTCAAGTTTAGTGCTTATGTTTTGTAAAATAAAAGACAAAATTACTTTCAGGGTTCTTTAAGTTATTTTGTTGTAGCATATTAGTCTTTTACTTTTTATTGTTCAAGTATGTCCTTTATCTCATAATATGTATGTCGTTGACAATTTTTACAACTTCTGTTACACGAGCACCTTTATAAGTATGGTGATGTAGACTAATGAGTAATGACGCTGATATGTCCCGTTTTGCTTGTTTCTGCTGTGGCTTCTTGCGCTGAATAGAAGCTAGAATATCTTCTTAAAATGACGGTGAATACGACATTGGAATGCGAGAATAGTATACTCAATTCTCAAAAAGATTTTCCTAGAAATTCATTCTGAATTTCCCCTTGCACAAAATCAATTCTTAATAGAAACCTCCGACAAGATTAACACACACTTGCATACAATGAGTCTTTATTAGTGTATCCCTCCATTGAGTCCGATATCAGATCTGCCGATACAATTTCCGAAGCTGTGAAGGAAGGAGGAAAAGGAGTCGAGGAGAAGGAAGAAGACAAGAAGCCAAAGAAGAAGAAGAAGAAGAAGACTATGTTAGAGGAATTTGAGAAAATTGAGAAGTAAATGCTCAGAAACTAAGGGAGTATCACATACTTGAGGATCATTTGGAGGAAGAAAATAAGAAAAGGGAGGCTCGTTACTTAGCTTTGCAATTGCAGAAGGCTGATAAGGAGCGTTCCGAGAGGATGACTGAAATGGCGAGAAGAGCAACGGAGGAGAACGAGAAGAATCTATGGAATAAGAATAAATGAATGAATCTATATGCATGCACTCTTCCGTTTGATGTTTCTATTTCTTCTTAATTTGCTTGAACATAGAAAGCTGTGTTGTTTATGTTTTCATTGTTGTATTAAGTACTATGTTCTCCTTATTATTATTATTAGGCAAATTCTACGGTACACTCACAAAATGAGGTCTATCGGTACTCTTTTTTCATAATTTTATAAATTAACGATCATTTTTTATGAAATAAATAGCTTTTATCAATATTTATATTTTATAGAACATCATTTCACAAGAAAAAACATCAGTTTATTGTTTATAAGAATCATAGTATTTTTTTTACATATTATCGTAAAATATAATCAATATTGAGTGCTAAAAATTAAAAAAAAAAAAAAAAAATTATTTCGTTAACACTTTTGATGAATAAGATTTAGTTATTACAAATATAAATGATAGAAAATAATATTTTTCTTCAAAAAACAACTCATTTAACCATTAATTTAAAGAGTGAGTGTACCGATACACTCAAATATATTGGGTGTACCATAGAATTTGCCGAAGAAAGACATTTGTGGCATCCTGGTTGGTCAATGTCACTAACTACAATGTCACCAACTACAATGCCATTCAAGTGCTACCCGTCTTGGTTTGTGTATGTCGATTATATTTATACTTTTCCTATAATACTATATTCACAAGGATTTATAACTACTATTTTCATACTTCAGTGGCGGCTTGCATGGAGCGCTATGAGGTTTTTCCTATTGATTGATATTATGAAATCTCATGATGAAGACGGTGAATTCTGTTTTCATGCTGCTGTGGTTATTTTAAAACAAAGGTTTCCTCATTAGATTAGATTACATTAGATTAGTTGTGGTAACTGGTCTGTTCACTCATCCATGAAAATGTACATTGTTACTTCATTTGCTCTTTTGTCACATTTTTTGGTATCATTATTAGTTCCTTTTGTTTCAATTTAGTATTAGTTTACTAGGACTTTTGTCAAAAAAAAATTAGTTTACTAGGACTATTAAGGTATGCCACTTATTTCAAAAGTTATTCTACATTGCAGATTGACTTTTTAGGTATGCATTTAAATTATTGAGTTGGAACACCTTATTATGAGAATACACAATCTTATTTTGGTGGAATCCTCTATAATCTACTTTTCTTTGAAATTATTCTACTATTATGGTCGCGGTTCTGACACTGCAAAATGCAATTTTAGTTGTTGTTTTATTTGAGACATATGTATTTGATTTAACGTTTTAATTATGTAATTATAAATAGTGTTATGTTGTTATGTGAGTGTTAGTATGTTAATTACACAAGTATTTTAAGTTTTTTCTCTCAAAAAAAAAAGTATTTTAAGTTTTAATTGTGTAAGTGTTATGCAATTACACTTGTGTAGAAAAGTTGGTAGAAAAAAGCTTAGGTGGTTTGGACATTCAGATAGAAACTTGTAGATGCTGTCGTAAGAAGAGTAGATCAGATGAAAGAGAGTTAGGTCAAAAGAGTTAGAGGAAGACCTACAAAATCTATAAGAGAAACTATTAGGAAAGTTTTAGAGGTTAATGAGTTGGATGGAAGTATGGTTATGATAGAATACTATGACATAATTTGATTTGATCTATTTAGCCAATCCACTTAGTGGGATAAAGTTTGGTTGTTGTTGTTGTTATTATGCAACTATGCCATTATGCAAGTTAATTATGAATTTAAATTTACTCAAACATTTTAAGTGTATTTTAAGTTTTTTTTTTTTGTCTTATCTATGATATTTTATATACATATATTTGAGTTTTATGAATTTCTTTGTAATCCTACGATTAACATAACGATTATGCGATTTACTATTTTACTTCCCCTCACTTTATAGTAAAATCCTGATTTTGACTATCTCTTCTAACGGACTAGACTATTAACTTAGAAATCTGAAACCGATCGTTTTTAATGTTGTTCCAGCAAAGATTATCAAGGATCGTGAAACAGGAAGGTCTCACAAGGAGGCATCTGCTGCCCTTGAGAGCATCAATATGAAAAACCAGGTATTATCAGTTTTTGTGATGACTTAAAGCTTCATTTTAAGAATTGAGTTTTCCCCACTTCATGTTCATATTATATTGAACTATGAAATAGTAAAACACCCTTTGCAATTCTTGTAGCATTTAAAATTGTGTTGTCGCAGGATCCTAATGGTCGGAGGGTACGAGTGAACTATGCTACAGAAAGTTGGTGTCCTTCCTATAGTGTCCCAAGCAACTATCACGATAGCCATCTCAAGACTAGTTACGCTAGCTGATGATGGTGAAATAAGCATATTTAAGGGTGGACGGACTCAGCTCTAATTTGGCATATGATTATGAAATAAGAATAATGAACGGTGAATTCAAGCTGCTCGAAAGCATTTCAGAAGTTATTCCTTGCAAATAGCAAGTAACATGTGTCATCATTTAATTTGCAAGCCAATGAGATTATTACATGTGTCACATATTAAATTGTAGGCCAATCATATTCTTACATGCGTCACATTTTCATCATTGTATCATTGATGTAATTTGATTGATTTTTTGCTATAAATATATCTTCCAACTTTCAATATTTTCACACCATTCTGAGATTCATTCTAAAATTTCAAAATTATTTTGAAAGTTCCTCTTTTCGTTTATTCAAACATTGTTCATGTATCTGTTGTTTCGTATTTCTTGCTTCGCTTTTATTACGTATTTGTTGTTTCGTATTTTTTGCTTCATTTTTGTTACTTATTTGATTTGATGACTTTATATCATAGTTGGTGCAACTCGAATATGTCATTTTTGAAAAAAAGTAGATCTTGACTCTAGAATGAGAAGGACAGATCTTGACTCTAACAATGTTGTAATAGAAAAACAAAGTTATGCATCTCATCAATCTAAAATTTTTGATTCTCACCTTTGATTGATACTTTTTAACGGTTCCATACGAGAGCTTAACTTTTTGTTGTTAGGGATACATCGGATTTAAAAGAATTTGCATACTAATCATCCTGACTTACTGAACTTAACTGAATATCAAGCATGGTAGACATTCATACAATTGTTTAAAAGGAGAAGAGAAATAGTAAAAACAAAGCATGATAAAGATGAGCACGATGTATTATGAAAAATAAAGTATAAATAGTAGACTGGCCTGCAAATAAAAAAGAATAAATACAGCTATTTTTTTTTAAAATGTCCCCGTTGCTACAGACAATGAACAACAAATTAGAGAGTTGAAGGAGCACTCTGCAAATCTAAAACGATGCTTAGTGTTGAAAGAAATTGGGGAAAGATATTAACTTGAAATTTTTACAACTTCTGTAACTACTTTGTGATGTATTATTGTGTTTACAATGAAATCTTGTCACCAAAGCTAACAATGGCCAAGTGGCATTTTCTTCAATATGAGAACTAATTAAACAAATTGCATCCAAACGAAATTTATCATTCAGACAGATTTTCAACGCTACAAACAAAACGCATTTGTTATCGTCTTTAAGTAATCCCGGATGTGGTCTAAAGCACTTCCGTTGAAATTAAATAGTTTAATAAGTAGATTATACAGCAAAAACAGTTAAGTGAAGGCATTTTTCTTCGAAGACAATGTATTTAGTGGCACTATTACATTCAACCGCAGACGACATTTTTCTTCAAAGAAAATGTATTCAGTGGCACCATTACTCACGTGCACATCCTCGACAAAGTTTAAATTAATCATGTATAAACTAATTGTACACGGATTGATTGCACAATTACATTCAACCACTGATGACATTTTTCTTCAAACAAAATGTATTCAGTGGCACCATTACTCACGAGCACATCCTTGACGAAGTTTAAATTAATCGCTCAACTTGCAAATGTCAACGAACTTCTGTACTGCATTATGATACTGGGTTCCCTGAATATATGACAGGCGCAATACATTCATGTTAGAAAATCTAGAATGCCATAATAATAAATCAGAGTAGAAGAAGAAAAAAGAAATTCCCCCTCTTGTAGTCAAATTAGATAACTTCGAAACATATTTGAGGTGAAAAAGAGGAATTAACGGAAGGAAAAAAAAAAAACTATAATCATTGGTTTCAGTTGGATAAAGTAAGTGTTTGGAAAAACTTACTTCAATTTATCTTATGACATACACATTTATTTAAGATAAATGATAAGGCAATGGTAAATAGCAACTCGCAACAAACTGAACAGGTAAACAATACCTCCCAATAAAGTTGATGACAGTCCATACATTGCCAAAACTCTAAATTCTTGTTAAATAAGCAATTTGGTATTTTTTGGAAACCCTTTGCTGCTTCAATAGCCTCTTCAGTTGAAAGTGGCTTCTGAATAAACCTTCCATTGCATTTTGTGCATCTTGACATTAGCTGATCTTCGTTAATATTTAGTTGGAAAGTTTCAATAATCTGGAACATACATTAATTTTAGCTGTGTCACTATGGCATCAGTTTCTCAAGAAATATACGGCTAACGATTTTTCTATCCACCATGCGAAAACTGAACTAATGAGGAACATAACCTTTATACTTGAAAGCGAAGTAGAAAAAGACTCAATGCAGCAAAGACAAACTTTTCATGTTAAATATTAGTAATTTGACATTATTCCATGAGAATTAACATTCTAAACCTACTACCTAAGAGTTCATTGAAAGATACATATGTTATACTATTTAACTTTACTTTCATAGAAATGTATATTAACTATTTATATTTCCTCAAAATACGTAATATTTCTTTGTAGAAAACAAAGACAACCATACCTCAAGAAGCTGTTCATTTTTTAGAAGACTCTTCACTTTATATATTTGATAGTCATGTCTTAGTAACTTTGCATCCCGTGTCAAAAGCACTCTTTTCTCTTTTTGTGCTTTCGTTATTAATTCCCTGAATACAATGATCATTAATCCGACAGGAAGAGGAAAATCGAATTAAATCAATTGCCACACAAATAATAGTGAACTTACACAAGAATCAACAATGAGAAAATAACATCAGAAGCATACTCTATTATTACCTTGGTTCAGGCTTCTTTGAAGAAGGAACTGCAGCATCTATCCCAACACAACGTAAATGTTTTGCCAAGCCTTCAACCTGAGTAAATTCCTTACCAGATTCATGCTCATATTTAAATTTTATAAATACACAATCATTCAAATTGTTCATTAAAATAAAATCCCCTTTCTTTTTGGATATATGTTTCAATTATATATTCATAAAACAGAAGTCAAAATATTGACACTGATAACGATGCAAATGGCTCATATATTGTTGGAAATCCCGCCCCGAGCGTGAGGGGGTGTGTGGTAATCCCACCTTGATTGCGATCTGCCCCTAGTTGCCTTATGTTGGCTTGTCTTTGAGGGGGGTGGATTTAGTCCCACATCGGTCAGATAGGAAGCTTGATCAGAGTTTATAAAGAGGAGGCACTCCTCCTCTTACAAGCCGGGTTTTTTAAGGATGAGTTAGGCCCCAAATTTCAACATATATTATGTGCTCCGGAGTAATTAAAATTTAACTATATCCGCAATAAACCTATTGCTTAACCTCCAAAGATTAATGAAAGGGTATATCATATGTTCGTAAAAATTGAAGAAAGGAAACATCAGATGGTCTGAATTAGATTTCAGATGCTTACCATAACATCACAGAGGAACTTTGGAAATCCATCTCCCCCAACTAAAGGATCCCAAGGTGCAGTACCTTGCCACTCGTCAAAGTTCTCTAAATGTTTTTCTTTGGGAATCCCATTAATTGGCAATTGCTTCTTCCGTTTCTTTTTTGAGGTCTTGGGCGCTCTGTCTGACTCCTTTAGCAAAATCCTATCACCATGTTTTCTGACAATTTTCAACAAAAACTCATCCATTGGCTTAGTATCCCTACATGATGACTTTTGAATCACTGCCCCTGCTGAAGATATCACCCGAACAACATCAGAACAAGAAGTGGCTTGGACAATTGCCAAAGCCTCACAAAATTGTGTGCTATGAACTTTATCACTCGTATCGTGCTTCCTGAAAAGCTCTTTCAACCCAAGATTTGCACTTCGAATGGATAATATATTGGTCTTGTTAACCAACTCTCCTGCAGCGAAGAATTTAATAAAATCCAATTACAAGAAATTATATGTATACATCCCTAGTGAATGGATATAGAATATATCAACTTTTAATATGAAACAATATAGATATGGAATGAATGAATATGTACTGTGATCCGAAAGTAAGATTATAAACATGCATGCTTAATTCAAATGTGTAAGGTTGAGGATGAAAGCTAAAAGAATGAAAACGTCTGAATGGAGTGAAGGACTATTGGAGCTACATATATGAGCCAATCATCTTATCAAGATTGAATGTCTGTTTGTATCCATTGTCTTTACAAGTGATGCAAAATACTAAGATGTATAGTTGTCAAACTCTTGCAAGAAATCAATTTATCTTTTATCTTATTTTGTATTTCTCCACTATTTTATTTTAACAAACAATTATTTCAAAAATGCAAACTGAAAGAATTGTTGACATAACACTTCCTAATAATCTGCTACTTGGTCAACGACAAAAGTCAAGTGAAACTAGTGTACAAATAAGGTTGTGGTTAATCAAGCCAGCCACAAATGGAAAATTCCAAGGATGCCACAAATAAATTTTATTTCTTTTCTAGATATGGAACTCAAGTGGATTGACATGTAGGAAAACACTTCGGTTGCAGTTATAAAATTAGCCATGTATCTTTTCCAAATCATCGTAATTTCTTCTGAGGGGTTTATGCTCAATGACCAGTCAAACTTAATCGATCCAATTTGAAAAATAGAATGCTGACATTGCAGCGAGTGAGACTCTGTATACACACAACTTAATTTAAACTAGAAGGAACAAAAATTTGATCAATCAATGCAGCAAAGTCACAAATATTGAAAAGAACGAAATACAACACAACCAGAGGTCTATAGTTTGTCCAGAGATCGTATGAAACTTTCAGTAAAAACCTTCTTTGGCAACCGTTGCCTGAAAGACCTTAAATATTCCGAGCAAGCAATGAGCATCCATAGCTGCATATGTCATCTGCTCTTCTGTAAGAGGACGTTGTGACCAATCACTACATTGGAGCTCCTAAAGCAAATATAATTCAGTTAACACCTTATAGTAACCGAAAATGCCAGTTGGCAAAGTCTTTGGAACCTGAAACTCCAATGGAGCAAAACACATGCTTGAGCGTATAAGATGCTCCCCTTATGTCCTATTATATACAGCCTGTTTCTATTAACACGAACATCACTCATATTTATATTTTATTCAGCTCAATCCTATTATTCCTTTTTAAACTCAATAAACATAACATTCTGTAACTAATAATATTTGGCTCATGATCAAACAAATTATCAGTCACTTTGCAAAAATAAGATATAATGATTGATATAATCCAACAAATTTGAGAAAGCATGTTTTTATTAGAAATATAAATGACAATCTAAAAGCATATTTTATGATGCACCTATCACTTGTAAGTTCTAACCAAAGACAACATACAAAAGATAAGGTTCTCATAGAGTTCAAACCAGTCCATATGTTGGCAGCATTAATGTCATTTGGTTTTGTTAAAAAAAAACATTAATGTCCGTGGATTGATTAACAGTCTGAAATCGACAATCATCGTTTTGTTGAATCCATCTATTTAGGAATGAAATTTGCATAAGGTAAAAAAGAAATATATATATATATATATATATATATATCTAACTGAGACTACAATCTTGAAACCTTCTTGATGCAGAACACATTCCAAACAATCACTCTACTGCCTACAGAAATAAAGCACCTAATTTTGACACCAACGTGTATACTGATGTCTGACATGAATAAAATAACTGTAAGGAGATAAAAAGATATCCATGTGCCTCCAACTTGCAACTTATGCTTTGAAGAATATTAATTCTTTACATGGCATCAAAGCTTTATATAACCTTGCAGTCAGTCACTATTAAGACCAGGTGATATTTATGTAAATCTATTCTGTTTATTTTAAATAATTAGGATAGACATGATATCGTAGTCATTATGTATTTAATACTGAGATTGTATATTAATTTTCTCAGTGCCTATATAATAGAGTCTCTGTGGTGTAGTTCAAACCGGCAGTTTCACCATCACATGTCTCTAGTTTTCTCTCATTCAGGAAGTTCCCACTCACTGTTCGTGTATTAATCCTAACAGACTCATGTGAGAGAAACCATGATACAAGTTTAAGGCCATCCATGTACACTCATTCTCTATTTGATAGCTTAAACTTCCGGGACGATATATTTTATGCAAAAATGTTTTTGCTGTTTGTTGTACAAATCTTGTAGAAATATTTGAAAACTGAAAACATAATGAAAACAAGATGTTGGCTTTTTGATTAAAAGTGAAACATAAAAACGTTTTCTCAAACCAAACATACCATACGATTATGACGCTAACTTTTTATCCTAAAAAAAAAGGAGTTCGGGGAAAACATAAAACGCTTTTTTAAATCAAAGGACCCCCAAGCTTCCAAAACTAGTTTTTTTTTATCGAAAAAATACCGCAGGATCTAAAGGAACACTAGAAAATATATCGGTGGCAATAATTGAAGAGCCTAACTACATTTAATACAGCAACAAAATGAACTACATAAAATTACTACGTCATATGCTAAGTGAAAACTCAAATTACTAACGGAAAATCATTTCAAACAATGATTCACATAACTTAATCACAAACACCCAAAATTAACTACTAATTGTGCCTAGAAGTAACAGAAAAGACCAAATGCTAAGATGCAACCTACTCGACGCTGAGATTTGTTCAAAAGACACTCTAGCAACCACTACTTGTTTTCTGAACACACGCACGCACGCACGCACACACATCCACGAAGTTGAATTGAATTGCTTATTAAACAAACAAACAAACCTTAGATAATGTGATCCCCAACAATTCTCCACAAATAGTTGACAAACTCTTATTCTGCTTTGATGCAATCCTTCCGTTTTTCTTAAACTGAAGATGATTGTACACACTCGTAATATCCAAATACGGTTCAACCTATCCACAATTCACCGCAAACACAAATCAGCACAATACAAATCCATGTGTAAGCATAATTCTATTAGACATAATACTCGGTTACAATAATTTTTTACCCTATCCAGTTAAGTAAGACTACTTAGTTGTTCTAACTTGTTATATAAGCATTGTCGAATCCCTTCAATGTAATCAACGATTTCTCTCAACTACGAGTTCGATCAAGAATTCTAACTTAACTAACCAGTGTAACTGATTATTGTAACTAACTATTACGTCTAATCAATTCTCGATATGAATTCAAACCTTATCGAAACCGGGATTGCATCCCTGTTCACAAAAGGTAGAAGATAAGTAAACTAAATCTTGTTTGAATCTGAATCCAAGCTTCAAGATATCTGCGGAAACCAGCATTTCTCGGAGAGGTTCCCATATTGAAGAGAGAGGGAGGGAGATAAGGTCGAGGAGGAAGACGACTTCGTCGTCGCCGAGTTGACACGCGATTTGGAGGAGTGAGACGGTGGGGAATGAGTTTTGGTGAGTTCGAACGGGCTTCCACTCGGCGTCGAGTCCGACGAGGGAAGTTTGAGTTAGGGAACGAGTTAGGTGAGTGAACTCGGGTGAGTCGGTGGTGGTGACGAAGTGGATTTCGAGAGGTTTCTGGTTCGGCGGATCCATGTTGAAGAGGAAGAGATGAATGAAGGTTTTGGTTGTTAACTATAGGAGAAGAAATGGAATTGCTACTTTGCACCGCCATGTTTACTTGTACAACCCCGTTCTTCTTCTATTTCATGATTATCCTTTTCGAAGTTAATTTTTTTTAAATGTTAATATCATTGTTTATTTTTTAAAAATATTATCCTTCCCCCTAAAAAAAGATAACCTTAATTCCAATAAAATTGCATTCTTTTATTTTCAATTGGGCAATTTATTTATTTATTTTTATTTAAATTGTTCATTTTCATCTCCTTTTATCGTTTTGATTGATATTCATTTGTCGTTGTATGTTTGATCACAACTCAATTTAACACTATATTAGACTCACTCTTTGTTTTCATGTCAGGTTACATTATACTTCATTTGGTCATTATTATAAGTAAAAAACTATTCACACCCTTCTAAATTATAAGCTGTTTTGGAAAAAATGGCTCAAATTATAAATCGTTTTATGATACCAATGAAACATTAATGTTTTTTTTTATTATAACCTTAACCATCTCTTCCTCTCTTTTCTTTCAATTTTTAAATTTATCTTTATCGTATAATTTATTAAGGAAAATTTTGTAAAACGTGTCATGATTTCTTTTTTCCACATAAAATTAATTACATTTCTTAATACGTGTGAAATTCTCAAAACAATTTATAATTTGAGACGGATTGAGTATTTTTAGGTTCCTCAAATAATTAATTTATTTGGTCGATATATTGATCTGATACATCAATTATTCGAAAAATCTAAAAAATAATTTTTGTTTATAGTAAATTGGTCAAAATTTCTTAAATGGACCAAAATTACACAATTACCAAAAAAAAATAAAATTATTATCCTTAAAAGGTTACAATACATTTTGAATCATATTCCAAATGTGTGTTTTTCTTTTGATGAAATTTTCCTCAAAGAGTTTAGTAAATGATATTAATAACATTGAATTGAATAACCTTTTTAAGTCAAAAAGACATTTTTATAATTTGTCAAAAACAAGAGTTTAGTAAATAATTTTAATAACATTGAATTGAATAACCTTTTACGTTAAAAAGACTTTTTTACAAACAAACAAAAAGAAAATGGCGCGAGCTGAAAACAGTTCCCGCTAAAGAAAACAAAAATAACCCCGCGAAAACGCCTCTTCCAATTCTTACTTAATTACAAAACCTATTATTCCTCATTCTCCTTTCTCATTTCTCATTTCTTACACAAACAACGCCGATTCATTCTCAAATCCCAAATCTCACCATGGTTTCACCACTTCGCCGAAGAAGAATTCCAGCTCCCAAAAAACAATCCACGACCTTCAACAACAACGACGACGACGTAGTTTGCCAGAAATGCAACTCCGGCAAATCCCCAACTAAGTTGCTTCTCTGCGACAATTGCGACAACGGCTATCATCTCTTCTGCCTCACTCCTATCCTCCCTTCCGTCCCTAAATCCTCTTGGTTTTGCCCCTCCTGCTCTCACAATCCCAAAATCCCCAAATGTATGCATCTTTTCATTTCATTTCAATCGTGTCAATGTTTGGTATCACGGTGACCAAACATTCACTACACTTAGGGTCATGAATACTCTAATTTAATATATTAATAACTTGATTAGATCTGATATTTATTTATTTAGGTTTATTTTCATTTATTAATGCTATGCGGTTTGGAAATGCAGCTTTTCCTCTTGTACAAACCAAAATTATTGATTTCTTCAAAATCCAACGAACTTCGGATGCATCTCAGATTCTGAATCATGGTAAGTTGAATCTTATTAAATTGATAATTGATTGTGATATTTATGTTCTGAGATTTTGTTTGGATGGATTGATTTGGGCCTTGTTTGGATTAATAACTTATTTGAAGCTTATAGCACAAGTGCTTATGTATAAGCTATTTCTATAGTGAAAGTTAAATTATCTTCTTTTTAAGTAATAATCTGTTTTTACAAACTATTATGGAGAGCTTGTGATAAAAGCTGAAAACAGCTTATGAATAATGTCGTAAGCTGTTTTCACAAGCTATCATGGAGAGATTGTAAAAATAAGCTGAAAACAGCTTATGAACAAAGTCATTAGCTGTTTTCCAGAACCTATTGTGGAGAGCTTGTGAAAACAGCTTATGAACAATGCCATAAACTGTTTTCACAAGCTATTGTGCAGAACTTGTGAAAATAAGCTGAATACTTCTTATGAGCAATGTCATAAGTTGTTTTCATAAGTTTTTCTAAACAGTCTTACAAAAATTATGTTAGTAGATAATCTGAAATAAGTCAATACAAATAGACTCTTGATTTTTAATAATTGAAGTGTGTGTTTAAAATTGTGGTTTTTAGATTCAAAGAAGAAGAGAAAGCGGAGTAGTAGCTTGGTTGTTTCAAAAAAGAAAAGAAAGTTGTTGGCATTTGTGCCAAATGATGATTTGAAGAGGAGATTAGAACAGATGGCGTCGTTGGCGACCGCGTTGACAGCTACTAAAACAGAGTTCAGTAATGAGCTTACGTATATGCCTGGAATGGCGCCAAGGGATGCTAATTCTCCTGTTCTTGAACGTGGGGGAATGCAGGTAACTATTTCACTTAATTGAGTTTGTTAGTTAGGTATTATATCTTTGTTAGGATACTTTTGGTTAATAAGCAAGCATCTCGGTGTGAATGTTGATGTTTGGTGTCGAGTTATGTTGGTATGAGCAACAGTTAATTGATAAACTCTACTGCGGCTACTTTGATAGTATATTAGTCTATTGTTGATTAATACTTGAAAATTGTTTGAAACTTTAACAGCAACAGATGTTGCCTCTTTGTTGTCACGGCTAAGAGTTTGAGACATTGAATTGATTGTTGGTGGTTCGACAAAAACAAGATAAAACGATTATGCATTTCTCAAAACTCAATCATATTCATTTTTCTTTGTTTTGAACTGATACTGGTTAGGTGGTCAATACTAATTAGGTTACTGTCCTAGTTGTACAAATGAAGATGACTGAGTTTATACTTTTGAGAGCTGGTGGCATTTGTGCTATTAGATGATTATCTCTTAATACAAGCAAAATGTCTTTGGCTTCTCAACTTATGCTCAATGTAGGACTTGTTTAGTTAAGCTGCCTGCAGAAAAGTATAACAGCAATAGCCTAGTATGCAGTGTTACATAGAAATAAAGACAACAAAATTTGTAATACTGAAGTATAAAGTGGTCTGTCTACAAACTAGTTTGGATTTTGGCACACTGCACTATTTTTTATGATTTGGATTAACTTTTTTGTGTTATGTGCAACACTTAATCAGATTATCAGAGCACAGATGTTTATAACTACTGTTGTTATATGCATTTAGATTTGATGCATGTTCGTATATATTTTTTCTCAGGTCTTATCAAAAGAAGACACCGAGACTCTTAACTTGTGCAGAAGTATGATGGAAAGAGGAGAATGTCCGCCCCTCATGGTTGTTTATGATCCTGTAGAAGGGTAAGTACTTATGCAACACAAACTGAAATCAATTTTTTCATCTTTTGCAGTTCATTCCTGACTTTTAATTTTCTTTTTTGGTAGGTTCACTATAGAAGCAGATAAGTCCATCAAAGATTTGACAATAATAACAGAATATGTTGGAGATGTAGACTTTTTGAAGAATAGGGAACATGATGATGGAGATAGCATTATGACACTTCTTTCTGCTTCTAATCCTTCACAGTCACTGGTCATCTGCCCAGATAAACGTAGCAATATAGCACGTTTCATTAACGGCATCAACAATCACACTCCGTATGTTTCTTCCTTTTTCAAATTTTATTCTCTGCATATGTAGGAAAGTTACTCCCTATTTGTGTGGCCTACAATAATATAATATAGCGAGACATTGACAACTTCATCTTAAAGAATGTTATCAGCATGTAGACACTTTGAACGACACACACAGTTTCATGTCTTGTATGTTTTAGAAAGGGGAAATCTCTAAACCAGCAGTAGAAAATTGATAATTAAGAGCATTAATAATGACAGCATAGTTCTATTTACCCTGAAATTTGTTTAACTTCAGTCAGTTTAGTGCAAATTGACTTTTGGATTTAATTTGAATAGCACTAATATCCACTTGGCTTTTTCATGTAATGCTAAGATGAGTACATTCAACTTAAAAACTACTTGAGATTCGTGCATGATCATTGCAGCTCATGTCAAGTTTAACATTTTATATTTAACTCTTTTATTGAAATGACTACTAACGAAATTTCTTGTTTTTATGCAGTGAAGGAAAAAAGAAGCAGAACTTGAAATGCGTGAGATATAACGTCGATGGTGAATGTCGGGTTCTTTTAATTGCAAATAGAGATATAGCAAAGGGGGAAAGGTTGTATTATGACTACAATGGATTAGAACATGAATATCCAACTGAACATTTTGTCTAATTGTGTAGCCTGTCAATAATCTACAACTTATTGTAATAAGGAAATGATATCTTAACAGGAAATTGTTAACTTGTGATTTTTTTCATCTCTAAATCTATTAGTTGATTCAACTTGTATCTCTGGCATTGATAGCTTCAAAGAACTGAAACTATAAGATTGTTGTTTTGTCCATCGGTTGGGCATGTAAAGTTTAGTTGTTGACATGTAATTTTTAGATACTTCTGGTCTACCTCTTCTATGTCCAAATGGATATTTTTATCTATAAAACACTCAAGTCTAATCTAATTTTGATTCACAATGCAAGTAGGTACAGTATTATTGATGCTCAAAAAGGGCATCAAGAATCATGAGATAAGCTTGCATCTGAAATTATCATGTATAACTAAGGATAAAGTGTACTGAATCATCAGTAGTTGTGCCAATAAAAACTACGAAGATAAAAGTTAGTCAAATCATAGGAAATCAAATACAGCACAAAAAGGAAAAACATTACTGTCACTACTGCATGCTCACAATATCTTGACTCTGCTGAACCAAGTGCTTCACAAAATATGACTTGTTGTATCTAGAGTTGAAGTTGCTCCAATGCAATGTGTGATTGCGTCCATATCTTGTTCTAGGGTGGTGGTTCAACCACCTTCTCGGTGTTAGACACTGCCCTGGCTGATGTTCCTCCATGTCCATGGTAATGTTTGTTTGATAGATAAGTAAGCAAGTGTTTGGTTGAGTGGTAGACAACTGTAGAAGTTTTAATCTGTAGTTTCTGATTTGTTGTGATTTTTTATCACAATTTTAGCGTTTTCCGAAGTATTTTATCTGCATGTCTATAATATGGTTCAGGGTTATATATGTCTATGGTCCACGGTAATACTTAGGACTTGTGGTTTTTATTTAGTACTAAACAGCTGGATTGTCTCTCTTAATGGCTAATTACTTTATAAATGTGAAATGGGTATTTTTAAAGATTTGTGATCAATAAAAGAATCAAAGGATTTAGATGATTGATTATGTTGCTCGACATATCTCTTTCCTTCCATAAGAAGCTGCTGCCGTTTGTTCTGAGTGATGATTCTAAGAGGAGATTAGAGTAGATGGCTTCATTGGCAAGAGCGTTGACTGCAACTAAAACTGAGTTCAGTAATGAACTTATATACCTGAAATGGCACCAAGGGAAGCTAATTCTCCTGCTCTTGAACATGGAGGAATACAAGTAATTATTTAACTATTTGGGTTTGTTAATTTGGGTAGTTATTTAACTTTTTGTTGGTGCACTGTCAACTACCTGTCAATGTGGTTCTGCTGTAGAACTCGCCATGGTTTGTTGTAGGGTTTATCTTAACCTCTTTGGTATTGAGAAACTAGAAGTCAAGTAAGAATACAATACTGCTGTTTTGATAGATAAATTCAGTGCCACAACATAAAGGCAAACAAATAATTTTTTTATTTTTTATTTTGAGCTGTTGGTTGATTTATCTCTAAATACAGTCAAAATATCTTAGGCTTTTCAACTTATGCTTAATGTAGGACCCGTATAGTTAAGCTGTCTGCTGAAAACCATGCAAGCAATAGTTTATTATGTGTTACATAGTAACATAGACAAATTGAAATTTGCAACACTGAAGTATAAGTGGTTGTCTATAAACTAGTTTGGAATTTTTAACAATGCGCTATTCGTCATGATTTGGATCAACTTTGTTGTGTTACACGCTTCACTTAATCAGATTATCAGAGCACAGATGTTTATAACTCCTGTTGTTTCATGCATTTAGATTTGGTTTTTTGGGATTGAAGTTAAGATTTGTAATTTTTTTTTTTCTTTCCGTTTTTAGATGTAAGGAAGAAGTGAAAGCAGGGTAGTCGTTTGGTCATTTCGAAAAAGGAAAGGAAGCTGTTTCTGATTGTGCCGGGTGATGATTCAAAGAGGAGATTAGAACAGATGGCTTCGTTGGCAACAGCGTTGACTGCAACTAAAACGGAGTTCAGTAACGAGCTTACTTATACAGCTGGGATGGCACTAGGGGATGCTAATTCTCCTGCTCTTGAACGTGGAGGAATGCAGGTAGTTAATTAACTTGTTTGGATTTGTTAATTAGGTATTGTATTTGTTGTGAATTTATTTGTTATTAAGCAAGCGTCTCAGTGTGAATGTTGATCGTTGGAGTAGAGTTGTGTTCTGTGTGAGGAATGGTTTCTTGACAAATTCTACTGTGGACTACCTGTTAATGTCGTTCCACTGTAGAACCTTCCACGGTTTATTATAGGGTTTATCATAACCTTCAATCTTTCTGTTTCCTTAAGACTAGCTAGCTGCCCGAATATTGAGAAACTAGAAGTCAAGTAAGAATAGTAGACTGCTGTTTTGATAGAAAAATTCAGTGCCACAACATAAAGGTAAGAAATAAAGTTTTCATATTTTGTGCTATTAGTTGATTATCTATAAATACAGGCAAAATATCTTTTGCCTCCCAGACTGTACTTAATGTAGGACTGGTGCAGTTAAGGTGTCTGAAGAAAACTATGACAACAGTAGCGTAGTTTTTATTTCATAGTAACAAAGACAAATCAAAATTTACAACACGGTTTGTCTACAAACTAATTTGGATTTTTGCACACTGCTCTATTTGTCATGATTTCGATCAACTTGGCTGTGTTATGCACAACACTTAATCAGATTATCAGGTCACAGATGTTTATTACTATTGTTGTTATATGCTTTTAGATTTGATGCATGTTTGTATATCTCTTTTTCTTAGATGTTTTCAAAAGAAGACACCAAGGCTCTAAACTTGTGCAGGCGTATGATGGAAAGAGGAGAATGTCCACCCCTCACTGTAGAAGCTGATAAATCTATAAAAGAATCGACAATAATAACAGAATATGTTGGAGATGTAGACTTTTTAGTGAATCGGGAATATGACAATGGTGATAGCATTATGACATTTCTTTCTGCTTCTACCCTTTCAATCGCTGGTCATCTGCCCAGATAAACGTAGCAACATATCACGTTTCGTTAATGGAATCAACAATCACACTATGTATGTTTCTATTATCTTCAAACTTTATTCTCTGCATATGTTGGAAAGTTAACTTCCTATTAGTGGTAATACGAGACATTTGGTAACTTCATCTCTAACAGTACTGTCAGTATGCTGTATGTACACACTGTCAAAGACACATGGTATCTCCTGTCTAGGATGTTTTAGTAAGGGGGAAGTCTCCTCCAATCAAGGGTAGGCAATTGATAATTAAGAGTGTTAATTATGACAGCATAGTAATATATACCTTAACCTAATAAACTTTAGTCAGTTTAGTGCAAATTGACTAAATTGTTGATTTAATTTGAAAAACAGTGATTCCCTTGGCCTTTTTGTGTAATGTTAACGTGAGTACTAGTACTTTCAACTTAAAGAACTCGTGCATCATAATATCAGCCATTGTCAAGTTTAACATTCTCTTTTCAACTGTTTTATTGAGACAAATACTAATGAAGTTTCTTGTTTTTATGCAGCGAAGGTAAAAAGAAGCAGAACTTGAAATCTATGAGATTTAACGTTGATGGTGAATGTCGGGTTCTTTTTATTGCATACAGATATAGAAAAAGGGGAAAGATTGTACTATGACTACAATGGATACGAACATGAATATCCATCTGAACATTTTGTCTAATTATGTAGACTGTCAGTGCTCTACAGCTTGTTGCAATAAGAAAATAATAACTTTAACAGGGAATTGTTAACTTGTATTTTATTCTTCTCTAAATCTATTAGTTGATTCAACATGTACCTTTGGCATTGAAACTTTAAATATTGTTTTGTCCTTGTTAGATACCTTGTGGACATGTAATGTTTGGATGCTTCTGGTCTACCTCTTTTATGGTCAAATGGTTTTTTTTTTCTTTTCTTTCTATAGAAGATGAAAGCCTCTGATCTAATTTTAATTTGTGGAACAAGTCTTGCACTGCAAGTAGTTGCAAGAATATTGATGCTCAAAAATAGGACTTGTTGTATCTAGAGTTGGAAATTGCTCCAAAGCAATGTATCGCGTCCATATCTTGTACTGACGGGGGTGGTGGTTCAACCGCCTTCTCAGTGTTGGACTCTGCCCTGGCTGATGTTCACCATAAGGTTTGTTTGATAGATATGTAAGCAAGTGTCTGGTTGAGCCGTGTACAACTGTCACTGAGTTTAAAGTTCTCTCACTGTGATTTTTAGAAGTTTTAGGGTGTAATTTTTGATTTATTGTGATTTGAGTGTTTCCAAACACATTTTAAGTATTTTATTTGCATGTCTATAATATGGTTAAGGGCAAATAACTTTATAAATGCAAAATGATTATTTTAAACAATTTGTGATCACTTAAAGAATTCAAGGATTTAAATGATTGATTATGTTGCTCGACATATCTTTGTCAATTTTCAATAGAGTTTTGGGTGATGGTTTAAGTATCAGTGCACTGTCAACTACCTGTCAATATTGTTCTTTGTAAAAGCCGCCGTGGTTTATTATAGAGCCCCGAGTGGGAGCTTAGAAGGGAAATAGGATATAATGTACTCCCTCTGGTGCTATATGTAAGAGAAAGTCGGTTCAACATCAATGGAAATGAGAACGTTTATGGGTGGTTGATCCAATTGAAACGGTGTATAGAAGCCAACTTTTGGATACGTGGCAAACAAGGTTACCGTGTTTGCATTTAGAGGAGAAGCTTCCATATGGTTGGCCTCATGGAAGCAAGACAACCAAAATGCAGCATGGAATTTTATTTAAAAGAGACTTCATTAAGAAATTCATCCCAGACCTCTGGGAAATGCTTAAGGTTGCAGAAGAAAAAGAGAAGCAAGAGAAGAAGGGGCGAAGATGAGATATAATTCAGTAATGAATTTGAAATGAAGAAGGAAGGACACCTCAACACTCATGGGTTTGAGGGGCGAACTCTAGTCTCTCGTGTAAATCACGCAACAGAGACATGGGAGAAGAGAATGGGGTCCAGCGCGAGGGAGGAAAGGCGGATTGAGCAACCTTCATAGGTTACAATCAGCAGGGCCGTCCCTGTAAAATTGGAGGTCTGACTCTCTTAGTAAAAAGAGGCTCCTAAAAAAATAAAAATTATAAGAGAAACAAAACTATTATGTTTTTATTTTATTTTAATTTTTTTAAAAAATAATTAATAATGTTTGTTGTTAGAACTTTGCGATTATATACGACAAAGACCATTAGACTTAAAATAGAAAGAGAAAAACATTATAATTGAACTGAAGTAGAAGGAGAAGAGATATTATTGAGGATATAGAACTCAATTCCATTAAAATTAGGACCAAAAAGACCCTATTATGCTGGAAAAAAAAAATTAAAAATATATAAAAATTTGGCATGGGAGTTGAACTAGAGCCAAAATGCATAACACCCTAGTGTTTTGCCACTAGCATACGCCATTAGTACTATTATTATTTCAAAATTACTTGAATATATTAATATTTGCAGCATTATATATTTTAAAAAAAAATAAAAAATATTTTGGGCCCCAAAATTGGGGAGGCCCAACTCTATAGAGTTGTTTGCACCTCCCTAGGGACGGCCCTGACAATCAGTTCAACAGCACCACCAAAATCGCCTAAGGACAGGGATCCTTAGGTTACATTGGAGGGAATAGTGAATGAAACGTCGAGGGAGAAAACGACGAAGTTGCTAAAATTGTTAAAGGACGAAGGGAGATTGCAAGAAAATATGTGTAGCCCATCTTCCTTCACTTTTGCCATTGCGTTTTTAGACCTAAAACACTCGCAACCATCTCCCCCCAATCTGAGTTTTGCATCCATTCAAATGTTAGTTCGCGTTTGCTCAAACATTTGGTGTGTTTAACAAATTGTTTTTCGTCTCTATAAATACAATAAATTTTGATTTTAATCTTCTAAAAAAAATTGTATTGTTTTTGGTCCTATAGTTTTGACATGTCATTGATATTTGTTGAACAAAATATTATAAGACATAACATGAACCAATCTTAAACATAAATAGGTCACATGGATATTATTATGAATGTAAGTGGATCGATAAAGGACCAAAATGAAGTGGAAATTTTTTGAAAAATGGAAGACGTTATTTTTAAAAGAAATGATATATGTACAACAACTTTATCATAATTATTGGACAACTCTCGTACTCGTGTTCTTACTCATTCTCTTTCTTTTTTCTTTTGAGAAATTATTCACGAGTGCTATTTGTCCTGATAGAATTTCGTGAAACGTCCACAAAGTGAAATCAGCCAATTGAAATTGTTTCTGTCCGGAATAAACGATAGGTAACGGGCTATTTTTTTTACGATACATTGGATAGCTAAATGTGAGATCGTGAAATTTTCACTAGGATTTCTTTAGCTAAAAGTAGCAAGCAATTCCCATTATTCACTCTCTTTCTTTTCTCTTTATTATTTTTTGACCAATCCAAAAGTTATCATCAAATATCATTACTCTATATTTTTAATTTAAGCACGAAATACAAATACTCGTTTACCCTTTAATCATAAACCCAATAGAAGAAGCCGAAAGAAATCCTCATTTCACAGCTATCACCTTAAACTCGACGATGGAAATAATATTTCAATATTCATTACGAAATGGGGAATTTTACACATGCAGGGAAAGTGATGAGACTAACTTGGCAAACTTTGCTTTATCTAATGTGATTGGTTCTTCTGAAGCCATATATTATTGGGGTTATGGAGTAGAGAGGAGGATCAAACTTATAATTCTAATTGATGGACCAGGTATTCCTATAATCCTTCATAGATCAACATGTCCTGGATCCTAGTTTATATTCGTGCTTGTATCATCATTTGTTTTCCACACTAAAGCATTATTTGAGCATGTGGTAAATAATGAGTGGGGTGGGAGGCGTAGTTGGCTAGTTTGTTATGCTCTATGAAGCAGAGACTCCTCGGATATGACCCCGACAAATGTAATTACATTGAATTATGTCATTTTTCAAATTATTATCATTCTATGTGCCATTGTCCGTGTGGTGTCCGGTGTTTGTGTTCGTGCTTCATAGGTTATGATTTAGTAGTATAAATAGTGAGTTGGGTGAATTGCAGCGGTATGCAAGAATATTGTTGAAACCATTATGATTAGGCACAGAGAGAGTTTTCTCCATCTCCGAGGAGATTGGCTCGGGGATAGTTTGGGATTCACTCTCTTCTGCAAGGTTATTTTCTTCGTCCATTGAATACATTTCTAATATTTTATCTCTTTTCTTAATTCGGATTCTGAAATTTTTCAGTTCCCATCAATTTATTAGAGTTTATCATAACCTTCAAAATATCTTAAGCTTTTCAACTTATGCTTAATGTATGACTTGTATGGTTAAGCCGGCGGCAGAAAACCATACAAGCAGTAGTTTAGTATGCGTTACAACAAAGACAAGTTGAAATTTGCAACACTAAAGTATAAGTGATTGTCTATAAACTAGTTTTGAATTTTTAACACTGCACTATTTGTCACGATATGGATCAAGTTTGTTGTGCTATGCACGACACTTAGATTAACACTGCTAATTTATAACTTTTGTTGTTTTATGCATTTAGATTTGATGCAAGTTTGTATATCTCATGTCTTATCGAAAGAAGACTTTGAGACTCTAAACTTGAGCAGAAGTATGATGGAAAGAGGAGAATGTCCGCTCCTCATGGTTGTTTTTGATCATGCAGAAGGGTAAGTACTTATGCAACTCACATCAAAATTTTCATCTTTTGCACTCCATTCCTGACTTTTAATCGTTCTTTTGTAGGTATACTGTAGAAGCGGATAAATCCATAAAAGACTTGACAGTAATAAGAGAATATGTTGGAGATATAGACTTTTTAAAGAATCGTGAATATGACGACGGAGATAGGATTATGACACTTCTTTCCGCATCTAATCCTTCACAATCACTGGTCGTCTTTCCAGATAAACGTAGCAACATAGCACCTTTCATTACTGGCATCGACAATCACACACCGTATGTTTCTTCCATTTTCAAATTTTATTCTCTGCATATGTTGGAAAGTTACTTCCTATTAGTAGCCTAAAATAGTATAGTGAGACATTGGCAACTTCATCTCAAAGAATGGTTTTAGTATGTACACACTTTCAAAGGCACACATTGTCTCCTATCTTGTATGTTTTAGAAAGGGGAAAGTATTTAATCAATGGTAGGATATTGATAATTAAGAGTGTTAAAAAAGATAACATAGTTATATTTATCCTAAAACATGTTTAACTTAAAGTCAGTTTAATGCAAATGGACTCATTCGTGGATTTATTTTGAATAGCAGTAATATTCACCTGGCCTTTTTATGTAATGCTAAGACGAGTACTTTCAACTTAAAATCTCTCTTGAGACTCTGCATGATCATTGCACTCATGTCTAGTTTAACATTTTCTTTTCAATTGTTTTATTTTAAATAACTAGTACTAATGAAGTTTCGTGTTTTCATGTAGTGAGGGGAACAAGAAGCAGAACATGAAATGTGTGAGATTTAACATTGGTGGTGAATGTCGGGCTCTTTAGTTGCTAATAGATGTATATCAAAGGGGGGAAGCTTGTACTATGATGGATATGAACATGAATATCCAGCTGAATATTTTGTCTAATTGTGTAGCATCTGTCAACGATCCGGAGCTTATTGTCACTTTGTAAGGAAATAACTTTAACTAAGTATTGTGCACTCTTGATTTTTTTTCATCTCTTAACCTATTAGTTGATTAAACTTTACCTTTGGCATTGACAACTAGAGAAAGAATTGAAACTTTAAAATGGTTGTTTTGTTTATGTGTTGGGCATGTATAGCCTAATGAATATTTATTTATATTTATAAAACATGAATTTTTCTAATCTAAATTAAATTTGCGCTGCGGGTAGGTGCTCGATTTCTCATTTCTCACTTACTCACACAAGCAAACCCTCGTCTCACATCCCAAATCTCATGGCTTCATTGTGTCGAAGAAGAACACGAGCTCCCCAAAAAAAAACCTCCATCTTCAACAATGACGACATTGTTTGCCAGAAATGCAACTCCGGCAAATCCCCAACCAAGTTGCTTCTTTGCGACAATTGCAACAAAGGCTACCATCTCTTCTGCCTGACTTCCGTCCCGAAATCCTCGTGGTTTTGCCCCTCTTGCTCCCACAACACCAACACTAAATGTACGCATTCATTCTTTCATTTCATTTACGTCAATGTTTGGTATCACTATATATGGTGACTCACCGTGATTCTGAAAAATTCACTGTCATACCAAACATTCACGACACCTAAGCTGAATCTTATCAAATTCATAATTAATTGTGATATTAATGTTTAGAGAATCGGATTGAATGAATTGATTTGGTTTTTAATGATTGAAGTTTGAGATTTGTAGTTATAATTTTTTTTTTTGGATTTTAGATGTAAGGAAGAAGAGAAAGCGGGGTAGTCGTTGGGTGAGTTCGAAAAAGAAATGGAATCTATTGCCATTTGTGCCGAGTGCTGATTCTATGAGGAGATTAGAACAGATGGCTTCGTTGGTGAATGCGTTGGCTGCAACCAAAGCGGAGTTCAGTAACGCACTTACATATATGCCTGGAATGGCACCAAGGAATGCAAATTCTACTGCTCTTGAAGATGGGGGTGGGGGAATTCAGGTAGTTATTTAACTTGTTTGAGTTTGTTAATTAGGTATTATATTTTTTGGGATTTTATTTCTTAATAAGCAAGCGTCTCGGTGTGAATGTTGATTGTTTGGCGTAGAGTTATGTTATGCGCGAGGAATGGTCTATCACTCTATTGACAGTTATAAGTTGGACTACTTTTATAGGTAGTTAATACTTGAAAATTGTTTGAAACTTCAACCATAACAGATGGTGCCTCCTTGTTCTTGCGGCTGAGAAGTTTGATTTATTGTTGTTTGTTCAACAAACATAAAAGAAAATGAGTACGCCTTCCTTAAAACTCAATTTATATTCATTTTCTTTGTTTTTGTCGAACCATTATTGGTTAGGTCATCGTCATAGTCACATAGATGAGAAGAATCGGGAGATTCTACTTTTGAAAGGCATCGTCAATCAAGTTTTGGGTGATGTTGGTTCTATCGTAGAACCTGCCACGGTTTGTTACAGGGTTTATCATAACTTTCAAATCTTTGTTTCTTCTTAAGATTAGCTACCTGCCTGAATATCGAGAAACTAGAAGTCAAGTAAGAATAGTAAGACTGTTGTTTTGATAGAAAAATTCAGTGTCACAACATAAAGGCAAGCAGATAAAGTTTTCATATTTTGTGCTATTACTATTAGTTGATTATCTATAAATACAGGAAAAATATCTTTGGCCTCCCAAATTGTGCTTAACGTAGGATTTGTAGATTTAAGGTGTCTTCAGAAAACTATAACAGCTATAGCGTAGTTTCTATTACATAGTAACAAAGACAAATCAAAATTTGCAACAATGAAGTATCAAATGGTTTGTCTACAAACTAGTTTGGATTTTTGCAACTGCACTATTTGTCATGATTTAGATCAACTTGGTTGTTTTATGCACAATACTTAATCAGATTATCAGATCACAGATGTTTATAACCATTGTTGTTATATGCATTTAGATTTGATGCCTGTTTGTATATCTTTTTCTCAGGTATTATCAAAAGAAGGCACCAAGGCTCTAAACTTGTGCACAGATATGATGGAAAGAGGAGAATGTCCACCCCTCATGGTTGTTTATGATCCGCTGGAAGGGTAACTGCTTATGCAACAAAAACTGGCATCAACTTTTTCCCGTTTTGCACTCTAATCCTGACATTAAATTTCTTCTTTTGCAGGTATACTGTAGAAGCTGATAAACCCATAGAAGCTTTGACAATAATAGCAGAATATGTGGGAGATGTGGACTACCTAAAGAATCGGGAAGATGATGAGGTGAATAATAGCATGATGACACTTCTTTATGCTTCTGATCCTTCACAATCGCTGATCATCTGCCCAGATAAACGTAGCAACATAGCACGTTTCATTAGTGGAATCAACAATCACACTCGGTATGTTTCTATTATCTTCAATTTTTATTCTCTGCATATGTTGGAAAGTTAACTTCCTATTAGTGGTAATATGCGACACTGGCAACTTCATCTCAAATAATACTGTCAGTATGCTGTATGTACACACTTTCAAAGACATGGTGTCTTTTATCTTGGATGTTTTAGTAAGGGTAGGAAATTGATAATGAGTGTTAATAATAACAGCATAATTATATTTACCTCAACCTATTTAACTTTGGTCAGTTTAGTGCAAATTGACTGAAATGTTTGTTTTACTTGAATAACGGTAATGTTTTTTTAAGTTAAATAAAAACAGAAATTCAAATGATTGGGGGGACACAAACCTGACTCAGTAAAACCACATAAAAGTGTTAGAGACATCCATAAAGAATATTGCAAACAGAGCCAGACTACACCAAAAGTGGTATGAAACAAACCTTAAAGGGTAATGAAAAAACACAACTAGACAACAACGAATTGAAGCTACCCGGCAGAGAAACCCAAATCCGAAGCAAACGAACACCCACCACGCACACTACCCGACGAATTGAATAATAAAAATATTCACTTGGTCTTTTTGTGTATTGGTAACTTGAGTACTAGTACTTTCAACTTAAAGAACTCGTGCACCATCATCTCAGTTCGTGTCAAGTTTAACATTTTTTTTTCAACTGTTTTATTGAGACAACTACTAATGAAGTTTCTTGTTTTTATGCAGTGAAGGAAAAAAGAAGCAGAACGTGAAATCTGCGAGATTTAATGTTAATGGTGAATTTCGGGTTCTTTTAATTGCTAAAAGATATATACCGAAGGGAGAAAGATTGTATTATGACTACAATGGATCCGAAAATGCATATCCAACTAAACATTTTGTTTAACCGTGTAGCCTTTGTCAATGATCTAGAACTTATTGTAAGAAAATAACTTTAACAGGGAATATCTTTAGCATTGTCAGCTAGAAAGAACTGAAATTTTAAAAGGGTTTTGTCCATGTGTTGGGCATGTATCTTGTTATATACCTTGTGGATGGATATTTATATTTGTAGTAATATATTTATGTTTTGAAAATAATTTAAATTTATGGCTCAAAAATGGTATGCAGAATCTATGAGTTAGCCTAGTGAAAGATTGTGTTACTACTATATACACTAAAAGTGTAGTGAATCATCAGTATTTTGCTAACTTATAAAAAAGTTAGTTAAATCACAGGAAAAACATTACTGTCACTACTGTGGTGAATCATTGTAGTGGTTAAGCAACTGAAATTTGTTTTCAAGCTGCTCCTCTACTCATATTGCATGCTCACAGATACCCTGATCCTGCTGGTCCAGATGCTTAACAAAATATGACTGATGTTGTATCTAGAGTTGAAGTTGCTCCTAGCAATGTGTGATAACGTCTATATCAACGTTATCACATGTTGTTTGAGAGATTTGTAAGTATCTTATTTGCATGTCTATGATATGGTTTTGGTTCTTATAGATTAGTAATCAGCTGGAATGTCTCTCTTAAATGAATGTTACTTTATAAATGGCACATAGTTGTTTTAAAACGATATGTAATTAAGAAATGAATTAAAGGATTTAAATAACTGATTATGTTGCTCGATGTATCTCTTTCCTTCCAATAAAATGTTCAGTCCTTCATTTATGTTGCTCTATGCATCTCTTTCCTTCCAATGAATGTATTTAAAAGTTTTGTGTTGAACTTACATTGGGTGCAAATCCTAGTCCAGTAGCTACTAAATGGGCCTCCTTGATCCAAATGAATCTCTTAGATCCATTGTTCCTAGTTCAAAGTTTCAAGTTTCAAATTGTTGACAAAAAAAAGGTTTCAAACTTAAATCTCTTGACCTCATTATCTGTTAAAAAAATGAAGCATAGGATAACTTCAGTTGTACAGCGTTTGATTTGCAAAATTGTTTTAGGGACAAGACAAACTTGAGGCAAGGGACAACACAAAAACTGAAAATTTTGTCTCTCACTAAACCATAACACAATTTTTTGTCCCACATAGAAGTTGTCTAAAATACCAAAGTAGCTTTTTGTTCACCAAAAATCGTAGAGGACTAAAAATTGTCCAATACCATAAAAATTTGACATGTGTTATTCTACTTTGTGTTGTGTTGTTCCATCTTGGGTTGTTTTGTGCTGTATATATTGTTTCACATATCAAACGCACCCATAAAGTAGTTGTTTCGAACAAAGCTTTACCGCAACAGCTAGATGACTCATAGACTCAATTGGCATTGCCATTGTTCAATCATGGATAGCTAGTGACTTGTGTGCCTCAACTCAAACTCTATTATTAGATTTGTTGTTATATTTACCTTTCTTTTATCATTCACCAAGGACCCCATTTTTTTTAATAACAAATGATTTATTAATAACTAGAGAAACCCCCACTCAAAAAGAGGGGTGCAAAAGCATAGTTGGGCTTTTGATGAGCTACTCTCACCAGGTCATGAGCAGCCCAATTACACAAACTAAGTTGATTACTACAGAACTTTGCAACCCTACCACCCCAGTAAGTATTTAAGAAAACTGCTCTAGGATCTTTTAATTGTACATTAAACATAACATTTTCTTTGTTTAAATTATACTCTTATTTTTTTTTCAATTCACTATGTGAATGCAGTAACATTAAAACTTAAAGAGAACTTCACCGTCAATTGTGATCATATCTAGGTCAAAGAAATAGTCTTTAAAGTCATGCGCAGACGATACCTGATTTACAACAAAAATTAAAACATAACTAACATGTGCACAAACTCTACAAAACTATATCACATTCTACCTAGAAATTAAAGAATATAATAAAGTGATGGCAAGAAAGAGATAAAAAGAAAAAGGGTGGAAGAAGAATTATCAACGTGGTGTCCCCTACTCCAATTGGTTTTTGGACACACCAACAGATTCTTAACTCACTATGCTGCATGCACATAAAATACTAATACTCCTACGTAGTACAAAAAGCAGCAATGACACTGACAAACAAGGAAGAAACAAACACACTTTCCTCACACCTTATGATTATTATTGATCCTCTCTTTTTTAAGGACCACACTATCACACACAGTCTTATGCATCCAAACACAAATTCTAGACTCTAGTACTCATATAGCATGGTCCATTCCCTTATTTAGGTTTGTACCAGAACCAATTAACTAGAGCAGCTGGCAAAAACCAAAAAGTCTCAGACACACAGGCAAAGATCACTGTCTGATCTATATATCCAATCAAACACCCGCAGCCATTAAACAGAAACTACTAAACTAGGAGTGGACCCTTTATCCCATCAATCAAATTTGTTTAGTTCAAATGATTAACAAGTTTCACTTAAGGACGAATGGTTCAAGAGAATCCAAGTTTCAGTTCAGTTTTAAACAATTATTGACCAGACTTTACCTATCGCTGCTCAGGATTCTATGTCGTAGTCACAAATTTCGATCGTTAAATGAATATTTGGTAGTTTGTAGTCTAAGATGCATTTTGAAAACCAATATGGTAGACCTAGAATACAAGTTTTCAGATCTCCATAGGTATTAGGAAAAATTCAAGTATCTGAAAAGAGTTTATAAAGAAAAGTCACACAGACACACAACACACACCTCATCTTAAAAGTCGGTTTTGTAAAGATGAGTTAAGTTATATAAAAAACTTAATAATGGCCACATGAGCTGGATTTCGGTTGTGACTAATGAAACAATTGATTTGGAACAGATGCAGTAGCCCAACAAGAATTGTGGTCCTAACCAGTGTGTGTATTATACTAAAGGTGTTATTAGGTTTGGAGAACAGTTTGTTGTATCAATCAACTGCCATATACTTTTCATATCAGATTCAGAACTCTGATCCCTCTGAAAGAGTCTTCTTTTAAGTGGGGTTTTTGTAGAGGTTTAAGTGATTCTGGGACCATTACAAGACTCTCAGACAAGTGATGTTTTGATGTGAAGTAACCTCATTCATTTCTATCTTTTTCTAGATACAATATTAATATTTATGTCTGTCACAAAATTTATACAACCAATGCTTTGAATTTGAATTTTCTATTTCCAGTGAGAAAAATGTTAATTATCTATGTTTATTTAAGGAAATACACCCAACAAGTGTAGCTCAGTATGCTGAGTTTATAGGTGAACTGACTAAGATTTATTCATGATTTTAAATTGTGGTTAGCATGACAGTTGTGTTAGGATTAGGGTTTTTAATATTATAGAAGATTAAGGACAAATGTAGTTGATGTAGCAGTAGTTATAGTTGCAATGTTGTTACATGAAACTCAACAACTTTTGTGTAACCCACTATATTAAAAATTTATTACGACCATATTTCATCTAATGTGATGAGAGTAATCCGATAGTGGTAACCTAATAGCATTTGATCAAAGATTTTTGATAGATTTAGATATCATATTAGGTTTTTATGTTGACCTTAATTTATTCTTATAAAGTTAATTTATAAGGGGAGATATGACTTTTTATAAGGAGAGGAATTATATGATATCTACTTGAAAAAGTAACTCTTTTTGGAATCTATTTTTAATATTTGGTTGGCCTAGAATCGTGATATGACCAAGATAACCAATATTATTATCAGCTTCATTTTTTGTTGTTTTAAATTGTCAAGTACTCTTTCATGATTATTGAGAATCAATGAGATAGCCAAACATGTCATAAAATTCACGTGATTCGATGCAATCAAACTGATCTGATCACAGACTGACATAAAATTGTTATTTTAGATCATATACAGGCCACCAAAAAACAATCCGACAATGGGCCCAGAAAAGCCCATATTTTTCTCTTCAAATTATCTACAAATTTTCAAACTAAACGGAAAATGAAATACTTCCTAGTTCAATTTTAAACAATCTAATTTAAAAATATGCGTTATTGACGTGACATACTTTGATCATATTTTTTTACTACTAATATATAAAAACAAATTATAGTATATAGTTGTTAGATTTGTCGCAGTGAATATTTTTAAAATATCAAATGTTCATAATTTTTTTAATAAAATTATTAAAGATATTTAAGATCAAAATTGTACATTGACATACGTGACAAATGAAACAACAAATATAATAGTAATAATTATCATAATCATAATAATCATCAATTGTGTTTCCCTTTGTTTTAACTGCAATTGAGTATGAAGCTACTGCTCTACAAGAAACTCTCCAAATTGCTTTTGGCCTTGGTCTCAGCCTCAATCAAGTAGTTTTCAAAATTGATTCTTAGATAGTTGTGACTGCAATCCTTAATATGTGAATGAATTATTAAATTTACTATCTAATTGTAGAACTCTGCTCTTATCTAGTGTTAGTTATGCTCTAGCTTATATAGAAGACAAGCAAATAGAGTTGTTCATAATCTTACTAGAGCGTCTATATTATATGCTAGTCCCAAAACTTTTTCATTCCTCCATTTAGTTTTCACTCTATTATTTTGGATGCAATGAAATGAATTATCTTTCTGTAAAAAAATTAATAATCATAAGGAGATATTTGATCCATTATTTTGATTATCTTTTTATGTTGAGGTTTGGTTTTTTTTCTTGAATGAGTTTGTTTTTGTGCTAACATTTGTTCACAAGAAAAGAGACTCTGAAAATTCGAACGTTCGATAAACAGATTTGTTTTTTTTATTGTTGAATGAGTTTGTTTGTTGTTAACCTTCGTTATAATAGAAAAGAGATTATGATAATCTGAAGTTCAATCAGGAGGTAAGTAAGGCCTGACTTAAAATTTATTGTTAAATGCGTTTAATTTTTTTTATCTGAATCAAGAGGATGACATGCATCAGGAGAAACATAGACATGTTAACTAGGTTGGCACCTCCCTAAAAAAAACTAGGTTGGCACCTATCTGAAACCTCATCCTTTGTCGAGTCTCATAAAATAAGTATTATAATATATATATGCTGTTAACTTACACCCACCTAAAAACACTAAGGTGCAAGTTAGCAAGCTGCACCGACTTATAATTTACTAAAACACTCTTTTGTTTATATTCTAATTAATTTTAAATAGAAGGGCAATTTTGTAACTAGCTTAAAAAAGATCCTTAAAAAAAGAAACAAAAAATACAATGACATGCTTAAGGTACAAAATATGTAATAAAGACAAACTTTTAAGGAAACAATATTTGAAATGATAAAAGTGAGTGTAAATTAGTGAAGGTTGTTAACTTAATAATACTTATAAAAATGAGTGTAAGTAATCAAGTGGGTGTATGTTTGTAACTTGCACCTTAGTAATTTTAGGTGGATGTAGTTTGCTAACTTGTACTTTAGTGTTTTTAGGTGGGTGTAAGTTATATATATATATACACACACAGAGACAGACACAAGAGGAGGGGTGGGGGTATATATACAAAGGGTAGTTGGATATAAGTGTTGATGCATAAATTAGCATCACTGGTAATTTAAAACTAAGTTGGAGAATTTGTTGGATGTGCCTTAAAATTAGTGTTTTTTATTTCTCATCAAAGTAATTTGAATTATACGAATGGGTAATTCGAATCATGAAGTGAGAATTGACGTATGGGGGTAATTCGAGTTATGTTAAAGGCCTGGGAAGGATAATTCGAATAACATCATGTTTTCAATATATAAAAGCAAAGTGTTGGAATTAGATTTAATAAGTCACGAAAAAACATAAACTCAAAGGAGAATTAAGGCTCTTCGATTGAGTGTTTTTTTTTTAGATTAACTTAGTTCAAGAACAATAGGAAAAAAATATGTAACACAGAGAAGATTGGGGATCCTGTGTTTAGTGTTTTTTTTTTTTTTTTTTTTGAGATTCTTGAGTGAGAAACGTGCAAAAAGAGTGCATGTGAAGGGGGAACTAGAGCTTTCTTGTGGAAATTATTAGGGAAATTGTTAAAGATTTGTCTATCGAGGGGTTGAGATTGAAATGGAGAGAAATTAGGGCATTGTTCTTGGTCACTTTCGTAACTTTCTTGAGAGAAAGGGAAAATGTATAAATTAAATTAGGGTTTTATCTTGTTGAGCTCTTGAAGCTAATGTATTATAGCTCTTTTGTATCTCTAATAAAGATGTGTTGATAATGATCAAATAGTTGTTAACTCTCCCAAACGTAGATTAGTTTGGGCTGAACTCGGTAAAAACATCTTAGTTCTTGTCTCTCTACTCTCTTTATCTCTTGTCTTTGATTTTGTTGTTTTTAATATCTATTTTCTTGGTTTGTTAAGTTTGGTTTTCATTGTTATTTGTTTCATTTTTCTTATTGAATTCACAATAGGAACAACAATTTTTTAACAATAGTGAAAAAGAACTTATATATTTTTTTTCCTGAAACTCTAGAAGGGTTAGAGATTATGAGGTGATGTGATTCCTCCCCTCAACCAGCAATTCTTATTGTTACAAGACCTGACCACCCCTTAATCATCCTCTACCTTTAAATCTTACCATTATAGGTTTGACCTCACTCTCTAATCGGTTTTCAAACACCTCTCTCAAAAGGCATCATGATATCTTCGTTTTTGGTCACTCTATCGCAGCTCGATTTAAGATATAATGTCGTTGTTGGTGTGTGAAATTATTCACTTGTTCTGTTTATTTGATTGTTTTTCGTCTTTATTGAAGGTGAGAAAAACACAATAAGAATGAGAATGAATCAATGTAAATAATTGAAAGATAAAGAGATAAGAAAAGTGAGAAGCATTTGCATTGAATTTTCGCATAACTTGTATTGTATATACTAAGTTTAATATTTACAATGTTTTTGTATAAGTGACTATCATCAGATGAAGGAATGTTTCTTCTAAACATGTTTTGCTTTGTTCCAATCATATCAGAAATTCTACACATGAAACACAGACGGTAAAAGATCTATTATAAGATTATAGGATTAAATATTGTAATAAAAATATCAATTAATAATACATTTTCATGTTATTTGAGTCTACTTTTCACCTGTATTTACGATGAACAAACTAAAAATACAATCTATTTCATTTGTTTGTATAAAAATATCTTCCTTCTTGTCATTGTCACAATAGGTCCTTTTTTTAAGCAACTTTGTGACCTAATTTGTCATGTCTGAGAATCATGTGCTGCATGTCGAGAAAGTTAGTAATTTGTTAGACGGAAAGAAAAAGAAAAAAAAAAAAACTAAATTTGTTTAACTATAAAAAATTGGAACAAAACTTATTTTGAATAATTCTCATAGATAAAAAAGAACACAATAAATTAACCACAATTTTACTGAGCCTAAAACAAAGCTATCTTAAATTTAAATAACAAACATATGTGAATGAAGAAGTATCTGTAATAAAATCAAAGTTACCCTTTATCCTTTTTTTTGGTCTTACAGATTATTCGAATAATAGAAGAACATATTGCATTTGACAAACATATTTTGAAGAACCTTTTTTTTTTTTTTTGACAGAATATTTTGAAGAACCTTCTTTGTAGTTATCTTTTTATTTATTTGAATATACATAAATTTAAAGAACCTTGTTTTCAATTATGAACACATGTAGAGTTGGGTGGTGAGTATAAATGAAAATTAAATTTACCATTTGAAGATGAAAAAAAAAATATTGCACAAATTTAAAGTCTAAAAGTAGAGTTTTTTTTAAATAAGCGAAATGACAATAGTCTTTAAAAATTCACACAAAAATACATAAAAAAAAAATCCTTTGTTCTTTTTTTGGGTATAAGATACTCCTTTTGCACAATTGCAGCTATTAATCCTGTTAATCGATCGAACCACCAATATGTTTTATATTACTTATAATATACGATATTCCTACCAACTGAGTTAAACTCACGAGGATAGATATTTATGTTACTTCTTTCTCATAGTTGAATTCAAGTTCAAGACCATTAATAATGCTTGAAAACATTCGAATCATCCTATCCAAACACTCCCAAATTGCGGGGACAACATCTAATAAGGTTGCAATGATTAAAAAACTGATAAAGTCATGTACCCAAAAATAATGATAAAGTCTACAATGGAAGATAAAGTCTATCTTGGTTAGCACATGAGGTCAAGAAATGGTTGAATGAATTATCATGTGCTAGCTACTTCAAAGTTTGTTATAACCTCTAACAATACTAACTGTTATAGTAGTATTTGAGTAGGTATGATATGATCAAAGTCATCAAACTATTTGTGATTTAAATCTATAATCATATGAGCTAACAATCACAACTTCCTTGCCAGTTGTTATGGGTTATCTTTTGTGAAGAGAAAAAAATGATAATTAGTGATCTCTTCACATAATTATAATAAAAGCCATGCACCAATTGATAAAAATTAACAAAATTATTATACATCATATTCTTTTCAACATTTTTCAATGAAATACTCCAATTTGTATTTTCTGAATGAAATGCATTTATTTAAAAAATAAAATAAAATGGAATTTATACATCTTAAATCATACCAACCCCACACTTTCCTCCATACTAGCTTGTTTGGTGGAAATTTGTCAACATCACCACAGCACATAGTTGTGTTTGTTTCTCCCTTTTTTTTCTCCATTGTCACAAAACATATAATTCATATTATCTAATGCGTGGTACTTTTACGGTCTAGATTTGCGTGATTGTGAGCCCCATCACCAAACATATATGTATATGATCAAATCATACACTCTTCAACAAACAAGAAAAAGAGGAAAAAGAATACCCCACAATTGTTAGTTTTTTTTATCACTTGGCCTCCACCTTTCTATTTTGGTTTGAGCTTGCAAAGACAATCTTAACAAATGACATTCATATTATAGGGTGACCAGCCCACTATGGTGCAGGCAGGGATGGAGGGAGAGGTGATGTGGTCCCTCCTAAGTTTTATAAGTTCATTTGAGATATTATAGAGTCAATTACTTTATGACCTTATGATGATTGGTTAAGTATTAAAGTAATGTTTGCATGAAAATAGTTTTGATAGAAATTTGGAGAGTGATGTTATAATAGAAGATGTTGGCTACTAGCTAGACTAATGAGATATGAAGTTTGGAGAGTGAGTGGTAAAACATAGTAAAAGACCTAAAATAATCAACAAATTTTGTCTGGTCGTTGTTTCATTCTATAACATATAAAATACAGGATTAATTAAGTTTTTAATTCCTATAAATATTCATAGTTTTGTTTTTAGTCCCTACAAAATAAAATCACATTTTTCAGTTCCTGTAACATTTTCTTTAAGCATTTTAGGGACCAAAACTGTTGATATAAATTTTTGATAGGGTTAGAAATGCTGATGGAAAAATTTATAAGGACTAAAACCTTAATTAACCCTAAAATATATTATATAAATATGAAAAGTAGCTAGACTAATGAGATATGAAATTTGGAGTGTGAAAGTGGTAAAACGGAAATTTTGAGTAACTTTTATACTGAACATAGCAAAAGACCTAAAATAATCAACAAATTATTCTCAAACGTCAATTTTAGATCCCACGGTCAGAATTAGAGGTGTAAGTGGTTCGGACAAAACTGATGAAATCAAAAACCCAAATCGAACCAAACCGAAAAAGTATCCAATCTTGTTTGGTTCGGTTCAAAACCAAACCGAACCAACCTAAACCGATCTAGTTTGATTCGATTCTTAATTTTTAATTTTGAGATCCAATAAACCGATAAACCGAACAAATACTAACCCCAATCTCTACTTTAGTAAATTTTTCTTATACAAGAACCATAGAAAGTATATTAAATTGACCTAATACCATTGCGATACAATACAATGCACTTTGATGAAATTCCCAAATGCCAAAAAAACACTATCGAAATTGATACGGACGAACTTCGAAGTCTTTTAATTACATTTTTTTAATATTAAAAGTCAACTATATATTCACTAAAAAAAAAATACTTGGTGTCAAATACAAGGTCAACTGCGTGTACCTCTCACCATGCAAAGTATTCCATATTTGATTTGACATTGAATTCAAAGCATGTACCCCTTTATGTAAGATGATAGTAAAAAGCACTATATCCATCATGTGATTTTTCTAGAATAGCACTTTGTAATTCTTATCCTTAAAATTTTTGAACAGTTATAAATTAGTACGAAAATGATTAATAAGAGTTGTACGACCTACACCAAAATCTTGTATTAGATTCAGTTGGTCCCGGTTCAATTCATATATCAAAAGATGATAAGAAAAGAGGACGAAATAAAATTGAAAAAGAAAATAATAATGAAAAGTTTGAGTGATGATGTAATCTTGAGCTATTAATTATATTATATGTTCTCTTTATTATATTTTATTTTTAATTTTAATTAAGCAAAAATGTGAAAGTAACATGAAGAAAAGGGTGTCAAATCTTGACCCAACTAAGATCAGCTGCTATTTACTTGTCCTGTTTGTCCAAAGGAATTTCAATGATCAATTTGGGTGAAGATGTTGAACAGCATTAATTTCATTTCCTCTTTTCTCTCCCTCTCATGATTGAAATTTACAAATATCTGTTAATTTAGATTGAGTCACAGAAAAAAGAAAAAATTAATTTAGTTATTTATAGATGGAACGGAAGTCTATAAGAATCTTATTCCAATTATAATAATTTTATTGTTAAACTAAAAAAAAATATCCGAAAACATAATTCAGTTGGCAGGGACACGTCACATTATATATGCAATGGTTGGAGTTCAAATCACATATTCTCTACTTATTTACGTTAAGGATGAATTTTTAACCATTAGACAACTTGACAAAAATATAAATAATCTACACCCCATTTTTATTTTAAGAAGTCAAAATGAAATATAGAGAACACTCCTAAATAACCGAACTGAATGAGATGATCAAAGTACTTGAGACAACTTTTACATGAAATATTTCTTTAGTTGCAAGTGTATTGTTTTCTTAGAAGTTTGTGATAATCTACTCGTTTTGTGTCGCATCATTAATGATCACTCTCCGCACTTTTTAGCCTCAAATATCACACTTTTTTTAATAAAGTGGTATCTAGGGTTTATTTGTGATGATCCTATGAGTGATACTTGTTGGAATATTGATGAGTAATCTTGTGTAAAAAGTCTAAAGTATTATCGATTCTGAATCATTACCAAATCAAGCTATTTTTGCCAAACAAACTTGCATTTGGCAAGAATTACAAACAAAATGATGTATGAAGATGAGAGTGATATTTTGGTTTCTAGGACTAGAATTAGTCAAAGTTAGGATCCAAGTACCGGCCCTATAAGAACGTGTAACGGAGACTCAAAATGCAATTCATAACGAATTCAAGAAGAAAGAATGTAAAACAAATTTAATTTTTTGATTCACCAATGCGTAGTTCTTCAAATTTTCAGAATATTGTCTTTGTAAATTTAACAAACCTTACATTTTAAAATAAAAGTATAGTAAATAAAATATAGCCAAGATAATCCCAGAGGTCTCCCAACTTAATTTCAAATTTCATATTCATCTAATTTTAGCTTTTTGTTTTCCAAGTTAGTCATAATTGGGTTTTTTTTTTTTTTTTTTTATTCATTTTCCTTGTAGCTCTTTTATAAAATTTGTAATATTTTAGAGTCTAACTTGACACAAACGAAATTTCTAAAAAAAAAAAAAAAACATGGCACAAAATATCTTATCGGTTGTTAACATTTTTTTACATAAAGAACAAGCTTGGATGTTTTTTTAAAGAAAAGATAAAGGATGAATCTAAAATATTAAATTAAGATAAGAGACAATTTTAAAAGTAATTTTGTCTAAAACTAGATTGAAAAATATATATTAGTGTTGGGGAGACTTAAACGAGCGCATAAAGCAATAATAGATAAATAATTCAAGAGAACAAGATATCATATATTCATTTAAAATCTTAAGACTTTAGATAATGATCGTCACCTCTCTTATATACAATATTTTTTTCTGTTCATAGTCGATATGAGACTAATCACTCAAATTCAACAATACCTCTTAAGTGTGAGTGTCCCACACATCCTATACTTGGTTCAACACCAAGATCCACTTATTCTCCCACACCAAGTTGAATCGAGGATCTTATATACCATTTGTTGGGAAGTTTGAGAGAGGGTGATGAGTAACAACAGACAAATGCTCTAAGACCATAAGAGAGGGAGACGTAACATCTTCATCCAAAATCTTAAGACATTGGGAGTACGGGTCACCCTCTCTTATTTATTCAACATTGAACCATTCATAGTCAATCTGAAACTAACCAACAATTCACACTCAAATCCAAACAATCTCCCCTCAAATGTGAAACTGTCTCATCCTATACTTTATCCAATACAAGAATTCACTCCCTCTCATCCACCAAGACGGATCAATCTTTTATACCACTTGTTAGGGAAGATCAAGAAGGCGCCTAGAATATAGGTTATTTCTCTTATCTATCTAACATTCACACTAATTATAGTCAATGTGCATTTGACAACTCAAATTTGAAGGAGATATTGTTATGTTCAAGTGAGAGCAGTTAGCCCCTCATCTACTATAAATAAACAAAATGTTGAATATATGTGTGTGATTGAGACAACTCTTACTTCAAATGCCTTAAGATTTTTTGTAGAGATATGGTGTCTTTTTTCAGTTATTGTTCCCAACCCTCTCCCTATCCCTACAATCATCAAAATCTTCTTCGTTGTAGGATTATCTAGGATGAAGAAAGCTTTGGTGTTTTTTTCTTCTTCTAATTCCTTTGCTCATTCAGAAGTTGCCCACAACTTAAACATCATTTGACTTTAGTTTGGTATGTTATGGTGTGGTTGATTTGGAAGTCGCAAAATGATGTTATCTTCTTTGATAAGGTGGTGAGTGTTGATCAATTGGTGGATCATATAATATTTCATTCTTGAAAGTGGTATTTGGGTAAGTCATTGAGACCTCCTTGTAATTTTTTATGAGTGGTAATAAAACCCACGTTTGTTTGCTTAGATAGTCTTTGGATGTAAATTCAATTTGTGGAGATTAATATCTGAAACCTTGTAGAACCTAAATAGATGGTATATTCTCTCTAAAAGTTTTAACGTTGCTACATATCTAAGGCTGAACTCGAATCCAACAAGAGGAAGATGTGAAATCCCATTCCCTGTACCACTAAGGTTATATAACCTTTTTTTTTTCTTTTGAAAGATATCATTCTTATTTTTAGTAGTTTCAATTATTTCAATGTAGTGCAATGTATGAATCAGCCGTTTCAAAAAAGAATAGAAAAAAACAACTTACAATAATTAAATAACCGTTATATCAAAATTTCAATACAATCCAAATTTATTTTAATAATATTTTTTTCTACAATGAATAAGTAATTATTTATTGGTTTCCTAAAAAAAAGTAATTATTTATTGGTGAATACAATTAGTTTGTTTGGATATTTACCTCTCATCCAATTATTAAATGTCATATCAAAATTTTATATTAATTTATTTTAAAATAAATACAAATGTTAAACAAATTTTGTATAAATTATATCGTTTTCTTTTTTTTGAAAGGAAAGAGTCTAAATTGTATCGTTATTCAACCATCCTTGTACCTAAAAATTTACCTTATTTAAATACTACACAAAATACTAAATTATACCGTCTGTCTACAAAGTACAAGACTTCCATCATTTGTCGGCTATAAACACATCAACAAACATTACTATGATATGGCTTTAATTCGTAGGTAACTTCCACCAGATTGTTCACTGTACTTTATAATTAAGATATTATGTCGGCAGCCAAATATTGGAATAGTTTATAGCTCCCACTCGTGTTGAGATTATGAGATGTGAATTAGCACAAATCACTTAAAATAAAGTAGATATTTTCCAAATTTAATTTAATTATATTGAGAAATGCTTTCCTATTAATAAATTTAAATGATGATGAAGACAGTGTATAAATTTTGACTATTTGGTTTGACTAGTGGAATCAAAATTTTAAAACAAAGTTAGACTATATAACGTGACATATTTTTTTCAGAATTTTATTTGGTTAACTAAGTTAAAAAATAGTAGTCATGTTCATTTTAGTTGCGTGATCATATTTTTTAACTTCTAAATAGTGGTTACGCAATTGAAAAATGTGGTTGCACATATCATATATTTGGTTAACTTAAATTTTTGAGAGTGATACAAATAAATGATGTACACATTAAGGATGTCTATCGATCTTTAATAAGAAAAAAAGGAAAACATCTTCATCTAAATCAATATTTGATCAACTTTAGACGAGTATGAATTGTGTGATTTACGGGTATTAACCATTAATAGATAGTTTCTAATGTCCTTTTTTTTGTTACATGAGAGAAGAAAAAAATACAAAATAAAAAAAAAAACAGAGAAAAAATAACATCCTAGTAAAGGATACTCCTATAGCATTAGCTGATAAGGGTTGAAGATAGACATAATGATAGTTGATATGCCATCACATAAGGATAGACATAAGGAGTACATCTGAATAAACTCTAAAATGTTTGCATATTGATGAAGCCTCGTGCTAAATTTGCATGGTAATGTCCATTGATTTCTTAAAAATGACTTACTTCTAAATTTAATAATCCAAACAAAAAAAAAACCTCATTTGAGGCCGGAATTCGAAAGTTCATAATTTGAACATGATTTTAGAAAATATAAAATATGGATTTTCCAAGTCCAGCCTCAAATATAAAATATAAAATATGTTGTAATTGAAATGTTATAAAATATGTTTTTTTATTAATAGAGACTAGTTATATTATTTATTTAAAATTATTTTTAATGAAAATCTTAAATATATTTAAAAATATATAGATTTAACCCCTAAAAATATATCCTTCCTCAATTATGATCCAATCAAATTAACATATCCTTACTGTTACATATACATGATGGTTTGTATTTTCAATAATGAGAACAAAATCAACACATACCAAGCATCTGGCCTTTGATATATTCTTACACAAAATTATATAGTTATATCATTTTTGGGCGGTCGTGGGGGTTTCCATAAAATGATTTGTAGCTTAAGAAGCAGGCATGGCCTGCAATCAGATAAATAAATAAATTCATTTCCAACCAAGTTAATGTCTTTTATTTGATTCAATTTACAGCATATCATATCTGTCATACAAGTGGAGGTGGTTGCTAAATGATACTTTCTAAATCCAACGAAACTAAAGCTTAAAATTAGATCACAAACATGCATGTAGATAAATAATTTCATATTTTTATAATAAAGAAAAACATTAGTTTATGGAAGTCTATGAAGTTTAATCTCAACTCTTTTATTTATAACAGACAAACAAGAAGAAAATTGTAATCGGCAACCATTCAGAAGGTTGAAAAGACCCAAAAAAATAAATGTTTCTTCAAACATAAATGTACAAAATACATGTGCATCAAAATCAAAGTTAAGCTGTGTTTGCTTTTGCCTCCCATTTGTTTCTTTCTCTTTGGGTTTGGTAGTATCAATGGTGACCTAATCTATATATATTATGAGGTAAACTTAAAAGATCTTTCTTTAAAATGTTTTATAAGTGTAAGTGATTAACCAATAAAAAAAATTGTGAAAGATTAAGTTTCAAATCGTTTATAAATGAATAAAATATTGAACATATAAGGGAGGTGACTCATATGTGTAATGTTTTACATTTTTTGTGAAGATTGACATGAAGATCATGAAATCTTTATTTATTTATTTATTTTTTAATTTTTTCAGTTGTGGCACTGAAAAGGTACAACTATGGAGACCTTGTGTATTATGCTTTAAATGAGAGAAATAAATTCTTCAAAATGACGGAGAAGCGCACTCCGAAGGTTGAAGAAGGTATGTAATGACTTGTGGGATTAGAGTATTACCCAAAAGAACAAGGGTAATTTGAGGCAAATTGGGTCTTCAGAATGACACAAATTCTAGTGAAACTACCTAAAAAGCCAGAGGCAGTTGGACGAAAATCCTTCAAAATGGCGAAAGACGTTCTAAGGTTTTAAGAGATAAATGTGAAATCTTGTGAGACAACAAAGTGTAGTTGGATGCAAGGTCAGCCAACTAAGTGATGGATGGATAAATGGGCATCACCCCTGATTTGAAGTTAAGGTGGAAATTTATGAAGACTTACATGAAAAATAAGGAAATCTGTTTTTTCTTTTATTCAATTCTACTTGATGCGCCCCGACGATCAAAATTAGGTTCTGGACCAACCTAGTTTATAAAGCTATAATAATTAAACTCTCTCTCTTTATATATATATATGACATACGCACAACCTTTTATGTTTAAAAATTTTACATTGTCACATGTCGCAATTGGATTGGTCAATGTCTTGTGATATTATGTCACTAAAATGCAATCCTTTGATTAGTCGATCATTGGATTAGATATCGAGTTTAATAAAAAATTAGTATTACTCCCTCCGGTCCTATTTATAATAAACATTTGACTTTTTTGATTTATTGTATAAATGATGTATTTGATCTATATTCTAGATAAGATACATCAATTACTCAATGAATCTAAAAAGTTAAAATTTTCTTATAAATAGGATCGGAAGAGGGAGTATTATTTAATAAGATGACGTGATGATAAACTGTAAACTTGTTTAATTAGAGTGCCCCAAATGCAAGGCTAGTACGTTTTGCTAAGCTAAACTAGATGAACATTTACTATGCAATGGGAGTGGTGGAAGTTATACATGTTTGTCAAAACATGGTGAGACATCATGGTTGACATATGCTGAATATATACTATTTGGGGGCTACTATGAGAAATATACCAATTGACGTAGATACATTTATGTGTGGGGACGACCATGTTGAAGAGGTTAGAAATGGTGCAGATGTTCATGATCATCCAAATATGTTTGAGAGGTTGAAAAGTAATACAAACACACATAGTTAGTATGTGATTTGACACACAATATGTTTCTGAATGATAACTTGTTGCCTTGGGAAAAAAAATGTTTCATTGTCAAGCACATGAAGCCAAACAAAGTGTCATGCTCTACTGACTTAAGCTATGGGGAAAAAATTGTCTATCCCAATGATTACATTTTATTTAAGAATATCGATCATGGGAGTATATTTTATGATTTTTTGTATCGTTCCAATTTTATCGGATGTTCCGGAAGGGATGAGGGTATATTTTATGATTATTTCTTTTTATATTAAATTTTAAATTTGTTATGATTTTTTTTTACTGTGATTGTGATTATTTTTGCTGTTACATATCATATGTATCATTTTTTCTCAAGGCTCAAAGAAAATTATCACTTCCTACCTACTTTTGTCTTTCCTTTGCAATTTTTTGCCTCTCACTTACTTTCGAAAACAAGGAAAATTAAGCATTAGAGAATAAACGTCCTTTAATCACTTTTTGGAAATGCCAACATGTATGTATTGAAGATGTGGAGATCCTCAAAGAAAGATACTTGCCCAATCTTTGTTAACATGCTCCTGTTGTGTTCGTCAATTCATCTTCTTTATAGAAGTTAAAACAATCATAAAAAATTAAGTGACAATACTAATTATTTTGGGTTGTGGCTTACTTTGTTGGTTGGATTGTCCTATTTGTTACCTTTGGTTTAGGTTGTTTTTGGTGCCTCATATTATAATACATGTAATTTGCTGGGCGGGTTATTAGGGAGTGTAAAGAGACCTATAACACAAGGTCTCAAAATTTTGAGTTTTTGATGTTTCATTTGATAGAAGGTATAATATTTTTAAATAATTTTTAGGGCTCAACAAAATGTTCCTTTTTATTAGAGGCTCGATTTTAAGATTAAAATAAGGTCAACCCACTTGGATTGACCTACTGATATTGACTTGAGATTTGGGGGTGTGCTCCTCCTTAAAGTCTCAGGTTCGATTATCTGCCAATTTGAATGGACTAATTTAACTTCTTAAAAAAAAAAAATTAAAATAAGGTCGTCAAAATGTTTAGGACAGCTTTGATAATTTGTCATTAAAAAAGTTAACTAGTTAATTTGGATGATATTGGAAACCTTCCAAACAATTAGCAAATTTGCACAAGAGTTCTTTAAATTTTTCTCAGAACCCAATAAGCTTAATCGGATTTATAACTCTTTTGTTATGTTTTTTTTTTTCCAACTCCAGTCATTTATTTCTCCTATAAAAAGTCCAATTTTGTAATATATTTTTTTCTAACTCGGTTTTTATTCATTATTATATATTAATTTAGATGTGTCTAACCTAACAATAGACTAATTCAAATGGTAAGGGTTGAACTCCATAATCAAGTTGTCAAGTGTTTGAACTTTAACTAATGCATACTTTATATGTTTAATAGGTTTCACAAAAAAGATCAGTTACCTTTAAACGACAATATGTTTAATTTTTTACTCTTGTGTATGGAAAAAAAAAAAAAATCACCTTGTATATCACACATATTTCATGATAGAGATTAGTTTGGTGAAAAAAAAAATTAGATATGTTCTAATCGTGACACTGATAGAAGAATTGATAATGCATGAAGATATACATATGATGAAAGACAAAAATAAAGAAAATGTCCGAGTGAATAAAAACAAATATTAATTATTTAACTTGGCCATAGCAAATCAAATCATTAGTTCTAATCATGTTGTTATTAGGCATATAGATTAACATACAAGACTTGATTGATAATGTATTTCAACAACTACCTGATGATTAGTTCGATGATGCATAGTAAAGAAAGTTTATAAATAATTTTTTTTTTTGAGAGAAAAGTTTATAAATAATCTAATCTGATTAATTGATCTCATTGTTCGATTTAGCATTTTTGAAACAAAAATCACTCGGTTTTATAGATTGTATGCCACATTGCTATTGAGATTTTTTTTAATCACAAATAGGAAAAAAAATATTAGTTAATGTGACATTGATGAACATTTTTTAGTTATTTTTGCATAAATTTGAATTTCATGTCTCTTTTAAAATTATAGCGTCAAGCACTTATCACTAAACAAGAGATATTCATGAACTTATTATTGGCTAAAATGAAAAAGAAAAAATCCATCTTATGGATATAGATGCTGTTCTTTCATTGGGAATGAAGAGATGTAATTTTCACCTTGATTAATAAAGTAAAGCTTATTTATATATTTAGTCTGTTTGTAAATAGGGATTACTTGAGTTTTGGTTCCTAAATTTGTTAATCGTTTTAAATCTAACATGCAAATATTAATCACTTGACATTTGTTCTATGAAGCTATTTAATGACAGACATGTCACTAATTAGGTGATGTGGCATTGCTGATTGGTTAAGTGGTTCGCTGACTCAGCAAAAGATAGTGTGAACAGACCAAAATATCCCAGAGACTTTCAAACTAACACCAAATTATGAAAATACCCCTTAAATCTTTTATCTTCCTCTTCTCCTCCCTTTTCCCTCGTCATCCACCACCCCTTTCTCAAAAGTTCAACATTCATCTCGGTCGTCTTCTCCTCATCAACGTCATCAATCTCTTCCTTATTCTTCGCAATAGCCAAATGAGAACCCAATTCAATCTCCTCCGAACTTATTTAATCACTTGTGTGTTGTTATTGTTCTTAGTGAGATTTTTTTCTTTACCGGGTTTCATCAATGTTGAGGGATTTCGTGTTTGGAGATTTTGTTTATGTTCTTACGGAGAAGCGAATCGTGGAAGATGAAGCTTCAAGAGAAGTATTAATAACAACACTCATTTTACCATACCCATCAACAAGAGTAGTACTAACCACGACATTATCCCAACAACAACAAAAAACATGTGCACGTACCATATGATTTTTGCAGTATCAAGATCTCCAAGTTTCTCTTTTTTCTGGAAAACTTAACCGGTTTTCTTTTTTACCTGAATCTCTATGAAACGGGTCGATGTTGACGTGTAAACGACCCGATTTGACCTCGCAATTTGGCTACTTATTCGAAATGATTTCGGAAGGGTTTTAATCGTTATACATCGAATTAGAGAAACTTTGAGAATCATTGATCCAAACGAGATAAAATAGTGATCGAAAAAGACGGTATTTATCAAAAAAAAAATAGCAAGCTTGATGATACTGCGTGGTTTTACAGTCTTGTATCACACAACACAAGGAGGCAACATTTATTCTATTAAATTTCAAAAGTTAGTAAGACAAACGTTTAGAAGCACTTATCACGAACCCTTTGTTAGTCTCAGTCTCCCTACAACTTTAACTTGTTCTTCTTTTGTCTTGGTACCACCAATTGAAATTGTCGATTTGCATTTCCATCTAAATCAACAAACTCTTCATTCTGAGTCATGTTGGCGTAGAATTCACTCAAAAATTACATAGCTTGTTGAGTCAAAGTAGCGACAAGTGCTAAAACTTGCATATCGCAAATAAAATTTGCACTAAAGTTTGACAAGTTAGAGTCTGCCACCATAATAGAACTACCAAAGCCTCATGAACTAGAACTTATATACATGATTTTCCAAAGGAAGTGAATATGTCATTACTTCCTCTTAATGTTCATCACGGAATTAAGTGTCAACTGAGTCTGAATCATCATCATGATTCTTATCAATTTTTTTATTTTTTTTTTATCATAGAGGGTTTCTATTTCTGGATTGAAATCATCCTTATGTTGTGGTTGAGTTCAAAACATCATATTATGAACCAAATTTCCATGAATTTCAGGCTAAATAACCTAACTAGCATACTCAATGTTATTGTTAGCATTAACAAGATTGTTAACTTCATTAACAATTATCAACATAGTGGATGCTTTGTTGCTATTTATTGCAACATTATTGGTAGCTTTTGAGTTTTGAGTACCTTTTTCCTTGCTCATGATGAAGTAATTGACTTCAAGCAAATAATGAATATCAGTTAAGGTAAAATTAATCATAAGTGTTTGAGTTTAATTAAGCCTTTATAAAAATTTAGATTTATCTCAATTAACTTCATATTGCAATGCATCTTTCTTCTTCGAATCAACATAAGAAAACTACACATGTACATTTGTATAACAACTATAAGTATATTATAAGTTAATAAAGCCTCACAAAATGCAAACTTTTTGATGGAATCATCTCATTATTCAATATACACCTAGATCAATCATATACCATATCTTTTTATAAAATTACAGTGTAATCTTATCTCTCTTTGTGTGTGTACCATGAAGACATGCAAAATAAATAAACATTGAAATAGTTTGAACCGACTTGATCGCATTGTCTTCAAATATTTTCCGTATAATATGTTGATTCTTCAAAGTGCAACATGCAAACCCTGCTACAAATTGAGAACTCATAACTCACAAGATTTTTTTTTTTTTTTTTTGTATCTAGAATATGAAATCCAAAAAGAAACAAACAAAAAAGGAGGAAGAAGAGTATTTGTTGTTTTGTGTGCATTTTTTCTATAAGATGTGTGAGTGATGAATGTTCTTTAGAATGAGGAGCATAATTATAGGATAAACTATGACATGACAAAATAAGACTTAGTGGTGTTGGACCAAGTCAATAATAAGGTAAAGAGCTCTAGACCAAGTCAAATATTATCACAAATAAATAAAATTAATAATTGTCTGCTAAAATATTTTTCCATATTTTTCAATTAAAAATATGGGACACACTACGTTTAAAACTTTTGAAATATCTAAATAATATACAATAGAGGATGAGTCAAGTTATATATCGTCAAATAATAACTATTCAAATTATATATTACTAAGGATGTGTTTGGATGATGGATTTAGGAGGGGAGGATTACTTTTCTTTTTTAAATTACGGACATATAAAATAATTTTTAGAAATTGAATTAACAATATGATAAATGATTATATAATACTTCAAACAAACTTAATTTATTTTAAAAAAAACATTTTACGTTGTTTGTAATTTAAAAATTAAAAGTGAACTCTTCCTTCCCTTCCCGTCCTAAACCCTCAATCCAAACACACCCTAATAGTTTAATATATAATCAAATGTTTTATAATATTATACTTTATCTGTATGCAATGTCAGTGCAAAACTATTTCCCACATATTTTTACAAAAAAACAAAATTATACATACATGTAATCACTTCTCACAATGTATATAATTGTGAAGATATTTTAATAATGATCATATTATAAAATGACATCAAAATGTGGTTTGATTATATGTTAATAAAAAAATGCATTGTTAGTAAATAAAAATGAATCGCATTAACATTAATCCATGTAACATATTTTTATAATCTGATTCTCATACTGTTGATAACCTCAATTATCTATTATATTATATTATATTATAATATATGTTAAAACTATCGACTATAGTATCCTTAAATACTTTGTGCCGCTTGTTATACTTTTGTTAACGTGTCATCGTTAAATACGAACAATTCTTTCTTACTATATATATATTCTACAAAATACTTTAAAAGATATTCATGGAAATATAGATAATATGGTACTAATTTATCTACAAAGAATATTTATATGTAGTACAATACATAAAGGGTAAATTACACCACAAATTCTTTAAGTTTAGGGTTTGTAATACATAGGCCATTTAAGTTATTTTAGTTTTGTGTTCATCCTTTAACTCTTCAATCATTTGCACTGTTACCCTTCTAACAAACTTCTAATACAAAAATGTGTAGGTGTTCGTTTATTTATGATGTGGCAAGTACAATCCATCATCTTCATCCCTAAACTCAGATATTCAACCCACCTTCATCCATAAACCCAAGTCTTCATCTTCCTCATCTCATCATTTTTAATTTTTTTTATAAAGAAAATCCATAAAACAAAAATCTTATTTCAAGGTCAATTTTTTTTAAGGCAACACTAAACATTAAACACACAAGCGCCTCCATCTTCTCTTAAATTTTTGTATCCGTCTCAAACATTTCCTTCAACTTAGCCTCATGTTGTACCTGAAGTTCTTCTAATTTGGCACCACAAGCCTCATCTGCTTTCTTCAAGGCAACAATAAGAGTATATAACTTCTTACCTCACGTAAGCCAGAAATCTTATTTCAAGGTCAATTCTAACTCCACGTGCTTAACTGCTTTTTCCAACTCCTCCAGCTTTTCCTTCAACGCCTTTTGCTGGGAAGCATTGTTCTTCAATACCTTCGCAAATGAATCAATCTTTTTATTTCTTTTCAGCATATGTAGTTCCAATCTATCCATCACTTCACAAATCTGAACTCTAACTAATAGAGATGTCTCAATGAAGAGTGTGTGTGTGTGTGTGTGAAGAACCTATGTTAATAAGATAATGTTGGTTATATTAGCAAGAAGATGTCTTTCTTCATCAACACCACTCTTATTCGAAAGGAACTTCAATTCTTTGTAACAGATAGTCGTCACCTCCTTTACCTCTATGTTTGGGAAGACATTCTGTCCATACGACATTACGCATGCCTTTATCTTTGACATAATATCAAGGTCCATATCAGCCAATTGGAAAACATTTTTGTCATGCGACCTCTCCCAATGACCCCCAGATCAACAAAAAGGAATCATGTTAAACAAGGATAATGTTTCATGAACACCCTTTTCTCCATACACACTATGTACCACTTCCATGTGAGAGTGTGTGAATGTGAGTTTCTTGTGTATGTGGGGACCACATGGACACATGTCACAATTGTGTATGGGTGTATAAGTGGTACATGCCACCTAAGGTGGTCTATGTATCACTACTCTTAAACAACGCTTGAACATGAAAACCGTTTACCCAAATTATCACCTTTTTGGTTTCGTCATTCTTTTCTTGGAAGAATACAACGCCTTATTAGCTCTAGAAAAAAAATCAAACTGATATGATAAAACTTGCCTTTAAAATTGTTCAATGACTACGTGAAGGGCTCAAAGATCTTGAAATTGCGTTAGGATAAGTAGACCCACCCTTTTCTAGAAGCTCTATTGGTTTAAGGATGAAATAGATAACAGAACAATTGAACATAAATATAATCACTCAGATAGTGGCACAATGGATTGTAGCCGAGGATGAAACTCCATCAAGAGTTTGGGTGAATTTGTGAAAGAGCTAGATAAAGATGGACCAGGAGGTGAACTCAAAACTTTGTAAATGAGAGTATAAACCCCCAAAACACCACAATGTACATCAAGAAAGTAATCTTGTCGTAAAGAATACATATCCAAGTGTCCCAACCCAGATAGAGAAATTCCTAATCTTCAAAAGATCAATTCCAAAAACTTTCAAATGTTCTCAACAGTTGAACCAACAAAATATATTGAAAAATGTTTCTGAACCCGAACCATGAACCACCGTTGAAGCTGAATTGCATCTACATCGGTCAAATCTTTTGTTCTTCGACAAGAGCTAAAAAGTACATATAAATTGACTTATCAACTAAGACTAAAAGTGCTAAAAAAATATTATGAGAATTTAAAACATGTTTTTTCTATAAAATTAAAAACAACAATTGAATTTTTTTTAAAAAAATAGTGAACTCTTGTAATTATGATTAATTAATTAATGCAATAAAATGAACGGATTGAGATTCTCTCCATTGAAAATTCTCTAAAGTTTTCTCATGTGGAATCTCAACCATCAATCATGAGAGAGAAAGTGAGAATTAAATTATAATGAAAAGTGGTTGTTGTATTTTTAATAGTGGAAATTGAAAATGGAGAAAATTTGAGAAAATTTTTAATGGAGAGGATGTCTCCATCCGTTCACCAATTTCAATGCGCATGTTTGCTTTTTCAACTTTCTTTACATTCCCTAAAAAAACAAATCTTTACATTTTTTTTTGAAGGAAATTTTCTTTACACTTGTATTAGAAAGAAAAAAAAAAAGAAGTTTCTTTACACTTTTTTTTGTTTGAATGATAAATTAAATTTAAATTATGTCTACCTATTTACTTTACCACTTTTATAAAGAGCAAAATCACGTAAAGTATTTGACCGAAAAATTAAATAAAATAACTTTAATTAATGTATATTAGAGAAACAACACATGATTAATTTTCTTTCCTTTTCTTTTAGACAAACAACTCAATCAAACACTTTATTATTCTTTCTAACAAAAATTTAAGGTAAAGGGATATTATCTCAGTTCAACCTATAGAAAACCTTATTTCCCTTTAAAAATATTAGTAGACTTATATCCGAGATCTCTTGGATTAAAAACCTACCATTATTAAACTTTGGAGTTCAATCAAATACTTTATTATTATTTATCAAATAATTAAATATATTTGCCTTTAAAAAGTAAGATAAGTCACCTAAAAGAATAGAATAAAAGAAATACCTTATAAAATGACTCGTTTAATATAGATTTCATTCAATTACGGAGGTACGTTAAGTAAAATATTAAAAATGAATTGTTCATAACACTTTTCAAAAGACAATAATTTCTAGGACTTCATCTTGTAACAAAATGACAAGTTTTGAATCGAAAATCTTCATTATTGCTATTGAATTAAATTTAATTCTCTTAATAAATGCTATTTGAATATTTGTTGTTAGAAATTAACTTTTTAAATAAATAAGTGAAAAGTTTGAAAGTTTTTGCAATGTGTCTATCAATGGATCAATTTTTTCTAATGACATTTAAAATTTTTCTCTACATTAGATTAAACATCATGCACTTACATACAATTTTTTTTTTCTTCATAAAATAAAACTGTAATACACGTGTACTCAATCGAACAGTTTGATTAACGTTGTTAATTTACTATCGTTTTTTTATGAACGAAAAAAAAACATTATAATTTTGTTACATTATATAAATATTTTGGTTTTTCCTCTTCCATTGTGTTTCTTCTCTGTGTTTGAGAGAGAGAGAAACACAAACACACACAGAGAGAGGAAGAGAGAGAGAATGTTCCAATCTTTCATGGTTGCTGCTTCGATCTGCGTCTTCCTCACTTTCAAGACACAATCTTCTTCACATTAAACAAACCAAATTACAACATCTATGTAAGCACCCCATGTTTTTTTTTCCCTGTTCAATAAACCTTAAAAATGTTTTTTTTTTCTTTCTTCTTCTTTCCAACCAAGTACAATTTTCCTTTTTTCTTATTAATTTCTTACTTCTAACATGACCCTTTTGATTTTTCCTTAAAAATATCTTGATGGGTTGTGAAAATTTTGATCCTTTTCGTGTTACAAAACATGGGTTCAATTTTCAATTTTTTCAAAATTTATATATATTTTATTGTTTTTTACTAATGATTTTTGTGATAAAAAATTGGGAATCATTGTTCTTTGTATGACTTGGTTCAATGGGTTTTGATTGGGATCTCTGTTGGATCTCTTGGTTTCTGTTTTATTCTTATTTTTATCATTTTGAATAAAAAATTCATGTTCATGTTTGCAAATATTGATATCTGTGTTTTTTTTGTTTGTGTGTGTATATATAGTTTGGGGGTGTAGATAAGGATTTTGCTACATTCCCACCAGCTTGAAAAAAATATTCAGGTGATTTAATGGGTTGAATAAGAAGCACAATGGCTAGGTTCAGCGAAGAAGAATTTCAATTTTTTGATGCTCAAGATGATATTGTGTCAATCTCAGATGCAAATGGTGTTGCTGACAACCATGAAGTTGATTCTGGTCCTCCTTTGGGGGACGGTTTGCTGAGAGATTTTGGATATGAATGGTGGACCAGGAGTCCGGGTAGTGTTAGAGAGCGTAGGAGTAAGTTTATAAAGTGGATGGAATTGAGTTTGGATCAGAAAAACCTTGAGAATTCGGTAGATGGAAGTAGTTATGAAAGAGAAGATGAGATAAATAGAATGAAAGATGGTGGCAGTAGTGTGACCAAAAGTAATGGTTTTATGGAGGATTTCTTTTCAAGTCGGTTATCGATGTCTTGTTTGTCTTCCATGAATTCTTCAGAATTTGGTGCTTTGGTGGAGAATTCGGCATGCCAAGATAGGAATGATGGAGGGGAAGTAGGTTTGGATCAGTTAGTGGTTTCGGATGAATCTGTGAACGCCGCTGAGGTATCTTCTACCAGTTACCAACATGAGTTTGGTGAGGAGTTTGAGGAGACCGGTGTGTTTGAGCCGTGGACAAAGAGGGTTAAAAAGAGTTGGTTAAGAAAATTGCGTTCAATGACATGCATGATGGATGTACAACAAGGAGAATCTGATAACAGGAAACACGAAGACGGTGTTTCATTTTCGGATTGTAGGATTCAGCGAGTTAAGGTTCGTCAATGCAAGAAACAAAGGAAGGAACTTTCAGCTCTTTATATGGGACAAGATATTCAAGCACACGAAGGTCCAATTTTTACCATGAAATTTAGTCCTGACGGCCAGTATCTTGCTAGTGCCGGCGAAGATGGAATTGTGCGATTGTGGCAAGTTGTTGAGGATGAGAGGCATAATGAAATTGACATTCCAGAAGTTGATACATCCTGTATTTACTTTACAGTGAATGATCTCTCGGAATTGACACCCTTGTTTATGGATAAGGATAAAATTACAAATGTGAAGACCCTGAAAAAGACATCAGATTCAGCTTGCATCATTTTTCCTCCTAAGGTCTTCCGGTTGATGGAGAAACCACTTCATGAGTTTCATGGTCATGGAGGTGAAATTTTGGATCTCTCTTGGTCAAAGAATAATGTGAGTCAATGTCATAATTTCAGTTATTTTCTGAGCTAATAATACATTATTGTATTTTTCTTTTTCAAAATTCTATGAAAAATTGGAAATTGATTTGGTTTTCTATTTTTTCTTTTTTGATGCAGTATTTGCTGTCTTCGTCGGTTGATAAAACTGTTCGTCTATGGCAAGTGGGACATGACTGCTGCTTGAAAGTTTTCTCGCACAGTAACTATGGTATGCCTCAACGCCTTTCTGTTCTTGCTATGTATTCTAGTTTTTAGCTTTAACTTCTTGATTTGGTATCACTTTGAGTTTCTTCACTAATTGTATCTTCATATGTTAATGTTTGACAGTGACATGCATACAATTCAATCCTGTGGATGATGATTATTTCATTAGCGGATCAATAGATGGAAAAGTGCGCATATGGGGAATTCCTGATTGTCATGTTGTTGATTGGACTGATGTCAAGGAAATTGTCACCGCAGTGTGCTATCGGCCTGATGGACAGGTATAATTTTTTTGCATTTCCTTCGGAAGAAATGAAGATTCTATGGGAGTTAATTTCATGTGAATTTGTTTACCTTATACAGGTAGGGATTATTGGCTCCATGACAGGCAATTGTCGGTTTTACAATGTATCAGGTATCTTCTTTATAACAAATATATATTCGTATTTTCCTTTATCTGCATATGCAGCACTGGTACTTCATATTGGATGCGTGTCGGACATGACATGCAACATATAAAAATTCAATTTTCTCAAACTATAATCGGTGTCAACATGTCAGTTTCAACCTAAGTATCGTGTCTGGTGTCTGTGCTTAATACACCAGTTTAGCAAGTGCTTCAAAATTGTTTTGTGAAGAGAGGGATAATAACTTGTTGGGCTTGCTTTTGTTTTTGGTTGAATCAGATAATCAATTACGGATGCAATCACAACTATGCTTACTTGGTAAAAAGAAATCTTCTGGAAGAGGAATAACCGGCTTTCAGGTATTGTTTTTTTCTTTTTTCTGCCTTTTTTACACCAATTGAGTTCTGTTGTCTTTTCCATAGATAGAAGCTTCTTTTTCCATAGTTAATTTATTGATTATATGTTTTTCAGTTTCTTCCACAAGATTTTAACAAAGTTATGGTTACCTGTGATGATTCACAAGTCAGAATCATTGAAGGTCTTAATGTCGTTGAAAAATTTAAAGGTATTTTGTTTCGCTCCCACTTTATAAGTTTTGGTTCAATAATATCTATCTATCTATCAAATTTGAACTTTTAGTTTATTTCATGTTTTAATTCTAAGGATTTCTATATTTTGTTGTCAGGCCTTAATGCTGGGAGCTTAATGTCCGCATCTTTTACTTCAGATGGAAAACACATTTTATCAGCCTGTGAAGATTCAAATGTATATCTGTGGAATGTTAGTGACAACGAGTCTCGCTCCACAAAAGCTAAGAAGATTAAGTCCTGCGAGCGGTTTTTTTCAAATGCATCTGTTGCAGTACCTTGGGGTGGTTTGAAATCTGATAACATTGAAAATTCTAAAAAATTGGATGTACTAAATAAGAGGCCACCTCAAGCTGTATGCCTCGATCCACCGTCTTCTTTTTCTCTAAGCCAAGATTTTTATTTGAATTCTATTCCGAAAGGTTCCGCAACTTATCCTGAGGAGAAACTTCCTACTTCAAGCCCTAAGAGTAAAAAATCTTCACTGCACAAATCTGCATACAAGTTCTTGAAATCTTCATGCAAGAGTACTTCCAATTGTCATGCATGGGGTCTAGTAATTGTGACTGCCGGTTGGGATGGGCGAATAAAATCATTCCACAATTACGGATTACCTGTACTCCTTTGAAATGAAAGTGGTCTTTCCTGGAATGGATAATAGACTTATGAAGTGTCCTTTTCCTCAATTATGGATTTGCTTCGGCATGTTGTCCTTGGAAAATTGCTGGCTGCTAATGTTCTTCAAGACTCAGAAGCAACGTTCAACGTCGACAGCATCAAAAGGATAACCGAGCAGGCTGCAGTCAAAGGTCAAACCTTAAAAAAGACTGCAGTTTCGATAATTGCAGATTTTCAACTTTTCGAGCTTCCACTTTCGGATTTCAGGGGATTCAGATGACTTATCAGTTCATGACAAGTGGCTGCACAACCGTGGTTCTAATGTAATCCATCTGAAAAATGAAGAAGTGGTTAAGTGTTGCTTGTCTTGGCACTGAGTCTAAATTGCCTTTACCTCACACAAGAATATGCTGGCCCTTAAAAGAGGTGCAAAGTCATATATCAGTACATGGAAAAGGCCCCATCAGATATGCTTTTGTAAGACTCTTGTTTGGTTAAAATAAGAGAGATTGTGTGAAAGAGAGAGAGGAAAAGATATTCATTCAAGAGGCAGTGGCTGAAGTTTACTGTGAGATAAAATGGTGGTGGGGGGTGTTTTGTGGATTTAATTATTGGTTGGGCTAACCAATTTAGAATCTCTTTGTCTGCTAATCTTTCTATCCATCTCATGGTAGGTCCCTCAAATGCCTGAGGTTGGAAGGGTGATGATTGGGATGGTCAATCCTAATTGAACAGGTGCAGTTTTGGCTTTCTATTGCTCTATAAAAAAATACAAACAAGTGTAGCTGATTGTTATAGCCTATGGCTACGGCTACAGTACTGACATTAATATTATTGCTAACAAATGTTCTGTGTATATAGTCTCATTTTAAGGCTGATGTCCTTTTGATTTTCTAAGATTTTGTATTCCTTTGTAAAATTCATAATTGTATAAAATGGTCAAAGATGTATTGGAAAAGTAGGGGAAATAATTAACACAACAGCCATTCAAATTTGGGGGTATAAAGTTGGTTGAGGTGAAGAGTTAACGAGTGAAGTGATAAGGAGGGTGATAGCTCGATCTCTACTCCTCCACAATACCAGCAATTAGTTTGTATTGAGCAGAGACTAATACTGAGTGCATCATAGTATTTTTGTAAGGACTAAAATAACTATTAAAATTAAGTAAGGGTTAAACTTAAAATGCCTCAATTTTATATGATTAAAAACATATTTAACCCAACAAAAAAAAGTCAGATGTGGCATCCACGTGTGTTTCACCGTTTGCTCCATCAGCAAAAATTAACAGCGAGGACTTATTTTGCTAACGAAAAAAACGTTCGGGATCAAAAATTTAATAAAATTTAAATAGGAACTAATGTTGAAAACACGCCTATTTATTGAGACCTAAAACATAATTAACCTATAATAATATTTTGGTATTTAGCAGAGATACTTTAGTGTTGTCAATAAGTAGCATGTTAAACTAACAACTTGTCAAGGATCTTAGTGAAATTTCATGTACCTAACTGACAGTAAGTATACACAGTCAAGGACCTAACAATAAATTGAGGATATTGATTTTCGATTCAGGGACCTAACTGACAGTAAATATACACATTTAGGGATCTACAGTAAATTGAGGATATTGATTTTCGATTCGTGGATCAAAGTGATCATTTTTTACTTTCACTTTAGTCCCCGTGACACGTCATACTCCTTGTCAACGTGCCACATCATAACTTAACAGATTTTTTTAACGGTAGGGACTAAAGTGATAACAGAAGTGTAAAGTGATAACAGAAGTGTAGAGTCAGGACTTGTTTGTATTTAATCCTGAATCAAGAACCTATGTAACAGCGAGGTGCAGAGCCAGAAACAAAAATGACTATTTGCTCTTTTAAAAATAGATCAGAAATTACAATCCTATCAAAATTTACACAAAAAATAAATAAATAAAACGGGAGTTACAATCCGATATGTTGAGGGACCTGTGAGCAATCTAACGGTCTATTGAGTGACCATCCCAAATATTTGGGTTGGAGTTTTTTTTTTATACAGCCCACAACCTCATAAGCTTCTTCAACACACTTCCTACAAAGGTTTGATATTTATGAATTGATTTGCAGCTGTCAAAAGTTATTTATACTAGTAGATAATTTGACTAGTTTTTAGTAATTGTTAGATGTGTTTGTGGAGTTTGCATCGATTTTAAAGTAAAAAGTCATCCAATCTAAAATAAAAATCACGTTTGATTCAGTTTGGTTCGGATGACTGTTTTAATAAAACTCGATTTAAATATACGGTTTAATTTGGATATCTAAATGCAATATGTAATTTTTTTTATTAATATTAATATTACACATACAAGGTAACATACTAAATTTGATGCAAAAAATAACAAAAATATATTAAAAATTAACATTACAAAATGAAAATGATCGATTATATTAGAAATCAACCAATAATATAATAATGCAATATATAACACAAAATAAGAAGTAGTAATAATATGAATTAAATTAATGAAATATTTAAGATTAAAAATCAACCATCAAGATAATGATGCAATATATAATATTAATAAAAAAATATTAAAATTTACTTTTACGGTTCATTTTATTTTTTTAAAAAATGATCTGAAATCTAATCCAATGTTAAGTGTCAATAAAATTGTCAAGGTTTAATATGAATGTCTAATTAGATAAGTGCAATGGTAAGAAACATATTAAATCTTGACCATTGTATTGGTTTATTATTAAATCAATAATTATTTTTAATTTCACAATAATGATTCAATCTTTTAAGTTTACCATGTTAACTGTCACCTAGTTTGGGATCTTTTTGCTGCTTATTCATCAATGGTTTGATTATATTTTGCATTAGGCTTGACTTTACTTTTGTTTGGGTGTTCTATTATCTTGCAAGGCATAGAGTTTAATAGAGATGCATGAACTATGAAGATAGTTTTACACCGCCATCCAATAAAAAGTCATCATATGTCACGTGAGTGTATATTATAACCTTTTTTTTTTTTTTTTGAAAAAACAAAATAACAGTCAAATACTTGATTTTTATTGAACTTCAATATAAACTGATTTATATTGATGGTGCATGCCCTCATTTCTCTAAGTCATACACATTAAGAAATCAATTATAGATTCGAGTTTTTTTATAAAAAGTATGTAAATCTTAAAATGTAAGTAATCTTATTCTTATATAATTTGTGTTTTATTCTCCCAAATTTTGTTCTGGAATCTTTAGTCATCAAATTGATTTAAGACACTCACATGTTTATTTTTCAAGAGCACCTGCCAGGTAATATATATAGCATTTGGATTTATGCAATATTCATTGTTGAGGTTAAGAAAGTTCTCAAACCATTAGAAAGTACCATTCATAGCGTGTGTTTGGTTATGTAATATAATATTGATTTTATAAAAAGGGATTTTAGTTAAAAGTGGGTAGAATGTAAAATTAGATATTTATGGATACATATTTGTAAAATTGGGGGTTAGGTATAAGTTAAGAGATAATGAGTTGGAGGTTCTAGTTCAAACTCGGGTAAAGAAAAAAATTAATCGAACAACTAATTATTAACATTTGTCTAATTATTGTTAAATTATGTCAGCAAATATGGTTTTGTTGGTTAAATATTGTTTTTGTGGGTTAAACTAAGTTTTTTATGAATGTATGAAGATGTTGATGAAGATGAACATAGATAAAAAAAATTGGGTGTTGATGGTGCACTAGTATAAATGGGTGATCTAGTGGTTGTAATTTTTTAAAATCGATCAAACGGCTAATATTAAACATCTTAATGTGATTTTGGTGGACCACTTACCGTTTGTATACACGATAGACATTCTGTTAACATTTTGACTGGGAGGTTTTTTTTTTTTTTTTTTTAAGATAAATAAGTGGAGTGTCCGTTCGTTCGAACCTAATATTAAGGTGGGGTTTAGTATGGGAAAGGAAAGTTTTTCCCATGATGGAAAAGTTGCAAAAACAACCATAGATTTAATTGTATTTTAATTGGATGGCTGAGATGGTGGAAGACTTGGTAATTGTTGCAACTTGTTGGTCATTGTGTAAGAAAATTTTTGGCCCCACCAATTAATTAAATAATAATTTAGCATTTGTTTGTTGTATTTTTTTTTTTTTTTTTATGAATTCATGGCCTTAGCAGCAATTTGGTTTGGAATAAATAATTAATTCATGGAATTTAATTAAATAATAAATAATAATGTTGCCACACGATATTCTTAATTAAATAATAATGTTTTTTTTTTGTTTTAATTAAATAATAATTAAATAATAACGTGTGATATAAAATTTAATCCATATTTTTTTTTAGGGAATTTAATCCATATGTTGCCACACGATATTATTAAGTAATAGTTTTAAATTTAATATATTGAATAATAATTATGAATGACATCTTAAAATAATAATAATTTGATTAAATATTAAAATTTAAAAGGGTTGTTTTCCTGCATCAGAAGAAGGAGGAACAACATCAGCGATATAATATAGCCAGAATTTCATCAGTGTCAACTTCACTTTCCAATTCCAATTTCAGAACAATTTCAATTTTAGAACAATTTCAGAACAACAATTTCACTTTTCAATTTTCAACAATTTCCAATTCCAAATCTTTTACCTTTTCTATTCCAATCTCAAATTCCCTTCAACCCTTTTCAATTCATCCAAAAGGGTGTCACATGATTCAATTCTTTGAGCTATTCTTCTCCTCTAGAGAGAGAAAATTATGATCAGAATGTAGGGTGTGTGTTATTGGTAATGAAATATGTTGTTATATAACAGATCAATGTAAAATGAAAGAAGAAGAAGAAGATAATATACTTCAGACTGGATTTGTTATAATTCGTCAGATTTCAGCTCTTGAAATGAAGGTGGAAAGAAATGAGTTGCAACTAACCTCTGTTATGAAAATAATTATGGGTATACATTAGGAATTGGGGGATGTAAGCTAGCAAAATCAAAAAACGATTAGAAAACTTATTTCATTGTTTTTTTTTTATTTCTTATTAAACCGGATGGAACCGTCACCTATCCTGGGAATTAGAAGTTTTCATTCCCATGTTAAAAGTTACCTAATATTAATGCTATTATTCCAAATTTACCCATTCGGTTAAATTTAGAATGATTTTTCCAATTCCTTTGATATTTCCCAAGTTCAGTTTCCAATGTCTTTTAATATAGTGTCATGAACTCAAAGGTTGTATAACAAAACCTCTTGGTTGTCTAGCGTAAAGAGTTTTACAAACTTAATATGCCCAAAAGACTTGCAGTTCTATTTCATCAATATATAAATGTGTTTGACCAACATTTGTAGAGGGTGTGGAATTTCTAGTTGCTTAAATATATAACCCGGGCGAATATGATACTCTCTTGGGTTTTATACTTAAGCAGCAGAGATCAAAACTTTCTTTATAATGTTTGTTACATGCATTGATGGGATGAAACACTAATCATATTTCCTTTTTTTTTTTTTTTTTTATAGGTAGCCTATTGTCTAGAATTCATCTTATAAGGTGAATAAGTGGGGTGTTCGGGGTTCGAACTCCGGCCCCTGCATATAATAATGCATTGTTCTACCAACTGAACTATGCTCACGGGACATATTTCCTATTCTATCTCGCCTTTGTTTTCATATAGTTTTACCTTTGTCTTTGTTTTTAGGGTTAAATATGTTTTTGGTCCCTATAAATATACCAATTTTTCGTTTTAATCCCTCTAAAAATTTCCTTCAACTTTTAGTCCTTAAAAAATTTTCCATCTTCACTTTTGGTCCCTCCTTTAAAGTAAAATCATATGTATAATTCATATTTTTGAATGAAATTTTTCAGAAAAATTTATAATATTATAAGAACCTCTCCAAAAAAAAAATTAGAATTTTTTAACAAAACATGAATTTAATATGAATTTTTATGGATAAAAATTCGTATTAAATTTATGTTTTGTTAAACAATTCTAATTTTTCTTGGGAAATATTTTTACAATATTATACACATTTCTGTACAATTTTATTAAAAAAATACTAATATTAACTTCAAAATAGGGACCAAAAGTAGTGATTAAAAATTTTATAGGGACTAAAAGTTGAAGGAAAATTTTATATGGACTAAAACGAAAAGTTGGTATATTTATAGGATCAAAAACATATTTAACCCTTATTTTTATATAGTTTTACCTTAAAAACAATCCAATCTCAAATCACATCTTCCTTCTCCTCATTCGCTCTCATTCACCAAATTGTGTCTATTTCTCTCTTGATCTTACTTTGTTATTTTTCTCTCTCTTAATAATCTCTCTAAAATTTAAAGAGTGATAGATACAACTTGGTGAAGAAGAGAAAAGAAGGGGAAAGAGAAAAATCTCTCTTAATAATCTCTCCTTTTTTTTTTTCTTTCTATTTTTGCTAAAAACAGTACTCAGATACTCCAAGCATTTCTACATTTTTCTGCAATCCCAACAAACCGTCCAATTTTGGCACCACCTATAGAGAGGGATACAATTTGTTGTTTCTCCTAACCATAACTTTTGACATCTTCTAACATGCACTCTAACCAAATTTGTGAGTATAAATAAGAACAAAAAATCAAAACAGGTAGCAAGCTTTGTAGAAAAATAGGAGAAAAATAATGTAGAGTTTTGGGAGAGGCCTCTTTTTGTTCCAAATTTTCACAACCCTCCATAGCCACACACAATCTTCTTCATGCAACTAACTGTGGGTGAACCATCCTCACAATGCCAGTCACTCACGATCCTCTTCCTTCTTCACCTTCTTTTTACTTCCAAATGTTTTTTTAGAAGTAGGAAAAAGTTTCAAAATTGAAGGTTTCAAATATTAAAAAAATCCAACATTATTATATTCAACACTATTATTCCAAAATTACCCTTCAATTAAATTTAGAATTAATTAACAAGGACTCTTGGTTAAAGAGTTTTACAAACTTAAGAATGCCAAAAGACTTGTACTTCTATTGTTTTTGTAATAAATAGACAGACATGTAAATAATAACCAAATAGGAAGTATAATTATTTTTTTATTATTTAAACGCATTTAACCAACTTTATTTTAGATGGTTTAGATTTTTCTACGCTTAAATATAAAATTTGAGGGAATACGACAATCTCTCGAGTCTTATACTTAATTGTAGCAATTATTTAAGCCTTCTTTTATAATGTTTGTTATGTGCGTGCATTTATACGATGAAACACCGATTATATTTCCTATCTTATCTCTGTCTTTGTTTTCATGTAGTTACCTTAATAACAATTGAATCACAAGTTTTTTAGACATTTCATATGTTTTACAAAATTCTTCACATAAAACGAAACAACTATAAAACACACCATAAAAAATCAACTATAACAATAAGATAATAACTACATTTACTCATCAATAAAAGGTGGTTAAATAAGAATTTGTGCAAAAACAATCTCTCATGACTCTTCAAGTACTCATGAGAAGGGAGGGAAGGAGGGGGGAGAGAGAGTACATTCATGGAAAGACATTAGATATTTAACTTTCAGTGGAAATTTTCCAATTTCATGAAAATATTAAATAAATTGGATAGATAAATATAAATTTTTCAGTCCTACTCGCACAACTACATTTTCAAGCAACAACAACATCTTTTAGGTTTAACAACTTCTCATGAAGAAAGATTTAACGTAACATTTGTGTCAATGAAGTAGATTATGGAAGATTTGCGGCTCTCATAGTTGTGTATTTTAGTGCTGTGTTAGCGCCCCAAATACCTATATAACTTTTTTATTTATTTTGAAGCAAGAGTACTCCAAAATTCATGTTACTGTTTTCATTATTTCCATGTCTTAATTTTTCTAAAAATTCTACATTTGTACGTATTGGAACCAATATTGTACTCGTATTCATGCAAAGCGTATTTTTGCCTCGTAGAGTCATCTTATGTTGTTATTCGTTAACTTACAAAGTATATAAAGTGCACAATCTTAGAACTCAATGAGTGGAGAATTCATGCTGTAAAACAACAATTAAATTGACTTTTCATTTTATAAGATAAATATTCTAAATCATTATCCCTTAAAATAACAAAATCAAGTTCAACTTGGACTCGTAAAAGAACCCTTAATTTAAAGAACAACATAGTCAAGTAGTTGTACCAACAATTATCGAAGAAAGCTATTAGAAGGTACACTACAACATTTTTGGTCTAAACCTACGGCTTAAAATCGTAGCCATAGTTGATAAAACCGTTGTTTTACCTTTCGGCAATGCTTTTCTTTCCGTTGTAGTCTAAGGCGTTGTCTTTTCATCTGACAACGGATTTGTTGCATACAGGAAAACGCAACAGATAAAAACCGTTGTCTATAATTACTTAAAAAATGAGTTTAGAACAACAAAAACCGTTGTCACTGATTTTAGAGAAAAAAAAGACATAATTTTTCATCATTATATCTTCAACCTGCTTATTCATTGATCAACCATTTAAGTTTTAAAATGTGAAAAGTGCACATATCAACTTTTTATGAGCTTAAATTGTGACATCAAGCATTAAATTCTAGAGAACTTGATTATAGATGATAATCTAGTATGAATCAATTGTTCAAAAAAAAAATCTAGTATGAATCAAAATAAATGTATAATTAAAGTCAATCATTTTGAAATGAATATCAACAATTTAGCCTTCAATGTGAGATTTATTACATTAAAATAAATGTCTAACCAAAGTTAATCAATTTTGTCATTAATATCGACAATTTAGCCTTCAATGTGAAATTTATTACATCAAATAATGAAAATAAACAAGAATTAATGAGTCAAATTATTCTTTATCCTCATCTCCGTCCAAGTCATCAAAGAATTGTTCTTCATCCTCTTCGTCTGATTCATCAAATAAGTGTTCTTCATCCTCTTCTTCAGAGTTATCAACGAAACACTCACCACTCATAGATCTATTATTTACCTACAAGATAAAAATAAAAATTAATTCACTATTACACTCACAATGTTGTAATGTGGTAGATAGTTCATTCAAAAAAGACTAATCCCCTTATTCCCAAAACCACACCAATTATCTTATTTTTACTACTGCAAAGAATCATTATACAACACCGGAACAAGACCAAAAGAAAATCAGTCCAAAACAGATAAAACAGGAACAACAAATACTAGCTTAAGGGGCAAAACAGAAACTATCACACAACAAAGGACAAATTAGGACCAGAGCTAGACAATTGACAGCATACCAAAAAAAGGGCCTCATATTATATTAATTTAAATGCTTATGTTTCATATTCAGATTTGTCTCTGTTTGTTCGTCCTCCTACTATTCGAGGTGAGATCATGTATCACATGAGAACTATTCTGATAGTTTCTACCCATGAAGGTTCCATCATCCCTGACATATTATATTCTAACTTCAAACATTTGAGATCCATACCTTACTGAGCATGACAACAAGAAAGCCATCTTCAGAGACTTCATTATCAGCTAAAGTAGTTTCATCTTTCAAAACTTTTCCATTGTGAATTAGCAATTGTTGTCTGCATGGGTAATTATCTTTTCCTTGAATGTCTTCAATATTCATTTTTACAGCCATTATCTAACAAAATTGAATGAATATTGGGAATTCTTCAATCAAAGAATTTTAATAGAATTGGAAAGAAAAAAAAGAGAGAAAAAAGAAGTACAACATACAGAATCAGAAGGATGAACTCTGATTTCGAAATGGCTTCCTTTCAGAGTCTTCACTGTGAGCTTCATGACTGACTGATCCAGAATCAAAGAAATCGAAGCATCCGGTGGTTTGTATACTCAGCCTTCATACACAACCATGGTGGGAAATTATAAGGAATCAGTATAACAGGCCATGCACTATATTTCAAATTCATTGCTCTAAATGGATTGAATCCATCACTAGCCAATCCAAGTCGTATGTTACGTGAATCACGAGCAAATTCAGGATGATGACCATTGAAGTCTTTCCATGCTTGTCCATCAGCAGGATGCCTTAATTTTCCATCTTTGGAACAATCATCATGATGCCACCTTAATGAAGTGGCTGTCTCTGAACACATAAACAACCTTTGCAGTCTAGGAATCAAAGGAAAATGTCTTAATATTTTTGTTGAGACTTTGTGTTCTTTCTTGTTTTCCTCAATCTGACCACTTTCTGTAGTACTTTCAATCCACCGTGAAGCACCACAAACATGGCATGATATGTCATTCTTATGATCTTTCCAATATAGCATACAGTCATTAGGACATGCGTCAATCTTACTATAATCAAGTCCCAAATCTCTTATCATTCATCTAGTTTTATTATATGAATCAGGAACTTTTAATAAATGCATAACTTTGGATTCAACGTGTTCAAGGATAACATGGCAGTAAGTATAAAACTAATAATCCTATTCATTCTGAAGAGATAATTAAAGCATTATATTGACTCAAGTCTCATCATGTTGAGTAATATCTTTACTAATCAAGTACATTACTATTTAACCGAGGCCTTGTCAAGGAGTGTATTTAAAGAGATGAGCCAAAAGCTAGAAACTTATAAATGATCAACACTATTTTGTTTCCTTGGTTAGAAGAAAATTTAAGGATGCTGCAAAACAGTTTCTACACTAAGAACAGTAGGTACAGAAATACAAGCAATCTCACTAGAAATACAAGAAATTTTGATCTCTAAAAATTGGTGGTGGTGTCACTATAATATCTTGATGTATCAAAATTACAAAATATTTTTGAGTGTATTTTCTATAGCAATTTGATAAACCAAACAGACTAATAGAATATACATTCAACTCCATATTATTAAATAAAAACAAGAAACCACGTTGAGTGACCAAATTTACTTATGAGAGATACATTCATTGATGTTTAACTCATAAGCCAATAAAGAATCCACTCTAATGTCTCAAAAGAGAACACTCAGTTTTACAACAAACTTAGATGATGATACATGATGGATTGCCCTTATTTATACCATCCTAGAGACTAAGTTACAACTGAAATAGTAGCAGTAACGTATGCAGGGAGAACAAAACATACCTAGAAGGAACACAAACAATACAACACCACTGCAAAAGCAGGAAGAACAAACCAAAGAAAAAGAGAATTACAAAAAGCTAATCAAACTCTCCCAAAGCAACCAGTTGAGAGCCAAAACAGACACAATAAACCAGAGAAAGCGAGACTGCTACAGACCGCCGAAACAACACTAACAGGACCCCCAAAACACTACTGCAGTACCGAACAGCGACAACATTTTGCCAACCCCGAAGAAACACTTGCAACAGACCCCAAAACCACAAAAACCAAACCACGGACTAAGCAGCACCGCAGAGATAAAACACAACAAACCAGGTGAGGAAACCACAACAGACATGACTTATACCAACTGCAACAAAGCACACTTGACCTTGCCACACTTGAAACAATAGAAAGGTAACTGACCATACAACTTAACAGACTCAACGCCTATTCATAATGCATACATAGACTCAAAACCCATAGTTTAGTACCACAATCGATACACGTGAACGGATTCAATCAAATTAAAATATTCAACAACATTTTTATGGTAACCAAACTAATCAAAATGCAGCAACATGGGATACTTAATAAACACGACAAAGTGAACAAACCTGGATTGCGAGAGATACGGAAAGTGAACGCAAATGCTCAGTGAAGTATCGGTAGATAAATCATCCACAAATAAACCAAAAGAAACAAAAAAAAAAACTTGAAATTAGTTCAAAATTCTCATTCTCATTAAGCAAAACTTCAACATATTTTAATTATCAACCAAACTTAGTTGATTTTCAATAAACTTAAACATCAATATCAGATTTAGAGTAAGCTTTTATATTATCCTTTCATATCATTTTCTACTAATTCTCATTTCAACAAAAAACAAAGCAATTCAAATTAACTTACAAACAAGCTTATTCTCGTTCCTATTTAGATTAACTAAAAAAAACTTAAAAATCACAATTCTTATTCTCATTCCATATTATCAACTTAAAAGTCCTGTCTACTAATTTTCATGTCAACAAATCAGATTATAGCTATTATCAGCTTATTTAATTAGTTTTTTTTTGTTGATAAAAATCAGCTTACTTTGAGGAAACATTTCAAATTTCAGATGATGCTTATTATCAGCTTATTTCATCAAAATCTGGTAATCAACTAAGCTTATTGAAAATCTGATTTTCAATAAAGTTACGAGAAATCAAAATCAACTTACGAAATTAAACATCAAAATTTCAACCAAAACTTTCGAGAAATCATATTCAGCTTACAAGAAATCACATTCTGATTATCAACCGAGCTTACTCTAATTAGATTCAATAAACTTAAACATTAAAATCAGATTTAGAGCAAGCTTACGAGAAATCAAAAAAGCTTATAGGAAATATTTCAGATTCAGCCTAGTTTCAGATTTTAGCATATTATCAGCTTATTTCATCAAATATTTCAAATTTAGCTTACTTCTAGCATACTAATTTTCATGTCATCAAATCATATTTTCGTGTCAGCTTATTTTCATTCTTACTCTAAACATCAAATCAGATTCAGATTGAAATTAACCTAAACAAAACAAAAAACCTAGAAATATGAAATATGAATCAGAATTAACCTTGTGAGGGAAGTGATTCTGATGAACAACAATTCTGATGAACACCGATGTGATGAAGCAGTTGTTAGGAAGCAACTGAAAGTGATTTGATGGCAAATCTGAAATGATTATGTAGAAGTGATTGTGAGAAGTGATTCGGTGAAGTGCTTATGAGAGAGAGGTAAGTGTTTGTGTTGAATTGATTCTGAGAAGTGATTATGAGATGCAAGCGAGAGAGATGGAAAAGTGAGAGAGGATGGAGAGAAACGTGAAGTGCTTATGAGAGAGAGTGTGAAATGAAAATTTGGATTCTTCTCCATGTAAAAATAAAAGAAATTAAAAAAATAAAAGTAAAATAATTAAATATTATTAAAATTAAAACTGTTGTGTTATTATTGTTTAGATTAAATAAGACTACCATTTAAAATTGTGTTGTTTTTGTCAAATTAGACAACAGTTTTATTTGACTCCTTTAAAAGTGACGTTGCATTATAGCCTAAATGTTGTAGTGACTTATAAGAAGCTTTGTATGATAAAGAATTGACTTGGAAGAATTTTTCTAAGAATTTCAAAATCCAAGAATTGAACGTAGAGTAATCAAGTTTCAAGTATAATATCCTCACACAGCCAAGGATCCACAGACGGCGCCAACTGTACTTGCAGAAAAAGTACGGTAAAGATTCTAGGGTTAAGAATCGCAGATTAGGGTTCTAATCTAGGGTTTTTAGACTGAATAATGGATCCTTTTAGAATGACCCCAAGGGGGTTATTTATAGTCTGTTAATGGGCTTTTTCCTGCGTGACTTAAGCTCTAAGAAAGCAGGGTTTTTAGTCTTTTTAGCTCATTTAGGCGGTTTAGGGCGACTTCTAGAGGTTTCTAGAAGCCGAGGTGGGCGGCGTCCTGAGGAGGACGCGCCTAGACCTCCGAGGTCTCTTCTATAGGGCGCCTGAGCCCTTAGGAATATTATGACGGTCCACAGCCCCCCAAGCACGAGGCTTGGAACAAGGCGAAGTGATGAATAGTGTGGATTTGGTCCTGCTGGAGGGCTTTGAGCCCTATAGGAATATTATGACGGTCCACAGCCCCCCAAGCACGAGGCTTGGAACAAGGCGAAGTGATAAATAATTCAAGATACCTCCTCGGCGGTTTCAGGCTTTAGGCGAGAGGATCGCTACCTAATCTTTATTTTCATCCAACGGTCCAGCTCGACTGACCTTTGCGTTTCAGATGGCGTGCTAACGTTTCGTTTATTCTTCAACACGTGTTGATGATCTGCTGAACGCGCACGTTTTTCGAGGAAGTGAAAGGTTAATTTTTTCCTTTTAAAAGAGGCGAAAGTGACCTTCACCTTTCATTTCAGTCCTTCGTACGCGTCTGTCTGTTTGTCAAAGAACGTTCCTTCTCTGCTTCATCAACCTTTGCCTGTTCGTCCGCATAGATTCAGGTAATCCGCTTTTTCCTTTCCTCCTTTTTTACTTTGTTTAATCAAAACCATGGTAGTTGTTAGGGAGTGCGACGAGAGTGGGAAAGAAGTATTTCCTTCGAATCCTGTAGAGCGGCAACAACTACGTTTACAGTGTTTAAATCATGCGACTCGAAAAAATGGTTTAATCGATTGGAAAGTGTATGATTCCACTTATTTTAGTCACATGACTTTCTCCGACATTTCGAGCGAGAGTGACTGTAGCGATTCTGACGATAGTGACTGTGTTTTGCTATATTCAACCTCAGGAGACCCTCTTGGACAAGGGAATACAACAACTACTCCTCCGAAAATGGTTTCTGGGAAGGAAAAACAACTTGCATGTCTGGAGGTAGATGCCGAATGTTTTTCGGACGACGTTCAGCGATTTGATTTTGCATACAATGATCAATCAAAAGTTGATTTTTTTAGGAGCAAAATTATGGTTTCATCGACCATGAGAGAAGAAGATATCGTCCTTTCGCCATGTCCGCCCGGCGAGAAGGTGTGTACAGTTCGTCCAAAAGGGGTAAAGGAAATCTTTCATATGTATGGCGTGGTCTTGGAGGAGTTCGGGGTAAAAATACCTTTTACCCTTTTTGAAATGGATGTGTTGCGACTTCTCAATGTTGCTCCTACTCAAATACATCCTAACAGCTGGGCATTTATTCGCGGGTTTGAGATCCTGTGTGATGCGTTGGACATGATTCCGACAGCCGGGGTCTTTTTTCACTTTTACGGAACCAAAGGAGTAGATAAAGGTTCTTGGGTTCCTATTAGTGCTCATCCCGGAAAACAACTCTTCCCTGCTTTTGCCTCAAATTTTAAAAGAGATTGGAAAAAAAGTTTTATGAGAGTCGAGGCGGCTAAGGACTCCTTAGTGAACGTCGCCAGTGTGGAGGGCGAGATAAGGTTTCCTTTAGGATGGACTACAAAACCCGTAGCTGTTTCTGGCTACGACTATAAAAGAATGTCGCCTTACGAACAAGATGTAGTTGGTTTCCTGGATCGAATGCTTCACACCGATCTTCGGAAACTTTTGAACAAAGAAGGGGATTCTGAGGACCTTGAACTGTACCTTTGTGAGTTGCAAAAAATAGTTTATGCTTTTAAAATTACGTATGCTTTCCTTAATTTTGTAGATTTTTGATATGTTAGCATTTGCTTAATAACGTCTTCTTTGTTTCGCAGTACCCATGTTGCCTCTATCTGGAAAGGAGAGGAGAAAGTATTTGGAAGCTCTCAAAGAAAAAAACGCTTCTGGAGAGCATATCGCCAGTGATCCAGCTGGGGTCATCCTTCGTAAAGGAGCCAAAAGGAAAGAAAATACTTCTAATTCTGAACCTGCTGGGGGCGACTTAGGAATAGAGCCGGAAAAGGTGAATGAAGTGGAGACAACTGTCGGCGAGGTAACCGACCTGTCAACCTCGCCGGCGAAGAAAAAACTGAAAACAGGAAGGAAAGGAGGCGGAAGAGTGTTATCAACTGAAGCGGATGCGGCTTTTGAATCCTCATTTTGGCACAGGGATTTTGATTATCGTCGCTACATGGAGGAGAATGTTCCATTTTCCGCCGTGGATAAAGATGCCGCTTTCCATGGAAAGTTTGACGAGCTAGTGCAAGATGCTGGGACTAGCGCTCTACGTACTCTGCTATATATTCAATCCATGGAAAGAAAACACGAGGCTCTGGAAAAAGAATACCAGGACTCAGTAAAAGATGTGGAAAAATTCAAGCACAAGGCGACTGCCTTTGAGGAAAGAGTTGAAGGACTTCTGAGGGATAAGTCTTCTCTGGAGAAGACGATTGCTGATTCGGAGAAGGAGAGATCTGCCTGGGCAGAAGAGAAGAAAGTTCTTGAGACTCAGAATGCCAAGTTACAGGGCGACTTGGATAAAGCTAAAGACGACGTGGAGAACAGAAGAATGGCTCTCGTTAGCTATTTCGAGGATGGTTTTGAAAGAGCGAAGTCTCAGGTGCTGCACCTTTATCCAGATTTGGATCTATCGGAACTGAACTCTTTGAAGATCGTGCAAGATGGCGAGCTAGTCGAAGAGCCCTAAATGTGCTTCGCCGGAATGGAGAATTTTATAGTCGCCGAACTTTTATTTAAATTTTGTCGTTTTTTATTTAGGCGCTTCATTTTGTAATAGCCGCCCTTTTTTGGCAAACTCTGATATGATAAGTAATTTATGTTTATTATTTTCTGTCAAAAAAGGTCTTTTGTAGAAATTTTTCGTTCTCTATCGAAATTTTGACTTAATCTTCTTAATGAGGATTCATTCCTTTGAATTTCTGATGAAACTAAGCTTTCTGCTCATATAGCAGTCATTTAAACTTGTTGCTTTGAATCTTAGTAGCCTTTAAGAAGGTCATACCAGTTTTGAGTCTCATTCGCCTTTAAGAAGGTCGTACTGGCTTTGGAATTGTCTTTGAGTCTCAGTCGTCTTTGAGAAGGTCGTACTGGCTTTGGAATTACCTTTGAGTCTCAGTCGCCTTTAAGAAGGTCGTACTGGCTTTGAAATTATCTTTGAGTCTCAGTCGCCTTTAAGAAGGTCGTACTGACTTTGGAATTATCTTTGAGTCTCAGTCGCCTTTAAGAAGGTCGTACTGGCTTTGAATTTATCTTTGAGTCTCAGTCGCCTTTAAGAAGGTCGTACTGGCTTTGAATTTATCTTTGAGTCTCAGTCGCCTTTAAGAAGGTCGTACTGGCTTTGAAATTATCTTTGAGTCTCAGTGCCTTTAAGAAGGTCGTACTGGCTTTGAATTTATCTTTGAGTCTCAGTCGCCTTTAAGAAGGTCGTACTGGCTTTGAATTTATCTTTGAGTCTCAGTCGCCTTTAAGAAGGTCGTACTGGCTTTGAATTTATCTTTGAGTCTCAGTCACCTTTAAGAAGGTCGTACTGGCTTTGAATTTATCTTTGAGTCTCAGTCGCCTTTAAGAAGGTTGCCTTTAAGAAGGTCGTACTGGCTTTGAATTTATCTTTGGCGTCTCAGTCGCCATTGAAAAGGCTTTCTGTCGAACGTTTTTCTTCTGTTACACAAAGCTAAATAATGGAAAGAAAACAGTGCACAAGAAGTAAGAAGAATTTAGGGTGCCTCATTAAAAACCCTGCCCTTGCAGGGGAAAAAGAGTGCGCCCCTAAACCTGTTTATTATAATATCTGTTCGAAAAGCAGAAAATAAGAAAACATAGTAAAATTTTAACTATAGTAATGTCGCAGATTAACAACATTCTAGGTTCTAGGAACTGGGTTTCCACTTAATTCTTCCAGTTTATAGGCTCCATGCTGTAGCTTTTCTTTTACTCTATAGGGACCCTTCCAACTAGGCAGTAACTTTCCAATCCTGGTTGGGGCGACCACTTGTTTCAGAACCAAGTCGCCTTCCTTCATGCTTCTTGGTATAACTTTGGAGTTGTATCTTCGTGCTGCTCTTTGCTTGGCTGCGAATTCCCTGATGTGTGCTGCTTCCCGCACTTCATCAATCATGTCCATAGTACACCGAATTCCCACCTCATTGGACTCCTCAGAGAAATGCTCTCTGCGCCATGTTGGGGTATCTATTTCTACTGGGAGCATTGCATCAGCACCGTATACCATAGTGAATGGCGTTTCCCCAGTGGTAGAGTGAGGAGTTGTATGATATGACCATAATACCTGTGCTTGACATTTTATTCACGATGCTTATTTACTATTTTCTTTTCAAGTTGTTAATCTACTTGGTAATGAAGCATTCAAATGTCAAAAATTATTATATAATTTCTTTACATATATATATGACTTACCTCGTGCAATTGTTCTGCCCAAAGACCTTTAGCGTCCTCTAGCTTCTTTTTGATGTCGTTAACTATCATTTTATTAGCGGATTCTGCTTGACCATTGGCTTGAGGGTGAATGACGGAGACAAATTTTGTTTCTATCCCCAGCTGCTTGCAAAAATTTACGACTTTAGAACTTGCAAACTGTGTCCCATTATCTGTCACAATATATTTTGGAAGACCAAAATGGCAGATAATCTTCTTCCAGTAAAACTTCACTACTCGTTCCGCTGTGATTTTTGAGACTGCTTCTGCTTCGACCCATTTTGTGAAATAGTCCACGTCCACAATGAGGAACTTCAACTGTCCAGGGGCTTGTGGGAAAGGTCCCACGATATCAACCCCCCACTTATGGAAAGGCCACGGAGAAAAAACAGACGTGAGCTCGTTAGCAGGAGCGTTCTTTTTATCAGAAAAACGTTGACATTTATCACACTTCTTCACAAATTCACAACAATCATGAGCCATTCTAGGCCAGTAATACCCAGCCCGTAATAGCTTTGCAGCCAGAGATCGCCCGCCAATATGGCTTCCACAAACTCCCTCATGTACCTCTAAGAGGACCAGCTCCGTTTCACCTTCGCCCAAACATCTAAGCAAAGGTGAAGCTCTTCCCCGCTTATAGAGTTTCCCGGCGATCACCACGAATTTGGTCGCCCTTCTTCTAACTAACTGAGCATATTCATCATTTTTGGCGACGAAAGATCCCGTCAAAAATTTCAACAGCGGAGTCATCCACCCTTCAGGCTCTTGATTTAACTCGAAAACTGCCTTTTCATCGGTACTAGGAGCAGATATTACCTCTTGGATTACCGTTCGATTATTTCCAGGCTTCTTGGTGCTAGCCAGCTTAGCCAACAAATCAGCCCGCGAATTTGATTCCCTTGGGACATAAATGGCTTCAAAGAACTGAAAATCACCAGCTAGCTTCCGTACCCTAGCTAAGTACTTGGACAGTTGCTGATCTTTGGTTTGGTACTCCCCAGAAATTTGATTAGTCATCAATTGAGAATCACTTCGCGCTCTAAGATTCTTGGCTCCCATCTCTTGGGCTAACAACATTCCAGCTATCAGAGCTTCATATTCTGCCTGATTGTTACTAGCCTTAAAATCGAATTTTAAAGATTGCTCAATGAGTAAGTCGCCCGGCCCTTCCAAGATAATGCCGGCCCCGCTTCCTTTTATATTGGAGGAACCGTCCACTGATAACAACCACACATGAGGGACGGCCTCTTGGATCGGCGATGTAAACTCCACCACGAAATCTGCTAGAACTTGAGACTTGATGTTATTTCGAGGGGCGAACTGAATGTCATACTCTGATAACTCGACAGACCAAGATAGCATTCTTCCTGCCAAGTCCAGTTTACCCAGAATTTGTTTCACGGGGTAATTTGTTCTGATGACGACTTTATGACTTTGAAAATACGGGCGTAATTTCCTGGCAGTTATTATAACAGCCAATGCTAATTTTTCAATCTTCTGGTAGCGTAATTCTGCCCCTTTGAGGACTCTGCTCACAAAATAAATCGGCTTCTCTCGTTCGTCAGATTCTTCCACCAGTACTGAGCTTAATGCGTTTTCAGAAACCGAAAGATATAAGAACAAGCCCGCCCCCTTTGTAGGGCGGTGTAGAATGGGCGGTGTAGTCAAAAACTGCTTGATCTTGCCAAAAGCTTCGTCACACTCTTGATTCCATTCAAACTCCTCCTTCTTTTTTATTGTAGCAAAAAAGGCAAAAGCCTTATCTCCGGCGCAAGATAGGAATCTTGATAAAGCCGCCAGCCTACCTGTTAACTGTTGCACTTCTCTGATATTGCATGGGTTTCTCATGTTAATGATTGCCTGGCACTTGTCCGGATTAGCTTCGATACCCTTTTTTGTTAAGAGAAAACCCAAAAATTTTCCTGCTTGAACTCCGAACGTACATTTCGTGGGATTGAGGCGCATGCTGAACTTCCTAATTTGCTGAAAAATTTCCTTCAAATCAACTGAGTGGGATTGTTTCTCAGAAGTTTTTACCACCAAGTCATCAATATAAACCTCGAGGTTTCTTCCAATCTGATTGCTAAATATTGTATCCATGGATCGTTGAAAAGTTGCTCCGGCGTTTCGTAGACCAAAAGACATAACCCGGTAGTGATAGTTTTTCTGATTAGTCATGAAGGCGGTTTTGGGAGCATCTAACGGGTCCATTTTAATCTGATTGTAACCAGAATATGCATCCATGAAACTCAAGGTTTTATAGCCGGACGCGTTATCTATCAGGTGATCAATGCTTGGGAGAGGATACGGATCTTTTGGACAAGCCATATTAAGGTCCGTATAATCGACACACATTCTCCACTTTCCTGATGCTTTCTTTACGAGGACAGTGTTGGCGAGCCAGGTGGGGTATTTTATCTCACAAATGAAGTGTGCTTCCTGCAACTTTTTGACCTCTTCATCCACTGCCTTTCTTTTTTCTTCTCCCATCTTGCGCTTCCTTTGAACTACTGGTTTGACAGATGTTCTGACCGCCAGATGATGACAGGCCACCCCAATATCTATTCCGGGCATGTCCGAAGGCGCCCAAGCGAATAAATCAACATTTTCTCTTAAAAGCTGAACCAGGATTTCTTCCTCTAGCCCACTAAGGGATGTCCCAATCTTTGTGATTTGGTGTGGCAAAGGACCAATAACAACGTCTTTTACTTCTTCGATAGGTTCTATCCTTTCTTGGGGAAAATCCTCACGGGGATCGAGGTCAATAACCTGGACTTCGAACTCCTTGTGCTTTTTAAGTCGGAGGCTGGCGTGATAACATTCGCGTGCTATCTTTTGGTCGCCATGCACCACTCCTACTCGCCCGCTGTCGAGCGGGTACTTCATCAACAAATGTTTTGTGGACACGAAGGCGTCCAGAAGGTTGATAGAGGGACGACCAATGATCACATTGTAGGAGCTGGGCGAGTTTATTACCAAGTACCTTACCTTAATTGATGTTTGTTGGTCTCCCGTGCCAAAAATTGTTTTTAAAGTGACGTATCCCCGTACGTGAACTTTTTCGCCCGTAAAGCCTGAGAGGGTTCCATTAAACGGCTGGAGCTGTTCCTCACTTAAACCCATTTTGGAGAAAGCATCGAAATATAAAACATCCGCCGAGCTTCCAGTGTCTATCAGAACTCTTTTAATCTCCCAGTTGAACAACTGAACGGAAATCACTAGCGGGTCATCATCATGGGGAAGTACTCGCCCGAAATCTTCAGATGAGAAAGTAACGTGCGGGTACTTTTTGGGCGATGAAGGACTGTCTCCTAGAAGCATTACCTGGCGAACGTACTTCTTTCTCAAATTACTGGACTCTCCGCCTCCAGCAAAACCTCCAGAAATTGTGTGTAAAGTGTGCTTTGGTTCAGGGTTAGGCTTATCTTCTCGCCTCTCACTGTGATGTTTCTCCTTAGCATACCCACGCAATTTCCCATTGAGTAAGAGCTTCTCAATCTCTCTTTTTAGATGAACACAATCATCTGTGTTATGACCTTCTATCAAGTGGTACTTGCACCAAGCGTTCTTGTCCTGACCCATGGTTTTCGAGCGATTGAAAGGAGGTGGCGGGATGATTTTGGACTCGAAAACTTCCTTGAGGATTTTCTCAGGGCGAGTGTTTAAAGGGGTAAAGTGCTCGGGAACGTAGCGCGGCTGGTTTCTTTCATACGGCTTCTTGAACGTTCCTCTGTCTCTATTAGGAGGAACGTAGTGGTTCCTTCGCTCCCCACCGGAGCTTCCTTTTTCCTTAACATCTCTAGCCCTTTTTTCAGCATTGCTTTCTTCCCCCTTCACATAGCACTCAGCACGGGCTATTATCTCTTCCATTGAGTCAGCGGGTTTTTGGGCGAGTGATTCATTAAATTGTCCTGCCCGTAAACCATTCTGAAAAGCGCCAACAAAGACTTCTTGGTTGGGGTTGGAGACTTTAATTGTTGAGTCGTTGAAGCGGGCGAGGTATTCTCTTAATGATTCGTTTGGCCCCTGCCTGACATTGAACAAACTAGTTGATAGAACCTTCCGGTGGCGGGTCCCGGAAAACTGTTGAGTGAACTTCTTCGTCAAGTCTTGGTAGCCCACGATGGAGAAACGAGGAAGGCTCATGTACCAACGCAAAGCTGCATCGGCAAGAGTTCCCGCCAAAAGTTTGCACTTAAGGGAGTCAGCAACTCCATAAACGGACATTCGAGTGTTGAAGACGGTTACATGCTCTGAAGGGTCGCTTCTTCCATCGAAAGTTGGTAGTTGGGGCGGTTTAAAGTTATCGGGAACCGGAGCGTTCCATATTTCGGTTGAAAACGGTTGAGGTTCTGGCTCATCCAAATCGCCATGATGAGAGTCGGTCTTTTCTTGCTGTTGCACCTGTTGGATAGTTTCGACTGAGGCGAGAAGTGCCTCATTCTGCTCCAACAGTTGGGCGATTTGACTCCTCATTGTCTATGCTTCTTCAGGTGTTGTCATGACGGTTTTTCTCTAAATCGTACGTGAGGTGCGATTTAGGTTTGAGTAAAGGTTAGGGACCAAATCGCAGAGGAGACTACGACTTGGTTCGGTCTTTGGATCGGAAATTCGATAAAAAGACTCGTGGTCAAGGTTAGTTTTACCTTTTCCCACAGACGGCGCCAACTGTACTTGCAGAAAAAGTACGGTAAAGATTCTAGGGTTAAGAATCGCAGATTAGGGTTCTAATCTAGGGTTTTTAGACTGAATAATGGATCCTTTTAGAATGACCCCAAGGGGGTTATTTATAGTCTGTTAATGGGCTTTTTCCTGCGTGACTTAAGCTCTAAGAAAGCAGGGTTTTTAGTCTTTTTAGCTCATTTAGGCGGTTTAGGGCGACTTCTAGAGGTTTCTAGAAGCCGAGGTGGGCGGCGTCCTGAGGAGGACGCGCCTAGACCTCCGAGGTCTCTTCTATAGGGCGCCTAAGCCCTTCTGGAGGGCTTTTAAGCCCTTAGGAATATTATGACGGTCCAAATTTGAAGCTAAAGGATATGCTCAGGTCTCATAAAGTAACTCAAAATGTTACAAAAAGAATCCTATAAGAGGTTTCATTAGAAGTCTCAACAAATCAACTGTCTTTTGTTGACATCAAGAGAAAAAATTACACAAATGAAATCTAGTTGTAGAAAAGAATTCTACTACACTTGTACAGACTGATGTAATCTTGGGAGAAACATATTAGTCAAATACAATGGTAAGAAACATATGAAATCTTGATCATTGTATTTGTTTGTTATTAAATCAATAATTATTGTTGACTTCGCCATGACGGTCCAATTTTTTAAGATCGCCATCTGATCTAGTGTTCAGTCATTCTTAACTTAGTCTGTAATTTTTATTTTGCATTTGGTAGATCACCATCTGACTCTACTTCATTCCTAGATTTTTATTATCTAATAAGTCATAGAGTTTAATTCAGATGCATTGACTCTAAAAATAGTTTAATTCAGAGTTTATAATCGTGATTTTTAAAATAACTGTCAAATGCTCAATTTTTATCGAACGTCAATGTAAACTAATTTATATTGACAAAACATTTTTTCTTTTCTCCAAGTATATGCATTATCATTTTACGTAAAAAGTATGCAAATCTTAAAAAGTAAATAATCCATATATTCTTTCATATATAATTTGTGTTTATTATCCCAATTTTGTTTTGAAACCCTAATTAATCATATTGATTTGAGACTCTAACATGCTTTTTTGTTAAGAGTACTTGCAAGACAGTACAATACCCTTGATAGTTTTTTTTTGTTGGAAAAATAACGTGTGTTTGGTTTATGTAGTATAAATATAGATTTTTAATGATTTTACTTTGTGAAATTGATATCAATTAAAAGTATGTGAAATGTAAAATGATTATTGAATACATATTTGTAATAGTGACCACAATAATAAATTTGTGAATAAAACTCACGTTAGAGTTTTTTTTAGGAAAACTCACTTGGGTTTGAAAATCACAAATTTTAACATCAATTTAGAATAAATTTATAACCAATGCTACAAAATATTCAATCATGTTAAAATCAATTCTAGACCTCTCAAAAAAAATTTTGTCTCCTCCAAGACTAGGATCAAACCTACACATAATCTTATATAGTAGTTGATTCATATTTTCTAACTAATATTCCCCACGTTTTGACAAACTTAACAGCTCCAACTAATTAAATAGATTTATAACAAACTAATTGCTGAAGTTAAAAGTTGAATTAAAAAAACTTAACAAGAATCAACAACAAATTGCGAGAAATACATAAGAGATTCCGTACAGAAGCCAATATCAACCAAACAGAGCAAAAATATGTTTCAATAATTTTATTATACTTATAGGATGAACTAACATAAAGAGTCCTTTTTAATCCTTAGATAGAAGATAATATGAAATGTTTCAGCGAAGTTTTTATGTTGAATAAATACAATCATCATTTGAACATACATGTCTGTGTATATTCAATATTTATCTAAACAAAACTTGATACACTATTAGACCATACAAACTAACACCTTATGAAGGTATTCACTTCAAAATTAACACTCATAAGGCTGTTTTCACAATTTGAAAATCTTCCAATTTTTCTTTCTTACTATTACTTTTTCCTTTTTTCCATTTTTTGCTAAAATCACAACAAACCCTACAATTTTGGAACAACTCCACAGTCCTATAAGTATTAGAGAAGGGTACAGTTTGTTGTTTCACATAACATAACCACAAGTTTAAAATATTCTAACGAGGATCTTAACCAAATTTATGAGTATAAATATGAACAAAAAACCATAACAGAGAGCAAGCTTTGTAGAAAAAAATAGGAGAACAAGAATCAAATAGGAAAAATGTTAAGAGAGGTTTTTGGGCCTATTTTTGTTGTTCTCCTTTTTTTCATAACCCTTTCAAAGCCAAACCATTTTTTTCACAACCATTTTCTTCATCCTTAATTTTATTTACTTGATTTGACAAGGTTTTCTTATCCTGTGTAAAAATCGTTGTGTAAAAATGGTTAAAGAAGCATCACATCAGAAAAGAGGATAAAAAGAAGTTAACACAACATATTGATTCAAATTTTTATCTCTCTTGAAATCTAGCATAATATTTTTCATATACACAATTGAGACAATCTTAAATCTTTTTTCTCTCGAATAATTTGTCAAACATAAAGTGGAGATACAAGATGCTATAACTTTGGTTCGATATGTTCTTTGTAACAACACTAGCAGAAACAATAATGAGAACAACATTGAAGATTCTCGTGTGGTTGAGATAATTTATGATATTATAGTATGGTGGAAGTTCAGCAAGTGCGGTTGATATGCTTTCAATTATGAAATATTATAGTTGGTTGAGTTAACTTTAATGCACTCTTTCTTGGACGATTATCGTGGCAATAATACATCTCACTGTATTAGGAAGAGATTATTGCCGTTGTAGTTGGAAGTGTCATGCCCATGATTGTTGTTGTAAATTCCAAGAAATAGTGCATCCGAGACCGAAATCAAGTGACTAAAATGTTTTATATAAGACAGCTTTGCACCACATTCGTTGAAATTTTGACACAATAATTCCCCGGAGTTATCCTCAACCACGCTAATCAATTTTCGACATCATCCTCGTTCACTTCTCATTGGTGTTCCCACAAAATTACATTACATTTTCATGTAGAAAAAAAAATTACATTTTCAAGTAACAAAATCTTGTATTTCAGTCTAGGTTTAAACTAAAGGACATGCTCAACTCTCCTAAAGCAACTCAAAATGTTGCAAAAAGAATCATCAATAAAGGTTCATTAGAAGAGTCAACAAATGTTTTTGTTGTTGACATAAAAGAGAAAATTACACATATGATGTCAACTTGTAGAACAAATGAAAATCACTTTTAGTTCCTCATGTTCTTCATACAACTAAATTTTTGTAAACCATTCCTCACAACCCACTACTGCCATACACATCTACATGGCCGAAATGGCACGACCAAACATACCGCTCACACAAGGAAAGTGCAAATTGTCTCCTTCATTTTATTTCAATTTCATTTAAATTTTTACTTTTTCTTATGATTTTTTTTATGTTTTTTCGAGCCAATTCCATTTTATTCTTTCTTAAAAATTGGATTTAATCACCAACTTAGTTAGGTCTAGCAAAAGAGCTAAACCCTCAAAATTCGACGAACTAAAAATTTAAATTATGACTAAGAGATATTCATGTTAAATATTTGACATGTCTCCAATAAGATTAGTCATTGAAGAAATGTTTATAGAAAACCAACATGAAAAAAGCCCATGAGACATTCTTTTGTAAGAGTCTCTTTGGTTAAAACAAGAGATTCTTAGAAAAATAGATTAAACTTTAAAGTGTCAGTGGCTTGACTGAAGTTTGTTGAGATAAAATGCTAGGAGGTGTTTGTGTTTTATTTATTGGTTTGGCTAACCTATTTAAAATCTCTTGTCTGCTAATTAATCTTTCAAACATTTCATGATTGAGATGGTCAATTCTACTTGAACATGTGCTTTTTTTTGCTTTCTGTTGCTCCAAAAATAGAAACAAGTTTAGCAGATTTCCACAGAAAATGGATACCGTTACAGGACCGATTATTGCTAACAAATGTTTAGTATATATTGGCTCGATTTAAGGGCAGACATCCTTTTGTTTACCTGATTTGATAAGATTTTCTTATGCCCTGTAAAAATGGTTAAAGAGGCATCACATCAGAAAAAGAAGATAAAAAAGAATTCACACAACATTGATTCAAATTTTTCTCTCTTGAAATCAACATCATATTTTTCATATACACAATTGAGATAATCTTAAATCTTTTCTTTTTCTCTTGAATAAGTTGTCAAACATAGAGTGAAGACACATGATATGCTATATCTTTGGTTGGATATGTTCTTTGTATTAACACTGGCAGGAATAATAACGAGAACAATATTGAAGACCTTCTTGTGTGGTTAAGGGAAATTTAGGATATTAATAGGGTGAGAGTCTAGTGGCAGTTGGTTTTCCTCGCAATTATGAAAAATTATAGTTGGTTGAGTTGACTTTAATGCACTCTTTCTTAGACGATTATCGTGACAATGATACATCTCACTACATTAGGAAGAGATTATAGCTGATGTAGTGGGAAGTGTCATTCCCATTATGGTCGTTGTAAATAATTCAAAAAAATAGTGTATTCGAGCCGGAAATCAAGTGACTAAAATGTTTTATATAAGCGAGGATTAAAACGCAGCCGCCATTGGAATTTCAACATAGTAATGCCCTTGAGTTTATTTCAACCACGCAGTCCGTTTTCGATATCATCCCCGTTTACTCCTCCCTAATGTTCACACACAATTAAATTTTCAAGTAACAAAGTCTTGTATTTCAATCTAGGTTTAAGCTAAAGCCATGCTCAGCTCTCCTAAAGGACAAGGATCGGGTGACATACAAGGATCATATCCTTTAATTTCAGGTTGCAAACTTGGAGTGTTTGAGGGTAAAAACCATACTTACATTGGTGATTGCATGGTGAATAAAATTCTAGGAAAATGTAGGTGTTTGAATGTAAAAAAGATTATTTGTGTGACTCAAGACCAATTTCTTTGTGCATTATCTATTTTTTTTATAGTATCTCATATCATTGCTTATTATTCTTTTGCACTTATTGAATAACCTCATAGCATTAGCATTTTTCATAGAAACAAGATATTATTTCTGTACTACCTTCTTTTCATCCAAATTTTTCAGTTGTATCTGTGCCTCTCATTTCTGCTTACAGAATGGACCATACAACTATGTGATGGGAACCTGAATTGCAGAAAGTAGCGAATGGAAGAAAAAAGATCAATATTGAAAAACAAATTATGTACTATTTCTTTGTTGAAGTTAAGAAAGTTGTCAAGCCACTTCAAGTTTTTGCAAGATAGGACCATTCATTGCTCGTGTTTGGTTATGTAGTATAAAACTATAAATATTGATTTTTAATGATTTAATTTTGTAAAATTGATTTTAAATAAAAACGAGTGAAATGTAAATCATTTATGTTTGGATATATATCAGTAAAAGTTAATTGAATAATAAATTTGAGTGTCAAAATCACGTTCAATTTAAAACCAATTCTACCGAAAAATATCTAAACATGTCAAAAGCAGTTATATATCCCTAGAACCAATTTTATATCCTGTAATAGTAGAAACCATAATGATAATTGGTTGATTTTGTTTTAGGGGAAGATAATTAGTTGATTAATCAAGACAAAAAGGTGAACTTTTTCTAAATAATATTCTCCACACTTTTTGACAAACTTGACGGTTCCAACTATCTTAACAAACTAATTAACTTAATTTATAACAAATTTATAACTGAAGTGAAAAGCTCAGTTCAATACAACTTAACAAGAATTAACAAATTTGAGAAACAAATATGAGATTCCATACAGAAGACAACACCAACCAAAAAAAAAAAAAGAGCAGAAAAAAAATTTCGGTGCATATTTAGTTTTACGGTGACTTGTAAAATTAATTTTAGTCAAAAGTTAGTCAAATGTTAAATATTTTCTATTAAGATACATGTAAAAGTCACTTAAACTTTAAATTTCAATGTAAAATCACATTGTAAATAAAAAGAAATCTTAGCATCAAATTAGAATTAATTCCAAGACAAAATCAATTCTATTTGAGGACATGCAGATATGTCAAAATCTAATGTATAATTCTTGAATCAATTTTGCCCTATCCCCAACCATACTTTAAATAATGTTATAATTATACGATAACATTGAGGCTTGAATGAACTAAAACAAAACTCATAAGCCATGTGTTTCATTTAACAGAATGAATCCTTTTTGGTCCTTAGGTACTAGATAATCTGACATGTTGCAATGAAGTTATTGTTTGCATTCAATATTCATTGATCCAAACAAAATTTGACATAGTATTAGACCATACATACATACATACATACACTAACCTCATGAAGGATGCTCATGAATCTTTCATTTTTGTAGTATATAGCATGTAAATCAATGCTTATTTACCTATAAACTAAATTTAAAATAGAACAACACCTCAACCACTGTTTTCACATTTTAAACATCCTTCCAAATTTTCTTTCTCACTTACCTTTTTTTTTTTCTCTTTCCATTTTGCTAAAAACACAACAAACCCTGCAATTTTGGCCCCACTCCACAATCCTTTTAGCATTTGTAGTGAGGGAGTACAATTTGTTGTGTCACCTAACCACAAGTTTTGACATATTATAACAAGGATCTTGACCAAATTTGTGAGTATATCTATGAACAAGATATCAGAAGAGAGAGCAAGCTTTGCAGAAAAAAATAGGAGAACAAGAATGAAAGAGAATTTTTTTTTAGAGTTTTGAGAGAGGCTTATTTTTGTTCTACTTTTTCAAACCCTTACCTGCACCATTTTCATTCTCATCTCCTTCATACAACTAACTTTTGCTGGAACGGAACAACCAAGCAATTCGTCTCCTACTTCCAAATCATTTATCATAAGCAACAAAAATGTCAAAATTGAAGATCTCAAATATAAATAAAATTCAACTATCATTATCATATGAAATGCTATTATTCCAAACTTATCCTTCAATTAAATTTAATATTATTTTTCCCATTCCATTGATATTTCCAGTTTTCAATGTCTTTCCACATAAGTGGCATGCTCTCTCCCCCTCTCCATGGAACGTGTCCTGGAGAGATTTTTTAGCATGGGCTCTTTTTTTAAATGACAAATGTTGTAGTTGGGTCAATTTGTTTAAATTAGAATTCGACGGATCTCCATCTCTTTATTTCTTAACTCAAATTAGTTGGTCTCCCAATCTCCATGACTCTTGATTATCTATCGTAGTGAGTTTTACAAATTAAAGAATGTCTAAAATTGTTTTTTCATTACTTAAATGCATTTCACAAATTAAATTTTTTTATGTAAGGATATGGATCGCGTTCTTAGCTCAAACATATAATTATAAGCGAATATGATATTCTTTCCGATCATATATTTAAGCTAAAAATGTTATACACATTCTTATATAATGTTTGTTAAATGCATTAAGGAGATGAAAAAATAATCATATTTTATCTGCTTTCATATAGCTTTACCTCAAAAATAATTTAATAACGATTTTTTTGACATTCTGCGGGTTTTTGAAATTCTTCACATAAAAAAATAAAAAAAACTATAAAAACAAACGTCAAACAAATCTCTCATGACTATTAATGGAAAGACATTAGTTGAAACTTGTCAATTTCATGAAATATTGAATAAATTGGACAAATAAATTAAAATTAGCTCATCAAAATTGTCATTGGAAGGAATCGAACCTTAAATTTTAAGATGACACACTACAAGGTCCATCCCTCTATAACTGTTTTTCTCACTGAAGCAATGAGTAGTCCCAAATTCATGTTATTGTTTTCATATCTTAATTTTTTCTGAAAATCCTATAGTTGTACAAACTACGAAGTGGTACGTTCTCGTGAGCTTAGCTCAGTTGATAAGGACAAAACATAATATATGCAAGGTCCGGAGTTCAAACTCCGGCCATCACAAAAAAAAAAAAAAACTGCGAAGTGGTACCAATATTGTATCCGTGTTCATGAAAACCAGATTTTTGCATCGTAGAGTCATCTTATGTTGTTATTCGTTAACTTCCAAAGTATATAAAGAGCACAATCTTAGAACTCAATGAGTGGAGAGTGCATGTTGTAAAACAACAATTAAATTGACTTTTCATTTTAATAGATAAATATTTTAAATCATTATCCTTTAAAATTAACTCTTTTTTTTTTTAAGGATTGTCTCTACAAAATGAATTTTCACACGCTTTCTATAATCTCTCATACCCTTGCTTTTTTTTTTTTTTTTTTTTGCACTTACCGAATAATTTCATTGCATTAGCATTTTCTTTCTAGAGCAAGCTTCTGAGCATTAATATGAATAGAAACATGATATTATTTCAATACTACCTTCTTTTCATCCAAATTTTCTAATTGTATTTGGGTCTCTCGTTTCTGCTTACGACATCGACCATACAACTATGTGATGGAAACCCATTAGGTGGTTACTTTCCCATCCTATGAGTTTATCTTATCATGCCCTAGTCGAATTCTAAAATTTGAAATATGTTAACGTGTTTTTGAGGATTTTATAGGGTGTTTATGTCATTTAAATTCTATAATTCGAACTGTATAGGTCGCGCGAGAAACTCAACAGGGTGGGAAAAGAAGGTGCCAACCCAAAATAGATCAATAATGAAAAACAAATAATGTATTATTTTGGAAAATCAAAGGAAAATACAGTAGAATAAAAAAGTCTACATAGCTAAGCTCCTTTAGAGAATCAATACTTTCTATCCCTAACAAACTGAATGATTTTAATTGACACTTTTTTCCTTCCACCCATCATTCTTATAACCAAACTTTGCTTACACGATTCATTATCCACTTCTCTCCTATGACTCTCAAATACATGAATATTCCCATTATTTCCTCTATTTCTCTAAACATGAATTTTCCACACCTCTTCCAGGGCCCTATCACCATGGTTCATTCATTAGAGCATTACATTACATACAATTATATGTTCCCACAAATTTATTTAGTGAAGCTGCAACTTAACATATACCGTGTATATCTAAAGGCACAGGCAAACATTGGAACAAAACCAAAATTTTAACTGTGACAAATCATGTCCTATCTATGGATGGGCATAGCAAAACATTGCTACCAAACCCAAATTTTAACTGTGTGATATCTGTGTCGTGTGTAGAAGATTTAATCAGATGCATGAACAAACAACCTTTGAAACAATCACATAAAGGAACGCATCCTAGGCCTGGTTATAGACTGTGCTCCATCGACATATATGGTTGTTCCTGTCATGTAGCATGACCCATCACTGATTAAATAGATTACTGTAGAAGCTAGATCATTCTTAACATCAAGCCATCTCTCAAGTGGTGCTGCCTCTTTCACCAACTTCTCTGCCCTTTCCCTTCCCACTGATAATGGGAATTCATCTTCCAGGTGAAGGCCTCTTGCAATAGCATTAACTCTGATCTGGTACTTACCTATCTCCATAGCCGATGCCTGAACAAAACAAATTGATAAACTCAACTTATATAGCAGATACTAATGTTTGAGTTGAAGATACGATTAAAGATCACTAGACTTTCTAATATTTCCAAATATAAAAAGAAAGTAAAAGCTTTTTTGAATTGTGCAATAGCCAATTTATTCTTAATTAAGCTACAATAATCTATAATGGAGAAACTTCACAGGACATGGCTTGCATATGAGATGTCGACTAATCCAACCGCAGGATAAAATTACAGAAGTTTGAACAGATGGTTAGGATCTTCAAGTACCAGTATCGGCTTAAGAATAGGCATAAATAAGCCCATAAAAAAATTATATCATGCCACATCGATATCAGCCATAGAAATTTATTTGTCAGCTGTAAACAATCCCAGTTTGACTTAATCATCTCAACTGACCAAATAATACCTTCTTCCTTTGCTTAGGGAAAACTAGTCAGATTAACTCGATTAAACATGCACCTCATATTTTGTCCCTATCTCATTAGTAAGAAATTCAATGTGCATACTGATAAAAAAAGCATCAATTTCCTATTACAGCAGAGGATTACCACTCAAAATCAAAGAAGTAATAAGGTGCAGGAAAGCCACTTTGGAGGATAGAGTCACTATTCAAAACAAATTCCTAACATTAAACCTTTGTTACAACAATGCAACTCCAATGATGATAATTAAAGGACAAGATGAGGTCAAACAGAGAGAGAATAAACAGTGCACTCTAGGAGGAGGAGGGGACAACGAATAGAGTTGTCAGTTAGATGATTAAATGATTGGTTGTAAATAACAGTAGTTGGTAATAAGTTAGGGTAATCTGTTGGTAATAAGTTAGGGTAGAGATTAATGAATATGAAAAGAAAAGGAGAGTTCACAGTAGAGATAGGTGTTCATTTTGTATAGTAACTGAGATGGTTGCAAGGGAGTTAGCCCTTGAGAAGAGAATTAGCTACCTTACATATCAACCTGTCCCTTTTAAAGATTTATTATTTCATTTGTTTTTCTCAGAATTCATTTTGATCAAATTCTATCTGATTCTTTTTTACCAATACCCCGTTAACCCTGTACTCTATATCAGTTACCCATCATCATAATCCTTCTCATAATTATTATTTTACAGCTCATTTTCTAGCATGTAGTGTAAACATACAATTTCTTCTCGTCTCATGTGCAATCCATGCAGTGACAACTCCAAAGAGTATATCAACTTCTAAATTTGTTGTATTAATGTAGAAAACAAGTCCACCAAGATATAATCCAAATGAAAAATATACCCAACACAAACAATGCAGTAATTGAAGTTTCGACCATGAGCCATAAAGTAACTATATAAATGAATCCTTAGGGCTAAATCAGTTTGACATGTATTTGAAACAAGTTTTCTAATAAAAGTCAGACAAAAAGTTGATCTTTGATGAAAGTCAATAATTTGTAGGGCAAACCAAAAAAATTCATCACACAAGGACAACATCATATACAAGTTCACCAAGTCATGAAAATATTATTTCTTATTCAGAAGGATTTCTGGGGGGAATGGGACATAATAGTAGTAGTAAAAAATAGGTCAAATTTGACAAGATGGTTTTCATATAAATGATTCGACTATATCATAATTTCATCTTTAGAACAAAAAGATAAATTTAAAACAAAAGTTACTTATATATGTTCTCTTACCCGAACTAACTGCTGAACTCCAGCCAAGGCTGAGGCATATGCAGCGGCACCTGGATAAAGCCCTCTTTCTGAACCCATTATCGACGTTATAAATACAATGGACCCTCCCTTGTTGAAGTTTCGCATCCTTTGGCCAACAGCCTTTAACAAAAACCATGCAGCCATAAAATTTATCTTAACTATTTTTTTGTACTCACTCTCTGCTAACTCGAGATGATCTTGGATCTTTCCTGTTTCAGATTAATAGAATCCCAATTCGTTAAGCTCATAGGTTCACACAAACAGAGTGGGTTCTCAAGTAGATCAAAGAAACCAACGAAAACAAGAAAATAGTCCCTAAATGGTCTAATATATTGAAACTAGTCTCTTGATAATGAAAACTGAGCTAAAGTCACATTTTATTCATCAAAACAGTCATGAAGGTGCAGACATTAGTTAAACTAGCCTCATAATGCCTAACATGTTGACAGGACTTAGAGCATTTGGTTCAGCATATGCTATACAAGGTTTTCAACGAAATTGATTTGATTAAAATTGAATTTAAAGTCTGATCAAAGATCATTTCAGTTAGGGTTTGAACTCAGATACTCCGGATCATTCGACCTTCATTGAAGTTCATTGACTACTTAAATCTAAGCGCTTGGTTAAAAGCAAGTTTGATCTAAAACTTAGTAATAAACTAATGCAAAAACTAAATTGTATCACTTTATAGTCAAACTTTGAAGACAATATCAATTTAATTCAATCAAAGTAACCAATCTCTAAATTTTTGCCAAAATCATATTATTGAAAGTGATTTTGAAGGGTTACACAAATCCAAACAAGTCATATTTATCACAAACTTGATAGGTTGAGTTTTCCCAAGCAGAACCACTTTTGTCTTTAAACTTCACTTTAACTCAACGATAAAACTTCATTGTCACCACCAAACTTAGGCCCCATTTGAATGAACACCTTAATTTTAAGCTTATAGCATAAATGCTTATCATATAAGCTCTATGAATTAGCCATTTCTATTACACAAGGTAAAATAAAGTCAAATTATTTTCGTACAAACTAAAAACTTTTTCATAAGCCATCTTGGAAAACTTATGGCGATAAGCTGAAAACCACTTATGAACCTGTCATAACTCATAAGTGGTTTCCATAAGTTCTCCAAAACAGTCTCACAAGTAGACCCTTATAGCAGTCTCACTAGTAGATAAGCTCACATAAGTAAATCCAAGCAGACCCTTAAACTACTCAATCTGGCATTATAGAGTTAAAAAACACCTAAACTTAGGTCCTGTTTGAATATATTAATTTGCATCTGCTTATAAAATAAGCACTTATCAAATAAACTCTTATGAATAAGTCATTTTTATTACACAAGATAAAATCAAGTCAAATTATTTCCGTATAAACTACGAGCTTTTTCATAAGCTATCTTGGATAACTTATGACTTAACTTAATACTGAATTTTACAAAATCAAATAAATTAGCGGTATTGATTTTACCTTCATAAGAATAACAATTAACAAAAGCATCCAATTTCCCCAAAATCTTACAAGCTTTATCAACCGCATCGTGAAAAACAGATTCATTTTCATTCTCCATATCCAGTTCAACTACTTCCACAACAGAATCAGTAACTGATTCCGTTATTTTTTGTACAATTCTTCTTAAGCTACTTGTTTCTCCCATCAAAACCACCCTGAAAATACACAAAAATTCATTAAAAAAAATGAAGAAAAAAAAATATGAAGGTGATCGAAGAGTTTTGAATTTCACACCTGCATCCTTGTTTGGCTAAATTGAAAGCAATGCCATGAGAAATATCGTCGCCATTTGAGGCGAGTAATACTCTCTTTGTTGGATTCGTCATTTTTCAATGCTCTCTTCGTTTCAATGCTGATCGGAGTAATAATAGTTTAACGTTCTTGGTGAAACGCGCTTCTTTTTATAAGTGATTATTATAATGTGTATTTGTGAAACACGTTCTTGTTTGGCTACAACATGGATAGTTGACGACAATTTAAAGGCATGTCGCAAGAGAAAGTGACGACTCAAAGGCAGTCGTCTAGTTGATTTTATCTAACAAAGTTGAATTTAAGTTTGTACTAAGAAAAACTTAGGTCAATGATTTTGCTAGAAATAGAGCATTGTTTTGTCCCATCTTGCGATGTAAATTTCCGTTTAAGCTTTTAAGTTAATAGCATACAACAATAACAACCTACAGATCATATATTAAAATCTAAATCACCACAATATTAATGCGTCTAGATATGCAACGTTGAAGTTTGAATCATTGATTGAATTTGTGATTGACTAAGTTGATCTTTCAACATGTACTAAACGAACACCGTAACAAGTCGTAAAATCAAACAACACTGCACAAGACGACGAAACAATACAATGCCACACTCATACGACAAAATCACCAAAGAATGCAAAAGAAAAAGCACGATATACGTGAAAATCACTTATTTAGATTGAAAGAAAGGGGAAAAAGATGTAGAGGGGGGATTCTAGGTAAAAAAACATACTTAAAACCACCCCCTCCTAGATGAGTGAAAGAGAAAGAAATTTATAGAGAAGTTGAAGTTTCTCTCACTGAACAATTAAGGTCGGCTAGGTTTTTCCTGATCATTATACCTATTGTGATGTGATATGACTTGTCTATTATAAAATTGAGTTTAAACATCTATTAAAAATAAGGTAAACTCGGAATAAAAACTTCCGAATTAAAGAATGGTTCTTTTTTTTTTTTTGAAATATTCTGAATTAAAGAATAATGAATTGTAATTTATGTACGTAATATTAATTAAATATAAAAGAGTGCAATTTTTTTTTTGAAAGAAGATTATAGAGTACAATTAAAAAAGTGCATTGAAAACTAAAATCGACATTTATTTTAGGACAAACTATATTTTTTTTCAAATGTGACTTATTTTAGGATGGAAGGAGTATGTACGATTTATACATGGCTCGTATCCTACTAGCCAAACACTACGACCTACAAAATCTAGCCCTATTTGTCATTATTTGGCTAAACTCGTGAATAGTGTCATTACTTGGCCTTACTTCCTCATTTTTTTTACGACTTTTTTGTTTTCGTGATCCGGATGTCTTTCCACACTTTTTTTTTGTCTAGTTGTTGAAACTCATACATTTTAAATGTGGAGAAGTGATGTGTCGGTGTTCGAACACCTGACCACTGCATATATTATGTAATGTCTCTACCAATTGAGTTAAACTTACGGGGATGTGTCTTTCCACACTCTAATCATGTGTTTGAAAAACTTGTTGTTTTTTTGTTTGTGGAGCTAAAACATGTAACACGGGTCATTGAGGTTGAATAATCACTTCCACATGTTTTTGGCTAATTCTTACACCCTAACGATATTCATGAGACTTTTTAATTTGAAACGATGAAAGACTTGTCTCACTCGTATTTGGTTGTCCTTAGTTTAACTAGTCCCTATTCTGCTATCTAGACATCAATTACTCTTAATTCGGTTGTTGACCGCTTTCAGTTAAAGACATAGAATATTTTTAGGTGTAAACATGGTGTCTGGCTTCTAGTATACGTCTCAATGTATCCCCACAATTTAGATACTCTATGAAACTAATCTCTCAAGTCGGCAACAAAATATCAGTTTCTTTTTTAATGGGTGGATTTGCCTCCAAAATAAACTGCTCAAAGAATCTAACTAAGTTTATTTTATGGTGAGAATCATGTTACCCAACATCTTAACACCATATAAGTTTATTTGTCTACCCTTATTAGTATTTTGGGTGCGTTTGATGTGCAAAACAGTAAGTATTAGACAAAATAGTACAAGATAGAACAACACAACATAAAGCAGAACAACACAAGATAAATTTTTATGGTACTGAATACTTTTTTATCTTATACAATTTTTGGTGGAAAAAATGTTATTTTGATATTTTAGACAACTTATACGCGAGACAAAAAGTTGTGCATTGTGGTTTGGTGAGGGACAAAAATTTCTGTTTTTATCATGTCCCTTTGCCTCCAGTTTATCTTGTCGCTGAAACAATTTTATAAATCAAACTCACCTTTGTCTAATCATATCCTTTATTTTTTAGCAAATCAAACGCACCTTAAACCAAGATAACCAAATTAAAGTTGAAGTGTCAATTGTAAAATAGATGACTTTACTTGTTAGCAAATAGTCGTTTTAACTTTCTGTGTTTAGCTCGTTTATCTCTTAATTTTCTCTTTTGTATTTATGTAAACAAGTTATTCATGAATTGTTAAAGGTTAGGCTAAGATTTCGGCTTTGTTTGGCCTAGCTTTTACTTGCCTTCTCCTCTCCTTAAAAATACTGATAGGAATGATATTGATAGAAGCTAATTAGAGAAAGAATGAATTAATTATAAATCTGCTTTCTGTTAGGTAGTTAGTTTTAGTAGTTGGTTTCTGTTACTCTTCTATTTTGTGGAATAAGCCATGACTAGATGCCCTGATCCATAGTTCATCATTTGTACTAAGAAAGGTTTGGCTACAACATGGATGGTTTAACAATTTTAAGGTAGGTCGTATGAGAAAGTGACTCAAGGCAGCCTAATCGCTTTTATATACCAAAATTGAATTCAAACATGTACTAAGAAAGACTTAGGCCAATGATTTGGCTAGAAATACATGATAGAACATTATGATTTTGTTTTGTTCTCGCCAACTATACCTACTTTAATTTTGATATGACTTGTCTGTTTTTCTTTTCTTTTTTTGTTACAGGTTTATACATATACTTCTATCAAAAACTCGAACATTGTTTCACCGAAATTTAATCCTTTCCCATATATTCAATTCATGTTTGTGTATAATAACCAACCAATTTGGCTTAAATGGTGTTAATAAGCTCAACCAAATGAATGTTTGGGAGAACTTGGATTTGATTTATGGATAAAATAATGTTTTCTGATATTGTATTTATCTCTTAGTCAAACTCTCGATTATCATGACTTATTTTTCTAACGCCGAATGGTTAACACAAGATAAATAATCCATGTTGGTAAAAGTATAATACTCCCTCCAGAGTTGGGTCAACAAAAGTTATGTATTTAGACTGAATTTTGAACTAGGTACATTAACTTTTGTTGATCAAATATTCTCCTATAAATAAGATGGAAGGGAGTAATTAAGGGCCTCTTTGAAATAGTTTTTGTTTTCAGTTTTTGAAATATATACGTCCTCTTCTCATAATAGTTATCATTTTACATGTTTTAGTTTTTTAGTCCCCAAAATTAAAAAATTCAAAATAGTTTCTAAAACTATATTTTTAAAAATAATTTAGCAAACAAATTTTTAATTTTCAAATTTTTAAAAACTAAAAAAAAGTTTTTGGAAAGTGTTTTAACAGGCTATAAATTAGCCACATAGTTTTGTAGAAAACGATTTGATTGATTAGACAAAATGATCATAGATGCAGAGAAGTGATCTTTATCATTTTTGTGTGCAACAACTACTTGTAATTGCTCCTCAAAAAAAATTATATGCAATTCTTCCCATGTACTATGATGATCATATCCATACAAAAGTCTTTGCAGCCAAATAAAATTTAAAACAGCAAATAAAATAAAATATGGGAGACTGACAACCAAATTTATACCTTCAATTTTTAGTCTTATCATCTATGCAAGAAAACAACAAAAGACTTGAATGCTTGCATGAGCTTTGTTCAATAAAATAGTGAATGTTAAAAAGAAAATTTTCTTAGCATTTCTCTCGTTATAATAGCACATCTTGAGATTTTGATGTATTGAGAAAATTTTCTAATTATGCTAAAATGTAACGGTTTACCCAATTTTATTTATTTTTTAAGTGGGTTATTGAGTTATTGGGTTGGACCTAGTATAAAGAAAGTATCGATTGAGTCCGGGGTCGTCGGGTGGTGTCTCCGCCACTACGATTATCAATAGGCTGACAATGAATCGAGCAAACTCGAACAAAGTTCGAGACTCGACTCGATAATTGATTTGTTGAACTTGGTTCAAAAACCAAAATGAGCCGAATTTAAACTAAAAATAAAATTCGTTAATTAAATGAGTTGATTAGACTCGTTTGGTTCATGAGTTATCTCGATTATATATATATATAAAATACTTAAAAATATTTTCAACTTTATATAATTCATTCTATATATTTAAATAGTTTATCTTGATTTAGTTTTCTAAACTTCACATACTTTTAAGAATAATAAGCCACATCCAATTGAACATAATTTAACACGATTATACACACATATGAATTTCGATATGGAAGAGTTTTTTTAAGATATTTTTAATTCTAGATGTGAAATTATGTTGAGTTTTGTCGTTGTTACATGTGCTAATTTTAATGTGCATTTGTATTATTCTTTTTTAAGCTGTTTGTAGCTTGTTCTAATATTAAAATGGATCTTAAATAAAAAAAATTAATGTAATGTTGAAGGGATAAACATCTTGTCAAAATAATAATAGGATAAAATGATCCATCAAACATTGAGGGCAGCTAATAGTAACGTTGTTATTCGAACCTTGCAACTAAATGGCCCACATCGGAAGACTCGGCGAACTAAAGAAAAGAGTTGTCTATAAAATCAAAGCATGACAAGGGATGTTATATATTGGATTTTGAGGATACGCCCTGTTATATAGTAATTGCAGTATCTTCGTCCATTTTATTTGTTAAGATCAATGGCTTTTAATTCTATGTCCTTCTCTTATTTTCAAGAAAAAAATATTGACAAAAAAAAAAAAATTAATATGCAAACGAGTTGAACCTACTGAGTAGTTTGTTTTGAACTCAAATTGAGTTTCAAACTGAATCAATTTTTATTGAGACGAACTCAGACGAGTTTGACTCGACTCGACTCATTTCCAGTTACGAGGATGACTATGCAGTGGCATTTAACTTGAGAAAGTGATCTTTTTTCCTATCATGGACAAGTTATTTTTTAACCATTAGATCAACTAAGAAACACATTTTTATCATAGTCTCTTTACACTATATTTTTTACACACATCATCAATTATCATTCTCTCCCCTCCATCTCACTCACCTCCATGAGCAACAACTCAACTGTCCCAAATTCTACTTCTTCCCTTGTTTGTACTTTTCATTGTTAATTTAATTTCTTTAAAATAAAATAAAAAACAAGAAAGTTCCACATACCACAGATAAAATAGTTTTAGGTTATGGAAATCTGAAAACTCTTTGTTCTTCATCTTTGTTTCTATGATTTTTTATTGAAGTTGATAAAATTGCTATTGGATTCAAATAAAATAGTCTTAGGTTATGGAAATCTAGAAACCCTTTGTTCTTCATCTTTGTTTCTCCGATTTTCTATACAACTGAGATTTTATTGCAGTTTTGCTATTCTTGATTTTGTCTTATGAGATTTGTAGATGAGATTCAAAGAACAAAATTAGAATTTTTTTAGTAAAATAAATGTAATTGATTCCAGATCTGAAAAAATATCCCTCAACAAAGGAGACCACCTGTGCCTCAAAAAAGATAAGGCCACCGCTTCTGTCTCTTTGCTACTACTGTTACTAGGCATCTTTATAAACCACCATCATTAGCTCACTATATTGCAAGCATGTGATCATATATTGTTAGTTTAATCCAGTTGGATGTAGCTTCAAAAGCATAAATGAAATTGTTACAATTCTGCTGTCATGAAAGATGAGTTCAGTACAATTCGTGAAATACTCGTGATGAGCGTGTCGCGATGTTTAGCATTTTTGGTATAAATATAATACAATTTTTTTTTATGAGCAATGGATGGGAAAAACACTAAGAAACCAAGGTAGCTAAACAAAAATTCAGGATCTGAAAAAGAGGGAGATGGTAGGGACTAGGTAGGTTGAAGACAAGTTATAAAGATATAGTGTAGACTGACTATAGTAAGATCAATGTTTCTATGTAATTTAATGGTTGAAAAAAACTTTCCTATGATAAAAAACAACTCTCCTTTCTCATATTAAATCCATCCTGACTATGCATTGCAACGTTAACACAATCAAAATTTTATTGTAAAATGATCCAAATGCTATACCATACAATAGAGCAGGCCCATTCTAGAAAATAGACGAGTAACAGAAACTAACTAGTAACTTCTATCTCTAACCACCTAACTCAAAGCTGGTTTTAAATGGCTAATTCTAACTCTATTTAGCTTCTATCATTCCTAACCCCTCTTTGTGAGAAATTAACACAGCCAAATACATAAATGCTAAACTGAAAGTATTTCAGCACCAAGTCAAAATACTATGAGAGCTAATGCTCATCAAAGTACCTATGTAATGATGTAAATGCATCAAATCTTTAACTCTAAGATCAAGTACCATCATATTGATAGAAGTATAGAACAAGTTTTCTTCACATCCTTTATTAACTTATTTATGTTTGTTAGGAGACAAAGATTGCTTGATGGAGTGCCTTTCCATGATGTGACAAACCTTCTCCATCACAGGAAGGAAAGATTATTCCCATTTGCCAAAGCTAAAAGTAACATTTTTCCCTTTTTGCTTTTGTTTCAGTCATGAGTTATGTACACCAAAAAATGAAAATCAGCTAGTATTATCACCAAAAAATAAATTTTATTATATGTTTTAGTTTTAGATGCTAACTGTACTTCAATTAGTAAAAAATGTCCTTCAATTTTGATCAATATAAGGCAAAAAAAAATTATATTTAATAATGATGAATACTTTTATTAAGAGATTAAAAATAAAAAAGAGGAGATTCAAAGGAAAAGGAGGTATATAATTATAGTAAAATAATTCATGTGACTAACTTAAGCAAGCAAACACAAAAAATTCTATCTTATCTCACAAAGCAAAGCATATCTCAAGGATATTTCTTCATGGACACAACTTCCTTCAATTCACAATCATCAACATCCACTCCTTTTTATCAACATCACATCCATGGAGAAAATGGTTGTTATATGCTTTGCTTCAATACAAAATGGGATTTTAGTGCTTCTTGCTTTAACTATATTCCAAGGTGAGCCTAACTATACCCTTTTGATTCTTATAATTCAATTACATTAGTCCTTTTTGGTCAATCAACAAGAATTTTCTTTTTCAGAAATCATTTTAGTATTTTGTAAACCACATTTTTTAAACACTAATATTAAGGACTAACTTAATTTATAATTTGATTCTAATATAAAAAATGCCATTACATATTAGTGTAAATAACTAAATCACATGATTGAAATTTTCCTTTTGCAATCTTTTACAGAAGTGCAAGGAATTGGTGTTAACTATGGCACAATAGCAAACAACCTTCCACCACCATCTCAAGTTGCAAAATTTCTCTTACACTCTACCATAATTAACAAGGTGAGAATCTTTGATGCTAACCAAGAAATCTTACAAGCATTTGAAAATACAAGAATTGAGATAACCATAACAATACCTAATGACCAAATACCCAACATAACCAATTTAACCTTAGCTCAACAATGGGTCAAAACCAATGTCCAACCCTTCATTCCTTCAATCAACATCATAAGAATCTTAGTAGGTAATGAAGTTTTATCAACAGCTAACAAGCTTTTTATTACCAACCTTGTCCCTGCCATGCAAACTTTACACACTGCCCTTATAACAACTTCATTAGACAACCTTATAAAAGTGTCCACACCACATTCTTTAGGTATTTTGTCTAATTCAAGTCCACCATCTAGTGGTAGGTTTAGAGAAGGCTATGATATACATATAATCAAACCAATGCTTAGGTTTCTTAAAGATACAAATTCACCTTTCATGGTTAACCCTTATCCTTTTTTTGCTTGCACTTCAAGCAACCTAGATTACGCACTTTTCCGTGCAAATTCAGGGGTTTTGGATGATAATACTAAATTACATTACACTAATATGTTTGATGCACAACTTGATGCTGTTTATTCAGCTATGAAAGTTTTGGGCTTTGAGGATGTTGAGATTGTTATTGGCGAAACGGGTTGGCCTACGATAGGCGACTCGGCCCAAATTGGTGTCGATGGGAACAGTGCTTCTGACTATAATGGGAATCTTATAAGACATGTTACTTCTGGGGTTGGAACACCTCTCATGCCAAACCGGACTTTTGAGACATATATTTTTGCTTTGTTTGATGAAAATCTAAAGCCCGGTCCAATATGTGAAAGGAATTTTGGGTTGTTCCGACCCAACATGACTCTTGTCTATGATGACGTCCCAATAATGAGAAAAAATGTAGCTGTTGCTAACAGTCATTCTAAAGCAATATTGTCATTCATGACAGCCTTGAGCTTCTTGATTGGTTGGTGGACTTAAATTTTGTTGGCTCATTGTTCATTTCTAGCAGCCTCAAAATACGCGCGACAAATCATTTCAGATTTTGCACATTCGGAGAAAATATAGTTTTTGTTTCGTTTGAAATTTGAATGTGTACTTTGCGACAAATCAAGAGTGTTTGTGCCGTCCGGATTTATATTTTGGAAATCATGTGTGGTTTTTCAGAAATGCGCGGAGTGGGTGAAATTGACCTCAAATCTTGCATTGGTCGTAATTATGCAATTTGATTGATCAGGACAAAGATAAGATGGATTCAAATTCATTGAAAGTGGCAAATGTAAAATTCCTTGACAGTGGACAATTTGGATCACAGTTATTGAGTTCAGCAAGCCATTACTGTAGTCATTTTCATCATCATCCAAGAAATTGATGAGTGCACCAAAAATGATGGGATGACATAAATGCCTTGCAAAAGAAACAATATTCTTTATTGGGCTTGAATGCTGGGTCGATTAATTAAAGTGGGTGGGCCATACACATTAGGTTAGTATATAGCCCCTCACTCCCAGATGCTCAACCCCCGTAAAAGACGGAAAAGGAGATAGCTTCCGATAAAAGTAAAGCCGATTGGAACATATCTCCCATTAGGTTTGTCCCAGGAGATCGCTCAACCCTGATGACACAAACCTATCAAGATATACGTTCCGATATATTAAGGGGCTTTTTAGCAGACATGAGAGACCTATGGAACAATTTCCTGAAACCAAGTGGACGCATTTCAAAGTTCAAACTATGGCCTATTTTTTATTTTTCTTCTTTTTAGCTACTATTTTGTAAATGTAGTAATGTTTAAAATTTTTGAATAATAATGAATTGTTAATGATGCTCTCAGAGCTGATCCAAGACATATTGATATTGATGCTTAAGACAAATTTGTAAATGAAGCCTTTTAAAAGTCTATATTAGTACTATAGGTTACTAAGGTTTCCGATTTAATGATCAAACAAGATCAAATTTTATTAACAAGACAAAATTATGTTAGGAAAATTAAGTGTGTATGAAAAAACATTATGAGAGATAAACCTTTTAAATAGATCTCAATTACCTCAAATGATTAGTCTATGTAGTTACCTTCAAGAATACATTGGTTCACCATAAAACAACCTCCCACTTTCTAACACTGCTTGCTCAAATGAGCATCTCAGTCAGCAGAAAACAAAGATCTGCAACTGTGATTGGAATACTCATTTGAGCAAGAAACATTACAAAGAGGAGTACACTTCAACTAACATGTTATGTGAAGATGGTTTGAGTTCTTTGGTGACAATGTTGGTCCTTATATATTGACAAAAATATCTGAATAGTGAAGTTGTTGAGGTGAGTCTTGTTGATATTTAACAGTCAACTTCAAAAAGTTAAAAATAGAAAGGACTTTTAGTTGCGGTAGTTATAGAATGGCAGCTAAAAAAAGAAGGTCCATGCCCAACAAATAAAACCAACCAACCATATAGTTAATAGTTAAATAAAAATGTTTGAATGATATACCGCAAAGGGTATCTACTTTTTGGTTGCCTAAGGTATCCCATTCAGAAGTCAAAACTACCCTTCAAGTTATGAGATCCACATGAGGAGCTACCTCTAATAACAAGTGATTTTTTGTATGCGTCGATCAAGATTGAATCTATTACCGCTCTTAACAAGTGATATTTCATAACTCATTTGGGTTGGACTGATGGTATTGACTTGGTATTTTGAGAATGTATTCCTCCTCAAGATATCCGGTTCGATTCACCCAAGTGTCAAAAGTTTAACGATAAATAAGAGACTACAATTGTGTTTGTTTTTATTAAATGGTCTAAATTTTAACTTCGGTAGAATATCGACATTTTTCCAAACCTCAACTCCTCTATTTATGTATGAGTTTCTAATGATTATTGTCATTTAGTCTATAAAAAAAAATATACAATTTTAAGGAATTAAAGGTATTTTCCAAAACAGGGACGTCCTTAGAAAAGTTAAAATAGAGTACTTGCTTCAAAGTATATAGAGAAAGAGAAAGGATATTTGTATAACCATTTTGGTACAACTTTTGGACAACTTTCTCTCTCATATTCATATTACATTCTTATTCTCTCTCTTCATTTTTCTCTCTCTATTGTTTTTGACCAATAAAAAGAGATAATAAAAAAGTTATTCCAAAAGTTGTCTCAAAAGAGCCGTACAAATATATTGCTCAAGTATATATCATCAATAGAGAAGATCACATGCCTTAATCCCCCACCCCAGCCACACAACAACTTTTGGTTGATGAGATCCTCAACGTGACAAAGGATAGTGCAAGTAGGAGAAGTTCGACTCGTAAAGTCAAAGTAGGAGAGTGGCAAATCTACCTTCTTTTTTTAGCTTTTTCAAAGTCTTTTTTTTTTTTTTTTGTTATTTGATAGATTTTAAATGATTACGCTTGAAAAAATATTACCATGATCCCATCAACGATGGAAACTCACACACTACTCGTGAAATTAGCGGAGCAGAGGTCGTACATTGTAGGCCACATCATTTCGTTAGTAGGGATACTTTTTAATATATATATATATATATATATATATATATAGACACACATTAAGTTTCACTATTTTTATGTCTATCAATCTTTCATGTATCTATCAGTTTTATGCATTTCTTAGTCTAATAGCTCAAAATTTAAAAAAGGCTTTACTTGAGAAGTTAAAGAACCCCCAGCTCAGGAACAAAGTTCCTCCCTCAGTATTAATCGTTTGAAGAAAATGAATCATAATTGAGGACATACACCAAACCTTGGCAAAATTCTTGCTCCTTCAATTTTTTTGCCACACACGGGGGTACAATACAACCATTACCAATAATAAATTCAGTTCCCCATGTCAACACTTTGATTGACATATGCACCCGAGGTCTAGAAAGATTTTTAGTAGTATGGATAACCTGTCATCATCAACAACTAGAAGGTCAGGCCCAAATAGGCTAAATGAGCCATAAAAGAAAACTATGGGAATTCCAACATTTATGGCTCATCCTAGCACTTTTGAGGCACAATCGGTTGAAATACCTATTAATATAACAGTAAGGACAACATTTTACATCACATCGACACGGGGATACATGATATCATGTATGCAGCCTCTTAATCACTTGATAACAATGTTAAACATGTGGTTCACAATGAAGTTCAACAAGCCAAGGGTGGGAGAACAGAAAAGCCAATTATTGTGACAATTCTGTCACCAATACTCCGTAATTTAGAGTATAAGGGAAATAGAGTATGTATTTTCAATCAATGCCACCCGACCATTGCATAGATATGACCTCAACAAGTTCAATTGATTCCTATACAATAGGTAAATATTACTCCTTATTCCCAGCCTAGTATTTTTGTCACGACTAACCCTAAGGGCAACCAATGGTGAATGGTAATTACAATCATGCTAACCTTTAATCTAGACCAGTACATATGACGAGGAGGCTACCTGAGGTAGTAGGATAAATTGGCGTGCATATACACTTGCGAGATAATTACAAAGTAATAATTCTCCCATCAATTATATTCCCAAAATATAGTTGGGATAATCAAGAGGAATGTGTTGGTAAAGACCAAATTGACGGGAAACACATTGAAGACTATAATACTCTAATGAAGTTTGATTGAATCAGCTAGTGGGTTTCAAACCACAAATTAGATCTCTGGTTGTTAGAACATAAGATCAATTTTCATTTATAATTAATTGAGCATGAGTAGATAAATCTCCCCTTCGTGCATCAAATATCCAAGATGGTTTGATTTCATTCAACAAAATTGGAATACAATATGTTTATATATGGGCCATAATAGCCAGCTAATTTGCCACAAAAGTGGCAAAATCAAGATCATTTGAAAAGTGAAGGTCTTTCCTAAAGTTGGATCTTCTATACAAACTAAATCAGGTTTGAATGATTAACTCAAGTATTGTGAAAAGTACAATTGAAGCCAAATTTGGAGTAAACAGATGAGTCCCCTCACATTCTTTATCCTTATAACTTCGATCTTTTAGCCGATCAAGCATGTAGTGCATGGAACTGTAAAAAGTGGCAAGGAACAAGGAGCCCCAAGATACATCTTTGTCGGCTTGAAGACGAGCAATCTACAATAGCATTTCCCAAACAACTTAAATATAAATGGTACGAATGAAGTAGTTGTTGAACTAGTAAAGCAAGAATTTGACATAATCTGGGACTGATTCCGGTAAGGCTATTCTAAAAGAGGGGATGGAAGTATCATGAGCGACATGGGCTTCAATCATAGTAATTGGCATGCCAAGAATGGAAACAATGTCAAGGAGGGTAGGAGTCATCACCATCCAAGGGAAAATGAAAGTGTTGGAATCCACTAACCAAGAGGATAAAAGGGAAAATAAGTAACACATTTGGATGGTTATATCAATCTTGGATAACCTGATCATTTCATGAAGTCCCAATTTCATTCAAGTTTCACCATTAACGACCTTAACCTTAATGAGCTACGCAATTTAATCTTAAGTCAGATGTTGTTGTAACTTGAATTCATTTGGAGAAGTTGTGCACCAAAGACCATATCATTGGATGGTACCATGAAGGAGGTGACTCAGATTCGATTGTAGGATGCCATGATCCCCTTAATGGGGGAGAATCACGCATTAACCACAAAATTAACCGGGTAGAGGCGGGGACACTGTAAGCCACGTCTTTTTGCACGTTGTAATTGGACACATTCAGTCAAACACAAAACTTATTTTTCTATTTATCTTCTTATCATTATGCATTTATTTATCGTTTTTATGCATTCTTGAACTAGTAGCTCAAAATTCAATAACAATTGTACTTAACACTCTACTAGAGCTGTTAAGGAACCCACAACCGAGGGATAAAGTTTCTCCATCAATGTTAGTCGTTTGAAGAAAAAAAATCATAGTTGAGAACATTAATCAAACCTAGCTAAATTCTTACTTCATCAATATTATTATAATTTCTTATTTATTTGTCTCATGGTAATTTATATTTGTTTTAGAAGGAATGCAAATAACATTTAGCAAACAATACCTTTTTAGTTAGCCAATTTGGTTACATAAATAAACATTGCAAAAAATATGACACATATAGGTCTTGTCTCATTACAACCATTATTCTATGCACCCTTAATTAAATTTCAACCATCAATAACCGCTTTTCCCTCCCATCCTTCTCTGTCAAACCTATCTCTCTTTCTCTCCCTCCCTCTCCATAGCTCCAATGTTTCTCTGAACCTCAAAACTAAGGCACCTTACAAAATGTCAAAGGCGGTGGTTTACACCGTAATAGCCACCGCCACATTATTGATCTTCATAGTTCTTTCCCCATTGAACCTTGAAGAATCAAAAGGTCGCCTAAATAATAGAAGGTTTGGTTACAAAATATTAGAAAGAGCACCAACTTTTGACCCTCTTGTGACAAAGATTGAGAGAGAGTCAGAACAAAAAAACCAACAACACAAAAATGATTTTGATAATAATAAGAATGTTGCACCACGTACGGGTTTGGGCAGTACCACAACGGTTAGTGAGATTAAAGAGACATATGAATATCTTACATCAGGTGGAACATTGAATACCACATTAAGGTTGATTATTTTGTTTCCTTTGTTGGATAGAGATCCAAAAGATGGGTTTGTTGGTTTTAATGAATTAGAAAGTTGGGTTACTCAAAGGGCTTTGGAGAGATTGGATTATGCTACACAAGTTGAATTGGAATCTAAGGATAAGAATGGGGATTTGGCTCTTTCTTTTAGGGAGTATCTACCTGACTTATCTGAAAAAGATATAGGTGATTTCTTAATTTCTTTTGTTTCCTTGATTGGTTTTGTTTTCAATTGGTTAATTTCCTTGTGAAATGAGTTAATTAGAAGTCAACTTGGTAATTTTTTTGTCAATATTATTAATTATATTCATATTTACATGATTAAAATAAGAGTGATGCACACAAAGTCACACAATTTCATTTGTTCGATCTTAATCAAATTATTGAAGATTCAGAGTTTAAGTCCATCAAGATCGAACAATTATATGAGGGTCGTTGAGTATGACACATATATAGACGTTAAAGAGAGACAATATGTTTAGAGGTATTGTTGCAATCTGAATCATAGCACCATATATAGTTTGTAATACCGAAACCTTTATTTTATTTATCATAGAAATAAATGAAACTATAGTTCTCTATAATCGCAGAGATATGCATCATTGATAAAATATGTAAACTATATCGAGCGTTTTTCACTTTCTTTAATTTTATGTTACTGGTTATTGTTCTAACAAGGTGTAAGTCAAATGTTCAAATTTTTGTATGAAATTTTACATAATAACTTAAATTTTTAGTCAATAATTGTATTTTAATCTATATTTGACAATAGATAACTGACTTCTAAAACAGAGAAAAAAAATATGGCACATGGCGAAGCAGGGTGGTTGATGGAGAAATTTGACGTTGCAGACTATGATCACAATGGCCTTCTTAACTTCACCGAGCTTAGAGAGTAATAATAAATAATTGTCACATTTTTTTTTTCTTTTTTTTTTCTTCTTCTTTTTAATATCTTTTGTTGTTTTCATCTTGTTGGAACAGTTTTTTGCACCCAGAAGATAGCCAAAATAAAGAAATGTTGAAGTGGATGGTGAATGATAAATTTAAGTAAGCTTTGTTAAACTTGAGCATTTTTCTTCACAAAATTTATGTCTTATTTATTTTATTATTATAACATTTTTTTTTCTTTAATTTGTTTGTAAGACAGGCACATGGATGATTATGAACATGATGGGAAAATAAATTTCAATCAATTTGAAGACAATGTATATGTTACATATGAAAGTTATGTGGATTTTGAAACCAATGGAGAAGGGGATATACCTACTGCAAAGGACAAATTTGCTGAGCTTGATGTGAACAAAGATCAGTATGTATTATTTTTTTTCATAGCACGAAACATGAATTGAAAGTTTAGTGATTTCTCTTTGTTCAATTTTCATGCTAATTAAATTTATTATTATGTGTTCTGTGTTATGTGTTTGACAGGTTCTTGTCCCCTGAAGAATTGTTTCCTATTATTCCTTACGTCTACCCTGGAGAGCTAGCTTATGCTAAATATTACACAAGTTATTTGATGAATGAGGTAATTAATTCACTTTTCTTTGAATTGTAAAGTTGTGTTTTGTTGAAATTTGGGTGTGTTCGTGAAATTTTCTTTTTGTTAAGTGGCTTAGTTGTTAGAAATTCACATTTTAAGATAAATAAGTGGATGTTTGAGATTTGAACTCTGACCTTGTATATATTATGTATTGTCGATATCAACTGAGTTAAACTCACATGAATCTCGTACATCTTTTTTATCAACTATTATCGAGAGTTTTATATATCCAATATGAAACATGTTTTTTTCTTCTTTTCAATATGTTTAATATATTAACAGTATAATTGTAAATTGCAATACGCAACTGAAAAAAAAAAAAGATTTTGGAGGTCTCGCAAACACATTGCTATTGCAATTTGGGTCACATTTGTCTGTAAATTGGATTGTTCGTATTGGTATTCTCCACATTCAAATAGTCGATACATAGATGATTGTTGAATTAAGATTTTCGATTTTAAACTTCGTATTTTAGTTTAAGAAAGTCAAAATCCAATTATGGATGTTGATCTCGATACAATGACCGCCAATATGCCGACTTTGTGAGTGCGGGAGATCATCAACCTCAGACAATCAGGATTAGTTTGTGTATACTTTGCTACTATATCAAAGTTCCCAACTTTGCAATTACAATTGCAATTTAGAATCATAATTAAGAGAAAGGAAATTTAGATTATATGCATATGTGAGATTGTTGATTGTATTTGATGCAGGCTGATGATAATGAAGATAGAAAATTGACACTCGATGAGATGCTAGATCATGAATTTGCTTTCTTTAACACAGTTCATGCAGATGGTCATGTGGAAATTGATGATGATGATCATGATGAGCTATGATTAGAAATCATTGTTTGACATGTATAAATGAAGTAGCGAACTAGTTCTTCCTGATTTTGGTTTTGAAAAAAAGAAAAGAAAAAAAAAAAAGAATACAAACAAATTCAAATTGAAATATTTTTGGCCTTTCTTATTAACTTGATGTATGCATAATTAACATTTTAAGTTGGTCTTTGGGTAAGATGTCTTATAAGTAAATATTCTTTAGACATATATTGGCAGAATGTCATTATCTAGCGAGTTACAAAAGTATAAGCAGAGAAAATAACATGTTGGAGATATAAGAGATAATTAGCTAATTTAACACGTAAACTTACAAGAACAATCAACTTTTCAAGATCAAGGGTATTGAATTTGTTTATACAAAACCAAAATAACAAATATATTTTCTACTATATGGAACATGATTTTGTACAAATTTGATTATTATTGATTTTGCAAGAAAGGGAAGAAGACTTTATGATAAAATGATTGGTGTATCAAGATTAAAATTTCAAGGTCGGTTTGGATCATAGTGGAATAGATAGCAAATAGTTGAAGTTGCGTAGGAGCTCCAAATGTGTGAAGCAGCAACGAAAGCTTGTGAGTTGTGAGAAAACAGTAAGGAGCTTATAGATTTAATTGATAGTCTTGATGATCACATGTGCAAAGCACAACAACAAAATTTTAAAATTTATTTTATTTTATACAAAGTGACCTAAGAATATTATGGGCTGACAAAAAGTAAGACAACCACCGATCGGATATATATAATTTAGAGGATTTTTTTTCACCCTATACTCATTTTTCATACGGAGAATTGCTGTTCCCACATTTAGTTTGGCTATGCCACAGGAGTAATTTACCCAAATGCCCTTCGGCAATTAACTGCCGAATTATGAAACCGGCTGCAGTTAACTGCCGAGGAAAACTTCGGCAGTAAACTACCGAGGAAACTGAAAACTTCGGCAGTTAACTGCCGAGGAAACCTCAAATCTGTTTTTTTTTTTTTTTATTCTTTGAGAATATTTCGCGGTCTTTATCATTTTTGATTGATTTTTCTTAATAATTCGTTTTTAATTTTATTGATTTGCCTTCCTTATTTATTTTAAATGTATTACTCCTTTAAATCTTTTTTTTTTGTTATAACTGCTTTGATCTTCAACAATAGTGAATATTTTATTTCCAAAGAACTTTCTCGGAATTTTTCTTTTACTTCCTTTTCACGGAAATATTCACAATTATTTTAATTGTATTACTCATTTGATCTTCTTCTTTTTTTGCCTATTTTATTTCCAAAGAACTTTCACGAAATTTTCTTCTTTTATTTCATTTTTCTTTGTTTTAGGCTTAACATTTAAGTCCTCAAAAAACATTTCAATAAGTGTAAAAATTAAGTATTTGAATATTGTTTTGCAAATTACTTAAATAAAAAAAAAATCTTTGTACACAATTATTTTAATGTAGAAAATATAACAACATATTATACCTTAAAAAAAATCGTTGTGCACAATTATTTTAACGATTTTTTTATTGTTATTTGTATTTAAGTAATGTGCAAAACAATATTCAAATGCTTAATTTCTACACTGATTTAAATGTTATTCTTATTAAGATATATAGACATAAGTATAATACTCCAATTGTTTAAAACGTACCAAAATAATGATTGAAACATTCAAAATCAATAAATATTATTAAAGACAATTTATGGTTTTTGTCAAAAAAAAAAAAATTGATATTAATGACAATTTATGGATTTTGTCAAAAAAAAAAAAAAAATTCAGGTTTGAGATTTCCTCGGCAGTTAACTGCCGAAGTTTTTTTTTCCTCGGTAGTTTACTGCCGAAGTTTTCCTCGGCAGTTAACTGCAGCCGTATTTCTAAAACTTCGGCAGTTAACTGCCGAAGGGTATTTGAGTAATTTACTCGTGTGGCACAGCCAAACCAAAAGTGGGAACAGCAATTCTCTTTCATGCGTCCTTAAAGTTTTTATTTACATATATATAATTCAAACAAAAAAATATGGTTTAATATGCGGATTGGACAAAAATAAAATGTTATGTCAATGGTGGGCCATGGTTATGGTGCATAGTAGGCGGTTTAATAGGTGGGGTTTATAGAGAGAGAAATGATATTTGTACAATCACTTTGTGATAATTTTTAGACAACTTTTTCTCTCATACTTACATTATATTCTTACTCTCTCTCTTCATTTTTCTCTTTTCATTGTTTTTGACAAATAAAAACAGAGAAAAATGAGATTGTCACAAAAGTTGTTAGTAAATAGTTGTTCAAATATCATTGCTCTTATAGAAATATGAGTCGCTATCTAATCAAATTGTTTGATGTGATACTATTTAGAAATTAGAAAAATTAAAATATGAATACTCTCTTATATATCTAACATTAAATTGATTATAATCGACGTGGGATTAAAAAGTTGAAGTTGAATCCAACAGTAATACCTAATCGACATGGGATTAACGAGTCACCTTTCTTGGGTTGCATCACAGTGCGTCGTTGTTCGTGGCTGAGGCATGGCATTTGCACTTGCATGGCCTTGGCCCTGTGTGGCGGATACCACTTCTTCTAAAACGGCACAACAACCACTTTCATTTGTGAACCATTGTCTCCATCTAATGCAATTTATAGCGTTGCTTATCTCGCACTGCCGGGTATTAGAGGGGATGCACTTTGCATCAAAAGAGCACAAGATGATTATGTCGAAAGAATCGAGGCTTGCAAGCGCGATCTGCATGGGAGGCTTGTCTTGAATAAGGGTGGTAAACCCTACGCAACTAAGGATATCATGGGTAAACTCACAAAACAATGGAAAACCGTCGAAAAATGGAAGTTGTTACTTCGTAGGGGTTATTACGAGTTCTCATTTGCTTCATTCGAGGATTTGTGTTCGGTTTGGGCAATGGGTATGGCCAACATGAAATTAGGTGTCCTCCGTCTCTTTTAACGAACGAAGGATTCCAATGCTTTAACACAACATCAAAGACACACACAAGTTTGGATGCGGTTATTGAAGATATCCTGAAGTATTTGATGGACAAAACACTATGTGGAATTTCCCGTGCCATTGGAACGCCCTTGCTTAGATCTCTTGTAACAATATTATTCAAAACACTAGTAATAACAATGTATACCTCGGTTATCAATAATGTTGTTATTACTAGTGTTGCACAACTAGTCACAAGAGATGAATTATTAGCGTCACCCCCATTCTCATCAGATAAGTTTAGAACATATTTTATTTTAGCTTTGCAGAGTGTCACAGAGGAGATTGTTAGACCGACTTTTGTTGAACACACTTCAATTTTTGAATTGGTACCATGCAATACAATTACATCACCCACATATACGATTACTAATGCAGATGCAAGCGTTATTGATCACTCATCTAATGAGGTCGATGCACCCATTGTGCACAAAGCTCATAGATGCCCCACTCTTCAAAAGGAGGTCAACTTGGTTAACCAATTGATGATTGCGAGTAAGGGTTGAGAAGTACTTTTTACACCTTACCTATCAAAGAGCCAGAAGAAGAAAATCACTAAGGCAACATTTCAAACCCGGTCTATTAGTCCTCCTCCATCTCCTACTTAATGAATCTTAGATAGTGGAGAGTAGAAGCTTTTACACCTTATATGAGGAAGAGGCAGTAGAAACAACTCAATAAATTCAATTCCTAAAACACTTGATCTAAAGGTGAACTGAATATGGTGGTTGTGGGACACTTTTTTTTTTAGGGTTTTGGTTTGATCCTCCTCTTTTGTGTGTGTGTGTCTATATATATATATATATATATATATATATTATGAGTAGGCGACATAGAATGAGGATATCTCAGAGGTTGCAACCTAGTTGGCATGTTTCAAATCAGCCATCTCTTATCTTATTGATGAAAAAATAACAAACCATTTACATAATTATCGTTGGATAGAGGTTCAAAATGTGCTTATGACATCAAATATGTGAAATTTGACATATAAATTTCATCAATAATATTATAAATTAAATAATCGATCAATTTCATTTCAAAACAAGATTGAATAGTAGATATACTAACCCTAATTTTAAGAGCAGTGAACTTTGATAATACACGTAAGCTGTTTTTAAAAGAGTTAAATGAACATAAAATAATAATGCACATGTTTAATGATTAATTAATCACTTTATGACAAAAATCAATAAATTAAAGAACCCAATGGTGTTTTAAGAAGAAATAAAAATAGCAAAGAGTGATTAAGACATCTTTATATGAAAAGAAGAAGACATCTTAACAAGGTGAAGCGTGTCAGAAACATATGGTCCCACGTAGTGTCACACCGCTAGCTCCCCATTTCCAAAACTTAATTTCCTTGAAACTTTCAAACCAAGCATTGCCAAAAAGATAGACGCAATCTTGCTCATAATTGTGACACCAAAGTCACACACAAAGACACACAACAGAATAAAAACAGACACTAATTGGAAAGAGAAGAACAACAAAGAAATAGATATTTATTTGGTTTAAGGATTTATATAATATAGTCAAAAATACAGTCCAAATTACTTTAACATCAAAAAAAGTAAAATAATATCAATTTATAGTTATGGGATAATATCGACCCCACATAAATGGAATCAAGGAAATTTTGTATTTAGTATATAGTATAGTATTTTTGTTGATATCTTGAAAGTTAAGTAAAACTACTACTTCTTGATCGATCACCCTCAAATTCAGAGATACATGTTGTCTGCATAAGCAAAACAGGCAAGTTATATATTTGTGCTAAGCTTCTGTATGATCTTATATATATGTTTTTGATAAAATTCTCTATGATCTTATTGATATCTTATTGTAACATGTTATTTTTATGAAAGGCTTTGTGTTGGAATTTTAGGCATGCAAATTTTGCTTTGAGGGTTAGAGAATCATTCTTGTTCTTGTGAGTTTTTTTTTTTTTTTTGCTTTTGGTAAGAGAAATCATGAAAGTTGAATCATCTGATTCTGGCTTATTTGCTCTTGGTAAGAGAGATCAAACAAATTAAAACTTCTATTAAAATTCTGATTCCATTTGTGACGTTTATGTGTAATTTGTTTTTGTTATGGATAGATTCTTGTATACCAAATCTTCTTGATAAAAGTCAAAGAATCTTGATTATATTATATTCTAAAATCTAAAATACACTATGATATTCATTGGGAGGAAAATACGTGCTGTTGAAATAGTTACTGGAATTTGTTTTGTAAATTTATTGATTGACTACGAAAAGATACATAGAAAAATTCTGCCCAATTTGTATTCTACAATGACTTTTGAAACATCTGGTTACACCAAGGATACATATTCCTTGCAGTAACTATGTCACAAAGTTACCGACAACCAATGGTCGAGATCGTTAAAAACTGATTACTGACTTGGTGATTGTTTAAAACTGGTTTGGTAAATATGTAATTTAAACTGTCTGATCACAAATCAATAAACGAGATTGATTATTGCGTGCAAGGAATCTTGATCCTTACACCAATTGGAGTTGAATATGGACCTACTTTTCTGTTACTTTTTTCTTTTTCGGATAAATTTGATTGAAATGATTATGTGTTAGCCTTACTCTGAATAAACTGGCGATTTTGAGTTTACGTCTACATAAGCTTTGAGGTTTTGTTTGTTGGTGTGGATAGATTGCATCTAGTGTTTCTAATTTATTGCCTCCTGATTCAACAGATGGATTCTCCATAAAATAGGTCATAATCAAACCAAGAAGTAATGGCATCTGCAGCTAGAGCCCGTTGTGCTGTTAACCATTGTTTCACACAAGATTTCATGATGCCCCCTACTTCTTCAAAACAATTGGAGCCTGATTTTACAACTAGTGATTCCACTGATTCTGACATGAAATGGTGGCTACATGTGAAAACCAACTTGGCCGGTGACACAGATTATACATGTCAACATCTAAATACATTGGAGTCTAAGCTCGACGCTTTTAGTACCCGACTTCATGGTGACAATGTCAGTATCGGGAGTGATCAAACTGTCAAAAACTTCGATGCTGTTTCATTTGTTGGAAATGCTGCTACTGCAGCTATAGAGCAGCAATGGAATGTCTATCCAAAATATATGAAGAATAGTGATACTCGAACGTCGAAAATTGAGGCTTCATTGAACAGTGACTTGTATTTAACACCTAAGAAGAAAAATGAAGGGGAATTCTGGTTTTCAGATGATGCTACTAGTTTCTTGATCTCGGAACATTGTAAAAGTACATCGTCTGATTTTGAACCACATTGGTTGGGAGCTGAAAAATCTCAGCCTTGGTGGCGCACTACAGGAAAAGACGATTTGGCTTCCTTGGTTGCTAAGAAATCATTTGAGTATGTCGAGAACTGCGATCTCCCAGAGCCAAACATTAAGCCTTTTAGGAAAATACATACTCTTCAGCCAAGAGAAACTGACAAGGAGGAGAATCAAGTGTCGTCCTTGAACCAAAAATTGGAGATGTGTTCTTCTGATTCGAATGGTTGTACGTCTACAACCTTGACTTCTGGCTGTTCATTTCAGGATTCTGACAGAACTTTCAGGTAATGCTCTATACACGAACACAATGTTAATTTAGTGAGTTAAGATCGCACTGTATTTTAGAGGAGTTTTACCATTAAAAGTTATCACACTTTCTTAAAATAAGTTGTTAGCACAATGTTACACTTGGAAATTTTGAAATTAATTTGCATACTAGGAATCGGAATTAATAGCTGCCATTTAATACCTCAGTTCCAGTGAAAGCAAAGACTCTGATTCAAGCTGCAACAAGAATAGCAAAGTGAATTCCGAGAGTGCTGCAAAGGCAGAACTACTAAAAGCCTTGTGTCGATCCCAAACTCGAGCGAGAGAGGCTGAAAAGGCAGCACAAGAAGCCTGCGACGAGAAGGAACATATATTGTCTCTATTTTTCAAGCAGGCTTCACAATTATTTGCATATAAACAATGGCTACATGTTTTGCAGCTGGAGAATCTTTGCCTTCAATACAAAAGCAAAAACCAGCCGTTGTTGAACAACCTCTTTCCCTACGAAGGAAAAAAACATAGGAAAAATCGTCGAAAGGTTAAGAATAGCAGACGAGGGATCGGAAAATGTATTTTCGCTTTTGCTGTTGGTTTGGCTCTTGCTGGTGCAGGTTTGCTTCTTGGTTGGACCATTGGATGCATGTTTCCTTCCTTTTGAATGATATTATCTATCCGAGTGAATCATCAATTTGGTCCCTGAAATTGTAGAATGCTGTCAAGAAAAACACGCACCACTGATATATATGCACATGTGCACAAAGTTTCTATTTTCCCATAGCTAGATTGTGATAGACTTTGTATGGGTAAGATAGGAGTTGCTACAGATTCATATTTAAAATTTTCCAGATTTGAACAAATTTGTCAATATTTTCCTAGATGTAACTATCTAATTCAGTCAGGGATCGAACTCGAGTGCTCTCAATCCATTCAAACTTACTAGTCACTTCAGTCTAACCACTTGGCTAAAAATGGATTTCCTTCTGAAAACCAATTATCAAAACCAGTTGCACAAAAAGTAATAAGTTTTAATATTGGTTAAGATTTAAAAAATTGTTTATACAGCTGACCAGTTACAGAAAAACTAATCAGTTTTAAATGACAGATCCATATAAATTTGAAGTGCATTAGCTATAATAGATATGATTAAAAAAGCAAATTGAAAATTAAAAAAATCAGTTAAAAAACAATCATGATTGCACTGCGAGTGTGAGGGACTTCAGACTCAGTTGCCAGCCAACCACAGTGAGCGAGCGGGATTAGACTGATCCTTTTGCTCCTGGTGCCCTGGCTTCTCTCGGTACCATGAGGGAAAGGTGAAAAGAACCCTGTCGGTGAGTGAAATAGAACATGAAACCGTAAGTTCCCGAGCAGTGGGAGGAGCTAGGGCTTTGACCCCGTGCCTGTTGAAGAATTAGCAGCGACTCATAGAAGGGGTATACATAAATATCCTTTTATGTATCAGTAGTATTGCTAGGATCCATCGACAACGTTAATAAATGATCCCTATTAGTCAGACTCAATAAAATTTAATCAATCCTTTTTTCTGTCGTTAAGGTCGAGAACTGAACCAAGAATTCCCTTTCTTTATCAGCAATAAAATTGTTGTTCAAGATTCAGGATTCTATTTTATCATCAATCCAATCACTATTCACGTTTTTTCTTTTTCTTATGAAGGTATAGATAGCTTTACTTGTATGACTTATGTTATTACTAGATAAATAGTCACTTCAACATTTCTTTGTCCTCAACGTTGCTAAATTTCCTGGAATTAGTCACTTCAATAGTCTTCGATGGTTTTATGGGTATCCAAAATACGAACGAGATGAATGTACTATAAATCTCTAAAATAGTGGAGAGACATATAACAAATAGAGCCATTGCAATACCCATCAAAGAGGTAGTTCCCCATCCCGGAGCTACTTTACCAGATCAATAGCTGGTCCGAGAGGATGATCAGCCAATCTGGGATTGAGGCAAGGCTCAGACTCTTACAAGAGGCAGCAGTGGGGAGTTTTCTGCAATGGTCAACAAATGGTAGCAAAGAGTACCAGGAGTGTATTATAGGATAATAGTTATTAGTATCAAAAGTAATTGGGATGTATTCTAGTGTATTCTAGAATCAGATGATGTGTTCTATTGGCTAGTAATTGAGTTGAGGTGCGAGTATAGTATTAAGTGAGACTCGCACTTAGGGGAGGTTGATGAAAGTCAAATGCAAAGTTTCAAACAAAGATGTGGTGTATCAGCCTCATAAAAATCTTGGTCAATAATTTGTTGTTTCCGATTGGACTCTTCAACCTAGCTGTATTTTGTTTGCAAATTTTAATAAGTGCTCTAAAGAAATATATTACAGAATTAAATATAGAAATATCATCTTGGAAGTGATGTATTCAATTCCTTCAAAGTTTAAAATATGTTTTTTTTAATGAAAAAAACTTAATTTATTTTCAAAAGAATAAAATCTATGGTACATTGGATAGCACTTGGATGACATTGTGGTTAACCAATATTACCAACTATAATGTCACCCAAGTATTATCCTACATTGATATCCTTGAAAAAGTATGAGCAACATCATATTTTAATTTGTCTTTAAATAAAACTAACCCCATGACAAAGATAAACAAGTTTTACCTTACTTTAAGAGAATTGTTATTGTTTATTTTTCATCAAGTGTCGGGTCAAATCCGTTGTAAAATGTCTATTAATACCACTTTAATTAAATAAAATTATTTCTTCTACAACATTTTTTTAAAAAAATGATTTGAATGCCACATTCATCTAAATCGCAGCAAACAGACAAATGGTTAGATTGGACATACACGTTTCAAAATTTATGAGTTAAAATGATTAAAACGTTGGTTAATTGATACACACAAAATTTTCAATGATCTCACAGGTGGATATTGAGTTGTTTGCCACGTACATATAAATCGCAGCAAACATTTGTTAATCAATAACGCCAAACTTACATTCATGTGGTTGAAACAAGACAATATAAGTGAATCACAATAGAACACTGATTTAGAGGGAATGGACCAGAAGGTGCACTCTCACTTTCAAACACACACACCCCTATATGGTGTAATTAGGTGATTCTAGAATTTGGACAATATACATTCCTACACGCATTCATGCAGTCATGACATGACATGAGAGCAAGACCATCTTGATCTCAATAAGATGTTCAAATTTCAAATTCAAGAGTTTTAATTTTTAATGGAGCATTGTGCTGTTGATGATAGTAGTACTTTGAGGATGACTCATATTGATAGATCATGATCGAATGAGAGTTTTTTTTTAAGTGACAAATATTAATACTTTGACTTTTATGTTAATATTTTCTCAAACTCTAAATTTTTAACTCATTCAACCAAATAAATTATTATTCGCGAGTCAGGTAAGAAATTGAATATTATTATCTATAAAAATCAATTCCAAGTCAGCTAGTCGTTGAAACGTACCTTCTTCAAATCTTCAATGCTTTATTTGTTCAAGTTTATCAATTTTTAAAATAAAGAAAAATAATAAACGGCCTAAAAACCATTGTATCAGTTTATTTAATAAAGTTTTCTTTTCAACGATCATATAGAAAATACAAATAAAAATCGCCTCCACAAGTTGTACTAGTTCTCTCAAGTCTACTACACCAAGTCCAATCCATCCAAATAAACATAAGGTTGATAGATATTATTCCATTTTTTAAGGGAAGGTTGACAGTATTATTTTTAAATATTCTCCCTCATACTATCAATTAAGCAACTTTTTTGAGCAATCAACTAAAGTAAATTTCTGTTCAACAAGCATTTTTATAACCAAAAAAGCAAAAATATAGATATCGAGCGTGCGATTAAAATAATCACTTAAAAAATAAGCACGTTTTTATGACCAAGCTTAGTAGCATCCTCGTCCTCAGCCTCATTCATTTTTTCTTTATTTTGAAATTCAACTTTGGAGTATGGAGGAGTTATCATTTTGTTGACTTTGACACACTCCGCGTTAAGCCGAACCCAAATCGAACCACCGTCCCACGTGGCATTACCCACTTCTTATCTTCCACCTGTACCCGCCAAATTCCAAATCTCTCTCTCTCTTAATTCCATTCATCATCACATTCTCATCTCTCTTTCTATTTTCTCTCTCCTCTTCCATTCAATTCCTCAAGCGCCACCACAACGATGCCGTATTGCGACGTTGGAACACAAACATCTTCCCCAGCCACCTCCTCATCCGCCGTCGCACCCGCCGATGCTCATCTCAACAATGACGTCAAAATCTTCTACAGAACCTACGGTCGCGGTCCTACCAAAGTCCTTCTCATCATCGGTATCTCCTCCATTCATCTTAATCTTTCTTATTTATTCAATTTTGAATTTCGCTGAATTTGTGGAGAATGATTTGAATGGTTAGGATTGGCTTCGACGCATGAAGGATGGGGTCCACAAATAAAGGGATTTACTGGAACAAACGTACCTAATGATGAAGACGACGCCGTTTGGAGTTGTGAAGGTGATAATGAGGCCGGCGGTGGTATTCAGGTTTGCGCTTTTGATAATCGGGGCGTTGGTCGGAGCTCCGTGCCCATTAGAAAGTCCGATTACTCGTATGTTCTTCCACCTTTTTCATTTCATTGCTATAAAATTGAGTTTATTGAATGTAATTACACTAGTCGAACACCGGCCACGACTTTAATATCAAGTATACAAAGTTTGAATGATTTAGGACATGTTTGGATTAACAACTTATTTGCAGGTTAAACCTCATGTGTAAGTTTGTATAAGCTGTTTTTATAGCAAAAGATAAAACAAAGTTTTTATTTTTATTTTTTTTGTATATGCCATAAGTTGTTTTTTATAATCTATACGGGAGAACTAATGAAAATAAGTTGAAAAAAACTTGCGATAATTGTCATGAGTTGTTTTCAACACTTCTTCCAAACAGCCTTACAAAACTTATGTCAATAGAAAAGATCAAATTGTCAGAATCACATGATTTTGGCAAAAGCTACACTTTGTGGCTTCGACAAAATCAAGTTTGTCACTGTGACTTTGCTAAACCCAGTGTCAATCTAAACATAGTTTTACAAGAAGTGAAATTAAATTTTGAATATTGGTGAATGATGAGAATGATTATTGGGTGCAGAACGAAGATTATGGCAAAGGATGCAATTACTTTGTTGGATCATTTAGGTTGGAAAAAGGCACATGTTTTTGGGCATTCCATGGGTGAGAATTTTGTCTCTTAATTTCCCAAAATTTCATTTTCTTTAACTTTTTTTAGTGTTTTTTTGTGTGTAAATATTCAGATAATTTATTATAAGATAAGATTTGGTTAGGTTAGGTTTATTTGTTTGTGTTCAGATTTTAATTAGGTTTGTATTGAAACAGGATCTATGATAGCTTGTAAATTAGCAGCAATGGTTCCTGATAGAGTTCTCTCCATGGCATTGCTCAATGCAACAGGTGGTGGTTTTCAATGTTTTCCAAAGGTACTATATTATGTGACACTTGTATATATTGGTGATGCAACTTTGTAGCGCTAGTTAACTAACTACATTGGGGAATGGGATTGGGTGATTTTGTGGAGGGAAATGTATGATGACTTTTGTTTATTTTAGGTTGTTTTATGAGAGATAAGTGACAGAGAAGTGGTAGTTGGGATGAGAGAGAGAGAGAGAGAGAGAGAGAGAGAGAGAGAGAGTCATATAGGAGAGAAATTTGCCGTGACTTTCCCTCCACAAAGTCACCAATTGCAATCCGGGTGTTGCTAGTCACGCTTTTTAATTACAAACGTAGTTCAGGATAGTGGAGTTGCATACATAACAAATGAAATTTCTTACTACTGATTTTAGGTGATCCTTGAGGGTGGCAATTGAGTCCAATTATCAATCATCCAAACCTTTAGGGGAAATTTAGTTGAGAATTTCTTTTTCTATGCTTTTGAGTGAGAATTTCGTAGTGCTGAAATTTAGATGTTTGAGTGCTTAAATGTATAAATAATGTTTAGTCCGGACCCTGCTGCAATTATGCTGCTTCCAAATTAGTTTGGAAGATAATTTGCTGAGTAGCAAGGTTTAAAAGCATATGATCAATCAGAATATGATTACATCAGACAATTTTTAAGGTTGGTTGGATTAATTTATGGCAGTTAGGACTTAAGTCTGAGGATCATCCATATTGGGAAACTTCCCCTAATCTCTGGCTGGGCGTATTGTTAATTGGGAAACTTCACCTAATCTCTGGCTGGGCGTATTGTTAATAGTATGCAACATATATGTAACATATATAATGTTAATTAGTTGTCGTTGATAACAATCAAAGGAAGATATTTGATGAACCGTGAAAAAATTCTTCAACCCTTGCCGTAGAAAGAAAAAAAAAACCATTCATAGGAAGTAAAAGAACAAAACTGTAATTCCTCAACTCTAGATTCAGCTGTTTGCAGTTTTTTCAATGCTTAGTACAAATTTAACAGGAATGTATCTGCAATTAGATATATAATGTTGGAGTTATGATCTGTTTGACACATGTACATGGTTTCCTATGAACTATTATGGTCTTTGCACTAGTTTGGAGTTACCTCCTGTCCTTATAAGAGGTTCTTGTTCTAATTTTTGCAGTTTGACCGACGAACAATCTCCGTTGCTTACCGATTCTTGAAGGCAAAGAGTCCTGAGCAAAGAGCTGAAGTTGACTTGGACACCCACTATTCACAAGTAAAACATGTTCTTGGTTTTATTGGTTATTTACCATCAACATATAACAAATTGTCTCCCTAACCCCTCTCCCCAGCTATATAAAACTTCCATTAAAGTAGTGATTTTAAAAAATTGAATTTCTCAAGGTGTATTCATATATGATATAAAAGAGTCTGGATTATCATTTTGTAATGAATATTAACATTAAGTTGAAGAAGGCTATCTTGTTTTTCCAGTCTTGGGTCTACTCTGAAGTCTGAATTACTGTTGTTAACAGCCTAGAAATCTGTGTTAATGTGCTATTTTTAGGATGAATATCAAAAACAAATTTTATATATCATGTGCAGGAATATCTTGAGGAATATGTTGGAACCGTGAAAAGGAGAACGATATTGTATCAGGTACAGTACATTAAATAAGCATAACTTAGTTAAGTTTTGATGATATTTAGAATGCTTGGAAGTTTAATACTTTGGTGCTTTCATTTGGTGTGTTTGTAACAAAAATATTTATAAAGAAAACTGAAACTTATGCGGATAGCTGCATCTACTTTGCTGCAATCAAAGTGTTCAAATTGCAACGGTATGCAACATAACTATGCAACATAACTAAAAATGCACAAAAATTGTCTGATATACCAGAAGTAATGGACTTGTATCGTTTAAAATATGTTTTAATTGTGTTTCATATGATTCTTGATTGGTAGCTTCATAGTTTAACAACAGGACTAATGGACAACATGTGTGTACGCGTAGAGATTCTTGGACAGAGAATAATGATGGGGGTTTGGGAGTTTTCGGTGAAGGAAAGGAACGTGAGGGATACTCTGTTACCAACATTGAGTTTTCTTAAGTTGGGAAATTTTGAAGAAATTAATTGAGCCACTTTTACATCAATATTTCTATCTCAAACCTATCCATATCTATGCAGTAAAAGTCGACAACAGTCTAATGTATATTATCAAGGATTCTTTAACTAATAAATCTATCAATATAGACTTGAAGCCAATTAATGTCACTAATGATTATATAAGCCAGCTAATGTCCGATTAGAGATTCTCTAACCCACTTATGATTTCTGGATGAGTACATTGAACACTGACCTAGTAAAATGTATTCTGTTGATAAAAACATCAACTAGCAACTCTTTACCATGAGATCCTTGCATCTATAAGAGATAATTTTCACTATTTTTGTTTTAAATTTTACTTTTGAACTATAATTTGAATGTTGTAGTCCACTAATGAAGGTTAATTCAACAAATATGTATTAGAATGAATCATTGTTTTATTATAGAAACTCCATTTCCCTGCCCTATTTCATTTTGAACATCCAAATTCGGGAAAATAAAATCACCATTTAGTTATCCCCTCTCAACTTCCAAACACCCTATATGTAGTTAGAAATCTATGCGCATGTTGTTCTCCCATTTTGGTACTTGATTTCCTTTTCCTTCAAGTTTTTCTAATTCATTGTCATCCTCTCTTGCAGCAATATGTTAAAGGTATATCAAGTAGTGGAATGCAATCTAACTATGGCTTTGACGGTCAACTCAGTGCATGTTGGAACCATAAAATGACTCAAAAAGAGATAGAAGCAATCAAATCTGCAGGTTTTCTTGTTTCAGTCATTCATGGCAGGTGTGTACTGTGTATAGAGACATTAATGCAGTGCTTTATAAGTGAAACTTGACATTCAATCAGGACAGATTATTTGCACATGCATTAGGCAAAATATGCATGAAAATGCTGCACACCAGTCACACACATTAGTATCGATTTCATAGTTTTAACTTGAGATTGCTGCACATTCAGGGCTGATATAATTGCTCAGCTATATTATGCAAGAAGACTTGCGGAGAGGTTTCATCCAATGGCTCGGCTGGTAGAGCTTCACGGAGGTCATTTAGTGAGTCATGAGCGGCCTGAAGAGGTATAATTGGCATGTAATATATACCTAATGAATTGAACTGTATATAGCACACTTACTGCAGAACTTGCACATTGTTCTTTGTCTATAAAGATGCATTGAAAATGAGCTAAAACATTTCAAAATTCAGGTTAATCAAGCACTGTTTGACTTGATCAAGGCCTCAGAAGTGAAGATGATCCCACATGATTGGACTAACTTGCCAAATACACAGTCTTGTAAGTATTACGTTTTTTCAGGAAAAAATGTTTCTTGCGCTTTGTAACCCAACATTAGATCACACATGACACCTACCATGACTGACCTCCAAGCAGAGACTCACCTGGTTGGTGGGTTAGGGCACAATTACGCGGTCAAAAAAAATCTACTAACTATATATGACTTGCCATTTTAGTCTACATGATAACCCAAGAAGGTTTTCCCTAGTACAAGTTTGATTTGGTTAGAATACTAACTGTAAAGAACCATAGTAATTTCCTCTCTCTGACTTCACCCGGTTTTGTAACTGAAATAGGACTTCGCCCAGTTTCTCTTTTCTCAGCAGCGAACCCAATATTCATTTGCGGATTGTTGAACTCTTAGTTGGTTTCCTACTTGATGAGATGGTTTATTTAGCACCCAACAGCCCAAATCTTTACAGACATACAGCACAAAGCTAGTTTCATTAGTGCATACCCGGTCCCAGGTGTGTTTACAACAGGTGAATTCATATATGATGAACTAGCTCTAATTCACACCCAATACAAAATATAGTCAGATTAAGATTGGTTGCATGAAAAATTGACTTGAGAAAAGAAAGTTACCAAGCAGGTTGACCAAAAGGTCCTCCCCTACTGAGGTACATAACCAATATTTACTGGGGTACTAACTAATATTTATTGGTTTGTCTGCTTGCTCCCAATAAGCTCTAACAAAAATTCTGAATGACTACATAATTACTTAAAATATGGCATTATTTAAAATATGGCATATCTATAAAAGTTGTGTTTAGATAAACAACTTAATTAAAAGATTATAGCATAAACACCTATCATGTAAGCACATCTAAAGACAATTTCTATAACAAAAATAAAATAAAGTCAAGTTGTTTTCATATATGCTATCCTGGAGAGTTTATGAAAATAAGCTGAAAATAGCTTACAACATGTCATAAGTTGTTTTCTTAGATTCTCCCAAACAGTCTCAAAAGTGCTTATGTTATCAGATAAGCTCAAGTAAGTCAATCCAAACATACCTTAATTCAAACTGCGATATGTTCTAATGAATCCAGTCATAGGCTTATAGAGTCTCTAGTATTTTCATGAATCCCTTGTTGTATTGTAAACAATTAACTAATCATATCTGTGATATGATGCTATGAGTCTGAGCTTATGATGATTGAATTGCAATAACCTATTTGGACGATTGTAGAGAATAAAGTGTCATTGGAGATATTATTTAGTTTGATTATTTGCAAAACTTTTTTCTTTTTCTAATAAGGTCTTCTCTACATGTGCAGGGTGGAAAGAGAGAAGGATGTTATTAGTCAAAAACAATCAGAGTGGAAACAACATCTCCACTGAGTACATAATAGAAAAACTGCATTTCTGCATACTATACTTCCTTAGCCTCCTTATTTTGGTATTTGAATTTGGAAGAAAGCTTGTAAGGAGCTTAAAGCCAGTTCGAGTTGGAAGTTCCACTGCATACATTGACAGTCAATAAACCCCTTCTTTTTTTACTAGGTAAACTATAAGTATTTGTTTTACAAATTTAATTACTCTGCATGGACAATGTTAGATTTTTCACACAGACGCTAATCATATATTACTATGCAGGTTTTGTTTAGATATTTTATTTAATAATTTAACTAATTGCAGGTGGGTAATTTATAATTTTGTAAACCCTTGAGTGGAAGATCACAACACGGGTTCAGCTCGATGAGGATCATGTTTAAGGCAATTTTGACTCTGTTTCCTCAGGGGGTGGACTAGGATTTCTCCCAGATAGTGAGTTATCATGACACCAAACATAGCCCTTATTGACATGATGAATGTATAGCCAATACATCAAAGGGAAAGAGAAGAGGATTGGATGATCCACTTTTCTTTGATACACTGTAATAATATAATGTTGTACATTTAAAACAGATTATTAAACTATAAAAAATCTGCTTCATACCACTCGATGGATGTCATGACTCATGACCTCAGAATAGGAAAATCCTTCATTGACAGTTATAAATAATTTATGAAAAATTGTTGACCAAATCACTCACTTTAACTAACGCTGCATGAATTCCTACACGAGGTAATGAAAAATAGAAAGACCCAACAATTTAATGGAATAATAAAACATCATTCTTGGACACCTTAGCAAAACCCTGGTTTTAATTTAAATTTTTATAAAATCCCAGAAAGAAAAAAGAAAAAAACCAAGCGTTCTAGCAAGTACTGGCAACAATATAACGTCAAAATAAGTCAATAATAAATACCAGATATGTCACCAGTGTATTTTTGACAAGAAATACCGCAACATAGTTGAATTATGATTCTTAACCGAAAAAAAAAAAAAAGGAATATGATTAGACAGTTGAACATAAGTTAGATATACGTTCTCCATTCCAAAATATATGAAAAAAAAATTGGTCAATTATCTAGTTCAAAATTTATATCAAATACATCAACTTATATTTTATCCATTTTTACTTACATTTTTATATTTGATGCCACTAAATAATTTACAAGATTTTATTATTTCCATTCTATGTTTGAAATGGATTTAGATACTGACATGGTACGGTATAATATAAAGTTTGTCTTAGAAATATAAAGTGTTACTTTTGATCAAAAAATGATTACATTTTTATAAAACTTTCTTGTTTTGGATGTTTAACCGGTGCCTCCTCGGACACTGTTTAGCATAACAAGATTATTTTTCTACTATTAAGCTGTGGTTGCTGGTTTTGAGTTGCAAATCAGTAGGAACAGCTTAGAGTGTCAAGTGATGTGCTATCAATAACTACGATATAACAGACGAACAAACCATGGAAGATCTCAATTTTCAGATTCGGGATGTCAAATTGGGATCACAAAATGTTAGCTGGAAAATTGCTGAGAGCATAAAAACACAGCAAAAAACATTGCTTAACAATCAAGTAAAAACCAATTTTGCTCAATCATATGAGCTTGCCTGTGTTTACCAGTAGCTGAGTAGCATGTCTCAAAATTATTAGAAAACGATAATAAAATAAAATAAAATCTTTGGAAAAAAATAAAACATGCATCGTAACGTGTACTAAAACATTGATTAATGTAATATAAAAACAACTAAAAAAACATGTAAGCCCTTTAAAAAAAAAAAAAAGTTAAAAAACTAAAACATGGAAGGGGAACATAAATTAAAATCTAAAGCACGTACTATGATAAACAAGATAACACCATATTCATAGTACCAAAGTAGGAACATGTAAATAGAAATGGAAAAAATGAAGAATGAAATTTATTTCTCATTTCCTACAACTTCGTAAGTACATAACATGTAGAGTGCAAGAAAACGTACCCTGACCTGGTACTTGGTTTGGTTTCACTTTCAGTGTGGATGAGAGTCATGCATGTTGGCTTGGCTTAGAGAGCTCTGAAAAAATGCAACCTCAGAAGAAGACACACACAATTAATATGAAAAAGGAAAGACAGAGAGAGACACAAAGAATATTTGTTATACCTATATAATATACCTTTTTTCGATTTAGAAGGAAAATGTAACCAAATATTCCGATGGAATATGCTCAAGGGGACCTAGCCACTTGTGAGTCGTGACTTTTATCCATGGGATATTATTTCATTTAATTCAATTTAACCCGTTTATTTTTTGAAAGGTTTAGTTTGCAGCGATACTAGATGTTCATTTCTTTTTTTTACAAAGTGTTATACGTTGATGTTATTTAACTTTTTTTTTTGAGGGAACGTTGATGTTATTTAATTGATTGCATCAAATCGAAAGTTTAATTCAAGAAAATTATTTAAACTGCTGTAAAAAAAAAAAAATGAAGTCACACACTATTTTGATTTTTGGATCGAATATTTTACTTCAAAATTGAACTGCAAACACTGATATTATGGAAATAAATGTTTTAAAAATAGGATCATGAGCAATTACTTTACATAAGTATTATTAAAATTGTTCTTTTTGAAAAATTATAAAAATAGTTAAAAACTAATTAATAATAGATCAGTGCCCTAGGAAATTGAATGAGTATGGACTTTATAGCAACATTACATTTGCACTCATACGAAAATGTTGTGGTTGACGTTCCTTGATTATCAGGTTGTTACTTCAAATCATGTTTTTTCATAAGTTTTTGTCAACCATCAACATAGTTGCATGCTTGCCTTAAGTTTTTAAACTATTTGGATTCCAAAATCTAAGTAAGGGGTAAATTGATAAAAAAAAATATATAGAAAGTGCGAGAAACTTTTTTGCCTTATGTTTTTTTGGAAATATAGTAAGTTCTTAATGAAAAATTGTGTATTGAGTGCATTGGAAATTATAATAATTGACTTTTTAAAATAATTTGTTAAATTTGGTATGCTTAAAGAAAGAAAGGCGGGAACACTCGTTAACAAGACCGTGTTTTTTTTTTTTTTTTTTTTCCTAAAGTTTTGGACTATCCAATAAGGAAGTGGGTCAAATCAGCTCAACCCGGTCCGATGTAAATATGAGTGTGCAGTGCATTTTGTTTTCGTTTTCTTCTTCGCCCTTGAAGTTGTTGCAGACGAGTCGCACACATGGATGCCCAATCCCAATCTCAATGGGATTTTACCAGGTTATAATCATCCAATCCTACCGAGTTTTCAGTTATTATTTCTTGCTTTTTTGTTTTTAATTCTCATTAACCAGTGATTAATTTAATCTGTTTTATGTATATGAATAATAATGTTCTTTCGTAAGCGACTCCGTATAACTTATGAAAATAAGCTGAAAAATCTTATGCCATTAATTAAAAATTCAATTAAGCTAATACAAATAGGTCATAAGACAAAAGAAATCAAAATCACGTTTTTAATTATTTTAAAGAATTGTTGGAAGATTTTAAGAACTAAAATTAGTAGTGAAAAATGACAATCATTATTGTTATTTTTTAATAAAAATGGATTGACAATTGCAGTGACTTGGAAGTGGATTTTGGTTCTCAAGAGAATGCTTCTATTGTATATGCTGCCTTAGCTGTTGATAAGGAGGTGAAATGTCTTAACATTTGAGCTTTATGAATTTTTGGCATTGTTTTTCTTTAAAAAAAATTATTTAGGTACAAAATTTGGACGTGGTTTCTTAGGTGTTTAACTACATGTAAATTTGAATGCTTAAAGTTACATAAATGGTTAATCACGTCCCAAATTTGCCGTTAATGAAGTTACATTAATGGTTTAATTGCATTGACCACTTTAAAAGTTGTTACAAAACTTGTCCAATTTTTAGTTCTTCACATAACACAATTGTTTTCTATGTCTTCTACAGTTGCAACCTAACAAAGTAAAACGAATCATGGCAGTGTCTGATGGAAAACTATCTGTGTGAGTATTCCTTTGGCGTTGATAATTGGTTTCTGTGGAAGAGTTTAAAGTCGAATCAGTAGTTCACCGTTTCCTCTAATGCAATAACTGTTCAGTGTTATGTTCTTAAAGTTAACTTTTAAATGAAATTGTTTGTAATGTGTTTGCATTGTATTCAATTTTATGTATGAGTATGAAGTGCTTTCTTTGTATGAATACTTAAAGTTTTGAATATATCATCTGGAATGGTTTGAAGCAAATTCTATGTATGAATGCATTGTTTGGTTTAACTGTAATGAATTTTTTTTTCATTGATCATCTGGAATAATATGAGGCAAATTCTCTGTTAGTCATTGATTTCTAGCTGTCTTGTATCTGAAAAGATTTATTTATTGTTGTCATTACTTGATTTAGTTTAAGGGCATGCTGGAGTGCTGAATGTGTAGTCTTTTCTTGTTTAATTTTTCACCTCTCATTGGAATCCTTTATATTCAGGCACTTCGAGGCAATAGAAGCCAGATTTCTTCGGGCATCATTCAGTGCTTTTGTAGATGTCCTTACTCTTGCAACCAAAACAATTGAAGAATTTGGTCAAGGAATGGAGTTGTGACTTCTTAAGGTCAACTTTCAATGTTACAATGTACTGTTACTTTTTGTATGAATATTTAAGCTAAGACATTTTTTGTATACGTGGAGGATTTGACCTGTAGGTTATTATGCCATGCGAATTGAATATTTAAACCTGAGATGAATTGGATGAATTTAGACCTGAGATGTGTTTCTTGATAAAAAATCAATTCCCTTCTAACTCATATTAGCAGACATTGGTTTCTACTTTACAATATATAGTATGTTAGTTAAATTTAGGTTGTTTCTACTAGTTGCGAGGAAATAGAAATGAGGTTTATTTCCTTGATAACATAATGTTTTTCATTTTTTAAAATTAAAAGAGCTGATGAAGAAAGAACCGGAACTAAATAAGTAAACTAAAGCTGGTGAACAATTGCATTAAGACATCACACACAAAAAATATGTGAAGCTCAAATTATAATAATGTAAAAGCAACACAGAGAAAAAAAACAAAATTACTATATATATGTTCATTCCAAATCATAAAAAAATGAACATTAAAATATAAGAAAATAAGAAACAAAGAGGTGCAAGATATTCAATAATATGGGAAAAGCAGGCAAGCAAAACCTATATAACACAATCCGACACGAACATCAAACACAACACTAACACTGACAATAATAATTGAAGAAAATGGAAGTGGCTGAATGTAACCACATGTCTTGATGTCATATCAATGTCAGACGCCAAACACACCTTCAATCTGAAGTCTTAGTGCTACATAGAACAAAACCCGAAACCCTTTGTACAGTTTCTGTTCTTTGTAAACTCTTTCCCTTGCATTCTATAGGCAATTGTATTAAACTATCGTCAATATTCGTCCAAGTACGTGTATAACGTGTCATCCTTCTTAGACTTGCGCCTGCTAAGTAAGGACTTAAGAAGACGTTTACTTTTACTAGGATGCTGGTCAATATCTCTGATGTTGTTTACATCAGAAGATAGTCGCATTGAAGCTGATTTGCGCGGCTCCGAAGGATACTGCAAGAAAGGAATCATAACAGAGACGCAGTCAGAGAAACCACAATATTCACATTTTAATGTGATGAGAATGCAATCATGATTCATGTTATCAAGATTTTTTTTTTAATTAGCTTTCCACTTACCCTTACTCTTGCATTTGAAGGACTTGTTGTGGCTCTGTTGCTTGAGTTTGGAGTAGTTGATCTACCAGTCTTTGGTGTTGTTGATCTACTTGACATTGATCCGGTACGCGAAAGTGGAAACCTGTGTGGCGAAACTGTCCGCTTCTCTATTTCACATACATATTAAGATTGCAATTCAGTTCAGAATAAAATATTTACTCTTAATGAACTATATATCATATCATATTATTAAATATGTATATAGTACCTAAATCCTTTTTGGCCATGTTGGGTGAAGTGAATGAAAAAGCTCCAACTCTCTGAGGTTGTAAAGAAGGTGATGGAGAATTCCCTTTACTATAACAACATGATTGAAAAGAATTGTATCAAAACAATTGTGCAATTTAATTGAGAATTGGCATGCTTAACAGTATACTGATTTTGTTTGTACCTCGAGGTAGACGTTGGCGTTTCTCTTATTGTAGCGCGAACAGCTTCAAGATACAAATCAGAATACAAGATATATGAACTTATGTCTTAAGATTGTATCCTATAAAAGTGGAATGAAAAAAGTTGAGTGAAATGAGATAGAATACCATTCCTGAAGTGATGCCAATCATCTTCATCATCTAGGTGGCATCCTATATATTTTGATTTTGTTGAGTTGGTACCATGCAAGGTCTCCCCAACTGAATTTGTGAAAATGAGAAATCTTATAATTAAAAATCAAGTAGCATGAGTAATATTAATGTATAATATAAAGGGTGAAGCAAAAAAAAAAAAAATCCTAAAGAATTTCAAAATAGAGTTGAGGATAATATATTTATAATTTATAAACTTACCTGGCAAAATATAACGCTTGTGATGTTTTGGAGTACTGATCACTAGAGACTGCTGTGTATGCCCCTCATGATCCATAAAACCTTGACATGTCTTTATTCTCTAATGTACAACATTATGGAAAAATTATGCTATGTTCTCAGCAAAACGTAACAGTTTTCCAAATGGAAATTCACCATAATGTTTTTCACGTTACTTTCTTAAGTGCCTTATTGTCGAGTCCATAAGCTGTTTTTCAGTTTATTTCCATTAGCTTTTCGGGATAGCTTGCATAAATAGCTTATTACTTAAATTGAAAACAGTTTAACTTTATTTCATCTTTGCTTTTAGAAATAGCTTATACATAAGTACCTATGTGATAAATATTTATGTTATAAGCGCTTAATTAAGTTGTTTATTGAAACAAAGTCTAAGCATACCTGTTCGATACATGATAAACGCAGATCTTCTCCAAAAACTTCGGTTACCTTCTCATCTAACAAGTCACTTACTTTATAGGCCACAGAACCTAAATGATCCACAGTATTTATAAGAGCTTTGACGGCATAATCCTTCAATGTTTCAACCAATCTGCAAATAAAATACAATAAGAGATCATGAAAAATAAAGAAGAGTACAAAGGATACTATAGTATTAGCAAATTAACTCACATTTGTTTTTGGTCATCATTGGTGTATGAGAGTTCAAAATATTCAGCTGCTGAGTACAATTGTGTTCTAAGATTTTTTAAATCCTAGAAATGTAGATGAAAAAATAATAAAAGTTAATAAATCACACTTAGAAACTCTTGTATGAAATTAATGAGGAATTACTGGATCAAAGTTACCGTTAGACTATCATCAAAGAGCAAGGTTTGATGCATGAAAACCTCATCATAATTGGAAGCCATTCGAGGTAGAGGCTGTGTTGCAATCTTCCCCATGAATGAAAAAGGTGGAAGAAGGTTTATTACTAGTAAACCTACTTTCATCAATAACATTGAGAAAGTGCATGAAAATTCAAGTTAGAAGAGAGACAAAAGTAAACAAGATACAGTTGGTGAAGACAAAAGAGACATATATATCATCACAAATCAAAATTCAAATAAAAAAACCTCTTAAGAGGCCCAAATCGTTCAAAATTAAAAGCTATAATGAGTCCTATTTAATGACAACAACCAGTCAAACATTATTTTAGAATACAAATAAAGGGAAAGGAGACAGCATCAAACTAACAACCACTATGATAAAGAAAATGCAAAAAGATGATACTCTTATATAAAAGTATAGTTCTTACTCGTAGTTCTAAATTGCGGTCAGCAGCTGCACTTATGGCTGCAATATATAAAGGTTTTCGAGGTATATCCAACCGCAGTAACCACCACACTATGAAGCACAGACACTTCTCAAATTAGATGTATCTCTGTGTCCAATACCGACATATATGATTATGTTGAATTATGTAATTTTCTCAAATTATTAGTGGTGTCGGCGTGTCAGTGTTGATGTCGTGTCCGATGTCTGTGTCCGTATACGTGCTTCATAGCCGCAACATTTTGTTGCAGTATCAAATTTCATAGCATAACCGCCATTGATATTTAGAATTATATTGTTATAACGAAAAAGACTTAATTTAGAACTCTATCCATGGCCGACAAGAAATCAAACAAAAGAATAGGATCCTATGATCTTGTGTAAATCTTCACCAACACACATGTTGTACTAAATTTTCAATTCACCCTCAAAAGCACTTCACCAACACACATGTTGTACTAAATTTTCAATTCACCCTCAAAAGCAAAGAAACAATCCTTAATAAACCTCAAAAGTATCAAAAACTTCAACAAGCATAAAAACAAAACAATGAGGAAGCTTTTAAAGGAGACAGTAGTTTAATTTCTTCTATGAAGGTATTTTTTTTGTCAAATTAAGCTCAACAACACTCTCACTCACTCACCCCAATTCAAACAACGTAAAAGAATGTAAGAACAAAGAATGTAAGAAAGAAACATGGCATGCAAGGGAATTAAGAAACAATAACACACCTTGAACTCTTTTTCAGTGAGTTTCTTGGTCTTGTTTTTCAGCTTAGATTGAAACACAATGAGAGAAATAAAAAGACATGTTCATTATGAAACCAAATGCGGGAGAAAATGTCAAAGAGAGCACGTTGTGGACCATACTTTAGACCACACACCAATCAATGCATTAGAATGATTTGGTACTGCGTTTGAGGAAAGTGATACACTCATCAAAGAAAGGTTTGTGACAAGACAACAACTAAAGGTGCATTGTTGAGAAAGTGATGAAGATTTGGTGAGTTATGTTCCAAGCATGTTGGGTTATATGGAAGTATGATATATTATAAACGATCCAAACACATAAATCACTTTGTGTTGAACTTGTTTTTAGCGATGATCGCTTTAAAAAATTAATTAATCAATATTAGATCTAATATTAATATTACATGGTGATGAATTAATGTTCAAATCTTACTGCCGTAAAAATTTCTAAAATTTTCAACTTATATAGGGATGGAAGTACAAAATTACAAACTAAAAGACCCTTTTGTTTTTGGTATAGGCATGGCAATGGATACCCTATGGGTAGGGTACTACAGTGTCTTTCCCCATATCCGCATTTGTTAAAAATACTCATACCCGTACCCTCGTGGGCAACAACTTTAGTTCTCTTCCCCATACCCTATGGGTACTTAAGTGCACATACCCGCACCCATTACCCGCACTTTAACTATGAAAAGACAATAAAAACATCACAATTGAAATAAAATTATGGTCCAAATTTTTTAAAATTAACTCATAAAAGAGTACAAATCGTAGTATTTAGTCAAATAAAAAACATCCAAAATATCCCTAACCGATTGTACACCGACATGATGGAGTTTGTTATTGTATAAAGTAGTTTTTTGTTTAGGTTTAGGTTTAGGCTTAAATAGCTTAATAAATTAATTAATTATACACCAATTAAATTCATGTGTATGGGCACGGGTTTATAATATTATATAAATATGTATATGCGGGGTTGCGGGACTGGGTAGTATAGTATCCTTATCCATATCCATACCCATTTAAATTTACGGGTACTACCCGGACCCGTGCCCATATCCATGAAAGCGGAGTTTTACTCTACCCATTATAGATATTTTTTCCGAGTATCTGTCGAGTCTGGATCCAATTGCCATCCCTATTTTAATAGCATAATAACTTGGCCCTCGTGGTCATTCCACTTGTCATCATTTGCATCTTGTGGATTCCTTATCTTTGTCAATTTTTAAATTTTTCTTCCTCAATTCCGTCAATGGCTCCATTGATTTATGAAAAAAGTGAATGAGTAGTATACGCTAGAGTTTGCTTTTTACCTTTAAATATAGTGCTTTGGACTTCCTTTCAATCATGAGTGAAGGGAGTCAAGCGACACCAATCATGAACTTCCTTTAAAGATTTTTTCATCTCTTATTTTCCTTTATTTATTCATAAGGAATGTTATTTGAGCAACCATTTTTGTTGACAACTTGTGGGACAATCAAAATATACAAAGAAATATGAGTATTGACACAAAAACCAAAACAATATAGAGATAAAGTAAAAATATTATGTGAATTTGAGAGAGAAAATTATCCCAAAATGATTGTTCAAATATCATTTCTCTTTATTCACTCTTATTTCCCATGAATAACATTTTTTAGGCACCTTATTAAAAAAAAAAAAATTCTTTAGGCAGTTGTTAATAGTTTTTTTATAAAAAAAAATTGATTAGTTTCATATAGAAAAAGTTGTTTCTTAAAATTTTATTGTGTTGAATACATTATTTTTAAAATAATTTTTTCATTTTAAAGACATTTGTTAACATTTTTCTTTATTTATTTTATGATTTTAGTTTTTGTTGTTGTTACTTATTGGATTTTTCACCACAAAAAATGATATTCGAGGTAAGTGTTTTAGAGATGATTTTTTTTATGTGTGACAAACAATTAATATTTATGTGCTTTGGCCCGATTTTAGATTTTAAAGGCGTGTATTTTAATCTCATATGATTATTAAATCATTATCTTTTTAACATAGAAATTAAGTTCCAAATTTATCTCTTAGGAGGAGAGATTCCATGTTTGTCGGAGGGCAATTCCAGTTAGCAGAGCACCTTGCAAAAAACAATATAAATATAATTGATAAGTGTAAAATAATTTTATAAATTAATTATGTAATAATCAAGATCACGTCAAAACTAAATTGAAAATTTGAATCTAACAAAAAACAATATAAATATAACACTGTTCGAAATTGTAATTCCAAGTATCGATATGAGTTTCTCGAGGTTGAAGTATAACACTTTAAAAGGTACATAAACCAGCATGTAGTTAATTCCACCTCAAAAAAACTGTAGTTAATTCAAATGGTTACCCCTTTAAAAAAAATTAATAGGGATTTAAAATTTGGATATTTATCTGTGTACAGTACCATAGTTGGTTCTTGTGTATAGCAAATTATGGACAAGTGGTGAGCCAAAGAGAATTTTTACTTGCCAATCACTTAGCTGTTATGGCCATTTTTGTGTTGTACTCCTAGGGATTTTTCTATTAACACACAAAAAATAATTTTTAGTTTAAAATATCCAACATTTTTAGTTATAATTAAAAGTTAGACTAAAAATTATAATTTTTGTTATTATTTTCATAATGTCCAACAGTTAATTATAATTAAAAGTTTATTTTCTAATTTCCTACAACATTAAATATCAACGAGTTCGCAATAGATAATAATGTTTCAGTTCAAGGTCGAGGTGGAGGAGGAGATTATGTTTTTGAAAGAAAGAGCAGGTGGGTGAGTGTATTTCTTTGCTCGATAACATTGTTTTGCATGATAATGTGTCAGACAAATGGATTTGGAAACATGACCCTAATTATGGTTATTTAGTTAAAGGTGTGTATCAGTCATTAACTCGGGGGAAACAACATAAACGCGAGTCTTTCACAAAGATTATTTGGAACAAAGCGGTTACACTGAAAGTGTCATTATTTTTTTGGAAGCTTTTGAATAAGAGGATTCCCACCAAAGACAATTTGGTGCATCATGTTGTCATCAACTTGGATTCGCAACTATGCTTAGGAGGTTGCGAAAAGGAGGAAACTATTAATCAACTATTTATGGAGTGTGCTTTCTCTGGCAGCATTTTGATTGATTTTATGCATTGGTTGAGAGTTCGAAGTGTGATGTCTAATGACGTGGGCTTGCATGTGTTTCAATTTGTTGGCTCCCACTTGTTTCATAAAATTTATGCTCCTTCCGATTCACCCTCAACTTACTAGTAATAGTTCGAAGTGTGATGAACTATGTTTGGATCATTTGGAAGGAGCATCATTCTCGGATTTTCTTTGCCAAAATCTTATCTAAGGAGCAACTTTTATATCATTGTATCTTCCCCACGCTTTTTTACGCACTCTGTGTTTCTTGCCGCAAGAAATCTATCTCTAGGTTAAAAATAGGAAGGGGAATTGGGTTGGGCTCTAAAAATCCATATATTTTATTTTCTTTTACGGTGGGCCCGTTAAGATACTCATTTATTTTTTTATAAACAAAATTATGCATTTTATCTTAATAGTTGAGTGTTTTCCAAGAGATTAAAAAAACATTTTTATGTTGTCGAATGTGAAAAGATTTAATATGTTGATTGAAAATATATAAAATAATATAAGAAATATAAAAAAGTTCTTAATAATAATTCAATATTATTTTAATTTAAATGGGTCTATAAATAGAATAAAATTTAATTTTAAAACCCATTTTGATAATTATACATTCAAAAGAAATTTTGAATCAAATTATTCAATCAACCTCAAATGTTAAGAATCACTTTGTGTTGTATTAAAAAAGAATCATTTTGTGTTATTATATACAAAGATAAACCAATTCACCCTTAACTTACTTTTACCTAAACTCAATTCTATCAAAATTAATTATTATCGTCGCAGAACCAAACACACGCTAACTATTACTCGTTTTAATGGAATATAATTTTATGCATCTTTTAACTACAATTACATGATATTGTGTTTAACTGTGTTGCAATTGTCGCCAAGATTTTGAATAAAAATGGACAATATTATGTTTCAAATGTGATAATTGTAAAGCATATGTAGACTATATAGTGACAAAGTTCTCATAATATTTTTACCTAACCATATAATTTTATCAACACATCAGAAAAATAAAATAAATATTGTGATGAATGACTTCTTCCCTTTTAAATTGAACATAATCTTAAATGTGTGATCTTTAATATATTTATTATATATATGTATACTTTTGAGGTTGGCGTCAAATACTCTACATATTCCACTATATATGTATTGTTTGATGAAGTTGTTGAACAAGTGACCCAATTGAAATTAGCTAATTTAACTCAACTTTTAAAAATGTAATTGTTAAATATGCTCTTAGTATATGTTCTTAGTCTTCTTGTTATGCCTACTGTTGTTGATAATTAAAGACATAAAAACATTGCTTGAAATGGGGAAGAAAACAGTGCATATAAGTTTTAAATTGTTAAGATCTATCTGTGATTTGGAAAGAAATATTTTATTTAGGTAGCTAGAAAACATATTATATGGAGTGGGTTGAGATTCTTCAGGATGAGTTTTAAATTACTAGATTTTGTGTTTAAAGAATAATGTGAAGTTGTTTAGTGGTAGAGCATTTACCACAAAGTTATAATTGTGACTTGCTATAGCAAGTAAGTTATTGAGGTCTACTCATGGTCCCTTTAAATTGAGGTCTATATTAGAGGCTTCCTTATAATTTATTATAAGGCAACCCTTGATATGGTCCCCAAAAAACATGGTGCACCCATGGTCCTCTCAAAATGACCTTCAATAAGATAAAAATAACAAAGGGTGAGTAGAATAAGATTAGAAATTAGTTTAATTTATCATTTTATGTTGATGCACCAAATAAAAGATTAAATGATGATATAATAGTTTTATCATGTCCTATCTTTCAATCTTTTTTTTGAAAAAGTTAAAATGGAATTTATTAAAATCGAAATGAATCTTAACTAGCACAAGAAGTGCTATGCTAGGAGTCTTAAAGTAGCAACATACAAAGGATAGATGGGGAGCCCCCAATGGAAAATCCATACACCCGTGAATCAAAGAAAAAATCCAAAAAAAAACTATAGGAAATGCCTCCTAGCAAAGGGTTATATCTGAAATCAATTAATAGAAACACCAAAACCAAGCTAACAGCACGATCAACAAAACAACATAAACATATGGTGTACCAAAATCCTCAAACGTCGTCACAACACCACAAAAACAACTTTCACCGCCCATATTCCGTTGCTCGCACACAACCCCTGAACACCAACTTAAAAACCTACACAACAACCAACAACTTTTGAAAAATAGTCGGGAATAAAACCCTAAACACCACCCTTAGCTCTCCCAAACACCTTCATCCAAAACACACCTCGAAGAACCGCAAAAGTCAACCACAAACCCTTGTACCATCATACAACAAGGAAAAAAAACCTAACCACCACCAAAAACCACCACAAACACCACCACAAAAATCAACATCACTACCACCATCGTCACCAAACTACCATTGACCGCCACAAAAGGCACCATTAACCATCACTAAAAAGCAACACCAGCCACCACGCGCATCACCACCAAAAACCACCACCACCACGAGTCTCGCCACAAAAGAGCCAAATTCAGCACCACCATGAAAACCGTCATGAAGCACCACAAACTAACACAACCAAAGATCCATCAAAACCATCACCACCTATGTTGCGATCAAACATAATCTCCACCACAACCAAGAGAGAAAACGAATCAAATAGTAGCTCCAATAAAACCAAACAACCACCGAGAAGCATCCAACGACACACCACGAAACCCACCAACGTCCCAACCAAGCGAAACAAACAAAACACCAAAAATACAAACCAACCTTTACGACGACAGAGAGAGCAACCGTACATCGGAAAGGTACGGTGGTGCGGAGGACAGAGACCCTCATCGCACCACCATCCATTTGATCTACATGACGGCGACGGTGGATTTGGAATTTGTGTGAGGAAGAAAGGAGTAGGGCAGTCCTAGGTTTATTGAGAAAGGAGTAAAACGGCTGTTGTTTTTGAGGAAGATGTTAAGTTTTTGAGTACGGCCCCAAAAAAATTCACAGTTATCTTTTTTAGAGGACGAAGTAAGTATTTCCTATATTTCAATCTTGTTCACCTGTCGGACCATCACTAAGCCGAGTAATTTACTGCTGATTCAATTGAGATCCATATGTTCGATTTTTTATATGGAAATTATACACTGACATTGTTGGTTACATTTTAACAAATCATTAAAAATTTCCAGTTCTTATTTTATAGTTTTAGAAAAGAATTAAAAGAAAACAAGTAATGAAGCTGTGACATGAGTAATATAGTGATTTAATTTCATACAAACACAATATAGGGATCAAGTCCCATTGCTAATATTATTATTGTTTATTGTTAACACATTTCCATAATCTAACATTAGAAATTCATTCCTAAGATATACTAGTATTATATAGTACTCGCTCTGAACTTAAATATAAGCAAAAAAGTACGTGTCGTCGATAAGATATACATATACTTTTTAGCTTATATGTAATATAAGACATGGTTTATAATTTATAAAACCATAAATTTAGACCTACTTTTGATGTTTTCATATGCTTCTACTATACAAATAAAAGTGGTAATGTTATTTGTAGGAAAAAGGTAAGAGAGACGGTTCTAACTTTAGATCGGTTAAACATCAAACGTTATCAATTTTGTTGTTTTTCTTGTTTGCGCCTCCATGGGACCACTTGCTTAAAGCTTCCATAAATACTTGCCTGCAGTTATAAAATTGCTTCTTAATAGTAAGAAAATATTAAAACAACAACCAAACCAATTTAATGATAATGTTCATACGCAACAAACTCCAAAAGTCATAGCAATACAATAGCACTAATTTCTTGTTATCTATCTATTCTAGTGAAACTTCAACTTTTCTTTTACCAAACAAACATCATGCATGAGTGTAAAGTTCTACATTCATCGTAATTATTTTTCGATATACTCTCTCTGATCACATTTATAGATAAAAGAATGTATTTAGACGTCATATTTCAACCCCTAGTGTCGTGAAGTTAACTCTAGACTAGATAATATCGAGTTTTACTACTTTTATTGGAAGAATTGGACCATGAACTTAAATAGACAAAAAATTGAAAGGCCTAATGCAATGATTTTAATAGTCACCCCATTAGGCCGGCCATGATAGTATGGTCAAAGATTATTTTAATTTTAATTAAAAATAAAACATCAATATCATTTAGACATAGGCTAGACATTAATTTAAGCTAGTATTCTTTAAAATTTAAAGATGAACCAATCATATTTTAGATACATGTTCGTATTTAATAGAAAAAGCAAAAACTTTTTAGTGTCATGCTGAAAATGGACCATATGTTAGTGAAGTTTCACAGGAAGATCCATTTATCTCTAGTTGAACGTAACCTTTATCTACAAAATACCTTATTTCCTAAGCATTATACATGATTCACAATAGTAGGAGTTCGATTTTATACCAACTAGTAGCAACCATAAAACCAAAAACCATAAATGGGATGGACCACAACACTGTATCAAAGTTAGAAAAAAATGACCTTCACAACTAGCATGTCAACCGTGTGTATCAACTCCATTAATATTTTAACTAACAATTTCACAAATCATCCAAAAAACCGACCAAAAATGATTGCACATAATCAATGATTTATATCAAGAATTAATTTGCATAAAAGTTAGCCACATGTAAATTTAAAACTTATACCTACAAGCTAACTTTAACTCCATCTGTCAAGTTTACTAATATGATTAATTTCCATTAATTGTTGAATAAATTATTCTTTAGAGAGTAACCTATAAAAAAACTTTTTTAAAGTACTATCCTAAATAAAGAGTGAAACATGAATGGATAAGATATATAAAATAAAATAAAAATAAATAAAAAATAGGAAAAGAGACATACCCAAAAATGTGAAGTTCCATGTGAGAAGCTTCCCCTTCTCTTAACTCTTGTGATCTTCACCTTATCACCACCCTCAACACTCCAACTTGAAAAGTCAAAACTACCCTCACGATCAATTCTATTATTTTTCTTCAACCCACCCCACCTACTAGACCCAAAATTCACACTGTCCTTGTTATTATTATCCCTATACGACGTCGTAAAAGACACAGCCCGTCCAACGTAAGGACCTTCCAAAACAGTTGTGGGTGATGGTGCGTAAATATTGCCAGTACTCTCCCTCTCCAAAGACAACAACCTAGGAGGAAGTTCCAAAGCTCTAACAACGTTGTTAACTTCTCTTTCTCTAAGCTCTGGTCGTGTATGACATGACCTAGGCTTCCCTGGTGCTTCCTCCCATTTAAACGGTATCGATATAACCGTTGTTCGCGGTGGTGGAGTTGGTGCCTCCGACGAAAACCCCGGCCGTGTTAATATTGTTGGTAGAGAAAGTTTCTTTGGTGTGTCGTAGTTGCTCCTTAATTCATCATCATGATCAGGTTTCTTATTATTCTCTGAAGTCATGATATTTTACACGAATCGAAGCGACAAAGACTGAATCAGATAGAACTATAGTGAAATATTTTGATGTGTGGTGTTTATTTATAGAGGGTTGTGGTGAGGAGTATTTAAAGGGACATAGTGAAGAGTGTGGAATTTTAGAGGCTCCTATAATTTCACGAGAAGGGAGAACATGCGCGTTTATGAATGGAATGGAATGACGGATTAGTCCTTGTGTGGGTCCTACATTGACTCTTTCTAAAGTGAGGATAAGGACAATCAACGGTCACTATGCAATATGACTAATGGGGTCTTTATTTTTAAGAGTAATGAATGGGATATAAACTATTGCATGTAACGTCTACGTTTTCATATTTTAGATACGGCATTCAATATTTGCACTTTAAAAAATAACAACCATAATTTAAGTGAAATGATGATATCTATTTTCTCTTTTTTTGACGTAATATATAACTGATTGTATAGAAGAAAACCAATGGTTTGGTCCACCACATCATATTAGGTCTGCAAATAAAAAAGGATTTTTTTTTTACTAAAAATAAATAGAATATCTTGGAGGGTGCTTAATAGTTTGATTCATCCGAAAAATAAATTATTTGGAGATTCTATCTTTATAATATAATTATTTTTGGTCAAGTAGTCTAGGAGCTAAAACTCGCACATTTATTTTTATAATTTTTTTTTGTTAAGTAACCTAATGGTTGAAACTCACACATTTTAAATGTGAAGAAGTGAGATGTCTATAATTCGAACCCCTATCCTATGCATATATTATACATTGTCTCTACCAACTGAGTTAAGCTCACATGAATATTTTATAGTTATTCTAATCTAACTAATGGTGAACAGAATCTTCTAGCCATAAGAGGATACATTTGAAATTTATATTTAAACATAATAATAATAATAATAATAATAATAATGTTGTTTTCTGAAACAAGTAACTATAAATGTGAACTAAGAAAATCATGCATTCCCTTAAAAAAGTTATTATGCATAAATATTAAAGACGTGTTGATATATGAAGTTTATCTATAACAGCTTTTTGGTAAGGGGTGACTAAATCAGCTGTGTATCAAATCATAACTGAAATAAAGTAAAAACCGATTAAACAGTTGTAGTATTAGGCATATATAGAACTATAGGTAATTTGTGCATGTCATACAGGTTCTATATATTTATATTAATAATTAATACGAGGTTGAAGTTCGTGTTATGTTATCATCTCAATTAAGATTAATTACACTATATAGTAATATATAAAGAACAAAATAATTAAAAAAAGAAAGAAAAAAGATTTGAGCATGCAGACGGTGATTGATGGTGGAGCACAAACGTGGTGTTGAGGGAAGAGGGAATCAAATCATCAATAATGGAGTTGCCAGCAAAAAGGGATAAACATATTAATTAGAATGATATAGCATGCATGTATATAGGTTAATTAACGCCAGATTGTAAGATAGTTAGTATGAAAATTAAGTGATAATTGAGATAAAACTGGTTAATGAGTTAAGACAAATTAAATTGTTTGAGGAAAACTTAAGTTTGGGTTTGTTTAAAACAATTGTTTATTAGATTTTATTTATCTCTCCTTGTCAAACTCTGGATATCGAGACTCTTTTATGCGAATATCAGATGGACTAAGACAAAAAAAAAGTATGATTTAAGAGTGATACACATGATATTTTGTTTGAAGAGGCAAAGTGATACACATAATATTTTGTTTGAGTGCAATTGAAAAAATAAATTAAAATTATATATCTTGAAAGTTGAAAGTGTGAACATTTTTTTGTTTAAATCTAATATATAGTTGGACAAAGAGAGAGTATATCTTTATGGTTAAAAAGGTTAAATTATACCGGATAGCTTGAAGTTATTTAATTATAATAAGTTGTTCTTTTAAGTTTTTTTTTGTACCATTTAGACCCTATAAGTTAATTAATTGTAACAAGTTAATCTTTAAAGTTTTTTCCGTATCAATTAGGTCATTTATTTAACCGTAATAATTTAGGGGATTTAAAATCTTAAAAATGTAAGTTATTCGGTGTTTAAAAGTTACAATTAAATAACTTAAATGTCCTATATAATACGAAAAATACTTAAAGGACAAAGTTATTACAATTAAATAACTTAAAAGATGTAACTTGTACGAAAAAAACTTAAAACCCAACTTATTATAATTTAATAACTTAAAGGACCACGGGTATAATTTAACCAAATTAAAAATTTGATCAAATAAAACTGTATTAAATGTCTTGACAAAATAAAAATTAAAAGTATGTTGTAAGAACAACTCTTGTTAGAAAAAGTGTTGGAAAATCAATAATAGAAAACCTCTATCACACATCTATTTTTTTAGAGAAACAAAAAGAAATAAAAATACAACTCACATTTATAATAACCCCTTTAGAAGAAAAAAAAATGTCTTTAAATAAAACATTAATATATAATGCAAATTCTATCTAAAGTCGCTGAGTTGTATGAGTTTTTTGAAATTCTTAAGGTTGTCCAATATTGATAATTTTTTGAGGTTGCTTTATCAATAATTAACCAAGCATATTATGAAACTAGTCAAAGAAAAAAAGAGCATTATATATGAATGAAATTCCAAACATCAAATGAAGGCAATATTAAAGAATTAGCACTATAGTCATTATCCCAACACAATAGAAAGTTAGTACATGATCAACCTCACTAAATTTGAAAAGAGAAAGGATAAGAACAATAAAAAAAACAAGCCGCAATTACTTTCATGAGTTCTTTTTCTCCCTTTGTTGTTAAGTACACGATTATATTTTCAACTTTAGTAGTAGATATATACGTTAAATCTTTGATATATATTAAAAAGAACCAACAATAGTTTTGTAACAAAATAAAGTAAAAGAACCAATAGCATTAACAATATTTGTATACATCGTGAATTTAACTCAGTTGATAGGGATATTGCATATTTTATGCAGGGGTCGGGGTTCGAACCCCAAACATCACATTTCTCCATATTTAAATGTGTGAGCTCTCACCATCAGATGACTAGACTACTTGGCCTAAAAAAACAATTTTCCTATACAAGTTGTTCAACATGACTTGTTTTCATTTTTTCTATCTAATTTCTCTACATGGTGTTTATCTTTTTCATGTTTTAAGATTGCAAGTATACGTTTCCTTTAACTTTTGTAGCCACCAAGGAAAAGTTGAGCAAGCAGGCTATCCTAAAGCAGTTTCTGTATGTTTGGTTAGGGCACCAATCTCATCCGTCTTGCGTCACACAAGTGAAGCCCATGTTGTGATTGTTATTTATTGTCAATCAAGGAATTGAACGTTGAAAACTTTAATGTACATTTTTCATGCAGTTCAATGGTGGATCGACCCTTTTGACACACTGGATATCCACTTGTATAGGAATGTTCAATTGCTTCAAATATTTTCTTTGAACATGCATTGTGTGTACCAAACATTGACACTAGACAATTCGATTATTTAATTGCTTCAAATGTAAATAAATTCTATTTTTGGATAGAAAGTCAATACAAGTATTAACACATGGCAAATACATGATCAACTTTTTTTTTAAAACATATTATTATTGGTGGGGTTTTTTGCCGAGGAATACAATGGCTGTCGTGGATATGTATTATACGCTTTAAGCTCAACTCTAATCAAGTGGGAATCTCTTTGATAACAACTCTTTCTCACCATGTTTTGGAGGCTGTCAAGGAATTTCCTAATTAGTGATTTGGCGTGATGGTATTAGCACTCATCCAATATAATTAGAGTCACCCATTTGTAATGAATAAAATTTTGTAACATATATCCTACTATTTAGTTATTCTAAATTATAAACCCTTTTAGTTTTTAAAAAAAAAAAACGTCTACAAGTTATGGATAATCGTGTAACTTATTTATCCAAGGTGATTAGAAGGGATGGTCGATATTAAGATATCGAGCATCAATCCGTCAAGGTTGAAGTTGGGGGTGTGGTACGTCCGAAATTCTAGTTAGTATGATAGCAAATAGGTTGAAGTTGAAGGAAGTCTTTTATAGGTGAGGGTATGGAGCCGTTGGAGAGTTGATGAGCCACCGGTCCATCAACGTCGAACTCCGGCATCCGTTGTTGGGCGTCGCGGAGGTATTACAAAGTGTTGTAGTTTGAGGCATAGCTGGTGATCCGTTCCAAGAGTTGCTCTTCTCCCATTTGTTTTTGCTCATTCCCGTCCTACGTGAGTTAACTCACGTTGAAAAATACACCTACGTGAGTTAACTCACGCTGAAAATACACATGCGCGAGTTAACTCAGGCTCAGCTATTTTGACGGGGATAAGCAAAAACAGATGGGAGAATAGCAATTATCAAGTGTTTCACATGTTGTTGGGCCTCTATCATTATTGGGTTGGACCTTAGTATGTTCGGGGCTTAATAATATTTGGGCCTTGTATAAGAATTAAGAATTGCTCTTCTCACTTTCTTTTTCGCGGTGTGTGAAGAGGAAAAATTAAAGTGAGAAGAGTTTGCTTTCTAAGAATTATGATCTTGATCTGGTCAATAAAATGTGTCCATCAAATCAAACACTACTTCAATCTGATCATCATAAAATATTATACAAAAAACAAATACGATCTTACATGTAATACAAAATATTAAATATAGAAATTACAATCTCAAAAACTTGTTCATGACATCAACCACATTATTAAACTGTCCATAAATACCAATCCACATCATATATGATGAATCACATAGCATATACACACTTTGTTATTATTTTTCAAAAAACCAAATTAAGCCCAACCATGGGCTCCAAGTGGAACGGCCCAATCCTCGGTATAGTCTTGACTACCACCCACAGTCCTTCTAGACTCCGAACGAACACCATTAACTTTCGGGCCTGGGCTTCTCGGAAACTTGTAAGCAGACGTTCCACCACCCGAGCTAGACGAGTCACACCCCGATCCAATAATTGATCCTCCCTTTATCGATGAGTTCCAGTTAGGTCCATATGGAGCCCTCTGCTTAAACGGGCCTTCAGCCCTAACCTTAGCCTTTGCGGATTGAGTTGGGGCCATGTAGCTTGGCCTACCTGGGCTTGGTGGTCGTTGATGCTGCCGATTGAAAGTTGGACTTGAATCATGAAACTCTTGGGCCATCAAGCCCATGGGGCCCATATTGAAGTTGCCTCTGCTTGGTGTTGCCATGATGTCCATTTCTACTGTTTTTTCAGACATGTTATCTGTTGTTGTTGATGTTGTTGAAGGAAGTGTCATATAAGAGCTCTCACGTGGGACCATGTGTCTTACATTGTAGGGTTGTGATGACATCCAACGTTCTAACCAGTTCCAACCCCATTGGACTTTTTCATCATCATTGGGATGGTAGGTTCCCATATCAACATCATCACCATTTGAGTTTCTATGTAAATGCTGCTTTTGTTGTTGCTGCAAACAAAATGCTACATCATGTTCGCCCTTCCATTATTCACTCTTTGATATTTTAAATGATAATTTTTTTTTTTAAGGAATCAAATGAGAAATTTAACCAAGTGTGTTTGTGTGTGCGCGCGCGCATACATAGAATAGAACTAGGATATAGAGAGTTGAGTAACTTTACCTGTTGATAATTGAAAGCATATGCAAGAGCTCTCTCCCTCTTCATTGCAGCTTCATGTTTTCTCAAATCATTTTCTTTAGCTTTTTTTACACTTTGACACTTGTTATCCCAACCATTATTATTGTTACTACTGACTGATGACCTCCTCATGGGACTCATAGGCTTAGTAATAGTCTCATGTTGCCTCACAAATTCTTCTTCTTCATCTTCCTCCATTGCTTTCTCGAGACATTCATGACTCAATTGAACTCGGCGTGCTCTCACTCGCGCCTGCACCCGCACTAATGCTTGCATACACCGCATTGTCATCTGAGCTTGCTTGCGCACATTGTGCCCCCGCACCAACGCTTGCAGCCTCACTAACCCTTTCAATGCGCGTAATGCACGTCGAGCCTATTTATAAATCACATGATAACAAATAAAATTAACTAATAAAAAATAAATTGTCACAATTTCTAATACATAATTTTTATTTTTGGTATACTAAAATGTACCTTTAGTACACATGTTTGCATTTTTCTTCAAATAAAATTAAAATAAAAGAAACGTTATGCAAGCAAGAATTGAAGGTTATTAATATCATCAGTCCATAAATGATAACATACTCAGAAGCGTACAGTACCCTAGTCAATGCAACCAATTGACAGGTAAACACAAATTATAAGTATTCAATGAACAATAATCAGCTTTCATAGAGCTAGTACTAAATAGGACCTCTTTTCCTTAATTAATCCATAGTCCCCTATTTAGGCTTGGAAGTGAAATCCAAAGCTTTTCACACAAGCTTATACATTTCCTTTTTAATTCATTGTTGAAATGATAGATTGCTTGGTAGATAATTGACTTCAAACATAATCAACATATAAAAGTCTAAAATATGGACAGGTAGCAATAGTGCTGCAAGTTTATTGGCCATAAAATTTCAATCTTAAAGTATAGTAATGATTTTCTTAAAATAAAAATAAAAAAAAGTACATAGTGATGATTAAGGTGACTTTATTATTAAACATAATGTAAAGTTTGGTAGTAGGTGCTAAATTTTTATGAGCCACAATAAACTAGTACTTCAGATATTACTTGTGATCTTAAGCGATAAACGACATTTCAACCACCCAAAAGCAAAAACAAAAATAAAATAAAATTGATGAGGTTTGTATTATTATAGTACAAGCTAACAAAGATATGGTTCAATATTTGACTAATGTGAAGACTTTTCTTAGTTAAGGCTATTTTGAGATAGTAAATAATTTAAGAGCTTATGTATGACAAAAGATAAAATAAAGTCAATCTATTTTCATTTAAGTTAGTATAAGTTGCTTTTGTAAGATATTCTGAAGAGCTTATAGAAATAAGTTGAAAACAACTTATACCGACATGTCATACGTTTTTTGAATACACTATGGCACGTAGTTTTAAAAGTGCTTATGTCATAGATAAACTCAAATAAGTGAATCTAATCGGACCCTAAATAGAAGATAGATGAGATCTTACTAGGTATCCTCTATAGTGTGATTGAATGAATGTTGCTGCTCTTTCTTCCTTGTTATGGCGTCCATAACCAGCCAATCTCACAACTCTAGCAGCTGCTTGAGCAGCTACCACAGCAGCTGAAGCTGCTGCTGCAGTGGCTTCTGCAACTGCAATGGCATGATTTCTATCATCTCTAACTGGTGTTGATGTTGTACTCCCCTCATTTGTCACATCATCAGGTGAACTCTCTGCTGGAAAATGCTCAAAGGATACCTCCTCTGCCACTTCATGCTCCAATTTCTCTTTGTTTTCCTTCTGAAAACAAAAAAAGAATATTCGATCAAATTCCATAATCTAATTATTTGGATCAGAGTTGAGTGCTGTCATAAGGCCATATATGGATCGTTTGATCGAGATAAGATGGTATGAATTTCAAGTTCGATACTTTTTATTTAACAAAATCTAAATTTGCATTGAAATATGAATCGTCTAATCTTGATCAGACAGTCCAAAATAATTAACCATCTATATATTAATAAAATCATAAACAAAATGTTCCAAGTTATTTGTAACTGTAATTTGGGCCGCAACATAAACATTTTTAACGTCTCTGCAACATGACTGCGAATGAGACTATATCAAACACATTTTGACAATTATTCTTAGAAACACGACTGCGATTTTAGACCTTGGTGAACTATCATAGTAACTTGAAGCTCAATGAACGATGCGATGGGTTGGTTAGGTGGTGGTATGATAACTATGTGACACATAAACATGAACAACAGAACAAGCATATTTGTGTGATATACGTGTTGAAAATGAAAGGGGACCATGTACAATACAACATAAATTACATGCTGTATTTGGTATGATGGTCCTAAGAACTGAGAAAGAGCCTGGCAACACATAAAAGACAAACTTTACAGCAAGAAACTAATGACATGATGTTCACTTATCTTAAGGATGTTGCTTTAAGCCTTTAATGCACATGGCAGAAATAGCTTATGATCAGTTATGATTTTGATGCTGATATATAATACAATTTCTGTTACATTTTGGGGTTTGAGGATTGAGGAAATATCCCTGACTAATTCAAGAAATTTGATGTAAATTAGTGGTTAATTATGTCATAATGCAAGATTAAGGTTTTTTAGGAGTTATATTCTATGAGATGAAAATGTTATGTTAGTCAAGCAAATGAAACAAGACATTACACATCAAAAACATAATACATAATTTTGTTATACAAATACTTAAACTAAGGCTTCCAAATATAAAACATGAAAATTCATGTCGCAGAATCCAGAGAGCAATGCACCAAAAACTATAACGAACTAATGACTTGAACTATCAAAACATCAGGACACCACTTACTATCTCGTGTAGTTCTGATCTCTTAATAGTCCTTGTCATTAGTCCGTTATTGTTTCTGGTGCTCGAAAAATTCCTCGACAATTTGAAAAGAAATGAAGAAGGATTAACATCTCATATGATCCTATAATTAAATGAAGATGAGAATTGATGACCTTTTTCTCCGGCTGCACCGGCGTGGAGACCGGCACTGACGTGTCCTTAGAAGATGAAGAAGACTTGAAAACTTTCTTGACAGAAGAGAACCAACTTCCTCCTTTTCTTCCCATCAGCAACTGAAGGATTATTACAATATCAAAAACCTTATAATAACAAATTAACTAAAACTATGACATAAATATATATGTATGTATGCATGTACTAATTAAGGTACAATACAAACCTGATGAGAGAAATGTTACTGCTTAATTTGGATATAACTTCACAACATATTGTGCATGGAGTTTTTGAGATTGATAGAAAAGGTTATTGTGGATGAAGAATTGAGAGAAAGAAGAGAGAAAAGTTAGAGAGTGTGAAAAGAGTAAGTGCAAGACCGCGCAAGTGTTGGTTGGTATTATTAATCAAAGTCACGGATGTTAGACCTCATAGAGTAGTAAATTAGCACATAGTATTATTATACGGTTGGAGGAAGCCACCCTAAGACTCTAGTTGCTACTTGTGACCAATAAATACATAACTAATTAATTTACTTTATCACTTTTATGTTTTCGTCTAGATTTTAACGATTTTCTTCTCTCAATTTCACCTAGTTTTAATGTTTTTTTTTTGTTACAAAGAGGAAAATAAAATTAAGCTCTCCTAAACCAAGTTCCTGCCAAATCCGCTAGAGTACCTAGTTTTAATGTTTATGTATTTATTTATAGTAAATGCAATTTTTTTTTAAAAGTTAAAATGATATATATTTTATATTAAAAAGCTATTTAAACACAACAATGTGTCTAGAATGGAACAAACAACAATGTCAAAGGATCTAAAAAGGAAGCACCACGAAACAACGAAATAGAAGCTACAACATTAGAGAATGGAACATCCAAGGCTAAGTAAGTAATGGATTATTCCACCAAGAATTCAACTCAAAAGTCAAATTTTGAGACATGGCTTTTAACCACCACCATACAATAACTTTCATTTTATCTACCAATTGCAATAAAGCCAATTCCTTGTGACAAAAAATACGAAAGTTTCTTTCTTTTCAAATGGAAGCCAACCAAATCAATTGCTGGAAGAGATCTTTTTTGGAAACAAAGAAGAACCGTCGAATTGAATATTAATAGCATAATCGGAAGACATACTAGGAAGAACACACAAGATACCTGGCCAATTTAGAACATTAGCCAAAATATCCCCAAAAATTCCACACTCTAAGAAAAGATGATTAATATATTTCTCTTTCTAACAACCTCTTGCATAAAAGAGAGTCAGAGTCTGAAGAATGGGTGAATATTGAATTAAAGCCATGAAGATGGATAAATGTTAAGTTGAAGAGATGAAGAATACAAACCAAATTAATTAAAATATAAATATATTTTCTTATTTTGATTTCATCCCCTAAGTTTCTTTTATTTATTTTAGTCCTTAAGATTTTTTTTATTTAAGCTCCTCGATTAGGTTATAGTCCAACGTGTGTTAACTCACGTAGGTTATATTTCTGCTTACCGAACATGAGTTAACTTATACGGGGTATTTTGGTCAGAGTGGGAGTGAGTTTTTTGTCAGGAGAAGAGCAATTTTCTTTTACAAATTGGGTTGACTTTTTAAAATGGGGAATGGATTGGTTATCAGTTTGGTTGAGAATATAACCATATTTTTTCCACTCCCTACTTGGCACATTAATGATCAAGATGGATGTGTCAATATGACATCAAAGTTGATTTGAAATTATATTTTCCTTTTCTTTGAGGGAGAATGAACATCAATATAAAATATATATAAATAAATATTTAGAGATACTAAATATTTTGTAATAGTATGCTAAGAGAATTGCTATATATATTACGAAACACTTGACACACGAAAGAGAAAAATGTATAATGGTTATCTTGATTGTTTATAATGTCTACAGCAAAATTTGAGTTTGTTATTGACACAAATGAATAGTGTTGTATGAAATAGAATGATAAAGCGCTTGTTGGTTTCTCAAGGCTTTATTACATTTTTGGATTGATTACATTTTTCATTGTTTTTTTATTATATTGGTCGATTGTTTTGAAATAATATAATCAGGATTATGAGTTTATAAAGAAAACAAGTTTCAAAATACACGAGTTTGGCCTGATTTTTTTTATTACCTATTTTATCCTTCATTTAAACTATTTTATTTACTATTTTATATTTTAAATTTTAATTAAAAAATAAATTACATTAAAATAGAAAATATCTTACTACAATCGAAACAGTATTATCAATATTATATATGAAGGGATTGAGATTTTAGGCAGAATTTTTTATAATTCCAAACCCAAACAAATTTTTCTATAGTAATGTTACATTGTTGGTGATACTATTTTTTTTAAACCAAAAAAATATATTAAAAAAGAAACAGGAAGTACAAGATTGGGGGGCATGTACCTGACCAAGTAAACCACAAAGACAACCCGAAATGGGTGATACAATGATACAGTGCATAAGTGGTATAAAAAGAAATAACCCTAAACAAATGATATTAAAAAGATAAAAATTTATATTATATTTGTTAAATTACTATAATTATTGAAAAAGATAAACATGATTCTTTGGGTCTGTTACAATTTAAAATTTACAAATATTTGTATTATAATTCGAATAAAAATCAAAAGTTTATATAAAATACAGTTCATAATTTACTAGTGTTAGCACTATAAAAGAGCGGAAAGACCGTCACGTAAGTGCCTGTCTTTTCGCTGGTAAATAAATAATGTTGTTTATGTTTCTCGTCTAATTTCAAAGTGGCAAATGATGTAATTTATAATTTTTTCATAAAATAATAAAACATTACAAAAGTTATACTATTTTTTTATTTTGTCAAAAAAAAAGTTATACTATTTTTTATAATAAAAAACAGTTATTTGATAGATAAAAGATACATAATACATAAATGTTTTTATATATATATATATATATATATATATATATATATATATATATATAATATTTATTCTCACATGACATGAATGATTCAAAGAGTCATTTTTAATACACGAAAAAATGACAGAGATACGTATTCATCTAATTATGTTTTAATAATATATGCAAGTACTTGGCAAATGTAGGCTTAGAGTGGGGTGTCAACTTCGTTGGGACGTCTCCTGGTCCTTCCATGTCATTTTGCTCTTTCCTTATAAATTTTTTTTTTTTGACAAAAGTAAAAGATATTCATTCATTCAAATTGATAGAGTACATCGATATAATGCAAATTCGCTAAAAACAAAAATGATGAATCTGTGAACAGACTCGCAACATCCATGTTAATAGCATAAAGTGGCAAGGTACAAATGTCTACACATATGACTATATTTAAATCTCCGGAATAACCATGTCTCCAGGTCTGCAACGTGGATGACGTCAAAGTCATTGATTAGATCTGCACTGGATCGAAGCTGGTCTGACAATCTTGACCGATCAAATACTTGAGAGAAACAAGAAAGACGAACAACGTCGCACAAAGACGACGAACAAACCAACGTCGCAAGAAGACGACGAAATCACAAAATAAAAAAACGAAATAGATGTGAAAATCACTTATTTCAATAAAAGGGAAATAGAAAAACGAGTTAGATGGGTGATTTAGGGTCAAAAATTGACCCTAAATCACCCCTAAATCACCTCTCTTACAAAAAGAATAAGAAGAAAGGAGTAACGGCTAGGGTTTAAAAAAAATTATTCTCTTAATTAATGAAACATGCATTCATCTAAGTTCGATAAATTTCTAAACAATTCTCTTTGTTAATTGATACAAGCGGTGAATCAATTTACAATAATATTAAATGTTATAATTGTAATTTTTTTTAGCATGATTTAAATTGTTTACTTTTTAAGCAAATTCATGCTAATAAAAAGAAGGAACTTAGTTGTTTACTGGGACCGTGAGTTGTTCAATTTTGACAATAATAGTCGGTAATGTTACCTTGTATAGTTTGTTGTGGTATTTCTTAGATTTATTAGTATGCTAGATAGTAATGTGTTTTTCTTTACTTTCGGCCAAGTTTGGGTGGATCAAAATATTGGGTTAATAGCTACCAAAATTTTAAGGCATCAGTATTTGAGTCTTTCTTGCTTATGTTGGTCAACATCCACTCTTTCATTTAATGTGAATTATTTAACTCACACTTGACACAACTACATTCTCTTCTTAAAGTGTGAGATTTTTCGAATCCTTGATATTCTAATACTAGTAACCACTCTCACTCCCCAAAAAAGTTGAAATGAGCTCTGCTACCACTGTTGGGACTTTCGGAGAATCCTACACCAGGTGGATCAATATTTGGCTGAGAGCAAGCACATAAGTGATTTTAATTTGGACACCACATCTTCGCTCAAGATCTTAAGGTATTAGGTATGAGTCTTCTCCTTATATGATGGCTTAACATCTACTATTTCATCCAATGTAAAATTTTTAACTCACATTTAACGCATTGACAAGCCTCGCGGCAACATGTTAATTTTCAAAAGTCAAATGTATTCTATAGTAGAAATACGAGACCTAGAATGAAAGAGCATATATGATGTATATTTTGCATGTTGACATTTTTCTAGGCAAGGACAAATACTTGGCGTTCACATCTATGATTGGGAGAAATAAGAAGGACCGTTTTAAGTTTATAAAGTATACGGTGTGGCCAAAAATAAACTTTTAGGGAGAGGTATTTGTCTAAAGCCAAAAAAGTATGTGATGATCAAATTTGCTGCAATCTATCCCTACGTATTTCATGAATATTTTTGTTATATAGTCTTCTTCCTTTGGAGAATGAGATTCAGAGGCTTATGACTTCATTTTGGTGGGCTAATGGAGGTAACCATATCATGGGTATAAGATAAGATAGATGTGTTGAGTTTGAGTAATAAACTTTGTACGAGCAAGAGGGATGGAGGTATGACGAATATACTTTCAAATTGAGGTTCTTCTAAGAAAAAGGATGGGTGTATTAGAGCGTCTTTAATGATGGTCTTATTAAGAGGTTGTTTAAGTTGTCTTTCCGCGTACATATCATATATCCACTTCATTTTTTAAATTTTTTTTTAATTATGTCTAATAAAACACATTCACTTCAATTCCGCAACTCTTAAAAAATCACTCTATTTTTAACATTGAATTCATGCATTAACTTTTTATTTAAAATTTGATGAAAGAATTTAAATAAAGAATACAATGGAACCACATTTATGCAAAAGAGACAATGTTTATACAAGTCTTACATCTCAATAGCAATGCTTTTTATTTCCTCTCCAACTAAAGTAGTTAAAACATCTCTCATTGAAGATGCGCTTATGCATCAGGTCGTTATTGATGGATGGGTAAGTAAACCTCAATTATTAGGTTACATAGGTATAAAATTTGGGAACTTCTACGGCACACCCGCAAATTAAGGTGAACCGATACTTCTACTTCAAAAAATTTTAAATTAACTATTATTTTTATGGAATAAAGAGTTATTTGTTGATATTTATATTTTAGAAAATGTCATTTCATAAGAAAAAAACGTCATTTCATTGTTTATAAAAATCATACTAATTTTTTTTACATTTTATTGTAAAAAATAATCAAAATTCTCTATTATGAGTACTAAAAACTCAGAAAAATTAAATTTTATTTCGTAGACGTTTTTGGTTAATAAGATTTAATTATTATAATTATAGGTGATGGAAAACAATTTTTCTCTTCAAAAAATAACACATTTAACTATTAATTTGTTGATTGGGTGTACCAATACACTCAAATTTTTGAGTGTACCATAGAATTTGCCATAAAATTTATACGGAATTTTGTTTGCTTTAAAAAGTTACTATTAAACGTAATAAGCTTGATTGTCTTCTTCAAAAAATATCAAAACTTAAAAGTAAAAATAAAGCGTAAGTATATTTCTAATAGTATGTAGGATTTGTGTAAACGTGTGTATGTAATAAAGACTTAAGCTAAAAGTTGTTGTTAAGAGAAAAAGAGAGATAAATATAGGTATCATCATCATTCTTAATGTTAGGTTAAGTTTTAGCTTGAAGGTTAATGAAAAGTCGTAGTTAAACAATTCATATCAATGTGTGTTGCAAGGATAGGGATGGAATGGTGCTTTCGGCAATCATTTATTTATTCAACAATTAGATATCAGTCCTTAGAATTTGCTTCTTTTATTCTTGTATGTCCAATAAAATGAAAGAAATATATGCTCCTGGTTGATCTAACATCAATTGGTCGTAGTACAATTCAGACACTCATCCTTGTTCTTTCTTTTTTTGGCTAAAATATGTTCCCTGCAAATGCCAAATATAACAATTTTGATTTTCATCCCTTCTAAAAAAAAATTAATTGACCCTTGCATAAAATTATGTCTTTAAAAAGGTACGTGAGTCCATTTAGTAGTTGATTTGGTTGTCGCCTATATGACAGTTGTTAACTATGCAACTTTTGTGATGTGATGATGACGTGGCAATTTTCTTAATTATTTTTTTAAAATAAAAAATCTGAATTATGCCACTCTTTATTATATTTATAGTAATGTTAATAAAGTGTTCGTGTAATAATATATTAAGTGTAACTTAATCATGAGATTAAATTATCATAAAGAACATTATTTTTAAATGTATCCGTAGTCAAGCTTTAATATGAATAAGGATAATAACAAAGCGTCGAGACTATTATGTATGTAGACTGATGACCGCATCTCATGGGTCATAGCTATGAGATATTAAGTCTATACATAGGTATAAATATTAGGAGTAATATTTATACTGGATTAACCCACCGTGAGAATACTACATAGTAAGTTATGAGATTGTCATAAGATATTCTCACAATGATAATAGTGTATATCGCTCTTAGACCTGAAACCACTATGATCCCTAGATGTGGACTCAAGTGCTTTGTTGCCATTCTAACGTTGTCTGTAAAAGGATAACCATAACGTTGGTTGACGAGCACTTGATGAATCATGCTGAGGGACATGAGTGTCCTAGATGGGATTTATTTGTCCATCCTCATAAATAGGAGATATATATTTAGGCCTCTTGATGAAATATGACTGTAAAATTGCATGGCCATGCAGAACTAAGTCAATATGAGATATTGGACTGATTCGTTACTCAGTATATTTTGGAATCAAGAAATATAAACATTGATCTATACAAGGGTGACAATATTTATGTCTTGGGATCAATAAAGATATCGAGACAAAGGAGTAATTGTACACATGAATATTATCATGGAAAATGTTTCGTCAGATCACATGACATTCTTGTCACTTTGGTAGCAATGATGTGTTGCTAGATACCGCTCATTGTTTATAGTATTAATATTAGATTTAATATTATTGCCAACGTGACTAGAACCTATAGGGTCACACATGTAACGCCTCAATTTTATTTAATTATTATTGGTTGATTTAAAATCTTTTTTTATATATATGATTTTATATAATTATGTTGATTATGCGGTGTGTTATATTTTATTAAATGAGTTATTTTACTATTTAATAGAATAAGTGGGAATTTAGAATAATGTGAGAAATATAATTAATTGGAGTCTTGGGGGTTTTATTTTAATTAATAGAAATTAAGTGGGAGGTTATGTTTTACTGAATTATTAGAAAATAGAAACTATCAGTAGAGAAACAGTTTTCACGTACAACAGAGTTTTGGGAGAAAAACCAAGAGAAGAGCCAAGTGGGGAGAATCAGATTCTGTAGAGTTTTGTTCATCGATCTAAGGTAAGGGTGAGACTAGCTTTCTCTAATAATAGGTTGTATAATTCTAAAAAAGGGTTTGTTTTCCATTATTTTTCATGAACTTTTGACGAATTCATGTTAAAATTCGTATTTTAATGTGTTAAATTCATGATTTACAATATGATTATGTTCTGTTTTAAAGATTAAAAATAAAAGTGAGCGAGTTTGTATATTCTTTGAAGTTTCGATTATTAGGGTTGCTATGGAATATTTGATTTGGTTTGACCTCTATGTTTTCCTCCTGCTATTAGAATTTTTGGATTCTGCTTTTGTCGGTTATCGCTGATCAGAAGATTACGTCATTCTCTATCATATGCTAAGTTCAAAAATTGATTGTTTACTTCTACGTAACTTTTGATGGGTAGAACTAGTGATTTCTTTGGTCCTTCCTGTGCCCTATATATTGTATAATGACTAAAGTGATTTATTTTTATTTTTAAAAAACAAAGAGAGACTAAACCTAATTAGCTTCTTTAGAAGGGCACTTACTATGATGTGTTGATATCTCTTCTTGTTTTATTTCTATGCTTTTGTTACTACTTTTCTCTTCCATTCACGTTATAATTATATAATATAATCTACTAATTTCACATCTCTATGTGATATAATCTTTATGCATATAATGTTTCTCAGTTCCTGATAATACTGTTATTCTGTCGCTATTTGAAGGTTCTACTTGTCGCATGATTGTTAATATATGATAGCTAAATTTGATCTGCTATTTTTATATAATCAAATTAACTGGTCTTTGCTTATTTTTCATTATTCACTTCTATAATTATTATCATTGCTTTGTACCATGATTATATGGAGATATTTGAATGATTGCTAGGTGATGAATATGTTGTTCATGATTGATGAATTATTATATGAATGTATATGCTGATGAATATGATTTGATGTTGTTAGCAATGTGATTATTTGTATATGCATTATGTGAATTATATAAAATGCTTAAGTTGATGATTGAATATTATTTGACATTGTTATATCTTGAAATATTTATGTGCTGCCTATGTTGCTGTTGTATATTGATCAAGTTGTACGTGTTGGTCTAAGTTGTAAAGTTGTAAGTTGTCTTTCTAAAGTATTCCAAAGTATTGGATTCTTAAGTTCTTGATGTTGTCTAAGTTCTTGAAGTCGTAGTTGAAGCTGTTGTCGGTGACTGTTTATGTTTAGGTGTTTTGTGAGAGGTGGTGTACTCTTACGTTGTCGTTTTCTAAGAGGTGGTGTACTCTTACGTTGTTGTTCAATAAGAGGTGGTGTACTCTTACGTTGTCGTTCTATAAGAGGTGGTGTACTCTTACGTGTCGCTTTTATAAGAGGTGGTGTACTCTTACTTGTCGTCTTTATAAGAGGTGGTGTACTCTTACTCGTTGTCTTTATAAGAGGTGGTGTACTCTTACTTGTCGTTGTTATAAGAGGTGGTGTACTCTTACTTTATCGTTTTTCTAAGAGGTGGTGTACTCTTACTTTGTTTATGTTGATGAGTATGACGAGGTTATGATGATCTTGTTGAATGCGATGTTGTTATGATATTACATGAGGTTACCTATGAGTTGTTAAATGTAGTATGACATGCCCGTTTGGGAATTACTCTGATGCATGTTTTATTAATTAATTGATTTGTGGGAAACGGGGTGTTACAACACACAAAGAACAGTCAAGAGAGAAATATATAAGTATGACTTATATAAGGGGTGTGTTTAGTAAATAACGCTAATTAGTTAGCAGAATTACTAAACTCGTTATTGGGCTTAATGAAGCCTAATAGTGACTTCTGACTTGCAGAGCACACTAGGAGTTCTATAAATAGAACCTTAGTGCTGAAGTTTTTGGTTACACGTTTTTGAGAAACCCTACTTCTCTGAAACTTCTGATTCCTTGGCTAGCACCGAGTTTTGGAGGAGCACTGTTCGTGTGGACTTGCTAGAGGCTTTGTTGCTTGCTTTGCTGTGATCGTGATTCCAGCTTTCAGATTCCACACTTCGAACGTCGTGCATATAGTCTCTATTGCACTTGTGTGGAATCTGTATTCATAGGGTTTCATATTATCATTAAGTATATTCATAGGTGATAAATCTGTATTTTCTTATCGCTTGGCTCTTGACAACGTAGCTGATGAGATTGTCCGTAATAATAATATTCCCATAGTGATTGAATCGGTGCTGCAATTACAACGTGAGATTACTCCACAACCTATCGCAAATCAGTTCATTGAGAAGGAGGGAACTGACAGTGAAAATGTTGGCTTGGATATGTTGGCACTTGACAAAGCAACTGATGCGATTGTCGGTAACAGCGAAATTCCCTTAGTGGTTGCACCAGGTTTGCAGTTACAACAGGATATTATTCCCTTCTCCATCGTACTCAATGAGGATGAGGGGACTGACAGTGAAAGGAATGGCGTGGAAATACAAGCAGATTGCAAAATATCGCATCCTTTTGTTACCGTTATTCCACATCGTTGTCCTATTATTACTAAAGACTTGGAAATAATTCAAAAGGCTCTCGTTGTTTCGAATGTGGTGGATGAAGATGGGTTTACCACTGTTGTATCCAAAAGTAGCCGGAAGAAAACGAAATGATATCAAACCCGCTCCCGGGGTCCATTACCAAATCCTTCTCAATGAAAATTCTTTTTTCGAACATTAGAAATCAATGTGTTGTTTTCAAGATAAGTGATTGTGGCTGCAATTTATGCGCACAATCTGTCTCTATTTTCCCAAGGATGAGAGGCAGAATGTTGAAAGAGCAAGAATAATAAGCAAGATGGGCCTGGTGAGGGAAATGATATTGATAGACAATTTACTTATGATTATAGCTTACAAAAATGGGAGACTATTGTGAACGAGAAAGGACAAAATCTGCACAACAATTCTTCATTTTTTCTGAGCAGTTTTTGATATGGGAGAGGAGGATACAGTTTAACATTGCTAGCTAATATTGGTCTCATGGTTGTGCGGACAAGCTTGCTAGTCACAGACATATTTTTGCTATTTTTTTTTTGTGGGATATTATGCCCGAGTTTGTTCGGGGGGATTTCTTTAGGGACCGTAATGGGTTACCTAATTTTCGCTTTCCATTTTTTTTTTCTTTGATTTTGTTTGTTTGTTTCTCTTTTGAGGGTTTGGTTTGATCCCCCCTCTTGTACAATTTTTTCCCTTTTTTCTATATATATTATATGAGTGAGTGGTATAGGATTGGAGTTCCCTGGGGGTACCGACCTAATTGGGATGTCCAGCGGCTCCTTGATGTCTTCCTCACTCTTGATTCAATAAAAAAAATGCAAAATGTCTATATCTATATCTATATTTTTAATGAAAATCAGAATCAAACTTTAATTGTTTTTCAAGAGAAAATCAAAATTTCATACAAACACGGTTAGTAATTTATACGTATCAGCACAATAAAAGAGCGGATAAACGGACACGAAGTTCCCGTATCAACGCTAGTATATAATAAATTTATTCTGTATCCACTACTTGCTTCATATGAATACAACTACATTGGTGACACATGTTTATGTCATTCGAAGTATGACTCCAAAAATTGAATTTTAAAGTGTATAGATTTGTATTTTAGAAATTAAGATTTTCAATTAAAGGGATATAAAAACTATATACGTGGGTGTGCTATATTATGAATATTAAGTTTTATTTTTCATTTACAAACTTAAAAAAAATAAATAGTATTTTGTATAAATTATTTCAAAAATGAGTATTTTGTGTAAATAAAACGTGTGCGAAAGAGTAGCTTACAAGTAAAATAAGGAGGATCTTTCAAAAGAAATAAAAATTAAAATTAAAATAAGGAGGTGTTCAAATTAATTTAATCTAATTTGACTCATTTATATGTTGTTTAACATGGTTAGGGTTTGAATACCTTAGGCCGGCCCATTTTCTAACCTATACGCTTTCTCAATACCATGTTGAGTAATTAATGATATATAAGTACTTCTAAGATTAAGATTGCAACATCTATCATTGAGATTGAATCAACATTTTGCTGAGGCGCAAAAGAATACCTAGATCTACATTAAGCTCAAGCGTAATCAGATCAAACAGGCGAATCAGGTATATGATCTTGATACAATTTAATTATGGTTTACATTTCCAAGATGAATCAATTATATCGTAACATAAACAACTTGCTTTATTCTTGGGATATGTGCAATAGATTTCTCTCTAAATGGTCGTTGAAGAACAAGATGTTCATAAATTGGTGTATTTTTCAATTTGCCTGAAGCATATTGTTGTTTATTTCCCTCTTATTTTTAATATATTTCATGACTCTGCGTTTTATGGATAGCGTTACAGGTTTTGTAATAAGCTAACGCAAAAAGTAATGAGGGGACAATCACAAATTTAGATCTGAGAATCTGATAGATCTGAGAATCAAATTTAAGAATTATACTTTCGGTTTGAATTTAGAGAGCTTTAATATGAAAATCACATGCAAACATATTTGGGTTTTAGGGTTTTCTTATGAATATTGAGTTTAGGGTTACATGCTATTTAGATTTGAGATGGACATTGACAAAACATCATATGACGACAATATCAAAATTAACTCAAATTTGGCTATCCAAACAAATTAAATGGTTCATGCCCATTAAATTGGCTATTAATATAGTTTATTTAAACTGTATAATTTAGTTTGTGTGGATCTTTTTTTTTACTCAATGTGCAACTAGTTAATAGGATAGAAAGAGAAAAGATCCTCTGCCGTTAACTAGGCTAATTCGAGGGTAAAACTGGCTAATACGTACACCCTCCGGTCACTAATATAAGCAAAAATCCACTTTTTAGATACATTCAATTAATGATGTATGTGGTCTTTATTATATGTCACATACATCCTTAAATGAATGTATCTTAAAAGTGAATTTTTGCTTATATTAGTGACCGGAGGGTGTAGACAATAAGGCCTTATTTATTAAAACCTGATTTTGGTCTCATTGTCTATTGAAAACTATTGGGTTGATCTTGTCAATTGTATCGTACATTCGAGCGTAAACTATTAGATCAACTATTAGTTTCAATTAACCACTATATTTGTTTTACCACCATCTTTTACAATTAACTACCATTTTTGCAGGTTAATTTTTCGATATTTTTTTTTTTTTAAGAATTTAATATTTCAAATCCCGTGTGTTTTTTTTTAAACTTGTCTCATTTTTTGTGTTTCTTTTTTATATTTTTTAATTTTGTGTAATTTATTGATTTGAATTTTGCGTTCTCAACTCTCAACTCTTACCGCAGTCTACGTCACCACTACGCTGTGTAATTAGATTTCACCGCTGTTGTCGATTCACACTTGTTCAGTTCCCATACTTCACTTCCTCAAGGTATATATTTTGTTTTTCTCTAAATATTTTCTCAGTTCGCACTTGTTCAGTTCTCATGCTATTAGTTGGATATTGTCACTATCATCGTTTGACGGTGATTAATCTCGATAAACAATCTTAGATGCACACAATTAATTTTACCATATACTCTCTCCGATTTTATTTATAAGAAAAAATTGACTTTTTAGATTCATGAGTAATTGATGTATCTTATCTAAAATATAGACTAAATACATAATTTATACAATGAATGAAAAAAATTAAATGTTTCATATAAATAGGACTAGACGAAGTATTTAAACAAATTTTTCTTGGTACTTATAAGTCAAAATAAAACTTTGACCATTTCTTTGATGGGACTTTGACCTTTTTATTTGGGGGACTTTGACCATTTATTAATACAGTCCACGTTCTTTCAAAAATAAAAGATTAGTATAGTCCACGTGTTATGTTTTCATTGGCCTAACAACACACCCAAAACGTTTTATTTCCAACGATTACCTTTCTTCCACCTTTTTTTTCTACTTTTTTTTTTATTATTTCATTTTTTTATTTTGACCAAAAATATATATTACCGTTCTGTTTTTTCCTAACCAAAGCAAACAACATTGAGAATTGTTGTTGACACATTGCATAAGGCTGTGTCACACTAGTAATTTACCGAAATGCTCATCGGCAGTTGACTGCGGAATTATGGAATCAGCTGCAGCTAACTACCGAGGAAAACTGAAAACTTCGGCAGTTAATTGTCGAGGAAACCTCAAACCTGTTTTTTTTTTTTGACAAAAACCATAAATTGTCATTAATAATATTTATTGATTTTGAATGTTTCAATAATTATTTTGGTTCGTTTCAAACCATTGTAGTATTATACTTATTCGTATATATCTTAATAGGAATAGCATTTAAATCAATGTAAAAATTAAGCATTTTAATATTGTTTTGCACATTACTTAAATACAAATAATAATAAAAAAATCGTTAAAATAATTGTGCACAATGATTTTTTTTAAGGTATAATATGTTGTTATATTTTCTACATTAAAATAAGACTGGTGCTAGTTACACCCCAAAAAAAACTAGTTACACCCAAATTTATTTAAAATTTTACAGTTAACTGCAGCCGGTTCCATAATTCGACAATTAACTGCGGAGGAACATTTCGGTAAATTACTAGTGTGACACAGCCAATACATATGTGTCAACAACAATTCTCAATAACATTTCACACCTTTTTCTTCATATAGGAGCATATTCTCATTCTCATTTCCCCCTATTTCTTTGTTTACTTTTATTTCTTCACATCTTTTTTTAGTATTCACATCTCACACATGTTGTAAAAATTTTCTCTTCAAGCATCCACAAGAGAGATATTCAATTTTGGATACTTTAATAAGTTATCTGCACACATCATTTATTTATAATTTTTAATAGTAGTATTAATAAGTACTCAATAATCAACTATCAATAACTTTATATCATTACATATCAATTTTTAATATTAAAACAATGTGGGTTTCACTTTAGAATGAAGGTCTTAAGTGAGACCCTGAATCCTATAGGACCTCAAATTTTTTCTTTTCAATGAGACACTTAATAAGTACCGGGTCTTAAATGTTTAAGACCTCATCATTGAAGATAGTTTTAGGTTGCGTCTTTTTTTTTTAATATTTAAACAATTTTTTTTATAGAGAACAATTTTTCTTTAATTATTATTTTTGGATAAATCAAATACATGAAATTATGCAGATCAACTTTTCAAAACAACAAAATTTTACTTAAAAGTTTTTCAATAAATAATAGTATTTTATCTTTTATCGATATTTAGTTGAGTTTATGCCGTTGTATGCAAAGGTAGATGATAAATGATATTTTTCAGAATAAAGAAAATGATCTCTAAATAGAGATAGACATGCATGAATGTGAATAAGCCAGGCCGGCCTACAGGGATCTACGGTCTAGCCTACAACAGACCAGACTAGGCCAGACCTTTTTTTTTTTTTTTTTTTAAATAGAGAAGACCTATACTTTTTTTTAAGCCTATTTACCTTAAAAGGCCAAGTCACAGGGCTCTCAAAAAGCCTTTTAAGGCTATTAAACCGACATATTTAAGTAATATTAATAATATTATTTATTATTAATTTATATTTTGTACTTTGAATTAAAATATAAATTTGTAAACTTTTTCAATAATTTAAGCTTTATTAGTATACATTAATTTTTTGCATATTTCTTTAAAAAAAAAAATTAATTTTTTGCATATATAAATGTATTATTATAAATTAGAATAGAAATATGATGCAATATATAGTCGAATTCGCTAAAACCTTGTGTTGATTATGAAAAGAGAGTTTAATTTAATTGAACTATTAGTTCACTAGTCCATTTAAACTTAGATCACATTGCTTATTTAGAGATGTTCATAAGATATAGGCTTTTAAACAGGCTAACAAACAATATCAGACTTTCAGAAGGCCAGACTCAAGCATAAAAAGTAGGCCTATGACAGACCACAAACTAGGTTTAAACTTTTAAAAAATATGACAGACCAAACTTAGACCTTGCAAAACCTAACTCGACCTATCCTATTCTCATCGTGTAAACAAGTGGTTGTGGTTGAAAACCAAGATTCTCTTTCCAACATACCAAGCAACCTGTGTAGTTTGTACCGTGTTACATTACTCCTACTCTCTAACAACATAAGTCCTACTCTTTAACAACATAAGCCACGTGTTACATTTTTATTGGCCTAAAAATACTCATGCAACCCATGTCTTAGACCATCTCCAATGGTATGTTTAATGGGCCATTCAACTCCTTTTTTGTCTCCAATGGTTTGTTTAATGCGTGTTGAATGGGGGAAAAGAAGAGAGAGAAGATGAATACATTCAACAACAATTAATCCTGCTACGGATACCACGTGGCGCAAGCAAATTGACCCAAAACGGGCGCGTGAACGGTCAGAGATGCGGAGAGAGAAACGGTTTTTGGATAGATAAGGACATGTGGCGCGTTTTAATTGGTTGTCCGAATTTTTATCATTTTAATAATTTGACCTCAATTATTTCGTTGTAAATTAATTTTAAAAAAAAATAAAATAATACCAAAATTCATGATTTTTTTTTCTCTATAAATAGAGACTTGGATCATTTGATTTGGACACAAAAAAAAAAAAACCAAATTTTTCACTATTATTATCTTTCTATTAGCAAACTAAGTGAAGTTTTAATCTTATTTGTTGTACTTGCATTTTAAATTAAGAAAATAAAAATAAATTATTTTACAAATTTTTTTTCTTCCAAAAATACTAAAAAATAAATAGTTAATTGTATTATTTTAATTTAATTATAATCGATAATTTTATGTAATTATAAAAACAAAAATTAAATAAGAATAAGAGATAAAAAGTGGTGGGGTAGAGTGTTGAATGAAAAACCATTTGAGAGGGTAAATGTTGAATGAGTGTTGAATAAGAGAGAGAAAATGACGTGGAGTGTTGGGAATTGAAAAAGTGGTGTTGAATGGTAAAAACCATTGGGGATGGTCTTACATTCATTTTCAACAATTTATGTACTTTTCTTCCACCTCTATTTCTTACTACTTTCCTTATCCTTTATTTGTTCATTTTTCTCTGATCAACATTTTTTACAGTTTTGTTTTTTTCTTAACTAAAGTAATCATCAATTCATTACAGCTTTTTCTTTATAGGATCATATTTTCATTTCCCACTATTTCTTACTTTATTTTTGTTTCTTTTCATTTCATATCTTTTTCTAGTATTCATATAGCTTGCAGGCTACAGCAATTTTCTTATAGGCTGCAGCTCTTGTTTTAGCATTAAACTGCTTTTTCTTTTAACCAAAGTATACTCATTCATTCAGTTTTAACAAAACTTTAAACTTCTTAATCTTATCTTAATCTCAAACATTTGAAATCCATCCAAAGTTTATCTTTCAACAAATAATCATATACATCAGTCAAGTATAAAACCTGAGTCATATCAATCAAGTATCAAACATTAAACCGACTAATGTAAGTATTTAGTTTCACTTTTAAACGTTTAGAAGTGCTCTTCAAGTGCCAAAAGCAATTTTAATTTTATAAAATTATCTTTTATTTTTTATTTTATTTTTAGAAATCAAAATCAATTTTTGGGACTAATAGCAAATTCTACTTGAAACTATTATTTATAACTCTTGATTTTTAGAATTGATTATAAGATACAAATTTATATTCCAAACTCATGAGAAATAAATGTTATCAACATACACTTTTCAATACACTATTTTTATTGATTAAAATTCACATGAAACCATTAAATTTATGAGAAATAATATTTGTACAACCATTTTTATACAATTTTTTCTCTCACACTCGCATTATATTTTTATTCTCTTTCTACCTTTCTCTCTCTCTCTCTCTATTGTTTTTGACTAATGAGAAGAGAGAACAATAAAGTTGTCTCAAATGTTGTACCAAAATGGTTGTCAAAATATCACTACTCTAAATTTATATCGGACCCACATAATTTGATGCGACTAATGTAAATTTTAATTAATCAAAAAGAGTGTTGAAAATTATATTGTTAGCATTCCTCCTCAACTCACTTTCATCTGCAGCTCATTTGTAAAGACTAAATTTGAAAACTTGTAATTTTATAGGATTAAAAACATAGTATTTAACTCTAATCTTTTTTATCAATAACATATCCTAAGAGGTCAAACACTTAAGCCACTTGTACTTCATGTTAATTGTCGTATTCTCTCTTCCACGTGTTACTTCTCAGTTTTCACTTCTTCTTCTCACTTTCAAGTACTCAACGTCGCTTTCTCTTCCAGTCTCCACAAAACCCATTCAAAACCCTTTCACTTCCTTCCATAGCCCCAAACCTTCATTTATTGCATAAGCGCTTTTCATAATCACTTTTATGGTATTATTCCAAACATCCATTTCCGATTTCACTTCATTTCCTTGTTCTACACGGAACAATCACATTCTCCAAAATCACACTCATTTCTCTCTTCTTCACATTCGAACCATATGCTTAAATAAATCCACATTTCACACTTCGCTCTCGTTTTTTAACCTTCAATTCAAAATCTGAAAAAACAGCTTCGATTGAAAAACTCTGAAGAAGCGTGTTAACTAAGCTTCTATTTTTTAGATATCTGATTATGAAATCATTATTGCATTTAATTTCTATTTTTAGGTATATAATTTATTTTTATTTTTTTTGTTGAAGAAAAATAGCATGGAAATTGCGTTGTTGTTGGTGATGATGTTGGTTGAATCGTTTCTGTTTTACAGGGTTGAAGAATGGAAGGGGGAATGATTAAACCCCCTCTTAAAAAACGCCAAGTGATGATGATGACAACCAACAACGCTGTTAAAGATATTCGAGTTCTTCAAAGGATAAGAAGGTTCAAAGTGTTGTTACCAAATGGAACAATTGTGGAACTGAAAGTTCGGATTCCCAATGAAGATGAAATGCGGTTTGAGGAATTTATTCATTTAGTTCGAATTAGGTATTTGAAAATTCGGAAAAACTCCGAATCCATGAAGAAGAAAAGTGAAATCAATTGGAACTGTGATGATTTGTATCTTGAAGATGCCAATGATAATAAGATCAAGGATGTTGTTGATTTCGGAAACTTCGTTCCTAAGAAGTGCCATATTTTACGCCTTAAAGTTAATGTTAGTATCAAATACTCATTCTCGTTTAGTGTATGTTTGGTTCCAAAGTGGTCATATTTGATTATGACATGTTTGGTTGTTTTTGAGTAGAATTGATTTTGCCTCCAGAATTGATTATGAGTGAAGCTATAATTTATAGCTGTATTTAAACACAAACCCACTTTACCTTTAACTCACTTTAGTCAAAATCAATTATCTCAAAATCAATTATTGTCACCGCAAAACCAAACATTTGTGTATATGTGTATTTCTTTACTTTGATTTTGATAGTTGCTTTTTTTATTTCTTGTCAATCAGGGGATTGGCGAATTTCCCGAATGGTTTGAGGTTAGAATTTATGTTGTTTTTCTGTACCCTCCCCCTTTAATCAGATTATACACATTCGGGACATGGGTGATATTTCGATCAAGATTGGAAGGTCATCGATGTTCCAAATGCATGAATTTCTGTTCACTTTGACTGCAGAGAATTCAATTTTGTCAGATATATAATGTTTTTAAAGAGCCGGCGGTTAATGAGCTCCACTAAACCCAAAGACGAAGTGTTTAGAATTGAATAAAATTTATGCAAGAATGAACTTATTAGTTTAAGAATAAGTTATACTCTTTCCTTTCTTGGTCACATACTCTCTTTCCTTCGAAATTCACTTTCTCATTTATTTTTTTAATAACCATGGTCTCCTCCCTTCGTGTATAAATACAAACATGAATTGCAATTTAGTCCATTTTTTTATAAATAAGAGAACCTTTTAATTGTGGTGAAACTGCGAACATAAATGTCACTTGAAAGTTACAAAAGTTTGGAATACTTTTTTTTGCTAACATGTTATTGATGCGAAGACTCTACCAGGGTCTCTCCTCACAATCACATTTTTTCCATCCACTAGGCTCAAACTTAATACTTTGCTTAAGGTATCGAGTCCAGTTGGACAAATGTTATGTTGGTAAACGACTTGGAGTATTTGATACTTATTTTAGAAATTCATTAGGTAAATTGAATTCTTAAATAAGAGGAGGGAAAATGAAATTGGAATTTTCTCTTAGCAATTGAACGTTGTGATTTTGATACTATTAATGTTCATCTGTCTGAAATGCAGAATATGTGGGACTTGACACCAGATATAGATCTGCTAATGGAGCTTCCTGAAGATTATAATTTTGAAGCGGCTATTACTGACTTGATTGTGAGCTCCTTAGCAAAACAGACTATAAACTCAATTTTTCTTATAAAGATTTTGCACATATCAACATTAACACTATCATTTATTTACCAGGATAATGCTTTGCAAGCTGTGTGGTTCAACGGGAAAGATAACAGGAAGCTAATCGGGTACGGTCCTATGACATCAATCTGATACCATCATTTTTTAATAATCATTTGAGAAAAGAGTTGAGAAAAAAAAAATCCGCTGTTTAACATTAGTGTTATGTTGTAGAAAGAGTTAGGTATTTTAGGGCCAATGAAGTTATTTTCTTTCTAAAATGGATAATTTGATCGCAACACTACATATATATATATATATATATATATATATATATATATATATATATATATATATATATATATATTTTTGACAAACTACATATATATCTTTTGGCAATCATAGTTTTGTTGTTAATAATAGTTGTCAAAGTAGAGCCCAATAGAACTTCAGTTTATTTGCAGTTAAGCTCTGACTCTTACCAACTCTTGAGGAAATTCATAGCATGTTGGAAATACTGTTACTTTATATTTAATGTTTCCAATTTCTATGGAAATTAAGTTGTTGATTTTTTTAATAATTGATTGGCACCATAATTTTTGACAAACTATTCTCATTTTTTTTTTATCGTAATAAAAGATGAAAAAAAATATATTGAGAAATACATAGTTGATATTTATTGTCTATTGTTTTTCCTTGGTTGGTTTCTTATACCGGTGAAATCAATTACCACTTGTTGTACATGACTTTTTTGTTTTGCAGAGTAAATGTGAGTAACAAGAAGATTACAATTTTTGACAGTGGGTCTGGAATGGATGACTCGGATGAGAATTCCATAGTAAAATGGTAGCTATCTGATTGTAGTTTATTTCATGAACTTTCTGAAGTTGCAAAGTAGATTCTGATATCCATATCCTGTTATTTGTGTTAAATAAACTTACTTTCTGAATCCTTTTGAACTTTTTATTATTTAAAATTTTGATACATGCTAGATAAGTTGGTCAGCGGATGTAAACTTTTCTCTGCTTAACTCAATTTCATTGCATGTAAATCCTTGGTTGCTATCAGAATATGTCACTTTCTAGCTTAATGATTTCTGCCGGTTGATCAATTTAAACTCTTTTACGTTGATGGCCAAAGAGATTCAGAGTTAGGGTGTCATGAATTCTGTTAAATGTTTTAGGTTTTTCAATTTAATCAAGCTTAGTATCTCAAAAAATATGGATATAAAGGAGAGATTTATATTGATTGTACTGCTTAAAGATAGTAATAGACGATGCAATCTAAACATGAAAACATGAACATTTTCTCAAAACCAACAACAAGTCCTAAAATTTCAATTATGCTAAAACATTATATTACTTTTCTAAATTACACCCAGTATTTAAACATTGCTAGCTTTTGTTCTGAATAAATGAAGATTTGTCTTAAACACACCAGACTTTTAAATTTTAAAATATTAAATCACACTCACACTTTCAGTGACTTTCAATCTAATTGCACCATGCCTTTTATGATTTGTCTGTTTGCATATTCCACTGGCTTCTCTTGATTCTGGACTTCTTATCTCTTGTGCAGGGGAAAGATGGGTGCTTCCCTTCACCGACAATCAAAATCACAGGCTATTGGAGGAAAACCGCCATACTTAATGGTATTCTTCATTTTCGTGCCTGTTCACCCTTCAATTATCGTTGAACATGCTTGTTGTAACATGCCTAATAGAAGTATTTGAAGCTATAATAGCTTACCTTCATTAAAAAATATTTTTTTATTTTTGTTGAACACGTTTGTTGTAACGTGCTCAAATAGGATAAGCATTTTAAGCTAGAAGAGCATACCTGCATAAATCATATCTTGGTGACTGGAAGTATTTCCTTTATCTAAACTTCTAGTAACACATTGCTGTTTGTGATGCTTATAAACAGAAATTTTAAAATTATGGTTTGCTTTGTTGTATTGATTGTGATGTGCAGCCTTGTTTTGGAATGTTTGGATATGGGGGACCTATAGCATCTATGCATCTGGGGAGGTATGATTTTTTTAAGATAAATCTACTTCTGTCTTATTCTGTTCAAGCATCCCAAAATTTATCTCTTTATGAATTTCTCTCTCTCTCTCTCTCTCTTATTTTTGCTATTATCATTTTACAGGTATACCCGTGTTTCTTCCAAGACAAAGCATGTAAAGAATGTCTACGAGTTATGGCTTCACAGAGAAGCTTTGTTAAATAATAAATCTAACTCTGAAGGCACATGGAAGGTATTCATGTTTCCTTATCAATGCAATGGCTATTGTTTTTTTCTTTAGGTCTTATTTTAATATTCTCAACTAGCAGTATCATGTTACTTATTTTATTTTTCATGTAGACAACTGGTGGCATAAGGGCACCCCAAAATGGTGAAGTCAAAAGTTCTAAAGGAAGCTTTACAAAGGTAATATACATCTCTCGTGTTTGGCCTATTTGTTCTCTTGTCTGTTTTCAGCATTTTGGACCGGAGAAATGATATTTGAACAACCATTTTTTTACAACTTTTGTGACAACTTTCTCTCTCATACTCACATTATCTTTTTACTTTCTCTCTCTATTGCTTTGGTTTTTGTGTCACTACCTCATTTCCTTTGTAAAATTTTGGTTGTCACAAAAGTTGTCACATATGTGGATGTTCAAATAACACAACTCTTTGGACCGGGAGAGGAAGAAATTTAATGGAGGGAAGGAGAGCAAGGGGAGTGAAAGTGAAAGTCCTATATGATATGGTTGAAGTGGAGGGGAAAGAAAGGAAAATTATAAATTATTATTATTATTATTATTACCTTATTATTATTATTATTAATATTATTATTATTACTAGCGCAAAGACGGGCACTCATGTGCCCGTCTTTCCGCTCTTTTTATTGCGCTAACATTTGAAAATGATTAACAATGTTTTTTGTATGAAATTTTGATTTGGATTAAAATTAAAAACATAAATGTTTGTTGCTTTCATGTCATAACAAACCAAACTAATCATGATTATTTATTTCAATGACACCAACAATATAACAAAAAAATTATAACCAATTTTTTTTTTTTTTAATGAAACCAACAACGATCTTTACTATAGAAAAAGTTGTTTAGGGGTATAATTGAGATAATGAAAAAATAAGTATAAATATAGTTATCTAGTTTGTTACACTTTTTAAATGATAACGGAAAAAAACAGACATATATATATATATATATATATATATATATATATATTCATATCGTGTTTGTTATTTTTTTTTAATATTATTCTTATCTATTTGTTACATGTGTTATTTGCATTCAAAATTAAGGGCATTTTTGGAAAGAAAAAGCCAGCCCAAAGGGCTGAAATGGGTTGTTTTCTTTATATATAGTATAGATTAATAGCAGTAGTATTAGTAGTAGTAGTACTACTACTACTTTTGCAGAAGATTGAAGAAAGGAAACATAAGAAATTCAAAATGCAGTTGTAGTAAGAAAGAGTGGGATAACATATGTAAGGATGAAATTAAACAAATATTTTTATATTGTTGCAGGTTGATATTTATAAACCAAAAGTGAAAGATGTTGATATTAAGAAACTCCAGTGCCACCTCAAGGACATATACTTCCCCTACATTCAGGTTTGAACATGCCAGTGAATTGAATCAATGGAACATATGTGACTGTATCTTGTAAATTTTGTATGATTGTTGCTTCATATGTTCATTTTTCTTTTAATGTTATAAAAGAATTAATATTAATCATTATGGTTCCTTGACAAAATATTGTTTTTACTATCTTGAACATGTGCATTTATATTTGTTTCATTCATGCAGAATGATGACTTGTCTGACAAAGGGAGGACTATCACACCAATTGAATTTCAGGTCCTTTCTCCACTGATACACCTTAACTAGCTCATTGATGATACTATTATGGATTAATCTGTTAGCATATTTGTCTTAAGTACTTGGTAAATATTTAAACTCAGGACTACACTAAACTCTTTGAAGTTAGTAATACAATGTAACTCGGTTATACTTGTGTTCAGTTAGTTTAGTTATATTTGCCGAGTTGGCATTAGTGTTAGTATTAAAAATAAAAATCAGAACTACACTGTTACATCAGGTATTGCGGAAACCTGTTATATACAAGTATTGTTGCTTTGTACATTTTGTTTTGATTTGTTGCTTAGCAGATTATATTGAGAGAAAAATAAGGCCTAATTTCTGATCTTGGCAGAGGATTCTCTTATTTACTCCTTGAGTTTTACTGTGTCAAACATTAATGAGATTTTATAATACAAGCAATGAACACATTTTTTTCATCATTCTTTTCCTTTTCTCAATTTATATTTCTATTATATGACTTTATGTGTGAAGAAGCTTTCATATTAAAGCATATTTTTCCCTTTTTCAACTAAGATATGCTGAAGAATCATATATACCTTTCTACTACAGTCAAATTTACTGTTGTCACATTCAACATTGTAAAGCATAATATTGTAATTTTTGTTCCATGAAAGAGTTACTTGATGTCATGGAAAAGCATATATAAGATTGTAATAAATTTGGTTCTTTTGTAGATCAACTGTGTTAATCTAGCAGAGATTCAAGGTGGGGAGGTTGCCACTACCAATTTGCATTCTTGCAATGGTCCTGAATTTGTTCTGCAGATTCAGATGTCTTATAATCAAGACCATGGTATCTACATGAATTATAACTCTATCTAGCAATGTTTAGTTTTTGATATGATAAATGATATTTTTTTTAATCAGTATGTCCTATATTATTACTTCATATCCATTTCATCTAATTAACTTTAAAGAAATGTGAGTGTTGAGTTCTATTTGAATTACTATATTTTAGGTTCAAGGGAATCCAAAGAAGCAAATGCACACCTTAGATTTGTATATTTCCCTTTCACAAAGGTAACACAAATAAATTGCCTATAGTATTGGACTTTGTCTATCTTGGATCTCATAATCAAGACCAGTCAAATGAATGTTATGTAATTACAGGGAAAGGAGAGTATTGAGAGAGTTTTGGAAACTTTGAAGGATGATGGTCATATTATAAAAGAAAACTTCCAAAACTTTAGTCGGGTCTCTGTTAGGCGGCTTGGTCGTCTCCTTCCAGATGCTCGCTGGGTAAACTTCTAACCTTTTATTGGAATTTGTCGATAAAATTTGTCTTGTGCTTTGGTTCTGGCAGTATAATAAGTTCCTGAGCTAAAAATATTTTCCTCATTACGTTGGTATTTTTTATTCAATAAATCATCGACTTAGTCTCTATATTATATAAATGTAATAAGTAGTCTCTAAAGTAACGAAATCTTTCGTTTTAATCTCTAAAATATATGAAATTTTGTCATATATGTCATTAACATTTTAAAGTGACAGATTTCATATACTTAAAGGACTAAGTGCATGTTTGGTATTACGGTGGATATGTCAAAATCACAGCGAGTCGTCGTAATTTTGCAAATGCTACAGATGTTGACTGATTAAATTATAAATGTAATTTCATTTGTTTTATCTCATTTCACTAAATTTCCTTTCTTAAAATATTTCAAATGAGATAAATATTAATAAGATTACTACTTTATTTATATTTATATAAATAATATGAAGTAAATTAAAATATTCAAAGGGGTATTATTTTCAAATAAATAATATAAATCTTTTTTATTATTTTTTTTATAAAAAAAACACACCCAAACATGCTATTTAATGTAGTTTATTATTATAAACATCAATATTAGTCACTGATACTAACTTTCAATTAACTTTCTTTCAATTAACTTTCTTTCAATTAACTTACGGTTTTATTTAAGTCGATTAATTTGTTAGTTATTTTTTCATAATTGAGTGAAAATAATCCTTTAGAACTTATTAGTTATTTTTTCGTAATTGAGCGAAAATAATCCTGTAGAGATTGCTGACGAGTTACAATTCTTTTGGGTCAGGCTTTCCTTCCTTTTATGGACTTACGGAACAAAAGAGTAACTAGTAATACGGCAAGCATATTGAAGAGATGTTCGTTGAGGGTAAAATGCTATGTTGGTATGTCATAACCGTATGTTATGCGCACTTTATGTTTATTATGTTTCTTTGCTTGGTCATCTGAGCCAGACTTTCTAATTTGCAGAAACCGATGCCGGTTTTAAGCCTACACAGTCAAAGGTTAGACTTGCAATCGTCGAAAATATTAGTAAATAAATGTGCTATTACTGTACACAATGAATGGAGTTTAAATACATACACATACACATACATGATTAAATACATTAATGTAAATGATTATAGGTCAACTATAAGAAGAGAATAGAATCATTGTTGTTGAATGCTTGATTCACGTGAGGCTGAGTCAAAGGCAATATTATCCAATACGCCCCCTCAAGATGAAGTTGCCATCAGTAACTTGCATCTTGGACCGAAGATCACTAAATTACGTGTGAGCCAAAGGCTTAGTAAGGAGATCATTAAATCGCGTGTGAGCCAAAGGCTTAGTAAGAAGATCAGCGAGTTGGTCTTTTGTTGACACATGTGAGACTTGAATCTTGCCATCCAGAACTTGTTCACTAACAAAATGATAGTCCATAGATATATGCTTCATTTTGGAGTGAATGATTCGATCGGAGCAGAGATATGTTGCACCAACGTTGTCACATAGTAGCAATGGTGGTTTTGACACTGGTAGACGAAGTTCATGTAAGAGACTTGTGAGCCACACTAGTTCAGCAGTTGCAGTGGCCACTGCACGGTATTCAGCCTCAGTTGAAGACGTGCTACAGTGCGTTGTTTGCGTGATAACCAAGAGGTGGGGTTACTTTCAAGAAAAATGAGATATGCAAATGTGGATGTGCGATCTTCCATATTGCCACCCCAGTCTGCATCCGTGAAAGCATAAAGATGGAAGGATGATGGTTGCTTCAGAAAAATGCCAAAATTAATGGTAGCCTTTAGATAACGAAGTAGTCTCTTTAGATGTTGCAGATGAAGTGATGTTGGTTTGTACATGAATTGAGAAAGCTTGTTGATGGCAATTGAAAGATCAGTCCTGTGAGATTAATATATTGCAGCACTCCTATTATATTTTCCTGTGATGAGTGGATTCTGTGGTAGGAGTTCCATCATTCAGAGTGAGTGTGGCTGTAGGGAACAGAGGTGTGGGTGCCGGTTTGGCGCTAGCCATGTCAAACTTCTCAAGGATTTATCGGTTGAATCTATGTTGAGACAACAACAGACCCTTGTTTGTTGGGATGAGTTCAATACCAAGGAAGCAGTGTGGCGTTCCCATGTTCTTAAGGAAAAATCTATTGGAAATGGAGTGAATAAAGTTGTGTAAGAATTGGGCATCATTACCTGTTAGCAAAAGATCATCAACATAGACCAAGAAGTAGGCAATGATTGGACCTGAGGTATATATAAACAGGGAGAGGTCACTCTTGCTGGTAGTGAAACCAGGGGATGTGATGAAAGCTTTGAGACCATCATGCCATGCACGAGGTGCTTATCTAAGACCATAAATTGATTTGTGAAGTTTGCACACATGATTTGGATATTGTTTATCTCTGAGTCCTGGAGGCTGAGTCATGTAAACTTCTTCCTTGAGTGATGCTTGAAGAAATGCACTGTTTACGTCTAATTGATGCATATGCTATCCTTTTCCCAAGACAATAGTGAGAATTAGTTTGATGGATTGAGGCCGAACAACTGGTGCAAGGTTTCTTTGAAATCTACCACTGGGCATTGAGTAAAGCCTTTAGCCACTAATCGTGCTTTGTATCTAGCTGTAGTACCATCATGATTTCTCTTGATATGAAACAACCATTTTCAGATATTATGATTCACTGGTGGTGGCACAAGTGACCATGTACCATTTCGAATTAAGGCATTGAGCTCTTCGGAAATGGCTTGTCTCCAATGAGAATGTTGCATGGCTTGTCTGATACTAGAGGGCTCCAAATTTTCAGAAGTGGATAGAGAGATGTATGGTAGAATTTTTTGTTTGGTTTAAAGATGTTGTTTTGAGATCTAGTAACAACATGATAGCGATCATTGTTTTCTCCTGAAGTGTTGGGAGTAACAATATGATTGGTTGAAAGAGATGTTGCAGCAATAGGATCATTACCTGATGCAATACCTGAATGCAAGGGTGCCTCTTGAGGGATTGCACAAGATGTGGGTGGAGTAGTGAGCACGGGTGGCAGGGATGGATGCAGGTGCACAAGGCTGTATTTGGTTGGGGTAGGTTAAGAGGTAGGATAGTATGTGGTTTTTGTGGGATGGACTGTGTATGTGAGCAAGTGAAGGGTTTCGGTTGTATCAAGGATGTATATGGAAAGTGGTTATCATGGAAGACAACATGGCGAGATGTGTAGATTTATTGGTTGTAGGATCTAAGCAACGATAAGCATATTGAGAGGGTGAGTAGCCTACAAAGACAAATGGAATAGATTTAGGTTTGAGTTTATTATGGTTTCAACCAGGGTAAACATAAACATCCAAAAGAGTGAAGATGGCGAATGTTTGTTTGGTGATGAAGGGTGTGATAAGGTGATTGATTGCATTCTAAGAGTGGGTGTTGGTAGTCTGTTGATTAAGTAGGCTCCTGTGTTGAATGCAAAATGACCATAGTTGAGATGGCAGGTTGGCATAATTCAGTAGGGCTCTAGCGGTTTCAACTATGTGATGATGCCTTCTTTCAGCAGAGGCATTTAATTCAGGGGTGTGAGGTGGTGATGTGTAGTGGGATATACCATTAGAGGAGAGATAGGATTTTAGTTTGATGTATTCCCCACCATTGTCAGAATATAGAGAAATGATAGGCAAATTAAAATATTTTTTAACAACACTTTTGAATTTAGGAAAAATAATAGAGACATCTGATTTATTTTTCAATGGATATAACCAAATATATTTCAAAAAATGATCAACAAAAATTAGATAGTATAAGTAACCATCTAATGACCTAATAGGAGCTGGCCCATACATCTGAGTAAATAATCTCAAGCGGCCTAGTGCTCTTAATACTTGATATAGTGAACGGCAACCTATGACTTTTTGAGATACATGGTTTATTGATGCTATATGTTTTATTGGATAATATTTCCCTTGACTCAGCCTCACGTGGATCAAGCATTCAACGATATTAATGTAAATGATTGTAGGTCAACTATGAGAAGAGAATAAAATCGTTGTCGTTGAATGCTTGATTCACGTGAGGATTAGTCAAAGGAAATATTATTCAATTGTTCACATATAAAGATGCATCATGTATGCTCCATTGTTCCTCCCAGGAGAGTTCAAGTGCTCGTGCTTTTTTCATATTTGTTGTACATGTATAATATTAATGCCTCCCAAGAGAATACAAGTGCCTCATAAAGATGCATCATGTATTCTCCATTGTTCCTCCCAAGAGAATACAAGTGCTCGTGCTTTTTTCATATTTACGTATACATGTATACTGCTGCAAAGTAGAAACAATGGGAGAGTGAGTTGGAAAACAGTAAAATTTGATATTAAACTAATGAGTCCGTTCTATTATGTGTATAGTATTATTGACTAATATACAACAACAATCTTGTCTTGTCTATTGTTAATCTTAATTTAAGGATAATCAGAATATTAATGCCTTTTCAGACGGATTTAGCTCACCAGAATCCTTTTACCATTGCTTTGAAGAACTTGGGCTGTAAAATTTCAGATAAAGAGACCGGTATTTTCTGATTATAAATCTCTCGTCACTGTTTCAAGTTTATTATCTTTTTATATATTAAAAATATTCAATCATCTGTTATTTAAAATCAGCAGATGTTTCGGTCAAAATTAGCACGGCTACAAAAATATTAACTCCTTCACAAATAGAACAAGAATATCATGAATGGATATTAGAAATGCACAGAAAATATGATGACGAAGCTGATGCCGGTGAGGATAAGCCAGTTATAGTTGTCAATCCAGCGAACAAGGAAGCACTTGGCATTTCTGAAGATGGTATGGCTAACAAAACTTTGATGACAGTTGCTTCTATTTATGATTGTTGCTTTGTGGCAGTTCTATTTATGATATGGATGGATATTAAACCAGTTGCACTAGACTAGTCTCAATGTAGTGAAAATTTAAAAATTTATATATTTACTGCTCTTAGACTAAATCGTATCTTCCTTTTTCTCATTCTATTTTTCTTACTCCTATGAAGTCATTAGAGTTCATCGGGTTCTGAAGAGAAAGGAGAAGTCTTGGTGTCATGGACAAAAAATTAAAGTGTTAAGGGGAGCATGTTCAGGGTTTCACTACAGCGATGTTTATGCAACCATAGAGTACTTTTTGCTTGAAGGTTTTGAAGGAGACCTGGGTGGTAAGATTCCCGAATGTAGCACATAAAGTAAAGCATAACCTTTTCTCTTTGTTTTTATAATTAACCTAGAATGAAATAGAATATAAAGGTTGTTCCATCCCATATCTCCCAATTAGAGGTAAATAAGAAGGGGAGTGTTGAACAAAATGCAATGAGATGTATTTAAACAATCCAGATTATAGAATTTATTATAATTCCATTTCATATCATTCAATATTAGTCAATACTTAATTGTACCATAAATAAAAGAGAAATTAGTATTAATAAGTGAAAAAAAGTGGAAACCTGTTTTCTTTCTTTTCTAATGCAAAACTATAAGCAAAAAGAGTCATTTTGGTAATGAGTGAGGGTATGCATAAACTTTTTTTTGACAAGTGAGATATTCTTTTTCTGTCATCAAGATTTTAACATAACACTATAAATTAAGCTTTGACTGAAAAGTTAATTAGAGCTGACCACTTTCAATGTTCTTTTTTTTTTTTGTTAATAGGAGAAGCTCGGATCATATGCAGGTTCGTTGTACATATTTTTGCAAAACTCTGCCTACTAAAATCCTATAAATTTGTCTATATTCACTGTGCGTTGCTTGATTTTACAGGCCAATAGATATCCCAGAGGATAATGGGTGCTCTCTTGATGTCAGTAATGAAGAAAACCCCACCTTGAATATCGGTAGCTCTTTTTCTTTACCTATAAGCGTGATCGACACCGAAAAGGTTAAATTTTGTTGTATATTTGTTTTATACGGTGGAAAAGCTATATAATTTCTAACTTCTAAGCAATACGTAGCAGCTTGTAGCTGTTGATAATATTAAATGGAAGGATCAACTTAAAAAGATACAACAGAAATTGCCTGCTTCCATTGACTCGCCAGGCACAAACCAGTATAAACGAAAGCAGGTTGATGTGGTAAGTATTTTATTTGGAGGTAGATTGCTTCATTTTAAGTATGAGACTAATTTCTATGCACTGACAATGTAATTTTTTGTTACATGCATCCGACCAAATATTTGTTATAATTTGATTGGATCCATGTGTAATTTTTTTTACACTGTCAGTGTATACAAATCAATCCTTTAAATATGAGTTGAATTCTCATTCCTCCCGTGGACATGGTATCATCAAAGTTTATTCCTGGTAGTTTTTTTGTTTTTTTATATATTTTTTATTATTTAGATTAGATTTGAAATGATAATCTGTCATCAAACGACGCCAATTTGTCTTATAAAAAGGGAAATGTTAACAATATTTGTCTAAAAAAATGATATTGATTTGTTCAGTGTCTATAATTAGCGTGTCTGGTGCCTGTGTAAATAATTAATATACATTATGTTACATTCATGAATGAAAGCTACTTTCTTCTCTTGTAAACAAGGGTCTTGTGAAGAGTTGAAACATCTCAATTTAAGAGCAACGAAAGCAAATATATGTGTGTGTGTGTGTGTGTATATATATTTTGCTACATGTCATATGCCACGACATAAAATAAGTCACATTTCCCTTCAAAAAAAAATAAAAAAAATAAGTCACATTTAATTATTTAATAAATTACTTGAAGATTTCATCTACTTTAACTCAAGCGAGATAAAAATTATGAGAAATTGAACAGTTAAATTTTTCAAGGACCTTTTAAAAATCTTCATTAACCTTCGAAAATTGCATGATTTCATTATCACAAGTTAAGTCTATATTATTTAATTTAATTCTAATTGAAGGATATATTATAAGTTGTAGTTTGCCTTTGTAAATTATTGTTTTGAGTGTCATGTAATGAAATATAGTGCCTTGGTGATTTTATCTGCTAGGTGGACTCAATCAGCGCCGACAAAAGAATGACAGTGAAACGTATTCATTGTGCTTTGAAGTACAAACTTCTAACTAATGACCAATGTCAAGAGCTTGATGTGAGGTATGCTGGCTATAGATATTTGTTCATAACTCTGTAAGACTATAACATGTATCTCCTTCACAAAACTATAACATGGAAAATACTGTGAAATTTTAACTTCCTGTTTTTCTACTTCTGATCAAGAATGTTTACTTTTGTATGTAATTGTTCAACAAATGATTTACTGTACAGGGTTGGTTCTACCTTTCCATCCTTAGCCATTGCATGTTATGACATCCATGACAATCGAGCACCTTTTAAACAAATTCCAGATGATGTGACTGTTGAACTTCAGGCAGCAAAAGACCTGTACTTCAAAGTGCATGGAGCAAAGACTCGTCTCTCATTTGATAAAATGACTTTAAAAATTATGGTATGCATAATGTTTACTTCTTCAGTCTTATTAATTGAAAAATAAATAACTATTGTATTGTTTTGGAATGTTTAACACAGGATGCAATGATTACAAGTAGTGAACTGGACAAGATAAGGCCTAGCTATAGAACTACTTTAATTATTGCTTCAGAAAATGTTCCATTTTCAGTATCTTTTCCGTGTCGAGGTGATTTTGATTGATTTGTGTCTTTCATTCATCAGGAAATAAATTAGTTTTCAGTGTTGTTTATTCTTATGCTTATTATTTGTTTTGTATTCAGTTTCTCCTGGTTATCTCGAATATGCTAAACTGAAGCCTAATATAAGAGAAGACCAACTACTTCCGGGTTTCATTTTCAAGGAGTTAGCATTTGAGGTATCTCAAAATTAAATATATTGATGTACATTTTGTCTTTATCTGATTCATTTGTTTTAGTTCATTCACTTATGGATGCTGTGACCTAAGAGTAACATTATATGGGAGGGCTGTGTTCATTCACTTATGGGTGCTGTGACCTAAAAGTAATACTATATGGGAAGGTTGTGTTTGGAAATTTAGTTCCAAATAAAATGTTTGACGAAGTTTAAAATTATAGATCAATGCTTCAGCTGCTGAATTCTACAAATGTTTCAAGATACAAAGAAAATGATTAGACAAGAGAAAGCCAAATATTTTAAATGGTATATGGATTAAATGGTGTTATTGGACAAGAGAAATTCCAGGGAAGATTCAATCAAATGTGTAGATGGTGATATGATAAAAAACAAAACAAAACTATTGAATGGTATATGGATTAAATGGTGTTATTGGACAATTTGTTCTTTTGAATCAATCAACGGTTTCTGTCAGTATATGCTGCAATGCCGATCTTGTAGGTCAAAGCTTTGTGGCAATTTTCTTGTGGTGTTTTTCCCCTTCTAGAGTTCTAGTTTACATCGTTTTTTATCACACAAATGTTTACTTGGTGTTTTTAATATACATATGATTGCTTGATTTGTTAGTTAAATAGTAATAAAAAAGAAAAGGCAAGTGTGTGTAGGCATATCCAAACATCAATTTTTTTAAGAAAAAAATCTGAAGTTGTGTAGGTATACCATTTATGAAATTTTGAATCTCTAATACTTTTGTAAGTACATATTTCCTTTTATAAATTTAAATTTGATTGCTAAGTATTTCATTTTCACTCGCATTCTTCCTTTAATCATTATGTACTCATGGAAAACAATTTGGTTTGGTTGATCTTAATAAAATTGTTCCTATGTTTTTTTAATTCTTTGTATGGACAATTACATGCTAATATCTATGTAAAACTACAAACACACTCACAGCCACATATTTGTGTTTCTAACTTTGTCAAATTAAGTTTCTGTAACATTTGCATAACCCAATATTTCTATTTGACATATTTGATTGTATTTTTATTATCCAGATGTTTGATACATATAGAAACCATGTGTCTGAAGGCGTGGAGGTTAATATTTTTTTGGAAGGATTTGAAAGGTTAAATAATTGCAGTACTGTATACAAGGTAATGTTTTCTTACAAACTCGAGTATACTGGGATAAATATTTCGCATTGATGGTTGTACTTGGACAAACATATATGTAGGGAAATATATGTATATATCCTCATATCAATATATGCATGAACTTTTGTTTCCCTGTTTTTTCCTCATGTGTTAAATGAAAATTCTGATCTACAGGTGGATGATAAAGGAAAAATTGATCTTGGTGGTCAACTAAAGTTAACAGCAGGTTTTGGAGAAAATGGTAAGTTTCTTTTAAATATGATGTTACATATGCTTACAATTTGTTTGATTCATGGTCAACTAAATATACTCTCAACCTTAGCTACAGATCTAAATTTTCTGCCTATGTTACTTACCATTTTTCTCTTTAACTTCAAATTGTTACACAGTGATGTAGGTTAAATTTGTCAGAGGTTGTGGGCATGATGCCATGACTAGTTTATTATTTAACTTTACTTCATGGTTACAAATTGTAACATTGTTACATCTTTTCTCATCATCTAATCTGTTTGATTCATGGTGCAGCATCCATATCTGTTATGTTCGAAGGTGAACCAAAATTCAGGCAGGAGTTTTCACTTGCACGAAGAATCTTGCGAATCGCATCTGAGGTTATTTTTTTAAAACAATTGGTAGAACTATTGTGTATTTACTTATATTTTAACTGCTGTATTGTGTTCAATTTCAGGTGCCTGATTTTTGTGCCACTGGTGGTCAGCTGGAAAACATTGAATTTGAAATTGTCAATGCTGATGGAGATGTAGATATGAAGATTCATAATGACGATCAAGAATGCCAGTTTCATATGCTTACAATTAAATCGGGCCTTTCTAATGCAGATGAATCTATACGGTACACTTTTAAGCATGGACGCTGTACAGTTCCATCTATTCGTGTTCCAGAAATTGAGGGGAGTTTTTGCTTTGAAGCTTCATATTCGCAGTATACAGAGCTATGTCTGATTCGAAAGGTTATATTTTCTTTTTATCTTTAACAAAGTTTTGGCAGTTTTGAATTATAATTGGTGAGATATGTCTGCAGGTTCAAGTAATTAAAATGTCCAATGTGAAAGATGTTGCACAACATCTATCCCCGGATAAGAATACTTTTCCCCTGAAGGAACTATCAACTCTTACTCATGACAATAATTTAATGATCTCTGTCCTAAATAGCGATGGCAAGGTATCAAATTTGAATTATGCTTTGCTCAAGTTTATTCTCAAATATAAATTTAAGCCATGACTGTGATTCGTTATGCTTCAAAATTCATGATATAAATTTAAGGCACAACTGTGTTTCGTCATGCTTCAAAATTCATGATAACAACAAACTTGTTAGGTGATAGCTTGAGATTGAATTTATGTTTTTCTGAAATGCCTTCTCACTTGAGATTGCGAAGGATGAAACTATGTTAGGTGATTGATGTTGATTTTAGAAAATTATTTGTTCGTTGTTTATTATGTCTTTTCATTAAAGTTCAATTTTTTGCCTCCATTTGACTCTGTCTTAATGTGCTTCTACACAGAAATTTGACGACATTTGCCAACTTGGTCAGAAAATTAATGAATATGAAGATTATCTTAAAAAATTTAATGACCAAGAGGATGAGACTCAGAAAGAGCTGTTGATGTTGCAAGGTTCTCTTTCTCTCCCCCCGTCTCTAGTCTTTTTTTAACTGTTATTAATTAAAGATAGGACAAAAAGGTCCTGATATTGTTCATTGAATGGGAATTTTTTCATTTGATGTCATTCTGTCTTACGATGTTTTAGCAATTATCAAGTGAAGATTAAACAAAAAGTGTGCATTTATGAATGCAACTAGTTTTAGTCCGTTACCACATTATTATACTTAAGGAATGGTGTGTTTTGTTTTTTGGAGTATAATGGCGGCAATGAGGTTTTAACTTAGGACCCAAACCCTTCACCACTAGACCAATTCAAATGGCTTAAATAACATGTTTTGTTGTTTGTGTATCTTTTCTATTTCACAGATAATGTTCAACATTATCAATTAGGCAATGCCGACTTGTTGTTTGCCACCACCAAAGAAGAAATGACTACAAAAATTAAAAACATGGAAAACTCAGCAGCTTCTGTCCTATGTAGTCTCTCTGCACGTGAAAAGCAACAGAATCACTTCTTGGAAGATATAATTGGGGTCGTTGCCCTCCTTGGTTCTGTTCAGAGTCCTGAGCTTAGCAGGTTTGTCAAGTTTATCACCTTTTCCATCCCTGCCAACCAAGAAAGAAAACAAATACTCTAAACAATCTTCAATCTTGCATTTCATTATCATTGGTAAAGGATAAAATTCTTGGTTCTATAGTGTGATTGTAGTTGTAGCCAATGTAATTATGATGATGTGGTGGTTGCAATGCACTTGCAATTATGCTGTTTGCACTGAACATAATATTCCATCATTAGTTAGCTCCACAAATGATATGTCCCCTGTATCACTCGCTCACCAACAATGAATCTTTCGAGGTCTATTTTGCTTTTGAACGAGTTCTTAATTTTTTTTACAGAATGTTAGCGGAATATCTTGGTGAAGATCAAATGCTAGGTGTTATTTGTAGATCTTTGGATACTGCAATTTCTCTTGAAAAGTATAAACAAAATGGAGAAATCGATTATGTGCATGCTTTGAATGCTGCTGAAGCAGCTAGTCTTGGAAAAGCTATAAGCAGACGTTTTCATGTTATGGGTTTTGAAGATATAAGGTAATGTGGAGTTTCAGGGGTCACCATGACTGTAATTTTGATTATAATATGAAATGAATAAGATTAATTTTATAGATGTTTTTTTTGAGGAAAAACTATGGGACAAGGCTTTATGACTAGGTTCTTTTTTGAGAAAAAAAACATCATGCAAACAATGCTTCATTTGACAGGCCATACAGGGGGAACTTGCAAAATGACTCTCAGAGAAAGCTTGCATTGCCCGATCCAAAGTTATCAAATAGAACGCCAGAAGGCTTTATGGGTTATGCGGTTAATATGATTGAGCTGAACACCCATCACCTACAGGCAAGGACAGCATCGGGCCATGGGCTCCGCGAGACCGTTCTATTTAGCCTTTTCAAGAAGCTCCATGTTTACAAAACAAGCGAGAGTATGATGGCTGCTATTGAATGCATAGAGAATGGTGCTGTCTCATTAGATGGTGGCATTATAAGAGAAAATGGAACTCTTTCTCTTGGCTTTGGGTATCTATCCTTTTCTCTTTTCTGTCTGTGAGCATGTGATGACTTATAGGTTGTGCATATTTACTCTCAATTTTTATGCATCTCAATGAACTCGTGTGTTTGGGCAAACTTATTATCTCATGACATAAACAGATTACAGGATGTATGTATTTGAAAGAGTATAAAAAAATAGTTTATGATGTGTTACCACTGCACAAGAATTAATACACACACAGTGAATGAAAAATGACAGAATCAAAGACGTATATTAGAATGTACAATTTTGAAGGGGTAAATTTTAAGCTATTTTGTCTTCTGTGTTCCAACTGAACAGATAACCAGTTGTATTTTAGGCTCTAAATACTAATACAATAGGTTTTTATGGTTATTTTCGGGTATAGAAGGGAAGTGAAGAAAAAAAAAGGAATAATTTAATTTTGTAAAGATATTTAAATTTTTATTTAGATCTATTAAGAAATGGGCCTTTAAATGTCTGACTTTTTACATTTTATGATAGTTCTGCATTTCTTTGATTATGTTTTATATTCGTATTTGTATTATGTATAGGTTTTGAGTATAAATATCCATCTAACTATTCTGTTTTCTAGGAATCCTTACATATATTTTCCTTGTGGGAACAAGATGGATATTCCTCCAGAAGCTACGCAAATGTTGAATCAGATTGAAAAAAAGAAAGCATTACTACTGAAGATTGAAAAAGGTAGAAAAACAGTATCTAAACATCTGAAGAAGTCTCGAGAAAAGTTCAAGAAAAAAGAGTTGAGATATAAAAAACATATAGATACAACAATGAAGTCTTTTGCCGAGGCATTGAAACAAAATCCAGAGATTGGGACACCTATGCTAGACTTAGGAGATTGATGTGTTTTGTTTTCTATGCTTTTGTTCATTGAGCTTAGAGCTTTGGATAGTGTGCTTTTATGTGGAAAAAGTGGAGTTTTCGGGGGGCCTGTGGCCGGCGTTCAATGACTTGAGAGGAATATAACAGGTTTTGGTTACTGCTATAGGTTAACAGATATTGATTGTCTAAAATGCTGTCGATTAAACTTTTAATCTCCCTGATTTGGTTGGATTTATACTCAATTTACTTTTATTACAAATATGTTGAAGTTGATGTCTCTCACATTGCCTGAAACGGTATCGGTTAGACTCTTAATCTCACTAATTTGATGAGTTTCATGGTCAATTTGCTATTAAATAATCCAATTGGATTGGTCTGATAGTGTTGTTCTTACCATGTCTCAGGTTCGATTTTTTTCGATATCAATTTTGATGAGCTAGTTTAAGTTATTAAAAAAAATCTATTAATTATATTAACAGCTCTTTCTGAGTCTCATCCTTTGGTACACGAAATATACTCACTCTATTCTAAAATAAGCGTCATTTCACACATGAAATAAGCGGATCGAGAATGGAAGATAAAACGGTGTTGTAATGGGATATGTGAGAGACACGTTGGGAGAGCATGCAATAGAATTCGTTGATAGCAGCAGCAAGGAGCTTGATTGTGAAAGGAGAACAATATTAAGGCTTTGTTTGTGAGTTTGGAGGGGAAGGGAGAGAAAAATTTGGGAAAAAACTAAAAAATTGTATTGGAGCAGAGTTTTGAATTGTTTATATGAATTCTTCAAATTTAATATATATTGTTATATTTTTTTTTTTAAATTAAAAATATAGTAATCATATGCATTAATTTATCATTCTCTAAACAAACTACTCTTTTAATTTTTTTAAAAGATTTCTTCATTTTCCCTCATATTTTCCACCCCTCAAAGTCTTTCCTTCATCTTCCCTTCAAACTCGCAAACAAAGTCTAAGAGGATTTCAACATGAGCAAGGCAAGAATGTATGAACGAAGAGGAAACAAGTTGTTGATGTTGATGGGAATAATAATAACAATAGAAAAAACAGCACTACCACAAATCAAAAGCATGATATTTTGTTTCCTGCATTTAGAACATAGCTATTTATTTTAAATTATAATAGATAGATTATAAAGGGTAAAATCTATTTATTTTAAATTATAATATGTTATAAAGGGTAAAATCCTTTTTATTTTAAGCTATAAGTTAGTCCTGAATTTTTTATTTGAAAGGGAAATGGACTGAACTTTGCCATTACTTGTTGACTGATCTGTATATGCAAACGTGTTAGCATTATGACTATGTTTGACAAGATACATTTTTTACTTATACTTTATAAGTTCATATGATTAAAATCATAGGGGTATTACAAACAAAAAAATTGACTAATTTTGGATTTTTAAGGGACTTCTTACGGGACTCTGCTCTTAAAAATTTAAAATTTTATCGTTTAGACTTATTTTTCAATTTTTTTTTTAATTTTTCATATTCTCAGAAAAATCTAAAAAATTTTGCATTAGTTTTATTTGATTTTTAGAATTTTTTGGTGGTATTTTTATGATTTTATTTGACAGGTTTTTAACATTTTTTTGTTGTTTTCAAAAGTAAAACTCAAAACTACTGAAATGTGAGAGAGTCTGATGGCTAATTATACATAAGAATTGTCCGAATTATAAAATCCGAAATAGTGAAACATGAATCCGGATTTTAAAATCTGGATTGTACAAGGGTATTTTTGGAAAATTTACAGGACGCGTTAGTCATGTATAAGGTGGGAAAAGTAATACTTTTAATTCATTACTTTGATATTTTTATTTTATTTTAAGGACACTACTTTGATTTTTTTTGACAAGAGGACACTACTTTGATTGTTATTGGTATATTGAAACACATTTCATTTTCCCAAAACTTTCCATGAATTTGTAAAAAGTACTGGCTCATATATAGATACAAGCCTTGGTATAAGTCGAGTAAGCTAAGATAAAATTGTTTTTATTAATCAACTAGGTAGAATTTTTGTGTTTATGTTTGGTTGGAAGAACAATCGAATAATATCTGTTGCAAAAAATGTTTTACTAGAGGTTAGTATGTAGGAAGTTCTATAGTTGATGATATCTAATGTCGTTAATACTGTTTGCAGCCACAAAAGAACAATTGAATAAAATTGTTTTTATTAATCAACTATTAATTCTAATTATAATATTAAATTGAATAAAATAATATTTATTAATGAGCTGTAAATTAGAAACAACGGGCCGTGATAGATTGAGCCATTTTTCATAATAAGTATGTTGAGAGATCCATCTACCTATTGATGCTTATATATATATATATATATATATATATATATATATATATATATATACACACACTATCCCATTGTATATATTGACTATCTCATTAGGTTTATTCTACACTCTCATTCTAAAGGTATTCGGAAGGGAGAGAAGAGTTCTCAACGTCTACAAATCTTCTCTCATGATTGTATCTATCTTGCAAGGTACACGTTTATATGTATATCTATAATTCATGGCTAACTGTCAAAATTTATAACAATTAGTATCATAATCAAATGGATACAAATTATGACTTTTGGTAATTTAGTAATTCACGACTCTTTAAATATTTGAAACGTAGTAGAAAATTGAGAGCATGAATTGTGAGGATTACGGGGTTCTTTTGAAACATGGAAAATAACTCCACATGTCTTAATCATGGCAATGGATAACTCTTGTGTTTGATTAAACCTTGAGACAATTGGTTTACGGTATTATTTTATCTAAAGTTTTTCCTTTTAAAGAAGCACAAATATCCTGTCAAGAATTTTGAGATACAACTTGCTGTGTTTTCTTGTTCAGCAAATATATATAATTTTGAGATTTATTGATACTCTCAAAAATTACTATTAAGTCAAGAATAATTTGATTATCATAGCAAATATATTCTTGATTTGTGGGTTTTAAAATTTTGTTTTCTCTATGGAATTCAATTTCTGCATCGTTAAAGCTTTGTATTCCTTACGTTGTTATAATAGCAAATGCTTTTATATGGAAGAATTGTTGAATTTTATGGATTTAACGTTTTTCATAGCAAAAAGAATGGGTAAGAGTCTAGGGGAAGAAATCATTGCTGCGTTTGAAATGCGTACAACAATCGTGGAATGTTCTCATCAAGACTCCCTATTTTGTCAAGAGACACATGCAGATGGTCATGCAGTCTGACGACCAAGTCATCATAACGATTCTCTCCATACATGACAACGTCCCAACACTAAATCCAATAGGAAATATGTTTTTCAAAGAGCCAATTGGAATCTTTTCATATGTTCATTGCAATGGTGTTTTCTGTTTGCACGACTGTATGGAGGATCAAGACGACTTAATTTTGTGGAGAGAGGTCCAACTTCTTCCCCAACCTTCTTATAACATTGTCGTTGATGAAGATGAAGAAGCATTTATTGGTTTCGGTGCTGATCCCAACACCAATGAATTCAAAGTCGTCAAAGTCAGTATCCATTGTCCTTTACGTTGCTCTCGGTCTAGTTCTTTTTCACTTGCTGAACTTTATAATCATAGCACTAAATCATGGACCATTATCCCTTTACATGTCCCTCCTTCAGAAACTATCATATATCACGGTCATAGACATTTTAACATGTACAATACTCTTGTTAATGGTGTTTATCATTGGCTTATAGGCCCTAACTATGATGATCATGATTTTAACATTCTCTGCTTTGACTTCCACACGAATCAGTTTCAACTACTCGAGTCTCCAGTTCGATATAGTCCTATCCATCATGACATTGCGGAGATTAACGGTTCCCTTGCTTATGTTAATAAAATATTTGACCGTTTTGATTCAATTTATGAAATTAGAATTTGGGTTAAAGATCAACAAGGTTGGGTCAAGAAATACAACATTAATGTTTCACTTGATTGCCGTCTTGATATTGAACGCGTTCTTTCAAAGGGGAAGGATGATGTTCAAGTCCTTGATAGAAAGTTTCAACAAGATCTAATGAAGATATACGATAAAGATTGCAACTTGCTTCACCAATTTAAATGTAATCTAACGAGTGATTCGTGGATTCATGAGTATGTGCAAAGTATAGTTCCCTTGTCTACATAATTACGACACAAACCGGGACATGATTTTAGTTTTATATTTCTTTGGAGGGATGATTCAGTATTTATATATGCTTTATTATTTTTTGGTTACATATTATTAAGTGTAATGCATAATATATTTCTTATTTCTACACAAACTGGGACATTATATATTATTTTTCAGATACTTTAAAGTTTTGTTGGACCCAATTTCTATTCTATTTTTTTTTTTTTTTATATTTAATCGTTCTGAAGAATTGATTTGTAGAAATTGTTGAAGTTAGTTTAAAATTGTTCAGATTAGAAAAAGTTGTGTAGTTAAAGTGTTTTAAATTGTGGTTGCGGTTAAGTTATGATTGTTAACGTTGGGGGAAAATTGCAATGCTGCTGTTATTGCGTCTAACATGATTGCAGAAACCCAACAATCCTTGAATGTGTGGTGAAATTGCAACCACAATTGTCTCTCCTATGGTAAAGAAGAAGAGGTAGTTTAACACTGGATTAACATGGCAAAGGAAAATATGGAAAAATTTGGAAGTGCATGGAAAAAGCTCTCTGGTTTATTATGATGAGAAATAGATTATATTACATACTTTTTGGTATTCTTCCCTACAATGGTGTCACAATTATAGGCAAAATCAAGAAGCTTGATCAAAAAGCATAAAACAAAAAACATGGGTATATTATTGAAGGCATATAATCTAATAGAAGGTAAACTAAAAGCAAACGTATATAGTTCTTTAATTAGAAAACTGGAAAGCATGTAATCTAATAGACCTCTAGGCTCTAGCAACCCATCCATCCATCCATAAAGAAGATCCTTTGCTCCATCCTTGTTCTGCAAGTTATAGTTCCATAAGGAATGTAACCATTGTCTTCGTCTGGTAACTTCAATGCTTCATGAAACAAACCCACTTTAAATAGTTCATTCATTATAAAAACGAACTGGAGTAATATATTTCCTTTGTAGGTTGGTAAAATACCAATTTTCAACTATTTCTGCAATCTCATTAACTCTTCCAGTTTATATAAGTAGAAAGATTAGGTCTGGAACCACCTTTTATCATCACAGGCACAGCTACTACACTTAGCGTATCTCACCTCTCGTTCGGTAACTAAATTAGGAGCATAAATATTTGGTTAAATGTAATTGAATGCATACTGATTGATCTCTAAAGGAGGAACACCAATGCTTCGATCAGTGTATTTTCACGCCTCGAGTTATCTAAACAAGCTAATCGCTTCTTTAATAAATCGACCAGCAATGCAATATCCATAAATTAGATGATGATGTGTGACACAATCAGACTCGATCTTGTTAACAATCATTTCAAAATATAAACCATAGCCTTGGTTTACAAGTCTATCTTTGCACAGCCTGAATATGATTTTCTTATCCAACAAAACGACAAGAAAATCTGTTTCATGTAATATATATTAATAATACTTGTCTCAACAATTGTGTGGCTCTTTGCGTTTCTCTTCTATGACATAACTCATTCATTTGAATCTGACAACTATCAAGGTCCAACTGAAAACCCTTGAGTATGATGTAATGGTAAAACAACGTTGCTTTATAACTCTCTCCTATTTGACTTAAACCTTTTAAAAGATCATTCAAAGTGGTAGTTCTAGGACGATGACCGTGTTGATGATTTTATTACGGAAAAGAGAGAAAGGTGTTGAGATGTTACCTAATTCAGAGTGGCAAGCATCAACCAAGTATGAGTATCTGGGAAAAGATAAAGCTCATGGGATTGAGATTCCAATTGTTGAACAAGGCGAGGAATAGCGATGTAGCAGCGTAGATTGAGAAGGGAAGAGAAAACGTTGTTGTAATGAGATATGTCAGAGACACGTCTAGAGAGCAGGATATTGAATTCATTGATAGCAGCACCCACCATGGAGATCGATTTCTTTTGCAGGAGAAACAAGGTAAGAGGTTTTTAGTGGGGACAAGGTAGGAATGTATGAACGATGAGAAATAGAAACACGATCACCAAAACCAACACATCTTCGTAACTTTGACAACATTGTTACCCAAAATCAATCTAGTATGGGAGCATTGTTTTATGGAACAGTGCTTTACTGTTCCTTCGTTCCGATCAGTTTGTTATTTAGTCCATTTTTATAGTAACAAAAATGACGACTAGATAGTGTCGGAATGGAAATGAGTCGCATGGAAAGCTCAACTCGACTCGATAAGAATTTGTTTAACTTGACATTCAGCTTGAGTTTAACACAAACTTTTTTTGCAGTTCGAGTTTGGCTCATTTAAAATTTATGAATAGTTCGGTTCAACTCTTTAGGTTTAGTTCGTTTGTTCGAATCACATCACTTAAAAGCAACAAATTTGACTGCGTAAATTTTTTTATCTGAGATTTCCTATTGTCGATCATTGGAAGATCTTTCGTTTTGGACCATGTAAAATAGCTTAAATGTGACGTGGCGACTCGACTTTTCTTTGTTATTATTTTTTTTGTCCACATGTTATTTTTATTTTATTCAAAATGAGTGTCGTTTTAACCAATTGCACACAGATTATAGAATGGAATAAAGTAGTCAAATATCATATCAATTTTACTAAAATAACCTTACTTATAAGAAAAAGACAAACTTAAATTTGCATTGAAAATTGTGTGAGAGAAAAGTTAGAGTATTTATTGAGGGTAAAGTTGGAAGAAAAAATTAAAGTTAAAGTGACATTCATTTTAAAACAAATTTTTTTGGCTAAAGTGACACTCATTTTAAAACGGAGGGAGTGCATCTTATTTTAAGGTGATGTGTTTTGTTTCGTGTATTTTGGAGTAAAGTATCTTCGCGAGAAAATTTGATTACAGATTATGTTCATGTTACTTGTGCTCCAAGAAGTGTGTGGTTCTAGAAGCTTGCCTATGCTGGTTTAATGTTGTTGTATATTTGAAGTAATTTTGCATATGGCAGATTGTAGCTGAAAATATAATATTAGTCCGCTGTTTTTGTTTAGCCCGTATGAAGAAAAGCCCATGCTTACTATGAGTATATAAGGAAGACTCAACACTTGAGAAGATTATTGAAGCCATCATTTGAAGAAGAGTCGTTAGGGTTTCGTGTCTTTGTATATCTCTCTATGTGTCGTCATTAATACATAGAGATGGTTTATTTAGTTGAGTTGTAAAAACTATCGAAGTAGTAAAATATTGTTCCCACAAGGATTGTTTTTAATCTCAACAATTCAAGTACGTTATTAAATAGGATGTATAAAGGTTCTTTTGTTTTGTCACTAGGCAGTTGATTGGTTTGATTGGATAAAAGTAACGACATAAAATAAAGATTGGTTTTAAAGAATAAGAGAGAGATGAGATCATGTATTTCGAATCATCTATGTTTCCCTAATTGGTATACTGCACCTATTCTTGTAAATGATTTTCTAGTTCCACGATAGTTAAAAAAAAATAGTCTCAATCAATCCCTTGAGTTAAGACCCTCTTCTCAAACTACAACCCCTAATTTTTTAGGTGGTCTAATAATCTTTGAAGGGTTTAAGTACGTTAACATAATATCACTAATAAACGATTATTCATTCCTAGACTAACCATGTTTATTAGAACAATTCAATTAGGTCTAAGTCGAAAGCTATGGTCAATAGTCATTCATTCTCACTAAATCATGTTTATATTTTATCAGGATATAAAAAGCATTAAGAACAATTGAATTGAATAAAAACTAGATTGTCATTCACAATAAATAGAGTTTCACAGCAACATGGATCAATTGAGTTTACAAATAGCATAATCAATGAAAAAATTAAAGCATACATAAACCGGTAAAGAATGGAGGAAATCGCCCCGTTCTTCAGTCTCTAGGTCTATAAATCGCACTTTCTCGCTCCAGAATTCGTAACCCTTGTCTTCATAATAGACTTCAGCTTAAATAGGCTCAAAAATTCGCCCTAAATCGTGACACGTTTTCACTTTTATAACAATTAGGGTTTCACCAAATCGTGTCACGTTTTTTCCATCATGACACATTTTCCTTGATGTCGAGAGCATGTTTTTTGTCTTGTCAAATTGTGTCACGTTTTTGGCAAATCGTGACACGTTTTTCTTCTTTGCATTTTCTTCAATTTTTCCTGCTTTTCTTGCTGCATAAGTTGCTTTGTGAACTCCAAAATGTGATCAAATTACATATAAAATTACGTAATGACGAGATGTCATCACTTGGCATGGATGCCTCGGGATGTAGGTTACGCTGCAGCGAACTGGGTTACCAATTCTCTTGTGTTCTTCTTTACTGCACTTTACTTTATTTATGTTTATTGTTTACTGTGTTTATTGTTGCACATGTTATCGAGGACATCATATTGTGTCATACATGTTGTCCAAGACATCACGTAGATTATCTGTCTTACGAGTACTAGAATTTCAAAAGCCATCTTCCAAGGAAAGAATGGACCTTTTGTGACCACTTGAAATTCAACAATGAAGTTGTGCAAGTCTGGGGAGTGGAGAAAAAAATGAAGTTGTATCTACTGGAAAGAGGTTTTCGGCCAGGAACCGATTTTCTCAAAGCAATAGGCTCTAGAAAGCAAAACTGAACATACTCAGATTGAAGGAAACCATAACTCACGATGGTTACGTGTGGAAAGCAAAACTGAACAGACATCACGTCATAAGTGTCTCACATCAACCATTTATTGCTAATTGCCTCCGCTCACCACTTCATGCCGCCACCAGATCCAACACGAAATGAAGAAGAAGCCTACCTCAACAATTTTTGTGAGTGTCGTCAAGGAGCCTTCAGCAACGCCACACACATTAAGCCATTGCGCCATAAAGATGACAACGACTTGGGGGCAATTGTTATGGACCGGTTAGAACGTCAATCCCATGAAGACACATGGACAAACCCCTCGAAACAAGACACAACATCATGAGTGAGCACATTAGCTCTAGTGCACACCACCTAACTGGAAGACGCCCTCATGCTGCATGCACCGTACATATGGCCTCCAACGTCCCCTGATGAGGCGCCCCATTTCTAGGGAATCATTTGCGCCTTCTTCTCCTATTAAAGGGTGACTCAACTAAAGGTGAGAAAAACACAAGAAGGGAGGGGGGGGGGGGGGGGGGGGGGGGGGGGAGGGTTGAATTGTGTTTTCTTTTTCTCTTAAAAAATCTTCTTCTGGTATTACTTTAGAAGCTAGTTGGGAGTGCTTCTGATGTAATGTTCAGAATCAGATATGCAGCGGAATAAAACAGAGCAGAGAAAAGAAAGAGAGACACAAGCAATTATCCTGGTTCCTTCCACAAACCGGAAGTAGTCCAGTCCCCCTTGCACTTCCAAGGAGATTTCCACAAATAATCACACAGATTACAAATGCTCAATACTCTCTAGTATGAGACTTCTCAAATGCTCAAGCACGCAGGCGAGAGACTTCCAATGCTCAAGCACTAAAGCAAGAGTCTTCTAACGCTCAAGCACGCAGGCGAGAGGCTTCTAATCAAACAAAATTACACATAAAATGTTTGACTTTGAACACTTGATATACAATCAGTGGTGTTCACAATACAATGCAATAAAGACTCTAGACTTGAGAATTTCTAAGATGTATCAAATTAGTGCAGAAATTCAAAGTGCTTTTTAGAATCAAATTTGGCAGAGTTTTGGCGCTTTTAACTTGTGTTGATGTCTCTTGCCAATCTTCAAGTCTTCACTGCTTTATATAGAGGTGAGTAGAAAGACGTTGAGATTTTTAGCACGTCTAAAGAGTCGTTGAGTTCCTTTGATCATCCACCAGTAATCTTTTGCCTGATTTGGGTGTAGTCCTATGAAGGATCAACTTCAAATTCATTCCCATTTTGAAGGAACATTTCTGCAGGCAGAGCTGTTGTCTTGTCTTGTAGCGTAGACAAAAGCAGAGTAGTGGAGGTAGTGGTTGTACACTTGTACTTTGTCAACTCTTCAATGAAGGACAAGCACCGAGTGCTTTTCAAATGACCGTTGATACCTCCCTTTCAATTCTTCGTCCTCTTAGACGAGATTAAAACGAAAAACAGCTCCTTTGAAACTTCAGTTTAAATATTCTGTTCAACTGTAGCTTCTGGTGATGATATAGCTTCTGATGAAATCTTGCTTCTGGTGGACTTTGCTTCTGATGATCTTCTGCTTCTGATGACGTCATTTCTTCAGAGGCACTTGTTACTTCAGAAACACTTCATAGCTTTAGACGCAGTTTCCTTCAGATGCTTTAGATTCCTTTGCTCTCTATTGTTCTTCCAAGACCTATTGAAATTGCTTAACTATGTCTATGGTCCTGTACACTTGAACAAATATTAGCAATAACCAATTGACAATTTTTAATATCTTGTTATCATCAAAACTCATTAAGGTTTATTGTGAAACACATTTTGTTCCAACATCAACGTCACCCTAAGGTAAGATTCATTTCTCACACGGTTTTACACATTCGACCTTATTTCCTACACTGACTTGAATGTTGGAGTGTTAAAATATCTGCAGGCATCTTTCGCTTCGCCGTGAAGACTGCACTGCCACTGTAACAGAACACCACACGACACCGTTGCCTTCATCCGCTCATTACCGGACAGATCAGATTCCAATAGCGAAATTTGAGTTCCTTATTCATTCATAGTCCAAGTTTCTATCAAGTTACTATAGTTGCAAGTCGTAAGTACAAGAATGTGTTTTTTTGTTAGATAGTATAAGAATATGTTTGTTTCAAGCTATATTTGTATATTAGTGAATTGTTAGGAGTTTATTGAATTTTTTTTATTCCAGTGTATTAAAGATTTTTTGGAAAGTAAAATATTCCATTGAAAAAGGTGGAAATAATAGTTTTCGATTAGAAAAAAATTATGTATAACCTTCCTATTATAATTGGTTCCCTAAAACAATTTTCTCTTATAAAATTGTGGTAATGATGTTGTCGATGTTAAGAAGAAGATGTGTTGGTGCTGTTTCTTCTATTATTATTCCCAAAAACATCAACAACTTGTTTCCTCATCGTGCTTTTGTTTCTACCTTATCCCCATCCCCATGGAATCCCTCTGAAGCAATCAAGCTCCAAGGTGATGCTCTCTATGAATTCAATACCCTCCTGATCATTAAAGGTGTCTCTGACATATCTCTTTACAACAACGTTTTCTCTTCCTTCCTCAATCTAGGCAGCTACATCCCTATTCTTCACCTTGTTCAACAATTGGAATCTCTATCCCACGACAATATGTAACATGATCATCGACACCGGTCATCGTCCTACTACTTCCACTTTGAATCATCTTTTAAAAGGTTTATGTCAAATAGGAGAGAGTTACAAACCAATGGTGTTTTACCATTACATCATACTCAAGGGTTTTCGGTTGGACCGTGATAGTTATTATTTTCTAATCCGTGGTTTATGTTGTTATAGCGGAGAAACTCAAAGAGCCATACAATTGTTGAGAGAAGTGTTAGTACTACAACCACAGATTGACACTGAACAAGATTATGATTTTCATGTCATGCTGTATAACAGAATTATATTTAGACTCTGCAAAGATAGACTTGTACATCAAGCCTATGATTTATATTCTGAAATGATTCATGTTACCAAAATCAACCCTGATTTTCACACACATTGCCATCTCCTCTATGGCTATTGCATTGTTGATCAGTTTAAACAAGCAATTTGGTTGGATAGAGAATTGGAGAAGCCAAACTACAATCCAAGCACTGGTTTGGTTTCTATGACGAAAACAGCAGAGAATGCATTGCGTACGTCCAAATACATTCCACCATGTATTTCTGCTCTTAATTTAGTTACTGAACAAGAGGTCAAAGATGCTAAAACTGTAGCAGCTGTGATGATAAAAGCTGGTATCCGACCTAATTTTGCTGCTTACAAGTCGGTGATTAATGAACTATACAAACCTGGAAAAGTTGAGCAGATTGCAAAAACGGTGGAAATGTTGCTATTTCATAAATCTTCGCTAGAACTATATTACTCCGATCCATATTGGTGATGTTTTCGCAAGACAATCAATGGTTACATTCCTGACTGATGATACTATATAACTTGCTCAACAAACCATACTCTCTACGTAAGAGATAGAAATAAGGATGGTGGAGCAAAGTATCTTTTGTTTGCGTGGTAAGGTTCCGAAAAAAGTTAGACATCATCATTTCGACAAGCTAATAGCATTCATGGCTAACTTATTATGGCTTCTGAGTCACCATGAAGAAAAAAATGGTTCCAATTCCATTGGTTAGTGGAAACTTGCATGAATAAAATACTCTTAACTGTATACAGAATAGTTTTTAACTGTATACAGAATAGTTTATGTCTATAAGGGCTTCTTCGACAACATGTCAGAGATCTATTAAAAGCGTATTAGTATTTAATCAAATTGAATATGAAACTCTCTCCTAAATGGATGAGGATCACACAACAATTGGAACTTAAATGAATATGATGCAGGCCATATGCATCAACTATTGTTGTTTCCTTTGTTGTGAAGCTGTTGAAGATTACAGGAAAATGAGGGGCTATGATTTCCTGTTTGAGGAATTGATTCAATTAATAAAATACTCTCGAAGACAGTTGATTAGTCAAATTCTGTCTGCTACATGATTTCGCTCTACTGTTTAATAAATCATCTCTTGACAATTCAAAATTTTATAGGCTCCAGACACAAAATTTTACATTTTGTGTTAAAGTTTACTTTGTGCATGTGACTTGGTTGACACTTGATAGAGGAAAAAGTGACAATAATGTCAAGGCGGGGAAGTGCCGACTGTTTAGAGCAGTTTTATTTGTTTTTCTTCCAATGAGAATGTTGGAATATGAACTTTAACAGAGCATTAACACTCGCTTATACGTACACTCTTTTCCTACTGTCATGTTTCCTGGGTTTGAATAGCAGTTGGAACCATACAAATGTGTTGCAGTTGTTATAAATTCAATGTAACATTTCTTATATAGAAGCTTGTGTATCTTTTTTTTTAGTCTGCCATTGATTTCTGCGGATCAGCTTTCTTATATCAATGATGCTAGTTGCACTACTTATTTGAAACTGAGATTAAATTTGAAGAACCTTTTGTCACAAGTTACTAACTGAACAAAACTAATAACACTGTTATGCAAATACTAAATTTGTTATTGTTATGTAGTTTCTGTCACAGTTACACTCACTGTTATCACCATTTCTTAATTATTTGACTCTGAAAATTTGATGCATCTATTTACACTTTAGAACAACCAAATTGTCATTAAACCATGAGTTTTAAGGTGAATCTTTATCATAACAGATAGTGCAAAAATTTAATTTTGGTGTCACAGCTACATGAAAACAAATCTGGATGTAATACTTATCAGAAAAATATATATATAAAAACCTGTGGTATTAAGGCATGGTATTTTCTTTAATAATTCAAAGTAGATTTTGAATACATAGCATTATTCAATATATAGAAATTTCCAAAACATTCCAATGAGTTTGTAATGTTTATTGCAGCTAAAATTGTTTGGTTGGGGCACTATTGTATCAGCAAGAGACAGAATTTGGATCTATCTTCACACAATGTGTTCTTTTATGTCAACTTTTTGTTCCAACTCTTATGTGGGGGATTATGAGAGAGACCGGTATGGTTGCTCATAACTATGCTAAGATTGACGCATATAATGATAATTCTCATCTTTATTGTGATAATCTTATAGGTGGTATTGATTCTTTGATTTATGATGAAATGAATTAGTCATCTCTGGTAAAAAAAAAAAAAAAAACTCTGAGCAACTCTTAGTTGAATTATTCCGTTTAATAATTCATTATAAACATTAAATTTTATCAATCCAACCGTCGTATTTAAGTTCTTATAGAATTTATCAACTTCAAATGAAATAAATGTATATTTATATAAATTTAATATACACCTACATTGTTCCTTAAAAAAATAAGACACCTACATTGTAACTAAAAAGGAGTCCATATTTAAGATGTGTTATTCTCGACCTAAAAAAAACAGTAAAGTGAAATAGAAAACATAGATAAGTGGATATGTGTGACTAAAAAAAGATAAGTGGGATGTGTGGAAGTGAATTTTGATTTTAATTTTTGGTAATGGCGAGTTAGCAATTCTAAAAAAAGATATGGACGAAAATATTCACTCAAAGCATGAAATGAAATCACGGGAAATCTCATCTTGCCGGTTGATAGAAGATCAATTGGTCCTCTCCAAAAAAAAAAAAAAAGATCAATTGGTCACATCACATATGTCACTAAAGAATAGTTAAATTAATAAATTGCTTACAACGATCAATGGGTTCACCAGGAGTAAAGATCTTCTTCATTTATAAAAATAAATAGAAAATGTCATTTAGAAAGAGATAGACAAAAAAAAAATATGGTGGGTCTCATTATCATTAATTATTTTTTTACTTTTTGTGTGTCTTTATCTCTCCAAATAGAGTAAATTGATAAAGTTATAAATGGAGAGGATCCTAACCCGTTCACGGGATGATCATGTTTGTTGAAACTGACTGTTCAATGGTGGTTAATAACGAAGCGGTTGACCCTATTATTCTAGGTTGTGGTTTGAGACAAGTGGATCCGCTCTCTATGTACTTGTTCATTATTGTACGGAGGGCCTCTCTTCTCTAATTAGGAGAGCTGAAGATAGAAGTGATCCAGGGGGAACTTCGGTTTGTAGAGGGCCGCTTTTTCCGTACTTGTTCATTATTGGAGTTGGATCTTGAATAGAACAAGTGGATTCACGGTTAAAACTTACCTTATAGCATGTGTTGTTTTCACGTTAAAGTAGAGGTAGACACACGTTTACTAAACTCTATTGGTTATAGTTTTTGAGCAAACGTAGATTTCTACCGTGATTTTTCGCTCTCATCCTCTACAAACTAGTTTATGGGCTATCCACTCTTTTTTGCTCAAAAGAGGAATTTTTTTTTTCTGCCCTATTTCTTGCCAAAAAACACAAAATTGCCCTACTTTTTCGAAAAATTGCATAAATGCCCTACTTTTTCTGGTACCCCTGTCACCACACAACCCCAAGATGCGGGGTACCCTCAAAGTTGACGAATTTTTTGTCCTTATTATACCCCACAACTCCAAGTTGCGGGGTACTTTATTTATTTATTTTTTTAAAAATTTTTAACTACCAAGCAAGATGGACTTGCGAGGTAGTTTTTATTTTATTTTTAAAAAAAATTTAAATACCCCACAACTTGGAGTTGCAAGGTATTTATCATGTTTTCCGCGCCAATAACAAATGTGGACTCAATCGCTGTCGCGGACCGAAAGGCTTTAGCATGGGTTGACAACATTCCCAAAGAAAAGCGGACTCAATCGCATGATGATGGTCGACGATGGGGCCACATGACAAGTAACTTGGTAGAGTCACAAAACAACGTGTATAAGGGAATTCGAGGACTCCCCGATCACAGCAATTGTGAAAGCATCCTATTACAGGTTGGCGGCCTTGTTTGCTAAAAGAGGACATGAGGAAGCAGCAATGGTTAATTTTGGTGAGCCATTTTCATCAAACATCATGAAATTTCTGAAGGCTGAGGTGATTAAATCCAACAGTCATAATGTCACTCAGTTTGACCAAGATCGGTATACCTTCTCCGTCCGTGAAACCATCGACCATAAAGAAGGATTACCAAAGGGCGAATACAAGGTGGATCTGCAAAATAAATGGTGTGACTGTGGACGGTTCAGAGCGTTACATCTACCATGCTCACATGTCATTGCTGCCTGTTCTAGTTTTTGTCACGACTACAAGACTTTTGTCGATAACAAGTTCACAAATGAGTGTGTATACGCCGTATACAACATCCACTTCGACGTTGTTCACCACCAGACATATTGGCCTGATTATGCATGACTAAAGGTGGTTCCTAACAAGTCCATGCGTAGGGGGAAGAAAGGTCGTCCACCAATTACTCGCATTAGAACCGAGATGGACGATGTGGAAACTGAGAGAAGATGCGGCGTGTGTAGGATGCCTGATCATTCCCGCAAAAATTGCATTAATATTAGACATCAGTAGCAATCTAGTCTTTATTTCATATTTATTGTATTTGATATGTTTTTTATTTTATAAATATTATGATTATTATTATAATTACTTTATTATTAATGCCTAAATTAACATTATTAATATCCTGACCAAAATAATGCAACTAATTATCAAAAAATGAAATGGTGTGATAAATTGAAAGATGAAAGAAAGTATTTATAGTAGATGAAATAATATATTTTAATTAATTATAAAATTAAAAATAATGACAAAAATACCTTGCAACTCCAAGTTGTGGGGTATTTAAATTTTAAAAAAATAAAAATAAAAACTACCTCGCAAGCCCATCTTGCTTGGTAGTTAAAAATTAAAAAAATAAAAAATAAACAAAGTAGCCCGCAACTTGGAGTTGTGGGGTATAATAAGGACAAAAAATTCGTCAACTTTGAGGGTACCCTGCAACTTGGGGTTGTGTGGTGACAGGGGTACCAGAAAAATTAGGGTATTTATGCAATTTTTCAAAAAAGTAGGGCAGTTTTGTGTTTTTTTGGCAAGAAGTAGGGCAGAAAAAAAAAATCTCAAAAGAGTGTAATGCTCATACTTTTGCATATAAATGGTGAAATTATTTTCTCTATAATCCCAAAATTAATAATTAAATATGTAAATTATTAAGTTAATATATTTTGTGATTTCAACAACTATCTTATCATAATTAAAAGTCAATTGGAACTTGTCCATAAATACGAAAAATGTTGCTGAGAGATAATATTTGTAGAACGTGGTTCACACTTGTTGTACTTGATTGATCTAAGTGTAGACTTGTACAGTAGGTAGTTTTAAGTTTTAACACATGGTGAAGGAGTTGTACTCTCTTTCTCCGCAACAAAGTGTTCCTTCTACGAAAGGATATTAATTAACATTGATTAATCTACAAAATTGTAAGAAAATCGTTTTAGTGGAATCTGAATTTGAATGATTACTACCTAAAATAAAATCCTGAAATCACCAGAAAATAAGTTGTCTACATAGACACGGAAGAGGAATGCAGTTTCTTCTTCTGTAACAAAATATGCTGACATGTCACGTTTTTATTGGCCACACACATAACACCCCCAAAACTGAAACGTTTCTTCTTCTTCATATGACATATGAATAATAGTATTATTACTACGAATTTTGACCATAGTGTTATTTTTGCACTCTAGTAGTAGAAGATTGATTACTCACTTTCATCTTAACTAACCAGAGTTAACTTAACACCCAGCCCAACCCAACCCAACCCTTTTTGTCTTATTCTCTCTCTTTCATATTCCTTGCAGTAGAATGGTCACTCACTCACACTTTTTTTATTTATTTCAACTCTTCTTCTCATTGTACCACTCGCTAGCTCAATATATCTCCAAAAACCCATTCAAAACCCTTTCTCACTTCTCTTCTTTCCTCGCATAAGCACTTTTCATAATCACTTCTTACTACAAACAAACTTCACATTTTCTTTCCTTCTTCTTCACGGTACTCATTTTTCTCTTCTTAACCTTCGATTATTCACAGCTTCGATTCAAAAACTCTCAAGAATCGTGTTAACTAAGTTTCTATTTCTATATAAGATATATCTCATTTTCAAATCAACATTATCATCATTTTTTATTTCTATTTTCCTTCTGGTTTCTTTATTTTCTTTGTTTCAACAAGAAATGGCATTGATCGTTAAGTTACTTGTGTTGTTGTTCGTTTTTCTGTTTTTACAGAGTTTGAAGCATGGAAAGGGGAATGATTAATCACAACCCTAAGAAACGAAAACTGGTGCTAAACGATGATGATGATGATACCGGAATCCGAAAAATGCGAAAGTTCAAAGTGTTGTTACCGAATGGAACTAGTGTGGAATTGAAAGTTCTGAACACAGAAAATGCAATGCATTTTGGTGAATTCGTTGGATTAATTCGAACTAGGTATCTACAAGTTCAGAGGAAGAATGAATCCATGAGGAAGAAAAGGGAAATCAATTGGAATAGTGGTGGTTTGTTTCTTGAAGATGTTAGTGATAATAAGATCAAGAACGTTGTTGATTTCAAAAATTTCATTCCTAACAAGTGCCACATTTTACGCCTTAATGTTAGTATATACTAATAAGATATTGATTCTGAATTTTTCTATTTGTGTTATTGTGTGTTAATTTTTGAGCTTGATATTTGGTTTTATTGTTTCTCAATCAGGATGGGAAAGGCGATGTTGCTGACACCTTTGAGGTTAGAATTTCTACTATGGATTTACCTCCCCTGCAGTCAAATTACACGCATTCGGGACATTAGTGATCGTTCAATCGAGATCAGACAAACTAAATTCAAACTCATTAGTTTAAATGATCAATATCGGACGATCATCAATGTTCGGAACGGGTGAATGTGTGGTCCTTTATATTATTTCCTTTCCTGATCACATTCTCTTTTACTTTTGAATTACATTTTCTCATTTATTTCTTTAATAACTATGATCTCCTACCATAATGTATAAATACAAACATGAATTGCAATTTACTCTTTTTAATATAAAAGAACCTTTTAAGGGTGATGAAATTGTGAACATTCTGGTAATCATGTTATTGGTGCAAATTATCCATCGGGTCTCTGCTCTCAACCACATTTCTCCCTTCAACATGGCTCTTACCCGAGACTTTGCTTAAGATATCTGAGTTTAGTTCGACTTGGACCATGTAACATGCATAAATGACTTGGAACATTTTGTATTTATTTTAGAAATTTACGAGGGAAAATGAATTCTTAAATAAGAGGAGGTAAAATAAAATCGGATGAACGTTGTGATTTTGATACTGTTGTTGTGCATTGTCTGAAATGCAGAATATGTGGGACTTGACGCCAGATACAGATTTGCTGCTGGAGCTTCCTGAAGATTATAATTTTGAAGCTGCTATTGCTGACTTGATTGTGAGTTCATTAACAAGACATACTATAAACTCAATCTTTTTATAAAGGTTTTGCACATATCAATACTAACACTACTATTCATTTATCAGGATAATGCTTTGCAGGCTGTGTGGTCCAATGAAAAAAACAGTAGGAAGCTAATTAGGTATGGTCGCATAACACAATGTGATAATGATATTTTCTTTTTTATCCTTCATTTGAGAAAAGAGATATTTTTTGGCTCAGATTTGAGAAAAGAGTTAAAAACAAAAAAGAATCCATCACTGTTTGATCACAGCACTAGACATATATCTTTTGGCAATCATAGTTTGGTTAGTAATCATTGTCAAAGTCCCTTTAGTCTATTGAACTTCAGTTTATTTGCACTAAAGGACTAGCTATAACAAACTCCTCAGGAAATCCATAGCTTGTCAGAAACGCTTACAATGTGTCCAATTTCTATGGAAATTAAGTTTTTGATATTTTAATGATTAACTGGCATCACCATTTTTTGCATACACCATTGTCAACTTATTCTGATCGTAAATAGAAGTATTGATAAATACATACTTGATTTGTATTGTCTACTTATTTTGATTGGTTGGTTTCTTATACTGACGCAACCCATCGTCACTTGTTCATGTGACTTTTTTGTTTTGCAGAGTTAATGTAACTAACAAGAAGATTACAATTTTTGACAATGGCTCTGGAATGGATGACTCTAATGAGAATTCCCTAGTAAAATGGTAGCTATCTGATTGTAGTTTATTTCATGATTTTTGAAGTTCCTAAGTACATTCTGATATCCTGTTACTTGAGTTAAAATAACCTTACTTTCAGAAGCCTTTGTAGCTTTTTATTATTTAAAATTTTGATAGATGCTAGATTTGTTGGTCAACTGAATTCAACTTTTTCTCTTTTTGACTCAATTTCATTGCATGTGAATCCTTAGTTGCTATGTTATATGTCACTTTCTTACTTAGTGATCTCTTACAGTTGATCAAGCTTCGTATCTCAAAAAATATGGATACAAAGGAGAGATTGAAATAATTGTACTGATCATAGATAGCAATAGGCGATGCAATTTTCAGTTGCAAAGGTCTAACTATGTTTTGCCGAATTTGTTGGTTATTTGTGCTGAGTATATAACAATCGGATATACATTCATTTTATTAAAAACAAAATCTCAAGAGGTACTTCGTTTGGTTTGAGAAAACATTTTTGTTTCTACATTGTCATATAATTATTAGAATGCCACCTTATGTTCCTTTTATTTTGATATTTCCTGTTGTGTTCTCTATTTCAGCATTGTTGTTTTTTATGAATATCAGCTAATCCAAACATAAAAACATGAACATTTTCTCAACCAAAAACAAGTCCTAAAATTTCAGTTATGCTAAAACATAATAGAACTTTTATAAATTACACCCAGTTTTCAAACATTGCTAGCTTTTTTTCTTAATAAATGAATATTTGTTTGAACAGATAGACTTTTAAATTTTAAAATATTAATCACACTCACACTTTCAGTGACTTTCAATCTAGTTGTATCATACCTTTTATGGTTTATCTGTTTGCATATTCAACTGCCGTCTCTTGATTATGGACTTTTTATCTCTTGTTCAGGGGAAAAATGGGAGCGTCACTTCACCGATTATCAAAATCACAGGCTATTGGGGGAAAACCCCCATACTTAATGGTATTCTTCATTTTTGTACTCTCCGACCCTTCATTCTTTGTTGAACGTGCTCGTTGCTGTCTGTGATGCTTATGTACAAAGAAACATCAAAATGTTAATCATTGGGATTGGGTTAGATAACTCCTTTGCATGTTTTAAGATTATTGTTTGCTTTGCTGTGTTGGTTGTGCTGTGCAGCCTTATTTTGGAATGTATGGATATGGTGGACCTATAGCATCTATGCATTTGGGGAGGTATGGTTTTTAAAATAAATCTCCTTCTGTCTTCAATTATATCCTAAAACTTATCTCTTTATCTTTTCCCCCTCTGATTTTTGCTACTCTCACATTACAGGCGTACTTTTGTTTCGTCCAAGACAAAACATGTAAAGAAAGTCTACATGTTACTTCTTCAGAGAGAAGCTTTGTTGAAAAGATCCAACTCTGAAGCCACATGGAAGGTATTCATGTTCCTTTAACAATGCAATCACATTAATGCATTCTTTTCTATCTTATTTTAATGTTCTCAACTGATAGTATTTTTTTTATTCGATCTAGACAAATGGTGGCATAAGGGAACCCTTACAGGATGAAATCAGGGATTCTCATGGCAGCTTTACAAAGGTATATAACATCTATTCTCGTTCTCTTGTCTGTTTTCACATTGCGTAATGGGAGAGTAAGAAATTTAATAGAGGGAAGGAAAGCAAGGGGGGTGAAGTTAAAATCCTAAAATGTTATGGTTGAAGTGGAGTGGAGGGCAAGGAAAATCAAAATTATTTATTATTTATACCCTTTGCAGAAGGTTGAAGAAATGAAACATGAGAAATTCATGAAGTAGTTTTGATAACGAAGAGTGGGATAACAAACATATGCAAGGTTGAAAACTTGAAATTAATCACATGATTCGATGCTGTTGCAGGTTGATATTTTTGAGCCAAAAGTAAAAGATGTTGATATTAACAAACTCCAGTGCCACCTCAAGGACATATATTTCCCCTACATTCAGGTTTGAACATGCTAGTGAATCGAATCAATGCAACAGATGTGATTATGTCTTGTCAAATTTTGTATGATTGTTGCTTCATATGTTCATTTTTCTTTTAATATTGTCAACATAAAAATTAACATTAATCGATTTCTGTTCCTTGGCAAAATATTGTTTTCACTACCTTGAACATATGGGTTTTTATTTGTTTCATTCATGCAGAATGATGACTTGTCTGAAAGAGGGAAGACCATTACACCGATTGAGTTCCAGGTTCTTTCTCGAGTATTATTTCTATTATATGATTTAATGAGCCAAAAAGCTTTCATATTAAAGCATCCTGTTTCAACAATGATTTGCTGAAGAATCATATCTTTGCGCTGCAGTCAAATTTACCGCGGTCACATTTAATAATTTAAAGAAAATTGTAATTTTTGTTCCATGAAAGAGTTACTTGATGTCATGGATCGGTATATATCAGATTGTAATAATAAATTTGGTTCTTTTTTAGGTCAACGGTGTTGATCTGACAGAGATTCAAGGTGGGGAGGTTGCAACAACTAATTTGCATTCTTGCAATGGTCCTGAGTTTGTTCTGCAGCTTCGTATGTCTCTTGTACAAGATCATGGTATTTTCATAAACTATTACTCTATCTATCAATATAGTTTGTAATATGGTAAATGATATTTTTTTAATCAGTAAAGAAATGTGATGTGAGTGTTGATTTCTGTTTGAATAACTATATTTTAGGTTCAAGGGAATTCCAAGAAGCAAATGCACGCCTTAGATTCGTATATTTCCCTTTCTCAGAGGTAATGGAAATAAATAGCCTATTGTATTGGACTTTGTCTATAATGGATCTCATAATCAAGACCAATCAAATGAACACTATGTACACAATTATAGGGAAAGGAGAGCATTGAGAGGGTTTTGGAAAATTTAACGGCTGACGGTTACATTATAAAGGAGAGCTTCGAAAACTTTAGTCGGGTTTCCGTTAGGCGGCTTGGTCGTCTCCTTCCAGATGCTCGCTGGGTAAACTTCCAACCTTTTCTCTGAACTTGTCAATATAATTTGTCCTGTGCGTTGGTTCTAGCACTATAATGAGTTTGAGTTCTAAAAATATTTTCCTCCTTAAGTTCTATTTCTATACTTGTTAGTTACTCTTACAAACTTGTTTATACTTCTTGAATACTTTTTTTTGAATAAACCATCAATTTAACGTACTCTAAACTATCATCATATCTTCAATTTAGTCCATAAACTATATAAATCAAATAACTTTCTTTCAATTAATTCATTGGTTTTTTTATGTGGATTAACTTGCTAGTTATTTTTGCCTAATTGAGCGAAAATATTGTTGATGAGTTACAATTCTTTTGAACCAGACTTTACTTCCTTTTATGGACTGGAGGAACAAAAGGGTATTGACTAATAAGACAAGGATACTGAAGAGATGTTCCCTAAGAGTTAAATGCTATGTTGGTATGTAGTTACCGTATGTAATCATGCACTTTCATATTTATTATGTTTCTTTGCTTGATCATCTGAGTCTGACTTTCTAATTCGCAGAAACTGATGCTGGTTTTAAGCCAACCCAGTCAAAGGTTAGACTTGCGATATTTTAAAATATTTGTTCGTAAATAAATGTGCTATTGTGTGTTCTTTTCTGTTGAATATTGTTGTAATAATTTGCATGCTTAATATCAAATTGGTTCCATATTATGTGGTGCACATATAAAGATACATCATGTATGGTCTATTGTTCCTCCCAAGAGAATACAAGTGTTATTATTTGTGTATACATGTATAATGCTATCAATTACAAAACCATAGGAGAGTAAGTTGGAAAACAGTATAATTGAGATAAAACTAATGAGTCTGTTCTTTTTATCTAAACCCTCCGGTTCCTAGGGAAGGGGCCATAGTAATCCCTAGTTTGGTCGTGACATAAGTAATGTCTAACCAAAGATTGTTTTAGCTTGGATAACTTCAAACTTGGATTCTTCCGAAGGATTTGTCCTTTATACAAGAATGATATTGTCATGTCTTTTTTTTTTCTCCTTGATTAAATGATAATCAAAATATCAATGCTTTTTCAGACGGATTTAGCTTACCACAATCCATTCACCATTGCTTTGAAGAACTTGGGTAGTAAAATTTCATACAAAGACAATGGTATTTTCTTCGTATAAATTCTCATGACACAGTTTAAAGCTTATTGTCTTTATTATTAATACATATTCAACTTTTCTGTTATTTTAAATCAGCAGATGTTTCTGTTGAAATTAGCACAGCCTCAAAAATGTTAAATCCTTTACAACTAGAAAAGGAGTACAACAACTGGATTCTACAAATGCACACTCGTTATGATGAAGAAGCTGATGCCGGTGACGATAAGCCAGTTATACTTGTCAATCCGCCAAACAAGAAAGCACTTGGCATTTCCGATGATGGTATGACTAACAAATTTTGATGGCAATTGCTTCTATTTATGTTTTTCTTGTGGCAGTTCAAGCCATAGCGTTTTGAAGAAAATGCCCATGTATATTAACAAAGAAACCTTGCTAATCCTCTGATGCGTGAATTTTGATGTATATTAAAACAGTTGCACTAGTTTAGTTTTGTGTAGTTAAAATGTATATATTTGCTGCTATTGGACTAAATTGAATCTTCCTTTTTGTGATTCTGTTTTTCTTGCTATCATGAAGTCGTTAGAGTTCATCGGGTTCTGAAGAGAAAGGAAAAGACATGGAGTCATGGACAGAGAATTAAAGTGTTAAAAGGAGCATGCCCAGGGTGTCACAACAACAATGTTTATGCAACCATAGAGTACTTTTTGCTTGAAAAATTTGAAGGAGACCCGGGTGGTAAGATTTCTGATTGTAAAGCAATAACCTTTCCTCTTTGTTTTGATATTTAATCTAGAAAGAAATAGAATATGCCATATCTTCCAAATTACAGCGAAATTAAAAGTAGAGTATTGAATGAAATGAAATGCAATAAAATATATTTATGGTTTCATGCAATCCACGTTATTAAAACCTAAACGATTTTATATCTTTAAGCATACTATAAGTTTTGAATCCTATAATGTTGTTAAATAAAAAATATTTTATATGATAATCAAATGTTTTATACCCCTTTTAATTATAAGGACTTTGTTTTTACAATACTAATAATTGATAACGACTTATAAAATTTTGAACTCACTTGCAGTTTCTTCTTCTGTGGTCTGCATTTTCTTCGTGTTATTTTTACAAGTCAACATGTTTATTAAAAATGAAACATTTCTACATCTAATACCTGTTAATTATTAATCTATAGTATAATAGCCTAGTGTACCAAAAATAAGTCAGAAACCTTAATAAGTTGACAAATAATGAATCTTTTTGTTGCTTAAAATATTATGCTGCCAATGAGATTTTAATATAGTACTAAAAATCTAGCTTTAATCGGCAACTTAATTAGAGCTGACCACTTTCAATGTTTTGTTGTTAATAGGAGAAGCTCAAATCATATGCAGGTTCGTTGTACATATTTTTACAAAACTCTGCCTACTAAAATCATATAAATCCTCTATAATTATCTCTATTCACTGTGCTTTGCTTGATTTTAAAGGCCAATAGATATCCCAGAGGAGAATGGGTGCTCTCTTGACGTCAGTAATGACGAAAACCCCACCTTGAATATTGGTAGCTCTTTGTCTTTACCATTAAGCGTGATCGACGCAGAAAAGGTTCGGTGATTAAATTTTGCTTTCTAAATGTTTTACGGTAGAAAGGCTTTATGATTTATTACTTCTTGGCAATATGTAACAGCTTTTACCTGTTGAAAGTATTGAATGGGAGCGTCGACTTAATAAGATACAACAGAAATCTCCTGCTTGTATTGACTCGCCGGGCTCAAACCGTCATAAACACTATAAACGAAAGCAGATTGACGTGGTAAGTATTTTTAGTTACTTTTTATATCTGTCTAGTGAGTTATTTATACTTTCAATCGTGAGGTTAGATACGGGTTTGTTAAATCATACTATATTTCATTCATCTGTTTAGTTGAAATGCTTCTGCAATAGAAAAAAAAGTAAGAAATTTGAAATTAGAAAGTAATATACCGATAAATTTTCTTCAAAAAAAATATACCGATAAAAAAAATTATTTTAATTTTATTATTGATTTTCAAACAAGAAAAAGCTTACTTGTGATTCCAATGTTTTTTAATATTTAGATTAGATTTGAAATGATAATTTATCATCAAATGACATTAATTTGTCTTATAAAAAAATGACATAGATTTGTTATTTGTAAATAGTAACTTAGCTGTTTTAATGCCAGTGTCGTGTCTGGTGCCGTCTAAATAATTAATATCCATTGTGTTACATTCATGAACGAAAGCTAATTTATTCTCATAAATAAGGGTCTTGTGATGAGTTGAAACATCACAATTCAAGCGCAACGAAAGGAAGTTTCTTTTTTTGGTACATGTCATATGCCAGTACATAAAATGACTCACATTTAATTGTTAATAAATGACTTGAGAATTTCATCTACTTTTACTCAGCAGAGGAAAAAATTATGAAAAATTGAAGAACTAACTTTTGAAGGACCTTTTCTAAATCTCCATACATATAGTGGATTAACTTATGGAAATTGCCTGAATTCTTTTTCACTAGTCAAGTCTATAATGTTTAATTTATTTCTACTTGAAATCTCCATATTTTCTCTACAACTTTGGATTCGATGCTGTTTTTTAAGTTGTAGTTTGCCGTTGTAAATTATTTTTTTGGGCGTCATGCAATGCAATATGGTGCCTTGGTGATTTTGTCTATTAGGTGGATTCAATCAGCAAAAGTTTTGAGAAAAGGGTGACAGGAAAACCTTCTCATTGTGCTAAGAAGTACGAACTTCTAACTGATGACCAAAGTCCTGAGCTAGATGTGAGGTATGATTGCTAAAGATATGAATCCATGAATTTGTAAGACTATAACGTGTCTTTCCTTCACAAAGCTTTTATTCTTTTCCCTTTGCTTATTGCTGGGACATATCTGTTTTAATTATTGGAATATCTTGTGTAATTTTAACTTCTTTTATTTGTACTTCTGATCAAGAATGTTTAATTTGGTATGACATTTGTTCAACAAATGATTTTCTGTACAGGGTTGGTTCTACGTTTCCAACCTTAGCCATTGCATGTTATGACATCCATGGTAATCGAGCACCGTTTCAAACGATTCCGGATGTGACTGTTCAACTTCAGGCAGCGAAGGACTTGTACTTCAAAGTGCATGGAACGAAGATTGGTCTTTCAACTGATAAAATGATTTTAAAAATCATGGTAAGCATGTTGTGTACTTCTTCGGTCTTATTGATAGACAAATAAATAAATAACTATTGCATTGTTTTGGAATGATTGACGCAGGATGCAATGGTTACACTTACAAGTAATGATTTGGACAAGATAAGGCCTAGCTATATGACTAATTTGATTATTGCTTCAGAAAATATTCCGTTGTCACTATCTTTTCCGTGCCGAGGTGATTTTGATTGATGTTTGTCTTTTATTCATCAGGAAATAATTAGTTTTCAGTGTTGTTTATTCTTATGCTTGCTATTTGTTTTCAGTTTCTCCTGCTTATCCCGAACATGTTGAACTGAAGCCTAATATAAGAGAAGACCAACTAATTCCAGGTTTCATTGTCAAGGAGTTAGTGTTGGAGGTATCTCAAAATTGGATATGTTGATGTACATTTTGTCTTTATCTGATTCATTTGTTTTAGTTCATTCACATATGGGTGTTGTAACCTAAAAGCAACAATGTGTGGGAGGGTTGTGTTTGGTAATTACGTTTCGAAATAAAAAAATTAAAAGTTTAAAATGATAGATCAATGCTACAGCTGCTGAATTCTGCCAATGTTTCGAGATACAAAAAAAGTGATTAGATAAGGGAAAGCCAAATATTTCATGGTTTATATGGCTGGGTTGGATCCGTCGGAATTCATGGTTTAAATACCACTATCATTTTGTGCCCGACGCTCCTCGAATAGGACTATTTCCCGTGGGGAAAACTTGTGGGAAACCCAAAAAGAGTAGCAAAGGCTATTAAATCATGTATAGACACATCCACACATCAAATTGTTTTGAGAAAAAATATAAAGTTGTGTAGGTATACCATTTAGAAGTGCAGATTTCCTCCAATCCTTCAGCCACCTTATATCAAGCTGCTGTTTTGGAAGTACATATTTCTTGTTATAAATTTAGATTTCATAAAGTATTTCATTTGCGCTCGCGTTCATTCTTTAATCATTATGTATTCATGCAAAACAATATGGATGATCTTAAGAAAATTGTTCATATATTATTTTAACTCTTTGAATGGCCAATTACAAGCTAATATCTATGTAACATTGCTGACACACACACACAGCCACATATTTGTGTTTCTATCGGTTTCAACTTAAGTTTCTATGGCAATTTTATAATTCTATATTTCCAATTGACATATTTGCTTGTATTTCTATCGTCCAGATGTTTGACGCATATAGAAACCATGTGTCTGAAGGCATGGAGGTTAATATTGTTGTGGATGGATTTGAAATGCTAAATCATTGCAGTGCATACAAGGTAATGCTTTGTACGAACTCTAGTATACCTGGATAAATGTTTTGGATTGATAGTTGTACTATGACAAAAATATATATGTAGGGAAATGTATGTATATCCTCTTATCAATATATGCATGAGCTTTTATTTCCCTGTTTTCTTCTCATGTTGTTAAATGAAAATTCTGATCTGCAGGTTGCTGATAAAGGAAAAATTGATCTTAGTGGTCTACTAAAGTTAACAGCAGGTTATGGTGAAAATGGTATGTTGCTTTGAAATATGATGCTACAAATATCAGATATGTATCAGCTAAATATACTTTTAACTTTAGCTACTGCTCTAAATTTTCTGCCTACGTTACTTGTCATTATTCTCTTTAGCGTCAAAATGTTATATATTGATGTAGTTTCAGTTAGTTTGCGGTTGTGGACATGATGCCATAACTGTTTCATTATTTAAATTCACATTTTGGTTGCAGATTGCAACATTGTTATATCTTCTTTTCTCGTCATCTAATTTGTTTGATTGATGGTGCAGCATCCATATCGGTTACATTCGAAGGTAGACCAATATTCAAGCAGGATTTTTCAATTGCACGAAGAATCTTGAGAATAGCATCTAAGGTTATTTTTAAAAACAATTGTAAAACTATAGTGTATTTGCTTATATTTTAACTGATATATTGTGTATAATATCAGGTGCCTGATTTTTGTGCTGCTGGTGGTCAGCTAGAAAACGTTAAATTTGAAATTGTCAATATTGATGGAGATGTTGATACGAAGATTCATCACGACAATCAAGATTACCAGTTTCATATGCTTACAATTAAGTCAGACCTTATTAATGCAGAGGAATCTATACGATATCTTTTCAAGCAGGGATGCTGTACAGTTCCATTCATACGTGTTCCAGAAATTGAGGGGACTTTTTGTTTTGAAGCTTTTCATTCACAATATACCAAGCTATGTCTGGCTGTAAAGGTTATATTTTTTTTTATTTTTATCATTGTTATATTTTGGCATAGTTATGATGTATATAAGTTGAAGGAATTTATCTGCAGGTGCGAGTTATCAAAATGTCCAATGCGAAAGATGTTGCACAACTTCTATCCCCGGATAAGAATATTTTTCCCTTGCAGGAACTATCACCATTTAATCATGAAAATAACTTAATGATCTCTGTCCTAAATAGTGAAGGAAAGGTACGGACGTGAAATTTGTTATGCTTTGTTTCATTTGTGTGCTCAAATTTAAATGTTTTAGATGTCAATAAGGCACAGCTTTGTGTCGGCATGCTTCAAAACTCATGAAAACAGCAAACTTGTTGGGTACATGAGATTAAAATTAATGTTTTCCTAAACATCAAACTTGTTGCGAACAATAAAATTTGTTAGGTGATTGCTCACGTGATTTCTTTTATTCATGTGGCATTCCACTTGTTTTCTTACACAGATTTGCCAACTTGGAAGCAAAATTAAAAAAGTAGAAGAATATCTTAAAACTTGTCATGAGGAAAAGGCTGAGAAGGAGAAAGAGATGTTGAAGCTGCGAGGTTCTCTCTCTCTCTCTCTCTCTATGTCTGTGTGTGTGTGTCTCTCTCTTTCTGTCTCTATTTTTACTCCTATCAAATGATGAGTTATATATTTCTCTCTTATGAGTTGTATCTGTTTACACAAGAGTGCATTTGTAAATGCTAGTTTGAGTCTGTTGCCACATTATACTAAACGTTTACTGAAATAAAAAAAAAAAATGACGTGTTTAGTTTGTTTAATTTTGTACTGTATAGTGAAGGTAATGACATTTGAACTTAGGACCTCATCATTAGACCAATCTTAGTGTCTTAAATGACGTTTTTTGTGATTGGTGTTTGTTATTTCACAGATAATGTTAATGTCAACACCAAAGAGGAAGTGATTACAAAAATTAAAAGCATGGAAAACTCAGCAACTTCTGTCCTATGTAGTCTGTCTGCACACGAAAAGCAACAGAATCATTTCTTGGAAGATATAATTGGGGTCGTTGCCCTCCTTGGTTCTGTTAAGAGTCCTAAGCTTAGCAGGTTTGTCAAGTGTTTCACCTTTCCCATCCCAGCCGACCATAAAAAAACAAATACTCTAAACAATCTTGCATTTCATTATCATTGGTAAAGGATAAAATTCTTGGTTCAAAAGTGTGATTGTATAAGAAAGTACCACTTAAGCTGAAAGGAAAGTTCTATCGGACAGCAGTCAGACCGGCAATGTTGTATGGTACGGAGTGTTGGGTGGTTAAGAGCCAACACGAGAGTAAAGTAAGTGTAGCGGAGATGAGGATGTTGCGCTGGATGAGTGGTAAGACTAGACAGGATAGGATTAGGAATGACACCATTAGAGAGAGAGTGGGGGTAGCACCTATAGTAGAAAAGTTGGTAGAAAATAGGCTTAGATGGCTTGGACATGTAGAGAGAAGACCCGTAGATGCCGTTGTAAGAAGAGTAGATCATATGGAGGAGAGTCAGGTTAAAAGAGGTAGAGGAAGACCTAAGAAAACCATTCGAGAAACCATTAGAAAAGATTTAGAGGTCAATGAGTTTGATCCAAATATGGTTTTTGATAGAACACTATTGGCGTCATTTGATCAATGTAGCCGACCCCACTTAGTGGGATAAGGCTTGGTTGTTGTTGTTGCTGTTGAAAAGTGTGATTGTAGTTGTAGCCAATGTAATTATGATGATTGTGGTAGTTGCAATGCACTTGTAGTTATGCTGTTTGCACTGAACATAATATTCCATTATTAGTTAGCTCCACAAATGATACATCCCCTGTATCACTCGCTCACCAACAATGAATCTTTTGAGGTCTACGACTACTTCTGAACTAGTTATCTTAATTTATTTACAGAATGCTGGCTGAATATCTTGGTGAAGATCAAATGCTGGGTGTTATTTGTAGATCTTTCGATACTGCAGTTTCTCTTTATAAGCAAAATGGAGAAATTGATTGTTTGCATGCTGAAGCAGCTGGTCTTGGAGAAGCTATAATAAGCAAGCGTTTTCTTGTTATGTCTTTTGAAGATTTAAGGTAGTGTAGAGTTTCAGGGTTCTCTATGACCATAATTTTGACTATTATATGATATGATAATCTTATAGAAACTTTTTTTTTTGAGAAAAACCTATTGGATAAGGCTTTATGCCTAGGTGCTTTTGATTTTTTATTTTTTTTTCTCGAGAAGACACTATGCTGACAGTGCTTCATTTGACAGGCCATACAAAGGGTACCTGCAAGAACATGACCCTCAGATGAAGCTGGCATTGCCCAATCCCAAGTTACACAATGGGAGAACCCCAGCAGGCTTTATCGGTTATGCAGTTAATATGATTGATCTTGATTCCCATCACCTACAGACAAGGACAGCATTGGGCCATGGGCTACGCGAGACCGTTCTATTTAGCCTTTTCAAGAAGCTCCATGTTTATGAAACAAGAGAGAATATGGTGGATGCTCTTGACTGTATAGAAGATGGTGCTGTATCATTAGATGGTGGTATTATAAGAGAAAATAGAGCTCTTTCTATTGGTTATGGGTATCTTCTATCCTTTTCTCTTTTTCTGTCTGTCAGCATGTGATGACTTCTAGCTTGTGCATATTTATTTAGTCTCAATTGTGCATGGATCTCATTAAACTTAGGGGGTGTTTAGTGCAACTCATATCTCATGACATAAACACAATATAAGCATTTGAAAGAGAGAATAGTTTTAACGATGTACGGGCACCCCTAATTCTTCAACATTTCATTTTCTCTTTATATCTCTCTTCCAATCACATCATCAAACTAACCAATCAAATATATCTCATCACTTTCTCTTTCTTTTTCGCAATGTGTTTAATGTGGGCGTATGGATGTTTAAACATTTTCTAATAGTTTATGATGTGTTACCAAACCAGGGAAAGTGAAAGAAAAAAAAAAAGGAATGATTGAATCATGATAGTAACAATCTCTTTTAAGACACTTTTTTAAAATTTATATTTTAACCAATAAATAAATGTGTTAGAAAATGTGTGTTAAGGATTTTTTTTCTAACACCTCTTTTTATTAAAGACATTTAAATTTTCATTTGGATTCATTACGAAATCTGCCTTTAAATGTCTCTGATTTTATACATAATATGATAGTTATGCATTTAGTTGATTATGTTCTATATGTATTATGTATAGGGCTTGACTAGAAATATTACTCATCTAACTGTTCTGTTTTGTAGGAACCCTTCTGTATACTTTCCTTGTACGAACAAGTTGGACATTTCTCCGGAAGCTATGGGAATCTTAACTCAGATTGAAGAAGAGTTGCTGCTGATTGAAGAAAAAATTGATAAAGCAACAAATTATCATCAGAAGTGTCTACATAAATTTGAGAGAAAAGAGAAGAAATATAAAAAACTTATGGATAAAATTGAGCCTATGGCCGAGTTATTGGAACCTAAACCAGAGATTGGGACCTTGGTAAACTTAGCTGACTGATCTGTTTTTTGTTTTCCTATGCTTTTGATCATTGAGCTTAGAGCTTTGGATAGTGTGCTTTCTTGTGGAGTTTTTGGTGGCCGGCAATCAATGACTGACTTCAGAGGAAATATTATAGGCTTTGGTTTTCTTTCCTTTTTATGAACTAATAGGCTTTGGTTACTGCCATGGGTTAACTGATGTTGTGTATATATCTTTTCCAGTGTGTGACAGGGTCATTTTTAATGCTGATGAATATATTATATATCTTTAATCCACAGTTTCTGTGTAAATAGTGTATTTTGATGCTCTTTCACTTAGTAATGCATTTATTCCACCAAGGTACTTTTAATTTTATCAGATAACAACATATATTTTTGCAATTGTTTTAAATTTCTGTAGTTTAGTTTTATAATGAAATCTTTAAGGGAAATGTTAACAAGTGCCCTTAGGGCATTGTTTAGTAACTTTAAATAGTAAGTTTTTATCAAAGTTTATGAAATCAATGCATTGGAAATTTGAGTTTTTAACTTTTTTAATGAATAATTTCTTTATTAAAAATCCTTAAAAAGTATTATTAGGGCACTCGTTAACAAAACTCAATCTTTAAAGAGTAGTAATGCTTAGTCCAGTAATGTGTGCTGTTTGGAAAATTTTAAACAGTTGGGTGAAATTGATGAAACAGTGGGCATCTTAGTAATGTGTGTTGTTTGGAAAATCTGTACTATTAGTATTCTTCATTTCAAGATGTCTTGGAATTTTGTAAGAGAACATTGTCATAAAATTTTGAAGAGACTCTGGAATCATGGAAATTTAGAAGGGTAGACACATTTTCTCACAATCAATAATATGAGAATTTTTATGAAACAACACGGTTCACCACCTAAAAATACAAATTGTCTTTTTTAAGAAGGAATGCAAATAAGTGGTTAAAATAAGTAAATAAAGAGGTGATGTAACTATTACATTGACAAAAATAAGAGCTTGTATTTTAAAAACAAATACTAAAACTGTTCTTATCACTACCCGTATCATTTGAACTATTTACCTGTTTCAGATTAACTTTTTCAATAATACCTTTAATTATTCAGCCACTATCACTTCTAACCACCTTAATCGATATGGGTATTTTAAGCTATATACACAGTTTTTAACTTTAGAATTCACTATGAAACTGAAGGGGTGTTATATATTTTGTCCATGAAGTTTTGATTATATATTCCCTTAGCTCACTTTCTCACTTTCACTGTTTAGTTACAAAGTAAGTAGATAAATGTTATGAACACTTTCTAACACCCATTTTTATATTGGATGAAATCGATTATCACTTTATATGTGATTCATTTCTAAAGTGTGGTGTCTACATAGATTACATCTAATAAAAAATGAATGTTATAGAGTGTTAAGAAGAGAATGTCATGTTTAGCCATAGACTCCCTCCCTCGCATTACTATTGACAACATGCATAATTTATCTTCTTTTTTACTCAATTGATTGTTAGCTGAATTAGAGCTGTCAAAACGGACCGGGCCGTATGGGCCGACCCGTTTAGCCCGATTAATTATAGGGCTTGGGCCTTAAATATTGAGCCCAAATTTTAATAGGGCTTTTTAGCCCGACCCTAAAAAGCCCGCTACCCGTTAGGGCTAGCCCGAACGGGCCGAGGGTAGCCCGCTAGCCCGCATAACAAAAAAATCCTATAAATTATATATATTTTTTAAATAATTCTTTACTTAGTTGATTATCAAAGTAATAAATAAAAATGAAAATTTAATGAATTAACACAAATATACATGTAATATAAAATTATATTTACTCGTTCGTTATTTATAATTTTAAAGAACGGAAATATAAATATCTATAACCATAACGTATCTAATTTATTTAAAATGGTTTTCCTCGCCGTTTTAGTTTACGACGTTTGTACAAAAATGTTTACAATTTATATTTGTTCTAGGCATTATTTAAACATATTAAAAATATTATTTATATAAAAAAATTATAGGAGTATTTTATAGTACTATTTGAAAATATATATATATATATATATATATATATATATATATATATAATTTTTAATACGGGCCGGCCCGTTAGGCCCGCGGCCCGTATAGGGTCGGGCTCGGGTAGTATATTTCAAGCCCGTTTTCAACCGGACTTTTTGGCCCGGCCCGATAAAGCCCGGAGCCTGTTAGGGCCGGCCCTAAACGGGCCGGGTCGCCCGTTTTGACAGCTCTAAGCTGAATGATTTCAGTTCACCTATGTTCGAACAGCGTCTCGCATTAGTCGGTCCTTGAATCGGATGCCGAATTTTAAAAAATATTACATTAACTATAAAATTAATATAAAAAATATGTGATGAATATTTTTCACTAATACATAAAAAAAAAAAGTAGGACAAACATTTGTCACTGATAAATAAATAAAAAACACGGAACATATAATTGTCATTGGATTATAATAAACTAGAAAAAAATTCTCATTGATAAATATAAAAAAATATATACTGGAAGAATATTTTTTTTTTAAGGAATACTGCAAAAATATTTGTCACCTATGCATAAACAAAACTATACAGAACAAATACATGTCTTTGATAAATATTAAAAAAAAAAAAAAACATAACAAAAATTATTTTTTATGAATACATAAAAAAGAACATGAGACAGATATTTAAACAAGAAAGTCCAACACACTTCAAATTTACAAAAGTTAATCGTGATAATTTGGTGTACGTATTACTGTTGTTTAATTTTGTTAAAGAATCTCACATTAAATTAAAGATGGATCGAATAAGTATTTATGGAAACAGTCATTGTCTCTCAAGTTAGTTTTGTAAAATTGTGTCAGACATTATAACAAATTATATGATGGTATCATTGCCACTACGAGGATGAGTTACGACAGAAGTGAAAGGGGGCAACCGAAGTTACAACACAGTTTAATGAATTCTTTTTCTAGCTGAAGAATAGTAAGTCCGCCAAAAAAGCACGGTGTATGATGCATGGTCGTCTCTCAATAGAGTCTAAATATCACATTAAAACTCGAATAAAGAAAGTAAGGGATGCAAAACATTCACTAAAACCGTGTTTGAGAAGCCTTGGATGATACTACATGTAAGTAACTAATTGTAGTGAGAGAGGGAAAAAAAATCTTGATTTCTGCTCTTCTTCCAGCAAATTTTGCTCTCACCCAACCAAACTGACCAAAATACGCCTACATTAGTTAACTAACGCAAACACTAGTTTTAAAACACTCTTACTTTCTGCTATATGCTTCAGCTGCCTCAATCTAGTGATTTGTAAGCTTCATAAATGATCTATCTGTATGGTATATTAAGCCACCTGAGCAATTATTGCTTTCTAAAAGAACATGCTGAGTATGATTTGATATTTTCTTTTGTACGTGTCTCTGAAATAACTCAAACTTATCATGCTCAGTATGATTTGATATTTTCTATTGGATAGAGGACGGAGTTATATGAATATTCAAAGCTGCTTGGAAACTCTCAGTTTGTTTTGCATTCATTTCAACCATATAAGCTTATATATGCATATATGCTAGCTGAAGTGGAAAAGGTTTCGAACTGCTGAAGCATATAGCAGAAGGCAAGGGTGTTTTAAAATTAGTGTGACTTAACTTATGCTGCGTGAGTTAAGTCACGCTGCGCAACTTAAATCACGCAGGAGTAATGTAGTAAATTCGGTTGGACGTGAGTGTTTTGTGCTGAACGAAGAGCAGAAATCAAAAATCTTTACTACCAATTATGTGATGAGACGTACCAAGTCGAGGACCCATGGAGTAAGAGATTGTGACTGAGAGATGCAAGCAAATGATTTACTAAAACAACAAATCTTTACCCAACAAATATTGGCAAAATTTTACCCACCAAAAAGAATTTCTATAAGATAGTATTAGAGAATTCATCAACGTCGATTGAATAATCAACCTAAAAGAATGTAATCTATAGTCGAATCGGAAATTTTAAGTTGTGACGTATTTAATTTTGAGGAGTGATATTTGGACAACCAAAATCAAACAACTCTATTGACAACTTTTTTTCCTCCTTTCTTATTGGACAATAACAATAGAGAGGGAAAAAGAAGAAGAGGGAATAAAAATATAACGAAGGTATGAGAGAGAAAATTATCACAAAAGTTATTTAAAAGTGGTTGTTCAAATATCGTTTCTCTTAATTTTTACTTTTTTTCTGAGGACGAATATAAACTTCTATCCAAAAAAAATATATCGAAAAATATATGGCTATAAGTTGGGACATCCATAATTCCATACCCATATTTTAGAAGTCAAATACAATCGATACACATATATTTCATACGGCAAAAGAACGTTAAAAAATCCATCTTTCAAAACAAAAACAAAAATTTTAAAAATCCAAAATGTTAAACTATTTGAATACATTCTTTTAGAGGATTTGAATACATATTACATTAATTTCATATTATAATTTGTTGCTGTATAACTTTTAATCTACGTCGGTCTTATAGTCTAATCTAAATCATTGTCTCCTTTTATATTGGGTGCAAATGGAAGTATTATGAGTGCAAATCAGTATCTCCTATTTAATTCTGAAGTATACAAATATAATTAGAGAAATATTAATAAGTGCCCTTGGGGCATTGTTTAGTAAATCAAAGTTATGTTAAATTGATCATAATTCAAACTTAAATCTTAAACTTTGAATTTGAAATTTGTTTGAATCGTGTAAAAAGAATCATTGTAAAAAAATAGCGTTAAATATCTCTATCATTTTGGCGAGTTTTGATTTAGCCATGTAAAATTTTCATTGTTATTAATAGATTGTTTGGTTTTGACCATGATGACGTTTGACTGTGCAAATGTGTTGATGTGGCATGCTAATTATGTATATATTTTTTCAATTTTTTTTTGTTACACGAGGAAATTACGTATCATATCTTTTATTTTTAACACATAAAAATTATATTCATCCTTACCATAATTTTTTTCATCTTCAAACACATAACCTTCATATTCAAACCCATAATTTTCACAAGATCTCCATCACCCTAATACAAATATAAAAAATGTTAAAAATTGTGTAACAAATGCATTGAAAATTAAAATATTTGACATTTTTATGAAATAATTATTTCTTTTCGAATCTGAAAAGAAGTCTCGAATACACTCGTTAACAAGACCCTACAAATATTCATAAACTCCTCAACCCAAAATTCTTAAAAAAAAAAAGAAAAAAAGGATCAACTCAAAAAAGAAACACAAATATTCATCCCTTTATTTCAAACCAAACAAATCTTAACCCATAGTTGATTTATACCCAACATATATGCTTTGTATACAAATCTCTGACAAACTTCCAAATGCAAAATCCTTCTTCTCTCTTCTACGGTTAGTGTTAGTGCCACAGAGAATAACAACAAATTGCCCTCACCCCCACTCAAGGTAATCCTTTTTGAAGTGATTGATCTTATGACACTGAAAGCTATTATACTTGTGTTTACCATTTTCACAAATTTCTTCCCATGACCAAAATATTCAATGATTTCACATTTAAGGTGTTTCAAAACCATATAATTCATCACAAACGCTCGTAATCTTTAAACTATTGATTCCCTAGAGGTTTTCTCTTTTAGTATCTCTAAGTTTTCCTTTTACCACACACAAAACCCTAACACATATGTCTTCTATTCATAGGATTTGTCCAACCTTTAAAACATGATGACCAAGAAAACAGAATATGCATACTCGTGTGTTGCGCAACCTTTCCTACGCATCGCAGGAGACGGAAGCTAGACATCATGTAAACATTCATTAGTTGCAATTTCCACACCAACCTCAGCGTGTCGCGCAATAAATTGAAGATTTCAAGACACAATTTAGCAGTATTGATACATCGAAATCAAGCTATAGAAAATATAAATGATAAAAATTGTGATTTTAGAAAGCAAATAAATCATTCTAAATAATATATTTATAATTTATATGACTATACATATATATCCTCTATAAAAAATTACTATACATATATGTTAATTATATCTCCTAAAAAATATTAATTATATAGACATTTGGTAAAAAAAAGAAAGAAATAATAGACGTAATAGGTGTATTAGATAAATTATAAAAAAAAAAATAAAAAAAAAAAGGGAATTTGGCTTGGAATTGGATGTGATCAAGATTAAACCTTTATTTTATTTTTTGGAATCAATAGGCGATACTGTAAACGTGTGGAAACACGTTCTTTGTTTAACTCAGTTGGTATGGACGATACATAATATATGCAAAGTCCGTGGTTCGAACCCCGACCATCACAAAAAAAAAAAAAAAAAAAAACATGTGGAAACACTTTGTGGTTCGTAGCGTGCTCCAGAGGAAGAGTACTCATTATAGTCTCATTAACAAGAGATTTGACTTTGTATTTGTGCGTATAAACACCCAATTCAGAGTGTCTTTTTTTCTAAACCACATTTCATTAAATTAATATATATTCGTAAATTTCTTATAATCTTATCTCAGTTGGTAGAGACATTATTATATACAGGTGTCAGGGTTGTAATCCCAAACACTCCACTTATTTACCTTAAAAAAATAAATTTCTGCTTGATAAAAAAAAATCTACTCCTAAAATTTCTATTTAAAAACTTTCCTAAAATAATGGTATATAAATCAACTAATATTTTTAAATTATTGGAATCAATAATTTATTGTGGAATTAAAGCAGTAAAAGAAAAGAGGTAAATGGAAAGAATTTGAAGGAATTTGACTAAGTCATTAGTAAATAGCCTAATTTAGAATTACCATAATTTTTATATAATAATCTTGTTTTAGGCATATTAAGAAGTTAGTTATAATTACTAAAATATATGTAAAAAAGATCTTTTGCTTTTGCTACAGTAATTATTACTCTCTCCGTAATGAGTTTTTTTTTCTTTCTAATTTCATACATATTAAGAAAAAATGTATAAGTTAAAGAGAAAGAAAAATGATTTTGAATGTCTTTATTAAGTATTAGTGCATTCTTCTTTATCATAGATGTAAAGTATAATATATTGAATTGAGAGTGGTAAAAGTAATATTAATTAGAGTTATATTTGGAAAAAAATAATTAATATTATATTGAAAAGTGAAATAGATCAATTCTTTTGGGACAATTTTTTTTTTTGCAAATGATTCACTTATTATACGACGGAGAGAGTACATTCAAGTTACATTCGGACTATCCACTCATATAAAATATATTTTTTAGCAACACTCATATAAAACATGACAATTTTTTTTTTGAAAACATCAAAATGGAATTTATAAACATAGGCAGTAAAACTATTTCAGCACAAGATGTACTGAAAGGCTACCCCTTAAAAAGAACAGTCAAACAATATTTAATAAAATATGACAATTGATTTGTACCTCAAAAAAAATATGACAATTAATAAGATGTATTTTTCCTCTAAAAAAAATTACATAAAGTTGAATTCAACGACTTTTGCTTACAAAATGAAGTATTTGACTTGAAAAATCATATGCTTCAATTTTTGTTGCAATGAATACGTAAAAATCCATAAAAATTTACTATTTAAGATTCTTAAAGAATTTTCTCAAGGCACTCGTTAAAATTTTTGTTTTGCTTGTTTATAAGGTTGAAGATTATATATTTACTTCAGTTAGTGATTGCAATAGATAATTAAATTTGTAAAAGATTAATAGACGATTGAATCCATTCGTCTCTGATTATAAGTCTTATTTGAAAAAGAAAAAAATTGTCCCGAAATATAAGTAATCCCTATGCAATTTACTAGATTTATTTATTTGAAAGAAATTCATCTTAAAATTTGAAATGTTAAAGTTACACATTAACACACAAAGAATATTATTGGAAGATCAACATACAAAATACCAACAATTTATTTTAGCATATCTTAAAAAAGGTTGGGGTGCTTATAATAAGAATCAAGGGAAGTGATAAATATCTTGAGTTTATATTTAAAATATTTTTAATTTTTTTAACTGTAACTTTCATTTTCTATTTCTTTTTGAAAAAAGAACTTTCATTTTTTGTTGACAAACACACTGTTTCTTTTTATTTGTCACCTTTGTGGATGGATTTTATTCTCATCTATGTGTAATTTTCAATCTTCAATAAAACATATATAAGAAAAAAAAAAGTAGTTTTCGGATGTTCGTAAGCATCACATATTCATGATTTAGTTATAGCTATCCTCATCGATGAGTTAGTCCAACATATGTCACAAGTAGAGTATTGTGCTATCCTCAAACATCGCCACATGATTCCGTATTTTTCATTGATGAATTTTGTACAGTTCGTGGTAACTTGTAAGGTGTCTCTAAGTATCTTTATGAACCACTAGAGCTGTCAAAATGGACTAGCATGTATTGCCAGTCCACTAACCTGAATAAAATGTAGGGATTGAGTCTTAAAATTTCAGGCAGATTTTTTCAAGATTTTTTAGTCCGATCTAAAATAACTGGAATAAGTTAAAAGCTCATACAAGACAGATCAATTCACAGACACACACTAAAAGAAAGAAAATAGTTCTAACTTTTTATGAATTATAAAATTTGGAATGATTGTGGCTTAAGTTAAAAGCTCGTAAATTTGAATGAGGTTGTGCCCTCCAAAACATTTACGTTTCTTAAATTTCTCTGTTGTTTTTTTTTTTTAATTATATTTTTAGTATAAATAAAAAGCAATGCTTATAAGAAATTTTAGATCCATTTAGCCCGCAACTCGTATAGGGCCGAGTTAGGTAGTTTTTTAGAGCTCACAATTTATAGGTTTTTTTACTAGACCCGATAAACCCCTAAGCCTGTTATGGGCGACCTTAAATGAGGCAAATAGTTCATTGTAATGAGCTTGTAGATTTTAGATACATGCCTGCCTCTGTTAAACATTTTCTTTTTGATATATTTAGATGGAAAAAAGTATATGCGAAGAAAAAACCACCTATGAACTTCTTGATTGATCCATAATAGGAAATGTCGACACTTAAACCAATAGATGTTTTGACGGACAAATGTGTAAGAGAAAAATATACATGTGTGGACTTGAGCGAGGTTTTCTCACATTTGGGATTAAAAATATGAACTTTTACTTTGCAGCATGTTTTCAAAGTTGTTTCAAGGAAAGTGTCCAAACATGATAAAATGTGTTATGACTTATAACAATAAACATGTTTTATACCATTTATGGTCAACACTTTTGATTTCGTAGCTTCAAAAGCTATGTATGTTTTACAAAGAGGTAAAAGGATCAAGCATACAATGTTATGTTTTGTATATCAATAAACATAGTTTTACAACAGGTTAGCGATACACATTGTTATTCCTTGATTTTTCCGTTAAATGTAATTTTTTATATATAAACAAATTTAATAGCGTAAAAATATCCTTGAAAAAATTAATTACTTATCATTTTCAAACGGTCAATTCAAAAAAAAAAAAACTATTATATCAAGTAATTAATATTTGGAGAGGAAAATATATTGTTAAAGGAAAATGCTAATTTGAGCATAGAATTATTGCAATTAATACATGTTTAATTTAGAGATGAAAATATCGATAAGATTTATCAATCAAATGCATAAACTTTGCCACAATAATCATAACTGATACCATCTGTCCTTTTCACAGTACCATCGACTTTTCCAAACTTTGTCGTCGCTAGATTCCCAAAAGACAACGCTTTCTCTCTCCTCTCTCTCACTTCCCACTGTCCTAGTCCTACTACTCAGTACACTCTCTCTCTCTCTCTCTCTCTCTCTCTCTCTCTCTCTCTACATTGAACACTGTGTTTTATTACTTACCCCTTCTCTGTCTTCATAACTTCTTCATTTTCAATGCATGATGATGATGATTCTACTGTCCAAATTTCACTATCCATAATTCATTCATAGTTAAAAAATTCATACTTTTACATTTTTCACTCAAAACCCACTTCTCAAATTTAGTTTTTTCAATGGATGAAACTGGTGATGACGAGTCTAGGAGGTGCAGTAGAAACGGGTCAGGTGGATGGAGGTGCAAAGAGCAAGCTTTACCTGGAAAAACCCATTGTGAAAGGCATCATGAGTATTACAAAAGCAGGAATTCGAGTAGTTTTGTTGAAAAGAATGGTGGAATAAGAAATGGGGTTGTTGTTGATGATCATGATAATGGAGGTAAAGGGTTGTTTGGTGGTGATGATCATGGTGTTGTTGAGGGATTTGGAGGGGTTTTTGGTGATGTTGAAGTGAATGGTGGTGTTAATGCTGGTATTGGCCGTGAAAGGTTTAATCTTTGGCAACAAGGGGATGGTCAACAAGGTGGGAGGTTTGAGCAAGCCAGTGGGAATTTAGGTCAGTTTTTGGGTGATGGAGTTGAATTTGTTGGTGGGTTTGTTGAGGATAGGAATAGGGCTGTTGGTTTAGGTCAGCAATGGGGTGGTGTAGGTGTATTTGGAAATGGTGGTGGTGTTTCTGGTGTTGGTAAAGATGATCATGGAAATGGTGTTGATGGTGTTTGTGGAAATGATTCACCTGGTTTTGGTTCTGATGGAATTAATGGGTTGATTGGTGAAGGGGGTTGTTTTGGGAATTTGTATGATAGGAGTTTTCAAGCTCTTCTTTCTCAAGGTAGGGTTTGTGATGAAGATGTGAATTTGACTGGTGGTGGAACTAGCTTTCAAGGGTTGGGTGGTGAAAGTGCTTATGATTTTAGAGGTGTGGGAAATCTAAGTCAGTGTGGTAAGTTTGAAGGTGAAAAAAATGTTGGTAGTATATTAACAGTTCCCGAGTCAAGTAACAAGATGGGAGCATTTGGTGTGGAAGAGGGAATGGAAATGTTATTAAGTGGAGGAGTTTCCATCAATGAGGAGGCAAGGGGTGAAGCCTTGAAGCCATTGGCTAAGAGAGGTAGGCCTAAGGGTTCTAAGAATAAGATTAAGAAGAAAGAGGTTGACTTAGTCACTAATGGAGAAACTGTTTGTGGAAGTGCTAATGTTGGAACAACTGTTGAAATTCTAGAGACTGAGAAATCAGTGTTTTCTGGTAAGGCTGATCAGGAAGGCGTGGACATGGGCGACATTGCAAGGACAAAGAAGCGTGGTCAACCGGAAGATTGGAAGCGTGGAAGGCATATTATTTTGGCAGTTGGTTATGAAATTGATGGGGTTGGTGAGATTACAGGACCAATGGAGCGTGGTAGAAAATCAAAGGGTTCAGTAAACGAAGAGAAGAATGTTGAGGAGGTTAGCAGTGAAGTTGCTGGTGCCGGTGAGATTGCAAGGCCTAAGAAGCTTGGTCGGATGGAAGCATCAAAATGCGGGAAGGAGATTGTCGTAGAGGTTAGTAATGATGTTGGTGGTGAGATTGTGAGGCGAAAGAAGCGTGGTCGACCAAAAGGTTCAAAATGTGGAAAGGAGATTGTCCTAGAGGTTAATAATGAAGTTGTTGGTGCCGAGGTTATCATTGAAGTTGCTGGTGCTGGCGAGATTGCAAGGCCTAAGAAGCTTGGTCGGCTGGAAGGGTCAAAATGTGGGAAGGAGATTGTCGTGGAGGTTAGTAATGATGTTGCTGGTGAGATTGTGAGGCCAAAGAAGCGTGGTCGACCAAAAGGTTCAAAATGTGGAAAGGAGATTGTGGTAGAGGTTAATCATGAAGTTGCTGGTGCCGGTGAGATTGCAAGGTCTAAGAAGCGTGGTCGACCAAAAGGTTATAAGTGTCAAAAGGAGATTGTTATTAAGCGTGGTCGACCTAAGGGCACAAAGAACAAGAAGAAAATACTAGAAGATCAGGAATTGCATGTCCAAACCCTTGTTCAGGATGAGGTTCAAAATGTTAAACCAAAGCTAGGTCGACCAAAGGGGTCTAAAAATAAGAAGAAAAATATTGCCGGTGAAGATGGAAACAAGTTACATAAGGAGAAAAAAAGGCGTGGTTGGCCAAAAGGTTTTTGCTTAAAGCCAAAGGAGATTGCTGCTCGATTGGATGAGAAGATTGAAAGGCGTGGTAGGCCAAAGGGTTCTGGCATGAAGCCAAAGGAGACTGCTGTTCAATTGGATGCGAAGATTGAAAGGCGTGGTAGGCCAAAGGGTGCTGGCAAAAAGCCAAAAGAGATTGTTGTTCGATTGGATACGAAGATTGAAAGGCGTGGTAGGCCAAAGGGTTCAGGGAAAAAGCAAAAGGAGGTTGCATCTCAATTGGCTTTACAGATTGAAAGTCAGAAGAGTACTCGTGTTGATGGAGCTTTGAGTACGATTGTGCCACATAAGCATATACAAGAGGAATCCATTTCACCGCTAAAAGATCCAGTAAATAAGGAGGAAAAGTCAGATTTTGTCCTTGAGTGCTCAAAGGATTCTGGAATTGAAAAGATAACAAAAGGGTTGATGAGCAAATCTGGCGATGTCCATAAGAGGTGCAGTGAAAGATTAAGAACATTGCTAACCGACCACAAGAATTCTCAGGATGTTGAAGTGGAAGAAACTTTTTGTGAAAATGAGGTGGAAGAAGCTATAGATCATGAATTGGAATCTTCAGATTTGATGGTGAGTTGCGCTTGAAGTTACATTCTCGTCCATTCATTATAGTTTTTATTATTACCTTAGCATTGAAATGTGTCTCTTTTGATTTCAAAATTTGATTCTTTCTTTACTCAAAATTCTCAGTTTGAACTCATTTGCTCTCTGTTTAGGGTGAACCAGAGACCAAAAAGGAGCCTAGGAATTTAAGGTGCCATCAGTGCTGGAAGAAAAGTAGGACTGGAATTGTTGTTTGTACCAAGTGCAAAAGAAAAAAATATTGTTATGAGTGCATAGCAAAATGGTAATGTTAACTAAACTGATTTTTGTCCATCGTTCTACTTTCCGATGAATTTCACTTGTTAGGTTAATTATTATTTTTGGCATATCCAACTAGAATGGTTCATGGGAGACAAATAGTTTTATTAACTTGGAAAGAGTATAGCTTTACAAACACCAGCTAATATTTTTGATAACTAAATTAGGTTACTGATTGCAGACAGGCTCTGGTTTTCTTATGATGTTTAAATTTGAATAATATAGGTACCAAGATAAAACTAGAGAGGAGATAGAGACTGCTTGTCCCTTTTGTCTTGATTATTGCAATTGCCGACTGTGCTTGAAGAAAACTATATCGACGATGGTGTGTGCTTTCATTCTCTTGCATTCTATTATGCATTCCATTACTTTTTATGCCTTTGCATTTCACGTGAAATGAATTATTTATCCACAGAATGGGAATGGCGAAGCAGATGCAGATGTCAAATTACAGAAATTGTTTTACTTGCTTAAGAAAACTCTGCCTTTACTCCAACATATCCAACGGGAGCAGAAATCAGAGTTGGAAGTAGAAGCAAGCATTCACGGTACTCTAATTTGATTCGGTTAATGTTATCAAGTTGTTGGACCAATGATTTCAAATGTACAATGTTGTGTTGTTTCCTCAGGTTCCCTGATGGTGGAAGAGAAGGATATTCTGCAGGCAGCAGTTGACGATGATGATCGAGTTTATTGGTATTATCTCGCAGACCCTCTTGGTTTATAGTAAAATTTTGTATGTTATGAACCTTTTTCCCTCATGTTTTTGTTCAAGCATTATTTTTAATTCACTGCATTATGATTATGATCTGAACAGGAAAATATTTATATTTGCTTGAGTAAGAAGTATAATTAGAACGAATCATGGAGCTGTGTTTTCCTAAACAATTCAACAATTACATTAGTTGCCTTTCAAAGTAATTGGTTATCTACATATATGTTTTCTTCTAATGCCTGTATTGATGTTGTGACACATTCTTCCTTTCCTATTCATTTTTGTTGAGAGAGAAGAGAAATTTAGAAAGATGTGTAATAAAATCCTTGTTTAGACTATAGAGCAAAGCTATTTTATATAGATATGAAACAATAAATACAATGATATATTTTTTACCACAAATACATGATACAATATCTTTTTTTTTTTTGAAAAAAAAAATACGCGAAGTAATTACATTTATAACTTGTCTGAAGATCTCTCAAAGGCTTTTGGTGATGTCACCTGATAAAGTTTCTCTCCAATGAACTGGCTGTCTATAGTTAGGCTTTACATATCATGTTGAGAGAGAAGAGAAATGCAAGGCATATGATCAAATCCACAGGTTTAAACTACATAGTAAAGCTATATTATACAAACAACTCTTTTTACATGATATAAAGATTTTCAGTTACCTTCGTTTTATAAGGAAGAATATACTTTAACTACTACTGTTACATGATACTATCTATTTATATTTTTTCTGACATGTATAAATACTGTTTACCGAACCCTGTTTTTTATTCTTTTCTTTGTCCTATAACATATGTCAAAGCCTACTACAAGTCAATTTTTTAGCAAGACAGTTGTTTAGCAGCAGAACTTTGATTAACCATTTTCTTTATTTTGGCACTGGTATTTGTGTTATTTTTATTTTTTTTTATAATTACCACAGATAGGTACTCACTCATCTGAATTAATTTCAGCTTGAACTCCAATTATCTCATATATCTAACTTTGTAAAATTTTACTCGTCTTATTTTCCATAATGTGATTTAAATTTTCATTCGGATCTTTCGATTTTCTTGTTTCACAGTGACAACTGCAATACGTCCATTGTCAATTTCCACAGAAGTTGTGTCAATCCGTATTGTCGGTACGACCTCTGTCTCACTTGTTGCACAGAACTTAGAAATGGAGTTCATTCCAAAGATATTCCTGCTAGTGGTGGTAATGAGGAAATGGTCAATACACCACCAGAAACTATTGCTTGGAGAGCAGAGACAAATGGCAGCATTCCTTGTCCTCCAAAAGCTAGAGGAGGTTGTGGTACTGCTACCCTTTCGCTGAGGCGCCTATTCAAAGCTAATTGGATCGAAAAATTGACTAGGGATGCGGAGGAACTTACCATCAAATATCAGCCACCTATTGTTGATCTTTCTTTAGAATGTTCAGAGTGTCGTAGTTTTGAGGAAGATGCAGCACATAATTCTGCAAGGAAGGCAGCTTCTAGAGAAACCGGTCATGACAACTTATTGTACTGCCCTGATGCCATTGAAATCGGAGACACGGAATTTGACCATTTCCAAAGACACTGGATAAGAGGTGAACCTGTTATTGTTAGGAACGTGTACAAAAAGGGTAGTGGCCTTAGCTGGGACCCAATGGTGATGTGGAGAGCTTTTAGATTGGCAAAGAACATATTAAAAGATGAGGCAGACACTTTTAAAGCCATTGACTGCTTAGATTGGTGCGAGGTTCGTGTTTTGATTTCTAGATTGAATAAGCCTCCACATGAAATTAGTTATGCAATTTTTTTTAATTATTTCAAGCCATATATATCGTCACAAAAAACTATCCTGAGAGTACTCCTAAAAATTTGGTCATCAAACAACAATCTACTCACCTATTTTTCAGCTTTTGATTGGAGATTCTTATTGTAGTTTGAACAATAGTTTATTATGTGTTCTATATGGTGATGCAGGTACAAGTTAACGCCTTTCAGTTCTTCAAAGGCTACTTGACAGGGCGTAGGTACAGAAATGGATGGCCGGAAATGTTGAAGCTAAAGGATTGGCCTCCAACAAATTTTTTCGAAGATTGTTTGCCAAGGCATGGTGCTGAGTTTACAGCGATGCTTCCTTTTAGTGATTACACACATCCGAAATCTGGTATTTTAAACCTTGCCACAAAGCTGCCTACTGTTTTGAAGCCAGATTTGGGCCCTAAAACATACATTGCTTATGGAGCTTTAGAAGAGTTGAGTAGAGGTGATTCTGTGACAAAATTACATTGTGACATTTCAGATGCGGTAAGTTCTTAATTTACACATTGCATAAGTTCTTAATTCACACATTTCAGAATATTGCTATTTTTTGTTGGTGAAATATGTATGATTGTTCTATTTCCACTTAATTTACACATTGTGAAATATGTATATTGTTCAAGTTAACAAAACCGGTAACAATGTTGCTTAAAAGAACCTTCACTTTGACAAAATATGTGGCCAAATTTGTGATTTTTCAATGGTGTGACCCAAGTGCTGGTAGTTTACATCGGAATAAAAAATAATAACCAAACAACACTGCTTAACAAATATAAGTCGTATTCCATGAAAGGACTAAGCATCATGAGATTTAGTGGGATTGAAAGTTAAAACTAGTTTTATCAGCTTAAATGATCAGCGTATAAAATCACTAAAGGATCCCCAGTGTAGTTTTATATTACATGTAACTAACTTAAATGTTTTAACTTGAGCTGGAGTATTAGACAAGTAATAAATAGTTCCATTTATATAGGTAGTGTACAGTTGCGTGTAAAACTGGAAAATACATTGATTGATCAGAATACTATTTGTGTCGCATGTCACACGCAGGTTTTCTCCTTTCTCATGTTATGCAGCAGGTGCTAATTTATGTTATGCATTGATCAGGTCAATATTCTGACGCACACAGCTGACGTAAAGACACCAGCGTGGCAATCCAAAATCATAAAAAAGTTAAAGAAGAAATATGAAGTTGAAGATATGCGAGAGCTCTATGGTCTGGACAGTAAGGCAGCTGGTTCGCGTGGAAGAAAACGTAAAAAGCGTCGCGTAGGTGTTACCGTGGATCTTAAAATATCTGAAAAAGAAGACATTAATGGTAGAGACTCAACCTTGCTTGAAAGTCAAGAAAAAGAAGACAAACTTGATAGAGAAGCTTGTGTTCAAGAGTTCTCTGAATCTACCAAAAGTAAATTAGATTTAAATGTGAGCAATCAGGAAGTCATCGATTCACCAAGGTTTCAGCAATTTGATCTCAATAGTCTTGATTCCAATTTCTTGGTTCCTAGAAATGACTGCGAGTCGATGCTTTATGATAATGTGGAACAACGGTGCTCACGACCACGCGATGGATCTTGTAAAGGAAATACATCCGTGATTGATAATCAACCTTGTGGTGGAACAAAAGAAACAACATTTGTCAATGGATTAGATTCTTCAGACATTTCCTCTTCGGATATTGAGACTGACAAAATAGAGTCTGTTGAAAATGAGATGCCGAGTAATAATTTATGTGGGAATGATGTTCATTTGGAGACTCAATATGGGAGTGCTGTGTGGGACATATTCCGTAGGCAAGATGTACCAAAACTAACAGAGTACCTAAATAAACACCATAGAGAGTTTCGCCACATAACTAGTCTTCCAGTGAATTTTGTAAGTGCAGTTGCCTTACCTTCATTGGATTATTGTTTTTTTGTACAACTTTGTTTTCTAAATAAATATGTTTTGATCTTCTTTGGCTTCAGGTGATTCATCCCATTCATGACCAGCACTTTTATTTGAATGAGAAACATAAAAAGCAGCTAAAGCTAGAATATGGTATGAAATTATGCTTTAATTTGTGATTAGTTTTGTGGATTTTGTAGCTATGAACTATTTTTCCTACCAGGTGTTGAACCCTGGACGTTCGAGCAACATCTCGGGGAAGCTGTTTTCATACCTGCAGGATGCCCTCATCAAGTGAGAAATAGAAAGGTAAATAAGGACACCAGTTTTATATTAAAAATAAAATCAGAGTGAAACTACTTTACAAATCTTTTACTTATATAAAACATTTTAGCGCAATCAACAAAAATTTAGAATTTGATCTCTAAAATTCAACAATGAATCTTTGAACCACAGCACCTAATAGAAGAGGTAAAACTTATTTCGTATACATAAACGTCATTAAAATAGGTTTTCAAGACAGCCTAAAAGAATCTCGGAATCATATATCTTAACTGGCTAAGCACAGTCCCATTTCCACCCTGATGAGATCATTTTTCTTTTAATTTATTTTTATTATTTTTATATATTTTTGTTATATAGTTTGGCAGTGTTAGGATAAGAGAATTAGTTCAGTTACTTATTTGTTTAGGTAGGATTATTTTGTATAAATAGGGTGTAGTGAAATTAGAATGGGGGTATCATTGAATACTTTATCTTTTGTGAGTAGAAGTGACTCTATTCTTGTGAAGGGGAAACCCCTGGAGGAGAGATTTTTCTCCTATTCTCTTTTATTATTGCTCAATCTTTCAATAAAATTGTTCGTAGTTTTCAATCAAATTCTCGGGTTCCTAACACATGGTTATGTTATTTCAGCCTTGCATCAAAGTGGCTATGGACTTTGTTTCGCCCGAGAATGTTAATGAGTGTGTTCGATTGACAGAGGAATTCCGGTTACTTCCAAAATACCATAGATCTAAGGAAGATAAATTAGAGGTACATGTTTTCATCATTCTGGAGCATATTATGATGACCTGACATTTTAAAATATTTAGCACAATTTTTTGTTTTGGAATAAATATGGTTATTTATATTTGCTGGTGATGTCGCAAATTTGATACAGTATAAGATCAAAGATTTTTTTTAGCATGCTATTCTGTGCATGACTTGTTAGGTTTCTTGTATATCTCATAATTTCCATGTTTTAAATTTTGCTATACCATCTAATATTCAGTAGTTACTCTTGTTAATTTTTATGTACACTACAAAATTAGAGTGAAGATGCATTACTTATCACTTTATCTAGAGATATTTCTTACACTCCATATATTCTTTGTCCGTAGATAAAGAAGATGGCACTCTATGCTGCCGATGTTGCTATCGCTGAAGCCACTAAACTCGTGGGAGCTAAATAAGTACTTCACTCTTAATCCTTTTCCATTTGATGCCATGAAGATTAATCTTTTTGAAATCATATTGTATGTTACTATGCCGATATTTTTATTATATAAATACAAATTATTATTAACATAAACTATGCATTTAGATGGCTTGTATTAATTAAGGTGATCTTGTAATTTTTCAGATGAATTTGAAGTCTGCCATCAACAACTTTTTGACAAATAATTCTCAACAGAAGCAATTTTACTGTTGTCTGTTGGTTTTATTCATCTTGATTTTAACCATTTTGGAAGAGCTTGTAAATGTGATGTGAATGTATCTGGTTCTGCTGTATCATATTAAGACATTGGAAATTCCGTCAGAGTTCAAGTTGAATGTTGGTTCCTGATGCACTAGCACTACACACCAACAAGATGTGTAGAGTAATGCCAAGTACTCGCGAGTTTTTGACGAACGGTATCAACATTTCCGTGTTGTTGGAAATTAGTACTAGTCAGTTTGAATATTTTTAGCTAGACTCTTGTATGATTGTCTGATTTATCTCATTCAACAACTTTTTGTTTTGATTATGTATCTTCTAGTGCCTGATCTTGAGCCCATGTAGATCATTTTACGGGTTTTGGATTTTTTGAAATCACAAGGTCATGGACCTTGGTCGTTGAATGAAGATTTGTCGGTTTATGTTTTGATATGTATTTTCAATTTTTACGAGTCGTCTGAGCATCATCTAATATTCGACCCTTGCTTATAGGGATTTTGGTCCATTATTCAAGACACTAACCTGAAAAAATTAAAGGTTTCAAAGAACGCTGAGAAAATTTAGTGCAAAACAAAAAAAATTGTTAATGAAATTATTTTTAATGTTAAACAGAAATAAGTCATCATGCACCTCACAATCACAATCTGATGGTGAATAATACTCGTACACAATGGGAAACTTATTAAGCTCTCCCACTCTAGAACGTGCCTTTTTGCAATGGTTACTTATCAATTAATAATGTGACTAATTTGAACAAGTGAGTTGCAAATAAAGATGTTTTACCACTTGAACCATAAATAAAAGATGCTTTACCCAACATTTGTAAATAAACACATGTTTCTATTACAAATATTTGATAATGTAGCCAATGTATTTCGGATTTACATCTTTTTGTTTTATGGATCTTGCCAAATTCATGAAAAATAAAATAGAAAGATTTCGATCAAAATAATGAATTTGAAAAAATAGGAATCAAAACTTTATGAGAATAAATAACATATTGCTAGTGAAAATCCGGTTTAGACTAACATCTAACAAAAAGTTATCATTTTCTTAAGTCTTATCAATCTAAGGGTTGTCGGCAATTCACTTAGCCTTTGTTTGAGAGTTTGGAGAAGATGGGAAGACTTTGGCAGGTTGCAAATATAGGGAAAAATGATAAAATCTTTCACATTTTTCGAAAGAGTGATTTTTTAAAGAATGATAAATTAATGCTTATGATTAATATTTGAAAAATTAATGTAAACCCTCTTCCAATAATTTTTTTTGAGTTTTCCTTAATAAAGAAGATTTTGTATTATGAAGAAAAATGAACATCCAACGCCTTCCTCTCTCAATGTCATTTATTTCTTCCACTTACTCATTGTTTTTTTTCTTTCAAACCACTCTCCTCCCTTCCCCTTTAAGCTTACAAACAAAGCTTTAATCCCAACAATTGACTATCTTCTCCGGCCTTCTTCACACATTGTTGACTTGTTGTTGAAGATCTATCATTTGGGTGCAGTCACTTTAACACAATTATGAGTTTTTTAAATATAAAAATTAACCATAAAATTAATACCGCTCGATCTTGATCGGATGGTTTGGATCTCACTTACTACATCTAGTTATGGGTGCAAATTGCACGTAATCCAGACTGTTCATGGGTTTACTCTCCTTTCTACTCTCTATCATTTGGGTAGCACTTGAGTGACATTGTGGTTGGTGACATTGGCGGCATTGGACAACCACAATGTCACAAGTGGCTTTTTTCTTTCCCTCTCACAAAGATATTTTGTTTTTTTGTACACTTATAACATTGTGATTGACCAATATCACCAACCACATTGTCATCCAAATGCTACCTCTATCATTTTCGTTGATCTCCCAACAAAATTGGGTGCCTTATATATTCATCCAATTCAAGCTTCAATTTTTCAAAAGTAAGATATGATGATGATACAAACTTATAATTTCCCACCACCCGTGTACATGCTCACAAAAAGTTTCAAGAAGTTTCACTGTCGTTATTGTTGTAATTAGTAATGTTCCACTCAAAAGCAAACCCATGACATAGAATAAACTATCAATTTTTAAACTATCTCTCTTCAATTTAATCTTTGAATTATGTAAATATACTAAGTAGTTCAATCCGTCAATTTAGTCATTCATATTAAAATGTTATAGAGTAACTTTATGCATTTTTATACATTTTAGGGATTAAATTGTCGGATTTCATATAGTTGAAAGACTACTTATTATAATCTTTTACGGTTTAAAGATTAAATTGATAGTCAACTACTCAAGTCTCTACCATTATAATTCAATTTCGTTTCCTTCACAATCCGTCTATTCTATGAAATCCCAAATCATTTTTTTGTTTATTTTACCCAAATATAAATTGTTTGAGTCCCAATAAATAAGAAAAAGAAAAAAAAAATGATTGTGAAGGAATGAAATAGCGAAAACATGCATGAAATAATGACAAAAAATGCCGATTAGATCTCACGTGCTAGAGTTATGTGAATTGATGATAGCCCTAAGAGAAAGTGGTAAGGCATTCATTCCAACACATAAATCCAAAATCTCCACCTATATATAATAAACCAAATCTTTGTAGTATATATAATCTAAGAACCCCTAATCAAATGATATCTTAGACACCTTCTAAAAAGGGAACTTTGAAGATATATAATAATCAAGTGTATCATAAATCAAACACAATTATTATTGAATCCAACAACATGCAAACAATATTAATCAAGTTTGATGACATGAAAAATTCATCAATCTTCTAAGAAACAAAATTTAAGTTTAAGAAAACTTGCATCATGAAAAACACCAAGATGTCCCAGCTTCATCTAAAGCAACAAAACCAAAGTTTAAGAAAACATGCATCATGGAAAATACCAAGATGTCCCAGCTTCATACGGTGGTGGTGGTGGCTTGCTAAAATATTTTCTGACCCAAACATGTTTCCCATTGATGATGAATTTCAATCTTGGGTTATACTCAAGAAGATAATTAATTACATCCATACCCTCACGACGTACCACAAGACGAGCATACAATGGGTGCTGATCTGGTTGATTAACTTCTTGCATCATCACTCTTTCAATGATATCTCCAAATTCTCTGCTTGGATAGCAAAAATAGGTAAAGAGAAATTAGGAAGCTACATTGGCACGATATCAACATCACATAACTTGTTTTTCATTAAAATTCAAGTGTTTTTTTCTCTCTAATTAATAGTAACATTAAAATAGAATTATCAAAATTACCTCAAACACTAAAAAAAATATGACAAGTTGCAGTTAAAGAAGTATTGAAGAGGTTGAAACTTCAATAATAAAATAGTTGGCTTTACATATTGTTTTTGTACTATGTAATGGGTTGAGTTATCTCTTTAATTGTTTTCTTTTATATATGTATAATATAGTGGTGCTTTATTTGCTGTTCAAAAATTCGTGATTACTTGAAGAAAAAAAATAGTGATTAGGTTTAAATTAAATAATATATTCACTAATATATGGCAGCTGATCCCATTCCTCACCCCTCTTGGTCTTGAATTTGGAATTTGCAGGTCCTGGAAAAGTACAAGTTTCTCATCTGGCTCGCTTGTCAAAATGTTGTACCAACTCTTTCCTTGCTCCACCACAGAAACATAGCCCCCTCTCCCTCCTGCGCTCGATGCGGAGAAGAAGATGAAACCTTCCTACACTGTGTCAGGGACTGTCATTTTTCTAGAAGCATATGGCAGGAAATTGGGTTTACAGGTAATGATTTCTTCACAGCTACATCAGCTCACGATTGGATCAAGATCGGTATGTCTGGCTCCCTTCCGAATATCTTTTTCGCTGGCCTTTGGTGGGTTTGGAGACATCGTAACTTAATGTGACTTAATAATGAAAACATGTCTCTCATTCGGCTGTGCAACAATATCGTTTCAGCAGCTGCAGATATCAATTCGGCCTTTGATAGTGAGGAAAATGTGAATCATTATGACCGTTTCGTGAAATGGAACAACAGAAATCACCTTGACTACATTCTTAATGTTGATGGCAGCTGCTTAGGCACTCCTTCCCGCACTGGTTACAGTGGTATTCTCCGTAATAGTGCAGGCTTGTTCATCTCAGGTTTTTCCGGTTTCATCCCGAATTTGACGAACATTTTGCAGGCCGAGCTAACAGCGATTCACCAAGGGTTGAATATGATTATTGATTTGAATATGAATGACGTCATGTGCTACTTGGATTCCCTTCTTGTAGTTAATCTTATTATGAATGACACTCCGAGATACCACACCTACGCCGTCCTCATTCAGAATATAAAGGATTTGCTAATTGTTCGGAACTTCTCTCTCCATCACACATTAAGAGAGGGGAGCCAATGCGCGGATTTCTTTGCTAAGTTGGGTGCTAATTCAGATGCTCATCTTGTCGTCCACCAATCGCCTCCAGCTGACCTCCTCCCTCTGCTTAGAGCTGATGCCATAGGCACTGTTTTTATTAGGAGATAGCTGCTTGTTTTGGTTTTTCTTTTGTTTCTGTTTCTGTTTTTTTTTTCTGCTTCTGCTGGCCCTTTGTAACAAAAAAAAAATCATATTTGTGTTATGTGCATCTATATATATTTTTCAAATAGTTTGGTGACTAGAAATTCGTTTTTTTTTTTTTTTTTTTAAGATTTAAGATGAATAAAGTGGGGTGTTCAGGGTTCGATCCCCAATCCCTACATATATTATGTATTGTCTCTGTCAACTGAGACATGTGTGTATGTTATTCTAAGTACAATAAGAAAACATTTTTACGATAAGTTATAATATTTATTACTATATAACAAAATTCATTTAACTATTTTACTTTTTTTTATCAAGTAGCCCATTGACTAAAAATTCACTTCTTATAAATGAATAAGTGGATGTCTAAAGTTGAAACTCCGCCCTCTGCATATTATAATGCACTGTCCATATCAAGTTAACTACTTTACTTTAATCGCGTAAAAAAAACAACTATACATTCAACCATAAATAATCAATATAAAATAAAGTCTTAAACATAAATTTCAGAGTAAAAAAATATTTTTGGTATCAATTCAAAAACAAGTTTTTTCAATAAAAAAAAAGTAGGTAAATGAAACAAAGTTGATATAATAAAAGGGTAGGATAAGGACCTTGAGAAGAAATATCTAAGTTCATTTTCTGAAACCGGATAACCTCTGGAAAATGTTATGAAGAGGGTCCTATCATCAATTTCTTGTGGCACAATTGGACAATCATTAGGAGTATAATATGCTGCTTGTGGTAGCATGTGAGTAGGAAGGCTAGCAGTCCCGTAAAGATTTGCACGATATAACTCTTGCTGCTCGGTAACACCATTATAAATCACATGTTCAATAATATCTGTAAACGCTCTAATACATACTTCATTGATGTACTTTGTGACATCAGTGATCAATTCGAGGCGTTTTTCATGGAAAAACTCGAACGTCGCATTGTGGTGCAATATGTGTTGAATCAATGGTAATTTCTTTTCCCTTACACAATCATTAGGGTATGGAGAACTCACAATGCAATCAAGGATGAAGACAGCTTCATCAGCTAGCATGTTTAGCATAACGTTTGACCAATGCTTGAGAATCTTTGCTACCAAATTGAATTCTTTACTTATCATCTCAATGCACATAAGGAAGGCCATTACATTGATCGATTCAGAGATTTCACGACCGAGCTCCAAAACCAAACGAATGAATAGTTGTCGATCAATGTTGTGAAACAAGTTGAACTCTTCTTTAGTCACAATCACTTTGAAACCTAGGTCTGGATTTGGTAGAATTTGTGGTATAGTAGAAGACATTGGTAATTAGATGATTGTGGTGGTGGTAGTGACGATGATGACCAAAATGACCAATATTATTAGCTATAATTTTTTTTTGTTGACAAAGCTATCATTTATAATGTTGTGAAATTGTTAAAATAATAATTTTTTTCTCTTCATATAAAACTATTTTTTTGACTAAGGTTTATAAGAATTTAAACAATAACAATTTTTTATTTGTAATCTTTGAAAGGAAATTTGTTTGAGATGATCTTTTTTTTTGTAATAATGGTAATATTTTATCAAGTATGGAATTATTCTAAAATATATTAAATTTAATTTGTGTTGTAGTATATACATTATAAGATATGTATTAAAATTCTTCTTTACTTTTTTTAGACACTTTATTTTATTTATTAGTCATTTACTTTAAACAATTAACAATTAACAATTTACTTGCAGGTATTATAACTATAAAAAACAATATACTAAAAACTAAAAATATTTGAACATATTATATTCAAATATATTGAAATTTTGAGATACATTTGTGGATAACTACAGTAGTAGTATTTGTTTATGCCGTAGAAATATATTAAATTTTTTTAGAAAAATGTAAAATGATAATGCTTTTTTACTAAGAAATATAATAAAATGATATTATTTGAAAAGACAAAATACAATGAATTCAACATGGTGAACATACATCTTTAGAAAAAGGAAAATACTATTTTTTACGAAATTCAAAGCGATGAAACGTACAATTTTTTTTATAGTCATATTTTTTCACCCATTACCTCCTTTTTTTTGTGTAAAATTCAAATTGAATATTTGTGAACTTGTGATAAAGGAAACACGTGTACATTCTTGCTTTTCTTGTACTAAGCCTTGCTAACAAATAGCAAGGCTCTTAAAAAAACATGGAGAACATACTTAAAAAAAATGTTGAACATTAATTTAATTATTCTTAGTGTCAAAAACTTTGTACAACATTATTAATATAAATTCACCAAATAGCTTTGTCCACATTTCGTTAAAAAAAAAAAAAAAAGCTTTGTCCACATACATTGTTTCAACAACATTTTTTTACTAAATATTTTTATGTATAAAAATATACAACTTTGAAAGTTAATTCTGATTTATTATATATTATAACATTAATTGGTCAAAAAATTGTATTATAACATTAATTTGGTCAAAAGTTATATTATAACATTCATTGAATCTGTTTTTTTTTTCTTTTTTTTCATGGCCTCCTATGTTTAATAATAATAATAAGAAGAACAACAACAACAACTTAGCATAATTTTTTTGTATGGTTGATTGTAGTTTGTATGAAACAACTAACATATGTTTTTTGACTATGCAATTTCTAGAAAATTATGGATTGATATTTTATCTTAGCTAGAAATTAGTTTAGCAATGACAAATAATTGTTTATGTCATTTAGTTCAACTCATAAGTTTGATTTTTCGAAGAAAGTGAATGAATGCTTTCACATGATTTGGTTGACATGCATTTCAGAAATATGGAAGCATGTAACTATACATTTCATAAGATATGGGGTATTTGATTTAAAAAAATGTAACCGATTTTCTTAAAAAAATGAAGAAGAAATAAAGCACAAAAAATTAAGGCCTTTCAAATTGATGAAGTTCATAAGAAGATAAATCTGAATATGCATTTGACATCATATAAGTTGATAAAATCTTTGACTATCTGCTTAAAGATAAGAAGACCCGACTATTAGATGGTCATAAAATTTCTCCTAGAAAGGAGATCAAGGAAGAAGTATTCAAAATGACAAAACACTTATAATTACTCGGCGACTAATTGTGTTTTCTTCCGAAAGTCTATTCAAAAAGCTACAAAAGAGAGCAATATTAAACTAGTTGATAAGAGGATATCGAAGATGACCATTGATACTAATCTTTTCCCAGACATGAAGATGACTATGTTATTATTCTTTGAATCTGTTGGATTCAAAATGTCAGGGGGAAAATTCATTAAACAAGTTTGGCATTCTAATAAGGTTAGATGGCTATTATTATTTAGTTAGGGGTCAAAACTGCAGTTTAGCCTTTTTTTTATTTTAATACATTTATTAGGATGATGCAAACAATAGGTTGTTGTTTTAATGTGCCAACATAGTTGAAATTTCATTGTTGTCGTATGATGCTTTTAAACTCAAATTTTACTTAAGAACTAGGTTATTTTTGACATGTTATATTTATGAATAAATACTTAAATTTTACTAAAAAAAAGGAAGAAAAAAATAAGATCTTGATGGGACATAAACCGAACCCATAAACAAACAAAAAATTGGAAACATAAAATAATTACATAGTATTACTAGAACCAACTTTAAAGTGGGTATTAGAAACTACCTCACTCTTAGGTTTATTTTGCTTGTTATACTTAAAATGATCCTCCTATCATTTTAATAAACCTTTCACAACAACTTTCCTTGTAGAAAGCAATTGTCAAACCGAAATGGTTTTCAAAGTAGAGTAATCCATAAATCGCAAAGGTGGTTACAATCAAAAACATAAATGAATAGTTACGTCATTGACGATAGGTTTCTAAACTATCACAGCTCATGTATCTACCACCACTTTCTTATCAACTTTTTCAGGAGCATCGTTCTTATGAACCCTAATATCGTCCCATTTAAAAAGGTTTACATGTGAATTACCTCATTCGACTCGCTTTGTAAATTTTTCCTTACCTTTAGTTGATTTATCATGGTTCACGTTTACAACATTAATCACAATATTTACTTAGTCGGTAACATTTTATTTCTCATTAACTTATAGTATTTTTTATCTTAACTATTTTTTTTACGTTAAATAAATTTTATTAACAAAAGTTTGACAATAAATCAAAAGTCAAGTCTGCAGAAATATAAGGTGAAGTCTCTTTAATCCATATACAATTCAGATTATGAAGAGAGTATTGAGTTAAATAATGGGCAGCTTGGTTGGACTCACGCCTAACATGCAAGAAAGTTAAACTACGGAAAAAAAGACATGAAAATTTATGCAATCTCCAATCATAGATCATACATAGTTTGAATATTGTTGATGAGGGTTCAGCGCCTGAACCGCTTTAGAAGCGTCTGATTCCACTATAAGATTCAGAAAAGACACGTCTTTTGCAAATTCTAACTCTTTCTGTGTAGCTAAAACTTCTGCTATCTCTGAATCTAGTAATGAAAAAACGTGACAACAACTAGCACTAACGACAAGACCTTCATAATCTCTCACAACAACACAATATCTCATTTACCCATTTCTATTGAACCTGTTACATCAATATTTAACTTATAACAACCATTCTAGGGGGTGTCCAGTGAACATCATATACAAGTAAGTTTAGACATCCACCGAACGTCTCTGATGACATCGTATTAGTACTATTAAAGTTCGCAATAGATCTTTGGGTCTTTTGTACAGTGGTAGCCACATAAATTTTAGTCCCCTAAATAAAATCTAGTGCACCATAGTTCATAACACAAGACCATCACATTAACTATAATATCCTCATTTGCATCAATAATATTTCTTTTCAACCACTCCTTAAAGGGTGCGTACCTAGAAGCATGCGAATTGAACACCGCACATAAAGAGAAAGCAAATCATACATGCTTTGACCAATGATAGTCCATAAAGAGACGTGAAATTGTTTCATTATGTTGCCCAGAAAAAACACACAATGGATCACAACTGGTTCCTTTTTTAAAAAGATCATTTTTGAGTGGTAGTTTTTCATGTAAAATCCTCTAAGCAAAATGGATGTGTCTTGAAATACTTTTTATTTTCCACACTTGTTGATCAATATCCTGCACTGAGCTATGAGGGCAAGTACCTCACACCTTGTCTTTAAGAAATGGTATGCACTCTTCACGGAAAAAATAGTAGACCGTGAAACATCCCACACAAACTCGTCTTGTAATTGGGAGAAAAAAAATGGCAATTGAAGAATTTGTTGAGCCTCAAAGGGGAGAAAAGTATCATTAATTAAAGGAGCATTCCAACATCGAATATCGTCATGAATGAAATCTGAAACAAACATAATATCACAATTAGAAGGTTTAGGTGACCAAATCTTGTGACCATTTTGATAAGAAAGCCAATTATCCTCCCATATATGAATTAGGTGACCATCTCTTACTCTCCAAATATCTATTTTCTCAATAACATCCACACAAGCTTGCATGATACTTCTCCAAGTATAACTCGGGCAATAACCAACAAAAGCTCTCAAGAAAGAGATTCTAGGAAAGTATCTTTCTTTCAAACATTGTGAGATCAATAAGTCGTCATTATGCATAATTCGTTGATGGTGGCGATTAGCGTAATTGCAAAATGGCAAGTGTACCAGTCGTTTCATCAAGTAATAAAGTGATAAGTAGAGTATCGCATCCACAAGGATTACTCTTTCGTCCGAACAATTCTTGTTACTTATTTTTGTTAGTTTGACGATATAAAAGATAGGTTGCAATTTTTATTTGTTTGCAACATAGAAAATTTACCTGTTTTGGTTGCAGAAAGTAAAGCAGCGGTTAAGATTCTTCGAATCCCCTTTGTATATACGATGTTGGATAATAAGTAATACAAATGTCGCGTTTATTTATCTCAGGTAGACTATACAAGTGATGAGGTCGTTGGGAGTTTCCTAAATAGGTAGGGCACCATCTGACCCAATGGGTATCATCCACTGGGTACCTAATTAGGCCTTTCCCTTTGATGGTTAACTGCACCTGCTGATCGCACGTTGATCCTTACGTGCGGGGTCTTGTTAATTCAAAGGTAATTGAAACATGAACTTTATATTGGCTTTCCAATGTTTCCCAAGGCAATGAAGGTCAAGGTTCCCTTAGGTTTGCCCATCTATGAACCTTAGGGCACTCATAACACACTCTCTCTACGCTTACTTAATAGTTCTACAAACAGGCAACCCTAACCTACGTCTACCTTACTGAGGGTTTCAAAAGAATGGTTCTATCAGGTTATAGCTTTAAGTCGGATAACTAGGTGCTTGTTTCTCTAATTACTAACCAGTTACTTCCTAGCTTCGGTAATGCACCACACGACCCAATGGGTATCATCCATTGGGTACCTACGTCTAGGGACAACAATTCCTGTGGTTTTCTTTGGCTAATTAATAATCACTTACATCCTAGACATATAGTTATCAGTAAAAGGATATAAATATCAAGATATAAGCATCTGGTTAGTGATAACAATATTAGGTCCTGTCACAACCTAAGTACCTAATCTAGGGTTGCACCTCTCACAGAAATAAAACTATAATCTAATAAAACTTAATAGCGAACCAAATAATAAATAAATAAATAAATAAACGACATATTAAATTAAATAAATATCCAACAAAAATATATAGATCTTCATTTTAGAACTTTAACCTAAAAAGATTTATTTACACATCGTAACTAAAATCAAATTACTAAAGATAAAAACATACCCTAAAAAATCAAGGAGAAGATAGTTTCTCTCCCGAAGCTCCAAAGTAGCCTTCCTCTTGAACTGCCTCAGTTCTGAACGAGAAAATGTCATTGAGGAAGGTTAATATTTATAGTGGAAATTTCTAAAAGGGTTTGGGCTAAAAATGCGGGCATTGTCCATGAAAATGGATAAAATGACGATTGCGCCCCCTTATTTTTCATATGCTCGGGGCGCATGGCATATGCTTGAGGTGCATATGCCTCTTTCATATGCCCTAGGCGCATGTTCTAGTGCTTCCAGACCCAAATACTTCGATCTTCGTCGTTTTTAGGTTTTTGTCTTCAAATAACTTGCATTGAAACTTGGAAACTGAATTCCTTCCTATGTAAAGTCTCCTGATGCCTTTTGAATCTTCATTCTTGTCTTCCCAAAGTCCCGATTTGTCAATTTGCATGCCCTATGTGCATGATTTCTTCGTGAATTACTTAAAAAAACCTCCTAAAATTGCTATATTTCGGGAAAACTAGATTTAGAGACACAGATCTAGAAAACATTACAAAAGTCCTGAAATCATAGACAATCGTTCTAATACTCCTCCTTTTTGCTGCTAAAACCTACTGAAAATGACTGAAAAGCATGCTAAGAATAACGTAAGATGACCTTTCATCATTCGCGAACCTTGTTTAGACAAAAACGCAAGGTTAAAATCATGGAATGTTCTAAATCCCATTCCACCTTTCCTTTTTTCCTTAAATAATATCTCATATTTAATCCAATGAACTTTACGCTCACCTTGTTTGCTCCTGCACTAAAATTTGCTAATCATGCTTTCAATATGCTCGCATAAACTCATCGGAAGTAGAAAACAATCATCACATACGTAGGAATTGCTTGAACCATTGATTTGATTAAAACTTCTCTTCCAACACATGACATAAATTTTTCCTTACAACCTTTCAGCTTCTTCCACACCCTATCTTAGACAAAGTTGAAACCTTGCTGCTTAGACCTACCAACAAAATTTGGTAGCCCCAGATACCTCGATTGACACTCACCAACCTTAATTTGAAACCAACTTTGGAACACAATTTTATGATCATCGGGTACATTTCAACTTAAAGAGATTTCTGATTTGTCCAAATTGATAAGTTGACCAGAAGCAACCGACAAGAATTAAGCACTTCTTGAATGGTTTGAGCATCTTAAATAGAATCCCTACAAAAAAGAAGGCTATCATCTGAGAAAATAAATGAATAATGTATGGAATCTTGCAAATTTTAATTCCATGGAGACTTTTTTTCTTCTTCTTGTGCCTTATTTAGAAGCCCAAAAAAAAACCTCAGTGCATAAGTTAAATAGTTAAGGAGACAAAATTGGCGTAGATCGTGCTGAGGACAAAACTTCCGACAAGGACTTCCATTCAGCAACACAGAGAAAGACTTCTCTCACATGTACATTATTAAGGGGGGGTGTATTGGATCATGATTCTAAGGGATTTTAAAAGACTTTTTTTCATGAAAAAGTCTTGTGGTATTCAATCAAGACTCTTTCCAATTTAAAAAAAGTCTTGTGTTATTCAATCAAGATTCTTTGTCATTTAAAAAAAGTCTTGTGGTATTCAATCAAGACTCTTAATCACTTAAAAAAAAGTCTAGTGGTATTCAAAATCATTCAAATTTCGACGAATTGTTTAATAAATCAGATTTTGATGGATTTTGTGAGATTTTCTAGTGAAATTTTAGCATGAAAACATGAGATTTCTTAGGTTTTTTTTTCCTTTTAAGATTTTACTATCTCTCCATCTCTCTCCTCCCTTCTCTCTTACTCTCTCTTTTCCTGTCCTCTCTCTCTCTCTCTCTCTCTAGCTCTCCCGTAAAAAATCTCTCTCTCTCTCTCTGATTCCTTCACTCTCTCTCTCTAGCTCTCCCGTCAAAAATAAAATAAAATAAATAAAAGAGTCTTTATTGAGATTTTGTGAAAGAGAGTGTGTTATGATATTTTTTTCAATTATTTTTTAAAATTCATAAAATCTGTTGAAATCTCTTGAAATCCATAAAATCATTTCAAATCCTTTAAAATCTTATGAATTAAATCCATTGAAATCCTTAATAGTCTTTTAAAATTATCAAAGTCATCAAAATCTTGCAAAGTCTTTTAAAATCATCAAGATTTTTTTAAACAAAAATTATCCTTTAAAATCCTAATTCAATACACCCCCCCTAAATTAACATTTAGGCAAAATTACACTTTTAGTCCCTTAACTTAATTTCAGGTAACAACTTAGTCCTTTATCTTTTTTTCATTTCAATTTGGTCCTTTTTGTCCATTTTCAAATACATTTTCAAGCTTCAAATCTTATATTCTTATACAAACATAGACGAGGATCATAAATTTGAAGACTGAAAGAGCATAAGAAAATAAAATCATGAATTTTAAACTTAAAATTTCATATGAAAATGGACAAAAAGGACCAAATTGAAATGAAAAAATGATAAAGGACTAAATTATTACCTGAAATTAAGTTAAGGGACTAAAAGTGTAATTTTACCTAACATTTATTAATATATACCCTATCAATTAACCTATGGACCATGTGCTCACTTAGTTCATGCACCATCAATTATACTGAACACTTTTTTACAAAATACTTATCCAATCTCAAATATAATTAAATAATCTTTTTTCAAGTTCTATTAAATAAGTGATGTATTTGAATTATATTATAATCCAGATATACGAAGAGAAATGCTAGCAATATACATTCTAACACATATTTTTCAACACATTTATTTTGATTGATTAAAATTCACATGAGATTCACCAAATTTATATGGGACCCACATGATTTGGTGCGACTCATGTAAATTTTAACCAATAAAAAAGACTTTGTTGAAAATGTGTGTTGTTAGCATTCTTCATACATCAATTATTTAATGAATTTTAAAAATAAATTTTTGTTTATTTATAAGACAAGACAACACAACAACTATAGGAGTGGAATCTTATCACTCCTTTCGTCCCCATATTAAATGATTTTATTCGACTATTTGCACTATTTATATAACATACTTTGATTATATCATTCTACAAATACACAAAGACAAATGATAGCATATAGATGTAAGAAGGTTTGTATCTTTAAAAAAAAATGTAAGAAGGTTTGTCTCGATAAACATTTTTAAAATATCAAATTTTATAATATATATATATATATACATATATATATATATATATAATTTAAGATATTAAAGATCAAAATTGTATATTGACTTGTGAGACAGAGTCAACTGATTTATATTTGCACAAAAGAAAAATCAGGTTTATGTTAAGCTAACATGTTCTTAGAACATTTGTTAATAAAACAAAAATAAATGAATTTTGCTCTTTACTCAAAACATTTTGCTCATTCATAACCAAATTTTGAAAATTTTGCTCTTCACTCACACGCTAGTGTTAATTTCTACGTGAGTTAACTCACGCAGAGACGTTTTGAAAATTTCAGTTGGGAACGAGCAAAATGAGTTGGAGGGAGAGCACAATTCAAAATATATATAGACTTGCTGTTGAAAATAACAAATTTTTTTTTGTCAAGGTTGAGAATAACATTCTATTTTACACTTTTAAAAAACGTTTTTGAGTATTTTTCTTACATTATTCTTTAAAAAATAGAATAAACTGTTAAATCAAATCAAATTTATTACAAATTTATTGTTCTCATCAGACCACCATCATGATGTACACGTGTACACTTAGTAGTTGAAATTGTACCAAAATCGTTACAAATTCATTTTCTCAAACACCACTTTTTGTTGTCAGTTTCAAAACCTTTCAGTTTTATTAATCTTTATTATTATTACAATAAAAACCAAAAGAAAATGCGTCTACCGTTAGATCAATAAATCATCACAATCCAACGGTTCTTGTTTCTTTCTCTCTCACAAGACAACCTCAAACACTCGGTAAGAGAGAGAAAGAGAAAGAACACAAAGAAAAGAACATGTTCTGTTCTTTTACATAATGATGTTCTGTTCATCAAAATCCACTTTTTTTATCGACCCATGATTACAATCTTCATCTTCCTTCTCTTATTTTCCTTTTCTTCTTCATAAAATTTTTCCCAGAAAAAAATACGAAGGAAAAAGAAGAAAATTGAAGAGAGAGGGAGAGAAATACCTAGATAAAAAAACTTCGAAATTTTCGATTTTGAAATCTGGGTATTTCTTAATTTTTGATTTTGAAATCTGGGTATGTTCTAGTTTTTTATTTGGTTGATTATTTTTGGTTATAATGGATTTGGATAGTATTGAGTGTGTTTCATCTTCTGATGGAATGGATGAAGATGAGATCCAACATCGTATTCTTCATCCACATCATCAACAACATCATCATCACTCTGAGTTTTCTTCATTAAAACCTCGTAGTGGAGGAAACAATAATCATGGTGTTATTGGTTCTACTGCTATTGCTCCTGCTACAAGTGTTCATGAGTTGTTGGAATGTCCTGTTTGTACCAATTCAATGTATCCTCCAATTCATCAGGTTTGCTTTATCTACACATAATTTTGATTTTGTTTGTGTTTTTTGCATATGTGATTGATTGCATGTTAGGGTTGTTTTTGTATGGTTATTGTGACTTGTTTGGTAGATTTTAATGCTTTGTAGTGTTATTGAGTTGATTTGGGGCTTATGATGATGAGGATGTCCTGAATTTGGTTTTGAAGTTTACATTATTGTGTAATTAGCAAGCTAGGTTGATCATAATCCATGCACCTGATTTTTGAATTTAGAATTAGTGAAAGGGTTCTGCTAACTACTGTTCTTAGAGTTTTGGTTTAGGAATTAAAATTGGCAATTATTTATTTAGTTCAAAGTATGACACTTGAGCTTATTATTGGCAACATTTCCAGTAATAATTTGGACTTTTCGAATGCTTAATAAGTGCATTTAAGGAACTGGCTAAAATTTGCCTTATAAAAATGCTCGCAGTGGCAGTAGTTACTTATATTTGTAAGGTTAGGTTTGGATTTTAGTCAAGGAATTTGCAACATTGTCAAATTCCAAACTGACGTTTGTTTTATAGAGAAATATTCGGGCAAAGGAATGATTCTTGTTGAAGCTTAACTTTACTTTTGTGCTTAATAATTGAAAATTGATCAGCTGGAGTGTGCTACTATTTAGTCCTAGTTCAATAAAGATCAGGCTTCAGACATATAGGTTGCAGGGTGTTTTACGTATTCTTCTTTGAAGCAATGAACTATGTGTCAAAATTTTGGCAAGTGATTAACAAGATATTGTCCAATCTCTTGAGATGAAGTGCATACATAAGTTGTAGCGAATATCGGTTCCGTATAGCTTGTTAAAATGCTCCAGGTTGAAAATGCTTTAGAGTTGTAGCATGTGATGTTGGTAGGGTGATATGCAATAACCATATGTCATGTCATGACCATTTTAGATGTATTGCTTTGGTTTGGGTTGAAACTAGTAAGATATAAAACATTTGAAACTTAACCTAACAGGTTATGATTTTAATAGTGTTGGTTATTGACCTGGTATTAAAGCCTTTTTGACCGAGTGGTTTGGAGTGCAATCCTTATTGCTCTCGATGTTTCAGTAATGAAGCTGAGTTTCACACTTTTGGTTGATCTGGGGATTGTTTGTACCTCAAAAAGCTCTTGCGCGAGGGCATATGTTCGATAAAAAACCAATTTTTAGTGCCTTTACCCACAGCACAATCTTTTAGGACAGTTGGTTATTGACATTGTATGAGAGTCTGCCTCTGTTGATCACTGTCTTCCGCTGTTGAGTGGCAAGTTTCAGGCCAACAACCACACCGGAGGGTATGCCACTCACAGATCAGCCTAAACCCGTTACCATTAGAGGTAGTTTCGCGAACAAATAGCCGCAAAGTGAAGATTTAAGAAAGCAACTCCTTGCTCACTTGAAAACTCACTTTTCGTTGATTTTCCCGCGCAAACTCAACTCCGAGGTATCGTAACCAGCTCTGATGCCAAATCTGGCTCAGGGACAAAAGGAAAGGTAGAGAAAATAGAGAAACACTAATATTCTCAAGGAAAAGTTATATTACTTGAATCATTCAATGCTTGATTATCTTGAGTATGACCAAAACACTAGGTGGTGAGCCTTATTTATACTATTCTAGGAAGGCTCTCCATTACAAACTAGAAATATCTAGAAACAAAGAAAAGTCTAGAGATATGGATACTCTAGTACATAAACCTAGAAGGATCTAGAAAAGTTAAGACTTCCCTAGTGCTTATTTAGTAGTGTCTAGTAGCTTCCTTGTTATTCCCTAGTATTCTAGAGACTTCTATATTATTCTTTAGTCTTCTAAAGACTTCCACATTATTCCCTAGTATTCTAGAGTCTTCCATATTATTCTTCATCATTCTCTATCATTACTTCATGCATTCCCACACGCTCCACGATTTTCAGACATTTGTGCCACCTTGCCTGAGAAATATCTTGGTGCGTCTGGTCTCATTGAGCTTGTTTCTGCTTCTGGTTTTTTTTTTAAACCACTTTTAGCCCGTGGGTCTACCTTTTGATGGGTGTTCGAGGACCTTCTAGCCATTGTTTTTGTTACTGTTCCCACCCACATTTTACTACACATTGTTTGTTCATGTTGTTCAATTGTTGTTAACAACACACTTTTCACCATGGTAGTCAAAATCGGTTTTGCTAGCACTTAGAATCGTACACTTTTACGGTGTTGCTCCCTATCACCGTGTTTAGTGCCAAGCACAATCATAATTTGCTAGCAGACGGTGGAATCGTCATGATAGGTGGTGGGATGAGCTATTCACGTTCTGCAGATTCTAGGTTTCCCGGGTCGGGTCACACAACTCAATATATTTGAGGGAATTTGTGACTGTATAGAGAATGCAATTTATATAGAGAATGGAATTTCTTGAATACTGATCTTGGAGAAGTATGACTTTGGGCTAATGTTCATTGTATTGGGAAGGATACAACAGTTAATCACAAATTGGGAACCGTTCCAGCCATTTACAGCAATTATTTCGGTGAAATTTTGTGGATTCTGATACGTTTTAGTTATTTTTTTAAACCGGGCCATTGAAACCAGTCCCGAACCGAAACCCAGAATTTGCAGAACGTGTAGAATCGTAATGGAATAGCCGATTCCAACACATAGCACGGCAATTCCACTGCTGCTAGCAAATTACGAATTACGCTTGGCACTGAACACAGTGATAGGGAGCAACACTGTAAAAGCGTACAATTCTAAGTGCCAGCAACCAATTTTGATTTGGTCTCTCTCTTCCGAGAACTCAAGAGCTTGGTCTCTCCAATTTAATATCCAGTGCGAAAATAAATGCCTACCAACTTTTCCTTCCGTTTCCTTCTTTATTCAATAACTGTCGAATAACGTAACTGCTTCCTAATAATATAATAATACCAATAAGAGGTCTAACAGATTTCGGCTGCGAACCTCTCGTACGATTTGTGAATTTTCCCATTAATTTTGAATTGTAATGCTATGTTTTAAGTCCTCTGGTTGAGCACACCAATAGTCTCTATTTAATAATGGCTGCTACCTTGGAAAGTTTTTTTATTTTTTATTAAGGGAGTAATGTATGTGGCATGGAATGGAACATGAAGTAGTACCAGTAAGGTTTATTTTCACATATTCTCTCAATGCTTAGTTCTTTTCTCTAATTGGAGCATATATGAAAAACTTCGACAGCTTTTATTGATCTTTTAGCGATGGGGCTCTGGTTCATAGGCCAGAATGTTACTTCTAGCCCTTCGAATTTTACTTAATATTTGCATATGCATTTCTTTTCTTTATTTACCTCCTCATTTGACATCTTCCTAAGTTGACATTAGCATGATTGAAACATATTGTTGTGTAGAGACGAGTAACAAATAGCTTTCTTGCAGTGCCACAACGGTCACACATTGTGTTCCACATGTAAAACAAGGGTGCACAATCGATGTCCGACCTGTAGACAAGAGCTTGGAGATATTAGGTGTCTGGCACTGGAAAAGGTTGCTGAATCACTCGAGTTACCATGCAAATACTACTCTCTTGGATGTCCAGAAATCTTTCCATACTACAGCAAGCTGAAGCATGAGACAATATGCAATTTTAGACCATACACTTGTCCTTATGCTGGATCAGAGTGCTCTGCTGTTGGCGATATTAATTTCCTTGTTGCACATTTGAGGGACGATCATAAGGTGGACATGCACACAGGATGCACATTCAACCATCGTTATGTGAAGTCAAATCCGCGTGAAGTAGAGAATGCTACTTGGATGCTCACTGTAAGTGTGCTTGCAAGATCTTTCTTGTTCATAAATTATTTGTACCCTCTATCAAATATGTGCCATTACAAATATAGATTTTTTGTATTTACGCATTCACACAATCACCAGATCAATATTGGACGGCTAATGTGCAACTTTGTATTTTGGACTCGATTTACCGAAGTTGAAACACGAGTCATTTGATCTTGATCTGACAGCAAGCTCATTATTCCGTGAATAATGAGCTGACGGGTCACTGATTTATTTTTGCTGATGTGTCATGTTGAATAACACTACTGAGTTTGGTCTTATCTCACTACATAATTCTTCTCTTTTCCAACTTCCATTTTTTCTTCGATAGGTATTTCATTGTTTTGGCCAATACTTCTGCCTTCACTTTGAAGCTTTCCAGCTAGGCATGGCTCCGGTTTACATGGCATTCCTTCGTTTCATGGGAGACGAGAACGAGGCTCGGAACTATACCTATAGCCTCGAGGTTGGAGCAAATGGAAGAAAACTCATTTGGGAGGGTACACCACGGAGTATTCGTGATAGCCACCGTAAAGTTCGAGATAGTCACGACGGCCTCATAATTCAACGAAATATGGCCCTATTTTTCTCTGGTGGTGATAGGAAGGAACTGAAATTAAGAGTCACAGGAAGAATATGGAAAGAACAACAGAATCCAGATGGTGGGGTGTGTATACCAAATCTTTGCAGCTGATGTGACTTTTGTTGTTATCTGTGTGTGCTGTATATCTACATTACACTACACCAACTTTGTGTATGTTGTAATAGAGTAAGACACCAAGATGATGGCTTTGAAATTTTCAGTTTTTGTTAAAGTTGTGTAATAAACAAGATTTGGAACTGGGATTTGTCTCAAAATTTTTATTATGGGATTAAAGTGGTTTACCCTTGAGAAAAAAGTTATTTTAGACTTTTAGAAATAAAATTTTTCAAAAAATATTTGAATTTCTCCTTTAGACAAAAGAAATATACGAAAGTATTCTTTAATTTAATAGTTGAACAATTAGGTTAAATGAAGTGAATTGCAATTTTTTTTGGATTACCATGTTACATTTTCTTTCCAAGTTCCAACTATTTTAAGTTTCAGAAAAACTTGTACAGTATTTACCAACAGAGAGGGATATAAACCCGTTCCCCTTGTTAATATCATATATCCCTGCTTTCCCCAAGGATTCTTGATAATCCAAAACTTTTCGACTATTACTTTTCTCCATCAATATTTATTCTGTATCCCGCTATTGTGATGACATGCTCAAGCTCACCACACGCTCCTCTAAAAATCCTACCCTTGTAATCCAAAAATCTATAGCCATCGTTCGCGTAAATTGCCACCGAATGACAGCTCATAGTATTTGTTGTTCGTTCCTCAAAGTTATGTATTCGTCTACGTGGGCTACTGACGACAACATATGATTACGGTAAGGTGTCTTATATCTCTTAAGAGGTAATTCTTTTCTACGCTACATATCTTAATATCGTATCCACGTACCCAAATGAACATCCATTGCTACATATCAATGGATGCTCGTCTGTGTACGTAGATACCGCAAGAGAGTATGAGACACTTTGCCGTGATCATATTGTGCCATCAATAGCCCGTGTAGAAAGTTACATCACTTTGAGGAACAAAAGACAAATACCGCGGGCTGTCAGTCAACAACCGGTGGCAGTATACGTGAATGTTGGTCATAGATTAATGGATTATTAAGGGTGGGATTTTTAGAAGACCGTGTGGTGAGTTTTGGCATGTCATCGCAACAGTGGGATACGGAATAAGTAATGATGGAAAAAAGTTTTTGGATTATCAAGAACTCTTGGGGGTGAAGGATGGGGTGAATCAGGATATATTAACAAGGGGAACGAGTTTATGTGGCATTAGTAAATATGGTGCATACCCCTCTCTGTTAGTAGTAAATACAAGTTTTTTCTGAAACTTGAAATAGTTGGAACTTGGAAAGAAAATGATATGTAGTGGCATATGAGCATATAAGAAAACAACAGGAGTTGAGATTAGAGCTGTTTAGTAGGTATTAGACCTATCTCTTAAATGAAAAACTAGTGAATGGATTGCATTTGGTATATTTTTGACTTTTTTTTAAGGAAACTAAAATTATGGCAAGTTTAATCAAATTAATAAGCTTAAACTAAAATTATTTTTGAAAAAGTTTCGGAGGAATTTTTTTTACGGAGAACTTGTAGAATTATAATTATAAACTAAACCCCAACCCGTACAATGTATAAGTCTTTTAGAGTTTTATATATAAGCATCAAATTGACTATGTTATTACGTAACATTTCTAAAGGCTACAATGGTACTATTAAATAAATTAAAGGCTTAAATAGGTTTTTCGTCCCTGCAAATATAGACCATTTGAATTTTCGTCCTTGAAGTTACTAATCCTTCCAATATGCCCCTGCAAATATTAATCATTTGACTTTTGGTCCTAATTACATCTGATTAGTAACTTCAGGAACGAAAATTCAAATGACCTATATTGCAGGGATGAAAGACCTATTTAAGCAAACCACCTCGCCCAATCATCACTTGCCACATGGGCACCACGTCGCTAATGACAGCTCACCTCAGCAAAAAAACCTAATTAGGATCAAAAGTCAAATGATTAATATTTGCAGGGACAGATTGAAAGGATTAGTAACTTCATGTACGAAAATTCAAATGACCTATATTTGCAGAGACGAAAATCATATTTAAGCCCTAAATTAAATTAGAACCATTTTCAATAACATTTCAATATAGGCTACATTGATACTATTGAATAATACACCTTTGCATTAACAAAACACCATTAAGTCAAAATATACATATATTGATATGCAAGCTTTTACTTTCAATGTGTAATCAATTTCTGTCTATAAAATTATGTATTTTACATTAGCACTTTCATGTATGTTTTCTTAAAAAATAAAAAAGGAAATACATATAAAAATACCTGAACTATAGGAAATATTATCCTCTTCAGCATTTGTTGTACATGATATTGATCTCATTGTTGCCATCCAATGTAATTTCAACATTCCTAAATAAAAAGCATTATGTATTTCTCTGTTTTAGTAAATAATACAAATTTTATATTAACAAAACAAATTGGAGTCAAAATATACCTTTATTAATATGCAAGCCATTGTTTCTCTTAATAAAGGTATATTTTGACTCCAAAAGATAGAAGAAACACAACGGTGTATCAGTTTTGGAATGCTACCTTCCTCTCAAATTAAAAAATCTAGATCGTAACTGCATATATGGTCAAGCTGGTCTTTTTTATTTACTCAATTGTATGGTGTGGACATAAATATAAATTAAAAAAATGAGGAGTAGAGTTTTAAAATAAAATGAATTAGTGATGGTAGTTGGTAGAGAGAGGAGCCAAAAAGTTATGCGAGTGAGTTATCATATATAAGAGATAAAACTTAATTTACATTGGAGTACATCACATTTACATGTCATTCTCTTCTTCACCTTTTCTAACCTAAAATCAAAACCAAAACCGTTTTTGCACATTCATTCACTATGGCAGTAACATGGCGTGATTCAACTACTCAAAAACAAAATTGTTCATCTCAAAAACTTTACGTTACATAATTCCGTTCAAACCCAAACAACAACATTCATCCTTCACCTTATTACAATTTACAACAACAACAATCGAATCCATTTTCCATCCAACGATTCACCTCACTACAACACTTTCAATCCCCCCACTCCCAGACCGCCACGTGGCAGAGGCGGTTATGGAGTGGATTAGAGGAGTACTAGAGTAGTCTGAGAGTGGAAGACGAGGGAAGCGTATAATAAATAATCCCACCCCCAACACACACACATGTTTCTCTTATTAAAAAAATGATGAGTTGATGTTATAATTTTTTTCTTTTAAAATTAGAAATTAAATTAATTAATAATAATCTTTATCAATCTAATTGAAAATTGAATTACGCTATTTAGTAAATGAGCAATGTTATTTGAACATCAATTTGATTGACAACCATAATTTTACAAAGAAAATTATGTATTAACACAAAAACCAAAATAATAGAGAGAGAGAAAGTAAAAATATAATGTGAGTATGAGAGAGAAAAATGTCACAAAAGTTGTTAGAAAATAGTTGTATAAATATCATTTCTCTTGGTAAATGACTTTAATAAAAAAAATTAAATTAATTTTGAAGGTTTTTAATCAAGCAGAATTTGGTAGATCTAAAATTAATCAGTACTTCTTTTTTATCTGTTTCTTCTATCTTTCACTTATATCAATCAACACATCAAATCTACTATATTTCTCATCTCTTTCTCTCTTTTCATTCTCTTTCTCATCTCTTTCTCTCTTCCCATTTTCTCATCACAACAAAACATAGTGTTGCAAGTTGCAACCACCTCCAACCTTTCAAATTGACTTATTCCCCATGCCTCTACCAAATTTTAAGTTTAAGTAAGAACAAAATAACAACAAATGGAAGAGAAAGAAACCGATAGAATTCAAACAATTAGGAGAAAATGTCGAGAGCCAAAGTAAGCAAAACTAAATCACCATGTTTATTCATCATATACAATTCAATAATTTCATGAAGATCATAATATCGCCCACATTAAAGGAAAATCGGGTAGCACTTGCGTGATATAGAATTAGGTGACATTGCCCAATCACAATGTCACAATGCTTGTGAAAGAGAGAGAAACACAAGCATTGTGACATTGTGATCGACCAATGTCACCCAAATACTATACAGGAAAATCAAGCTTCTTGGAACCACGCCTCAAAGTAGCTATCAAAAGATTCATTAAACACCATTAAATCTACTTAAACTCATTTCAACAAAAGGATAGTCCTATTTTTCTAAAATAAAACAACTAGACATAATGTCTTGGATAAAAAATTCGGAGCTTTACACACACTTCCATGTATTCCATTACAAGCAATGGAAGAAACATGAAAAAAGTTGTTGTCTAGTAAAACCTTTAAAACTCTAACCATTTCGACAAGCCTTAAAATTGTCAATTTGAAATTCTCCATATGTTCATTTTCAATCCCAATCCCATGGATTCTCATTCCTAAACGTAGAAATCTTATTATAGTCTTTGATAGATAGAAGTACAACGATGTAATTCATGAGATCAAGATATTCCCATCTTGTGGTAAATATTATTTTCTTCATTTTTTATATGATTGTACGAAGTTTTTATTAATGTGCATTTTATATTGTGGTCAAAGCAGGTATAATATCCACATTTATGAAGTGTTATAAATAAATTTCCCACTATTTTTGCTTGGAAGAAAGCCTCGATTGTCATAAATAAAGTTTGATCATCAAGACATCAACAAATGCATTCTCTCCATTATAATTCTATGATATGATTTTTGTATATTCTCTTGATTTATACTATTTATTGGAAATTAAACATAAATAGTAAAATACTCCTACAAATATAAATGAAAATACTAATTTATTTAATAAATTATAGTAATAAAATAGGTAAATAATCATGTCATCACTAATCGTGTTCATGGTCGTATTTTTAATATGCATTACACGATATGTCCATGTCCTTACTATTTTCTCCTTCACCGGATCCAAAATAGTATATTGCACATATTTGAGAAATTTTGGAAAATTTGCACATACAATTTTGAATGTACAAAGGGAATCGAGATATACTTTCTCTAAAGGGGACTCTACTACAACGTCCCATGCCTTAATGATGGTGTTTCATACTTCCTTTGGTTTGACTTCTTTAGTGTTCGCATTCTTAAGTTCGACATCTTTCACTTTGACATCCATCTTACATCTAACTCACATCTTTTGAAATGTGATGTTGACCTAATAAAGAAATATTACTTGGGAAAATTTTAACAACATTCGTTAAGGCATTGTCCCAATCAATTACAGATATCTTGGGATAATTATAAGGAGATTTCGACAAATCATAACATCTTTCTAAAACTCAGTTGAAATTGGCTTCTTTTTTAGATTCCATATAAGCAAAATGCAACTGAATATGTCATCTTATGTTGTGCGTTATAAATATGCTTGATAATCGTCATATTGACAACCTTTCTTATTTTCAAAGTCTTAAAGAATATTTTATGGAAGGACCATATTACTTATCATCTCATGAAAAAAAAGACCTCTCTCCATATTTAGATGTTATGTATAAAGACGACCTTGTAAACTTGTCATCTCATGATTGAAGTTTTTTACAAAATCAAGAAACTCGGTAATTGGTTCAACAATATTTGTCAGGTTTCAAACAAGGGGATACTTCAATTTTGAAGATACCAGTATAACAGATACTATGTGAAAAAATGAAAATGTAAAAAATAAATAAAATGAGAAAGTATTTCGAGTCATGTTACTTTCTATAATAATTGTTGTGGCACTTTTGTGTTTTATGTTAATCTATATATTATATAAATAGAATATGAGATTTTAGACTGACTATTTTATTCTTCCAACTATAACCTTAATCAAGACAGAAATTTCATTAAAAAAGAAATTTCATTCATAATTTATATGAAGAAGAATGTTAGCCACACTCATTTTTTAACACTCTCTTTAAAATTCAATTGTTTATTGGATGAAATCAATGTATGTTCCATCACTTTGTGGAAGTTTAATTTTCAAAATAGAGACCTACAATGATTTAAACAAATATGAATCAGCATAGTAACAAAAAGCGTGAATACGACACATAATGCCCATCTGAACATCAATGCAGTATAAAAAATAATGAATTTTGTCTGTTGAACAATTTTGTCTTCTGATCGTGGGTATATGTATGTATGTATGTATGTATGTATGTATGTATGTATGTATATTTTTTACAAAATATATATGTATATGTACATAGGATGGCGTACTTCAAAAAATAAAGTCATTTTTTCTATTTTTTGCGGTGTAATCGATCACTCCCTGCCCAAATCCTTATAGTTCGGTTGTTCAATGAGATATAACTTTATGAATAACGAAGAACAAAATAAAAATAAAAACATGAAAAGGTATTGTCACACTATAATAATAATTGCTAGATGCATCCTTCAAAAAAAAAATTGTTAAATGAATGTGGAGGAAAATCATCCTAATGTTGTACATGTGAGTTGAGCTTGTGATAAGGAATACACATGTCAAATTAATGTCAAGAATAGTGTGTCACTACTCATTTCTTAGTTGGTGTTTGGACATGTTTGTTCCTCCTTTGTCTTAAACAACCACCAACTGACCAACTCCAATGAAAAGAGATCAACAAATCTGAAGACCAAGACTCTTCAATTTAGAGGATAGATTCCACATGCCACATGATCATGTTAGCACCTCAATTGGGACAATGTCAATATGGGGTTGTAAATTATAATGATACCATTCATTTTTTATTTTATTTTTGTATAAAATAATACAATGACTTATTGAGTCAACTTTAATACCTTTTATTTGGAAACATGCAAAAATGAATTATCACATTATTAGCATCATGGTTAAAGAAATAGTTTGTATGGGTCACATGCCACATGATCCAATAGGCCAAGTGGGACAAAGTGAGTATGTTAAAGTTGTAATTGTATCCATCTTTTCTAATTTATTTTGTCATCAATGATTAATGAATATGAAATGAAAATGGAACAAAAACTTCTTGAGTCAACTATAACAACTTTGACTTTGAGGGGAAGAATACAATTACAAGATCTATTATAGTGAAGCTTGATTAAAACTTAAATTTATTATTAGCATCATTGACAAAATAAATTTGCCCAAATACAAAGTTTTGGGACAGTTAATACAAAATAAAACTATAAATATATAAGCCATATGTTTCCCCCAATTGGAGTTGGTTTGGACTATGTAACAATGTAAATCCTTTCTATATATATCCGTGGTGGTGATCAAGTGGACAAGCCGGCCAAAAATGCCACTCCGGTGGACGGTAACCACGAAGAACCAGAGATGAATTGGGCCACGGTATATCTATTGGCCTCCAGAGTTGAAGTAATGACCCGATACCCGGGCCATTTGACCCGTTGTCCGATAGCCGCGCCCGGTCCAAAATTCATGTACTCACCATAATACAAAGTTTTTAAAGCAAAGTCACCATTCCATTCCAACCATCCATGTGGATGCACATGATCACCCATATAGGACAACATATATACAGTCCTAGAATACATTTTCCATGGACGACCCAAATATGTTTCAATGCTGCCCTTTGATGAGGCTAGATCCGGGGCAGGTAGGATCCGACAATCATGAATGGATATACCCGTATTTTGATTCGGGTCTTTTCTATTTTGAGCTGTGATAGTGTTCTTTTGTTGGGCCATAGGCTTACGTGCATAAATGTTACATTTTTGAAAAACTACTGCAGCATTTCCAAATATAAAATCTACCGTGCCATAAATGTTGCATTCACGGAAAAATTGACGGTTGGAATGTACATAGCATGCGTCTTGGTAACCAACAATGTTGCAGCGGTACACCACCGCGTGATCGGATCCGACACGGAGGGCCACCGCTTGGTGCTTCTCCGGTCCGGCGTAGTTCTCGAATGTAATGTCACGTGCCATGAACCCAGGACCACTAGCAGCTGCATCAAGTAACAAGTGTGAACTAATTAAATTGAATAAATTAAGTGGCAACAATTATATTAATTCTTGATTATAGATTGAAGAATATGACATTGTAGGTAACTTTGTCTTGTAATGCATGATTGACCCACAACGAATAATTTATGTTTGCTTATTTGATTTGGAGTCATTGATTGATGTTTGGGTGTACTAAGAAACAATTGATTATTTTGCAATTTAAAGATAAACAATTGATTGATTAATGTTAAGTAGGGAGTAATATGGTATGATGACAATAAAAGTCAAGAAGTGAATGATTATTTAGGAATGCGTAAGATTTATGCAATGTCACACTTTAATTAATCAAATCTAAACCATTTTTAACCTTAGAAACGCTATTTAGAAACTGTAATTAAAGTAGAAAGGTTGACAAGATTATTTTTCTAGAGTGTTTTTTTACCTTTTGGGTAAAATTAACCAAGTAGAGTATTTTACTTTTGATAGTGAATGAAAGTAGAGAGTTTAGAAACCGCATTATGTGGGAAGAACAATAATGCATGCATTGATGACAAGAACATCACGATCAAACATGTTTTTGTTTCTAAAATCACATGTATTGTTCAATAGTTGCAAATACTTAAACGGTGGGTGCAATCTTGTCCAAGTAAGTACACTTTCACTTCCAATTTGCATTAAACATGCAAGTACTAGACATTACAACTAAGAGTTTTAAAAAAAATACCAAACTCTAGATTCATGCCATGTGTAATTTGCAGTGCTCTATTATATCGTGCATGGGCATGGAATTTACTCATAATTTATTTATTTACTATTTTATAACTTTTTATATATATAAAGAAATCCAAATTATAAAAGTGCATAGAATCTTTTATTCAGAACCAAATAATCAAAAGCATATGAAGAGGAGGAATTTACCAAAGGAAGCGGTGTGGAAAGTGGTCATGCCATCTCCAACACTTCTTTTTCCTGTGATGACAGTTTTGCCCCTCCCATCTCCTATAAACATAATATTAGTTTTCTTCTTTCCCACCTTTAAATTATTCTCTTCATACCTGAAAATTCCCCATCATTTATAAAGTCAGATCATATGTCACACCTTTTAACTACTACAAGTATACACAAGCAAAAGAAAAACATTACTAATAAATTACTATAGTTGACCAAATATATAACATTAACATGTATTGTACGTAATATGGACCAGTTCTCCTATAAATTCATCACTATAATTAACCGAATATTTTGACTTTATTGGAAAAAAGACACTGCAAAATACAATTAATAACGGAGACTAACGTATAACCATAATTAGAAACTTCCTTTACTAAAAAACATAATTAGAAACTATGTGTAATATATTAGCAAAATTTTGTTTTGATAAAGACAGTAGCAAAATATTTCACTATCAATCCTTCACTTCAAATAATAATTCATGCAAATATACTTTTTTCTAACACCAATAATAATTCATCACCGACTCAATTTTCTTTTTCTTGGTGCATATCATATCACCACCGTCACCATAATTATGTAGTAGTAGTAGTTAGTTACTATATAAAAACAAAAAAAGTGTACAAAAAAAACTATTAAAAAGTCTACTTCAGTTATCTCGGAAATTGTACACCTTTTACAAAAAAGTTCTCATAATTTTTTTCCTTTCTAAACTATCAAAAAGAAAACAGTGATAAATAAATAAATAGATTTATGAAATTACCTTCCTGCCCTCACGTAAATTATAAATCTACGGCGACTATGCTCCGGTGCTTTCTTAATAGCTTCAGTGATTGTCTTCACCGTACCGTTACCACCACTCTTTGAAACGATAATATCGGCTTGTATCTCCGATACCGGTAAACTCAATAATCTCCTATCTCGTTTCTCAAGCCATTTTGGAAATTCTCGCGAGATATCACTCATTCCCATTAATCTTCTCTTGTTCTGTATCGGCACACCAGTAAAATCATTATCTCCACTCGCGGAAAATATCGCGAGGGAATTACTCACGAGTTCCGACAAGTCTTTTAAGTTACCAACCATCTGATCCTTAACGGTACCGCTTGTGTCTTCAAAGCCTTCTAGACATGTGTCTTGGTTTGTTAACGCGGCACTGAGCCAAGTCATCACGTCCTCAGTTGATCCAGCGACATTGGAGAATTGTCTTGATTCACCGTCGTCGTTGGATAAAGTTGAGGACGTGGTCATGAGAGAGTCCATGGATGATCTGATAGCATCCATGGACTCGTCCATTAGTTCAAGACAATCCTCGTATGCAGCACGAACTCGTGGGTTCGCGACTGTATATGAGAGACCTGAGGAGGCGAAGAGTGCTTTGCTGATGTGACGGTGTGTCATATTGAATGAGATATGAACTAGTTCTTGCTCAGAAGCTGAGGTTGAGCCAGGGAAATCTAAGAGAGAGTTTATACAAAGTGAAGGGTATCTAGTTTTGCTGCAGGTTCGGGAGATTGCTTGAGTTGGTTTGGAATGGAGAAGGTTTGAATTGTTGGATGAAGCACGAGACCGGACCACGGTGATCAGTGCAGCCGAGATGGCGGAAGCGATGATCAAGACGGCGGCGAGGATGGACAGCATGATGAGCTTCTTATTGCTTTTAGGAGAGGAATTTGATGTGGTGGAGGGTGTTAGAGGTGCGGTGGATCGACGGGAGGAGCCACCAGGATCAGACGGTCCAAGTCTATCAAAGTCCATTATGAAATATTGAATATTGTAGTGAGGATTTGAGAGAGAAAGAGTGTTAGTTAGTTATGATGAGAGGTTGTAGTGAGAGTGAGTTATAGTGAAATTTTTTGTAACTAAAATGTGAAAATGAAAATTCAAGTTATTAGGTTGGTGTGAAGTCGATGTCTAAGTAATTAGCTAGCTGGATGCTACTTATTTTTCCAAGTATTGCACATTAGATGGAATCAATATATAGAAGAAGTTTTCTTCTACTTTCTAATTTGTTGCTTTTTTTATGACATGTCTTTTCCTTAATCTATATTTTAGTTATATGGTTTCTGATGTGTTTGTTTGGTTGTTCTTTCTTAATAATAATGACATGATCTATTGTTATAGTTGAATTTATATAAAATGTATGGAGATTGTGAAGTTTGGTTTTAATAAAGAATGTCGATCCTCTCAAAAACAATACATATAATGAATGTCGAATATGTACGTACTTTCTCCAGTCACTAGTAAAAAACTATTTTTTAGGTTCATTGAATAAATGATGTATACGGTCTATATTAATGGTTACATACATCACTCATTCAATGAATCTAAAAAATTGTTTTTTGCTTATAATAGTGATCGGATGAAGTATGTACACATAATGAATTTTAATTATTCGAATATTTTTGTTTGTTCGTATATATAAAAGAATGGATGGTTTAAGAGTGAAGAGATATGAAATACTTTGGAACTTTATTAATTGGGGAAAAAGGGACTTTGTGCCTTGAGTTTCTTAACTATTAAGTTAATGCTCCAATCCTTGTCGTCCAAACTATAATGTTTCATTTAATTATTTTCTCACCTTTCTACTATATAATCATGTCACTAAAAAGTTCCCACTTATTCTTCCTATTCTATTGTTCATAATTCTTTTTTGGAGTTATAAATTGCTCTCTTTTTAATCTAGATACGTTATGGGTTAGGAAAATAACTTTAATTGTGCGTACAACTTATGCTACACTTTTCATAATATCCCTATACAATAATTTGATGCGAAAAAAAAAATAGTATACAATAACTTGTTTCAAAGAAAACAAAAAAAAAATATATATATATGTTTTGTTTTAGTTACTACTACTAATCGGAAGTGGCATGAGAAGAGTGTAATGGAAGTAATATAAGATTTTCATTATGAAATGCATGCTCACATATATTTTTTTTTATAGTTGCTCACATTTTAATCAACGTAAAAGACCACAAGTTTTGTCTTCTAAAGAATAGTTGACAAGACTTATGAAGTCAACCGCAAACAGCTAATATTTTCTAAGTACACAAGGTTACATACTTCTATTCATTAAAAGAATTTTATTGCAAAATTGTTATTAAAATTAAATTATATATTCTAGAATGACTTTTTTTTTGTCAGGTAGCCTAACGGCTAGAATTCATCTTATAAGGTGAATAAGTGGGGTGTCGGGGTTCGAACCCCAACCCCTACATATAATAATGCATTGTTCGACCAACTGAGTTATGCTCACGGAACTCTAGAATGACTTTTTTGTGACTAAAAAGAATGACTTTTTTGGAACGGCTAAAAAAAATGACATGTTTTTGATATAGTATGTAATATTACTTTTAGTTTTTAAAATTTATCTTTTATCTTTAAAATTTTCTACACATTTCTGCTATACCCATTGAAGTATATATTTATACATAATAATTAATCATACTTTATTGAATTGAAACGATGGATTGTAATCTAATCTAGAACTTCAATTCGATAAAGAAAAGACAGATAAAAAGTTAAAATATATAATAAAATAAAATAAAGGTATATGGCCAATGAGGAATATAAAAAGAGGAAAAATAAAATGGAATAGATACGTCGCCCATTAAGATGCGCTTAGCTCATCCAATTTTTTTTTTTTTTTTTAACAAACTAAAATGATATATATATTATGAACAATGGCGATTTACCATGCACAAGACATGCAAAAGGTAAACCAACCAACCAAGATACAACAATAAGGTGCTATTTTAAAAGAGCACCATAAAAAAGTTATAGAAAAGAGTGATGATACATGTACCATCCCATGTGGCAATACACCCTTTACACCCACACAAAATTCTGACACGTGGTAACATGGACCCCACACAAATAGAAGATAAAGTGTGGTTTTGAGATGAATTTATCAAAATATCCCTGATACATGGGGTGTACAATGGGGTGTAGGAAATAAGGGTGTTCACGTAACATTTTCCTATAAAAAATTACACGATAACACTCATACAAGGGATTGGATGTTTCCACCAGTCATAATAAGAAAAAAATAAAAGATGTCTGCGATGATTTCAGCCACATAAAAGAGTTCAGCTTCACTTTTTCAGCTAAAGTAGAAGAATCACAAGCCGTTTCTTGGAACACACGGTTGTTTCTTTTCTTCCAAATAGCCCAAACAGAAGCGAATCAGATTACTTTCAAGAAATAATGAGTGGCTCTAGGCAATCCGACCAAGTTAGAGAATTGTTTAAAATGTTGTCACCTGGAAACACCACAGATAAACCTAACCAATGCAAAATATGATCCCAAAGCGAACTAAAAATATTACAGACACAAAATAAGTGATTTGCGCTTTCATAAGCACCGCATCCTGACACACAAACCGAGTCTGCTATCAAAAGAACTCGCCATTGAACCAGGTTGTCTCTAGTAGGTAGTCTATTCCGGAAAAGGCGCCACACAAATAATGACACCTTAGAGGGTATGCTCTTTTGCCAAACATCTTCAACCAAAGATCTATCCACAGCGTTGCCATTATCAGTGAAAAAGCGATAAGCTTCCCGTACCGCGTAACCATGGGAAGGGTCTAATAACCATATCCAAGAGTCATGTTCATTAACCTGCAAAACAACATTAGAAAGTAACGTAGAACATTCCTTCACACTTTCCTTCTCCCACACCATTAATCTCTGCCTCCACTCCCATCCTCCACCTCCAACCTCCAAACCTGCCCTACTCGTATCCTCCATCGTACACTCCTTACTAACAGACAAATAAAAAAGGCAGGGGAATTTACAACGTAAAAGTGTATCCCCCAACCAATTATCATGCCAAAATAAAGTATTCCTACCATCACCAATCCTCCTACGAATGTTGTACCTCCCAACACCCTCACCTAACCCCTCCCTAATCCTACAAACCGACCTCCACCACGGAGAACAGTGACGACCTCCCTCCTCCACCCGCCCCCTAACTCTCCATATCGGGCTTTAAGTACTTTATACAACAGCCCCTCCTTTTCAACCAACATCCTCCAGCACCACTTCCCCACCAACGCCATATTAAAAGCTCCCACCCTCCTCACCCCCAACCCTCCGTCCTCCTTTGGAGTACAAATCGACTCCCAATTTATCCAAGCAATTTTCCTAAAATCCTCACCCCCATCCTACAAAAAAATTTAAAAATAGATTCAATAGAGGAAATTATACCTGCGGGGACTTTGAAAAAGGAAAGAAAGTAAACCGAAATGGAAGACATAACAGATTTCAAAAGAACCAAACGGCCTCCAAAAGAAAGGAATTTATTACTCCACGACGACAGGCGCGAAACAATGCGATCGACAACAGGTTTCCAAAAGCTAAGTTTCCTTGGATCACCACCAATAGGCAACCCCAAATAGATAAACGGGATAGTTCCCCTTCGACAATTCATAACCAACGCCGCTTTAGTCAACCAAGAATCCGAGACATTTACACCCGTCAACATGCTTTTGTGAAAATTTACCTTCAACCCCGAAATCTTTTCAAATAATAGCAAGACTGACCTCATGGTTCTGACATTCAACCAACTTTTCTCTCCAATAATAAGGGTGTCATCCTCAAACTGCAAATGAATCAAACAGACATCACCTGTTCGGCCAACTTTGTACCCTGTAAACACATTAGCATCAACCACCACTTTCATCAACATGTTGAAACCTTCTGCAGCCAACAAAAAAAAGAATAGGTGATAAAGGATCTCCTTGTCGAAGGCCTCTCTCGATAGAAAACTCATCCGTCGGGCTACCATTTACCAAAACTGATGATGTTGCTGTCCCGACACATTCATAAATCCACTTCCGCCAGAGTCTTGGAATATTCATATTCTCCATTACCATATCCATATACCTCAGATCGACTGAATCATACGCCTTTTCGAAGTCAACTTTAAACAACAATAATTCCTTGTTCATCTGTTTACCTTCATCAGCCACTTCGTTAGCTATCAAAATACCGTCAAGAATCTGTTTCCCTAAATAAAAGCCGACTGTGACTCTGACACAACACTACCCACTACTAAACAGAGACGATTAGCAAGAACTTTAGCTAGCACCTTATACAGACACCCCCACTAAAGAGATAGGCCAAAAACCATGGAACCGTTGTGGACTATTGACTTTTGGAATTAAAGTTATAAAAGTTGAATTTATACCTTTTGTGAGTTTCCCATTTCGATGGAATTCCACCAAAAACCTCATGAAGTCATCTTGCAGCAAATCCCAAAACTGTTTGATGAAACCAAAATTGATGTCGTCAGACCCCGGACTCTTAGAGCTATCACAATCCCACACCTCCTGTTTCACCTCCTCAATTGAAAAAGGTTTTATCAAATTCCCTGTCTGTACACCACTTAGCTTTCAAAAATGAAGGTTCTCCACACCCGGCCGATCAGCCCCACTAGATTTAAAGTGAGAAGAAAAATGATTAAACCGCATTCTGAATAGCTTGAACCCCTTCCAAATTAACCCCATCGACAGACACACACCTAATAGCATTCTGACACCGTTTAGCAGACATATCCATGAAAAAAAAATTGAATTTGCATCTCCTTCCCTCAACCACTGCAATCGAGAATTCTGCCAATTGACACTATTCTGAGTTCGAGCCAGTGAATGCAGGTTCACAGATAAATCACGTAATTCCAACACCTCATCTTCCTGAAAGCTCTGACATCTCTGCCTTTGCATCTAAAATGGATAATTTATTTTTTACCTCCGACATCCTACCTTCTAAATTCTTAAAATGTTGGCTATGCCACTCCTTTCAACAACTCTTCATCATTTTTAACTTCTTTTTCAGCACAAAACCGCCTCATCCATGACATTCAAAAGATCCCATTTTTCGCGGACAAAATCTTCGTAGCCCGGATAGTCAAACCAACATTTGAGTAACCGAAGTGGACGCGGACCCCAATTAGCATCGTCAACATGAAGCAATATAGGAACATGATCAAATAAACCTCTTTGATAAGCTATCTGTAAACTGTTGGGCCACTTTTCGCACCATTTGTTAGATAACAAAAACATGTCCAATCTGCTCATCGACACACCATCTTCTTTATACCAAGTAAAAAGCCGGACGCAAATTAGCAAATCAATAAGCAAACTATCGTGGATAAAAGTGTTGAAAGCATCCGCATCCCCTGCCTAAAGACCCCACGCCTTCCTTTCCTTTCCTCAATTCCGCAGACTGAATTAAAATCACCCCACCTTTATATCCAATCCATGTTAGCAAATATTAGCAATGTTTTGTGGAAAAATAATTTTGTTAGCATTTCTAAGACATACATGATACATCAAATGTAGTAATTAGTTCCCTATAATATTTAAACTTCTGATATGTTTATTTTCATTTTGATCCAAGCAGAATGAAGACATTTCATTGCTTATAATATAAGCAATGCAAACCGGACATAAATCAATCTTATGTTTATAACCGGACATAAATTTGAAGTTGACACATCTAATATCCTACAATGTGGTTAATGGAATGCCAAACGTAGCCACAAGACAACTTTCTCTAGTATCAAATGAATTTAGGGTTTCATTCATTCCCAACCCAAATCATCATTTTACCCAAGCTTTTTAAAATACAGGGTTCCAAAATCATTGTTTGCACCTATTAGACAGCATTAACTTAATAGAAGGGACCACATATACTACTACTTAAAAAAAAGGGACCATATATCTTAATATTAGTATTGTAAGGGACCAAAGAGCCATCAAATTGAAATCTAAAACAAACGTAAAGGATCAAATATTAAATTAAGCTCGTATATATATTTATAGAACTTCTAAGTAGAACATATAAGTTATTAATAAAGCTAAAGCAATGATGTTAGGCATCTTAATACTATTTTATTATTCTTTATCGCATTGTTAATTTATGGAATATTTGAATTGGTTTACAAATTAAAGGGGTTCTTCCAAAGATTTATCTTTAAATAAGTGCTAACTTGCAAGCACTTTCTTCTTTATGGGTTCTTTACAAATTTGATCATACCTTAAAGGTGAGTTTTTATATACAAACCAAAAACCAAAAGGTTCCAATCAAATGATCTAAAAGTGATCAAGAGAAAAAAAGGAAAAATCGATTAAACAAGTACACACACACACCTTTTTATTCTCTTTCCATAAAACATTTATACACATACGTATAATTACATAATTACTATTTATTTATTTATTTATTTATGAGACATTATAGATACATATCTAGAAAAATAAAATGATTGAAGATAAACAATTTGTTGTGCTTCTAACAAATTTTCAGTAAAATCAGCAAGGAAAGTATTTTTTGTCTCTAGAAATGTCATCTCTATATTTTTTATAGGTCAAAATATATTCAATAAAAACTTGTACTTTAATTGAAGCACAAGATGTGTCCAAGTCAAGTACCAAAAAATTACAGGAATCACACTACATTGTACATTGATTTAAGACCTTATAAAACAAAAACAGAACAACAACAAATGACTTGCCATGCCTCCCCTAGAAAATTGTCGTCCATCAATCAGACTTCAAAACTGACAAAAATAACTGCACTTGGAAAAAATGTTTAGCATTCTCTAAAAATGACAACAATTTCACTTCAGAACTATGAAATAAACATCTATGCATTGCTTATAGAATCACGTCACACAGTTATATCAAGTAATATAATTTTCAAATAAAAACTTAAATGATAATGCTTTCATTAAATAAGCACTTAAAATTTTTAATTAAAGAAAAATACTTATGCATATTTAAATTTTCGCACAACATAATTGTTTATCATTTTTTTTTCAAGTATTTCAGTAGCTAAAATTTCACCATTTCAAGATAAATAAGTGAAAAAATTAAGGTTCGAACTTCGATCTCCACATATATCATGTGATGTTTGTAATAATTGAGCTAAGGAAGATACATAATTGTTGTTTACTCCCTCCAATCCTAAATATAAAATAAGATTTCTTTTTTTCAGATTAATTTAATAAATGATGTATTTAATTCATATTATAGTTTGAATATATTAATAATTCAATATACCTAACAAAATATTCTTTCTTATATTTAAGATCGGACGAAGTATAAGCAAATCTTGCACGAAATACATGAATTAATGTCAAATTACCACGTTTTTATAGAGTGGACAAATAATAATCGATTCATTATGTGACAGAAAACAAGGAGAGAGCAAGTGAAAAAGAATCAACCACATGGTTTCATATGTTTTCGTGAGGCATCTTTTTGTGCAAAAGAACATTTCCTTTTACACAAACACTTGATCCATTTCAGCTTAAATATTTCCTTTTGTGAACATGTCATGTTATTGATGTCTCCACTTCTATTTAAAGATGATTAGTTTTTGGCGGGTAATTTGTGAGATGTATAAGATGAGTTCTCTTTTTTCAATTGAAATTTCTTTTTTATATGAAAAAAATTAGAGATGGAACTCATGACAACTTGTTTTTGCTGTAATTTGACCAATTGATTCTTGATTAAATCTATTAGTTTTACTAATAATTGTTTTACGGTAATTTCACTAATAATTAAACATAAAGACTTAATTCCAACAATATTCTTTTTCAACAATAGTGACAATAAAGACGTTGTGATTTATGGATGTATTAGGATTTATTTTAATAATCAATTGAATTTTTAGTATAGTTGAGAATAGACTAGACCGGTTTATAGGGACCTACCGGCCCAAGTCAAGCATGACTTTTTTTTTTTTTAAATAAAAAAGACTTAAGTTTTTTTAGAAATCTATTTAGTTAAAAGGCTTATGTCATAGACCATAAGAAAAGTATTTACTAGTAATATCATTGTATTATAATTTGTACTAAGAATTAAATTATCGATTCGTTAACATTTTCAGTAATTTAAGCTTATTAGTATATATTAGTTTTTGTTTGTTTTGCATATTGAAATGCATTATTATAAACTGGAATAGAAATATGATATCGTATATAGTTAAAAATTCTCTAAAAAAAACTCATGTTAAATATTAAAAGGTTTTTAATTTCATTGATCTATTAATTTGTTAATCTATTTAAACTTATATCATATTGTTAATTTAAAGATATTAACATTAAATAAACTTCTAAATAAAGTAACATGTTATATCATATTTTCAAAAGGTCAGACTCAAATTTGAAAAACAAGTCTATGAGAAGCCACATATCACTCTTAGGCCTTTAAGTTTTTGACATATCAAGTTTTGGCCTTGTAGAGCATAACTTATACTAACCTAATCCCACATCTACTAACATCACATGCAAGATTGACTGATGTATGAAGAATGTGATAAAAAGGTTGTGAGATTCACTTCTATATAGGTTAAATAAGGGTGTGTGTATATATATATATATATATATATATATATATATATATATATATATATATATAACGAGAAATGATATTTGAACATCCATTTAGTGACAACTTTTGCAACAACTTTCTTTCTCATACTCACATTATTTTTTACTTTATCTCTCTATTGCTATGGTTTCCGTGCCAATACCATTTTTTTCTTTGTAAAGTATGGTTGTCAAATAAGTTGTCACCAAATTGGTTGTTCAAATAACATTTCTCATATAAAACAATTGAATTTTACGGATCACTATATCCGACTTAACAATTTCATAATTTTTAGCGGTTAAGATAGAATTTGTGGACGATTTTTTACCATATAATCTAGTTAGTACACATTTTGAATATAGATATTTTTTATTATCAATAAATTATAATCGTCACATTCTTTTTTTAAAGGTCAAAATGAAATATATTAACCAACTTAAATGAGTTTGTTTCTGGCACAAGCAGTGTCAGAAAAGATAAAATCATCATATCACTAAAAATACTTCAAATTTTTTGCCAAAATTTATTTTAAAAAAAGTGACATGATAAAAAAAAATTCTTCTGAACTATCTAAGCTATTTTAAGCCATACAACTTTCCCATTCAATTAAACCATGTTATAACAAAAATAATTCAAGTAACTTTCCTAGAAAGAACCATGTTAACAATTGGTGGCCACATTCATCTAAATCGTGTCACTTGAACTTTCTCTTGCATTACCTCTCTTTATACATAAGAAACCTTTTTTGTAAGAGTTTTCGTTATGAAAGCACACGAACGAGTTAGGTATTTCACGAACCACTTGTGACTCATAGATGTCTTTATTCGTTCATGAAAAAGAGAAAAGGTTGTGGTCCTTAACTATCTGAGTGCATGAACCACTCACTCACTAGTTAGTCACTACTTACTTACTACTCCTTCATAGCAATTTTTCCATTTTCATTTGGGACAAAAAATTAATATAGTGGTCCTTAATTAGTAACTTGGGGATTCATTTCATTAGGAAAGTAGGGGTCATTATCCTATCTAGCTCTCTTTTTTCATTCCCTCTTATACAAGTCATTAGTTCTTCCAAAATTGCTGAATTAGTTCTTCCCTCTTATACCACTAACTCATTAGTCATATAATTTGATCCGGCTCGTCTTGTTCGGTTTTAAACGGGCTTAGACAGATCGGACCGGTCTGCTTTGTCATCTCTAACAATATTGCGCATGTTAGACAAACTCTTATAATAAAACACAAGTATATTTTTTAAAAATTATTTATAATAAAATACGGAGGGAATAGTTGATAACATTTTTAAAAGTTACCCATGCTTATATCAACATAGAATTTTTAACTTCATTTAAATTATAAGAAAACATAGTAAATATTTGCATAGATGATGAATATAGTAAGGTAATAGCAATAGTGGAGACTTCATCAATAAGCAATCCTATATGATGCTTAAGTATCTATCTCCTCTCCTTCTTTGCCTAAATGCGTTGTACAAAAGTCTTTTCCACTGAAACAGTAGATCATATTGAACACTTTTATGTGTTCCTTGATGATACGATTTGTGAATTTTTTTTTCTTCCTATTTTGAGTTCTAATAATATAATTATGGCAAAGTTATACTATCTTTTGTCGTTTAAGTTATTTTTCAGTTTCACTTTGTTTCTTTTATTTTTTTCATTTCATTTTGATCCACTAATTTATAAACATTAGACAGTTTGATCTTTAAGTTTTTTATGTTTTTTACTTTGTCCCATTAAATTACAAACATAAGACAATTTAGTCTCTTAGATTCAAAACATTGGACCCTTAAGTTATCTTTTTTAATGTCTAATATCTATAATTAAAGGACTAAAGTGTCCAAAGTTTATAATTTAAGAGACTAAATGAAACAAAACAAAAATAAAGGATTAAAGTGTCTAATGTTTGGAACTTACTCTTCAAAAAGGGAAGGTACCAAAGTGAAACCTAAAAAATAACTTAAATACAAAAAGTGTAATTTAGCCTATAATTAATATCGTCACCGGATATAGTTCTCTTACCCACTAGACATAGTTCTCTTTTAGCCTAAACATAACTTCTTTTTTTTTGGTCGAAGCCTAAAAATAACTTAAAAGGATAAAAAAATGTAGCAAAGTGATCTCCGATAATAATAGATCAAATGTGAATTAATTCGTCCCAATTTTTGCAGATGAGTTCTTAATGCTGTTGCAAACTATAAATTCAAGAACAATGATAGACTTTCAACAACTCAAACGATGTTTATACTATTTTTAGTTTAATCATCATATATTTGGGGTATAAAGTACAAAGAGTTTAGCATGCTACATATATACTTTTTTTTTATTTTAACAACGGGACATGTAATTTGTTTTGCTGATATTTGTTATTTGGGAAATATTAACCGGTGCTCTTGGAGCATTAGTTAAGAACTTTAAATGGTAATCTTTTATGTAAGTTTGTGTAATAAAGTGTATTGGAAATTGGAAACTTTGACAATTTTATGAAATGATTATTTAATTTAGAATGCTTAAAAAGTACACCGGAGACACTCAAACCCTTGTTATTTTTAGTCAAATGGTATTTTGAGTAGAGGATGTAAGGTGGTTGGGAGCATGTAAGTTTGGATAACCAAAATTATACCTTATATTCCTACACAACGGGACATCATTTTACAACAACACTCAGACACACAAGCGGATACAATTTACAAAATCATAAACCGAATAATTAAGACCCAAATGTTCTGTTTATTTACTCTTTGAATTTTGAGGATTTTTGTTTTATGTTTACGTTTCAATTTTTTCAATTTCGTCTCTTGAATACACTATTTTTGTCTGCCTCTTGTTTTATCGTTGAATGTGGATTGTATTAAAATGAGGGGTACAAGATGAAGATAAATGGTCTAAGATAATAGACTCTTGTGTTGGTGAAGAAGAATGAATTTGGAAACTATCCCTCTTGTTTTCAAAAAAAAAATTGTGGGGTGAAGTCAAACGATAAAAGGATAAAAAATTTACTTTTCATGATTTGCAGGGGTAAAAGAATAAATATAGGGGTATGCGGTATAATTTCCTGGTTTTAATTGATAAATTGATTACTCAACCATCAGGTGGTTTGTTTATAAAATAAGCCCAACTATGGTTAAATAGTTGGTATCTTTCTTAAGGATCTGCTTTACTGCACCCCATTTTTGCTAATACATACTATTTTTTCTTCTAAGATACAATTGTTCAAAACATCCAAATATAACTTCAAATGGAACTTTTTTATGGGTTGTATGGATGTATTCTTCCAAACATCCAAATATAGTTATTATAACAGCTTATTTACTTCCTCTAAAAAAAATAACATATCATTATTATTATATGAAATTTCTCATGGTTGATGGTATTTCAATAACCTTCACCATTAAGATTTGAAATTCATGAAATAAATTAGTGATACATTTATTGATCTTGGCTGTCTGATATCAAATGAATGATGAAAACTATTTAAAGAGACCTACTGAAAGTGTAAAGTGAGTGACTAATCTCATTCAGATGGTTGGAATTAATTAATGCATGAAATTGTGTTTTTTGTTTTTTTTTAAATGCAGGAATTATGGATCGTTACCTTTAACGTCACACAGTATGTAACAGTCTGACCCTACCCTACCAGTCGACGGTGTTTCTTGTGGTCTTCTCGCTGCATATCTCTAGGATAATGTAGTGCGTTTTCTTCTTTCCGCAAGACTTGGACCCGAGACTTAAGGGATAAATATGATGATACTTGAACTCCCACTATGGCTCTACCAATTGTGCTTCAATAGTCATGATACTTACCCCCTAGGGGTTTGTATTTAAATCCAACGGGAAAAAATTGCTGAATCATCTCAAAAATAGAGAAGAATGCGAGAAGACCATAAGTAACGCTGTCGTCTATTGGGGGGGGGGGCTAGAATTTAGAGTTGCACCAAATTAAGGGCCAAAAGTATAATTGTATGAGCATGGTCTATCATAAATCTTCAACAATAAGTGATAAGTAACGCCGTCGTCTATTGGGGGGGGGGGGGGCTAGAATTTAGAGTTGCACCAAATTAAGGGCCAAAAGTATAATTGTATGAGCATGGTCTATCATAAATCTTCAACAATAAGTGAGGCCTAAAGCAAGTTTTAACATATAAGATTTTTTGTGTGTGTGTGAGCACGCACGGATATATTTTGCTTATAAAATTTAATGAAAACTGATAGGCCTAAAGAAGAGCTTTAGTAACCTTACCCTTAAACTGTCTTGAGTATGAGTCATGTTTATTTAAAAAAAAAAAAAAAAGACTCTAAACATACACAATCACAAATCGAAGGCCAAAACTATAATATTATGAGTCAATTTTATCAAAATGTCACTAAAAATACACATTCAAAGCAATGAGATACTTTGCAATAGGTAAATTATATGAACCCAAAGTAAAAGCAATAAACATTGAGTAAGCTTAGGAAAAGCTTAAAAAACAACACAACAACATTAAGAGTTAAAATTTCTAGGATTTGTTTACCGACTTCTTTGCATACAACCTTCGAACTTGTTTCAGATTGGGCTAAGGCCTAATCTGGGTTAGAATTCAGGTCCAACTGGAAATTGGTGCTCGGCGGATCATATTATAGACACGCCCTAAATTGCACAGGATCATGGTTCGGACAATCAACGTGGACTGTCTAATTTTGATCCAATGTTATGACTACGTGCAGATCATTACATATGTCCCTTGAAAACACATGTATGTCACATTTTACCATAAAGTTACCTAACTCTCTTGATCTCTCATTGACTTGAGTGTCGGAACACATGAAGGTACATCATCCCCCTCTAATGGAGAAAGACTCGTGACAAATCACAATGGAATCCTCCCTTTTCACAGTCACAACCAGCTCTAAGACCATCTTTTTCAAGTTCAAAAGGATCATAACTTATTGCTAAAGAAAATAGATTTTCCATTTGAATGTCATCTTTTACACCACCACGGTCCACGGATGGAGCAAAAATCTTTAATTGTTCATCCATATCTAGAACAACTTCTCTTTTGGGACATAATTGGCATATCTAACACTTCACCATATCATGTGAATGTTGTAGTAATTCTCACAATCATGAAACAAGTAAGATGGTCTCAACAACCTAAAAAAGGAGCAACCCACTACAAAAAAAGATAACACCACTTATTTCGGTACATTTCAACAGTGTATTATTTCTTTGTAATTATTGGTTTTGGAACTTCAATTCTTCAAAGATATTTATTGCCCATATGAGGCATAATACCATTAGACACATCTCCTTTCCTGTGAACTTGATTTTGTCTCTTTTTAAGTACTCGATTTGTATTGTATAGATATATTTGTAGAACGTGGTTGTACAATTCTATGATATTTTCCATTTTGGGAGTTCAAAATTCCCTCTTTCTTAACATCCATGTATGATGAGTTATTTATAAATTTTGTTTGTATCCATTTGTTAATTCCTAGTATCAATGAAAATGATGTGTAGGAATCTTCAAAGTAATTTTTAATCATTGAAACTTCACAACTTTTGACGTGTAGACATTTTTTCATAACCCAAACTTTTAAAATCGACTTGTAAACCGGAGATTACTACCATTTATAAACTTTTGTTGAAACCATACTACACCAAATGTGGCCTCTTAATACAAATTCAATAACAATTTAGTGATTATAATAAAATTATATATCCTTAAAAAAATGAAATAAAATTAAAATAGGTGTGGTGTTCTTCATAATCAGGACCAGCTTTACACGGTTGATTGCGGTTCAGCTGAAGGTGTGACTCATCTTTTTTTAAGCTTCGTTTTTTTTTGGCTCTATTTGGGGAATGATTTTGCATTGGTTAGGCTTTGTTTCAGTTCAACTGGCCTGCATTATCGATCACTTAAATCAGTTTCGTCATCTTAGGGAATCATCTAAGATTTTACGGTTATCATTGCATTTGATTTGACTTTCTTATGTTTTGGTCATATAGAATAAAAGAAAAGAAGAATCTTCAAATACGAGGAGCTTTCTTTAAATCATCTTAAAAAAGTTAAGCTGCTATCATTTGCATGGTTAAAGACAAAATACCCTACTTTTATTTTTGACTACCATTTTTGGCTGCAAGATCCTATTTTATGTTTGGGTGTTATCCTTAACTTTTGTTTTTTCTATATCTTTTTTTTTCCCTCAAACGGTGAACTTTGTATCTATTTTACTTTTTTTAATTCATTCTGCCACACTTACTTGGGTACATACAATTAATTCAAGAATTATTCTTGTTTGGTCAGTAAATCAAATTTAGAGTGCATAAACACACACATATTAAGATACTTCTTTTAATAAAGGGTTTTGTTAAGTGATGTCTATAAAAATTATGTCTTAGAAATATAAGTTTTTATTTTTAATCAAACAATTGACTTTACATTTGGAAAAGTGCATTGTGTGTACACTATGAATTTGGTCTTGTGAAATACAATAGGACCTTAGACATCCTAACTGAATAGTAGCTGAAAAATTAATTAACTTTATGTGACATAATGGTGGAGTGGGGAGACCCCTTAAATCTTAATTAAAGGCAAAAGGAAAGATAGAATAAAGAAATCCATGGCAGTTTGGCACATATTCTAACCTTGATGTGTCCGTCTGCTAGCACATTAAAGGAGCATCGTTGTCAAATATTAGACCTCATCAGAAGAAGGAAGAAACTCTCCAATAATCTATTCTCACAGATCACAAGACATAGAGAGTGGTCAGATATACTATCACAGCAGAAGAGTTATTAGGAGATCAGAGAAAGATATCATTCAAGTTAATTTCATGGACAGAGTTTCTACCATCTTTATCGTATATTGTCCTTGATCTAGACAGATAAAGGCTTCTTGGTCCAGATCAACTTTTTCAGGTTCTTTCCTTCAACACTCTTCCTTTTGATATATGTATGATTAATTAGTTATGTCTTAGAGGATGATTAATTAGTTCTTAAATAAACAAAAATAAAACCCTATTATTTTGCATGTACACCAAGAAATTTTGTCTTCTTAGGGAAAAATAAAACCCTATTACATTACACCTCCAATAACCTGTCTCCATCTATCCTATTTTTTTTAGGGAAAAATAGAGTTTTATGGGAGTATAAAAAAGATGTTATAAAATTTTGTATGTACACCAAGAAAAGTGAGTAATGTAATTAATTAATAAAATCATCTAAAATTTATATTGAGAGTCTTATATTTAAAGAAAAATAAATAGAATGTTGCTTTCATCTAGAGAAAACATGATGAACTTATCACTATTAATTTGAAACGGTTAGATATGGCCTTTAGTTGAATAAAGTGGTGGCTGACAAATAAAGACGTGGGGAAGGGTATTAATTTATATTGTCGTGAAACTTTCAGGAGCAAGTTTCCCGCTGCATATATCATTATTTAAATAAGGATTTTGTTAATGATTGTCGTCGTGATACACTTTGAAGTATTTAAAATATTTTTTTTTTTATAAAAATGTCACATAGTTTGATTTCCAATGTATTGCTATACATATTTTCATAAAAATTTATTATTTAAAAGATTTGAAGAGTGTCATGAAGATATCCGTTAACATTATTCTTCAAATAAATATTCTAAAAAGATCCTATATATAGATATAGAGACAAAAAGATTAAATATATTCTAGTTGTTCAATTTTTTAGAAATTCTATCATCCAATGAAGGTTGGGTCAGGCGAAAAAGACTTTTACAACATGATAAATCAATGTTTAAATTATTGATAATATAAACATAGTAGAATCCGACATTTTCCCAAATATAAAAATAACTTCGTTGGAGAAAACCCAAATTATCATCTCATCCTAACATTAGTAAAAATTGCATTTCTAACATCAAAAACTTTTTAAAAATACATGTAAAATAGTTAAATATTTTTAGCGGTAGTTAACTACCGCTACTTATAATTAGAAAACTGATTTGGTCATTTTCATATGTTTTTAAGAAACATTTAAGCTTCAACATTAGTTATGCTGGTTGGTCCATCTTTATTACCCAAAAGAAAAAGATAGATTGCTGCATCTATTTTGGTTCACATTGATTATTGACTACTACAGTGGTATCTTATATGTTATCTATCCCACCCACATGTATGGATATATGTACATTCTTTAATTCGTGTACAGCCTAATTCTCCACCAACCCCACCGACGATTTAAATGACATAAATATAACAATATTATATTTCTAGAAAAAATCATTTTTTTTTTCTCTGAAAATTTCATTAATTTTGGGTAATTTGATCACATTGATAAGCAGGCACATATATATGTACATGTGTCCTATCCAAATAGTTGTCTTGAGGGTTGTGTAAGAATGGCATGTTCAAGTGAAGGTGGTGGTGAGCCACTGAGTCCAGCTGCAAGGTTATTCCATTCACCATCCTTTAACTGTTATGTGATTGCCATCATTGGTTGCAAGACAAGTATCAATCCTCAAGTCATTAGAGATGGTTTATGTCAAACTATTCTTAAGCATCCTAGGTTCACCAGCAAGCTTGTAAGTCACATACTATCCATCCAACCCTTTTTTTTTTTTACTTAAATTATAGCAACTATTTATGTTGAGTGAAATACTTTTTTTATTTACTGAAACCAATTTAAAAAAAGAAGCAGTAATTAAAACATAGATAAAAGAAGAAAAGAAATACCACGTGGTTGAGACATTCTCCAAGTGTGGGGAGAAACAAGATCAAACCTAAGACAAATGAATAGTCATATTGGTCCCTTGTTTTCTCTTCTCAAGTAGAAAATTTATGTAACATTACAAAACTTGTACTTATAACATATTTTGAAACAGAGAAAATAAACAAACAAACTAGTCTTATATTTTGTAGTTTATGTTTCTCACATGGCCATATCTTTTTTCAACTTGTTGTTACAAATTTCAGGTTAAGAAAGGAAGGAAAACTAGATGGACAGAAACAACAATTGACCTAGACAACCATATCATAGTCCCACAAATAGATTCTAAAATTGATTTCCCAGATAGATTTGTTGAGGACTACATTTCCAATTTCACCAAAACACCACTAGACATATCCAAACCACTATGGGAATTACATCTCCTCAACATCAAAACCTCAAATGCTGAATCAATAGGAATATTTAGAATCCACCATTCACTTGGTGATGGTACCTCTCTCATATCACTTCTCATTGCAGCTACTCGCAAAACTTCTGACCCTAATGCGTTACCAACGGTCCCAACAACGCGAAAGAGAGATGACTCAAATGTACATAATTGTTCGATTATTGTCTCGTTTTGGTTGAGTATTTTGTGGGGGTTGAGATTGATTTGGAACACTATTGTGGATGTTTTGTTGCTTGTTTTAACCATATTGTTCTTTAAGGATACACATACTCCTTTGAAAGGTGCACATGGGGTTGAGCTTAATACCAAGAGATTTGTGTATCTTATGGTTAGTATGGATGATATTAAGCTTGTCAAGGCTGAAATGAAAACGGTGAGTTAATTTTCTTATTTCCATTCATAAATCTATAACCAAGTACAATGTTCCATTTTTATTCTACTTGTTTGTAACAATCTAGGTAGTATCTAAATTTTAGATTGAAGATGTGTTGGGTGTCTTTCACGAAACACACACGAAGATATGATTGCATTCAATCGATTATTTTATTTTAAAAATTAGTATTCATGTGTATGTGTTAGTGGTCCGTGTCAATTTTTTGTGCTTCATATATAGAATTTGGATTATCTGCGATGGACAATCTCACACAATCATTTATTTGTTATTTTGGTGGCCATTAGATCAAGATCAAATAGTTTAGATTTCAAACTCGACTTTTGGATTTAAAAGAAAAATCAAAATCATATAATGAAATCTGAATTGTTTGATCTTGATCTAGCAGGGATCACTTGTGAGTGTAGGCAATCCAAATCCTTCCTATATAACAATGCTACTACAAAATTACTACTACACATAAATCTTTATTCTAAAAAACAATTAAGGAGGTTTTGATTATTGTATGTGTTTGATTACGATAAATGTTGATTAACTAGACCATCAATGACGTTTTGTTGGGGTTGACACAAGCTGGTCTCGCTCGCTACCTGAATAGAGAATATGGTAAGCTTCTAAAAAAAATTCTTTCTAATTCAGCTTTTTCTCAAACTTAGTTTGCATTGCTATTATTAGTTAAACTATTCTTATCTACTAAAACTACCATAATGCTTCAAATTAATCATTTGTTACCTATGTTATACGTCCTTTAAGTAGGTGTGAAAAATGCAAATGACGGTGCTGCAATGAGTAAAAGTGGCATCCCCAAGAACATTCGTCTCAGGGCATCAATTCTAGTTAACATCAGAGCTTCTCCTGGAATCCAGGTAGATTTTATTTCTAAATTAATTGTTAGATATAATGTAATGTCCCCGATTCTGTCAACCGAATTATGCTCACAAGGGACCAAATAAGTTAGTCTAATATGAAGTATTTCTCTTGAAAAAAATCTCTCATACGTAAACACTTTTTTGTTACTGCTTGACATTTATGTGTTACGCTATATAGCAAGGTGGGCAAATGAGATCTACTATGATTCACATCAATTTCACTCAATAATTAATAGAGGGTTACATATTTTCTTGTAAATTTGATGGTTCCATTTTATATACATCTCTATAATTCATAAGTTGTAAAATATATGTAGTCCTTCTACCTTTCTTATGATTAATTTTAATTTCTATAGCAAAAAGTAATTTCAACTAAAGAATATTTATTATTTTATTTTTAGTCAACTAATGTATCATTGCTAGTGATTAATTAGGATCTAGCAGATATGATGGCTGAGAAAGGAAAAGCCAGATGGGGTAATAAGATGGGGTATATAATCTTCCCTTTTAACATTGCTTTACAAGAAGATCCATTGGAATATGTTCGTCAAGCTAAGGCCACAATTGATCGAAAAAAACAATCATTGGAAGCTATTTGCTCTTATGCTTGTGCAAAATTGGTACTCAATTTATTTGGAGTTAAGGTATATATTGACAACAACTTGTATTTTAAATATTTTGGAAAATATTTTTACAACTTGAACTTGCATACAGATTGCTGGTGTCATAACAAGAAGAGTTCTCTTTCACACTACTATGGCTTTTTCTAATGTAGCTGGTCCAGTGGAAGAAATTAGCTTCTATGGACATCCTGTTGCATTTATTGCTCCAAGTGTATATGGACACCCACATGTAAGCTTAAATTTCTTACAATCATTATTGTTTTAGGATGGTTTGAATAGGAGGAAGTGGTTACTATCCCTCTCTAAATTATATATAGTTTTAACATGTTTTGGGGTGGAGTAAGCCTTTTTGAGTTTTTCATTGTCCCTTTTAATGTGGAAAGTTACTCTTCTCACTTGCGAAATTGTTCATTCCTTTATATCAATGACAGATTTTTCAGCGGCATTAACTGCCGCTATCATTTTTAAAATTGATTGAACCGACTTAAAAAGTGATTGAACTGATCTTAAAAGTGTCAGCCGCAGTTAACTACCGCTGATATAATAGAATGAACGATTAATAATAGTTTTTTTTAATGTGATACACCTTTTTTAGAAAGGAAAACTGCAAGAGCTCGTTAAAACCTTTCTATTTCTTCTGCAGGCACTAACTATTCATTTTCAAAGTTACGCCAACCAAATGACCATTTCAATGGCAGTGGATCCAACCATAATTCCAGATCCTTATCTCTTGTGTGATGATTTTGAAGAATCACTCAAACTCATTTGTGATAATGTTGTTAAGAAAAGGCACATTGCTGAAATTATTTAAGATTAAAGAATTTAATTACGAGCTCCTATAAAACTTTCCAATCATCATCAAGTTATTTTAAAATTGGCTTAACAAATAAAGTTATGTAAAAATCGTATAATTTATTTAAATAAACTTCATAAAATGTACTCCAAAACTAAGTGACAATGTTTACTTAACGTACAATGTTGCATATTCTTTTCATGTTAAACCCCACTTAGAAGAGATTCTTGTTGAGAGTTTATAAAGAGGAGTCACTCTTCACATCACAAGCCAATTTTGTGGCCCAACCACCATTCTAAGATGGTATCAGAACCTCTCCAATTAGGTCACGCTATTAGGTCACCCACCATTTATGTCCACGAATCAAATCCAATAGTGCTAGTCGTGAGGGGAGGGTGTGTTAAGAGTCCCAAAATAAAATACTTTTTTCTTTTTGTAAAGGGGAATCAAAATAACATACATATTGCATGCATACTTAGCAAAACTCTTTGTTATTATAATTTTTTCTTCCATTTAAACTATAAACTATAAACTATGATTGATGTTCAAAACGCTTTTTATTATTATATTTTGTCCCATTTCTATGGTTGCTAGATTGAAATATCGTTAGTTATTATGAGAAGAAGTTACTTTGCCAAAGGACGAAGAAAATAAACACGTTTAAAGTACAATCACGATAAGTAGACAAAGACAATCACATTGACTTCGATATGTTTGAAGTACATCCACAGTTATGTACTATATCCGAAATAAGGAATGGATCCCCAATTATTTTCCATCATGTCTTTCACATATGTTCCATTTCATCATATAGAAAAATGGTTTTCATGTAGATTCAATCTCGTTGATTAAAGAAAAAAGTAGGATGAGTTATTAACATAAAAATTGAGTAAAAAAATTAATGGTGGATTCCCATTTTATTTTTACCAAACCTATTTTATTTATTTTTACGCAGGAATAGATAAAACATAGTTTGATTCAATGGAAACTTTTTCTACTGTTACTCAAAGCATGATATAAAACTAAAATACTTTCAACGCAATGTGATTTCACCTAACATAAACCAGGATGGTACTAGAAGTCTACAACTATGTCGAAACATGTACACAAAAGATTATCCCAATAGGTATTTCAAAAGATATATATGAAGTATTTTCAGCACCAACGTTGAAGATAGCTTGTGTATGTAGTAAATCAAAAAAGAGCATGACAAAATCATAGCACCGTTCTACTAAAACTTTGCACCCGAGAAGTCCATGTTAGGATGCTGCAAAACATAAAATTTAGATAAGTGACTTAATTAAGAGCTTTTAAGATAAATTATTTTTATTATAAAAGTACTTATATATAAGTACTTTTAGAAGGCTATCATGGAGAGTTTAAGAAGCTTATAGATATGTCACAAGTTGTTATCCAAACAATCTCACAAGTTTTATCCAAACAGGCCCTCAATAGAAAATGAGAAGACAAAGAAAATGAGTACAAAAATCAATGGTTCACCTGGCTCATAAATTTCTTCATCATTTCCTCTTTCTGAAGCTCCTCGCTTGTAGGAAGGCCCATAGACTTTTGCCTCTGATCAAACTGTTGGAACAATACAGCATAACATTAAACCTATTAGCACCTTAAAAATCCAAAACAATGCAATCTAAATCTGTCTGTCACAAGAATCATCTTGACTCAACCATAGCAAATAACTAGAATGAGTACTCATTTAAGTGCAACGGGATTACACGAAATAAAAAACGATGACAAATTCAAAAACAAATGCAGATTATATAAGTAACTGAAGTAAGAAAAATCAAGTAGTTACCATCATCTTTTCAACGGTCATTCGAGTCTCAGAATCCAGGTCACCAAGTTTGCTGCTTGCAGGTTCAACTTTTTGGGTGTTAATTTCAGGATCACCCTTAACAAGACATTTCCACCAGTCCATTTGATCATGCTTGGTTAAAAGAATAGAAACTGTATTCTGATCCTCTGCAGATATAGGGTTTAAAATAATAATAATAATTAAGTAACACACAAACAAAAGAATAGAAACTGTATTTCTGATTGTAACAGGGATTTTCTACAAACACAATTTAGTAGTTTCATACCTATGCTCCAATAACATTCATCAGGCTTGATAGATTTATATAGCTCCCTCTGAGAAATTTTAAAATCATCAATCAGCAAAGGTATCATAAAAACTTCAAACAAACTAAAAATGTCAAACTCAAGACAGAAAGAACCATCAATTATAAAATGTAAAACAAACAAATGTCATATATCTTTCAACAGTAACTCCTATAACTGAGTAAATGCTTACATCAATAATTGGTGGCTGCCCTTTGAGTCCAACTTTTAGATGGTTCTTCTTAATCTCACAGATGACAAACCCTGATTTTGTTCCATTTGGCACTGGAACATTCACATTCAGCTCTTGCAAAGTTTGAGTCCAGGAATACTTCTCCAAATCCATACCATTACCCTGATTTGGTGCTGTCCATTATAAAAAACAGAATTAATTCCACCACACGCCATCAAATTAGAGAGGGAAGAAAAGGACAGAACACTAGTGTCAAAATCTATTAATAGTCCTAGTCTTGGTATTTAACAAATTATACTCAGATCCATGGTTCGGATTATGGGGGCGTGGAAGTGGATCCAATTGTAATAGACCGGTGTTTTCCATTACCAATCCACTGCAGGATAAGTGGTACAGATTTAGTTATGTGAGAGACGCACACTCTAGGGTATGGCTGTTAGAAATTCAAGTGAGTATGGATTAGACCATAAAATTAAGGTACTTCCTCCGATCACTGTTATAAGCACATGTTCATTTTTCAAGTTTATTGAATACCTAATGTATTTGGACTATAATTATTCAATGAACTTATAAGTTGCTTACAATAGTCACCATGATATATAAAAAAGTGACTCATATATTCAATTCTATTCGATATTTTGGACGGATGATCTCGTCACAGATGGTTTTGATCATTAGCCTATTGTTTATGATTCTACATCATAATAAAAAGTCATAAACTAATTAAAAATTAACATTTTAAGTATCAAGAATCAACATCATCATAGGTTACTCATAATATCATCATATAAATTTCAACCATGCAGCTTATTGTCTATGATTCTCCATTACAATGTAAAACCCTAAAATAATTAACAATTAACATTCTCATCTCAATAATCAATGTATAACTCATATTCTAATCACATAAATTTCAACCATCATTACAAACAAATTTCAATAATAATTACAATGCTTAAAAAAAATATAAACAAGAATTAAATTTAAAATAAAATAAAATAAAAAAACTAGGGCAAAGAATGAAATTCGATAATCTCTTACCAGCCTTCTCATCAATCTTCTCGGTCACCGCCTCGGACTTCTCATCGTTCAATTTTTTCTCAGCAGCAGCCTTTGCTTTCTCCTTAGCAGCAATCTTAGCCTTCTCCGCAGCAACAGACTTAGCTTTCTTAACCCTAGCAGCGCGAACAGCAGACAAAACCACCTTCTCGGCGGAATCCTTATCGAAGAAATTGGTGCTTTCCTTAGCGATGAAGTCGAATACCTTTTCAAGAAAAGTGGTTGGGTTTGAAGGATCAAAGGTGGAAGAGAAGGGAATAGGTTTTGAAGGTTTTGGTTGGGAAGATGATGATGATGAAGTTTTGGTTTGGTTATCGTCTTGGTAATCGGAGATGATCGCCATTGTTGATTGAGTTTGTTAGGGTTTTGAAAAGAGAATACGGAGAAAAAGAGAAAGTGAAGTTTGAGAGTTTTTCAAGTTATGTGAAGAAAACATGCGTGAAGGGTTTTGATATATATAGTAGAAAACATGTACTTTTGGAAACTTCTAGAATCTATCTTTTTCTCGGTTTACGTACTTGAGCCCAAGCCCGTTTAGCTCGTAAGTTTGTTTTCAATTTATTTTCAAAATCTTGATTTATTTTTTTTTAAGGAAAAGATTTTTTTTAATTAGAAAGTGAATTTTTGTAGATAGACGTGATGTCAAAACCATCATAAACTCACACATATGAGGTACTGGAGTTTAAACCCCGATCATGACGTCTGGCCTAACAATTTTGATATTTTTGCAAGTTGAGTTAAGTTTTGGAGTCAAGTAAACATTTTTTTCTTTCATTTAACACACTTAATTGTTAAAGTTATATGTAACATAATTGTAAATCATAGAAGAAATTAGGCCAAATCTACCAAAAAAAAAAAAAAAATTAGGCCAATCAATATTTTAATAAAGATTGTAAATAAAAAAGAGTTTATCAAGTTTATACTACTTGACCAAAAAAAATAGCTTATCTTTTATGTTTTCCTCTTTTTGCATTTTTTTTTATCTTTGACTATGTGATCGTCTTTCCGCTCTTTTTATTGTACTAATATTTAAAAATTATTAATGATATTTTTTTATATAATTTTGAATTAGATTAAAACTAAAAATATAAATGTTTGTTGCTTTCAAGTTATATTAAACCAAACTAATCATGATTATTTATTTCAATGACACCAACAATATAACAAAAAAAATATAATCTACATTCTTTATTTTTAATGACACAACAACGATCTTTATTATAGAAAAAAATTGTTTAAGAATATAATTGGGATAATGAAAAAGTAAGTATAAATATACTCATTTACTTTGTTACACTTTTTAAATGATAAGGAAAAAAAATCAGACATAAATATATTCATATCATGTTTGTTACATATTTTTTCAATATTTAAATTTATTCTTATCTATTTGTTGCATGTGTTATTTGTCTTCAAAATTGAATGGGTTTTTGGAAAGAGGTAAAGTCAACTCAAAAGAGCTAAAAAAATATTATTTTCTTTATATCTATACTATATAATCTGTACTTCTATACTATATATCAAGAAAACTACCTCTTTCAATATTTTTGGGTTGGACTGTTCCTTTCAAAAATACCCTCAATTTTCAATACAGATAACACATCTAACAAATAGATAAGAATAAATATAAATATTAAAATACAAGTGTAACAAACACAAGAGCCCAATCTTTTCCTTTATAATTTAAAAAGTGTAACAAACTAGATGAGTGTATCTGTACTTACTTTTTCATTATCCCAATTATACCCTTAAACAATAATTTTTTCTATAATAAAGACTGTTGTTGGTGTCATTGAAAAAAAAAATTAGATTATATTTTTTTGTTATATTATTGGTTTCATTGAAATAGATAATCATGATTAGTTTGAGTTGTTATAATTTGAAATCAAAAAACATTTATATTTTTTATTTTGAATCAAAATTAAAATTTCATAAAAAAACACCGTTTATAATTTTCAAACGTTAGTATTTAATAAAAAGAGTGTGTCTGGCTTTATGCTAGTATATATATATATATATATATATATATATATATATATATATATATATATATATATATATATATATATATATATAAAGTCATATGTAACATATAAATCACATTGCAAAGAATAATATAATATTTTTTTCCTCTTCTATCCTTCAGTTCTTCTCTTTATTCTTGTTCCATTGAAATAGTTTTCATAACAAAAACAATCATTGCTGTCCCTCATCATCATCACCGGTTCCCAATTTCACCGTGGAACTCAAACCTTGAGGTACCTTCCAATCCGTTAATCTCTATATTTTTCTCATTTTTCAGGAGTTAGAAACAAACTACAAAGACAACAACTTCGGTGGTAGAAAATTTGAAAACTAATTCATCACTATAATTTGTTTCAAAAAGAGGGTAAACCTAAGGTTTGGGAAACTCAAGACAAAAATTCAACGATTTCTTATTAAAAAAAAAAAGTATTAATAATATGTAGATATTTGAACCTCTTAACTATTTGGTTTAGTGTTTGATCTATGATCGGTGCATATGAAAAAATATTTGTCGGGAGTGATAAAATTTAAATGGATATCATTTATGATATAAGTTATCTTGAGAGGGGATTAGTTTGTGGAGTCATGATTTAGTTATAAAAAAAAACTCTGGAGAGAGCTTATCATAAAACCCCTTTTACCAAAAGAAGTATTTGTTATGCTAAAATTTGATCCATTTTTTATATAGTGTTTGGCAAATAGAAAAATGGCAGCATGGAGCTCAGATGGTCCTGAAGGACTTGTACAAAATGTATATCAACAATATCTAAACTTTGTTTTACAAGTATCCATTTTAGGGAATGCTTGCATGAAAAAAGAAAAAGAGTAATATGCATTTACAGTGCCACCATACATTGTTTGCTTTCTTAGCTTTTCTTGAGAGTTCCCTGTAAAACATTGAAGTCAACAATGTGAAAGAAAAGTGAAGTGCATAAACTAATTTGATGTTTTAACCCTCATCAGAAATTCTATTGAAATAGTAGCAGATATGATTTTATGGACTCTCAGGGAGGGGTAACATCAATAATTAATCAATATGTTTTCTTTGCTACTATTTTACCATTAATGATATTAATATTCTACTAGTTTGTCAATGAAATGTATCAAGACAGACCATATTTAAGTTAACTAAAATGAGACTAATAAGTTTGGATGCATGTATAAAAGTATCTAGTGGTCAAAGATACAAACATTAAAGTTACAAAAGTCAGTTTGATTATATACAATAATACAAGTCATTTTTACAGTACCTATCTCGACTCTATCTATTGTCGTCCCTCTTCCTACTATTATGAACTCAAAAAAAGGGAAGGAAATATGTATGCGATAGTTGATTACCTATAGGAAGTCATGACTTCAGGATCTCTTAAAAGCCGTTTTCGGCACAAGACATTAACAATGAGGAGGTATAGAAGCTGCCACATAATGTAAGCTGCTAAGGGTACCAGAAACATTAATGTTGTGAATTCGGACAAAATCACACCAATGAATAACAAAGATGTGTGGAGCAAAGGAAGTGGTAACCAATAGATAAAGTGTCTCCAAGCAACAACAACAAAAACAGACCTAAATCTAAGTGTAGAGCAACACCACAAGCATAATCAAAGCAATAAAGATAAGCAATGAAAGAAAGGAACAAACACATCAAGATTGTTGACCCAATTCGGTCCAATATGACCTAATCTGGGGGAGAGAGTAGCTCTCCAATCCACTAAGATGAAAGTGTTACAAAAGTACAAGACGAAATCGTTGGCTCATAGGCAACTCTTGAAACAACAACTCTATTCATTCAAGATGCTGGAGTCTAAATCAATCTCGGAGCAATTGGCGGAATTTAACAAAATTCTTGATGATTTGGCCAACATTGAAGTTAATATGGAAGATGAGGATAAGGCTTTGTTGTTACTTTGTTCATTACCAAAGTCTTTTGAGCATTTCAAGGATACCATCCTTTATGGTAAGGAGGGCACCACTACTTTGGAGGAGATCCAATCGGCTTTGAGAACCAAGAAGTTGACCAAGTCCAAGGACTTGAGAGCGAATGAAAACAGTGAAGGCCTTTGTGTTTCAAGAGGAAATGGTGGAGGTAGAGGTAACCGAGGAAGCTCAAAGAGCGGTAACAAGGAAAGGTATAAGTGCTTTAAGTGTCACAAGTTTGGTCACTTTAAGAGGGATTTTTCGGAGGACAATGAGAACTTCGCGCAAGTTGTGTCCGAGGAGTATGAGGATGCGGGTGCTTTGGTGGTGAGTTGTTGGGAGGATGATGAAGGTGAGGTTTCTCACCTTGATATTGATGCCTTGTAGAGTGGTGTTCGTCTTGAGAGACATTAAACACTCAACATCAGCTTGGGGAGGCGGTGGGAAGAATACTGAAGGATAGCCTGGAGAGGCGGTGTGAATAATACTCGTGATCAACCTTTGAGGTGGAGTTGCAAGGTGAAGGCATAGTGTGTATACGCATTTGGAAGTTGAGGTAGATAAAGCTCAACTTGAGGTGGAGTTGATAACACCGGAAATGGTACCACTATGGAGGCCTTGGGTGTTTATGCTCTAGTTGTGAGCATGTGAATTCTTCATGAGGACGGAAGGCATTCCGGGGTTTGAAGACTGTATGGTGTGGCTTGTGTGATTACCTAAAAGACCAAGGGTGATTGGATGCAAGGTGATCTTCAAGGAAGCGGGAGACGTTCCGTGGTTGAAGAGATTTTGGTGTAGACTTGTGGAGCTACTTGGTGTAGTTGGATGCAAGGAAATGCAAAAGGAGAATGGTGGTTGATGGTTAAAGTTCCATCACCATCAATTTAGAGTCAAGGTGGAGAAATGTTGAAATGTGTCTCAAAATTGAAGTTGAAGTTTGGAAAAATCGTGGCACGTTTGTAGGGAAACTGGCACGATTGAATGGTTCAGTTTTTGATTGCCATTGAAAAAATCGTGGCACGACCCAGGAGGAACGTGGCACGATGCAGGAGATAAGATCAAGTATTGTACTGCTACCAACTCCATCGTGGCACGATGGGCTCGAAACGTTCCTGAACACTATTTAAGGATTCATTCTTCATTTTTTTGGTAAGAGCTTCAAGAGAGAGAAACTAGGGAAATCAAAGGAGGTAACTTTAGGGTTGATGGTCTTTGATTAGGGTTCTCTTGAGGGGTTCTCTTGGGTTGGGAAACATTGTAAACACTTTGGGTGAGTGAAAATCGGATATTGTGTTTGTTACATTTTTTTAAAATATTGTGTTTGTACATATAATCATCCATTATTTTTTTTAAATGATAAAGAAAAAATCGGATATATATAGTTTGTTACATTTTGTTTTAATATTTGAATTTACTTTTATCTATACATTATATGTATTATTTGTATTCAAAATTGAGGGTAATCTTAGAAGGAGAAAAAGTCAGCCCAAATGAGCCAAAAGGGAAAATTTTCTTTATATATATAGTATAGAAGTATAGATGTATACAAATTAGATACAAAGAATTTGAAAAGAGAGACACGCTAATTTCAAATTTTTTCATGGAGTTATGTGTAGCAGAAAAACGGGGTAATGTGATATCTATTTTTGTTGTGAACGTTGAGAGAATTAAAGAAGTCAATAATGTTTGAGAAGTTGTTTTCACTCATTTCAACGGTCACTTCAAATTTTTTCTGTTAGTGCGATCAGGTGTGGAAAATTTCCAGTTTAAAACTCTCATCTCTATGGATGTGTCTGAACTTGAGGTTCCCTTTAGTGAGGAAGAGATGAAGAGGGCGGTGTGAGATTACGGTAGTTTCAAAAGTCTATAACTGGATGGCATCAATTTCAGTTTTGTCGGGATTTTTGGGTCGAGCTCAAACATGATGTTATGAGGTTCATTGTTGATTTTTATGGTAATAGCAGGTTGGTGAAAGGTTCTAACTGCATTTTTATTACTTTGATTCATAAGGTGAAGTGTCCCTAAAAGTTATATATTTTCATATGATTAGTACAAAGTTTCCACCGCCGCTTAACATTGATTCATCTCTGTCGGGAAACGTGTGGGACTCATAAGGTGAATTCTTCTCTTTCAACCATATATTTTTCATACGCACGAGCCAGAAGTCAAATCTCTGAACACATGCTTAAGGGGGAAAAGTTTGTTACCACTTGAACCAATCCATAATTTAAGATGAGAGATTGTGTGTTATTTTATAAATAATATAATAAGCTTAATTGCAGTATTAATCCTGTTATTCCGACAAAACATCAATTTTGGTCATGAGATTTTTAACTGTGTAATTTTGGTCCACCACTTCAAAAAATTTCATCAATCAATGATTTTGACCATCTAATTTGAAGGCGTGAAAATATATTTCGTGACTTGACATAGAGAGCTACAAAACAAAGGATGTTAAATTGAATTGAGGGCTCAAGGTCAATCTTAGAGATCTTAAAAAGATCAATGAGAATAATACAATGGACTGGACGCGAACAATTTACTACAACGTCATCGGATGATCAAAATCATGAATTGATAAAAAAAATTGAAACAGAAGACCAAATTTGGGCAATTAGAAAAGAGAGCAAAAGTTTAGAAGTTCTAGCTCAACTGGAAAATGCCGAATTACAAGGTCGAACGTCGTGACTCAGGTTCGAACCTAGGACCTGACAGTTGTGTGTGAGTTTAATTTCAGTGAATTACCAATTCATCTAAGACGGAAAAAAAAATAGAGAGCAAAATTAAGGTTTTTCCAAAATATGAGGATAAAATTGCATTTAAGCCTATATAATATTTTTTTAGAAATAACATTATATAATTTGATTTGTCAAAAAAAACATTATATAATTTGAATGAAATAATAAAAAATTGATAAAATCGTAAAATATCTCCAACTACTCTTTTTTGAAAAGTTCCCTATTACTTTTAAAAATTTCTTATCTGCTTTTTATACATAAAAATAAGCTTATTTTTTTAATTAATATATTTTTTAATAAAAAGTAAAATTATATTTCTAAATAAAATAAAATATTTCTAAAAATATTTAGTCAAAAAATAAATAAATCTTTTTGAAAATATATTTGAAACTAACTTATTTGTTTGATCGTTTTCTATATAAATAAATCAAAAACCCTCGAGTTGTTTGCACTTTGCAAAATCTTTAACTTCTTCACTCTCCTCTCCTTTCTTTCTCAAACTTCGTTCAATCGTTAACAAAGAAAAACTCAACAATGGCGATCATCTCCGATTACCAAGACGAAACCCAAACTCCCTCATCATCTTCTCAACCAAAACCTTCGAAAACTATTCCCTTTTCTTCCACCTTTGATCCTTCAAAACCAACTGCTTTTCTTGAAAAGGTATTCGACTTCATCGCTAAGGAAAGTACTGATTTCTTCGATAAGGATTCGGCTGAGAAGATGGTTTTGTCTGCTGTTCGTGCTGCGAAGGTGAAGAAAGCCAAGGCTGTTGCTGCTGAGAAGGCTAAGATTGCTTCCCAGGAGAAAGCAAAGGCTGCTGCGGGGATAAAAGTGAACGATGAGAAGTCCGGGGTTGGGACGGAGAAGAAGGATGGGGAAAGTGGCTTAGCAGGTAAGAAAATAACGAATTTCATTCTTTGCCCTAGCTTTTTTATTTGTTTGATTATCTGTTATTACTTATTTTTTGAAAGTGTTGTAATTATTATTGAACTATTAGTCATGATCCTTGTGTTATTGATGTCTTGTTGAGTATTTTAGAATGTTTTTTTATGAATGATAACAATTGTGTCTGTTTGACATTTTTATATGATTATAACATGAGTTTTGATACTAATTCTTGAGCTGAGAATGTTAGTTGTTTATTAATTTCATGGTTTGTTTTATTGTAATGGAGAGTCATAGTCAATAGGATAATGATCTATGAAACACTGTTACGGACTTAAGACACGTAAAAATTAATAAGCGAATGAGTTTATTGAACTTATCACAGTTGTCCGACACATGTTAGACATCATAGACGTCATCTATCATAAGTGTATGTGCTATAAAGCTAATGACCTAGACAATCCATCAACAAACAGCGACGAAGCTGGTTGGAAACCGTTTAAATACTAGGAATCAATTTGATTGTGCATGATGGAATCAATTTTGTGTTTTATATCACTTAACTATTCATTAGCTACTGGAATAGTAACAAATAACACTAAATGGTTATCAACTTTACTATTTTAAGGTTTTTTTACACCTTTGTTCTTTATAATGGACAGCTCCAAATCAAGGTAATGGCATGGATCTGGAGAAATATTCCTGGACTCAAACTTTGCAAGAGCTCAATGTGAATGTTCCGGTGCCAAATGGAACAAAATCAGGGTTTGTCATCTGTGAGATAAAGAAGAATCATCTAAAAGTTGGACTCAAAGGGCAGCCACCAATTATTGATGTAAGCTTTTACTCAGTTATATATTCGCAGTTACTATCAAAAGATAAATCTTACCTGCGACATATATTTGTGTTATTTTTGAAATTGATCGTTCCTTTTATCTTTCAATCTGTAATTTTTAGTTTGTTTGAAGTTTTTGTGATGTCTGTGCTAATTCATCATGATTTGAAATTTCCTAGGGGGAGCTGTATAAATTTATCAAGGCTGATGAATGTTATTGGAGCATAGGTATTTGACTATTACTAAATTGCATTTGTGGAAAATCCTTTTTTATGTGACCATAATTCCATGATGGATTTGATACTTTTAAATTTTGGTGTTTTGCTAATTATTTTGAAAACTATGTTTGCAGAGGATCAAAGTACAGTTTCTATTCTTTTAACCAAACATGATCAAATGGACTGGTGGAAATGTTTGGTAAAGGGTGATCCTCTAATTAACACCCAAAAAGTTGAACCTGAGAGCAGCAAACTTGGTGAACTGGATTCCGAGACTCGAATGACCGTTGAAAAGATGATGGTAACTAGTTTGTTTTTGAATATGTCATCGTATTTGTTTCGCATGATCCGTCTTAATTAATGTTATCTTGTATTGTTCAACAGTTTGATCAGAGACAGAAGTCTATGGGCCTTCCTACAAGCGAGGAGCTCGAGAAACAGGAAATGATGAAGAAATTTATGAGTCAGGTAAGCCGCATTTGCCATCTATCGACATATATAAGCATTTGTGAGATTGTTTTGGAGAGCTTATGGAAACAGCTTCTAACATATGTATAAATTGTTTATAACTTATATGAAAACAGTTTCACTTTATTTTACCTTTTTATTATAGAAATTATTTATATATAAGCACTTTTATGCTATTATCCCTTACTTAATTTGCTTACCTTGATTTTATGTTTTGCAGCATCCTAACATGGACTTCTCTGGTGCAAAATTATCTTAGAAAGTTAGAATGATGCTATCCTCAATGTTGGTGCTGAAAGTATTACATACATCTCTTTTGAAATACATTATGGGATCATTTAGTGATAATATTTAGTGCTTATGTTTTGACATAGTTCTAGTGCAAACATCGATGTTTATGTTTGGAGAAATCACATTGACTTGAACATATTTTTGAGTTTTTTTTATGATGCTTTCAGTAACATTAAGAAAAAGATAATTCTCCATGGAATCAAACTAAGTTTTATGTGTTCATGCGTAAAAATAAATATTAACTACTAAAATATGAAGGAGATGGTTGAACTATGAAGCCCGCATACTTCCAACACGGAGATGTATCCGCATCAAATACAAGTTGGATATTGATACTTTGCATATACTTGCATACCCGTTAAGTATGAATTAATTATTTTAATTTTTTAAAAATATTTTATCGGATATTTAAAGATAACTCTATAGATACACTAGGATATTTATAAGATATACTTCACAGATAATTATACTAGGAAAGATGAAAGTTAAAAATTTGAGACAATGTTGTGAAAATTCAATGAATATGTATATGATTCAATTTTAGATATGAAACAGTAGTGATTAACCACTTAAATTATATTTTTTTGTCAATGAAGGTAACCAGAGGGATGAGATTAAATTAATCAACATTGACAAAATCTATATTGAATTCTTTTAATAATGTTTTTGTTGATATCCTACTATATGAATGAAAATAAAATATTATTTATATGAAAACTTTATTTTTGAAGATAAATGTGATTTTTCTTTAATTTGATAAATCGATACTTATAACTAATATATTTTTTATTTATCCTTAGCTCAGTTGATATGGATATTGCATAATATATGCAAGATCTGGGGTTCGAATTCCGGCCACCATAGACTTAATAGGGTAGCTCATAGTATGCTAGAGCCGCCTTATTCCACCCTAGCCTCCATATTTTTCATGAGGTACCTACTTTGGTTCAAAAAAAAAAATTTTGATACCTCATGTTTTCAGGGATACTTAAAGATAATTATCCGATAAAGTATACTCTTTAGATACACTAGGATATTTATAAGATATACTTCATAGATAATTATCCTTGAAAGGGACCTAACTTCTTTTATTTGTGAAATAACAATTTAGCCTGTTAAATTAAAAAATATATAATTCAATTCAAACTTTTTGAGTATTAAAGCTACTTTAAAATTAAAACTAAAAATAATTGTTTTAAAAATAAAGTCGGATTTTTTTTAGAAGAATGGAATTCGAGTTTTATTATAGAAATATTAAGATTTAATTTGTATATAAACATCAAATAAATATACTCTATAACTAAGCAATTAAGCTGAAAGAGTTTAAACTAGTATAGCAAAGATGAATTATTCATGAAGACTTTAATTTTTTTTGTCAAAAAAAAATGAAGACTTTAATTTAATTTTTAAAAAAGAACAATTATTAATTAAATATAACTTACTTTCGGATCGAACATAGATCACAAGACTTTTTTTTAGACAAATTCGATCGCAAGACTTTTTGATTAGTTTCTAAAATATGTTTCCAAATATGAAAAGATATTGAGTTGGGTTTGGACTTAGAAAATTGTTCTTCGATCAACAAAAAAACACTGATTTCATACAAACCGATCAAAATACCCTACGTGAGTTAACCGATCAAAATATCCAACGTGAGTTAACTCGCGTTTAGTAAGCTGAAGTGTAACATACATAAGTTTAACTCACGTTAAAGTTATAACATATATGACTTAACTCACGTTGAATTATAAGTTATAACCTACACGAATTAACTTAAGTGGAATATATCGATGTAATAAACATAACTCAAGGCACGTTGAATTTAACACATGCGTAACTTAAATCACGTTAAATTATTTTCGAAAGTTGAGTTATGAGTGAGCAAAATTTGATGGGAGAAGAGCATTTTTCTTAGACTTATGAGATTAGGCCCGGTCCGTAAGTAGAAACAGCTATTCTAGAACTTTCCATTCCACGTATACAAATCGGAAAACCCTTCTCGCGTGTAAGTGTTGGTACTTTGAAATTAAAAATCTTCAACAACTTCTTCAGTCTCTAATGGCGATTATCTCAGATTACCAAGAAGAAACCCAAACCTCTTCATCTTCTCAACCAAAACCCTCAAAACCTATTCCCTTCTCTTCCACCTTCGATCCATCAAATCCAACTGCTTTTCTCGAAAATGTATTCGACTTCATCGCTAAGGAAAGTACCGATTTCTTCGATAATGATTCAGCTGAGAAGGTGGTTTTGTCCGCTGTTCGCGCTGTGAAGGTAAAGAAAGCTAAGGCTGTTGCTGCCGAGAAAGCTAAGATTGCTGCTGAAGAGAAGGCCAAGGTTGATAAGGCGGCTTCTGTTGCTGCGGCAGAGAAGAAAGCTAAGGAAGTAGATGAGAAGGAAGATGACAAGAAAGATGGTGAAAGTGGTTTAGCAGGTATTAAAAAAAATCAATTTGATTTTATTCTATTTTTGCCCTAGTTTTTTTTTTAAAAATATTGAGGTTATTATTGAATTTTGTTTGCTATGAACATTAGTGTTGGTGCTGTGATTTTTATACTTTAGAATTGTTTGAATACATGATTACAATTGTGTGATAACAATATGAGTTATGATATAGTAGTTGTTAATTAATGTATGCTATTTTATGGATATGGAAAATCATTTACAATAAATTAGCTGTTTGATGCCTAAAATTTAGTACGATGATGTCCACAATTTCTAGCTCAACCGGTTAAATATGCCGAAATTGCTAGAGGTTTAAACCCCGACTTGCGCGTGTGTGAGTTTCCGGTGATTATTGTCATTTCATCTATCTATAAAAAGAAAAAAGAAATCTGTATGATGGTAATGTGAGTTGTTATGATATTGATTGTTTATTAAATCTATGGCTTTTCATAGTGATAGAGAATCATAGATGATAAACCAATGATAAGGACCGTGAATCAAGAGATTGTGATACAAAATCTCTACCCAAAATTGTATGCATTGAGTGTATGGGTCACCTCTTTTATAACTAGTTTGTGTAGCTTATTTGCAGTTAATGTGAGATTCTCACATGAATAAACTACTTGCATCACTATGCTTATTATACCACGTTGTTTGCTAATAGAAACCCCTGCCTAACTCCATCTATATCACAAAGACTTTCGGTGCAATGATCTATACATTTGGATCGACTTTCTCTTCCTGTCCGTCAAAACTATGGATCTGGTACCATTTTTTGGGGGAATTCAGCTCCGAAAGTTGTAACCATTTAAATACAAGGAGCGACTAGAGACTTTTTAGATTAGTGTTCTATCTTTTTCCTACCCTTTCTGATTTGATTGTGTTTGGTGGAATTAGTTCTGTTTTTTATATTGTAAAATTATCAAAATGATGGAATGGTAACTTTACTTTGTTTATTTTATTTTTTATCGCTGTTTATTTCATTTAACTATTCATTAGCTAATGGAATAGTAACAAATAACACTCAAACGGTAACCAACTCTATATCTCAAGTTTTTTTTTTTTAAATAGTTTACATCTTTGCTCTTTTTAATTGACAGCTCCCAATCAGGGTAATGGTATGGATCTGGAGAAATATTCTTGGACTCAAACTCTTCAAGAGCTCAATGTGAATGTTCCAGTGCCAAACGGAACAAAATCAAGGTTTGTCACATGTGAGATAAAGAAGAACCATCTAAAAGTTGGAATCAAAGGGCAGCCACCAATTATTGATGTAAGCTTTTACCAAGTTCTAGCAGTTACTGTTGAAAGATATATCCTACCAGTGACATCTGTTTGTGTTATTTTTTATATTTATCATTGATCGTTCCTTTTTTCTTTAGCCTAATATTTTTAGTTTGTTTGAAGTTTTTATGATACCTTCGCTGATTGATTATTTCAAAATTTCTCAGGGGGAGCTATATAAATCTATCAAGCCTGATGATTGTTATTGGAGCATAGGTATGAAACTACTAAATTTCTTTTGTGGAAAATCCCTTTTTAAGTGACCATAGCTCGTTAGGATCATGATGGATTTGATATTTTTAAATTTGCGTGAAAATTCTGATTGAGAGTCTTCTGATTGTCACTGGCCTTTGTTTGTGTGTTACTAAATGTTCTTTTGAAACCTATTTTTCAGAGGATCAGAATACACTTTCTATTCTTTTAACCAAACATGATCAAATGGACTGGTGGAAATGTCTCGTTAAGGGTGATCCTGAAATTAACACCCAAAAAGTTGAACCTGAGAGCAGCAAACTTGGTGACCTTGATCCTGAGACTCGACAGACTGTTGAAAAGATGATGGTAACTAGCTGATTTTTGTTACTTCAATTACTTAATATAACATGCATTTGTTTTTTATCTGTTATCATTTTTATTCCATGAGATCCTGCTACACTGTAAAAAAAATAAGATGACATTCTAGTTGATTGCCACATAATCTAATAGAGATAACTTGGTGGATTGAATTTGTTGATGAAGACAATATGATTGATTTAAATACCATTGTTGGATTTAGGAATTTCTTTTGGTTGTTGGTTTGATGTTATCTTGTATTATTTAACAGTTTGATCAGAGGCAGAAGTCTATGGGCCTTCCTACAAGTGAGGAGCTCCAGAAACAGGAAATCATGAAGAAATTTATGAGTCAGGTAAACCTTTGATTTTCGTATTGCTTCTGTCTACTCTCTCAATACTCGAGTGCTTTTGCCGGTCTACTAAATTTGCTAACATTTTAAATTTTACATATTGCAGCATCCGGAGATGGACTTCTCGAATGCAAAATTATCTTAGAAAGCTGTGCTATGATTCGGGGAGCTTTTTTGGTACTGAAAATATTTTGAAATGCCTTGGGATAATCTTTAGAGTACTTGTTTTGACATAGTTCTAGTCCCCAGCCATTCATGTTTATGTTTGGATTACAGTTGTACCTCCCAAACAACAGTTTGGGTGTCTAAATTGGGTTTTGTTCACAAACATGTTTGGTGAAATCACTTTAGCTTATATTTGAACATATTTTGAAGTTTTATATCATGGTTTAAGTAACGGTAAGAAAAAAGTGCTTCCCCATCGAATCAAACTATGGTTTATATATTCCTGCATAAAAATAAAACAAAATAGTCTGCAATGCAAAATAAATTTATTTAACATTTTCTCGTTCTCCTCCAACTGAAATGGAAGGGACTTGTCACCGAGTAAACCCAGTACTTAAATATGAAATACTCCCTCATTCCTTTTTAAGTGTTGTTTTAGATTTTTTATTTTTGTACACTTTTTTCCTATTTTACCCTCATTTTAATCCATTAATAATTTCCTACTTTTTTTCCACACAATTTATCTTTCAAATAAATTTAATATGTAACAAACAATGAGTAAATTGGCAAAAACCTCCTTGAAATCGTAAGTTTCATAAAAAAATCCCCCTGATTTTTAAGAAACTTCAAAAAACCCCATAAAATTATCAAACGTTAGTCAATTATCCACCCCCCTTATATTTGTTTGGACTGTTAAACTCTGTGACATGGTAGTTATATGTACATGTGGCATCTCCATATGGATTGAATCATATGCCACATCACAGGGGATAAATGACTATTTTTATAAAATAAAATAAAAAGAAAAAAAATTATTTTCTTCATCTTTCTTCCTTCCACATCTTCATCTTCTTCAACATCACCTTCATCAATGTTCATAAAAAAATTCAGAATTTTTCTTTAGGAAACAACAATCATCAACACCACCACCATCATCTCAATGCATTCTAACAACAATTCTAATTTCTCATACATAGGACAAACGCTCAAAATTTGCATCATCAATCAAAATGAATAGAACACAATAATCACCCACACCACCAACAACAAATATAAAATGACCCTTTTCAAAGAAAAACACATCCATTAAAACCTAAATTATTTTCTTTTTAAAAAAACTTAAAACCCATTAAAAAAAACTGCACTTTTACCAAGAATTGAGTATGTAAGTCCCAATTGAAATCCCCAATTCTAAAAATCCAAACTTTGATACATTCATCACATATCTATATATTACAATATTTGGCACACCAATTTTAAAATGTACCTTTACAAAAGAAATAACAACTCAAAATTGGAGGAAATTAACAAATGAGAGTGAGAGATTACAATGAAGGAGAAGGAAGGAACAACGAAGACGGTGAGGAAAGTACAAACAAAACATGTTAGTTGTTAAAGCACTAACACAGGGGAAAGCGGTTCTCTTAAATAAATAGAGACAAATTGCTTTGGACATCAATTGTTTTTTCACTTTTTCTATTGCATCTGTGACTTTATAGAATCATCAATTGTTATTGTTGTTGAAGGTGTTGGAGGTTTAGTAATGAGATGATGGTGGTGGTGTTGATGATTGTTGTTTCTTAAATATTTTTTTGGATTTTTTATGAATATTGATAAAAGTAATGTTGAAGATGGTGAAGAAGTGGAAGGAAGAAGATGAAGAAAGTTAAAAAATAAAATAAAAAAATAGTCATTTACCCCATGTGATGTGGCATAAGGTTTGATCCACGTGGAGGTGTCACGTGTAGAATTAACCGCCATGTCATAAGGTTTAACAGCCCAAACAAATGGAGGGGGTAATTGACTAACGGTTGAAAATTTCAAGGGATTTTTGACGAAATTTACAATTTCAGGGGGTTTACTCTCTTTCTCCAACAAATTCTTAATTTTTTGCGCTCTTTATCCTTCTCTCATAAGAAACAATTTTTACTTTTCTAGATATTGTGCATATCTTTTGAAAATTTTAACAAGGACTACTCATGTTATTTGTAGAATTTTAACTCTTCATGGAACTATTATCATAGTCATAGGTAACAAAATTTTGTTTAAATTTGAAGATAACAAGAAATAAATTTTGTTTTAGAACAAAACAAACAAACTTTTGTTTTAAAAAACAAACTTTATTTTTCCAAATATATAACATTAATTAGTTTTATTGAAAAATATTAGAATAATTGACAAATGGTATAATTGATAAATCATACTTAAAATACCAAAACGATAATTAAATAGGAACGAAAAATTCTCTCTAAAAAGACACTTAAAAAAGAACGAAGGAACGAAGGAAGTAAACATGGGGTGTGACATACACCAATTATAACGGGTAGAAAATTACATTAGAAAACTATGAATCGGATCTTCAACTAACTTTTAAGTTTGACAACACCTTTCTATTGAGACATTGTCATAAACCTACATCTTGTGTTTGGACTAAGGTGTTTAATACATTTTATCTTGAAAAGGATAACTAATTTCAATCGAATCTTTTTGGACTCCATCTCTTATGTGATAAGATCTTTCATCTTATTGGCTACCAATGGAGTATCTCCATGCCAACAACGTAATTATCTTATTAACATTTTTTAACTCTGCCAAAATCAAACCTTATTTTATGATAATGAAGTTTATGAATGAACCTTATTTCTCCCTCAAAAAACAAATGAACCTTTTTTCAAAAGATACTTTTTTTTTAAGTTTATAAATATTCCTATTTTCTAAAGATATTTATTTTTTTAAATGATCCTGCACAATCATGAGCCGATTACCCAAGTGGACAAACTAATCTTATCTCAATAAACAATTCAAACAAAGACATGAAGCTCCATCGGAAATATCATGCTTGAAAAATTATTCTTTAGGTGTCTAATGTTTGCTCACATACATCCAAACCATCAAATGTCAGCTCATAGAAACGCCAAACCATAAAAAAGCCCTCCAACGATAGTTAATTATTGTTGTTCACTTTTGAATGGTAGTTAACTAACGTTTGTTAAAACTATAATTATATGCGGTATCCAAATACTTTCTTTCGGCTCTCTTTTCTAAATGTAAGTTATTATAAGTTATTACTTTAACCCAAAAATAAATTTTCACGAAGATGGTATGAGCTTTTATTAACATGTATATGGCAGGTTTCCTGATCTGTATTTGATGTAAGATTTAAGTAAGTATTGTTGAGATGAGTTTTACATTGAATGACAGTTAATTACAATTTCAACGAACGATAGATAACTCCTATTCAGAGCGAACATTGACTAACTATTGATGGGGCATTTTCAGTAGTTTGAGATGTATGTGAGCAAACACTAGTTGCTTAAAGAGCAATTTTCTTAGGCTTGATTGTGATTTGTGATTGAACTATTTTTCCTTGCTTAGGAAATCTGACCCACTTTAGAAATTAAATAAATCAGTCTTGTAATATTTTTAAGACGGAATGATACTTTGGTTGTGTTGAGTGTGTAACTTATAAGTAGTTTAGGATTGTGATAGTTGTTTTTGTTAATTGTTTGCCGATGAAATGAGAGCGCTTAAACGAGACGACACAAGTCCCTTTTAGCTTAACTACGATCCTTGTTTGAATTCAGTCTTGGACATGCAGGTGCCTTAAAACGCTTAGGGAAAGTTTACCGCCTATTTAGGTCTCATAAAGCTCGAGGATTAGTCTCGGCAGTTGCACGCGGAGAATACTCGATTTACGCCGAAAAAGAATAGCTTCCCTAAGTTCTAAATTAGTAAATTTTAGCTTTTTTTGAGGGGTCTTTATTAATCAACCTTTGTCATGATTTTAAATTCAAGATTTCAAGTTGTAAGTCACAAAGATGCTGATACCTATTTTGTTTGTCATGATAGACAAACTAATCCATATCATCAATAGTAAAAATTAGGGATGGGCATGGTTCGGTTAACCTAAAAAACCGAACCGAAATTTTGAAATGGTTCGAGAAAATCGAACCGAACCGTTTCAGGTATGGAGTTAACCGAACTGAACCAAAGTTATGGTTCGGTTAACCGTTTTCTTACCTATGAACCGAACCGAACCGAACCAAAACCAATATTTTGAACCAAAATGTATTTTTTTTTTTTATCCTTTTGTGAATTTAATTGTGTTTTTTTTTTTATCCAAAAGGCAAAATATTTTTTTATTTACTTCTTTTAAGAATATAATTTTTTTATTAATATTATTATTACACAAACACAGTAAAATAATAAGTTTAATGCAAAATATATTAAGAAATAAAAATTATAGTATGAAAATTATTATCGATTATTTTTTGAAAGATATGAAGTAATAATAATATAGATTAAATTAATGTAATATATAAGATTAAACACGGTAAAAAAAATATGTATTAATAATTACTTTCGCGGTGAGTTTGCTTCGGATTTGAAACAATTTACTACGATCTCTTTTTAAAAATAGCTTACTCAAAACCGCTTATATTATGCAAAACACCTTATTTTAAAAAATAGCTTATTCAAAACAGCTTATTTTATGAAAATACCTTATTTTAAAAATAAAAATAAAAACAGCTTATTTGATAAACAACTTATTTTCTGAAAAACAACTTATTTTAAAAACAACTTATTCAAAACAGCTTATTTTATGCAAAACACCTTATTTTAAAAAACAACTTATTTTATGAAAAACAACTTATTTTTGAAAACAGCTTATTCAAAACAGCTTCTTTTATGAAAAACAGCTTATTCAAAAAAGCTTATTTTATTAAAAATAGCTTGTTACGATCTCTTTTTAAAAACAACTTATTTTATGCAAAGCAACTTATTTTAAAAAATAGCTTATTTTATGCAAAACACCTTATTTTAAAAAACAGCTTATTCAAGCAGCTTATTTTATGAAAAAAACTTATTTTAAAACAGCTTATTTTATTCAAAACATGTTTTGAAAATAAGCTGTTTTCAAAATAAGGTGTTTTTCATAAAATAAGTTATTTTTCAAATAAGCTATTTTGCATAAAATTAGCTGTTTTTTTAAAATAAGTTGTTTTCATAAAATAAGCTGTTTTGAATAAGTTTTTTTTTTAAAATAAGGTGTTTTGCATAAAATAAACTGTTTTGAATAAGTTTTTTTTTTATTTTAAAAAAGAAGCTATTTTGCATAAAATAAGCTGTTTTTCAAATAAGCTGTTTTTTTAAAATAAGTTGTTTTCATAAAATAAGCTGTTTTTAAAATAAGATGTATAGCATAAAAAAATAAAGCTTTTTAAAATAAGCTATTTTAAATAAGTTGTTTTTTTTGGAAAGATCCAACAAAGAGTTCAAGTGGTTTCCTTAAAAAAAAAAAAAAAAAACAGTTCAAGTGGTTCGGTTATGGTTCAAGAACGGTTAATAAATTTACGGTTCGGTTCGTGAACCTTTATAATGGTTCGATTATTTATGGTTTGGTTCGGTTCAGTTCATGGTTCATTTTGCCCAACCCTAATAAAAATCATAATCGCACTACAAATGAATAAAAATCACAAATTTATGAAGTACTAATAAACGTAGTTACCCTTATCAAAATGTGAGCAACTTCATGAAATGTACACAATTCCTAGTATATTGCAACTAAAAAGTTGAAAAATTATACATAAAAGACTCATAAAATAAAAATAAAACATCATCAATAGCGTAATTTTCTTTCGTACAACTGAAGTTTAAGAGAGTACCAATACGATTTAATATTAAAATTATTGTCTCTTAAATCACTTAACCAATAATTTAAACTTTATTTTTGGAATATAGAAATTGTAAATGTTTTATCAAAAGAGGCATCAATATTGATAAGTGATAACCTCACTAAAGAAAAGTGTTTAGCCAATGTTAAAACCCTAGCAAATTAAAGTACACCATACTTTTGAAAGCAACACCCAAAAGTAAAAGTAGCCTCATAATATATGCAATTAATTATTGTGGTCTAATTAAAATCAGTAATTACATCAACTAATATTTCACATAATGTCCGAGCTAATCACAGCATATATTGTATTGTAGTGGACATAGATGATAGATGTGATGTGGCATGCGTGATTTATAAAGTATTTGGCTTCTTCTCCAAATTAAGGACAAAGATAAAATAATTTTTCTCATTTGAAATAGCCCATATACCAACCCTATCATAGCCTTAATTCCCACCAATCACTTGGCTTAAGAATTCACAAGAAAGAGACTTAGGGTTATCATTCTAATATATGTACTTAAAATCTCCTTGTTTTACTTGATTATTATGGTCAGGCCTATTCACTATGAAATAATGAGAAAAGAACGAATATTCTTTTATGAAAAGATGGATGGTAAAATAATTGTGAATACTTTAATTAACAAGTGGAAATTAAATTGTATATGAGATCCAGTGGCTTGCAAAGATCCAAATCAATATGATTGAAACCAAGACTGAAAATCCAACGCACATTTTAATTTATTTTGTGGACTTCATGTAACTTGGAGATATTAATTTCTATGTACAAATTTTTAAAATGACACTCTCATTTAATCATGGTAAAATAATGTGTTTCTCAATTAGTTTACTTTTTAATGTGTGTTGTACTAGCATTGGCCCGTGATGAGTTTTATTTTTTGGGTCGTATTGGCTTTATTGTAAATGTTGTTCATTTTGGTTTTGGACATATATGATTATGATAGTTTCTTAATATAATTTTTTACTTTGACTTCTTAAAAAATATATGTATGTACAGGTAATAATATGTGATTGAAAGATTACATGATTTTCTTTTACGAAGATTACATGAAATTGTTAAGCACGTCGAATAAAAAGTGAGTATTTGATAAGAAAAAAGAAAACGTATAGAATTGAGGAAGGGGTGTTAACAAGCTCTGTATTTAGGATCAATTTTGAGGCACAAAAACTCATTCAATTCGAAAATGAAATCAGACACAATTTTGTTCGGTTATACAACATCACATGCAATAAATTTGTTAAAGGACGTTTTTCTCTATTTTTTTTTTTTGAGAGGACGTTTTTCTCTATTAATAACTCGTTTTTTTTTTTTAGGGAAATAACTCGTTTTATTAAAGACGTCAAAATGAAATATATTAGTACCGCAAAATGTTCATTCTACCTAACACAAGGTGTGCAATAGTAGAAGAAAACAGTTACAAAAATAAAAATAACAAAGAGTCCAAACCACAAGCGAAAACAAAACGGACAATAGAAATTAGGCAAAACACAAACACAAAAAGAGCATTAAGCCACCGATTATTATAACTAAAAACACCAATGAACTTATGTGTCTTTGGTCACCTATATGAAAGTAGCTTAATACTATCTTATAGTTGAAGTAAAGTGTTTGCACAATTGTTAAAATTTTTGTTGTTCATTTCTTTCCACATCACCTAAATACAAGCAAACTAAATGAGTAACATAACAAAACGATGCAATTTAGAAAACCTAACCAAACTAATCAAATGTATCATATCATCTGATCAGAAATAATTACTCGTTTCTAATTTCTTTTGTAAATTTCCCTAGTTATAATATCTATCTTTTCACAAAATAAAAGTGAGTGAGTACTTTGCACCCAAAAACAAAGTGAGTACAAGAAAAAATAAAAACTAAAAATATTTAAAAATTGCATACTTTTTTTAAATGGAGAATTGTAAAAAGACAAGATTAACCTAGCTAGAAGTAGAAAGTGATTGAGGGTTTAATTCTAATTCCAAATTGCGGTGAATGACAAGACTTGTTGAAATCAACTTTAATAATGTCACTTGTCATGTTCATTCATGCTCATTGCTCAACTTCAACTAGTTGAACAACAGCACTTTCACTTTGAGAGCTAAATAGATCCTTTCACTTTCACACACGTAATATCATCATCAAGGGTTTCCATCCAAAAGAATCCAAAAAGTGCCTTCAAGTTTGTGCCAAAGTGTAAAGGGTGGGTCCCATTTACCAAAACAATTCCAATCAAAATTCGTCTAAAATAAGACAAACCACAATCAGACGGTACCTCCAGCTGTTTCTTTCTAAATTCAACTTATTTTTCATAGGTTAAATCACAAAAAATGCAATGAAACTAAAAATAAGAAATTATTGATTGTTCTAATTGAGTGCGTCGTAGAACATATATAAATGGTTTACTTAACTTGTCTGTCCTTGAATTATTTGGAATCGTTTAAACATATACTATAAGTTTAAGTTAAATAACTTCCCTAAAAACAAAGTTTAAGTTAAATAACTATAAAAATAAAAAGCTTGTGTAGATGACCGAATAGTTGAACTCGACTTTAGTAATTTTCCACATATTTTAATTTTATTTTGAGTTGTTTTATATTTTATAATAGCGTTTAAAACTATATGTTAATGAAATTGTGAATAAAAAATAGAGAAATATATGTATTCAAAATTTTATTATATTAAAATGAACATGCAATGCTATTTTTCTTTGAAGTATGTTAGATTTTTTTTTTTGCTAGATTATTAGAAATATAAAAAAAATTATTAAAGGACTAAATCGTAAATTTTAACTTAAGAGGGGGCAGGGGATGTAATTCAAGCTTCTCTCAAGGGAGGGGAGTGAAATATTTTCTAATATGTTTTGAATAAGAGAGGAGGGGAGTGTATATTTTAACATAAGAGGGGAGGAGAGTGTAATTAAATCATCTTTGATGGAAGGGGATTGTAATTTACTCTAAAAAATCACCATGTAAATATTATTGAAATAAAAAAACCTCAAAAATACTTTGTTTTGAAACAAATTATAAAAATATTTAGGGCATGTTTGAAATATTTTTTGTTTTCAGTTTTTGAAATATACAGGTCTTCTTCTCACAATAGTTATCCTTTTACATGTTTTAGTTTTTTAGTCTCTAAAACTAAAAAATTCTAAACAGTTTTCAAAACTGTAATTTTAAAAATAGTTTAGCAAACAAGTTTTTAATTTTCATGTTTTAAAAAAACTAAAAAAGAGTTTTTGAAAAGTGTTTCAAATAGACTTTTAATAATCTCGTTTTTTTTTTTAAAGAAATAACCTCGTTTATAAAACAGTCCATTTTTGTAAAAAAAAAAAAAAACCATTTTGACCTCCCCGCCCTCAAAAAAATACACACATAAGATTAATTATCAAACTTACCATATACTAGATTTGACAAATATGGTTTAGTTTAAATGTAGATTTTGAGTGCATAAACTTGATCAAAACTTCGATCTCTATCCCCCATAAACTTAACTCAATTAGTAAGATAATGCATAATATATGTAAGTCTGTGGTTTGAATTTCAAACACCACCAAAAAAAACTCACTCTTTAGTCGGTACATACGAAAAAACATATATGATAGATATTGACTTTTATTACTTTTTTGGTTTCCTTAACCAATGTCTCGAGCACCAATTAACATGACCCTTTATATAATTTTTCCGTTATTATAAGTTTTATTTTCGGTTTTCTTGTTCGAACAATATAAATTTCATTTGGTTTGAACAAAACTTATCACTAACAACTCAAATTTGTTCCTGCAATATAAGTTTGTACGGTTATTCAGTAAGTTAAGAAATTTAATGCGATCATGAGTGTTGGTGGTGACATACAGAAAATGCTAATTTAGCATACACAAAACAAAACGATACCAAATTCATTTAACCACCCTTTTCTTCAAGTCAACTTCGCCAATAATTTTTGCTACCAATCAATTTAGTTGTAGGCCAATCCCATTGCATGATTCTTCACAATACATACATATTACAATTTCAATTCACACGAATTTATTCCCCCTTTTGAAAGATACTCTAAGCCATTACTCACATTCCACTCCCCTAACCAATATAAATAAACACGTTTCCGACCCACAATGGTGGATGTGGAAAAATTGAACCAATTTCAAAAGTTTTTTTCATATACTAAAATTTGAAGTGAGTTGAATCTTACGAGTTTTTCAAGTTCAGAACATGCATCATGATTTATAAAATATTGACAAAAATACTTATAGATTACTCGCCAACAAGATTCGTAAACCAATAACAAAAAACGAACACATATCTTTACAAAGTGCGAGTAAACTCTTTATCAACTAGATCAAATAATTTGTTCCAAAACTTAAGAAACCAAAAAAGACAAACATAATGTTCATCACTTGTCTGCTTCTTAGAAGCCATAAATCGGTCTCAAGTGAAGATGCCAAATGGTGTGACTAGAAGCATCCACGTGTCATGAAAATAACACAAGATACAAAGTGTATGGCAATAGACATAGACATTCCAAAATGAATTTTGTTGTGTTGCAAAATTAGTAAGTACAATAGTACTACTAGCTAGCACCAGCCTAATAAAAAGGCATTTTCTTTTGGGTAGGTTCCTAGAGAGTTCCCTTTTCATCATCAAATATTTTGATTTTTATTTTCTAATTTCCTAATATGGGAAATTAAGGTTTTTGTATCCTTTTATTTGATCCTTCTTGAGCTGAAACTTCTTGCTTCCTGCCCTAAAAAAGATGGAAAGGAGGAGCATATACCTTATAGCTTTAAGTTAGTGAATCCACTTTTAAATTAAGATAAAGTGTTTGATTCAAATTCCTTGCAGCCATTTTCCCGCGTGCACTTTACAGCTTAACTTCATAGTTCATATTCCATTAGGAAATTAATTTCTTTACAGGTTGAAAACAAATGTTAAATGCAATATGTTAACTATTTTATTTACATAAATATTTTGCTCGAGACTTGATTCATATGCATTATCAATCAATCATAAATATTAGATTATTAAAAAAGTTCAACGTTCATCATAATTATGAATCAAAATTATTCTCTTTATATTATATGGCCATAAAAATATGGTTGTGACATTGGTAACTACTTTGATTTGACTCGAAATTTTCATATCCCTTTGTAATAAAATATGAACAAAAATTACTCAAAAAGTCAAATATATTTGTTTCAAAATTTAAAATAAACATTTTAATTTTTGCTTTTATTTTATTACAAATGGAGTACTTCTTTAGTCCAAAAAAGTTTGAGATTTTTGTTAAATGTTTCAATGGGTTGACATTCTTTAGAATTTTACATCTACCATTAACTTCTTCAACTTTTATTCTTAACAAACATGCTTTTAGTATAGTGAAAAATTTATTCTTAACAAACATGCATGCTTTTAGTATAGTGAGAAATTATTTGACTTGATTCAATTACATGAAGCTTCACCTTCAATCCAATAGGGCAAGTAAAATGGGGTTTTACTTTGGATATTTGTAGATATTAATTAATTTCTCCATTGCGTGACTAACACTTATTCTTTACTTTATGCTTTTTGAGAAAAGGACAAAAATTAGGTTACAATTTTATGATGAACTAATGTTTCTTAAACTCAATTTGCGAATGTGGACGAATAGGGCTCACCAAATTGAAAGGGAATTTGAATAATCTGAACGAATTGGAATATAGAATCTATCCATTCATTATCTCATTTTTACAGCTATAATGATATAAAAAATATTGAGAGAAAAATAATCTTGAGTTGTGCAATTACTGGATAGGTTATAATATTCAATTAGATAAGCATTCTTTAATTTTCTTATAGGTTTCTAAAGAGGCTAAAGGGTCTTATATCTTCTATTTTATTAAGAATGTCTTGATCTAACATTATCTCTATGCTTATGACAAAGATTAGTATATAATCTTAAATCAAGTAAATCTCATTCATGAAGATTTTTCCATCTAACACTATCTAATTATTACAAGCTTTTGACTAGAAACCAGAAGATCCTATTAGGCATATGAAAATGACTCCATAATTCCATGCAATTGAAGTTCGTGTTGAAGTTGCATTGCGCCTTCAATGAGTTGTCCAAAGCTTTTTTTTTACTTATTTTTAAGCTGTTTCTTTACTAAATTAATTAACTCTTAACCATACCTCTAGCCATACAAAAGTACCACTAATTGACAAATTGCACATCATGAAAGTCTTTTGATTTGATTAGAGAAGTTTATTATTTAATCATGTTATGTTATATTTTATATAATTCAAAGATATTTCCGTACTTTTAGGAATCTTTCATTAGATTAAGAAGTTTTATCTTTATTATAAGAAAATGTTATCATATCAGGATTCGTAAAAAACAAACATTATGATGATCGGGATTTGTATTTGATTTTAATGAATTTATTGGTTTATATCATAGGAAAATATAATACCAAGATTTTGTGGGGGAGTAGATTGACTCAAAGTTTGGTTGTTCCATGCGGGTGTGTGTCAAATGTAAGATAGAAATCCATTTTGGAAGGAAAAGTGGTTGAACAACATATAAGTGAGACGACTCATATAAATAACGTCTGAAAGTTTTGAGTGAAAATGTAGTATCAAATTTTCTATGAGTGGTTTTTTTACGTAATGTGGAAGTCATCATGCTCCATGCTCCACTCATGATCCAATAGTGGCATCGAAGATGATGGTTTGCATAAAAGGATCATCTCCTTGTATAAAAAGTCTTCTTGAGAGTTGTGGTCAAGCGGTGTTTCATGTTGATGGAGCAGCAATGGCGAATAGTGTAAGTTAGAATCCTCATATTGATGATAAAAAAACTTCTGCTTGAGGAGAAACATACCTAAATGGTGTGTATAGTGCAAGTTAGAATCTTCATATTGAATGAAAAAGTAATGGGGAGCATGCGTAGATTGTGTGCTAAGTATGAGTTAGAAATTTCGCATTGAATTATTGATCTTGGCTCGAGATGATGATGCATCGGGCTCTCCTCATGACCCAACATTCCTCAAGAGTGTATTTGGATGGGTAAATTATAATTTTAGGAAATTCAAATTTTCCATTTTTTAATAGATGAGTGGCCTAATGGCCACACACGGCAAAATGAAGGGTGGAAACCCGAGATCAAACACGTGCACCCACATGAAATGTCCTCATTGTCAACCACTAGATTGTAACAACGAGGACAAATGATTCACTTGAATTTCCATCATATCGATTTTTTTTTAGATAGAATAATAAAATTCTTCATTCTTAAATTTTGGTGGGCTATATCAATGAAATTTCAAAATGATGAGGGACCGATTTAGAAAGTTGTAGAATTTAGGGACGACTTTGCAATTTTTTAAAACAATTATAGAGAATGATTCGCAAAATCTCAAAAATATTGAGACCATTTCGTATAATTCAAAATAATTATAAGGAGGAACTTGAGATTCAGGTTGTATACAGTAAAGAAGGAATTTCAAGTTCTTAGGTTTTAGGTGCTATTGAAACATGCTTCACAACATCGATTTCCATTGTGGGAGATTGTTCATTGATATAACCCAATTTTTATGTTATTATTAATAATAAGGACTCAATTTCTCAAACTTAGTACCTTAAAAAAAAATTGATCCCACAAATAACTATAAATTATTACATTTCTACAAAATTTATTCATTTTAATATAATTTATTAAATGAGACTCACAAAAAGTAAATAGATGGTAATTCTATCGGCATCATTCCTTTCTTTTATATATAAAAACAAAACGATATTTATTGATTTAAATTGATAAAGTACATCATTCAACATCATTAAAAACGTAAATGATGAATATGTGAACAAACTCGCAACATCTAGTTAATAGCATACAATGAAAAATATCTACAAATAATATGATAAAATTGAAGTAAGTGAAATACTCATGTCTCCGGATTTGCAACGATCTTTCAATATGAACCAAATGAACACCGCAATAAGACAAAAATTCAAACAACACTGCACAAGATGACAAACAACATAATGACACAATGAGACGACGAATCACGAAGTAAAAAATCTAAATATATGTGAAAATCATTTATTTATGTTGAAATAAAATAAAAGTGCGACGGAAGATAATTTTGAGTAAAAAAATTGACTAAAAATCACCACGTAAATGAAGAAAATGGAAGAGAGAATGTAAGGAGATAAAACTAGGATGGACTTATCGGCGATATATCAAATTTACTTATGAAACAATTGGGCTGTCGCTTTATGTTGGCGATAAATAAGTAAAACATTCACCTTAGATGCTATTAAACATTAAATAAAATAAACTTTTTTTAGGCATAAATAAAATACACTTTGCCAAACTCAATGTACATATTTAATTAATCAACGAATAAGCAGGAAAATTGAGCATGCTAAAGATTTCCATTTGAAAACAAAAAAGACAGAAAGAAAAAAAAAAAAGTATTACTTTTCCCACCTTATGAGAGTCTCATGCATATTATAAAATTCTTAAAAATGCCCTTTTACGGTCCGGATTTCATAATCCGGACGAGTTTGGATTTCATAATCCGGACTATGCTTATGTATAATCAGCAATCATAATCTCTCCCATTTTAACAATTTTGAATTTTGCTTTTAAAAACAACAAAAAAAATGATCTATTTTTGTCAAATAAAATCATAAAAACACAAGGATGAGAGTTAGGAAAATTAATATTGTCCTAAAAATGACTATCCATGCTACAAACATGTTTTGAATTGGTGTTGGTGTTGTCCGGATTACGTAATCCGAACTGCATCAGCACCATAAAAAATGGTCTAAACGATGGAATTTTGGATTTTGAGGGCAGAGTCCCGTAAGAAGTCCCTTCTAAGGGAGTCTTGATCATAAAAATACAAGGATAAAAGCTAAGAAGATTATATTGTCCTTAAAATGACTATCCATGTTATAAACATGTTCAGAATTGGTGCTGGTGCAGTCCGCGTTACGTAATCCGGACATCACCAACACCATAAAAAAATGGTGTTTAGGGGGTGTTCGGATTCTATAATCCGAAAAAATCAAATAAAGCGCCCTATTTTTTGAGATTTTCGGATTACAAAATCCGAATTAGTGAAAAACTCATTTTTTTTCACCCTGTAACAAAAGAAAACACTAGTACTGATTTAAAAATCCGAAAATCTCAAGACATTTTTAGGGAGAAAAAAATAGGGCGTGCGAGAAATGGATAGGGTGAAAAAAGAGCGAATAGTTTGGGTCGTTGGGCCTATAAAGTACTTAAATGGCTTTTAGAAAATGAATTTTACTCTTCTTCTTTTCCATGTTGCTTATTTTTACCTCAAACTTTCAAAATTAACCCTAATGTAAGTTAACTTATGCTTTGTATCCAGCATGAGTTAACTCACACCAACTCCCAATGTGAGTTAACTTGTGTTGGTTTCAGGTATGTTAATAGAATAACAATTCTTAACATAATTGTTGTTTTTTTAAGCACCTAAACTTTCATTTTTTACAATACTAATCATCGACTACCACTACATTCATTCACAACGTTCATTCTTTCAACCATTCAATCAAATTGTTCATTCAATTAAAATAAAAAATAATTCTAAAATAACGCTAAATCAAAATCAATTTCAAAATAACGCAAATGGCATAGCTAAAAATGTGAATACACATACGTCATTAATTTATATCAAGATCCAAAATGCCATAAAAAAACTAAACGCAACGTGAGTTAACTCACGTTGGTCCCGAGCGTGAGTTAACTAACGTTAGAGTTCAGCGCAATTTAACTCACGTTGGGTACCAAGCAGAAGTTAATATACGATGGGGTTAATTGTGAAAATTTGGGGTGGGGATGAGTTTTTTTAAACGGGAGAAGAGTAAATTCTTAGAAAAATGAATAATTTTTTGAAAGGAGAAAATGAATAATTTGATTTTCTCTTGTTAAAATAATAATAATTTGATTTTCCTAAATTAAAAAACATAGAACGAGTCTTTGTGAGAATAACTCAATTATTAAGGACAATGTATGGTAATATGTGGTATCAAGGTTCGAACTCGAGACATCCATTTATTCATCTTAATAAATGAATTCCAACCACTAGACCACTTCACAAAATATATAATACGATAGAGGCTTTGGAAAATATTCAACTATTAAACTTTTGGCTAAATTACACCGGATGTCTTTAAGTTGTCTAATTATAACATCCTGATTCTTTAAGATTTTTTGTACCACTTACGTTCTTTAAGTTATTTGTAACAAGTTAGTCCGTTATAAGTATTTTTTGTAACACTTAAGTCCTTTAATTGTAACTTTTAAACCTCAAATAACTTACATTTTTAACATCTAAAATCCGCTAAATTGTTACGGTTAAATAACTTAAAGGACCAACTTGTTACAATTAATTAATTCAAAGGATATAAGTGGTACGAAAAAAGTTTAAAGGACCAATTTATTACATTTAAATAACTTAAAGGACGTCTTGTGTGATTTAGCCTAAACTTTTTTATTAATACTTTGTTGCTCTAAATTACTTGATGGAGCCCGATAAATACAACACAATTGATAGCTACAATGACGTTTATATACAGTGGTGAAAATTTAAATTATAGATTCCCCACTCCTGCACATTAGACTTACTTACAAAAAATAATTAATTTTTTTTTAAAGTACAAAATATAATTACTTAAAACATCAATGTTACCTCCTTGAAATAATATATCATTTGTAAAATTAATAGGGTTAAATATCTTTTTGTTCCTATAGAATTGGAGACTTTTAAGTTTAGTCTCAAATAAAACAAAGTTTGTTTTATTATCCTTAAACTCTTTAATTTTGAACGATTTTTTTGAGACAAGATTAGACCATTATAAGAGGTTTATTTTTAGTCCCTATAAAAAAATATTTATATTTAATTTTAGTTTCTGATAAAATAAAGTTTGTTTGATTATCCTTAAACTCTTTAATTTTGAACGATTTTTCTGAGACAAATCTAGAACATTATAAGAGGTTTATTTACTTTTTTTTAACATGAAATGAATTAAATATAAACTTTTTAATAGATCAAATACACCTTAAGTAAATTTAGGGTCAAGTACCATGTTATTTTCTTATTGATTCATGTTCTTTTTCTTATTGACCTTGTCTTTCATCATAGTTGAGAATGTTCTCTTCTATATGGGAGGATGTTGTCTTCTTGATCAATCATTCTCAAATTGTTTTGATGATGCAAAACCTCTTCTAATTTCTCTTGGTATTTGCACACACACATTGTTTCTTGTGCTTCAAGTATCTTTGAAATAATTTAATAGATTGCTCAATTGATTTGAGATAAGTGTTAAAAATGTTAATAGTTAAAAGATCATAGTTTAAATTCCGAATAAAAAATAAAGATGATTCAGTATATGCATGAATTATTCGTTTCAAGGTAAAAAAAAAATATTTTTTACTTTATTTGTTGGAATGATTCAAATACTAATTAGATTTGGGCTTTGGTGCGTGAATCGGCCGTCACGCCCAGCAACACTCGTTGGGTTTGGAGCGTGAATCGGCAGGTGGCCCTTGAATTAGACAGGCTCTGATACCATAATTAAATTGGGGGTCTAATTCATCTTAAAAACCGGTTCATAAGATGAGGATTGTCTCCTCTATATAAACTTCTATTAAGAATCTTATATATCTGATGTGGGACATGAGTTTTTTCCAATACACTCCCGTCACACCCAGCACTCTTTAGGTTTTGGTGTTTGAGTCGACCGTCCAACAACACTTTTTGAGTTTGAAGCGTGGATCGATAGGTGACCCTTGAATTCAAGAGGCTCTAATACCATAATAAAAAGAAAAAAAAAAGCATCATATTAGCGCGTACATGAGTGATGTATATTTTTACATGAAAAGGCAACATGTGAGCGCGTGGATATGGACATGTGAATGAATCTTAAGATATTTAATATTCATACATTTACATATTTATAATATAAGATAATATAATATAATGCACCATCCAATATTTGCAGTTGCTGATGAGTGATGACTATTCACTGCTAAGTGATGAATACTGTTCATTTCCAACCCCACCAACATGTCCAAGGTCCACACCACACCTATTATTATTATTATTATTGCCTTGGTTCACTTCACCTCTATTCTATATGCTCCAATTTGCAATTATTTTATCACATTTTATCTTTTCTTATTATAATATAACCCTTTTTCATTTTTTTTCTTTATTCAGACATGGGGTCACTGCATTATAAAACATCATGCTGTCCTTTTCCTAACTTTGTCTTTATTTTACTATTTCTTACATCACCTTTTCATATTTTCTTTTATTGGAAAATTATTATTAAACAACCAAATTTTGATTTCAAATGAAGTGTTTTTAATTTTTTTTATATGTATTTTCTTTACGTGTTTAGTGGTTAGAAATTCAGCTTTTTAAGATGAATAAATTGAGAATTTAAAATTCAAATATATTTTATTAGTATTTTAATGTTGAATAGTTTTCATAGCATTTTAGATTAGAGTTCGAGTTTTCTATTTTATGTGTGTGAGTTTATACCAATATTTCTTTTAAAAAAAAATGTTAGAAAATTTTATATGATATAAATTCCCTTTCATGTTTGTATTAAATTCATCAAACCTCAAACCCCTTCCTCACAATCTTTACATACATTCTCTCTCTTTCTTACTTTCTCTTACTACAACAGGAACTGTGTGTTTGTCTTGTTTCCTTTTGTGTTTCTCATTGAAACTTTGATATTTCACTACACTGTTTCTCCTCTCAGCTAACAAAAATGTTTGCAGAAACTGGTCTTCTATTCCCTTATCTACAGAATTACTCTCATGAGTTTCAACAACTTGAAGAGTATTGCATGACTCACAAGTCCAATGCTTCAATGGTACCCTCATTTTTTTTTTCTTTCCATCTCTTGCTATTTCCAATTTCTTACATATTTTTTAATTTCACAATTTTTTTTTTTTTTTTTTTGCTATACTCCTAGCTATTTTTGTGCTCCATTGAACTGCATTTGCTTGATAATTTTTACTTATATGAAAGAATATTAAATTTTGTTTCTTTTGTTTTTGTTTAACTTTATGTTCTCTTTCACTTCTGTTTTCTAAAGATTTCTTAATAGTTTTATAGGAACAAGCAGAGAATGAAATATCAAGAAGATTTGCCTCAACTAATTATGTACATATTTGTACTTTAATTTTTTATTTTCCTAAATTTGAAAACTATTTTTTATCTCAATTTCCATGTATCTATCTACATATACTCATATAGTGAGTGATATTTAATCTTAATCTTATGTGATTGGTCACAACTAATTTTTCTTCATATTAATCATGATATTTTCTTCATGAAGAAAACATCAAGCTTGAGAAAATTAATTAATCAAGTTTATAAGGACATTTATTTGATGATTAAGTATGAATTATTCAAGAATATTTGTACATAGTCATACTCAAAGCACAAGTGGAAACAGCTAGAGTTAGCTTTAATTGCTGGATCTGGAAAAGTGTTAGAAAAGGAAATAAAAGTGATTTAGATGGAAAGTGTTTTTGTTGTGATACTTCCGTGTTCTTTAATTTTTCTTCAATTTTATGGTGTTGAAGTGTGAACTCATAGTGGTGTTTGTCTTTTTCTACCCCACTAAGGAGAGGTTTATTGAAGAAGGAAAAAGTCATATTATTCCCTTTTTTCTTGGTAATAAATAATATGGAAAAGGACTTCTGAATGCACATGTTAATAATTTCTTTTTGGTCTTTTGTCTAGCACTAAATATATACTTACAAAAGAGGTAATCATGCTATTTTTGGTCTTCAACAATAAAAGATACAAGTATTAGTGGGTTGGTTTTCATGTAGTGTTGCTTGGTTTTTTGGTCACTCAAATTGAAACAATTCTAAAGACATGAATTTAAGATCTCTTTATGGACTTGGATTCTTTGCCGTCTGCTGCCTATCCAACCGCACCATGAAGTTGGATTAATTTAACGGCCGAGCGTATTATATCTCAGCTATCACATTAATCCAACAACTAAGTTGCGCTTGGAGAGGCTGCACAGATAACAATTGGCCGTTTTGTCTGTTTGCGTATTTGAAGTTGGATTAATTTAACAGATGAACATATTATAACTCAGTTGTTAGATTAATCCAACGACTGATCAGGTGCGGTTTTAGAAGCTGCATAAGCAACCTAGGATCCGGATTATGTTTTTGATACTTGTTTGCTTTAACCTGGGTTCCATTTTGCTTGTACGAAAAGTTTCCATGTTTTGAGTTGAGTAATAGTCCAGTTCCTTCTGGACTGAATTAATGTCTGTTTGCCGTTTCAATGTTTCAGCCATCAACAGTTAGGCTCTTTCAAAGTCAGCTTTTTTGGGTGAAGCATGAGCTTTGAATTTGCAATCAATCATGTACCTAATACCAATTCAAATAACCTGTGACACTACTCAGCTCTTCCTTTCCATGTGAAGGTTCAATGGAATTTGTATTCAGACCTTTCGTTTACGCAAAGCTTCTTTTATGTTACCGGAGAATTTTCCGCAGTAGTTATATTTTCACTCAAGTCTTTTGTAAACAAATAGCTTTTCTATAACCTATGAAAACTTGGTATCATTCTTGTTTTCTCGCTTTGTAAAATGGTTGAGGAACAACCTCTATTGGTCTAAATCTTTTCTAAAAAACTTGTAATTTGCATAGTGGCCTTAACAACTACTTGATGGAATGGTGCAAAACCTCTAAGGCGTCACATGTAGCCCAACTCATCTGCGTTACTCAGTAAACACCAATTAAATTCTCAATAGTTAGTTAATTGGAGATACATTACATACAATACTAATATTTACAAGGAGATAAAAAGTTACGATACTTTCCTATTATTGATTAATTACTCAACCCCTAGTATATGTCTTTTGTCATTCTATAATTCTTTGTTAACTGATCCTTTATACTGTGTTTTAATGCAGAGTGACCTTGTTCAATCATCTGCGATGTCAGAATTTGATTTGTTTGTAGAGGGAGATCTGTTCAAAGCACCCGAGACGATTATTGAAGAACCGGAAATGGACCTTGATCAAATGCAAGCAGCCATGTCAATGATGTCTGGTGGGGAAGACATGTCGTCGCAGGGTCTAAAATCTTCGGATATTGATGATGTGCTTCAAAGCGAACAACTTTTGAGTGAGGTCTACTATGATTGCAAAAAAGATCTCTTAGAAAAGGCCACTATAGAATCACCTCTTTCTGAAATCCTTGAAATCAAGATTCCTGCTCTGAACATTGACGAGAATTCAATTCAAGAAAACAAACCAATTCCTGATGTACTATTATCAAAGAGTGTCAGTTCAGGAAATCTGAGTTCAATGGATTGGATGCATGGTCCTGCAATGAAGCCTGCTTTCCTTGATTTCCCTGGAATAGATTTTAACGCGGTTTATGGCATGCGGAGAGCGTTTAGTGAAGGAGATATCAAGGTCAATCTAAAACAATTCATGTATTTTGTGTGTGCTTCTTATAAATTAAATAACATCTATGGCCACTTTGTTAAACATTATATGTTGTATTGGAAAAAATCTAAGTCCCACGTTTAAAAGAGACAAGACTTGGATAAAGTTTATAAAGAGAGAATTTAAGAATGAGTCAGGTCCAATATAACAATTTAATATGTTGGTGTATCTGGACTCGGATCGTCAGTAGCGCACACGGTGAACGGATGTTACTAAGTCCAAATACATCAACATATAATGTCTAAGACAAAGAAGCCATGGATGTTACTTAATTTATATAGATTGATAAATATATTGTATACCTAGTTGCCATATCAACAAGATTTTGTGTATGATTAACATTGTTTGTATAACAGACTCTTGGCAATGGTAACATGAGTGTTGGCCAATCCACTCTAGAGAGGCCTTTTCTTCTCAGTAACTGCACGAGTGAGCAACGTCAAGAAAAACTCTCCAGATATAGGAATAAGAAGACAAGAAGAAACTTTGGCAGGAAAATCAAGGTAAATATAGAATGATTAACCTTGTATACAAATTGAAAATTCCACATCAACATAGAAGACTTTAAATTTCTATGTAATGCTTTACCTGACACATCTTTTGAAATTTTCTATGTTGCATCTCATTAAATATTAAGGATCTGGATTCCCTGATGTAAGAGAAGCAAGTTTTTTCATGCAGTTAAAAATCTTGACCATTAATTTGAAATCTGACGGCGTAGGTTACACATTCTCAAAATCAGTTTTAAACAATCTCTTCCGTTGATTTAGATTAGATAGTCGAAATCGGTAACTGCATAATGCAGTTATTGCAGGGAATCCATTTGCAAATACTAATACTCCTGGTATGAAGTATAATATTGATGCGTCAAAAAGTTCAACTCTAAGATTTTCTTAAATTCATTTAGTTCAATTATTTTCGATAAGTCTCTCGAATATATCCTCAATGAGTAGCTAAGTGTCTTGTATAAAGAATCATTACTTCAACTTTTGAAGCTTCAAACATGTCATTACCGGTTGCTTTTTGTTTTAACGATCAAACCTATAAAAACCTGCATAAGTAGCAAGGCCTAATCCCTTGCACGCTTTTAAGTCCTTCAATATGCATTGAACTTAATATTCTTATGCTACAAAATTTCAAAGACTTCATTTTCAGCCTTTGACATATTCTGAACTCAACTTCTAATGATGTTGTATGGTTATAGTATGCTTGTAGGAAGGCGCTCGCTGACAGTCAACCAAGAATCCGAGGAAGATTTGCAAAAACAGAGGAATTAGATGTCAAGAAGCAATGAACCTTTAACTAAATTAATTGAAGAAAAAACAAGGAAGTGGAAATCAAGTTGATGCATCAGATCAAAAAAGATGGAAAAGCTTGGTAATGCTATGTGATTGGAAAATTATAGACTTGATGGAATTCTATAACTTGAGCAGGTATCATGGAATAAGATATACCTCAAAACTTCTAAGTAGTTTTCCTTATATCTGTTGTAGTAGCCTTTTCTTTGTAGATGGATATGACCTTCTAGATATGTATATAGGTTTGATGAATAATAAAAGAAGGAAAAAAAGAGAGGTAAGGTTGTATCTGTGTATGTGAACTTTTAATTTAATTGTATTATGTGAAATAATGTTGAGAATTTAGAATTATTTCTAACAATGATTAATTGGTGAAAGTACTAACTTTTGTCCATATTGATTCATACAAATTGTCATTAGTACTAACTTTGGTGTACATATATTTTCATTTATTATATTGAACCACCTATATTTATCATACACTAGACAATTCTTATTTCTTATACTACCATGTTCAAGTATATGACCTTCTAACCCATCTAGGGTTGGCCTCGTGGTTGGTTTGGGATCTTGGAGTTTACTCCTCTTAAGGTCTCAGGTTTGATTACCCCTAGTGTCAATTTCGGTGGGCAAGTCCATACAAAGCCTTGATCTGGCTTTGAATGGGGCATTTGCAAATGGGCGGTGGGATTGGTTCCTTCGGAGTAGTCGATTCTTGGATTGGATACTGAGTTTTTTTTTTTTTAAAAGTATATAACCTTCTGGATATGTGAAGTAGTTTTGATGTGATTTCTCATTTCTAAAAAATTTACTTGTGAAACACGGTGAAATATTGAAAAATTTCTTTAAGGTTTCAAGATTGATTTTTTTAACATCTTCTCTATAATTAGGTAAAATTTATGTAGATTTCACTAAACCATGTCTACCTTATTTTTAAAGTGGTGATATTCTTATAAATTTCACCGAACTCTCAAAATAGTGTTGGATAGAAACTGTGTTGCTACTACTTTTTCAACTTTTGAATATTTAAAACCAGGAAGCATAGTATAAAGAATTACTTAGATAGTTCTCCCTGAGGGGAGTATAATAATATCCCTTGCAAGTTGGTCTTCCAAAATAATATGTACCATGATGTGGACCGTAGTATTATTAGCTAGATTATAAATTATGTAGCATATCACTATCAATTATCAAATACCATAAGCACCTTACATCAATAAGACTAGAGTTTCCATGGTACATTAATAAATTATAATGTATCGACACATTCCTTCCTAAATTAAGAAATTAACAGACAATATCATTTCATAAGAAAAAATATAATTGTATTGTATATAAGAATCATACTATTTTGTTTTACATTTTATCGTAAATAATGATCATAATTTACTATTATTAGTAATAAAACTTTAGAAAAACTAAATTTTAGGGCAGAAATCAGGGCTGAAAAATTCAGAAAAAACTACCAACAAACAACATCCTCACTTTATCATTATTTATTTTTTGTTGTATTTGTTTATGTTTATTTTTTGTTTGCCGTCTCCCATCAGCTTCTATTATCGATCAGACAATAAAGTATAACTTTTATTCAGAATGTCTATTATGGTAATAAGAAAATATTGTCAAATTGGTAAAGATATTTTGTTGCAGTCAAATCATATTTATATTCTATACTACTAATCTTACCTTTAGTCTATTTTTTCTATTAGCAAGTGGATCCTATTACACTAATTGTAAGTTACTTGACATTTTTTTAGTTACTTGTTAGATTAATATATTTATTCATTTGTTCGGGTTTAAATTCAGAACCTTTAACTTTTTGACTGTTAGATGAAATTAATTGAGCTACTCAATTTCTATGGTTACTTAACATCTATTTGAAGTGATGATGAGTTTTTATAGAATCACGACGCCATGATTTAAATAAAACTATATTTTAAAGCTTCAACTAAGTAAGTGTTTGGTTTAGAGTTTGCAATGGTGCAAGTGCGTTTGACATCAATTTCTACAGTGATATTATGAAGCCACAAATTGTAGCATCCATTGGACATACGTCTGACACCTTTTTGCCGTGAAAACAAACATGCCATAAATCATATGTCACCACAATTGATAAAAACCTATTATGTATAGACCATATTCGATCCCTCCTCTTAAAGGATTGTAATATTTCTTTCACTTGTAAGTTTCGTGAAGAAAACTCTTATATATTTGATTTTGTCAAATTGGGTGTTTCGCTTTCGAATGATCTAAAGATCTTTTTTATTTTTGAGAAAACCTAAAGTTGTTCAATACTTGTCATTCTTCTCTCTTTGCTATTTGTTTAGTTGATGTTATAAGGACTCTTCCTCGAAGCTTAAATTTCTTTCTTCTTTTTATCTCCTCATGACAATGATAAAAAAAAAAGTATAATATAATGACTACAACTATGTGAGTTGGCTTATTTATAGTTCATCTAGCTTAATAAACTTAAATTAAACACTTCCAAGTGTCTTTGAATGAATTTACAGGAAAAATCATTGTTTTTTGTTTTGTTTTGGTAGACAGAGAAACAAAATTATTTCTACCCCTACCCATAAATGAATTATTATGCCATATATACTTTTATGAGAGCTATTTTTATCTTCCACTCAAAACCCATCCATCTGAATTTACCAATCCAGATTGCAGAAAAACACTTTCTTTCCTCATAGATAGATGGTACAAAAATGTGAGGGACTGAGTTAAGGCAACCCACCAAACCCTCATTATATGTACTTGATGCTTTAAGGTCCAAAACAGTACTTCATCAATTTGACTTATAAATCCTTTAAAAAGAAGAAAAAACTCTCCTCCAACTTCAAAAGAGAAGAATCCAAAATTTTCTCTATCCTTGAAGCAGCTTTAGTTTACCTTAGAACAACACTTACAAATTTACAACATGTACTTGACAACCTCGTACCTAGTTGATTCATGCTAGCAATGTTAGTCTGACTTCAAAATCAAAACATCATTATATTTCATTTAGAACTCATAGATCCAATTGAGATTTGACTATAAATATTGTTTACCATTAGCAACAACAAAGTGTGGTTGTGATGTAGTAATTTGTATGTCTACAAAAAGGTATATTCTTACCTTGTACTTTATGATTTACACATCGAAGCTTATTTATTTCACACAACAATCACTGCCACAACGCCACCGTGCATACACCATCGTTTTCCTCTTCAAACCCAAAATAATAATAATGATAAAAATATATTATATTTCTTGTTTGCAAAATGGATTTTTGATGGAAATCACGACTAAAAACTAGTATTTGGAGTTTCTGAAAATCACGACAAAAATGTATCAGAAAACGTGCATATATGTTTTTGTTTGTTGTAAATGGGAAAACAAACACAATATATGTAGCTATGTTGTTGATATTTTAAGGTCCCAAATAGTACTTCATCATCAATTTGACTTGAAGATCCTTTAAAAGGAAGGAAAAAGTTTTCCTCCAACTTCAAAAGAGAAGAATCCAAAATTGCAGTTTTACTTTGCCTTCAAACACCACTTATAGGTTTACAACATGTATGTACTTAACAACCTGGTACCTTGTTGTTGATTCATGATAGCCATGTTAGTTTGACTTCAACATCACTATGCCATGAATTAAGCTCAGATCGAATTCAGGTTTCAAAGTATATCCAAATTACTTTCATTTCGTATCATTGTCCTTGCTCCCTTTTTTGGTAAAATATTTGCTCCTCCTTTTTAAATTAATTAAATAACGACATAGAAAATACCCATCCCCCTTCTTCCACTCTTATTATTTTTTTCTTGAATCTCTCTCATCATTTCAGATACATGCATGAGTTTCTGATATTGTTTTTACCATTAGCAACAACAAATTGAAATTGTAATGTAATTTGTATGTCTACAAAAGGTATATTATTTTCTTTTATGTGTTACATATCGAAGCATATTGGGATTCTTCAAAAATTTATTTAACACAACAATCACTGCCACAGCGCCACCGTGAAAACACCGTAGTTTTCCTCTTTAGCCCAAAATAATTATAAAAATATAAAATATTAATTTTTTGAAACTAAAAAAAGTTATTTATTACAAAATCAAAATAGTTCTTTGACTGCGCAAGAGGGAGAAGATGAAGAAGGTAATGGAAATCAAATTCATTTTACTTACAACATGACATGAAAAACACAAAAATCAAATTGTAAGTTTGAAACCCACAAATCATTGATAAAAAAATCAAATAAATTGAGATTTGACAAGATGAAAACACAACCCAATTAAACATGTTGAAGATATGAAAAAGAAATGAAGCTAACCCTGTTCTACTACTCCATTGCGTCACATAACATGATTATAAATTTGTGTCATAAAAAAATCAAACTTTTTCTTTGACAAACTACATATAAACCTTCAAATTCAGAATAAATATTTCTTGGTCCTGGATGTGTAAACTGTTCCCATTCATCATGTTACAAAATGAAGAAGGTAATCGAAATAAAAAAATAAAGTTCCCTTGCCTTTTCCAAAAACAAAAATGAACGTCAAAATCCTAGTAATTGACACATACATACATATTTCAAACTCCAAATTTCATGGAAGAAATAGTAAAATCTTATGCAATCTTCTTTGTTATTCATCAAAAAAAAAAAAAAAAAACTCTGCAACAAAACGAACTTAGCCCATGTCAAAGAAAGAAGAAAGAATCCACCCACCATATTCATGAATTCTAAAGCTCAAAATTTCTTTACCTACATACACGTGACACTCAAGTAATCAAACCCATCATCACATAAAATTAAAATAAAAAAATATAAAAAAAATTCATTCAATTCATTAACACACTCACTCAAACAAACGAACTCAATGTAACCTCCAACCTCTTCTCTCTTATCACTTTCCTACTTTTCCTCTCTCAAATAAATTATTAAATTATTATTATTTACCTGAGATTTTTATTTGTTTTGTTTCAGATACTTTTTTATTAACTTAACAGATCGCGTTTTCGTTTTCGTTTTCGTTTTCTTCTTTCTTCTCTTCTCTTCAATTCATTCATTTGATCTCTTTCTTAATCGATTTTCTCCAACATTCTCGTAACACACTCACCTCAATCTCTCCGAAACCTTAATTTTATTTTGTTTCTTTCATTCTGTCACTGTTTCTTTCTCTTCACGCGTTTTCACCTACTCTGTTTCTCCAATTCTCGTTATTCAATTTCAATTTCCAAACAAATTAGGGTTTATGTTCTGTTTTTTCATCGCATTAATCAAATTTTAATTAATTTGATTAATGCGAATTTTGTTTAATTCATTCTTCTTTCTACAATGATAATTAAGAAGAATCTCAAATCTGAAATGCCGAATCGCAAACGGAGAAGATTAACGGAAAACGACGAGTTGACTCAGAGAAAGAAGAAACTTAACGGAAATAATTTTCCGTTAAATCTTCTCAACGGTGCAATTCCCGTTAGTTTTACTGGTTTACTCGGTGCCACCGTTGCGACAGTGGCACCGGGTAATGATAATAGCTGCTTTTCCGTTGTCTCTGATGATGACGGAAAAGGAGATATTATTAAAACTGCAACGGCAACTGCTACGCGGCCGCCGTTGGTTAGAACCTCACGCGGCCGTCTTCAAGTTATGCCCTCGCGGTTTAATGATTCAGTTATTGTCAATTGGAGGAAAGATGGTAAAAACAACGCGGCAGCGACGTCTGCAGGCGCGGCTGCCACGAGCTTTCGTGAATTTGAATTTGACAAATTTGAAGATTTTAGTCTTAAGAAATGCAATGGGAAGGGGAAGAATGGAACCGGCAGAGGGCGAGGGTATTCGGAATTGTGTGAGGAGGTGTTGCATAAGAATTTTGGTGTTGCTGCTACTAGTAAGGAATTGAGTTTGCGTGAGATTGCTGAGGAAACAAAGATGAACAATGGAGTTTTGAAGAAGAAAGAAGGGTTTTTTGGACCAGAAGATTTTGTGGCTGGTGATATAGTTTGGGCTAAGGCTAGGAAAAAGGAACCATTTTGGCCTGCAATTGTGATTGATGCAATGAGTCAAGCACCTGAGCTGGTTTTGAGATCATGTATAGCTGATGCTACTTGTGTCATGTTTCTTGGCTACTCTAGGAATGATGATCACAGGGTATAGCATAGTATAGTATAGTGTGAATTAGTATTACTTTATTACTTTATATTACGTATATGGTAGGTTTATTTAATGTGTATTTTTTATATAATGGCTATTTATTATGTGTTTTTTGATTAATGGTTGGGAACAGGATTTTGCATGGGTGAAGTATGGGATGATTTTTCCATTTGTGGAGAATGTAGACAGGTGAGGAATTTTTGTTTCTATTTGTTTTACATTGTATTAGAATTGTTGTTTAGATTTTGTTTCTGGGAGAGTTTCTATGTTGCTTATACTAGGAATGATGTTCTATTGTATTAGGTTTCAAGAGCAGTCTGAGTTGAGTTACTGTGATCCGTCTCAATTTCAAGCGGCAGTTGAGGAGGCGTTTTTGGCGGATCAGGGGTTTGTAGAGAAGTTAACAGAAGATATAAATGCGGTGGCTGGTAATAATGGTTGCAGTGATGATTCTATTATTAAAAGCTTTCAGAAAGTCACTGCTTCAAACCAGAAGAAGGTAAGTCAGCTTCATGACATATTTTCTTTTGTTTTTGGGTTCTGCATGGCTTTTAGTGACTGTTAATGTTGTTCTGCATTGTATTTATAGGATATTTAAGGATACTAGATATTATTCCAAACTTCAATTTGTAACTGAAAATTGACTTGGTCACTGCTTGGCCCTTTAAACTTGTAGATTTGACATGCTGATTTGATAGTGCAATTATTATGCAATTCTCCATACTACACCAAAATACAGAAGTGATGTAGCCTGTTGACATATTGACAAATTGAAATAACACTTCATTGATTTGAATTTCATATGTAGGATTTATTTGACAGAAAGAAAAACGTAGGACTTTGTGACGAATGTGGATTGGACCTTCCTTTCAATATGTCAAAGAAAACAAAGGATTTGACTCCTGGTGGTCAACTCCTATGTAAAACATGTGCAAGGGTTTGTATAACTTGCTTTTTCTTCTAACAATTTATATTTCTGCCTGAAATGGAAATGTTATAATTGATGTGCACTGTGTTTGTTGTAAAAAGTTTTATATTGTCGTTTTGAAATCAATTTCTCTTTGGACAGTTGATGAAATCGAAACATTATTGCGGCATATGTAAGAAAGTTTGGAATCAATCGGATAGCGGAAGTTGGGTGAGTTAATTGGATGTTGTCATCTATTTAGAATGTTGTCTTTTTTAGATTATAAACTTTATTTTTGCGGTATTGAAATTTCCTCCCTTCCGGATGTTCGCCTTGAATTAGGTCCGTTGTGATGGATGTAAAGTGTGGGTGCATGCCGAATGCGACAAAATCTCCAGCATCCTTTTTAAGGTTTATCCATTACACCGTCATACTTGATGTCTAATTGTTGTCTCTTTGTTGAATTTGAAGCTCAGAAATAGACATTTTGTTTTTATTCTGATTATTATAATCTGTTTCTTGTAGAATCTTGGAAGCACTGATTATTTCTGCCCTGCTTGCAAAGTGAAGTTTAATTTTGAATTATCTGATTCAGAAAAATCACATCCAAAAATCAAGTAAGTTTATATATATGGTTCATGCTTTTTCTCCAAACTCCCTATTTGTAGCCTAACTTAGTAATCCCATGTAACATACATACGAAGCTAATCCCATTTTTTAAGAATAACATATTTCTTTAGGTTTCAGAATAAACATCATTTTGTGCTGCTTTTTGTAGTTTCTATTGTTGACTAAAGTGGAGATTTTTTGTATAGATGGAGCAAATACAATGGGAAGGTAGTGCTTCCAAAGAAGGTCACTGTTCTCTGCAATGGTGTGGAAGGCATATATTTTCCATGTCTTCACTTGTAAGCATAAACTCCTTCAGAAGTGTTTACACAATTTGTTTTTTATATCTTGTACTTTGTGTATTATTTTAGTTTTTATCTGTTATAGTTATTATTAATTACATAGCATTAGTTGGTTTGTTTGAAAAATATGCGGCAAGTAGTAAAAGATAAATACCTTTTCTAGATTGGTAATTAAAACAACTAACCACAGTCCACAATGCTATTTGATTGTGTTCTTCTCTTAAAAAGGGAGAAGATGGCAGTATCTCGTCAATGGAATTTTCTTTTTACTAAAATGAAAACCTGATTTGAATTTTTAACAAGTAGTTCACTGTGATTAGTAGTTAGTTGGTCACAAAATTTTGTCCAATGATTTGCTATAGGAAAAGTTCACAGTTAAATTGATTTAAGTTATCGCAATGGCATATACCTCAAACTATGCCTATAAACATCTTATTTATGTTTCAGAGCTTTTTTTATAATCCTATTGGAACAACAATAGCTATATGATGAACATGGTCTTATATGAAATATTTCTTGTGTTTGTTTCTCTTTCTTTTGTGTGTTTGATTTGGTATTGGTGGGGTCAAGTAAAATGTGAGATGTCTGTCTAATTTTCAGAGACATCGACTGTTCTAAACTGTTTGATACTAATTTCATATGGATGTTGTTATTATGCTGAACGATCCATTTCTTCATTATAGTTATGATATGGAGGAATTATTTCCCCTTGTTTTCCATGTTCTCCTGCAGAGTTATGTGCAAGTGTGATTTTTGTGGGACTGAAAAACAGGCACTTAGTGAATGGGAACGCCACACAGGTTCCAAATTTAGAAACTGGAAAACAAGTATTCAGGTTAAAGGATCCATGATATCGCTGGAACAATGGGTGCGTATTTGACTACATTATTTAATTTCTGTGTTTACTATTCCCCATCTCTTTGCCCTAAAACTTCACTACTTATATATTTTACTACTATAGTACAAAATGGCAGTTTGAGTGTCCAATCATTTGATGTACTAATAGGCTGGCTATGTATTTATATATACCAATCGATATAAATAATGATAAAATTTCCATCTTATAATCAAGATTTCATATCATATATTACTATTATCCATCAACATTGATATTTGATATGCATTATGAGGTCTTCAGTATCAAAATTGCAGTGTTACTGACCTAGTGAGAATCCATGGGAACTTAAGTCTCATGATTTAGCTTATGGTGCCCATAGAAAAAGAAAGAATTAGATTGGATATGTATGGTGGCTCTAGTCCTTTATTGTGAGACATAAGTGTAATTGTAACTGATACAATCTGTTTTGACTTCTCAGATGCTACAGTTGGCTGATTTTCATGCTAAAGTTGCGGTTTCTTCTGTCAAACCTAAAAGACCATCCTCAAAAGAAAGAAAACATAAATTGCTTACCTTTCTGCAAGGTACCTTTTAAGTCTTTCCTTTTTTGTGCAATTGTACAATAATAAGAGTTTCCTAGATAAATTTCTCAGTCATAATGGTAATGGAAACTATTGTCTCTTGCAGACAAGTACGAACCTGTTTGTGCTAAGTGGACTACAGAACGATGTGCTGTATGTAGATGGGTTGAAGATTGGGACTACAACAAAATTATCATCTGTGTCAGGTAATATAGCATCTTCAGTTTATTATAAATATTTAAACTGTGAAAACTAGGGATTAGAAAAAGTTTCTGCGGAGGTCTAATGATTGTGTAGCTGAAAAACGTAGTGATTTCATGAATATTTGGACAGTTAACAAAAGAATTAATTTATGTATGTGTCTTGAAATATTATAATCCAAGAAATGCCTCCAGTATTTGGTATTAAGTATTTAACACAAATATTTGCCCTGTCTTATGCTTTTCATTACATGTATGGTAATCTGTTATTTTGCTTGGCCTTATCATATATACGCCCCATCCATCCACCTTATGAGTGAGACCATGGACAACAAAACCATTTACATATAAATACTTTTTTTTTCTTTTGCAAGCTTGAACTGTCAAGTTGTTGTTATTATTTTGTTTTTCTTACTCTATGATGAATGACATTGCAATTGATATAATAAATGTGTTCCATATTTTTTAGATGTCAAATAGCTGTTCATCAAGAATGCTATGGAGCAAGAAATGTTCGAGACTTTACATCATGGGTTTGTAAAGCTTGTGAAACACCAGACATCACACGAGAGTGTTGTCTTTGTCCTGTAAAAGGTGTGTGTCTTCTGCAATATTTTAGATGTATTGTATTATGTATGTAACTCTTTTATTTGTATGAGCTACACCTCCCCCTTTGCATTCTACTGTTTGGAATTTACCCTCTAGATTCTTTTAACCTTGCATATGCATTTATAAATCTTGCTTCCATTACCTCTTTTGACTGTAGTACTTAGGATAATATCATGTAGTTTTGCTAAGTTTGTTTTTAACTTTGTTTTGTTATTAGTGTCTATGATCTTTTTATCTGAAATGTATTGTTGGACACTCAGGTGGTGCTCTAAAGCCTACTGATATCCATCCGTTATGGGTTCATGTCACTTGTGCCTGGTTTCGACCTGAAGTATCTTTTGCCAGTGATGAGAAAATGGAGCCTGCTTTGGGTATCTTAAGTATACCATCAAATTCTTTCGTGAAGGTAGGGTATTTGTAACTTTTCTTTTGTTTGTTCAGAAAATGTACTTTATATCTCTTTACAAAAGAAGTATAGTTTGATAGTATCACTTATGTGTATATTTTATTTTACTAAAATATAGTAATGGTGTCCATTCCTAATTAATGTTAGTCACCAGTTGCTGTAGTTTATTCTTTGCATATTTCACACTATTCCATATTATAAAGCTGAAGAGTGAGTCCTTTTTACAATGAGCAACCTAGGCTCCACTCCAGCTTTCTTAACATCTGTATCATTTAAATGTATCTTACATTCTGATTCAATCTAAAGTCTGCATCAATTCAATTTCAGATTTGTGTTATTTGTAAGCAAATCCATGGCTCGTGCACACAATGTGTCAAGTGTTCCACTTATTTCCATGTTATGTGTGCATCAAGGGCCGGTTATCGCATGGAGGTGAGGCTTTACTTGGATTGACTTGAGTTCCATTTGCATAATTTTTACTGATATTTTCCATTTACTTTCATTTAATTTAATTTGATACAGGTTCAATGCCATTTTTAATTAATATTGCCCTGGTTTATGCAAATATGATTTAGCTTTAATGAATACTGTTTGATGATTTATTACAATTATTCATCAGCCCCTGTCTAGAACTTCATCAATCAGATCAAAAGGTTACTTTCATGCTGTAAGAAGAAAAAAAAGGATCATAATCTTAATTTCGAAAGATTTTGACGGAAAATATGTCTTCACCTAGAAATTAAAATTAAGTTCATAACTTGTATAACCATTTGTATATTTTTATGGCGATAGGATTCTGTTTGCCCCTAATTGCAATACAGTCAACTGAATCCTTACAGTTAAAAAATCACATAAATCATTTCAAGATAATCTTTAATTTTTTATGCATTTTTTGAGTGTTATAGTTTTATATTTGGATTTGACTTACAATGTAATGTATATATCCTTTTAAGTTGGCCCTTCAAAGTTTACACGCATTACCCCATTAGTCCATTAAAATTTCAATCAGCAAATTATTCCCTCAATGGTCTAAAATGTTACCTACTACATCAGTCTTTCGAAAAATTTGTTACTTAAGTTAGGCCATCACCTAGCTTAAATGTCATCATATTTGGAGACAAATTCAATATTTGAGCCTGAGGAATTAATTTGTTAACAAGTTTTGGAACTTTTAGATCTTTAGTGAACTAGTTTGACCAACTTTTTTCTAGTGCTAACTTTGTGACAAATGTAAACTTGGAGGACCGATATCAGGGTTTACTCTTCATTTCAAGAACACTACCACTATACAGGTTATTTGCAAATAATTTTGTAGAGGTGGCTTGCGATAAGAAAAGCAGGGTGCTCTGCTTGAAGTGCCATTTAAATATGGAATCTGATGGCAATATTAATATATAAGATACAGTACTTTTCATTATTATTCTGTATCATGGATGGCTATAAGTTGATAATTTTCATTTATTATATGGATAATTATGGTCCATGAAATAGTTAATTGACTTTTCTCCTCTGTAAATACAGTTGCATAGTTCGGAAAAAAATGGTAAACAGACAACAAGAATGGTTTGTTACTGTGCTTATCACAGGTATGGAATCCTCAATTATGTCAATATTGTTTCTCCTTTCTCTCTTTATATTGTTTCCTTTACGGAGTTTACTTTTTACAAATAACAAAAAACTTATGTGTTTTTGGAATTGTATGGGTGTGGTTGCACTTAAATTCATCTTACCCAACTTTTCATCTTTATGATTTCTATATTTCTTGCAGGGCTCCCAATCCAGACACTGTTTTGATTATACAAACCCCTCATGGGGTCATTTCAACTAAAATCCTTATCCAAAATAAGAGAAAAGTTGGGTCAAGATTAATTTCGTCAAACAGAATAAAGGTAGAAGACACTCCTCCAGAAGATAACACCGAACATGACCCATTTTCTGCTGCTAGGTGCCGAGTCTTTGTAAGAACAAACCACACAAAAAAGGTAACTTGGAAAATATTTTTGTTCTTCTTGATGATTGTTTGTAGATAATCAATCGAATCGTCTTTGTTATTTATTTGATACTTTTGGAAAATCCGCCTTAGTTGCGACCATTATGTGGTCTGTTATCGGTCCACTTCATTTGCTTTCATTCTGTGGTCTGTTATAGTCCCACATTGCTTAGATACTTGGCCTTTGTAGTAATTGTAAGACTTGGCTCCTCGCTCGCCATACATTCTCATTGTATGTGATTGTGATGTAATGGTGAAATATCATATGCTTATTGCTTATTGTTTTGATTCCTTGACTTCCATACTCTCTATTAAGGCCTTATTAGCCACCATTACCTCTAGAATGTCCTCTGGTATCTTTATCAGTTCTTGTAAAACAGCAACATATTTCTCATCATTATGTTTTGTACTTGGCAGAGAGCAGCAGATGAAGCCATTCCTCATAAAGTGAGGGGTCACTACCATCATCCTTTAGATGCTATACAGAGATTAAATTCATCCAAAGTAAATCTTTTACTCTGATATAAATGGGATTTTCATGTTCTTCGTTTAAAGCTTGAATGTAGGGGTTTAAACTGTGTGCCCCGCCCCTTTATTTTCATTCTTTTGCTCATCTCTTTCCCTCAAATAGGTGGTAGATGAGTCTCAGACATTTTCATCTTTTAGGGAACGCCTTCATCACTTACAGGTAAATCTTCTTTTTCTTCAGTGGTGGTTTATTGGCTTTGCTCATCCATTTTCTGATTGGATTTTGGGTACACTTGCATGATTCCAGAGAACCGAAAACGAACGAGTGTGCTTCGGTAGATCAGGCATACATGGATGGGGCCTATTTGCACGAAGAACTATTCAAGAAGGAGAAATGGTACGAATGTCATACACAAATATGAAAAGATTACAAAGACCCATGGTGTCTTTGGCTATTTTAGAATGCGATAGTCTTTTAGTCAGCCTCTTTAAAGCTTGTTTTCTCAAGGCTTTGTCAATTATTATTGACATAAGGAACTGTATAATGATATATTCCAATCAAATATTTATCAACATTTGGATTTTTAACAATTTTGTTATGACAGTTGCTAAAACTTAGAAATGATGTTATGTTTAATCATATTCTTGGGCATAGCTTTGAATGTATGCATATTGGTGCAGCAGTTTCTAAATGACCTAGAGCCTGATAAAAGTTTAATTTTCATTTTCTTCCCTCTGTATATTTTCTCTTTTTGAGCTGCTTTCATCTCTAAGAATATCCTTCCGGGGTTGGTTTTGGATTCAAATGTTGACATAACTAGTGTAGGAGCCCGTGTCTTGCACAAGGCAGATAAGCATTGCGATGAAAATATATAATCATGTCATTTTTAAAAGTATATATGCGTAACCTTGCGATAAAATTAGACATAAATTATGGATTTAATATTTGCCAAAACATAACATCATTATCCTGTGATCCTTTGTGTTTCTGTTTTCCATCTAATCAGTAGAACTTTTATTGTAGAAATAATGAGTATGATTTTATCCAATGCAGGTCCTTGAATATCGTGGTGAACAAGTAAGGCGCAGCGTTGCCGATCTAAGGGAGGCGCGGTATAAATTAGAAAGGAAAGACTGCTATGTAAGTTAATTCTCCCCCTTTTCTGATGATTTCATCCTCTTGTCCTTGACTTTATTTTTGTCCACTTTGGTTTCCTCTGCTCTATTATTTTCCCTCTGTTTTGATGCTGATTTTTTCTGTGCATCTTAATTGTTAACATTTTATCACATTAAATTCTTCTGGCTTCTTTTTTTGGCAGCTGTTCAAAATTAGTGAAGAGGTGGTAGTTGATGCAACTGATAAAGGAAATATTGCACGGCTAATTAACCATTCTGTAAGTCAACCTACAGTTCACTGCTCACTTTTCATTGCAAGAACCTGTGAGACTGTTCCTTTTAAAAACTCAATTGGCAATCTTGAAAACAGCTGATATCGGCCTATGTTTATTCGTTTTAGTACATATTACTGGTTAATGGTTATTAGTCATGTCATCTTACCCCTTCTTGATTTATGTTAATACAGTGTATGCCAAATTGCTATGCAAGGATCATGAGTGTGGGTCATGACGAGAGCCGGATCGCCCTCATTGCCAAGACTAACGTATCTGCTGGTGATGAGCTAACGTATATTCCCTATCTATGCTTTCCTGTATCATTTCACCATGCATTTTGGAGTGAATCATCATTTTAGTCCCTAAAATTGAAATTAACAAAATTTTAAAATGATTTATTAAATTAAAAATCATCTACAACATTCCTTTTTTATTTGGTTAATTTAATCTATGAATTTGTCTAGAAAGAACTAATCACTAGTTTTATCAAGAATTTTCAATATCATGGATCTTATTAGAATTTCATTAATTTCAGTGAACAAATGGCATCATTCTTACAATTTCAAAGACTAAGTTGGTGATTTACATGTTTTATAAAAAAAATTGCTAATAATATCAAATTATTGTACCTGACAGGTATGACTACTTGTTTGATCCGGATGAGCCAGATGAATTCAAAGTCCCTTGCTTATGTAAAGCTCCAAACTGCAGAAAATTCATGAATTAGGATTATTCAGATCATGATGACAAGTTTTGTTTCTCCATAAGGAGCACTAACCGGTTGCGGCATCAATGGGAACCTCACAGTTATACACAAGCTGTAATTTTAATTTTAATCAAAGAATAAGAAAAAAATATAGGAAAATAATAGCTGTGGCATAGTTATTCTTTTTGCCCTCAAATGCTTTCTTAGAGTTTTAGTCTTTGACATTCATCAAAGCCTATTACATTGTATAGATTTATTAGCAGCTTTTGGTGTCTTTGTAAATGTGTCAGAAATAATATTGTTTTCTTAATTTAATTCTAATTTTTTTTATAAGCAATTTAATGCTAATTTACTAATTGTTGCTACTCCATTGCTCAATGATCATTCTATTTTGCCTATGTTCTCTTTTTTTGTTACATTGGAGATTGTGTGGGACATATTCTCCTCTGCCAATCAATTTTTTTTCATACGGAAGAGCTAGGGATTGTAATCATGATTACTTGTTTAAGGGTCCAAATCTTTTATCACATGGATCAATTCATTGTCGGTTTTCTTTGTTGGGTATTTGAATCTGTGGTTAAACAAATGAGAAAAGTTATATATATAAATAACACGGAAATGTTAACTTGTTCCCTCAAAATAAGAAATCAAAAATAGAAATAAAATCTTGAAAATTGTGTATTTTTAATTTTAAAAGCTTTAAATATTATATTTTAACTTGTGCATTTATTGATTAATTCCTTTTTTAACTTCTTAACTTGTGCCTTTAAGACACAAGTTAGCATAACCCTAAATAATATCATTGTCTAAGGCCACTCGTGCAATAGTTTTCCTATTTAAAACTTGACAAGGAGATAATTTTTTGGGTCTTGCTAACAAGTGTCTTAAAGGCACTCCTTAAGGATTCTCAATTAGGAAATTATTCACTAAAAAAATCAAAAACTTCAATATTCAATGCTATAAATAAACAAATTCTAAAGTTCCAAAATCATTAATTAATTATTTAGACCTTTAATGAGTGCCCTTAGGTGACTCGTTAACATTTCTATATTTTTTTTTATGTCATATATTTTAGAAAACCGATATTTAAGATTTTACAACCATTGTCAGAAAAAACACTTTAACAACCTTAAATTTTTAACATCCGATATTTCAGATGATTTTACCAGATTTGTTTTTGGCTTATTTTAAATTTTTCTCGAAGATATCTTATGAAAATAAATTATAGCCTATACTAACACGATTTAGGTGTATTTTATTTAATTTTGGTCAAATAGTCTAATGAATAAAAAATCATCTTTTAAATGTAAATAAATGACGTGTCATGAGTAATCTCTACATATATCGTGCAAGAGAAATGCTAGCAATATTGTTCTATCAACTAAGCTAAGATCGAGACAGAGCCCTAAAACCCTAGAAACCCTAATCTGTATGTCCTTCACTTTAGTCTCCATTGTTCTTCATTTCTTTGCTTTAACAGCAATGGTGGAAGGTGCTTTCCTCTCTGCAACGGTTGAATCCTTGTTGCATAAGCTTGCTTCATCAGAATTCACTGATTACATCAAATACAGTGAGTTGAATATCTTGAAACTCACAGTGTTTGTAACAACTCTGCTCACTCTTCGCTCAGTTCTTCACGATGCTGAACAGAAGCAGTTCTTCAATCCCAAAATCAAACAATGGATGAATGAGCTGTACAATGCAATCGTTGTTTCCGAAGATTTGCTTGACGAAATTGGCTATGATTCTCTTCGATGCAAGGTCGAGAATACACCGCCTAAATCAAATTTTATATTTGATTTCCAAATGAAGATTGTTTGTCAAAGGCTTCAACGTTTTGTTCGTCCGATAGATGCTCTTGGTTTGCGACCAGTAAGTGGTTCGGTTTCTGGTAGTAATACTCCTTTAGTGATTAATGAATTTGTTATAATTGGTAGGGAGGATGATAAGGAGAGATTGATGAGTATGTTGGTGTCAGGAAATGACAATGACATTGACACAAGCGGTAATAACAATAACAACAAATTAGGCGTGATTGCAATTTTAGGTGATGGAGGTGTTGGTAAATCGACACTTGCTCGACTTGTTTACAATGATAAGAAAGTTGATGAGCATTTTGATTTGAAAGTCTGGGTTTGTGTCACCGAGGATTTTGATATTTCTAGAATCACAAAAGCTCTACTTGAATCTGTCAGCTCAACAATAGCTTATGTAGGAAATGATTTGGATGATGTTCGAGTTCGTTTAAAGGGGGGTTTGATGCGTAAAAGATTTTTGTTTGTGTTGGATGGCTTATGGAATGATAGTTATAATGACTGGCATGATCTAATTGCTCCATTGGTTAATGGAAATTGTGGAAGTAGGGTGATCATCACAACACGCTACGAAAGAGTTGCAGAGGTTGCACATACGTATCCTATTCATAAATTGGAACCTCTATCGGACGAACATTGTTGGTCTTTACTCTCCAAGTATGCATTTGGAAGTGGTGACATTAAATACCCAACCTTAGAAGCAATTGGGAAGAAGATTGCAAAAAAGTGTGGTGGATTGCCAATAGCTGCCAAAACGCTAGGAGGGCTTTTGAGCTCAAAGTTAAATGCAAAGGAGTGGACCGAAATCTTGAACAGCAACATATGGAACATACCAAATAATAACATTCTGCCTGCTTTGCTTTTGAGTTATCTATACCTTCCCTCTCATTTGAAAAGATGTTTCGTCTATTGCTCAATTTTTCCCAAGGGTTATCCCCTTGAAAAAAAGCATTTGGTTTTGTTGTGGATGGCAGAAGGCTTCCTTGAACATTCTATGGTTGGAAAAGTTGAAGAGGAGGTAGGTGATGACTTCTTTATGGAATTGTTTTCGAGATCCTTAATTGAAAAATTCAAGGATGATGCTGATAGAGAAGTATTTGTCTTGCACGACCTTGTCTATGATCTAGCAACAATTGTATCCGGGAAAAATTGTTGCAAGTTTGAATTTGGTGGTAGAATCTCTAAAGATGTTCACCATTTTTCATACAATCAAGAGGAGTATGACATTTTCAAGAAGTTTGAGACTTTCTATGATTTCAAAAGCTTGCGAAGTTTCCTACCCATTGGTCCTTGGTGGCAAGAATCTTACTTATCTCGCAAGGTGGTTGATTTTATCCTCCCGTCAGTTAGAAGGTTGCGTGTGCTATCCTTATCAAATTATAAAAACATCACTATGCTGCCAGATTCAATTGGTAATTTGGTGCAGCTGCGGTATCTGAATCTCTCTCAGACTGGAATCAAATGTTTACCTGCAACAATATGTAACCTTTACTATTTGCAAACCTTGATTTTATGCTGGTGTGTGGATCTCATTGAATTATCGATACATATTGGAAAGTTAATTAATTTACGTCACCTTGATATCAGCAATGGAAACATAAAGGAGATGCCGAAGCAAATTGTTGGACTAGAAAACCTTCAAACTTTAACGGTTTTTGTAGTGGGCAAGCAAGAAGTTGGGTTAAGAGTAAGAGAGCTTGTGAAGTTTCCTAACCTACGGGGAAAACTATGCATCAAGAACTTGCATAATGTCAATGAAGCGTGTGATGCCAACTTGAAAACCAAAGAACACCTTGAGGAGTTAGAGTTATATTGGGACAAACAGTTTAAAGGTTCAATAGCAGACAAAGCAGTTCTTGATGTGTTGCAACCATCTATGAACCTCAAGAAATTGAGCATTTACTTCTATGGTGGGACGAGTTTTCCACGTTGGTTGGGAGATTGTTCATTTTCTAACATGGTGTACCTTTGCCTCAGTTCTTGTGTGTATTGTGTAACACTTCCTCCACTAGGACAACTAACTTCTCTCAAAGACCTACAAATCAAAGATATGACTAGAGTGGAAACAATTGGTGCAGAGTTCTATGGCATGACAAGTGGAGGTACTAATTTTCCATTCCAACCATTTCCTGCCCTAGAGAAGCTTGAATTTGAGAGGATGCCTAATTGGAAGCAATGGCTTTCGTTTCGAGACAATGCATTTCCCTTTCCCCGTCTTAAAACTCTGTGTTTAAGTCACTGTACAGAACTGAAGGGACATTTGCCTAGCCATCTTCCTTCCATAGAGGAAATTGCTATAATTACGTGTGATTGTTTGCTGGCTACACCATCTACTCCACATTCGCTCTCATCAGTAAAATCTCTAGATTTGCAATCTGCAGGGTCACTTGAATTGTCGTTGCTCTGGAGTGACTCTCCATGTCTTATGCAGGATGCAAAATTCTATGGCTTTAAAACGTTGCCGTCTCTACCTAAAATGTTACTGAGCTCCACTTGTCTTCAACACTTAGATCTCACATATATTGATTCTCTCGCTGCATTTCCAGCTGACTGTCTGCCCACTTCATTGCAGTCGCTTTGTATTCATGGTTGTGGGGATTTAGAATTCATGCCTCTTGAAATGTGGAGCAAGTACACATCACTTGTGAAATTAGAGTTAGGAGATTGTTGTGATGTACTTACCTCCTTCCCACTGAATGGTTTCCCCGTGCTTCGAAGTCTTACCATTGAAGGTTGTATGAACCTGGAATCCATTTTTATTTTAGATAGTGCCTCCCTTGCTCCATCAACTCTTCAATCACTGCAGGTCAGTCACTGTCATGCACTTAGATCATTGCCTCGACGGATGGACACCCTCATTGCTCTTGAAAGTTTGACTCTCACCAGTTTACCGTCCTGTTGTGAAGTAGCTTGTCTCCCTCCGCATTTACAGTTTATTCATATTGAATCCCTAAGAATAACTCCACCTTTGACTGATTCGGGCCTCCAAAACCTTATGGCTCTGTCTGATCTGCATATTGAGGGCGATGATAACGTTAACACCTTGTTGAAGGAGAAGTTGCTTCCCATTTTCCTCGTGTCTCTGACAATAAGTAATCTCTCTGAAATGAAATCCTTTGAAGGAAATGAACTTCAACTCATCTCCTCTATGAAAAATCTTAAAATTCAGTGTTGTTCAAGGCTTGAGTCTTTTGCAGAAGACACATTGCCTTCTTTTCTGAAATCACTTGTAGTTGAAGATTGTCCAGAACTCAAGTCATTGCCATTCAGGCTGCCTTCCTCTTTGGAAACACTGAAATTTGACATGTGCCCAAAACTTAGGTTATTCCGACAATACAATCTCCCTTCATCTCTTAAGCTATTGAGCATTAGGCATTGCCCTATGTTAAAAGCATGGTATGAAACTCAGAGAAGGGTATATGTGTCCAAGATTCCACACTTCCCTGTCGTAAAAATAGACCATGAAGTTACACTATGAGCCTTGGGAAAGGGAAGGAATAGTTGCACTCCAATTTCAGGTATGTTTTTATTTTATGTTTCTGCCCAAAGAAGAATTTGAATTTTTTGAATTATTATAGGAGGTATACAATGTTCATGTAACTATGTAGTAATTAACGTGCTAAATAAATGGTCATTACTCGGGACTTTCAAATCACCTGATATGTCTAAGACTTTCCTGTACATTTAAATTTAAATGAAAATCACTAGTCTGTCAGTTGAATAAATGGTCATTATCATGCAAAATCACAAAAAAAGGTAACTTGGAAAATATTTTTGTTCTTCCTTGTGAATGTTTGTAAGATAATAATTGAACTTAGTCTCTTATTTTATACTTTTGGAAAATTGGTCTTAGTTACGGTCACTCTGGTCCGTTATTGGCCACTTCGTTCGCCTTCATTGCAGAGGTACAACACCTTTAGCGTGCTGGTTTATAGTCCCACGTTGTTTGGTCTTTGTAGTACATGTAAGGCTTGACTCATCACCTTACATTCTCACTTGTATGTGATGGAATGGTGAAATATCATGCTTATTGCTTTGCTACTAAGGCCTTGTTAATCACCATTACATCTACTATATCCATTGGTACCTTTATCAGTTCTTGTAAAGCAACAACGCATTTCTCATCTTTATGTTTTCTATTTGGCAGAGAGCAGCTGATAAAGCCACCCCTCATAAAGTGAGGGGTCACTACCATCATCCTTTAGATGCAATACAGAAATAAATGCATGCAAAGTAAATCTTTTACTCTTATATGAATGAGCGTGCTTCGGTAGATCAGGCATACATGGATATCTGCAGGAAGAACTATTCAAGAAAAAGAAATGGTATGAATGTCATACTCAAATGTGAAAAGATTACAAAGACTCGTGGTATCTTTAGCTATTTGAGAATGTGATGGTCTTTTAGACAGGCTCTATTCTATTGAGCTTTGCAAAAAATTTGAGATGCACATAAAAGGGTACCCTTGGGAAAGCTTGTTTTCTCAAGGCTTTGCCAATCATTATTGACATAAAGAACTGTATAATGATATATTTCAATCAAATATTTATCAAGATTTGGTTTATTAACAATTTTTGCTTTCACAGTTGCTAAAACATAGAAATGATGTTATGTTAATACAGTGTATGCCAAATTGCTATGCAAGGATCATGAGTGTGGGTCATGAATGACGAGAGCTGGATCGTTCTCATTGCCAAGACTAACGTATCTGCTGGCGATGAGCTAACGTATATTCCCTATCCATTCTTGCATCTTGTGATGTATGCTTTCATTTGTCGTTTCAGCATGCATTTGAGTGAATCGTCATTTTAGTCCCTATGAATTTGTCAAGAAGGAATGGCCTAATATCAGGGATCATATTAGATTTCATGAATTTCAATGAACAAATGGCCTAATTATTTGTTACAACTTGAAAGACTAAATTGATGATTTACTCGCTTTTGTTTCATCAAATTCTTTTTTCGCAAGAAAATATCAAATTACTTTGTAACTATGTTTATAGTAACTGGCAGGTATGACTACTTGTTTGATCCTAATGAGCCAGATGAATTTAAAGTTCTTTGTTTGTGTAAAGCTCCAAACTGCAGAAAATTCATGAATTAGGATTATTCAGATCATGATGACAAGTATTGTTTCTCCATAAGGAGCACTAACCGGTTGCAGCATCAATGGGAACCTCACAGTTATACACAAGCTGTAATTTTAATTTTAATCAAAGAATAAGAAGAAAAAAAATATAGGAAAATAATAGCTGTGGCATAGTTATTCTTTTTGCCTTCAAATGCTTTCTTAGAGTTCAAGTCTTTGACATTCATCAAAGGCTATATTACATTGTATAGATTTTTAATAATGTTGTGAGTACAAAGTTTTCACCACCGTTTGACACTAATAATTTCTTTGTTGGAGAACATATGGAACACATAAGGTGTGTTCTCCTCTCCCCATCAATTTTTTTTTTCCAAATTCCTTCCCACATGAACCAATCCATTGTTGGTTGCCTATGTCGTTCTTATACGTAGAAGAGATTGAAATTGTGGTTTAATTAACGAAGGAGAAAACTTATATACAATATTATTATCTAAAAGGAACTTGTGTAATTTAGATAAATAATAGAATAAACTACACTTCTCTCCTTTAAGAGAAGCTTGAATTACATTCCCCTTCCATCTTATGTTAAAATATACACTCTCCTTCCTAGAAAAGTAAAACTTATACTCCCAACCCTTATAAGATGCTTGAATTACAACTCCTCCCTTAATAATTAAAAATGCACTACACTTTAATCTATTTTAACATAAATAAATATTTTTATGATATATACTAATTTTAAACTACCATTTAAGAAAAATAAATTCATTTCTATATAATTTAAATATCAATGATAATTAAATTTAAATATTTTGTTATTGATTTTATAATTTAGAGTATAAAATTAACTTTTAAATAGTCATGCTTTATTGTCTTTAGTGATTTTTCACATATTTTAATTTTCTTTTGGGTTGTTTCATATTTTAGTATAGGGTTTAAAACTCACGTTAATGAAATTGTGAATAAAAAATCTCGAAAAATACGTATTCAAATTTTGATTATATTAAAGTAGACCCACGATACTATTTTTTTTTTTAAAGTGTGTTAGATTTTTATTTTTTTTGCTAGATTATTTGAAATAAAAAAATATATGGAGTAAAATGTAAATTTTAACATAAGAGGGAAGAAGAATGTAATTCAAGCTTCTCTTAGGAGAGGGGAGTGAAAAAATTTCTAATATATTTTGAATATTGGGGGAGGAGAGTGTATATTTTAACATAAGAGGGGAGATGAGTGTAATTCAAGCATCTTTGACAGAAATTGAGTGTTTTTTGAGAAAAACATGTTATAAAAAGCGCAGTGAATCGTAGAATGATTAAAGTAATAATTGATAATATATGTACTATTTTTATGATGATAACATGTTTTGTACGTTTTTACAAAGTAAATTTGCAAAAAAAAAACTCAATAAAATCTCAATTTCTAGATGTTCTCTTTGTATTGTTAAAGTAGAAAGTTTACAAACAGAACATAACTAAGGGTTCGGTTCTTGTTGCTTTGGTCTTCATCGCATCGAACCATATCTCTGCCCTTCTTGCATAGTAGCCTCCCACTACCATATTTTCATAAGCAGCTTTCAATTCTCTGGTACAAATCCTGATTCTGTAATTTGGACCACCAATTTCCATTCCTGTTTTTGATACAAGAATACTCATGAATGAGAGCATCTTAGAACTCAGTCCAAGGTCAAATCTTTCAAACAAAGCGTCATCGCTATCAAGCTTCCCTTCTGTTATATCCTTAGATAGGAATGGAAGTTCATTATTCAAAAAACAATTAATGATGGAGGGTAGAAAGCCTCCTCGAATGCTAATTTGTACCAGTTTTCCTCCTCTCTGGACCTCGGACGCGGATCCGCGAAACTAACGAAGTCCAATTCATCAAGCTTAGCAACAATTGCTTTGGAAAATTTTGAAGGTGTGGTTGCTAAAACCTCAAGTAACTCATGACAGTGCGAGGTGATCACCGTTGGTAATTTTCAAATGTTAGCGGAAAGACAGACATTTAGTATCTATTAAAAATATTCAATTATAATTTTTCTCATATTTATTTAGAAAATATAAAAAATAAAATACTAAATTTAATTAATAAAATAGTAACAAACATTTGTTTGGTGTTCCTTACAAAACATTTGTTTGGTGTAGAGTTGAACATTTTAACGACTTCTAAGTTACTCGATTCTAAAGAAACAACTTGAATAAAACTTAAATTATAGTTAAAGTAATATAATTGCTCTCGTTTTTATTTTGATAATGTTAAAAACATTAATCTTAATTAATTATTTAGTCAAAAATATGTGTTATGTGTATGACTTTTATAATAAATTAAAACTATCGTATTATAATTATTCTTATGTTTTTTTTTTCTTTTTTAAGTTACCATGATATTGGTGATAGCCAACATTTAATTACCTTGGTATGAAATAAATATAAAAAATGAAATAGTTAATTACTCATTTGAGGTTCAAGTTATATCATAATATCTCATTGTTCAAGTTACAACAACAAGATTAGAAAAATGAAGTCTGTGATTACCTTCAATTCTTGTTTGACTTGTATATAATGTTCAAAATAAGACTGCATACATGGTATTGGCTACCACGGGAGTATGTATTGTTAACGGTGGAATGAAAGTTATGTGATTTTGATGTCTTTCTAAAATGCTAAAGTGAATTTCTAGCTGTATTCAACAAGAAAATGTCATTATATTAGAATTATAAGAAGAGCAGTGATATATATAACAACAATCAATGTCAGGAAAATACTAACTATATGTTTCTTTAATCGAGTGTCAAGAGTTGTATTGTATTGGATTCGACATTTTGGAATGAGATTCTCCTCTTTATAATTTTTCTCATTTTTATTTAGAAAATAAGAAATAAAATACTAAATTAAATTAATTTATTTGTGACAAACATTTGTTTAGTGTAGAATTGAACATTTCAACGACTTCTTAAACTACTTGTTTCTAAATAAACAACTTGAATAAAACTTAAACCTAATTTTTTTTTTTTTATAGCTAGTGTAATATAATTGTTCTCATTTTTATTTTGACGATATTAAAAACCTTAATTTTAATTATATTTAGTCACAAACATGTGTCTCGTGTGTGACATTTATAATTAATTATAATTATTCTTATGTTTTTTTGGGTTACCATGATAATAGTATGAAGTTTCTACCGCCTATTAGCAGCGACTAATCTACATTGAAGAATCTGTGGGACACATAAGGTGTTGTGAATTCGGACTCAAAATCACACCAATACAAACTATGATGTGTGGAGCAAAGGAAAGTAGTAACCAATATCAAAGTAAACACAAGCAATAACAACAATAACAACACCAAGATCTAATCTGGGAATCAAAGTGAAAAGCTCAAAACCACAAGCAAAAGATAAAGAGAGAAGAGAGAAACAAACACACCAAAGATTGTTGACCCAGTTCGGTCCAACTTGACCTACTCTGGGGGAGAGATAGATCTCTCCAATCCACTATCAATGAGTTCTTACAAAGGGATACAAATGGGTTACAAGAAATTAGCTTAAACAAGCTCACAAAGAACAACCCTAATTTCTATCCATTTTCCCAATCTCACAAATGAACAAGACACTCAATGATTTTCACGCACCCAAGGTGTTTACAATGTTTCCCAACCCAAGAGAACTTTAATCAAAGACCCTCAACCCTAAAGTTACCTCCTTTGATTTCCCAAGTTTTTATCTTTTGAAGTTCTCTCTCATCTTCCTTCAAAAATGAGCTGAAACACTTAAATAGTACACAGTGACAGACAAAATCGCGCCGCGCCACGGTTGAAGCGTACGACCCAAGGTACGACAACCTTATCCACAAATCGTGTCACGCCTGCACAGAATCGCGCCACGATTTGCTTTAGCAGAAACCATCCATTCTGCCAGCAAAATCGCGCCACGATTTTCAGCTTTCACAACATCAAAATTTGAAGACAATTTCAACACAAGGTATGTTCTTTCATGTGCATTTTTTTAAGGGTAATTGAAATGTGGGACTTAAGGTTTTTGTGGTGGATTTGCAACAACATTAGACTCTCGCGCCTCAGTATAGTTCTTAAACTGACTATCCCTGTTACAAATATGTTCAATCTTTATGCTGATACAGTTCAGATTATAAAATAGTTTTCCTTGAATTCTTGACACAAAAGGGGTCTATATGGAGTGTTCGGATTTTAAAATTCAAAGATAAAAAAAAACAAAAACACACATATTATATTGAGTTTTTGGATTTTAAAATCTGAACTACATATTGTGTTTGGATTGTATAATCTGAATACGTGAAAAACTCATTTTCCACCCAAAAACAAGGAGAGCAGTTCGGATTCCATAATCCAAAAATCTCTTAGGATATTTTTGTACAAAAAAATAGAGTGCGTAAGAATATGTCATAGGATGAGAAAAGTAAAGGCTTATTATTAAGTTTAGTATTGGAATGGGAGAGAAGGTTTTCCTAATGTTTTACAAAGAGTACTATGAGTCTATTTTGGTCCATTGGTCCCCTAATTAATTTGCAGTTTTCATTTTGGTCTCATAACTAATAAAACTCACGTTTCAGTTTCTCAAGTAAATGAATTCATGTCCGTTAACTTTCACGTTTCAGTTCCTCAAGTAAATGAATTCATGTCCGTTAACTTTAACTTCAAATATTTATGATGAACCAACATTATAGATTGTCCATCATAGACCTATAAATTTTTCAATTTTAACCCTTTGATCTTTTTTTTAAGAGAGAGGACTCTTGGATCATGCAAGTCCACCATCGACACTTAATTTTTTTCCTTCCATTTCCTCATCTTCTTCCCCCAACTTCTTCATCATCTTCATATTATCTTCACTTCACATGACAAAAAACTTGGTTTCATGCGTGAACACTTCAAACAACGAAGACCAAGTCACTGAAAACTTCAAACAATTACTACAAGACAAGAAGACCCATTCTCCTTAACCGATTGAGTTTTATTTATTTTTTCTGAATTGTGAGAAAACATACCCAAAAAAGGCCTTCAATAGAACTTCCATTAACAACCCTTTTTTCATCTTCGGATTTTTTTTTTTTATGAATGATGTTGAAGATTATATGAAGATGATGAAGTTGAGGGAAGAAGATAAATGATATTTGTACAATCATTTTGTTACAATTTTTGTACAACTTTCTCTCTCATACACATATTATTTTTTTATTCTCTTTCTTTCTTTTTCTCTCTCTATTATTATTGACCAATGAGAAGAGAAAATAACAAGATTGTCCCAAAAGTTGTACCAAAAGAGTTGTTCAAATAACACTACTCGGAAATAAAGTGAAAAAATGGAAGAAAAAAAATTAAATGTTGATGGGTTCATTGGAAGATACAATAGACATGCATGATCCAACAATCCCCTCTCTTAAAAATCAAAATGTTATCATGTTAATCCACCATAGACATTTGAAGTTAAAGTTAATGGACATGGATTTATTTACTTGAGGGACTGAAACATGGATTTTATTAGTTATGAGACCAAAATGAAAACTGAAAATTAATTAGAGGACCAATAGACCAAATGATCCTAAATTTATCTATTGTAAACAGCTTATGACAATGCTCATAAGTTGTTTTTAGCTCATTTTCATTAGTTTTCTTAAATAGCTTATAAAAATAACTTATAGCTTATACAAAAACAATTTAGTTTTATTTTATCTTTCACTATAAAAATAGCTTACACATAAGTGTTTATCATAACTCTTGTTATAAGCTGCAAATAAGTTGTTTATCCAATCAGTAGCTAAAATTGATTTATCAAGAAAAATGAAAATAGTATTGAGAAACAATAACACGAAACAAACCTTAATCAAGTGCCGAAAATAAGACTAATAATTTTTCTCGATAACAAAATCTATTAGTGTTTGGTGCTGAATAAGTTATTACTATTACATGTAATGAGGTATTCTATGACTCAAGTATTTGTATTGAAACTGTTTTATTCATCTTTTTTGCTAGATTTGGCATCACTCTCTTCTCCAGATGGTTCAATCTTTTCGCTAGATTTGGCGGCATCACTCTCTTCTTCAGATGATTTGGCCGTCTTCGACTCATCGAACTCCAATAACTAAATTGAAACAAGGAAAAACTTAGCTTAACCAAATCAAATCTTAACATTTATATTAAAAGAACTAAAAAAAATTGGACCATGTCTCCAAACCGATATCATCGGTCTTTAAAACTTCATTCTATGTTTGAAAGTCTTAAAATCAAAATAAAAGCATAGAAGTTAGTTATCAATGACATAGAACATTTGTAAAGCGAAGAAATTTTAACTAAGGATCATTCAAAGTAGTTTACCAAACTTAAGAATGAACAATTCAAATTTCTTTCATGGATAGAGTGTAAAAACTCATATACACACTTCTTTTAGCAGTGTCAAATAGTATGGTATAATATCAATGAACAATTGTGCACTATCAATATCAATGAACAATTGTACACAAACAACTACGAAAGCTTTTTCCACCAAGTAGAGTCAGCAAGATAGATCAAAAGTTGCATAATAATTGTAATGAATTAAAACTAAATGCGGATCATTTAACTCTATCTCTTGCTTCTAACAATTAGACTATTCTTTGTGTGATTAACCCTTCTTACCCATCATTCAACATATATCTTCCCTTGCATGCCCAAACCTCATAATCCGAGGCTCTACCATTTGGGAACTACCTGAACTTCCCATTTGGTGACTGTATTCTTAATCATATTTATCTTGAGTAACTACTACTTAGCAATATTAACATTCTCATCTCCTCTCTTGTTTGAAAAATTGTTAGATGGTTTTATTGCAAGTAAAAAACTGTGACACGTTTGTACTGACAGTTCAAAGAAATGGTAGCTCATATTTGTGTGCATGGTTACAACAGAAAACTAACATGTTATATTTCAGGGGCGCGCAAATGAGATGCAAAAAAAGAAAATAGACTAACATTATTCGAGAAAAATAGAAAAGGAAAAAATGAGGAAGTGAAAAAAACCTGTTTGACATCACCGTTCCAGATACAGTGAGCAGCCAAAAATCCAATAACAGCAGGTACAATATATAAAAGAGCAGGCTGAAAACAAGGAAGGATAAAAAGAAAAGTAAAAATGTTAATAGAGAAGATTGATCAACAAAACTCCATGACATGTTCACATACTCTACTAGTCTGACTTGTTGGTAGTGAGTTTAACAATACTACTGTTACAACCTCCTTTCATGAAAAGCATATCAATAGAAGAAAAAAGAATGAAATTACAGAACCAGTTACCTGGGCAGCTTGAAACCAGTTCATCACAAATATTGTGAGGCCAATGCCGAAAGTGTATCCTAAAAATGCACTCTTAAAATATTGGGGTTGCTTTCCTCTAGAAACATCAAAACGCAAGGCTAATGCTACAAAGATTCCTGAAGGGAAAAACATTTGTCGTCAAAATAAATAGAAGGGACACCAAATTATTAAACGGATGTTATTATTTTCCTTCCAATGCCATACATGGAAATGGATCATATATCAACTGACAACAATCATGTACATTTCCAATTTCTTATTTAACAAATGTCTTTCATCATATACATATTCTGATATCTTCTGAAACATTAAATTAAAATCTTCAAAAAACTTGGTAAATCTATGGGGAAGAATAGTTTCTCCATATAATTTGAATTTATAGCCTAATGGCTAAACTTGACTCATCACACTATCAAAAACATATGCTCCATATATCTTTGCAGAGATTGAAGTGCCAACCATTTCAATTAGAAACAGAGGTTTATAGACATAATACCAGCATGGCTACAGAGAACCACATTGAAGAGATAAAAAATATCCGTTTCATTCCATCCCAATTCCTCCGAAATTTCCTACTGTTGCCTATCAGAATACGATAAAAAATATCTACTAGGTACTAAATTTTAACATTACAGCTCAAAAAACAGTTGCCACATGTACAAGAAAACACATCAACGTAAAAGATTCCAGCCTACCAGGGATAACAATATCACCAAGTCCAAGCATCGAAAATGGCCTTTTAGAATCTGCTGTGGGGAACAAGAGCTGAAAAATGATTGAACTAATTAATAATAATGGTATAACATAATTTCAAAGTTCATATCAAGATGAAAAAAACAGAGGTCATTTCAATAAGCAAGGATCTTAACCTTTATTGGAGCATCAAATGATTTTGCAACGCTAACCATCACCGGCGTGAAGAAAACCCAGAAAATGTCGTAAAAAAAGAGTCCAACCTACAAACACAAAAATGAAAAGATTCAAAAATCATATTTACAAACTATTAATGAACAATGCAATAGAAATAGAAATATGTAGTAATCTGGTTTACAACCACAGCCTAACTCCTTTTGCAAGATAAAACATGGATTGGAACGGACAGATAAAATAGCAAACTGATAAACTGAGACAGAGGAACTTTTATCCATAACAAATGTGTGAAATATAATTGAATGAATGAGACCATTCAGAACAGCTTGGTTCATTTGCGGCGAGAGGATGTGTGATTTAGAAACCAAGATGCTAATAAATATGTAACTACAATTAAAGAAAAAAGGATTTTAGCACCATAAACCATTGTTAAAGAGAATAAATACTTACCAACAGAATAGCACCAGTCTTGAAAGACCCAAGAGAGAGCATTTCAATTCCCTGTAAATATTAAACATAGAATCATTGTGGTCATTTGACTGCTAATAATTTGAATGTGAATTTTATTTTGCAGAAACAGCCATAAAACATCACCTCTTCTGGCGATCCCATGCAAATTCCCTTACGAATATGGAAACTATTACTTAGCACATCTTATAGCTCATATTATACACAATTCAGTAGATGGTATCCAAAAAATACCAACCGCATTTAAAAAGGCATCTTTTAAAACCAATAAAGTGGAATTCAAACAATTATACATGGGTAAAAGCTTAAGCATCAAACCTGAATACAGAAAGCAAGACCCAGTATATTATTTGCCAGCCAATGCTTCTTTAAAGCATACCATCCGCAAAAAAAGGTTCCAGGGATTGCAGCGATGATCTGTGACTTTGTAAACTCAATCTCCAAAGCTGTGTAAGAAAGGTGTAATGAAAAATATCATTCTGCATGATAGAAGCAAGTTATCGACAACTAGATCAAATGCAAACATACATGCTTTGAGACAACGAGATGATCACATCGTGATAAAAAAAAAAGTTCATTGACAGCAACGATAATCAAGCTTTAAACGTTTGATAAGTAAAGGAAGAAAATAAACAATTGAAACTCAACAGTCATAAGACCACATCTTGCCAACATGTCTAGGAAACAGAAGTCTAGAAAAATGTGATGTTATTGCAGAATTATCTTTTCTCTACACCAATTACCATGCCTTTACAAAAAGAAAAATCATATTCCTTAGATCATATTGGTCTAAGAAATTTTTTCCCTTAATAAAGTCAGTAACTAATCCAGAAAAGAAGTGTATATTTCAGATATGACCAAATTCACTGAATGCTACTAACTAATAAACTCTCTTATGCCCGATAAGAGTATTAACATTATTGGCTTTTAACGAATTTAGCCAAAAAAAAATATCACGTATCTGGTAGGTACTTCATACAAGCAATTTCATACTTGTAAAACTCAACAGAAATATAAGCCACAGACTGTCATCATTGACAATCAGATATGAGGAATCATATAACTTCTGATACCACAGTTTAGAGATACATCATTATTCATTCACGGCAAGAGTGCGGACAAATAAAGTGGCAAGCACGTGACATACAACGAAAATATGGAAAGTGCCAGACTATGAGATCATCATTCCAAGGCTTTGGCAAAAATCGTTTGATATATGGTAGTAATGTTGCCCTGTACAAAGAGAGAGAACAAAGGTGTCATAAAAATTTCCTTAAAAAGTACTGTCAAGAAAAAGGAAAAGAGTGGGTCGTAGAAAAGAACATACGATAAGGCAACGATCCCCAGTACAAAGAAGTAGAGTGTCAAGACAGTGTTGACCAAGTCCTTAGATAGAAACTTGAAGAGCAAGAAAAGTGATAATAACATTGCACTCCCAACAAAGGGAAAACGCATGGCATGTTCGTTGGACATTGTCTCCTGCATTATTGCCACACAACTCGCATATGTCAGATCATGATTCATGAGACTTGAAAATAGCTACATCGTAGAAGAAATCGAGTATAAAAAATACTACTTACAGAAGGAGGAGTTGGTTTGACGGAACGATAGCATCCCACAAACACAGTGATGCAAGCAGTCAAGATAACATTTAGATTTGGATTTATCTTCACAACAAGAGGTGCTAAGGTTAAAGCTGCGAGAGAAGATACAAATGGTTGATGACAAAATATCTACCAGCAAAAAAAAAGGCCCGACTTTGCCTTAATGATACAGTAAAATTAGAAACAAAGAACTTGAAACTACAAACATCACTTGTTTATAACTTCATTCATCAAAAACCAAACAACAGTGCAACCGTCTAAATGTCAGGCCCTACTAATGCAGCGTCTAAAAAAGGTTATTTAGACTTATCCTATAGCATAAGCGCTTCTGTAAATAAATGGTTATAAGAACTTTCAAAATTGCTTATACTAAACAAATTATTTTTAAAGCTCTCCAAAATAGTTTATCCAGTTTCCTCTTCATTTGTAAAAACCAACTTGCACTTAGTGAATAATTAATAAAATCTTAATTGAACCATTCATCCAAACACTCCCTAAACCCTCTAAGGCTATACCACAATCACTTTTCCACTCATTCAAGCCCATAGCTTAGCACATCAACACTCAAGGCCCCCCTTATTCTGAACAGTATCATGCTATAAAGCACTGACAAAGACATCAAACGCGACACGACACTGACAATGACACATTGACACTAGAAATAATTTAAGAAAATAAGAGTGATTTAATGTAACCACGTGTCACGTGTTGGGCACGGAACACACACATCTAATCTACATAGTACTGTCACTAGAGAACATAAACAGCAACTACATTGTACTAAAACAACTCAAAAACATTTTCACTTCAGTAACATTAAGCATACATTAACACCACAAATTAACACACACCCACGTAATAAAATTACCCCCAATTGAAGAAAAACAATAACATAAAAAAGTACCAAAAATAATCATAAAAATACAAAATTTACACAATAAAAACACACTAAACAATAATTTTAAAAAAAAAAAAAAAAAACTAACCTGCCAAAGCCAAATTCGCAATCCTCTCAACGTTTTTCATCTTGATTCACCCTGCAATCACAAATAACAACACATATTCAATAAACCCAAATATAACGTTGATTATTTAACCCCAAAAAAATAAAAAATAAACAATTTTTGATCAATTTTATGAAACCACCTTTTCGCAAAACAAAAATGCCCAAATGTTTGTTGCAGATCGGAGAAGACAAGGTAGAATTTGGGATGATTTTTGAAAGAATTTAAAGGGTAAGGGTTTTAAGATGAAAAATAAATTCAGAATTTTTTTATATTTTATATTTTATTTGTTTATTGTTTGTAATTTTTAAGCCCGCGGTTACGACGAAAAGATGAATCACCCACGTGGTTTGAGGCGTTTCGACCAATCACAAATTTTCTTATTTCCACATCAGATTTTTTAAATATTGAACCAAAATACGTACATACCTTGTAAATACATCTTTTTCTTACATAAGTTCATATTAATTTTTGGTCAAATTTCATTAAAAATAATAACTTTAGTCAAATTCTATAAAAAGAAAAGAAAAAGATTTGGTCAAAAACAATCTCATAATACTTGATGTTTTAAGGTATGTTTATATTTTCTTTCAAAAAAAAAAGGAATGTTTGTATTTGTTTTAAGGAATATTTAGAGGTAATAGCCTAATAATTTAAAGTTCAGCAAAGAGTTTTTTTTTTTTTTTGGAATAAAAATTTCAACCAAGAGCTAAGTAGTAGAAAATTGTTTCACATAAAAATTAAGTTCGGGTTCTTCTAAACAATTCGTTCTTAAAGTTCATTAACCATATTAATTCAATTCCATGCTCTTAATACTTTTTGAAGTCTGATTAGTTTAATACGAATATGAAAAATTTAAATGGAAAAATAATATAAGAAACTTCATAGAAGGTTGTCTATTCCAAAATTGTTCAAAGTCAAGCACGTTCAACTGTTGAGTTCTTATGTGACGATCTATCAAAAAGAACATGCATCTTGTTGGAATGGATAGTACCAAACAATTCTTACACGACTTCCTTCAATCATGCAGACACATACCTACACGATCTCATGATCCCTCTCATTTCAATTTGGTTTTAGTTTATCTAAAAACTGTCAGAAGCCACTCATTATCATGCCTTGTACATCAACGATCATTCCACATCCTTGTCAGGCATCATTACACTATTTATTGTATATTTTATTTAAAATTTATTTATATTATGAATCACAACAATAAGGCAATGGTCAATATATAAATATTGTATATTTTATTCAAAATTTATATATATTATGAATCACAACAATAAGGCAATGTATAAATTAAGAGAAAATGTCACAAAAAAAGTGGGCAAGATGCACAAGCAGCACTCTTGTGTGCAAGGTTGATTTTTATCAAAATGTAAAGTGAGGAAAGTTAATTAAAAATGTGGATAATTTTTTTAATAAGTCAAAATGGAATGATATCGAAACAAAAAGTCTATCAACAAAAGATGTGTATAAACTTAAAAGAAAGTTACAAAGTTGATAATAAACCGCAAACAAAGAAAAAAAGCAGACAACTACTTAACAACAATTATGCATTAAAAAAGATTATGCCTCTAAAACGTGTAGTTCAAATGGAACATAATATAAGTCAATTTCAACCATCAAAATATTTGAAGCTTATTCTTTTAAACTAATGAATAAATATATCCTCCTTATGCTGAAAGATGTGCCTCTTTTTCACTTTCCAAATAACTCAGCAAACAACTGAAAGCTAAATTATGTTAAACGTCAATTGAGCATGTTTTGAAAAACCGCCTAAACTACCAAACTGAAAAAGATGATCCATTAAAGCCTCCTGAGTCGCCGTTGAGAATCCTATCCAACGAGAAACCACCGACCAAATCTACCATAAAAGTCACAAGTAATAGACAAATGGTTTATGTCCCCATTCATGCCACATCCACCCATACAATTTTGGGCATTGGGCTGGAGGTAAGACACGACGCCACAATAGTTTATTGTCCATTAAATGGTTGTAATTATTAAACTCGGTACCTACTTCTTCCATCAACCTGTAATATGCGTTGCTCATCGTATAACACTGAGTAGGGTGCAACTTCCACACCCATCTATCTTTTTGTAAAAAAATTGAATTTAAAAGTTCAGCCCACTCCCTCACCTCCAACCCCCAAGCAAAAAGTCCCGCCTCCACTTCAACGCCTTCCCGTTCTAACCCCAACTCATAGCATTCATATCAATTACGATAACTAATTTGTTTTCCGCTTGCTCATATAATCTACTGAACCTAACAAAAAATGATACTACATTCAACCATGGATTCTTCCAAAACATAATGAAATACCCATGATCCATCACACGACCAATATTGTCAACATAGTGAATAGTTGTTTTATTACGAGACAATTAGCAAGATTCAATAAAGAAATTTGCCAGGTTGAATTAAAACATCAATTCTAACCATTCCAAACCAAGGTGAGAAAAAGGCCGCAACAAAAAGGTATATTCGCCGTTTAGAGTGAAAAATGATCACAACGAAAAACTTTTACGGTCACGACAAAACACCGTTATTGTTGCAACAAAAAGTAGTTAAATTTACACCGCACGACCACAATTCGTAAGACAAAAAGTAGGAGTAAACCACCAATTTCGTCTATGTCTTTGTAAGTCACTCTCAAATTAGACTCTTAGGGTGCGTTTGATTTGCTAAAAAATGAAGGACAGGACAGAACAACTCTAGTTGTCCAGTGTTTGATTTGTAAAACTGTTTCAGGTACAGGACAAACTAGAGGCAAGGGACAGGACAAAAACTCATATTTTTGTCCCTCACCAAACCACAGCACAACTTTTTGTCCCACGTACAAGTTGTCTAAAATACCAAAATAGCATTTTGTCCCTCAAAAATCGTATAAAACAAAAAATTACTCAATGCCATAAAAAATTTGTCCTGTGCTGTTCTGCCTTGTGTTGTACTGTTCTATCTTGTACTGTTCTGTCCAGTACTTGCTGTTTTGCAAACCAAACACACCCTTACTCTATTAATATTTCAAAATAGTCCTTGTCTTTGTCAAATGTTTCTCAATTGGATCTTTGTCTCTATGTTTTTGTCACATGATGAGACACTTAATTGAGAAACTTCTGACAAAGACAAATATTATTTTGAAATATTATCAAAAGTTTCTCAATTAAATATTTGTCTCCATGTTGTTTTTGTCACACGAAGAGAGATTTAATAGAAAAACTTTTGATAAAAATAAAGACTATTTTAAAATACGAGTTAAATATGTTTTGGTCCCTATAAATATATCAACTTTTCGTTTTAGTCCCTCTAAAATATTTTAACTTTTAGTCCCCCAAAAGTTTTTCATCTTTATTTTTGGTCCCTACTTTAAGATAAACTCATGTAGAATTCATATTTTTAGATAAAATTTTGCATAAAAGTTTATAATATTATAAGAATCTCAATTTTTTTTTAATAAAATATGAATTTTTATATTTTTGGCGGTTAAAAATTCATATTTAATTTATGTTTTCCATCGCATAAAAGAATCTTGAATTTTGTTCTTGCATAAGCGTAAAACACTCCAACATTGCATTTGCATCTCCTGATTTCAAAGTCAAACGACGATCCTTATCTAAAAGATTTATAATATCTTTTTCCGAGCAACCAACTTTCTCATACCCTCCGTGTTGTTTCGCAAGTGTGGCAAAAATTTTGCTTGGTCTCACACCAATATGTTGCAAAGTTTCAATACATTGCTTTTGAGCTTGATTGATTCTTCTATGGCAAAGAAAATAATGCGCATATGCTGGAAAAAGATCATGATTGTGATCTTTGATGAAGTCATGGATCACCCATCTGTCACTTTTGATATGTAAGGCAGCCCCACATTCCACCTTCAAACAAGGACGTGGATTTTGTGTCGTTGATTCTCGTTTTTTTACCATGTCTCGGGCAAGCATATTTCACATCAATAAATTGTTTAAAAATTTTCAAACGACGACTACTTTTAGTGCATACACCTAATCCAACACATTTAGCATATCGAGCATAGAAAGAATAAGCATCTTCTTGTGACTCAAATTCCATTCCAATGTAAGGTTCTTCATAGTTCTTAACCTCTAAATCAGCAACATATGATTCACTGTTGACAGGCTCATTGGCAACACACTCTTCATTTTCATCGATAGGTTCTATTAGTTTGTAATATATGTATAAAAGAAGTAACAGTTAATTGATCATTACACACCCAAAAAAAAAAAAAAATTAAATAGGATGTTCTGATACCACTCTAGAAAATTAGATGTTTGATACTACAAAAGACAATTTTTTCTCAAGACACAAATTTTGGTGGTTTACTCCAAAAAGGCAAAAAGTAGTTAACATTCCAAACCGCGAGCGAAATCCTATACTGTTCTGTTCTAAGTAGACAGACACTAGAAAGTAATCGAAAAGCGTAACGCTTCTTTTTCAACCTCACATTGATTCATTCATTCATTCCCAATAAAAAAAACGAAGAATGGCACAAGTTGCAGTTGCAACCTTCAAATTCAACAACTCATTTTACAAACCCATTCACCATTTTCGCACCCCCTCTTTCTCCTCTGTACCTCCCACCTTCAGCATCAAAAACTTTCCCAATATCACATACCCATGTCTTTCTCATCATTCCCTCTTCAACCTTCCTTCACCTTCTCTCACTCTATGCAACAACAACAACAACAAGTCTGGTATGTTACTCCTTTGTGTTGGTTGAGGCATTTTCTCGAACACCTTGCTTGCGTGTTGTGCAAGACTCAAAAAAATAACTTTAGTCGTTTATTTGATATCTGATTATTATTTTGGATTGTTTGTTTGGTTGGCTAGATATGATATCGCAGTTGGAAGTGGCGAAACCGGAGCTGAACAAGAGGGAACCGGTGAAACGAGTTAATGGGATATTCTGGATCATACTTCTTAACATTGGTATATTCGTTGCCGACCATTTCTTTCAGGTACATTGCATATACACGACCTTGTTTCATTATTCAGCCTAGTAAATAACATTTGATATTTGTTCATGCTTGTTTATGGGATTTTTCCTGTTTACATATGCCACACCACATATGTATAATTATAATTTGAGTGAATTGTCTTATTACCTTTGAAATTGTAGGGGTTGGATTATTTAATCTTTGAAATTAACGAAATTGCATGAAATTAAAAATCCTCGATTGATTTGTCAGTTAATGAAATTAAAAATCCTTGATTGCATTAGTCCGTTTACAACAATTTCAGACACAGCTGACCTAAAAGGACTAATGTGATCAAGGATTTTCAATTATGGTTTATTTTAGAATTTTGTTAACTCCAAGAACTATATCGTTCAGTTCTTATAATTTTAGGGACTCAAGTTGTCATTCACTGTTATTCAGTACCGACGCTTCTAATTGAATGCATGTCTGACATCGATATGACACAGACACATGGTTAATTTCAATCAATTCCATTTTTTTGTATTATTACCGGTGTATACGTTTCAATGTCTTGTCTAGTGTCTGTGTTTGTATTAGTGCTTCCTAGTTTAGACCATCCAAGTAACCCTAATTCTTCTAGACTCACTTTTGAACTATGATAATTGCCTACAAAATTCAATTATTTCAAAATCAATACATGGAAGTCTAAATCAAGCTAACCCTAGTATGAACTCAGAAATGCTTTTGTTCCCATTTCTGGATTTCTTTATGATGAATGGTTTTCCGTCATTTCTTCTATAGGTTGGTGGCATCAAGGCATTGTACTTATTTCACAGCAGGCCTGATTGGTTCCAGTTTCTCACAGCAACATTTTGTCATGCTAATTGGTGAGTTCACTCTTCTTTCATTTCAATTTTATGTGATTGTGTTTGTTATATCGTGTTTTTATTTATTTAAGAATTTGCATTCCACGGGAACAAGATCGCATGCTTTTATCCATTTTCTATTTCTGGGTTTGTGAACTATTTTCTCATTGTCTCAATCTATAATCTGACTAATGCTCTAACTTGTACAGGAAACATCTTTCTAGCAACCTTTTCTTCTTATACATATTTGGTAAGGCTGTGATACGGTCACTCTTCTTTCTGGGATGTGACTTGTCATCAGATTGAAGCATGAACGTTTGTTATTTCGTTGCTTTCGCAACAGGAAAGCTTGTTGAAGAAGAGGGAGGAAGCTTTGCTTTGTGGCTTTCTTACATTCTTACTGGTGTTGGAGCAAACCTTGTTTCCTGGCTGATTTTACCGAGAAACACTGTCTCAGTTGGAGCTTCTGGTGCTGTTTTTGGGTTATTTACTATCAGCGTCCTTGTAAAGGTACATGGAATTGTATTCAGAAAATTTATTGTTCTTTTGTTTCCAGTTTGTTTTTCCAAGTTCTTACACTTTGGTTGAACTTGATCTAGATGTCATGGGATTGGAGGAAGATCCTTGAAGTGCTTATATTGGGTCAGTTTGTTGTAGAGAAGGTGAGCATAAGCAACACTTTTTTTTCTTTTCTCTTTTTTCCGTTTTGCTCTGTAAAACAACTCTAAATGATTGCAGAACTTTGCAAAAGTTACTATAATGAAAATATCATGATTTGCATCTCTTAAAGATATATATTGAAATTCTGATCCTGTAAATTTCACGAGTGTGCTTTGGCTGTAAAAGTGTAATTATAATTATTTTTTATAATCTTGCAGTCATAATCATTGAATTAAAACTCAATGATTGAGACTGCGATAAAATACATGCAGGTGTATAACAAACTACAAAACAGTTAGAACTTTGAGCTTAACTGTTGATTTTTTCAGTTAATGGTCATAAGTTATAACTTTGCACACAAATTAACCTCTAAAGTGCACCCTTCACATGTGTCAAATATGTAACATTATGTTTTTTGTTTTTGTATGTTTGTCTAGTATCATGACGTGTCTTGCTTGACTCATGCTGCGAATGGCTTGCAATATATCTCTTTCATTTTTATACTGATCACTTAATCTAATGATTTACTTGTTTGAAGAGATAAAAAAGCTCATGTTTCGGTCTTGTTATTTGGGGGGTATGCTTGAACAACTAGGAGCATCAGAGTGTCATTTATAATTGATCTGTTATTTGCGAGTGTAATAGGTCATGGAAGCAGCTCAAGCTTCAACATCTTTACCAGGAACCTTTCGTGGAGGCTACGCATTGCAAAATGTCAACCATATTGCACACCTTTCTGGTGCTCTTGTTGGTGTGCTCTTGGTTTGGCTTCTTAGCAAAGTTCCTTCTGATTCTTCAGACCGATAATCCACTCTGAAATGGATAAATGATCGCAACTATTTACGGAAGAGAATGATGCTGCTTATATAAATTTTATACCATGTAATTGTATATTTAACAACGAGATGTAATCATCTGAGATGAGGTTCATTTGTGCAACTACATGTAAATGTAGATGTAATATTTTGTAGAAATAGCATTTACTCATCCCAACCAACATACAGGTAGATAATGTGGTCCATTTGACAAAAGTTTCATATCCGAGTGTTGTTTATGGAAAAACATTAGTCGGATGATTTCAACCTCTTAAATGAATTTTGCATCTCAAGATTAGTCATCTCGCTTTTAGCAGGAAATCTTCTGGGGCAAGTTCTCTGATCCGGGGCAATTTCAAAGAGCAAATTGTGTCTTAATCAATTATAAAAGCAACAATAATTTGATTGATATAATTCATATGCTTTAACTTATCTATTGTGATTATATCTTTTGTACTTATCACCACTGGAAAAGTACAACCGGCTTATTATTTGAATACTCATCTCTATCCTGGGTTTTCAGATGTCAAGAAGTTGAACCCCAAGGGGGATGCGATTCTATTTTTGCAAGTTCAAGTTTTTAGTAGTTTCCTTAGAGTGATGTACATGTAATTTATAAATGCTCAATAAACTTAGAGACTTTCTTTACCTTGAACTGTGTCATCCCTTTTTTATACAAGATACAAATTTCAACAATTTATGAAAATAGTTCTGCGGATAGATCATAATCAAATAAAATTAAGGTCTGTCTATTTGATTGGAAAAGAACTTAGGAAAATAATTATTATTTTAAACTTTAGTTGATTGGTTCAATTTTTAGAGAGGAGAATTATAAAGTGACCTTAAACATCAAATTGTAAGAAAAGTCAATTTACACTTTTCCTCCATTGAACAAAATACAACATTGTGGCTTCTCTTCCTCCTACTTGAACCAAACACAACATTCATAAGATTGATCTCCTTTCCTCATGTGTTATCAATGGCGGACGACAGAATGTACCATTGTGGCCTATGGCGACCCCATGCCAGGACCCCTTTTACAAATTGCCCGAGGCGGTTGGCCAAAAACATGCAACACCATGGCCAGCATTTAACAACTTTATTCTACTCCCTCGATTAAAATATCTCGCCTCCCCCATTGGTTGAACCAAACATACCATAATGTTACCGAAAAGAGTAACATTTTTCATTTCACAATTATGTATTCTATGGTTAATAGCTAAGAAACTTAAAAGGAAGATGGCTTAATGGAATATTATGCACTATGTAGAAAAAGTTTCATTCTATGTTTTTCACCTAAATATTTAAGCTATATATAGAATCAGAAGGAATGGATGGCCAAGGGAGGTGAATCTTGATTCATCCAACAAAGAATAAAGTTAAAACCAATCTCAGTAGTTAATGGATTTTAGTATATCCATGTTTTATTCAAGTAATTTCTTGGTTAGCGAGGAAAGAAAAACAGTAACGTAACAACTAGAGATATTAAAAGTTGCAAAGAATAGAATACAAGTCCTTTCCCTTTTTTATTACACGAAAATGTAAGGAGTAATAAGGTGAACAAAAAATTAAAAGTTTTTGTTGGTTACTCCAAAAGTGATTCCACACTTCACCTCTCAAACCCTTTTAGTTTAAGAATACTGGTGTGCAGGAATTTGTAAGTTGGTATGTACCACGCTGACCTTGAAACCGTTTATGACACATGACGGAAAATCCTTCAACAAATCTACAGGTACGAGAATGACACTTGAATTTTGTCGAGATCAATGTAGTCACCAAATCAGCATCTCTTGGGAGCCTACTATTTCTTCTAGCTCCCAAAGCTGTGCCTTTTTTATCAGTGGAACCTACAGATGATGGGAGGCACTGTAAGAGACTGCTTAAAGGAGCAATATGTGGCTTTTGGTAAATTCTCTCAGAGGTTGTAGCTACGTTTCCATCTTCATCTATTGAATTGATCCTTTGTTTGGCTCTTGAAATACTCCGTAATCTAATAGCTTCTTCTGTTAATCCAGCAAAGCGCCAAGCTTTTGAAACAAGCAAGAATGTGGACTTCTTAGGGTGAACATGAAACTCTTCCATTAATTGGAGTATTTCTTCTGATTTCCATGGCTGATCTGCTTTTGCATATCCCCAAATAAGGGCCTCAAAAGTCCTCAAATTTGGAGAAACCCCTAATTCGCACATCTTGTCAAAGATCTTGATAGCATTGTCCATTCTGCCAGAACTGCCCCATCCACTTATGACATTTGTAAATGTAACAACATTTGGACGGACACCGGACTCAATCATGTCGCCTAGCAGTTCTTCGGCTTTCTCTGTTTCCATTGATCTCACATAACCTTTAACAAGAATACTATAAGCATGCACATCTGGCTTTACACCAGATTGCAACATGTTGTCGAAAATTTGCTTGCATTTATCCTGGAATCCAGCTTGGCTCCATGCATTCATTATAGTGCTGTATGTTACCACATCTGGTTGGATTTGAAATTCTTTCATCAATCTCAAAACCTATATACAGAAGGATTTTCACCATAAGTTACAAGGTGGAACACATACATTTCAGAAATAAAACTAAATAAACTGCTATTCACTATGCTGAGCAAACCAAAGGAGTGGTGACTTGGTTTTTTCCTTCTTGAGCAAAAGTATTAGAAAACTGCATGACATTTGGCACACTAATTTGACAAACACTTAACTAGAATAAGAAGATTCAAAAACCAAAGGCATTGAGCAATAAATCCAAATTATTTAACATACTTTAGATGGTTAAAAAAATGACAAACCAAATCACATGATTCTAAAATTGTTAAATCAAGAAGCATCGTGACAAGACTAAGAAGATGGAAACATGTTTATAATTGGAAATATGTATAATAAGCTTGCAAGTGGTAAATTCTAGGAAAGTCCTACATATAGAGTACTACTTTACCATTTTCTTTCACTGTCGCTTTATATGCTTTACTGAATATTTATAATAATATGAATGTCAAGAGGTTATGAATTAAAAAGGTTCCATTGATCCTATGTTGAATCCATCTAAAACTACAATCAATACTACGACGGACCTTTTGTTCATTAACAGATCCAGAGCAAGTTTAACAAGAAAAAAGTTTAAGCATAGGTTCAAGATTACCTCATCAACACCATCTCTATCCATCCTATCCACAAAACCATTAATGAGGACATTAAACACAAGAAGATTAGGCTTAAACCCCAAATCCTTTATTCTGTAAACGAACTGTAGGGCTTCCTTAATTTGACCTTCTTTGTAATATCCATTTACGATGACGGTAAAAGTTCTCTCATTTGGTTCCAAACCTTTCCTCTGCATCTCTAAAATCATTGCTTCAGCCTCAGCAGTTTCACTATTAAGAACATAACCGATTGCCATTGTGTTGAAAGTTACAGAATCAGGTAGCATTCCAGAAGCAGGCATCTTACACACAATGTTCCATGCCTCAGACATGTTCCCCGATTGACACAATGCTTTGATAAGCATATTGTATGTCTGAAGATCGGGTTTCGAATTTCCATCAGTTAACATAAGGTCTAGCAACTTCATTGCTTCACCAGACTTACCTACAATACCATAGCCTTTTATCAAGTTGCTATAAGTGCCAGTGGAAGGTCTGAATCCACTTTCTTTCATCTTCTGAACAGTTTTTTTTGCATCTTCCATGTTCCCGGATTCAGCAAATGCATTTATAACAGCATTGTAAAATATTGAGTTAGTCTTCATTTGTTTTTCTTCCACTTGCGAGACAAGGGAATGTATAGATTTGAAGCACTTCTGCATGGTCAAAGCATGTAACAAAGACGTGTATGTTATTAAAGATGGCTGATGCCCTTCTTCAATCAACTTTTTGAAAATCACATTAGCTGCCTGTGGTTTTCCACATACAATCAGAATATTCAATAATTTTGTTCTTGAGCATACAACTCCACAAGTCTTTTTACAAATGCAGAAAGTGCAGGTGAGTTTACTTCCTGAATATTCATCCTTCGCAATTCTATTCATTTGATTCTTGCTGTAAGAATGACTCCCCTATCAAATTACATGCCAAAGGACATTCAGCTTTAAGCAGTGCAAACTTTCCCAGAACTTCAAGGAGACTAGATTTAGATAGATTTTATATAACAATAGGCATACAATGCAATTAATAAAAAAAAAGCAAATGTTAAGGTCTAGCTTCAGTTGTTAAAACAGATGGAATTATCAGGGTATCCAATTGTTATCAGCAAGTAATGATTTCCAAAGGATATAAAGAATTAAATAACATCATAAGATTTTTTCATCATATATGAGGTCAGTAACTTTGCATCCATTTTCTAAAGCCAAATCATCGCAAAAGCCTAAAATGTTTAGAAATTTTTAATTCAAACATAACAATAATGATTAGTTGAATATCCAATAAAATAGATTGAATATGTACACTAAGCAGGGTCTGTAATGTTAAAGAAAATGGCAATACTGCAATAGTATGATACAGCAACAACAACCGAGCCTTATCCCACTAAGTGGGGTCGGCTACATACATGGATGAAACTCCGCCATAACGTTCTATCATATATCATGTCCCTATCCAACTCACTAATCTCTAGATCCTTCTTAATAGTTTCTCGTATAGATTTTTTAGGTCTTCCTCTGCCTCTAGTGATTTGACTAATCTTCATCTGGTAAACTCTCCTTACTACATAATCTTCATGTTATCTCTCTACATGCCTAAACCACCTAAGCCGAATTTCTAGTTTCAACCATCTTTCTACGATAGGAGCTACCCCAACTCTCAAATAATGTCATTTTTAATTCTATCATGTCTAGTCTTACGAGACTTCTAATGTAACATCCTCATATATCTTTTTATGAACAAAAATCAGTGAAGCAGTAAAATAAAAGCACTAATATGATCATTGATTCATTATCATAAGTTCATATTAAAGTACCTTGCCAGTTACTAATTGAAATGACCCTTTTCCTCTCTCCATGTTGGCATTTCCTGATTGATTTCTTCTGCTAGTTCCAGAAACAGTATCATCATTCTCAGGTTTCACCATATTCTTCCTCAATTGCTTAACTATGAAACAAACCAATGAAAGATTGAGTATATTAGTAGAAAGTTAAACACGAATACAATTTTCTGATGTTATAATTCAAAACATGGTTCATATTGCATAATTTAAAATTGGATAAAATGAACCATTGAAAAAAGAAACAGAACGCATAACTAAAATATCAATCCAAAAACCTTTGATAACTCCAGAGAGTGCTGAAAATGCAGAGTGAGTGAAGTTTAAGAATGGATGGCGTGGTAATATATCCGGAGAAAGAAAACAAAATAGAAAAAGATAAGGAGTCAAATGAAAAGGTTCAAGTTTCAAATATCACTCTTTTTTTTCTTTTCTTTTTTGTTAATTTTGAATATGCGTCCTTGAAAAAAAAAAATATAGATTATTTTTACTAAATCACTCAAGTCCTTCTGGGTTGTGGTTCAAACTCCAGCCACCACAAAAAAAAAACCGTAATTAAGATCTTTGACTTTGATAGACGCCTCAAAATATTCTTATGACTTAAGAATTTTGAAGGTGCTCTAAAACTAATTTTCAAGTCAATGGTGAAACATTTAATTTATTTTTTTTATCATAGTTAGGCTACCTTTTAAATGAACGATTTTAAAATTTAAACTCATATATATATATATATATATATATATTTTTTTTTACATGGACTACCTTATAAATTAATGACTCAAAAAATCAAACTTGAATTCTTTTTCGAGAAAGAGTCAAATTATCAACTCTTCCAAAATCATCTTAATTTGAAAAATAGTTTTTACTGTGTGAAGAAGTGAATCATCACCTTTTTAATGTCCTTCAAAAAAAAATATACCTTTCAATTTGACATGTTAAGGGTTCTTTTTAATCACTTATTCTAAGAAAATGATTTTTTTATAAGATAGTTTCATTGAAATATTTTATAACTAAGTTCAATAATTTTTTTATAAAATACTTTCATTTAAATCTTCTTCATAGGTTAAACTCTTACTCTTCAGCACTTCACTGATATACTAAAGTATCTCATTTTTTGTCACCACTCCTTGCATCATAGACATACCTAAAGCTGAACGTAAAATTGGACAGATCAATGTGGTTTTAAATGAAGTTCATATGTTAGCATGTTGTGGTGTGTTTAGATTTCTCTTAAACAAGTTGTTTTAATGTTAATATCTGAAGCTTATTTTGGTCACTTAAGTTTTATTGTTAGCCTTTTGAGCTTGGAAGTGATAAAGATGAAAACTGGTTGATTTAATTTGGATTAAGTCATTATGCTTGGAAAATATAATGATGTTAAATGTCTTTGAATATATTTGAAGTACACATAAAAGGCTTGTACTAAGTAATGTTGCATGATTTGATTAGAAGCATGAACCTCCAAAGAATAATAGTCCTACGATGATTGTGTTGAAAAACCCCTACGACAAAATGATATCAAGATGGCATTAAATCATGTTGCAGCGTCCTAAGCGCATTGTAAACAGATTTTATAACTAAGTTGTACCCTATATTATTTCTTGCATATTTCAAATAAATTTTACTTTTAACTAGCAACCAAAAATGTTGATCTTTATTCAAATATTTAGAAATATTTTGAACTTAGTGTTAAGAGTTCCACACCGGATAGGACATGGCCTGACAATGTGTTTATACGTGGGGACAATCCTCACCTCACAAGCTGGTTTTGTGAGATTGTGTTAGGCCCAACTACGTTTTCTAAGACTTAGCCACATCAATTCTTGTAGGATCATGTTTGCACTTAAAAAATAATTATTCTATTAACCAACATCGACATATACGCAATTGGACTTTAGGTGAGAAAACCCAGACAGTGGCAAGTTAGGCGAATGTTGAAACAACCGAACGAGATAAGTTGATTCTTTATCAAGTCCACTAGTTGAGTATGCGAGTCATATGAACCTCAGACTTAGTCAAGCCTAAGTGGGTATGAACAATGATTCTCAAAACCTACATTTCATGTTTGTAGCACTACTTAAAAATAATTATTCTATTAACCAACATCGATAGATATGCAATTGGACTTTATGTGAGAAAACCCAGTCAGTGGCAAGTTAGGCGAATGTTGAAACAACCGAACGAGATAAGTTGATTCTTTATCAAGTCCACTAGTTGAGTATGCGAGTCATATGAACCTCAGACTTAGTCAAGCCTAAGTGGGTATGAACAATGATTCTCAAAACCTACATTTCATGTTTGTAGCACTACTTAAAAATAATTATTCTATTAACCAACATCGATAGATATGCAATTGGACTTTATGTGAGAAAACCCAGTCAGTGGCAAGTTAGGCGAATGTTGAAACAACCGAACGAGATAAGTTGATTCTTTATCAAGTCCACTAGTTGAGTATGCGAGTCATATGAACCTCAGACTTAGTCAAGCCTAAGTGGGTATGAACAATGATTCTCAAAACCTACATTTCATGTTTGTAGCACTACTAACCACAATGAAGGATTAGGGAAGAAGCACTTCCGTGATGGATCTGCACACCAAGGATTGTGTCAATGCACCATACTAGGAAGAGGGAATTCATAGCCTAACATGGGGTGCCGCCATCCCCTCAACAAGGTAAACTCACACACACTACCCGCGAAATCAATCGAACAAAGACTCGACATTGTAGGTAACATTGGCTAGTATGCATATTTTTTTGCTATAAATACTCAGTTTTATACTGTAATTATACACATCCAATCAAACAAACAATGTTATTTTGTATTTTTTTTATCTCTTTATCTTTTTGGCTATTTTTTTTATGCATTTCTTAACATAGCTAAAAAATCCAAAAACAATTGAACTTTTAACGTTCTACTGGAGAAGTTAGGGAATCCTCAACTAAGAGAAAGAGTTCCTCCCTCGATGTTAATCACTTGAAGAAAATCTAATCACAATTGAGGACATTAGTGAAACTTTAGTTAAATTCTCAATCCATGATCAAATTTTGCACGCCCAATGGAACAATACAACTTTTATCGTTGAAAAATCCAGTTCTTAAGTCAAGACTACGTTTGGCGTATGCACCAATAGTGCATGGTACTTTGAACAAAGTTAAACCTCAAGTTGCACATGTACATATGGCGAGGTTGTCACCTAGGGCATGCCACAAGTTCCGCCTCATGCCAACACTATGTAGGTAAACAACATGTCTTATGTCGGAGGATACGCCTACGGCCCAATACCAAGAATACAATGTCTAACTCTTGATTATCCAATATGTAGCATCTATGAGTGAATTATTCACATGCACTAAATAATACGGTAACTTACCTGTCAAGACTTGATGTATCTATACCACCCTCTGTAGGTTTGAGAACACCTAGGCTATAAGTGACTTATATTGATGAACATCCATGGATCATGAATCCACTTCATCAGTATAACATTTCATTGGTTCTGAAAAATTCAATGGAGAAACAATGGTAATTTGAACTAAGAGCAGTTGTATCAGATTTTTTCATCTCAAGTTCAGACTCAACCATGCTTCTAACCCCACTGGCGCCAGCCAATTGCAGTCGAGGTAAGACCTACATGACCACAAAAATTGGATAAAATAGGTCACATATATGGAGGGAATTCTCAGAATCAGGCAACTTTTTCTCCATAATAGTTGAGAAATTTATGATAACCATTGTAAAAGATAAAGCAACAAGGTTTGATGCAACCATGACTCATCGGCTCAACAACATTTCTACTTATCACATGGAACGTGTATTTTGGTTCAAGCATCACATAATTAAAAAGAAAAGGTAACAAGAGTCACACTAAGGTGTGGATTCCAAAAGATTGAACATATATTCATTAGAGGATAGCCACGAGCCCAGCCATCTAGCCAATTCTACAACAAGAGAAAAAAAAAATAAAGTTGCCCATAAATCTTTCTTTAAAATCTACAAAAGTAACATCTTTTGATGTTATTGCATCTTCTCTAGGGCTTAGCTAGAACTGAAGAACCCCATAAGGAAGGGGATTCACTCAAGATAAGGATCTAGGGAATAACGTTCTTGCTCCAAAAGGTAAGCTTGCGAGATCCTCCCAAGCTAGGACTTGTTCTTCCTTCCAAGAACTCTCCAAATTCCACATCATGAGACTTTTTCTTTTATCCTGAAGAAAGAAAACAAAAATATTGGTAGCCAAGAAAGTCAGGAAAAACCAATAGGGTTGACGACTTATCTCGATAGAAGTTGGAATATAAGGCCTCGTCCCCTCCCCATATTGAAGTTTTATTTTGATTGGTGAAATGGGGCTTACTGGGAAGTACTTTTCAGCAAAAGGAGGCATGTTGTACTCACTATAAAGTTTAAAAAATGTAGGAGGAGCGAGACTCATATTTGATCAGAGGAATCAAGGGTACAAAGTTCACCTTGCTGGATCACCTGATTTAAAATAGAGTGATAAATCATCAAAAATGAAGTTTTATGAGGTAGATAGAAAAAGTAAAAGATTTCATCAAGGAATTCAATCGAAAAAATTGAAAGATGGCTAATGATGAAAGTTTACTAGCTGAGGAAATTTTACTTGAGAGTTCAGTTTTACTTTATAAAATAATGATGACACTGTTCACACGTAACTCATGATATTTGTGTTGCATCATCTCATCCCTAAAGGACTCTCCGATAATCCAACATAGGGGGAATTCATTTACACTTAAAAGTAAACCCCCAACTAATGTTAGGTCAGGTGAATGCTATAACACTCGAGCGGTATAAGTTGATTCTTTCTCAATTCCACTAACTACATATATGGGTTGCATAGATATTAGACTTAGTCAAGACTAAGTGGGACTTTACTATGATGCTTAAAACACATGTTACATGTTTGTAGCACCATTAACCGCAAAAAAGATGAAGGAAGAACCATACACATGATGGAGATACACATCAAAGAATGTGTCAATAGATCACCCCGTAAAGAGGAAACTAAGATCTGAATGTTGGGCGCCATGATCCCCTCAATGAGGGAAACTCGCACACCATCCTCAAAATTGGCTAAGTTAAGGCTAAACACTTTAGGTCACAACGTTTGACTAGTAAACATAAGTTTTGATATAAATACTCAGTTTGTCCACCGTAACTAGACATATATATTCAAACAAACAAGATAGTTTTTTATTTTATTTTTATGATTTACCTCTCCACCCTTATCTTTTTTTTAATACATTGCTTATTGTAGCTTGAAAAATCCAAAAACAGCCATACTTAAAACTCTATTGGAGAAGTTAGGGAACCCACAACTAAGGTAGAGAGTTCCTCCCTAAGTGGTAATCGCTTGAAGAAAAGATAATCATAGTCGAGGACATCAACCAAACCTCAACTAAATTCTTGCTTCGTCAAAAAATCTGGCATGTCCGGTGGGACAATACGACCTTTTTTTACTGAGAAATTTAGTTTCCAGGTGAAGATTACGCTTAACGCAAGCGTTTGAGGTTTGTAAAGAGTTTCGATAGTATGAACCAATTGTCATCATTAGCAATCAAAATGTGAAGCCAACATAAATCAAACGAGCCGTAAAAAATGTTGGGATTGCCAAGATTTCTGGATGCTCCCAACGTTTCTGAGGTACAATGGTTGAAATACATAACACTCAAGTAGTAATGTCAACATCTTTCATTAGATAACAAATTGAGATGGGGATACATGGCATCATGTCTCAAGTCTTTCAACAACTTGTTGACATTGGTAAACCCTTGGTTCACAATGAGGTTCAGCAAGCTAAGGAGTTGGAGGCTAGATCAGCCGATTTTTGTGACAATTCAGTCACCAATACTCCACAAAGAGTACAATTGCAATTCCTGTTTGATACTCTACTTTCACTTGCAATTTCATATTCGTAACATTGTTACAATAATAAAACCACAAAATCTTTGTCATTAACATTCCAATACTTGATATGAATTTTATGATTGATAATCCATAATCTCTTCGCTAAAAAAAACAACTACATGATCTACATGTCATCTAAGGATTGACAAGCGATTAAGAACACTAGAATACACTTTAATATCAAGTCTTAAGCACCAACAAACTATATACGTTCAAATGTAATTGATATTTTTTATATACAAAAAGCTCATTTATTGCGCACCATACATAAATACTATTAAATTAAAATCAATCAATTATAACCCATAGCATAAATTGCAAACAACCAACCAACAAGCATAAAAAAAATATCAACGAGATATACTTGTAGCAATTATGAAGAAAAGGTCGCTGAAAGTGATGAAAATAGTCTTCAGTTTCATCGAACAAAGACAAGATCTAGAGAACGAGACATGTTAGAAGAACATGCAAATATACGTTTGGGGATCGTGACAAAAATAAGGGTTCTTTTTTACGTGTGGAGCTAATTTTACTTATATAATATCAAATCCAAATTAAGTGCAGTCACATGATTCTGACAACACGTAGTCACACGCTTCTCAATCATTCAATCAACATCAACAACACTAAATTTCAAGCTCAATATTTTAAATTAATAAATATAAAAACTTATTTGAAATCTTAATCGTCCAATTTTAATCACATAGTCGAAATGCGTGAGATACACCTAACCCTATAAAATTACAAAAGATGGGTTGAGATAACAAATACACTTATAATATAAGCCTGGGCCCATAAATAGGATAATTATTGAAAATACGTTTTTACCCCTACTCACTCTATGCATTTACCATAACGCCACTAACAATGGAAGAAATTGCAACCTGAACTACCCAAATTCTCATTCTTCATCTTCACCTCACTGACCCAATTTCATTCCTTTCTTCATCTCTCAATGTCTTCATTCGAACGAAATCAAACAAATTCCTCAAAAACGATTTCAAATAGAAGCATAAATCCACGTAAATAAAAATTCAATCTTTTTTTGTTCTTTTTGCGGTGAATCGTTTGTTATACTCGTTTGAGTGAAAATCAAGAAAAGGGTTGTTGTAATTTTCCATGATCAAGAAGAAAAATACCCAATTTTCTTGAATAAGTTGTTTTGAATATTTTTGATTATGTTGAAGTTGTGGAGATGGTACCAAAATTGTTTGGCTGTTCATCCTGTGAAGACACAGGTTATTAGCTCTGGATTCATTTGGGGTGCTGGTGATGTTGCTGCTCAGTATGTTACTCACTACACTGCAAAGACACGTGGTGTTACAAATGAGGTAGTTTTTTTTTTTTTTTTTTTTGTGTGAAATGGGAGTATATTTAGATACCCTTTTGAAAAAGATTGTGTTTTTTGATAATGGGTGTGATTGTTTTTTGCATGTGGTTTTTGAATTGGTGATGGTTTTGTTTTAGTTTTGTTGTTGGAAGGTTAACCTGCATTTTGTGGTTGTTTGTGAAAGGGTTTGAGATGATACATGCAAATGTGGGTGTTTTGTTTTCTTGTTACCTTTACAATGTGATTTTGTTTTTGAGTTAGGTTAATGAGTGATGGTGGTCAGTGTTTTCATGTGCCATTTTTGTTGGTGTAGCAGATTTTTGAGATTGAGGTTTTCATGTGTCTGGTATTCGAGATGTGTTACTGTCTGACACGACACGACCCCATCACACGTGACTACTTTCAATTTTGTCATTTTTTCAAATTATTACTAGTGTCAACGTGTCTATGTCGTTTCAGGTCTGTGTCAGTGCTTATAGGTCATAGAGACTGATTACACTACATATACTTTGGGTTTGTTTGGTTGAAAGACAGGGAGGAGAGTTATGTTGATGGAGGGGGGGGGGGAGGAAATGGCAGGGAGAGATTTAACGAGATACCTTGTTTAGTTGAAGGGAGGGATTTTAATGGAGGAGAATTGCTAATTTTCACTCTAAACCCTTATATGTTATGACATTCATGTGATTTTAGTGAAAGGTTAGTTTAGTCAAAGAAATGTTATTCTAGTATTCGTTTAGGGTATGTTTCGTGGAACATAGAGAATGGAAGGGAATGAGTGATCATGGAACAGAAAGGAAAGATGTATCAATGAAGGAAAAGAAATCCTTGAACTCCCAACCCCGAAATTTGAAAAGACGAAAATTTGGGGTTGTAAATGCCAAGGATAGGTCTTGGATGTTTCCGTTGTTGTTTTATTCCTTTAAAAGATATCCTAGATACTGATTTTATGTCGTCATTCAAATAATTGCCATCTGTCGAAACTCCAAACACACCGTTTTGCACTTGAATCGTAGAAAGAAAAGAACGGTAAATTAAAGGTAAATATGGTAATGAAGGGGTTTCAAATTGTATGGGTGGGTAATTCTGTTATGATTACAAAAGTTGCAGAAATTTGTGAGCAATTGCTTCCGATACAGCCATAATTGCAGCTGCAATGCAGTTTTGGAAACATATCATTAGTTTGTATTTGGACCATAGACAGAGGGGCTATGGAAATCAAACACAATTGATACTTATTGTAGTTCGCATATGTAATACTTAAATGTCAGCATAAAATCCAATTCACTTTGCTGAATGTCGAATCAGGAGTCCCGTTGAATTGCATGATATGAATTCCGCTGTGGATGCAACCAAGAAACAGGTTAAGTTGCAAAACCCGGTTTCTAGAAGACCTGCTCGGGTTGTTTCCGGTTTTACTTTTTCTTTCTTAAATGGTGCATAAGCAGCCAAAATCAAGCCTTCTGAATAACCCAAGTCAGATGCACAAACAAACAACCCTAGCACAATTTTTTTTTTTTTTTTTTTTGCTCTTCCTTCTAAATGCGTTTTTTTTCCTTTCTAATTCCTTATTCCTGTATAGTTCTTCCTGCCCTCTCTTCTCCGCTGTTTATCCATGATTTTTGGAACCCTTTATCTTGTTTGAAGACAATGCTTTCACTTTGGTCTCCAGACCTCACACTCTCTTTCTGCTTGCTGCTCTGTCGTGTTATTGTTGATCTCTATTTGATTTATGCGACATTCATGGTAAGATTCAATTACAATTCGGTAAATAGGTTTTCCGATTCACAATTGGAATCACAATATGATAACCTTGATGCTATGGATTTAACTTGTGGCAGCACTGTGATACCGAAATAGGAGGAAATTGCAGGACAATGCAGCCAATATGGGCCACAATTGTTCTTTAAAATACTCAATGCTCTTTAACTTTTGGGTGTTGTAAAATTGTATAGAAACATTCGATTTATTTTTTGGTGACTACACTGAGAAATTTCACTTTTTCATTTCTCCAAACATAGTGAAACACGGAAAATAAATTTCACTGTTTTTTCTGGCTTTAGTGAAGCTGCAAAGGACATGTTTTTAGCAGATGATATATCAGCAATATTTCAGAAATGCAACTGATCACTATTATTTAAAATAAAATCCTCAATAGTGGATTAACATGTTGTGTCTTTGCTGTTTACATATATAGACGCTTTTTTAGTTTGCATATTAGTATATGATGATGTGCCATTTTACTCTTGGTAAGAACACCCATCTAATAATCTTATTTTTCTTGTTTAATAACAGTCTCACTCACAGGATGACAAAAAAGAATTCAAGATCAACTGGAAACGGGTGTCTACAACTAGCTTGTTTGGATTAGCATTCGTTGGCCCTGTTGGTCACTACTGGTAAAAAACATAGCCTTTTTTAAATTATACTGGCTTGTTATTCGTTAGGGCTGTTATTGTGGAAGGTTTTTTTCTTTCCTGATTTTCAGATCCTGAATCAGCATTAGTTTTCCTGGATGGCTTTGAAAAGTTTTGAAGTTGGTTCAGAAATGAAGTAGTGATTTTTATTCTTGTTATACCTTTTTTAGTCTCATTATTAGAAGTTATAATTCAATGAATCCACCCTGTAAAATGGTGTTCAAAGTAACAGCTGTGTCTTGATACCCTGTAAAATAATGATGGCTAGGTTTTTTCAATGAATTCACCCTAATGTATTAAAGGAAGTCCTCATTCTTGAACTTACACTCACCCACTTACCATTCTCAGTCTCACTCTCACAATAGTTCATGTTGCATCTCTTATTTTTAATTTTTCTCTTCCTTTATCAAATTCAAATGCATATGATTGGATATCCGAAAATAACAAGCTTAAATTAAATCAGTAATAATCATGGGTTTGTTTATTAGAAATTCTATATAGCACCGACACTTCAAATTGAACACATGTTTATTATGAGATATGACCTGAAAATCACTTTATAGTTGGGAGACATCCCTCACAATACAAGCCGGTTTTGTCAGGGTTGAGCTAGGCCCAAGCCAAAATTTAAAAATGTGCACATTACATGCGTAGCTTGGCATTTAAGGCCTGATCAGTAGCATTATAGCGGTATGGCTTTCTAAACAGATAACCGCCATTTTCCGCCATCTTCGATTGACAACACTGCAGCCAACGACTTTGATCTTTAATTTTGGGCTCTAGATCTAGCAGCTGTTCCATTACTCATTAAAATATTTTGGGCTCTAGATCTTTTATATGCATGTTTTTGTATCTACTAGAATGTTTGTTCTTCGTTCTGGGGAGAGAGATGTTATCAAGTACTATTTACTCTGTAATCAAACAAATCAACTTGCCAATTCTCCTTGTTCTAATTATGTTAATCATTATAGGTATGAAGGTCTGGACAAGTTTATAAGACATAGACTCTTGCTTAAACCCAATTCCTTCCGCTTTGTTGCTGCCAAAGTTGGCGCCGATGGCTTTCTCTTTGGACCATTGGATTTACTTGTGTTTTTCACTTACATGGGTTTTTCTACTGGAAAGAGTGTTCCTCAAATAAAAGAGGATGTGAAGAGAGACTTTCTCCCAGCTTTGATTTTAGAAGGAGGCATATGGCCAGTTGTTCAAGTTGCAAATTTTCGGTATGTACCTGTAAGGTATCAGCTCCTTTATGTGAACTTCTTCTGCTTGTTGGATAGCTGCTTCTTGTCTTGGGTTGAGCAACAACAGGACGCTCCGTGGAAAGAATGGGTGAAGTCGTTTCTACCTCTGAAGTAACCGTGTTGTCAAGTTTGATAAGTGCTTTAAAATCTCTCAATCGAGCCTTTCCCGTGAAGTTCATTTCTGAGAACAAGTGACTAGATTAGATTGCGTATAATCAAGTGACTAGATTGTACGACTTTCGGAATTTTAATTCTGGAAGTGATGAAATTTCTTTATCATATGATGTGATTAATGATTTCATCTTAAATACAAGTTGACACATATTCCATGGAATAAATCAAAGTCACATTTGCTAATTACTCTCTAGACTTTACTCTGTGGACATCCTAGTTTTACCAAATATTTTTGCTTGATTTGTAATGTTTTTTATCTAATCATTTTTACCTTATAGAATTTTACTTGATGTAGTCTCTGTATGTATAAGACATGAATTATTAGGTGCTTGATTTTGGTTCTATATTGCTCTCTAGAATAATGCATTTGCTTCTTTCATTTCTGTTGGGGAGCTCTGCTACTTTTTTCGAGCAAGAGACTACATTTTTTTCCAGGGTTTTCATGATGATAGATAATATTGACGAAAGTTTTTTTGTTGCTCAAAATCATCACATGAAGAAATATTGATAGAATCATACTTATGGCACAGAAAAATACTATCAATTTTCCCCCTTCTTTACATAACTGCTAAGACTCTCCTTCTCTTTTCAGATCATTTATTTTCTTCCGTTTTGATCTATAACAAACTAGTTGTTTTTCAACTATTCTCAACAAATTTAACCTTTTCATTTTGTTCTCTGACCTATTTAGTTGAACAATCTTAAGTTTATGAAAGGTGTTAGATAATATGTCAAACTATCGGTCTTTGTCATCTCTATCATCTATGGTGACATTTCATCTTAACTTTCCGCAATTGTATGCATGTGATATGGACAAAGTTGATTATTTTTTCCCAACCGTCAAACCTGATTTTACTAAGAATGAAGCTTTTGAGTTATTTTGAATAAAATTGATTTTGTTCATAATCAAGTGATTAAAAAAATGTATTGGGATGAAATTTGCTTCTTAAAACATTCAAACATAAATCACTTATTTCAAAATCAATTGCAACCAATCAATTTACAAAATCAGTTAATTCAAAAGCATACTTGTCAGACATGGATCTAAACTAAAAAAATAAGGCTTAATTGCACTTTTGGACCCCTATCTTTCCAAAAGTTGCGGTTATAGCCCCCTAACTAATTTAAATACAAAACATCCCCCTATGTTTTGATTCTTTGGCAGTTTTGGACCCCCAGTCCATTAGTGAGGTGCCATGTGTATTATTTAGGGGGCCACATGGCACCTTACTAATGGACTGGGGGTCCAAAACTGCCAAAAAATCAAAACATAGGGGGCTCTTTTGTATTTAAATTAGTTAGGGGACCATAACCGCAACTTTTGGAAAGATAGGGATCCAAAAGTGCAATTAAGCCAAAAAATAATTGCAAGCACAATTCTACACCAACTCCATCAACCTTGATATTGGCAGCTAAACTGTCTTCTTCAGCAACCCACACCAAGGAAAGTGAGTGATTTGTGATATAGATGATCATGGCAGAACATATCTAACATAAAAAGTTAATTTAAGTGATCCAAGTTTTAGTGTATCGCAAGAATAGGTTTCAACAATGGTAATCCAGCAATTGACAGTTAATAATAATATATAGGAATGTTGAAACAAATCAAACAAAGCAAGTTCGAACAGCCTAAGTATACTAGTTTTTGTTGGTTAGATTATAAAAATTACAATGTTGAGATTCATAAGATGACCTGATAATCCTGCTATCCAGAAAACTTAATTTAACAACACTAAATCCCACATTTTCATGTCTGCCAATCCCACTGATTCCATGTCTGCCAACACTAAATCTACTTTTTCATGCAAGTTTGCTCTTCTATAGCCAGATATCAATAAATCATAAGTTGATCTGGTATGCACATAGCAGTTCTTTATACATTCCAAGAATATATCTAACCTATCATAAGCTTCCTTCCTAAAGTATGAGCAAATAACCTTTTCGACATCATCTGAACTTGTGAATGACATCCCTTGTTTCAGCATTCTACCCACAGATAACTCTACTTCGTCCAATCTATCCAACATGGCATACATCGTTACAATCCCACAATGTATTTGGGAGAGGACACCAGAATCAATTGGATAACTTGTTATCGTTTCGAGTAGTTCCTCCATCTTTTCAACTTGCCCTTGTTCATGATACAATACTACTAACATCGCAGCCATGGTTTCACTGATTTGCCATCTGTTATCTAGCACAAACTTAAAAAATTCGTTAGCTCGACACAAACTCTTTTGTGAGCAAAACCCTTTAAGCATACTTTCAAGTATGGTAACATTAGGTATCATTTCAGAAATCTTCATTTCTTCAAAAACTCTATCAGCAATCTCGTAGTTTTTCGAATTAACACAGCCTGATATAACCGATTCAAACGTTTGAAGATCAGGACCAAGTCCAGTAGCCTTTTTAGCTGAGTACCAAGCTAACATGGCATCAACATTCCCTGATTTTGAAAATGCTGAAATGAAGTTATTATAAGTGTGAAAATCAGGTTTGTAGTTCTCTGAACTCTCCATGATCTCAAATAAACTATACGCTGTAACAATGTCATGGGAAGACAAACATGCACTTATAAGGGAATTGAAAACCAGGGATGTTGGTTTAACTCCAACACCCTCCATGGAAGTAAAAACATTAATTCCTAGTTGCACATTCTTCAGCTTTCCACATAAAAAGATGAGCTCAGAGAAGCGACCATGGTCTTTTACATTTTCTTTGAGCAATTTCTCCAAAATCCATTCCAAAACCTGAATTAAAATATTGATTATCAAAATCTCTATAATGAATCTAAGAAGCATAACTGGTAACTAAAACTACATTGTACACAAAAGTCATCACATAATTTGGTAAAATCTTTAGGCAAAGAAAAAACTTTATGGGATTAAAATCTTCACTTTTATGGTAAAAAAGTTTTGATGAGTTACAAACGGGGGTTGATCTAGTTGAAAAAACTAGTCTCCCACATCAGGGCTAACTAATGCTAAAATCTCAGCTGGGAGACGTGCCCACATTTATTGCCCGACACTGCCTCGAATAGGATTATCTCCAATGGAGGGAACCCATATGAAACCCAAAACAAAAGTTTTGATGAGTTGGGCCATTAGACTCACAAGCTACTTAGCACGGACACTTTACATTTAAGATGACGTGTCTAGTTTTTGACATGTTTACGTCAAACACTGATACGACACCGACATAGGTATTTACATTCAATCATTCTATTTTTTTCAACCCAATATTTGTCTATGTATCAGTGTCGTGTCAAATGTTTGTACTTCATACCTCATGAGTCATGAGGACCTAGTGTCGTATCCAATGTCCATGTGTACGATACATAGCTCACAACGTAAAAGTGATTAACGTCTAACCTTGTCAACTAAATCAACATTCCTAGCTTAAAATAAAAAGGTTCAAAAGGTCATGCATAGCAATGTCATGTCTCCTAAGTCCATGAATTGTGTTCACAAGGATTGGTTTTGCCATCCAAAAAGGTCTAGCGGCGCAGCTTGTTGCCCGCTTGCCTTCTATTCAAGTGTAAATAATTGTTTATATAAAATAAATAAAAAATAAAAAACTTTTGCTGATGTGAAACATGAATGAATTGAAGGAGAGAGTGATTACCAAATTGGGTTTTTGAGAAGAAGGGGATAGAGAGGTAATGAGAAAGTCGAAAGAGAGTAGTGAGGTGGGAAGGGAGGGAAATTCGTGATCTAGCGTGGGTTTGATGTGTGAATTGGGAAGATGAAGCAATTTGTGGAGAAGAGGATTTGAATTTGATTTAGAATTGGAGGAGTGGTTGCGGAAGAAGAAATTGTGTGGGATTCTTCCACTGTAACTCTTTCTTGCTATGCTTAAAACCCTAATTCCTGATGCCATTTCTTCTTCATCTCGGAAGGAGAATTTCAACTTTAAGCTATATTTTTCTTTTTAACAAAAAAAAAAGTATTTTTTATTTTTTAATTAAGTAATCTTAGTGAGTGTCCCAACGAGCCATGTTATCACTAAGTGGCCTTGGGAAAAAATCGAGTCCCTTGTTCGGTTGTTCCAACAAGCCGTATTTTAAGTAAGTGATTTTGACAAAGAATCAGCTCCCACGTTCGGTTGTTCCAACATCACATGCCATTCACTCATTTGAGGGCTCCCTCGTTTGATTGCCGTAATCGTTTACTTGTCGAGTTCGGCTAACATGACAATTATTTATAGGAGTAAACAAATGCCCTATTTGTTGCATCATCGGTTGATCTATGAGAAATGAAATGATGTGACACGATTAATTGAAGTCGCGAGTGTCATTGCATCGTAAAGTAGGGGATGGAGATGTATTACGCCACCTTTTACTTCGGCCAACCATCTTTCATTATTCTTTTCCCTACTACTGGATCACTCTTCCCAACACTCACTTTTACTTGTCTTGGAAGATGACAGGTATCCCTTTTACACTTCATCGCATATTTAAACATAGCCGATCGTTTTCAGTTATACTCGACTCCTATCTTTTAGATTAAACATGTTTCTAGCTCTTCACATCTTCTTCAAACTCTATAGCCAATACAACAAACCTCATAAGATAAAGAATTTCAAGTCATTTGGCTCTCTATTTCCTGCCTCTCTTGGATCGATTGGGCCAAGTATCAGGCTCTTACTTCAGTCGAGGTAATTAGCTCTCGTGGGTGTGAGAGATAACTCTCATGTTAGTGACATGATTCTCTGACACAATTTCTTTATGCATAGCTCCACCACTGAATGTGTCCAATCCCTCATTCCTCAAGGCAATTATTGGCATTGGGGTAAACAAATCGTAGGTTATGCATTATTGTCCAGTTTAAGTATGTAGTTGACTCAATTTTGAGCCTTAAACAACCCACGTTTTGAGTTAGTGGTCTTGAGAAATAATTATCCCCCTTGCTCAGTTGTCCCAACTTTTCCATTACATAGTTTTAGTTGGTGCGAAGTTTAAATATATTTAATAATGCTTACGTTTTAAAAGGATTTTTTGCATAAATGTTAAAACATTATAAAAGTTAGTTTAAAAAAATTAAAGATTTTTATGCTGGAATAAATTAAATAAGAATTTGTTTAGACATTAAAATTTCAATGTAAAAGTAATAATAAACATTTGTAAAAAAAATAAATAAAAGTAATAATAAATATGGACTTAGAAATTGAAATTTGAGTTCATTTTTGTGGATTTTTTTTTAAAATGTTCCAAACGCTGCATGCAAAACAATCATTAAAAAAATTAAAATATCAAAGATTATTATTATTATGTAAGTTTGAATTTAGCAAGGACTAAAACTATTTTTTTTTTTTTAATTCATGCAAAATATTAACAATTTTTACAATTAAAGGGATCAAAATTGCAAAATAAAAAATATGATGACTAAAATACTAATAATTGATAAAATAGAGGACAAAAACTAGAATTAAACCCCTCTTTTAGGAATTTTTTTTTAAAACCCTACACAAACAAAAACTCAGCAGCTCGGAATCTGAATTCAGATACACGAGTTAGAGTCACAGTGAAAACTCATCTCTGCCGTAAAAATCCAAACCTGATCGGAAAACGCAGCCGGAGTTCCTTCACTTTGGCAATGGATTTTGAATCAAATTACGATATTGCCACCACTGCTGATTTCATTCGTACTCATAAATTCACCAGAGTTGCTCTACAAGTAAGTCCCCATTCCTCTTATTTTTAAGCTATTTGCATAACAAAAAATTAAGTCAAAACTGTTTTCATAAGCAATCCTAAAGAGCTTATGGAATTAAGTTGAAAAAGCTATGGACATGTCGCAAACTGTTTTTATAAATTACATCTACTCATGTCACTAGGTAAGCTCAATAAGCAATCCAAGTTAAGCGCTTATCATATAAGTGCTTATGTATAAACTATTTTTATAACAAAAGATAAAATTAAGTCAATTTTTTTTCATATAAGCTGGTGATCCCACCTAGTGGGATAAGGCTTGGTTTTTTGGTTTTTTCATATAAGCTATCCTTAGAGGCATGTCATTAGCTGTTTCCATAAGCTCTTGTTTAGTGCTTAGAAGCTGAAGAAATTAAAAAGTAATACATTGTTAAGGTTTAGCGCTTAAATTTTTGTCTTTATCAACATTACCCCAATCCTTAAAATTTGAATTTTGTTGGTTTTCATGGATCAATTTTCCTTGCAAAACAACCAAAATTACTTGTTTGTATTGATTGCAATGATTTTTTCTGTGTGAATTTCAGTTTCCAGATGATCTTCTGAAGGATTCAACAAGAGTGGTCAGTGTACTCCGCAAGAGACTTCGATCATTGAGAGAATCTGATACTACAGGAAGCGGGGATGAGCCAGACATTGGATTGTTTGTGATGGCAGATACGGCCTATGGAAGTTGTTGTGTTGATGAAGTTGGAGCATCACACATTAATGCTGACTGTGTCATTCATTATGGACATACATGTTTTAGCCCGTGAGTGACAATTTCTTTTTTTGTAATCTTGAATTTGGCTTATTTAGCTATCTTTCTTTTCTCATATCTTGTTATAAAGTATAGAGAAGTCTTGATATGATTATAACTATCTGTTAATGATACTGTCTAGTCCTTTTTGTTGTTTCAACACATATTATATCATCTATTTTGCAATGTGGAAAAAATAGCATGATTTGCAAAATTACTTTTGGATTCAATTCATTCCTTAAGAATGCGTTTGATTCGCAAAACAGTAGTACTGAACAAAATAGTACAATACAAGACAGAACTCTATTGGAGAGAGATAATACTTTTTATGTTGGTAAATAGATAGGGTATTTTTGTACTCTGGACAAAAAGTTATCCCATGGTTTGGTGAGGGACAAGAATTCTTGTTTTTGTTCAGTCCTTTGCTACCTGTTTTGTCTAGTCCCATGTCCAATTTCTAAATCAAACAGGGTACAAAAAAAGTTGTCCAGTCCCCTATTTTTTAGCAAATCAAACGCACCCTAAGTACCTCTGTTCAAATGTTCTTACATATTCTGTGGGAACAATTGATTGCTATTTAATTCTGTATGCTGCTTATAGGTTGATATTTTACTTCACGTGCTTCGATTGACGTCCTTTTTTCTCTCTCTACAGGACAACAACTCTACCAGCTTTTTTTGTTTTTGGGAAGGCTTCCATTGGCCTAGCTGATTGTGTTGAAAGTATGTCACAATATGCTCTGACAAGTAGCAAGCCCATCATGGTATATTAAATATAAAGCTGCAATTGTCATATAATTTATTAACTGAAAGTTTCATGAATATTTGTTAAGTGTCCTTTTTCACATTTTTACAAAGCTCGGTTGGGCTGATGTATTCTATTGTGCATGCAATGTGGATATTTTTTTTGTTGTTTTTCTGCAAGCCTAGGCTAGACAAGTTTTAAGGCTATTTTATCAATACAAGTTTCTTACTTTCTTTGTTTTTTGGACCATTTGTTCTCCAATTGTAGGTCCTTTATGGGTTGGAATACGCACATTCAATACAACAAGTTAGAAAAGCACTGTTAGAATCATCAACTTTTTGCACATCTGACCCCAAGTCAGAAGTTCACTTTGCTGATGTTCCATCTCCATATATGTTTCCATCGAAAGATACTAAAAAATTAAACGACCTCCAAGAAGAAACCTGTGGTTGTGGTGATAATTCCAGTTCTGATGGGGCAAGTGGGGCTGCATATAGTATTGGAGGTTTGACTTGGAAATTACTTGAGGGTCAAAGCATGGAAGACTACTCGCTCTTTTGGATTGGACATGATAATTCTGCTTTTGCAAATGTTGTGCTCAGATTCAATGCCTGTGAAATAGGTTAATAATTTACCCCAATCGTTTCTGAAATTTGTCCTAATGTGTCTGTATTTTTACGATTCCCTCACTAATAATTGCTACAACATGTAGAAACTTATCCTTCTTTTTCAACTTCATGGGACCTTTGCATGTTTGCATTAAGTGATTATAACAAATACTCAACCTAACAATTTTATTTCAATTCTTTTGCTTTACAATGCGGTATCTTTTATCATGTTATGACACAAGGAAACCTGTTAAACAAATATCATCTTCTTAGTTCTGCATGTCTAACAAAATAATTTATTTTGGGTAGATAATCTCCCCGATATTATTGCATTGTTTGAAATCCTTATTTTATACCCGTATCATGTATCTAGAGTGAATTCCCCTTGACTCCTTTCTTGGTATAGGTTCTTTTTAGATATTGTTTTAATAATGATGTTGGTTTTAGTCAGGTATGATGCAACTAAAAGTCAAATGGTGGCAGACTTGTCTCAACAGAGGAGGATTCTTAAACGTAGGTATGTATCACAATACGAACACACTATCCTTTTGTAAAACCATCTTATGTCTTTGAAATTTACTAAGCTGAGAACTATGCAGATATTACCTGGTGGAGAGGGCTAAGGATGCTAATATTGTTGGAATTTTGGTTGGAACTCTTGGAGTTGGTATGTTTTATTTGTCAATATTTTGTTTTTCTTTTCTTGCATAGTGACTGCTAAGTAACATAAATATATATAAATTGATATCGTCACACCTTATTAAGCATGATTTTGATTTTCTCAAGTAAGTTTGAATTAATCAACTAATTGAAATGAGAAAAGTATCCAGCTAGGAGGCAACCCTTGTTACTAACCTAAAATGAAAAGAGAAGAATGTATACTTGACTTATGAAACATTTTTGTTCTAATATATATTGCCGGATTTTTATTTTTTTTATAGAATAATCAGTTATATGGTGCACGAGTCATAGTCTTAATCATGGTTTATGGAAATAGCAGGACTGAATAATGTTAATGATGTAATGTAAAACCATTCATGTATCTTCAAGTAATAGCTTAAGCTTTTTGGATAGTTTGTTCAAGACATGAAAGCAAAGCCTCTATGACCAAGTTGTTTACAGTTCAATCCTTGCTGCCTCCATTTTTCTAATTAAATGTTAATTTTCAGCACAAGGTAAATGGACTTGTGTACTATCCATTATTCAAGTCCAAAGGGCTCTTGTGTGAGGGGCTGTGTTAGAGATAATAACAATTAAAAACTATTCATGTATTTTCATTTGATAACCCATTCATGATAAATAACAAATGATCTCTATAGCGCGTACTGTTATGATATGTGAGTTATGAAGCACAAACACGATACGTATCAGATACATCGATATGTTGTTCCTTAAAAAGTCTAGGATACGATACATTTGAGACACATATATATAAATAAAACACCATAAACTAAGTAAGATTTTTTTTTCCTTCTACTTATTATATTATTGTTTTTACTTTAGTATATTTCATCATGCTTTATGTATCATTATGCATATATATAGATGGTATATAATATGTTAGTATTATTTAATTTGTTACATTATTATAAAGTTTGTTTTATTACTATTATTAAGTAGCTGGATAAACTTTGTTTTGATTAGTTAGGTTATTATGCTATAAGTTTTGTTTTATTTTAATTTTAAAACAGAAAATAGAAACTATAGACTCAACTTGAAGCCCAACAAACAAACAAAATAAATACAAAACAGCTTTGGGCAACATTCGGTTAAAAAAGAGTATTTGAGGGATGGAATGGAAGTATAATGGAATTTTTTGTCGGAACTAAAAACAAAAGTTAGTATATTTATAGGGACAGAAAATTTATTTAACCTCTTAATATATAATAGATTAGTAGCATATAATCATTTTCCTTTCATTTTCCAACTTATAGAATTGATGCACTGCATGCCTCAAAATATGATACATTAGTATTCCCAAAAACAATAAAATAAGACATTATTATAGTAGCTTGCTTTTTCATATCCCAACTCTGGAATTTAACCCAATTTCCTGCATATAATCATTATCAATTTCTAAGGGCAAAGCAATTACATTTCCCACACAATTTATGTTCCAATTCATTTCTATGGTTAATGCTGATAAATCATGAATGCACTGAACCATTCATTTTCATTTGTTTACTAGTGAATGCATTGGTTTATATTTCATTTTCCAAAGTCTGCCAATTCAAACACAACCCATAAAAAACGAAATTGAAAACACCTTCACTATGGAGAACAATTAAAACGAAAACGAAATGGTGTGAACAAGGTTCAACTACTTCCGTTGCATTTCCATTGTCTAAAAGAAAGGATGATAACAAGCTTCTAGCTAAGGAGGTTTTTTTCTCTAGTAATTTGATATTAGAACAGAAAGGTAATTTTTTTTTAACATTTTTTTTTTACAGCATATTGCTTGATAAAGTGCTTACATCTCCTATTTTTGTGATTTAATTCATAGTAACCAAGAAGCTGATCAACCATCTAAAGTGGGAAATGGATATTTTCCTGATTGACATCCTCACTTATTTCATCGAAGAAGTGATGATCTTGTCCTAACGAGGTGCTCATGTCCTTACGAGGTAACGTTTAATCAGTCATCTTTTTTGTTTCCATGAATCGATATATATATTCAATGTGTGTATTGCTTAACCAATATAATTTGAAACATGTAAATGAATTCTCTATGGAAAATGAGATGTACAGTGATTATATTATTTTTTAATTACTACAGCAGTTTTTAGCTGTCTCATTTTTTCCCCCTCTATTTCATATTATTTTGATCTATTCTTGCACAATTGTTTAACAAACTTTTTCAACTATTTACCAGGGATTAACACAGGATAATAATATTGGAGACAACTGTTCATAGTCGTCTTTTTGTTGTCACAGTTCAACTAAATCCCTCTTCTTGTAAGGATGATTTTTGTCGTTGGCAAGTAAAGTGCGGTTAGTAGTCAATTGACAATGCATCCTTACAACAAAAAGAGGGCTTTGGTCGAACTGTAATTAACACTTGACAACAAGAACTTGTCAAAAAAGAAAACACCTGACAACAAGAAGACGGCTATGAACAGGACGTCTCCAACATTGTTATCGTTTGTGTTAACTCCGATAATAGTTGAAAAAGTGTGTAAAACAAGGTGTGCAAGAATAGAACAAACCGATAATCGTCAAAATAATATGAAATTGTGGGAAAAAAGTTATATACATTTAAAAACTGTAATAGTAATTAAAAAAATAATATTAACACTGTACACCTCATTTTCTATCGAAAATTCATGTGCATGTTTCAGATTATATTGGTTAAGCAACACACACATAGAATATATATACATTAATTCATGGAAACGAAAAAAATGGATACTAAAACATTACCTCATAAGGACGTGAGCATCTCATCAAGACATGACATGATTATCACTTGACGAAATAAGTGAGGATGCCAATCAGGAAAATATCCATTTTCCACTTTATATGGTTGATCAGCTTCTTGGTTACTATGAATTAAATTGCATAAAAGATGTAAGCATTTTATCAAATAATATGCTGTAAAAAATAAATTTTGTACTTTCTGATATCAAGTATACTATAACGTTTTCTTCTTCTTTGACCAAAGTCTTGTTATCATTAGTATTTTTACAATGAAGACATAATGGAAGTAGTTGGTTCCTATTCTTAATCATTTGCATTTTCGTTTGTAAATGTTCTCCATGCTGAAGGTGTTTTGAATTTTGTTTTTTTATGTGTTTGAATTGAGAGGTTTCTTGAAGATTTTTATATTGATAGGTTATAGAATAAGTATTAGAAGATTGTGTGGGAAATGTAGTATAACCCAAATGCGTTCACTAGTAAGCAAATAAAAAGGAATGGTTCGCTGCATTCATGGTTAATCAGCATTAACCACAGAATTGAACTGGTCCATTTATTGTGTGGGAAAGTAATTGCCTTGACTGTAGACATTGATATGATTATATGCACTAAATTGAGTTAAATTACACTCTCAATGTTTTTGCATATCGGTGCATCACTGTTTGTCAGTAAAGAATTTATTTTACTGTTTGCTTACAACATAAATGGGGTTAATTTATCATACTGAATCTTGATGCAGCTGGTTATCTACACATAATTAATCAGATGATGGGGCTTATTACTGCGGCAGGCAAGAAGGCCTATACTTTGGTTATGGGAAAACCTAACCCAGCTAAACTTGCTAACTTTCCTGAGGTGAAGCTTGATTCATTGTACTTCAGCTTTAGCTGTTTTTGTCCGAAAGTTTACTAACACTTTGTTTTTCATCAGTGTGATGTATTCTTATACGTCTCTTGTGCCCAAACTGCTTTACTGGACAGCAAAGACTATCTAGCTCCTGTTATTACTCCCTTTGAAGCAACAATTGCTTTCAACAGGTACGTGTTGCAGTGATTCAGACCTATGTATCACAAGTTTTCTCCTTTTTAGTGTCTTCCCTCGTGATTTCAAAGATTAATTCCTTGTAAATTGATGTATATTGAAATTGTATATAACCGATACATGTTGTAACCAGATATAACCAATCAATGTTGTAAATTGTAATTGGATATAACTGCAACCATGTAAAAGGGGAAATAACCAAATATTCTATCTAGGGGTTACCGGGCATCTAACTTCCACATAAGCTTGGTACTTGTTAACTTACTGGATCACATGACTCATTTGATTTTCTTTGTATTAACAAACTGCTATGATTGATTTTTCTCATTAACTTCTACATGATCCAATTTATTGTGGAAACTTTGGATCTGGTCGCCGTCCACACATGAACAGCCTCACCTTCACTTAGTCACCCAATCACATGCCTTATCTTTGACATCATTGTTATAAAACCATTAGTTTCTTATTCTTCCTTTGGATTTACTGCACACACATTGTTGTGGCTTCTGCATACTTGGTTCTACAAAGACAGAATTTGTAAATATCTCTAAATAATAATATTCCGACTTTTATTTTATGCTCTCTGCATGTACTTCAGATATGGATTTATTACAATCTATCTTTATTTACATCTATACCTGAATACATGTGAAGGCATATCTTGCTTCTTTACAGGCTTTTCGACTAGTATGATTTACATTTCTCAGTTTCTGATGCTATTGTATTAATCTATTTCCAGGGGAAGCCAGTGGACAGGAGCCTATGTAATGGGATTTGGAGATCTAATTAATCTTCCTCAAGTACAAGTTGGAAACCAGGAAGAAGCACGTTTTTCATTCTTAAAGGGTGGATATGTCGAAGATTTTGAAAATCAAGGTAGTCTTTATTCCTTGCTTCTATGTTAGCGAACAAGCCTACATTTGGTTATGCGTTTCCTTCTTCATACTCGTGTCACAGTTGTTCACCGTGATTTCGTGAAGCAACAAGCTGTTGCTTTGAACCCAATGCATAGTGACACTGTAGTTCAGTTAAAACCCAAACACACGCTGAATGGCACTTCAATTAGGGTTATTTTTTTTAAATGACCGTTTTATTTAGTGAAGATATGTTGTGGTTAGCGAAAATGGTCGGTCTACATTAAAGGAAGAGCAATGTTATTTGAGCTACCAAAACTAGACAACGCATTTGACAACCGTATAAAAATACAACATTGACTCGATGAGAGAGAGAAAACTGATATAAAAACGAAATCGTATCTACACAACATACAAATAAATAAGTTGTTGGACAACTAAATGATCGTCCAAATAATTTCTAAGAAATCTGATTCCACCATATTGGAACAAACATGAAATTGGTCAATTTTATGGAGTAAGCTGTCACTAAATTTGTTTTGTTGTAACTCGTCAGAAAATAATGTTGAGGAAGAAAGAGAAGATCTTGCTCTAGCCAATGCAACAGAGAAGGCACTACAGTTGCGGGACAACTGTAATTCTATAATCAAAGGGGGTGCTAAATCAGGAGCAGAATTTTTCGCTAATCGAACTTATCAAGGTCTGAATATACCTGATGACAACACCACCCCACAGTCATTTGTCATAGGTAGGAAAGGAAGGGCAGCCGGGTATGAGGATGAGAATAACAAACATTGAGATTTATGGCTCAAGGATGTAGTGTTTTCTTTGCATTTGATTGTAATGAATGAGAGTATCAGCAATGTTAGCATGTGAGAAGGGAAAGAAGAGCATAGATATTGATTGTTCTTTTAGCACCGACACATGTGATTACATTCAAATAATTAATTTTCTTAAATTAGTATTGTTGTGTCCGTATCTTTGTAAGTGTTTTGTAGTTGTGATGTATTTATTTTCTTTTTGCAAAGGCTGTAATGTATTTCTTTTTACTTATTTCAAACACAAATTATGGAAGGAATTATAATTTATTTGACAAGGTACTACCACCAAATTGACATTTTTTTCATGGTAAATGTAGGCCAAAGTTTGTTGAAACCAACTTAATTCGTCATATCATTTTCTCTGTAAAATATGACGACCTTCCGTCTTGAGTTCACTTAGAAGATTGATTCTCACAAAGCGAATTTAGGTCTTCAATCATTCTCCCTATTGACTTCAATACTACTTGGTTGGCTTCCTTGCTTTGCCCATTCATTCTTCACTTGCCTACAAAACAAGAAAATATGTAAATATCAATCTTTCACAAAACAAACTACTTTATACACTACTTAATTAAACTACTTACAAATACAGGGTTAAGTGGACAAAATTTTACCAAATTAAAGTCAATAAGTACCTTCAATACACTCTAAAAAAATACCTTCAATTCATAACAATATACAAAAAATTGGTGCTTATCACCAAACTATATTAAATTTTGAACAAATAATAAATATAATCACCAAACTATCAATCTTTCTCCAATTTAATCCTTAAATTATATAAATATAATAACTATTTAAAACATGTTAATTTAGTCCTTGCAGTTATGATGTTAAATTGATAGATTTTTGTATATTTTAGGGATTTAAGGACCACCAACTATATTCACAATGTTTATGGACTAAATTGGAGAAATAATTATGAACCATAAATTGATGATTCATCGTTATATTTTCTGTGGGGTCACCCAATAAATGATTGATTAATCCAAATAGCGTATATGTGAGGGTACTATGCTTACTATGGCTGGGGAGTTGGAGTCATCTTGAGGGGATTCGGCTACTCGACAAATACACAGACATTCTAGGGAATACCTAATACCAATCATTTTTTCCAATCGTAATCACGTATTTATTTGGACCGTTGATTGATGGATTATATTTTTATTTAATGAAGATTCATTTTCATACTAGTTAGTAGCATGCCTTTTAATAGTCTTTTTTTTGCACAAATGATGTGTTCCATAAATACAACTAACTTGACAACCGAGGAAGCATTTTCCTTAAAAATAAAAAAAATCAAAGAAACATTTGAAATGCACGTTTAAACCCGTGATTCTTCATTTTTCTATATTTATGTGATTTTTGTCAGGGTAATGTTGATGGATAAACAAATTTTGTTGAACAATTTTTTTTTACCTTAAATTTATCCACTCACTCATCTACATTTGCTATTCATTTGAGTTGTTATATCATTTGAAACTTGCATATTATAAAAAGTTAAAAATAGTTTTAAAATTTGTGTATTTTATATTATGTGTATGATTTTATAATAAATATAATAAATAGTTGTTGTTTTCAATAAAAATTATCATATTTAGCTGTCTTAACCTATGCAATGTTGCATAAGATAGACAAAATGTAAATATGAAGTAATTCACAAAATAAAATTATAATTGAAACATATAGTTACTGTAAGAAATGTATTATAACGGAGGTAAAACTACAAAAGCTTTAAAATCGAAATGCTTTTGTAAGACTTAAGTTTTGATTATTATCATTTTCACAATACACTCCATCCAAATCCTACTCATTATACCATCCTAACAAACTACACTCTGAGTGTCTATATTTATCAAAACATATATACAGTAGAAAAATCAATATTTGGAATTGGACCACAATTCCACACACTTCAAGCTTTCATTTGCTCCCTTATACCATGTCCATCCCGAGTAAACTGATGAACTCCATGTGCATACAACATGTGTACTTGGTAGATAGTGATAGAGATAGGACCAAAGAAAAAAGACAATCACAGTTTATTGAAAAATTCCTTTTAGTTATAAATGTTATATTGTACACTGTCTTAATTAGAATCTTAGATTTAACAAAATGATGGTCTTTTATACATACATACATACATACATATATACATAAATACAAATAATATTATAATTTATTATTATAAAAAAATTATAACATGTTAAAATCCCATGGTATTTTATCTTTGCATGCATTTTGTATATTCATATTTTACATAAAATATTTGAATGTATAAATTTATTTAGTGTTACATTTATGGACTATTTAAAGGCCTTGACTGGAAATGCTGTTGGTGTTTATTTTTGTTGTTTATCTCTCTTTCTTATTCCCATTATTGTTCACACTTCACAAGAGATACCTTTAGCAAAATCCTAAAATAAAATCAAAACGTGCGCAAGAAAAAGGAAAGTAAAGGAAAAGAGCAATGATTTAGTGAGGAGTGGGGTCATACTGAAATGACATACAGTTATGCTAAATTTAGGGTAATAAAATGGAACGATTAACGGTTCAGAAAACACAATTTTAGTACTGTTGACAAGTCGAAGAAAAGCAACATAGACACCATCATCCCATTTCTGATTATGCAATCTTAGAATTGACAATTTGTCATTTAGATTAAGGTTGACCCCATTTACTCATTGCCTTTTTCTTTAGCTTGGATTCATCAATCATATATAGTTTTCACTTTTCCATCGATGAGAAATGGTTGAATATTGCCGCCACCATAAAGTTTTCACACGGTGATATAGTTTAAAAAATAAAAATTTAGGTTTATTAAAAAAAAAAGTTAAAATTATACTAAATGATATAATGGGTTGTGGCAAAAAAAAAACATTTTTTTAATAGAAAATCATAATTGAAGGGTTTAGTTTATACCAATCATAAATTGCTTCAAGTGGTAAGAGACTTGAGTTCCTTAAGTATATGGTCAAAGTTGAATTATGACTTATGCATATGGAAAAATTAAATTAAAAGGAGAAAATCCACCTTATGTGTCCCATAAATTCCTCGATGAAGATTAATCATTGCTAAATGACGGTGGAAACATTGTACTAATATTATAGTAAAAAAAGGGTTTAGTTTGTTTTGGGTTTAGTTTATTTAACAATATATTCTCCATTGAAGATAATGATGTATCCAAAATCATGCAATTGAGATGAAATAAGATAATCGAATGAATTTTACGTTTAAAAGTGAAAATGATACTATTTAAATACAAAAATTACATATTTATATGATTTACTGAAAAAAGAAGAAGTATGCTCTTTGAAACTACATATTGATAATTCTTAATTCAAATGGTATTTAATTCTATCTTTCAAGGTCTCGAGTTTGAGTCTTGTACATAAAATTAAATGTTGAGAGAGATGATTCGATTAAAGATGGTCTATCAAAACCAATGTGTATTTCGCACAAATTACATAGTTTTTTTTTGAGTAACAAATTACATAGTTATATATATTGTAAATCTCTATTGAAAAAATAAATAATATCATTGTTTAATGTTTATATATTATACTGCTATATATATAACCACATTTTTTTTGAAGGAATAGCCACATTATTATTAATAACGAAGCTTACAAATATTCTAATCATTTTCTCATAACTGGCCTGGTGTGGCGTTGTGAGAGAAGCTAGAGCTTGACCATCAATTCATCAGCAGTAGCACAGTCAACAACTTGCACGAGTCAAGTGGGGCTGTGAAATGGCCACTGTGGTAATAAGTGGTGACTGTGAAAGGCCACTCATTTTCTTTTTTTTAGCAAGTTCTTAAGAATTGGGTGAATTTAATAAAGTGGGTGTGCAATAAATGTTTATTTATTTGATAAATAGTTGATTCATACTCTATTCGGTCACATTTATAAGTAAAATATAACTTTTTAGGTTCATTGAATAACTAATGTATTTAATATATAAATGTGATCAAATACATTAATTATACTTAAAAAATTGTTTTTTTGCTTATAAATGTGACCGGAAGGAGTAGTCGTTAAGAGTAGCAGACTAGGAGTTCAACTGTCAGTCTAAAAACTTATTTACTAAATGACATGTAATTGCTTTTAGTTGAACCTTGAAGTTGCTATAACTCAACAAAATCTTGGCTCTATACAAAATATTAAAACTCATTTACCCACTAATTTAACTTCATCAATCACAAATTTAAATACGATTAACCATAATTTTCACATTCATCTAGATGCGGATTTCAACAAAATGAAATCAAAATGAGATGGGGTGAAATGGATATTTGAATAAAATTGTGGTAATCAATTATTTGTACTCATTTTCTTAATTTTGTATAATAGGTGTAGACAAATCGAGCATGGTTTGGAATATGGGAAGCTTGTCCTCATGCAAGCTTATGAAGAACCATTAATCTTATCGAAGATTTACATTTAAATTATTGGGAGGCTTGTCCGCATGTAAGGTTATGAAGAACCATTAACCTTATCGAAGATTTACATTCAAATTGTTGGGTCATGATGAAGAGGTTTGGAGAATCATTATATCAGATATTGAATAATCATATAAGTGAGAAAGACACTACACTTTAACCTAAAACCTTAAGACATTAAGTTAATGAGTCCTCTCACTTATAAAATGATTAGCATTAACTTTTTCATCTGATATGAGACATTTTAGTCACACTTGATATATCAACACAAATTTACACATAGCCTACTAACTTTAAAAGTGAGCGAAATGTTCAATGATCTATATCAACATCATTTGATGCATTCAAAACTTCAAACTTCAAAGAGACATTTAAAAAGTATCAAAACTCTATTCCATTAAATGAAAAATCCATGGGAATATAAGTTAAGTAGTTAACCACAATTACAAGACAAACATTCATTCTTGGAAAATATCTCATCAGCCCGCAATGCAATTTTTTGTCACTTTATTTCCATTTCTCTATAGCAAGTCAAACCTACATAGCCAAAAATTGCACTATACAATATGCATATGTTCCCTCTACCAAAAAAACCACAAGAAAATTAATAGTAAACTCAAAGCACATCATTCTTTTTTTTTCTTTTCACTCTTCAATTTCAACATCACATATTCTCAAAGTAAGGCTTATAATTAAATCCACGAATTAAGGACACCACCAAAGGAAACATTTTCTGACCATATTTTTTGTTCTTTCCATTTTTATGGACAAGGAGGAGCACCACACCCTTGATAACATTATGCACATATGTAATGGCACAACAAAATTCCTCCATCACCATTCATGTAATAACATCTAATTTGACCTAAATAATTAAACAGATAATCATGAATTTGATTGTGGAAATATATGCTTTGCCTCAGCTTTCCAACACCGTTCAATATCTTCAGCAATATTTTTTGCATCCATAGATGCACCAAGTAGTCCACGTTTAGTGAAACCAACAGCATAGAGGCCATTTTCACCTTTCCATCCATTAGGGAATGGCTTCCTAGGGTATCCATCTTCCTTAGAGAACATTCCCTTATCCTGCACATATACCATTTCAGTTATTTGTATTATTAGTATCTTTTTCTTGCTTTATATCATTTTCAAAATTCAGATAGATGGATAGCCTTAAATTATTCCATATCCGTATTTTCCTTATTCCAAATAAAAAACTTTAGCACATGTTAGTTATATAAAAAGTTTTTTGTTTTGATTTTTTGCTGTCAATTCTAAGTACAAAATTTCCAATCTTTTTTCAAAGTCTTTCGTTTCTTCATATGTGAAAAAAATTGTTCTCAATTCTCGTTATTTGTTCATAAATATTTGAAAACAGAAAATAAAATTTAAACAATAAAGTAATAGTTTTGTAATTAAAAGTAAATAAAACAAAGTTTACTCAAAAAAAAAAAAAAGTAAATAAAACAAAGTGAAAAACATATTTTCATTAAGAGGTATCATAGTATAATTTCTTTGCATGCAAAGTGCAAACATTCAAATTAATTATATTTTATAAAATGAATATTTGTGCATGTATTTAATTAATAAATAATATTACAAATATGATATCATGATGAGATCCGATATCATATGATTAGTAAAGTCAACTAAGATAAAACAAATAGTGCCGTTTTCATTGTTTGGATTTTTTTTTAAAGAGTGCATAATGGGATTATAACTTACCTTTAACCAATAGGGTACATTACTTTTGTAACCAGTTGCCAGTATTATGGCGTCAAAATTCTCTGTACTTCCATCAGCAAATTCCACTGTGTAGCGTTTTAACCTCTTTATGCCTGGACGTACCTGAACAAGGGAACTATGGAGTTCAATTAAACAATTAAATAAAAATAATTATACTCAAGATATGATTAATATATAGAATCAGTGATAAAATTTTATATCATCAGCTTCTTTTAATTATTTTCAGGAGTTTAAAGGTAATACTCACACTAGATATGAAGAAAAGAAGTATTGCGAGTTTCAATGATAACGATGTTGTCTATTAACTTTTGTTAAATTCCCACTAAAGATTTAATTACTATGTATAGTTGTAATTAGTGTAAAATATTTTACATTGTCGATTAATTATAACTGTCAATTTATTAAAATATTTGACTAAGTAGCTATAATTATACGTCCTCTTTGTTACGGTCTATAATAGTTGTTTGATTGTGAAAACATTTTATGTCGAATCCTTATGTGAAATTTACTTCAATATGTCTGGCCATTAGACTAATAGTCAAATAAAAAAAGTATAACTATGTTTTTTTGAAGGATAAAAGTATAACTATGTTTTTTTTTTTTTGACAAAAAAAGTATAACTATGTTAAAAGTCAATATACAATTAATTATGATTATTTGTTTAACAATATAAAATGTTTCACGTTTACACTATATATCGAAAGTAAACTCAGATTATGAGCCTTAATAAAGTATGATTTGATTGAAAGCACATCATGATCATGGAAAATCTTTCAAACAAGAAAGAAAGGTGAAACAAAATATACAGAAGTACTTTCATTAGTTAAAAATGTTCCTATGACTAAAAAGAAAAAGCGTCCAAATAAACTAATTTCCGGGGTGACACAAAATCTATTTTTTAGACTCAAAGTGACACTAAAATCTTAAGGATTAAAAAAAGTTGAATTTGATTTGATAGAAAATACCTTGATGTCTCCTCTTTTAATCTTGGCAAGGGCACCCACATCTAGGACCGGTGTCTTTCCAGACAGTTTTTTGAGTTCAAGGGGACCCAACCGAGGCCGAACCAAACCGAACCGTTCTGTGTTGCCGAGCATTAACCATGACACAGTGAGAAGGATGTGATCCACCAGTTGCACGGGTAGCCACTTGAGCAACCACATGGACAACCCAAAAGTTGATTTTCCCAGCATATCTCTTGGTAGGATGTGTACCTTCAATCAAACCAATAGAGAAAAAGTACCATGATGAGATTGTTTTCTTGCATAATTTGAGTATACCTTTTTCTATAAAAAAGTATATGGTAGAGGTGGAAATTGTTGTTAAGTGATATTATAACAAGCTTAACTTTGAATTTTGTTCATTGAAGTTACAATATTATGTGAATTTGAGTAACCACATACATGAATTTGCACATGACATTTTTACCAAAAATAAAAAGGTATTGTGTATATAAGATATCTTATTGTTGTGTTGCTTTACATTCACTTTTTAAAGATAATGTAAGACTCTTGCTAATATTTGAAATACCAACAATCTCTCTATTAAGTGTGAATCGATCAATTCATCTATGTATACCCCCAAAGCAAAAGCGTTTTCATACACTTGCATTGTCGATGGCGCAAAATCAATTTGATACACTTTCCCTTTACATACACTTGCACCACCTTTGACACAATATCAACAAGACAGACCTTCAAACCACCATGGTTATAAAGACTTTCAACACAAAGAGTAGGGTCAACCTTTAACTAAATCATTTGCTCTTATACTACTATTGAGTCATAAGAAGAGTCTAGAAGATCATCACATTAGACTTTTAACAACGACACAAACAAGTTTTGGGACCACATATTCATCCAAAACCATTAAACGTAGATATGAGTCATCTTATTTACATGTTCAACATCTACTTTTTCATCTAAGTGAGACTTTTATTCAAACTTTAAAGACCAATTTCGATCATCATGATGCGAATGTGATTAAGGTCACATCCGCCATAATTTAAGTGCTCTTTTTCATATTATTAAGGAAGCGACGTGACCTCAACCATGACTAGACTTAAAACTTAGTTGTGGAGATGCTTTGGTGTTTCCCATCACATAACAGCTTCATTCCAAAACACCAAAAAAGTGAAAGGAAAAAAAACAAAAAAGAGAAAAAGGTAAGAGCTTATGTGGGAGGCTTTTGGCCCTTGATAGACCTTAATTGTGTTGGTGGCCATGCTCTACTTGTAATAATACAAGAGAAAGAGTATCTCTTTTGCAAAGAACATCATGGGAAGGAAAAAGGAGGGAAAAAAGCAACTGGGTCATCTTCTATCCCATGCTAGGCATGCTTGAGAATCTCAAAAAATGCTTTTTATAATACTAGTGCTCAAAAAAATGAAATATTCAAAAATACTTTTCAAATGGATCTAAATTAACAATTCATTGTACCTGTAGCCACTACATGAAATTATGAATACTTTGCTTGATTTTATATGCTATATTAGAGAAAAAAAACAAAACACAACTTTGAACTTTGAAGGTGAATTTTATTTGCATATTATGTCTCACAATATGTAACTTTTTTTTTTTCCTTTCAGAATGAACCTAACAAATTTCCATGTTTCTTAATTTGAAGATAGAAGTTACTAATATTGAATTTTATGCTACAAGGAACTTCGAATATTTTATGTTTATGCAAACATATATAGCATGTTTTGAATAAAAAAATAAAAAATAAAAAATCACTTATTTGAGTTTGACATAAGAAGTAATCTATATTTCAAATTTGACAAAGCCCATAAAAATAACAAAAATTGATAAAAAGAAGAAAAAGTGAATGTCTTGTTGCTATGCTTAAATTAGTTATGTTCATGTTAAAACATCAATTCCAAAATAGGGAGGTTGTAAAAACTTTTAACCAAAAATAAAAACAACTTTATAGTATTTTTTTAGTACATGCTGATTTTCATAATCATAGGCACACTACATCCCTGCAGCAGCTGCGGAAAACCATAGACTTAGTGATAGAAAAAATTTCTTTCTCTAAATCTAACGATTCTCGCAACTGCTGCATTGTGCATCGGTTCCATTTCTGAAACGAAAAAGTTAAAAAAGAAAGAAAAAAAAGAAAGTAAAAGGAGAAAGATTTGTGAGTACTTACAGAATCTCTAACCACAATAGAAGGAGCAGCATCATGATTACAAAGATCCAAACAAACTTCCATACCTGAATTTCCACATCCAACAACCAAAACTTTCTTCCCTCTAAACTCTTCACCACTTTTATACAAACTAGTATGCCTAATACTACCAACAAACTCATCAACTCCTTCAATCTCGGGTACAACCGCCTCAGCATTCTCTCCGGTTGCAACGATCAACCACCGGCAAACAAATTCGGTGACCATTCCCGCCTTCCCCTCACTTCTCACCCTCCAAAAACCAAGTGTAGCATCAAACTCAGCATGCATAACTGTCTCATTGAACCAAGGCCTAATATCGAAATTTTTGGAATAACTTTCCAAATACTCTATGAATTGTTGCTTTGTTGGATATGTTGGAAAACCACTAGGGAATTCCATTAAAGGAAGCTCACAAACTTGTTTTGGTAAATGAAGACGAAGACGATCGTAGGTTTTTAGCTTCCATAGTGAAGCTATACAATTTGATCTTTCTAGTATTAAACTTGGAACACCTTTTTGTTTTAGATATGCTGCCACTGCTAGTCCTGATGGTCCTGCTCCTACTATCAATGGACCTGGAATCCATAAACATCTATCACTTGAAGAAGTTGAATTCTTGTTGTTGTTGATCATTTTTTCTATGAATAAAGGATCATGTGCTTGTTTTCCTTCTAATTCTCTTAGATAACAGTCCATTTTGAAAAATATGTAATGAAACAGATTTTTTTCTTTCTCTTTTGACGAATCGAAGCGCCAAGGTCTGATACTGAAAAAGAAAATAAGGAGCAAAGGGAAATTTTAGCAAGTGAAGTTTAAGAATGAACCGGACAAAGACAAAATTAATGTCTTTAAATATTGAGTTCTTTATGGTTGGTTTTGGATTTTTGTTGTGTTTGAAAACTGCAGGTTGAGTTTCAAGAGAAAAAGGCTCTGTTATGAATGAAGTGTTTTGAGGATTGGTGGCAACTTTTGGCCCTCTTAGCTAAAGAAGGTTTGGTTCAATTGTGAAAATGAAATATTTCTTGAGTTTGTGTTTGTGCTTTGTGTGTGTGTTGTTTTCAATGGAGGAGGGTTATTTAAGGGAAGGATGAGTACTAACTAAAAGGCTAAATCAGCATTGATCACAGAGAGGGACTGAGAAGAATAATTGTGATATCTCTTTGCATCTCTCTTCACACACACATATATATATATAGACACACATGCAAGTGGTAAAATGAAAAACAACACTAAGTAGGTCTTATGATTAGATTATTTCTCTAGTCTCTCCGTCGACTTACGGAAAGTACACTTTGAAAATACAATATCGAAAATGCACTTTCGATAGTGTATTTTTGACATATTTGAGAATTCAAAAATCATCTATTAATATGGTTTAATTGTAATTTTTATACTCCGACTTGGTATCATTATTGTGTAATTTTTATCCCTACGGGAACATTGTGTGAATTAAACTTTCTAACTATCCCTTTCTTATTACAATTAGGTATATTCGTGACCAACCGTCTAATTTCTAATGTTAATGTGCTTAACGGGAAGACTCATATCTTCCTACTAGAGAAAGAGCTTGAATCATTTTTAATGCTTGGAACATTCTAGAGTATTAGGTAGTTCAATTGATTTGAACTAAGAGATAAAGAGTTTGAAGTTATGAGTTCAAATAGAACAAAGGAGAAAAATGTTAATCTAACAATAAACCATTAACATTTTTCATTCAAAGAAAAAAATGTTTGAAGCATTTTTATTCTTGTTTACGTGTGTTTATATATATATATATATTTTTTTTTTTAATAACGTGTGTTTATATTTATTTCTACTAAAAGGAAAAGAAACATAATGTACTTGTGCTTCAGTAGTTAAATTCAATAAATTTTTGTTAATTCAAAGGAAAAAAAATCTAGCCCTCAACCCGGCCCAAGGATTCTCAGGTCCAAGGAAGCCAATCAACAAGATACATTTTGCAGCTGTTCGTTACTTTCCCATCTACTCATTTCTCGCGCACCTTATTTTTTCTTTCGAAAATGTTTATGTGATTTTCAGATTTTAGAATCCGAACCGAATTTTTTCTTTGTTATGGGGTGAAAAAAATGACTTTTTCACGAATTCGGATTTTATAATCCGAAAACCTCAAAAAATAGGGCGTGTTCCCTGCTTTTTTCGGATTATAGAATCCCAACACCCCCTCCCCTAATCACCTTTTTTCAGTGGAAAAGCAGTTCGGATTATATTATCCGAAATGTATCAGCACAAATTCTAAGTCTGTTTGTAACATGGATAACCAGTTTAAGGACAATATTAATCTTCATAACTTCCATTATTTTGTTTTAGGTCATTGTTAGCTGTTTGTTAGCTATTCTTAGTCAAAAATCTGGTTTTCGGGTTACTTGATCAGATTGCTCCAAAACTTTCTCAAAAAATAAAAAAATATAAAAAATAAAGGATCAAGAATTCCTTAGAAGGGACTTCGCCCCTAAAAATAAAAAATTCCATCGTTTAGACTCACTTTTCATTTTTTCTAAAATTTTCATTTTCTTAGAAAAATCTGAAAAAATTTGCTTTAGTATTATTTGATTTTTAAATTTTTTTGGTGGTATTTTTATGATTTTATTTGATAGGTATTTATCATTTTTTTCTTTGTTTTTTGGTTGTTTTTAAAAAGCAAAATTCAAAACTACTGAAATTGAAGAGATTCTAATTGCTGATTATACGTAAGCATATTTTAGATTATAAAATCCGAACACAATTTAGATGTGTTTGGATTTTATAATCCAAAATCCCATAAACATTTTTGAAAAGATGAGTAAGAAGTATATAGGATGGAAAAACTAATAGTGAAAAACATTTTGCAACTCATCTATGAAGGACATGATAAAATTTGTACTTCTTTTGTCACTTATTTCTTGATCTTCTTCATGGTTGGAATTGAGGTATAGTTGAGCTATCCAAAGCTACCTTCTCCATGGTGTCAAGATAAATTATTAGGTTTAGACCATACAAATTCGATTTGTAAAGTGTGGATTTATTAATTATCTTTAGATCCTATTTTTTTCAATGTGACACTTGGACTTTTTTCTCAATTAGCATAGAGTAATCGAAAAAAGAAAGGCGTGGACAATATTTGAGTGAAGATTTTTTATTTATTTAATTTTTCAGAAATTAGATATGTTTTCAATTAATATTATTATTATTATTATTATTATTATTATTATTATTATTATTATTATTATTATTATTATTATTATTATTATTATTATATAATGGGGGAGGACAAGGGTACGTACGTCCTTAAAAAAAAGGTACGTACGTATAACTAACATAAAATAACAATTAATGTGCCTATAACTACATTCAGAAACTCACAAATCATTAATAGAAAAGACACATCTCTTCAAAAATAATAAATAAATAAAGAGAAAAGACACTTGTTAATCCTAGACCTTGCCATAAATCAATTCTAAGACCTAACAATAAGGTCCAAAATCCTACAAAAATCCATGCTCATTGATTAGGTTGAAACAGTTATGGAAGAATTTTTCGGATTTTAAACCATCCTTGGATAATGTCAAACAATTTTTGGAAGAACAAAAACAAAGTACACCTAAATGCACTAAAGTTAGGTTCAAATATAGGTATTGAATATACTTGATCTCTTTTGTTTTATATAATTGTAAACAAAAACGATAAAGAAATGTGTGGCTGTATATATATGATTTATATATATTTTTTTAAAAAAAAAATAGGGAAGAAGTTTTGTTAATAGGTGACTCTAATAAAGATTAATTCTCATCAAAGATTTTTATAAAATGATTATCAGAGTCACTGTAGTAATAAAGATTGATTGATTCATCATCATTATCCTGAAAGTTTTAAAATAGGAAAGACTAAAAATACATTTGATTTTTTTTGGCTTTCGCACCGATTTCCGATCCACCAAAGGTGGGCGACTAATCCGGCTCATGCGGCATGCACATTGGCTAAGTGTTGTTCCCCCTAGGAATCGAACCCGGTATTCCCCGAATACGTCCTTGAAAGGAGCTCCTTGCCACTGAAGCCCAAACAACTTCGTTAACTAAAAATACATTTTAACAAAACATAAAATTGATATAAGAATATTGATTGGAGTACTACAGAATTAAAGTAACACTAATAAACATTTTACATCCGTTCTCTAGGAGATATGATCCCCGTCCCTCTAAAATTACAAGTCTAAACAATTCATTTGATGTTGGTTAGCGCTGTTGGGTTGAGATATTGAAGTGTGCTTATCTCAAGGTTTTAAGTTTGATTTTCCTAGGTGTGAATTTCGGTGGACTCAGTCCATACAAGACTATACTCTGACTTTAAATGGACCTTATGTAAATGAACGACATGATTGAACGCATAATATTAATCGATTCTTGAATCGTATACCGAGTTGTCAAAAAAACAAGATTACAAATCTAGACTCTAGAGAATCCATTTTATCATTTATACCTTCTTGCCATAGTTCAACATCCAATGAAGAGAAATCTTCTTTAAGGCTTAATGGGACCTCATCCAATGTATATGCCACATAATCGGGTCCATACTCTTTAACAACTCTTGCTCTAGTACCTCTTTGAGGTTCTATAACATCATGTTTGATGTTTTCATCAATATTTTTAGTTACTGGAATATGATCAGATGTAGTACGCCCACTATTCTTTAATTTAAAGGGGTATTTATATTCATAGAACTTAACATCATTTGATTCTATGACCACTTTAGTATTTATGCCATAAAAACTATATTCTTTGCTAGCGAGTTTAACTCTCCTATGATCCGAAATCCAAACATAGACCATACAACCCAAAATTCGAAAATAAGATTAGTTGGATTGTCTTTTCTTCAAAATTTCATAAGTAGAAATTTTGTTCTTAGACTTGGGTACTCTATTTAACACAAATATCAATTTTTGTAACAAAAAATTAACCTGACAAGCATATCACTTATATTTTTTTTTCTTTTCAAAATCGTAGTGTAAAAAATTCAATTTCTGTAACAAAAAATGAGCTTTACAATATCAGTTATCAACTTCAACGTTAAGATGTCTGGGACAATTCAAAGTTGTGAATGTCGCAAATGTTTAGGGATATGGTTTGGAGTTAGGGTTTAAATTTGGGGATATGCAGTAAGAGTTTGGTATAAGGTTTTGATTGGCATAATTTGAGATTTACATTTTAATATAGTGGGGAAGCAATTTTAAATTTTTTACGTGTTTTTAAAATTTCCTAAAATTAGCTTGAACAAAATACTTTATAAAATTCGTTCATTAAATAAAATTCCCTAAATTTACCTATAAAGTTAAAAAAAACCTATTAAGTTTCCTCATCCAATCACAATCTAAAATATCATGCAATGTGATTTTAACTATTTTCCAAAAATAATCAATTTGATATGATTGAGTATAGTTTAGATGTGCCTGTATATTGTTTTTATAGAGATTGTTTTTGTTGGTTTTTTTTAACTCTAACCCGTGAAGTGACAAAGTCAAACTCTAACTATTAGAATTCTGCTCTTTTCCTATAAAGAATTGCTCGCTTCCAACCAAACTTCCGAAACGTCCTAAAATTCGTAGGGTTTATGACCTACGTGAGTTAACTCACGCAATATTTTATAACAAATATTATATATATATATATATATATATATATATATATATATATATATATATATATATATATATATATATATCAAATATTACTTTTATATGAATAGAAGGCAAGCGAAAAACAAATTGCACCGTTAAACTTTTTTGAATGACAACTAATATTCGGAAAAACAACATTTATAAACCTAAAAGACATAATATTGCTATGCAAAACCAATCTCATATTACTATTATCAGTAATTGGAGTTGCTTTCCTAAGGATAATACTTCCAGTCTCTAGATGCTAGGCTTCATAATTAGGGCATGTTTGAAGTAACCAAATTGGAAACATATATACTTGAAAATTAATTTATGTCTTAGTCCTGAAAGATACTCCTAAAATGTTCTAAGCCACTATATTGGCCATATGAAATTGATTTTCTGATATACCATGCTGAAAAGAATATATCTTGTAATTGCCTAATTATTTGGCAAAGACGATGGAAGCGTCATTTAATAAGTTCACGCTGCCTTTGTTGACATCTGTTTCCTTAATTTCTTCATAATTGTTATTTGCATGTTTGTAAAAGGAATGATTTTTTTTTGCCTTGCTAACAAGTACCCTAAACGCATTGTTTAAGGAATTATGTCTTAAAAATATAAGTTAAACACTTGTTAAAGTCGTTTCCTTAATTTCATAATTGTCATTTGCATGTTTTTAAAAGGAATGCATTTTTTTTAGGTCTTGCTAACAAGTGCCCTAAGGGCATTGTTTAAGGAACCCACAAAAGGAAATTATGTCTTGAAAGTACAAGTCAAACACTTGTTAAAGTCATAATCGTACAATTTTCAACACAAAAGTTGCTACTTTTAGATGCTTAAACAATGCCGTTAGGGCACTTGTTAACATTTTTTTTATGATAGTTTTACATTGGAAACTACAATTTTCAAACTTTTAAAAAGTTGAATTCATCACTTTTCACAACTTTCCAACATAATATTTCTATTACTGTTCTCTTAACCAATACCCAATGGCACTCTTTAACATTTTCCTTTTTCTATTTATTGAAAAAAAAAATGCATTTTTTTTTTTATGACTAAACTATCTCTCAAATGAGCGATACCAAAAATCAAACTCGAATTCTTGTTTTGAAAGAAAATCATTTTGCAAACTCTTCAAATACCATGTTGTAAAGGAATGCATCTCTTGTTTAAATATTTTGTTAAATGTTTTATTTATTTATTATATTTCAATATAATTATGTGGACTTGTATATTTTTATTAATGCGAATATATTTTCATAAGGATTAATTGATTGATTGGAAGGTAGTTACAAGTATACATAAAGTTGGTGTTAGTTAAATGCATAACCTAACTAACTAACTCAACGCTCAAAAAGTTAATAGTAGTTAAGTCAACTAACTAAACTAACTATAGTAAGGTCTAGTTCCTAGTTAACTAACTTCATCATCTCTATATTTTCACATTGTAATTGCTTCTATATTTCAACAAGCTAAGGCCTAAAAATATCCAGGAGGCCTAGCTTAAGAATGAAACAGTAAAAAATTGTTGAATGTAGAGCCTTTCTTAGAATATTTATTGTATGACAATGTGACACACTATGTTCAAATGCTTTGTCCTAACAAATAATTGGAACTTCTGTGCATTTGACTTGCAAGTCTCTAAGAAAATAACTGAGCCATTGTAATTCACATGTGGCTGCCACTAATGTCATATATATTCAGCCTTTAAGGAGGATTTTGAGATTGATTTCTGCTTCTTTGACCTCCAAGAAATCAATGATTGGCCAATAAAAAGAAGTAGTATCTTGTGACATACCTTCTGGTATTTGGGCATCCACCCAAGTATGCATCACTGAACTCAAGTAGCTAGAGTGAATAGCTGTGAGGAAAAAACAAACCGGTACCATGATTCCCTTTTAAGTAAGTACCTCATATCTTTCTGTGCTGCTTTGAAGTGAGTTGAAGTAGGTTACTATAGAAATTGACCGAGGAAATGTTAATGAGTGCTTTCGGGATTCTATTCAAGGACTTTAAACGATAAGATTTTATAAAAATATGTGTATACAATTAATTGAAATTTGTATAGTTGACTTTTTAATAAAATAATTTTTAAATTTAACATCCTTGATGATTTCTTCAGAGATACTCGTTAGATTGAGTAGATTACCCACCAAGTCTATGTATTCAGACACATTTGTGCGTGGCTCATTGTCACGATTGTGGAGTCTTTGTCTAGTATCCATTGGGCTACTAGATGGTTTTCAGCCTAAGTTACTTGTCTTAGGCTTTGTTTGGGAGTTTGGAGGAGAAGGGAGGGGAGGGCTTTGGGGGTTGGAAATATATAGAAAAATGGACAAAAATTCACATTTTTTGAAAGAACAGATTTTTAAAGAATGGTAAACTAATACTTATAATTAATATACTTTTAATTTTAAGAATATTATAACAACATAGATTGAATTTGAAAAATTCATATAAACCCTCCATAACCCCCCAAAACCCTCCCACAATACAATTTTTGAGTTCCCCCAAATGAAGGAGATTTTTTACTATGAGTAAAAAATTAACCTCCAAAGCCTTCTCCTCCCAATATCTTTTATTCTTTCCACTTGCTCCTTCTTTTTTTCCAAAATCCTCCCCTCCCCTCCAAACTCCCAAACAAAGCCTTAGGCAATACTCCCTCCGTCCCTTTTTATAAGGACACTTTACAAAAAATACAAGTATTAAGAAAAATTGTTGTATGAAATGTGTGTGATTATTACTACCTCCGTCTCTAATTATAAGGTCCTTTTGAAAAATAAGGAAAATTAAGATAATTGATATTTGTATTAAATATGTTTGTAATTACTATTGTTTTTACAATTTTATCCTTTAAGAGAGAGAGTTGGTTTATGTTTTCAACATGTTATTTATTGCTGATTGAAGAAAAATATGTATAATAAATAGAGGCATGCATGTAAACAAATAATTAATGTACTCCCTCCAGTTCTATATATAAGAAAAGATTCTTTTTTAGATACATTTAATAATTAATGTATTTAGTCTTCATTGTAAATGGGATACATTAATTATTCAATGTATCTAAAAAAATAATCTTTTCTTATATTTAGGACCGGATGGAGTAGTTGGAAATAGCAAAGAGGTCTTATAAAAAGGGACAAAAAAATTTCTCAAAAGAGTCTTATAATTAGGAACGGATGTAGTACTGAATTACTCTTTGTACATAAATACATTTAATGTTACTTTTCATATTCCAAGATAAATAGATAGTATTAATAAATGGTGTATTTGGAAAAAGAGTAATAAATAAATCTAATAATTTACTGTGATTCTTGTATTATTTAAGGACAACTATTCTTTTGTAAATAGTTTTGTAATTAGGGATATAGAGAGTATTATCTCACTACAACATAATTAAGATATAGTTACAGTTGAAAATTGTTACTAAATGAAGAAAAATGTTCCTAATTAAATTTAGTAACAATTGAACAATTGTTAGGTAAGTTCATGTTACTAAAGAGCTATAGTTACATTTTATACAATTATTTGTAACATTAAAAAATTCTCGCAAAATGTTACATTATTGTAACACTTTTTGTATCACCAGTAACAATTAAAAAATGTTACATTTAGTTTTTTTTTAAAGTTGTAAAAAGTGTTGCAAAATAATATAGACCAATGAATTGTGAATTTACCAAATTTGTTTTTGCTTAGACTTCATTCATATTTAAATTAACTAGTATTAGAAGATTAAACTCCATTTAGATTTGCAATTCCAAATATATGTTCTCATACAAACATTTGAAATTTGATTTCATAATATGGAAATGATATAGAAACACAATTTCAATTACATACTAAAACAATTACAAGTTTTCATCTAATAAATCATGTAAAGGTAAGAAGAAAAATGGTAACAAGCCTTCATTATGGAGACATCAGAACTATATATCTAGGTTTTGTTCCTTCTTATTATGTTTTCATTTTCGCACTAAGCGGTGCACATAGCCCTACTAGTTTTCGCAACAACAATCTCCTTAGACATGTAATCGTTCAGCCTCTTAAGCTTTCATCACAACAAGTTGACCACGAGGTTGATGAACCTGCAAAAAATTGAAAAAACATCCAACTTATAAAATTATATGGATATATTATGTCAAGTGCTTTTCTTTAATTTCACCTCCATGTATAAACCATAGAATTCAACTTACTAAGCCAAAACCCAACAAAACTAGTAAATAGACACAAGAAAAAACCCAGATATGAGAACAAATGAGATTGGACAAGTCTACAGATGGGAACACCCCAATTGAATAGTTTTGTGAAGTCTTGAGACAATAAGATTCACATTTAAAGGATCCCAATAATAATAAACCATGATAACAGGCTTGGTTGTTATTGAAAGAAAACATGAAATACCTAAGAGACTCTTGTCTTTAGAAAAGAATTTAACTTAAAATAGAGAAATAGACTTGGAATGTTTATGAATTGACATTAAGATGAGAACAACGATCCCATGGCACCTTTTAATTTGAATTTTAACAACCGGTTATAAAACCAACAAATTTTATCTTGTCAACTAATCACAATTAAAAACAAGATCGGTAATTATTTAACTCTCTATGGAAGATAATATTTTTACTAATCGATAGAACCGTACACATACAGATTCGTATCATTTTTTCTCTTTCCAAAATTACCTTCAACATTCAATACAAATAGCACATATAACAAATAGATAAGAGTAAATTTATTATTAAAATAAAAGTGTAACAAACATGATATGAGTATATATATGTTCAATTTTTTTTCCTTTATCGTTTGAAAAGTGTAACAAACTAAACTAGTTTATCTATATTTACTTTTTCATTATTCCAATACAATATTAAAATAACTTTTTATATAATAAAAATTGTTGTTGGTGTCATTAAAAAAAAATAAAAAATTTAGATTATATTTTTTTGATATATTGGTGTCATTGAATTAGATAATCATGGTTAGATTGATTTGTTATAATTTGAAAGCAAATAGCTTTTATATTTGTACTTTTAATCAAAATCAAAATTTTATTAGAAAACACCGTTTATAATTTTCAAACGTTATGTCCGTTTTTTCGCTAGTAATAATAATGACAATAATACTACAAAAATAAAATAATATAATGGCAATGACAATTATAATTCTCTAAAAAAGACAATATATAATAATAATAATAACAACAACAATAATAATAAAGTTTGGTGATTAAAATTTAAAAATATATTAATCAACGTTAACCATGCTTAAAGGACAGTTAGTGAGGTAGTATCTCCACCACTATCTTTCTTGTTTATGGTATACTTTCTCAGTCTCTCTAGCAAGTACCAACTGTCCGAATGGGAATGACCATTAATTCTGGAATGCAACAGAGCAGTTGAAGTTATTAAAATTGTGTTAATATTTGGTAGTCATTTGCTATCAGGCAAACAACAAACTTCTTATCTAGAAACCATTCCCTAGTTTTTAATACTCCAAAATTATTCGGTAGTCACTTGCAATCAAGATACAAACCTACCTAGTCTAATGGTTTTTGCTTGGGACCTGAGAATGCGCTTTTCTTTGAGGTCTTAGGTTTGACTCTTCCAATATCAATTTAGGTGGGCTGGTTTAGCATATTAAAATAGTACATTCCGTATTACAACATGTGTTCTTTTTATTATATTTTTGCCTCAAATTATTTATCATAATACCAATACAAATTTTATTATTACTTTTTTCTATTTTTTTTCCCACTAACATACCCTCATCCCATTTTGCGGTTATTGTTGATTGATTGTGAGAAATTGGGCTGGTAGTCTAGCTGAAATGTTTTCTTCTTTGTGATATCTCTGCACCTCCTTGATTTATATAAAAAAAAATTGTACTCTAGTAATTATTTAAATATATTTTGTGAAAAATCATTAATAAATCAATCATTATGAAGATTTTGATAAAAAATATTTTTTGATTGGGAATCAAAACAAGATCATATAAATGAAAAAAACAAACTCTCTTCTCTTTCTCTCTTGTGAGCCGTCACCAAAACCTTAATTTTATCTCCTTTATCCACCAAAAAGGGATGATTGACCCTAAATCACCCCTGTAACTCATTTTTTCTTTCCCTTTTTATTGAAATAAGTGATTTTCACATCTATTTCGTTTTTTATTTTGTGATTTCGTCGTCTTTGTGCAACTTGTTTGTCTTTTTTGTTTCGTCCAGATATCTGTTCGGTTCAGATTGTCATATCAACTTTGATCCAGTGCGGATCCAATCAATGACTTTGACGTCATCCACGTTGTAGATCCAGAGACATGGGTATTTGCACGTTTTATGCAATTAATATGGATGTTGTGAGTTCGTTTGCAGATTCATCCTTTTGTTTTTAGCGAATTTACATTGTATCGATGTACTCTATCAATTTGAATGAATGAATATAATTTATTTTTGTAAAAGAATAAAAATAAACGAAAAATAAAATGACAACGAACGTTATAAGAGTTAAAAAACATAATTTTTTTTTTTGTCAAATAGTCTAGTGGATTGAGAAATTCACCTTAAAGATAAATAAGTCCCCACCCCTGCATATATTGTGCATTATCCCTGCACATGTTAAAAGACATAATTATACTCCTTAAAAAAAAAAGACATAATTATACTAAAAATAACAATCATTAAAGTCTTCATTGAAATAAAATTACTACTGTACTTAAAACCATGGACCATCTATAAATGATGTGTAAGGCCACTTAGGGATCTTCATTCTATCTTGTTTTCAGTTCCTTTACTTCTGAATCTTTGTTTCCACTATGAAGTCTACTTATGTAATCCATCTTTATCTCACTCAATGTAAGCACCAATTTCCCAACTATATTTCATCATGTACCGAACATTTCTCCCACTTATTCTTTAACTCTTAATTCCTTTTTATGTATTAATTAATCAATAAATATTAAAATATGATAAATGTTGTATTGCAGCTTGCACTTGTAGCAACCCATGCTGCATTACCCCCTGAATTGTACTGGAGGTCCAAACTTCCAACAACTCAAATGCCAAAAGCCATCATAGATCTTCTTCACCCTGGTTAGTACATAGTACTATCTTAGTTTCTATTTAATTATCAATTTGTTTTCAAGAAAAACAAATTTCAATTTTTTTCCTTCTAATTACTGGTTATATCTTTACTAATATCAATTATTTCTTTAACTTATCGACTTTTTTTTTATATGTAAGAACAAGTGGGGATCTTCTAGTGTCTTGAATGTTTGATTTTGAATGTCAAAATTGAAAATTGCAAAAAGGGGAAACTTATGGAGCTTGAATGTGGTTATTTTTAATAGGGGGCCAAAATCGCAACTAGTGCAAATTTAGAAGGTCAAAAGTGCGTTTAAGCCTAGCATATTTAACCCACTTTCATTCATTAATAGAAAATCTAAATGAATTTGTAATGAAATGTAGGCACAGCTAACGGAAAAACAAATGGGAAAAGTGAGACCTTGGATGATCCAAATAGATATTTTATGGTTTATGGCAAAGATGCTGCAAGTGAAACACAATTACATGGTGACCCAAATAGATTTTTTATGGTTTATGGTAAAGATGCTGCAAGTAAAAAACAATTACATGATGATCCAAATAGATTTTTCATGGTTTATGGCAAAGATGATGCAAGTGAAACACAATTTCTACATGACAATCCAATTGTGGCCTTGTTCTTCTTGGAAAAAGACTTGCATCTTGGTACAAAATTGAACATGCAATTCAAAAAGACCTCAAATTATGAAGTAACATTTTTGCCTCGTGAAGTTGCTAATTCCATTCCCTTTTCATCAAACAAAGTGGAAAAAATCCTTAACCACTTTTCCATCAAGCAAGGATCAAAAGAGTCTAAAATTGTGAAGAATACCATTATAGTGAGTGTGAAGAAAATGACATCAAAGGAGAGCAAAAGAGTTCGGGTATTATAATACCTGCATTTAAAATAAGGTACTTTGTATGATCCATTCTTGTTATTATAATATGAATAATCATCTATAGTTAGTTGATAGGTAAACTAGAGTTAGTAGCTTGGTTAGAAGTTAGTTAGAGTTAGTTACACAATTAAACTCTCTATATAGGAACACTCATGTATCATTTCATTATCTTTTGTTAAATCTAGTTTACTCTCCTATGAGTCACTATGGGTATCTCCCACATGAATACACCTATGCTCTCTTTCTAACTGATCATTATGATCTTTATCCTTGGAATTTCTTGATTACTAACACTTATAATATAAATACATGGAGTTTAGATCTCCTCATGAATAATTGTAAAATGGTAATTATTGCCACTTCAAATAAACACTTTGCAAATTGCAAATTCAAACAATTGTTTAATTATTTTATTCGATTACTCGTTGTGTATGTCCATGTTCAAGCGACCTAAGTTAAAGCATTGGTCCGGATATAAAAAGACTTAAAAAATTAAATCAAATTTGTCATAGATTTTTCTTCAGCTAAATTGGCTAGGATTAGAGTCTCATATCCTCCTTGACCTAAGTGTTAAATCTTCTACTCAACAAACCTATTTTTTTATTTTTATAAAGAGAAATGATATTTGAACATCTATTTAGTGACAACTTTTATAACAACTTTCTCTCTCATACTCACATTACTTTTTACTTTATCTCTCTATTGCTATGATTTCCGTGCTAATACCACTTTTTTCTTTGTAAAATATGATTGTCAAATAAGCTATCATCAAATTGGTTGTTCAAATAACACTCCTCTTATACTATGTGTTATTTTTATTTTATATTAAAAGATCTCCTATAAAATTTGCTTTAGACATTTAAACATTATGCTGACTCTAGTTTGGCGAGACCATTGATAATTGTTTTTACTCGCTCAAAATCATTGTAAACTAGTGGCTCTACCGATTTTGTGAACCAATAGAGTCTATGACTTTTTTGTAAAAAAATAATAACTAAGTCATAATCAAATTTAACATAATCCAATCCAAAACAAGTGTTTTGGCTCATAATGAGGAAGAAGGAAAACATCATCAAGGGGGCTTAGGTATAAACCTAAACATAGGCAATAGTGAAACCTTAATATTGCTCTATATGTAGTGTCTTTCTCTTGTCATTATGTCATACAAATGGAACAACCCTACCCTAGTGTGTCCGTTAAGAGTGAAAAAAGGCCAGAGGAATAAGAGATATTCTTTGTCCAAGGTACTAAAGCACTCAATTACCCAATTCTTCTCAGCTCGTACTTAACATGTGGCTAGGTGTGTCACACCATTCTACGACATCCCTTAATTAGGACTTCAACTTTGCCGTTAAATATTCTTTAAATTAATCACTGCTGCAACACCTTGCATCACTCCAGCCTAAAAGCTAAACACTTAGAAGAAACACATGCAAGTAACAAGTAAGAGCACTTGTGTGCTTGTCCTTAACTAACACTAAATCTACCATTATTTGACTAAACTAAAACTAATTACCTAATAACGAGAAAACAACCCAAGTAAAAGAGATTAGATAACTCCAATTGTAAGAGTTAAGAAATAACATTTTATATATATATATATATATATATATATATATATATATATATATATATATATATATATTCAAAATTGATAGAGTACATCGAAAACAAATTTAACATCGCTAAAATCTAAAAGAAGATGAATCTTCAAACAAGCTTACAAGTTACATCACTCAGGTTAATAACATAAAGTGGAAACGGAAACATGCCTACAAATGTGAAAAAATCAAAGTGACATAAATATCATGTCTCATGATCTGTAACATTGATGCTAGAGTCACTGGTTGAATATGTAATTAATCAAAACTTATTTGTCAATTTAAATCAAATGAACATTACAATAAGAGGTTAAACTAAACATTGTCGCATCAAGATAAAAAAACAACATTATGTTGCACTCAAACAACAACATCGTGAAAAATACAAAAGAAAATCGAGATATATGGGAAACCACTTATTTTGATAAAATGAGAAAACAAAAAGTTGTCTGACCATGAGTGATCTCGGGCCAAAAACGTTTTTGCTCAAAATCACTTCACTCTGGTGGATCAAGGAGGAAAAAGAAAAGGAGGAGTAGAAGTAAAGTTGAGATAGGGAGGAGGTTAGATTATTGGGATCAATAATTTAATCTATTAATTTATGTAAAACATGCTTAAATGACATTTAAGTGAGGTAATATCTCTCTTTTTTCAACAAAGATTCTTTAATTTAAAGTGAATAAGTGTAAAGTAAGAAAATCAAGGGTTGTTATTATAAGTTTTTATAATTAAAGAGTTTCTAAAGGTGTTGTAGCATCCCAAATCATCAATAAATAACTAAGAAGTTTCCAAAAGAAGGAAGTGCAGCCAAACCCTTCCTGCACTTCAGAAACTCAACATTTTCCAATTATGTTTCTTTTTCATCACCGATCTTTTTGCTTCCAAGTCATCGATTGAATTTGCAATACATTGAAGTAGATTTGTCAATCTGAACGAAAAAACACTGCAACAAGATCAAACACATAACAATGTTGCACCCAAACGAAGAATAAATTAAAATAACTTTGCACTTAGACAATGAAAAAAAGGGAAAAATAAATTAAAATAGTAGATCTTTGGAGAAATCGCTTTTAGTTAGATAAAAAAGAAAAGGCTTAAATATATTTTTGTCCTTTATCTTTTACTAAAAGTTTATTTTGGTCCTTCAATTTTATTTTTAATCTTTTTAGTCTTCTATCTTTTTAAAAGGATGATATTTTAGTTTTTATTTTGATTAATTTTGGTATAACAAAAGGATTAAAATAACATCTTTTAAAAAGACAACAGACTAAAACAATTTAAAAAAAAGATATAGGACTAAAACGATTTTTTTAACAAAAGATAAATGACCAAAGATATATTTATGCCAAAATAAAAAGTGATGCGAAGGGGTGATCCCAAAAAAAGAAAATGAGAAGAGTACAAAAAAAGGTTGAGAGGGACGGATAGATTGTTTAGATCAATAACAAAATTTTATCAATTTATGTGAAAGACACATAATATCTCTATATTTCTTTCTTGTTTATCGCATACTCCGAGTCTCTCTTGCAAGCATCCGTTAATCAATTCTGTCCAAATAATCGACTTAATCTAGAAAAAGTGTGTCACTTTGGTAGTCACTTACTTGCAATCAAGAAAACTATACTTAATCTGGAAAACGTTCCCTAGTTCCTGATATTCCTCACAATATATAAAAGACAAAATTGTTTCAGCACTAGGTTATGTTATTGAATTGTAAAATATATATATTTTGGTGCAAATTGATTTGTAAAATATTACTTTATGTTTTTATTTTTCAATTATTTTATTTAAAGGTTTAAGTTATACTTTGGTCGTTGGGCCATGATAGATGTTTGATAAGTGTATCAAATACTATCGAAGTAGTAAAAATATCGTTCCCACAAGGACTGATTATAATCTCAATAATTCAATTACGTTGTAAGTTAGGATGTATAAAAGTTATTTTGATTTGACACTAGGCATTTGATTGGTTTGTTTGCATAAAAGTAACGATAAAAAGTAAAGTTGGTTTTAAAGAATAAAAGAGAGATGAGTTTTGGTCTTTCGAATCATCTATGTTTCCCTAATTGGTATACTGCACTTATTCTTATGAATGATTCACTAGTTCCACGATAGTTAACAAAATAGTTTTAATCAATCCCTTGAGTTAGGACCCTCTTCTATGGTTACAACCCCTAATTCCTTAGGTGGTCTAATAACCTTTGAAGGTTTAAGCACGTTAACCTAATATATATCACTAATAAAGGATTATCCATTCCTAGACTAACCATGTTTATTAGAACAATTCAATTAGGTCTAAGTTGAAAGCTAGGGTCAGTAGTCATTCGTTCTCACTAAATCATGTTTATATTTGATCAGGATATAAAAAGCATTAAGAACAATTGAATTGAATAAAAACTAGATTGTCATTCACAATAAATAGAGTTTCACAATAACATGGTTCAATTAGGGTTACAAAGAATCATCTCAGACCTAACCTCTAATGGGTTTAGCTACTCATAATGGTGTTTACAAATAACATAATCATTAGAGGAATCAATACATACATGAACAGGTAAAAGGATGAAGAAAACGCACTCCTAGCCGTTTTGTGGTCTCAAAATCGCACTTTGCTCTTTTCAATTCGTAACTCGTCTTTGGAATAGACTTCAGCTTAAATAGGCACATAAATTCGCCTAAAATCATGTCACGTTTTAAGTAAATCGTGACACGTTTTCTTCTCAATAACAAACAGCTAAATTAGGGTTTCCTCAAATCGTGTCACGTTTTTGCCATCGTGACACGTTTTCCTCAATGTCGAGAGCATGTTTTGGTCTTCTCATATCGTGTCACGCTTTCTGCCAATCATGACACGTTTTGCTTCTTTGCATTTTCTTCAGTTTTTCTGTTCTTTTTGCTGCATAAGTTTCCTTGTGAATTCCAATTTGTGATCAAAATACATATAAAATTACGTAATGACGAGATGTCATCAGACCAATCTAATATGAGCGTGCTCCAACAATAAACCTTACTTCTTTTTTTTTGAATTTTAATAAATTCAGAAACAAATTAAGATTTTTTTTTTTGAAAACATAAAAATAAATCTCAAAATTACAGGGGGTAAAGACATATTTACAAAAAAAAATAACCTTACTATTTTTTTCTTGTTAAAAAAAAAACCTTACTATTTTTAATACATTTTTAGTTATTATCAAAATCATTTTCCATTAGAAATGGTACATGTTCATGTTCAAATATTTTTTAGATGTCCATATTAGACATAATTTTGTGTCCATTTTCGTTTATATATGTAAGCTTGGAATTTGGAACTTTACTATGTTTAAATTATTAGGGTCATTCTTGGAATTTGGTGGATGCCCCACACGAATCAAAGAAACTTGTGTGCATTTTCGTTTCATATAAGCTTGGTGTCGTTTTATATTTTTCTGGTTACAAAATTATTAATTAATTAATTATGAAGAATATTTTTCTAAAAAACTATTCTGATAGGAACCAAAAATAGGCCCTATATTCTGTCAATGTGATATAGTAAATTGCAAATTAGATTTTGACAACTTCATTTAAAATGAAAGAATCTTTCAATGTAAAATACTCTTTTATCGATATATAAAGGGAATATACTCTTTTTGATTGATATTTGTGAATGCAACAATATTTGATAAAGACACTTATCAATTTTCTTTCGAGCTAACTTATTTTGAAAAGAGGGAGTATGTTCTTTATTATTTTAGCTGATCCACGTTAGGGCTCGGGTGGGCCACAACCCACTCGAACAAAAAAAAAAAAAAGAAAAATTATTAAAATATTCTTGACTTCTAAATAAAATCACTTTGTGGCCCACCCTCTTCTCCATCCTGGTATATGTTACTATCATACTTTTAAGTTACTTAAAATGTTTAGATAATTATTTTGAATTTTAAGGTATGCAATTTTTTTTTATTGTTAACTTTGTGTTTAATGCTTATTAAAACATAAATTTTGTGTGTGGTATTAGTTTATGTTAGTGGCCAATTTTTTTTTGAGCAAGGAGAGATGACAGACATCAAGAGACATCATCGACATCCCAACTAGATTGGCACCCTGAGAGACCTCCATCCTATGCCGCCAAACTCTAAAAATTTATTAAAAAAAGGGGAAAAATAAATACAAAGGCGGGGGGACTAGGCCAAAACCCACCAAAGAAAAAAAAAACAAGAGAAAAATAAAACAACAAAAAACGCCCAGCAAAACAGACTATGGAAATCTGTAGTTGGGAACACCACATCCATCCCTAAAGAAATCAACTTTCAACTCATTAGGGAGAGCAGACAGCCAAACCGAACCCTGCACTTAATGACCCATGCTAGCAAGCTTGTCCGTAAAAGGCCACGACCCATGGAAACAACCTCTAACATTCCAATAGAGGAAATTCATTAAGCAGGAGTGTGCTTGTCACCCCGAGCAGGGGTTTTAGAAGGCTGTTTTGGCAATACTTGTTGCAATTTAAGTTTTTGCTTCTGCTTCCTTGTAAGTACCGGCATGAAGTCTTCATTAGCACACTGTGCATCATACTCACGAACTCTGTCCCATAAATCAAGGCCGTGTTGAATGTTCTTACTAGGATGGACATGTTGTTGTTGCAAAACGACAACCTCTTGCTCCTCTGAATTTGACGTGTTCTCAATAGCTGCAAGAGTCTTCGCAACAACAACAACCGGTGACACTGGGCGTGTTGTTGCCAATTTGATTTTTTTTTTCTCTAGCTCTACCACCGTTCAAACTCTATTTGAAATAAAGTCTAAAAAATAAGTTATGAGCTAGTAAAATACGTAATAAGTGCATGGTAAAAAGATTATGACCAAACATGTCTTTCTTTGTCATACAAGCTTATAAGCTATAAACTATAAGCTCGTTTCATATCTTTGCCAAACAGACCTTTAAAGTCTTTGTCAAGTAAATAATTCCTCATTGGAGAAACTCTTACCCCTTCATGATTTTGTATATAAATGGTGTGTGAGTCCAGTTACGGGTCTTCATTCTATCTTGCTTACAGTTCCTCAACTTCACAACCTTTATTTTCACTTACCATTTATTTAGTTGGAGCTCAAGTTAATTTTAACTATGAAGTTTGCTTACATATCCATCTTTATATCTCTCAGTGTAAGCACCCGCTTCCAAATTTCTAATTTATCAAGTGTCAACATATACTTTTCCCCATATATTACCTTTTTAGCATTATTTCATTTCAAAAATAAATACTAGAATATGATAAATGTTGTATTGCAGCTTGCACTGGTGGCAACCCATGCTACCTTACCACCTGAATTGTATTGGAAGTCCAAACTTCCCACAACTCAAATTCCAAAAGCCATCACAGATATCCTTCACCCAAGTTAGTAGACTAGATATATATTTCCTCTATTCCTATTTAATTTTTTAAAATTTGTTTTTGAATCAATTTATTTTTGTTAATTAAATCTTTATCGATTATATAATTTTATATTTACTTTAATGAAGGGAAAAGCTAAATGTGATAGCAAAATCTGCATGTGATAATTAACGTAAAAGTTGATTCAGTTGGTAAAAATTAGGTCGCATCTCACAAAGTTGTGAGTTGCCGTGCAAACCTCATTAGAAAAAAAAATATAAATACTTCTATAATTTTTTTATGAGCTTGAGGTTTCTTTTACATTAATAAAATAAGTTTCAAACTGTAGGAAAGGGTGTAACATCAGTGGATGATGGAAAAATCAGTGTTGATGGAAAAATCAGTGTTAATGGAAAAACAAGGATAGTATATGATGCAGCTCCAATTTATTTCTATGAAAATGATGCAAATGAAGCAGAATTACATGATAATCGAAATTTGGCTATGTTCTTATTGGAAAAGGACTTGCATCATGGTACAAAATTCAACATACAATTCACAAAGACCTCAGACCATGGACCGACATTCTTGCCTGGTGACGTTGCGAATTCCATTCCCTTTTCATCAAACAAATTGGAAAACATCCTTAACTACTTCTCCATCAAGCAAGGATCGACGGAATCTGAAATTGTGAAGAACACAATAAGTGAATGTGAAGCATATGGTATCAAAGGAGAGGAAAAGCTTTGTGTGACATCATTGGAATCTATGATTGATTTCACTACTTTGAAGCTTGGAAACAATGTTGACACTGTTTCAACAGAAGTAAATGGAGAAAGTGGTTTACAACAATATGTAATAGCAAACGGAGTGAAGAAAATGGGAGAGAACAATTTGGTTGTGTGCCACAAACGGAATTACCCTTATGCAGTTTTTTACTGTCACAAAACAGATGCAACTAAAGTTTACTCTGTGCCTTTGGAAGGTGCTGATGGAAGTAGAGTTAAAGCTGTTGCTATTTGCCACTCTGATACTTCACAATGGAGCCTTAAACATTTGGCTTTTCAAGTGCTCAAAGTTCAACAAGGAACTTTTCCAGTTTGCCACATCCTACAACAGGGTCAAGTTGTTTGGTTTTCCAAGTAAAAACACCAATTCCATCTTCTTCAATAATAACCACTATATATATATAGAAGCAACTTCAAAAATACTTAATACTTGTATTATAAATTGAGTTACTTTGAATGTCCTACGATAGAGACGGAGTTCAAATCTCCTCAAGTATGGTTGAAAAATGGTCTTCAATGTAACTTTAAATAAAAACTTTGTACGTCCTCGCTAATAAAAATAATGTTTGTTTAATTACTTTATATATGTATTTTTTAATGCTATTTTATATATGTTGTACCCCAAACTTGTCTGACCAATTTAATCAGAAGAACATGTAGAGTGTAGGTTTGCCGGGAAGATTTGGATTAAAGTCTTCGTTTGGTTGGGTTTGGTCTTGGTCATGCCGGAAAATTTATTTTCCTTGTACTTCAAATGTTTTGCTTTTTCGATCGGAAAGGGAATAGGAGATTAAAGGGCCTCCTTTTAATATGGCAAACAGAATTATAGCTTTAGACTGACGCTGCGGTTTAGCTTCAACCATTTTAACCTCATCCGGACGCTAAATCAGTTTAAGCGTCAGCTTTTGTCCATTTAGCATGGGTTTGTCTCCTATGATCTTACAGCTGCAGCATGGAATGATTTGAACGTGCTTTTATTTTTTCTTGAGCAGATCGTATGTCTCTACTCTATAACTTGATCTTACATATAAGAGTTTATTCTGCTCTGATCTCGCAGTTGCAGCAAATGATGAAGATCACGAGTTACTATTTCTTTATGGTCTAAATGACCATTGTTATGTTTTTATTCTCATTTTATTTTATTGAACCTTTTCCAGATCACTAGTAATGGCTAATACTACTTGGAAGATTGCAGTCATGTAAGAAACTCTGCTCAATTTGAAACCAATGAAGATATTGTTTTTGTTTGAGTTATAGTAGTACTCCTTCATATGGACATACGGTGTCCCTGATCAATAACTACCATACGTGGCCATAAATATTTCCTTACCATTGTTGATGAGTTTAGTATATTCACATGGATAGTGTCACTAAGGCTTTGTTTGGATGCACAAAGAAAATGAAAGGAAAGAATGAGATAGGAAAGATTGTCTAAGGAAAGAAGAAGAGTAAGAAGTAAGAGGATTGTTTTGGTTGTTTGATATAAAAGAAAATGAAATAAAAAGTTGGAGAAAAGGAAGACCTAAATTTAGTAATTGATATAAAAACCCTTAAACAAAAATAATATGTTAGTATATATAAACAAATTATCTATAATAAATAAATAAAGAATAAAAAAATAAATAAAAATTAGCGGTTAATTATTTTAAAGAAGAAGTTAGAGGTGAAATGAAAAAATAAATAAAAAAAAGACAACAATTGAATTGAATAGAATAGTTAAATGAATAAAGAGAATAAATAATAAAAGTTGGGGCATATTGGTAATTTTAAACAAAACACTTGTATTGTGGAAACCTTCCGTCCATGTGTGGGTGAAAAGGTTTCTGATGTGGACCCCACATAAATCCTTTCTTTCCTTCATTATTTTAGAGAGCTCCAAACCATGAAAAGTCTTTCTTTCCATCACCTTTCTCTCCTCATCACTTTCTTTCCTTTGAAACAAATATACTTTAAAAGTCAAATATTTGACAGCAGCAGGGACGACTAGTTTGAGGGTTAAGTCATCAAGACTTTTTACTAATCTCTAGAGGCTACCATACCATGCAAATTCATATTCTTTTTTTTTTTGGTACAATGTAAATTCATATTCTACTAATCTCTTTGTATATTCCACCATGAGTATGTGTAGTTATTTTCCTTTTGTTTGATGAATTTAATGACCATGAATTTAAGTAAAATCTTGATTTGGCCGATAATACCTAATCTTTGTTTTCATTATATCTGATTGAGCAATACATCAAATGTTTACAAGTAAAAGTAGATATCTCGGAGCGACACTTGATGATATAATTGAAACAAATTTAAGTATTTAATCGATCACGAGGATAACTTGGAGGAGTAGTTAATAAAATCTAATCCAAACACAACTTGTTAATTCTTGAAGTTTCGTTACATGTCCCACATTTGTTTGTGTTACAAACAATCTTCCAAAACCCTAACTTAGAATAGTGAAAAATGAACACTTAACTTATTTGCTTTTTTTTTTTTTGGGAATGATAATAAGAAATACTTTGAAACCGCTATAGACTATTAAATTGCATGTTTTCGTAAGCTTAACACAGTTGATAAAGTCAATGTATAATATATATAAGGTCTGAGGTTTGAACCCCAGACACCATCAAAAAAAGACTATTAAATGGCGTCGTTGCCACGGATGTGCGTCAACAACATTGTAGTGAATATTACTATTCAAACCAATTTGTAGTTACTTTTAGTTTGTGTGTATATTGCAATCAACTTGATCTTGTCTACTTACAGATTGGTATAGTTTGATGACTTTCTTTGTTTATGTGAGGAAAAACTCCTGCATATCAATTTATTTTCAATCAATAAGATGAGGAAAAATAACTAGAAAAAATTACAGCTAGACAAAGAAGAAAAATAAGCTAGCTTATAGCATATAAGCAGATAATTTATAAGTTCGTTTGACAAAAAAAACATGTTTGATAGCAATCTTTTTACAACGAGCTTATAACTTATTTCAGGAGCTTATATCCTATTTTCTAGACACTATTTCAAATAACATTTGAGCTTATAACTTATAGCTTATCATTTTTTCTTTCATTTTTATACCCTAATTATTTTATAAAAAATGCTAACTTGTGCCATAAAGGCACAATGTAGCATTTTCCTTATTAAAAAAAACAACACAAATTCAACGTCGTTAAAACTAAAAATGATGAATTTGTAAACAAACTCACATCATCTAGGTTAATAGCATAAACCGACAACATGCTTACAAATGTGAAAAAAAAAGTGACTTGAATATGATGTTTTTATGTTTGTTACATTGATGTATAAGTCATTGATTACACGTGCAATAGATCAAAGTTAATTTATCAAAACAAATATCGCAACAAAAATCAAACACATAGCAAATTGGATCAAGACGAAGAATAAAACAACTTTGGACTTAGACAATGAAATCAAGAGAAAAGTAAAATAAAAAAGAAAAACTAAATCTTTGAGAAAACTATTTATTTAGATAAAAGAAAAAGTGATGTGAAAGGGTGATCCCAAAAAAATAAATTAGCTAAAAATCACCCATATCTCATGGATGAGAAAGAGAAAAGAGAGAAGTACAAGTAAGGTTGAGTGGGATGGATAAATTATTGAGATCAATAACAAAATTTTATCAATTTATGTGAAACAGTATAATATATATCTCTATTTTTCTTGTTTATAGTACACTCTCTCAGTCTCTCTGCGAAGCACCGGCCAGTTAATCAATTCCGTCCAAATAATCGACTTAATCTAGAAAAAGTGTGTCACTTTGGTAGTCACTTACTTCCTCCAATCAAGCAAAATCGACTTAATCTAGCAAACATTCCCTAGATCCAGATATTCCTAACAGTATATAAAAGACAAAATTGTTTCTGCAGCAGATTATGTTATTTATTTGTAAAATATTAGTTTATATTTTTCATTTTTTCAATTATTTCTTTAAGAACCTTGCTATAAAAACAACAATATCTAACACGATAAAAAGAGTTTTTTTTTTTTTTTTTGCTAATTTTGTTTGCCAATTTTTATTTTATTTTTTATCATGGTATATGTTAAAATTAATGTTTATTTATATATTCAATTTTTTTGAAGCAATTTACATATTCAATTAAGCAGTTAAAAAGGGGATAGACAAACACGTTAATACCAGTCTATTCGCTAGGGTTTAGTGTTTAGGGCTTACGGTTCTTTAACTACACCAATAGAGTGTTATGTGCACCTTTTAGGGATTGTTTAAGCTATTGAACTAAGTAAAGCGTGTCAAAATAAATATAAAGACAAAAAAGTAAGAATTAAATTTGTTTAAATAATTTAAGTTTAATTGATTATGCAAATACATTGCACAAGATGAGTATTTTCGAAAAGACATGGCCTACAATGTTAAGCCTTGCTCGACTATCTACGAGGGTAGTGTACTAGTTTCCCTGGGAGTGAGTATTTAACTAACAACTTTTCACTTTGCAACATGATCCGTTTACAAGGTTCAATGTGTTCAACCTTCCATAAAATGTTAGTTGTCCATCGCTATTACGGTTAATGGCGCTATAGACATAGAGCATATGTCTTCAAGACCCACATACCCTTCAGTAGAATAAAAAAAATCGATGAACTCTTGTAATACGAGAAAATGCCGAAACCAAATATTGGTGTGAAAGGGATTTTATTTAATTAATTAAGGAGAACTTTTCATAAGTTTTATAATTTAAATCAAGTAGGTGTAGGTTGTTAACTTAGCACATCCACATAGGTAAATAAAAAAGAGTTCTTAAATGGATCCCACCATATATACTTTAATATGTGCATTTAAAAAAATGTAAAGAAATTAAAGAAATCAAGAATCGCATGAATTGAAGACGATGAGACCATTTTTTATATACTCCCTCTGTTCTACGGTAAGTGACTCATTTGTAAAAAGAAATTGTCTTAAAATAAATGATCCATTTCATTTTTCAATGCAATATTAATTACCCTTTTCCAATATTATACACTCTAATTAATATTAATTTCATCATTCTCAATTCAATATCTTCCACTTTGTATTTATAATATTCGTGAATGCATCAATACTTATAAGGACACTTTAAATTTTGAAGTCACTTTTTTTTTTTGACAAAATTTTTTCAAGTCACTTAAAATGCTTATTAAAATATAAATTGTGTGTGTATTAGTTTATTTTAGTGGCCCATATGAATTTTTTTTTCTAACCCTGCCGCTATTTAAAATAACGTCTGGACAATAAATTATAAACTTGTGGTAAAAAGATTATTATCAAACAAGTCTTTCTTTGTCATACAAACTTATAAACTATAAACTCATTTAATATCTATTAAGTAAATAATTCTCCATTGGAGAAACTCTTACACCTTCATGATTTTGTATATATAAATGGTGGGTGAGCTGACTTACGGGTCTTCATTCTATATAGAGTTGGAGATATATCTTTCTTTCAGTTCCACAACTTCACAATCTTTATTTTCGGTTACCATCCAGTTGGAGCTCACTTATGGAGTTTCCTTACCTATCCATCTTTATCTCTCTCAATGTAAGCACCCGTTTCCAAATTTCTAATCTATCAAGTGTCAGCATATATTTTTCCCATATATTTTATAGCATTATTTCATTTCATAAATAAATACTAAAATATGATATGTTGTATTGCAGCTTGCACTGGTGGCAACCCATGCTGCCTTACCACCTGAATTGTATTGGAAGTCCAAACTTCCCACAACTCAAATTCCAAAAGCCATCACAGATATCCTTCACCCAAGTTAGTAGATACTTCATTTCTATTTGAATTTATATTTTTTAATTTTTTTTTTCAGTCAATTTTTTTTTGTTAATTATATATTTACCGATTATATAATTTTATGTTTACTTTGAGAAAGAGAGAAGCCAAATTTGATGGGAAAAAATGAACATGATAATTAACGAAAAAGTTGATTCAGTTGATAAAAATTAGGTCGCATCTCACACAAATAATCAGCCGGTGTAAACCTTGTTGGAGAAAAATATGTGTAATTAATTATATTTTATGTTTTTGAGCTTGAGATTTCTTTTAACTTAATAATAATTAATTTGAAAATGTAGGAAAGGGTGGAACATCGATGGATGTTGGAAAAGCCAGAAGGATGCAACCGCTGCTTTTTATATATTGGCCATATGATGCAAGTGTTACACAATTACATGATTATCAAAATCTGGACTTGTTCTTCTTTGAAAAGGACTTGCACAATGGTACAAAATTGAACATGCAATTCACAAAGACCGGAGCAACATTCTTGCCTCGTGAAGTCGCTAATTCCATACCATTTTCATCAAACAAAGTGGAAAACATCCTTAATTACTTCTCCATCAAGCAAGGATCAGCGGAATCTGAAAATTTGAAACAAGCCATTGGTTATTGTGAAACGCCTACTATCGAAGGAGAGGAAAAGAGTTGTGTAACATCATTAGAATCAATGGTTGATTTCACTACTTCTAAGCTTGGAAACAATGTTGAAGCTGTTTCAACAGAAGCGAACAAAGAAAGTGATAAACAACAATATATAATAGCAAAAGGAGTTAAGAAGTTGAGTGAGAACAAAATTGTTGTGTGCCATCTACTGAGTTATCCATATGCAGTGTTTTATTGTCACAAATTACGGGCAACTAAAGTTTACTATTTGCCTATGGAAGGTATTGATGGTACCAAAGTTAAAACTGCTGCTATTTGCCACAATGATACTTCACAATGGAGTCCCAAGCATTTGGCTTTTCATGTACTCAAGGTTCAACCTGGAACTGTTCCAGTTTGCCACTTCCTACAACATGGTCATGTTATTTGGTTTTCAAAATAAAACCACCAATTCTATATCCTTCAATAGTAACCACTATACATATAGAAGCTACTTCAAAAATATTTAATACATATATTATAAATTAAGTTACTTTGAATGTCCTACAATAGAGACTGAGTTCAAATCTCCTCAAGTATGGTTTTAAAATGGTCTTCAATGTAACTTTAAATTAAAACTTTGTATGTCCTAATAAAAATAATGTTTAATTATCTATATATGCTTTTCTTAAGGTCCTTTATATTGTTAATATATGTTGCACCCTAAACCTGTCTTGCGAATTTAAAGAATTCATCAAAACTCATTAATTTATACTCCTTCCGTCTCACAATAATGGTCTCTTTTAGCATTTTTTTTCTTTTTCTTAATATAATTGTTACTTTAGAATATCAATGCAGCATTTATTTTTTTCCATTATTTTACCCTTATTTATTAAATTTCATGCAACTTAACTAATCTACTAACTACAATTAATAAGGGTATTTTAGTAAATGATATTAATTTTACCATTTAAATCAACATAATTAATCATTTATTTAATAATCGTGCACAAACCTTAAACGACTATAATTTAGAGGCGGATGAAGTATTAGTGTTTCCCTAAACTAAAATTCGAGCTCAATTAGTCAAGAGATCCGAGTTCAGTTATACTCAAATCAATGTAATGTTTGTATAAATTGATATTATTTGTATGGAGTAGTTTTTGCCTTCACTTAAAATAGTATTGTTGAGTTTGACTTAAAATTTGATGTTTATGTTTCAGCAAAATCGTGACACGATTTGGAAAAATCATAACATGATTTTAGTTCAAAAATTGAAATTTGGTTCGACAAAAATCAAACCATGTTTTGTAGAAATCGGGGCACAATTTAGTGGATAAGGTTCGGTGTTACTTTATTACAAGTCCACGAAGTAACTAACTACTAGTTGATGTTGGTTAACTGAAATTGTAATTGTATTGAAGTTTGTTAACTAGGTTAGGCAGTTACAAATAGTTAGAAGATAGTAGAGTTAGTTAGAAGCTAATTCATATATTGTACTACTACATAAAAATTATGAGTTGAATAGTTTTCTCATAGTTTCCCTCTCTTTCTCTGAATTTACATCAGAATTCAATTCCTTTGTTATGTTATTATAAGCCTTGAGCCCTTATCCTTCTTCAAACAAGGTTCACATTCGTGATCAAAAATTGGTGCAAGTACCAGATGTTCTAGCTCTTACTGATCCATAGCAAAATGATTTCTATGTTCATCCTAATGAAAATCCAACTACGCTAGTGGTGAATCGTCATCCTCTGAAGTCTGAATGGCAAGAATTATCACTCTTGATCGCAATTCACGAGGAAAGCAATTATTTTGAAGAACAAACTTTGGTTTCTTGATCCTGCATATAAGGCTTGGGTGTGATGCAATAATTTGATGCATTATTGGATTCTAAGTTCCGTTATTCTAGATGTTGAATTTTAGTTCAAAATTGATGTTGAAGGTTCAGCGAAATTGTGGCACGATTTTGGATCAACGACTTGAAGGAAGTTACTGAAAATATCGTGGCACGATTTTGGATCGTAATTTATACAAGATTCCAATTTGTGGGACGACCTAGACAAATCGTGGCACAGTTTTGTTAGGGTCAGAGTACTATATAAGGCTTCATTCTTGATTTTTTTTTTTTTTTTTATGATAACTTTGATGTTGGGGATCTTTGGTGAAAGGTTCTTTGGGTTTGGAAACCCTTTACAAACATCTTGGGTAGTGAGATCTCATTAGAGGAAGCATCAAAAGCTTCCATTATTGTTTTCTCTTAGGATTCATTGTGGGTTTGAGTGGAATTGAAAAATGGGTAGAAATTATGGTTTGTTCTTTGTGAGTTTGTAAGATAATTTCTTGTAATATCTTTGTATCACTCTTATCATAGTGGTTTGGAGAGTTTCTCTCTCCTCCCGACGTAGGTCATTGTTGGACCGAACATAGTTACCAAATAATTCGTGTGTTGTTTCTATCTTCTCTCTTTAACTTTTGTTTGTGATTTGTGTTTTACACTTGGTTACTAGATTAGATCTAGCTCTGTTCTTGTTTTTGTTTCTTAAGGAAACTTTAATGATGGTTACTACTTCCCTTTTGCTCCACACATCTAAGTTTATTGGTGTGAAATTAAGTGCCAAATTCACATCCCTACCAATCTGATCCTACATATGAGGCTTCCATGGCATATTGTGTTAATAGTGAAAGATGTAGTGAACAAAGTGGAGATTGAAATTTTCAATGAAGAGAATTATGTTACCTAGTTTACCAAGGAAAAATATCAAGAATCCATATCCCTGCTAAAATTTACTAGCCTCAAGCCTAATGCGATACAAAGTAACGCAGTCAGAAGCGTAGGCGAGTAAAGTGACGCAGTTATTAACTATAAGCTATCAACTATGAATTATTAGCTATCAACCATCAGCTATCAGTTAGCTTATCATCAATCGGTTATATTTACCAAACAGAACATTCTTGCAATAACAACAAAATATTAGGATGACTTTCTTTTAAAATGGATGAAGTTTTATTTTATCAAGAACACTCTTATTTATAACGAGAGAAATAGATGAAATATTATAATAAATAGTCAAAATATTACAAGAATAGTCAATTAATTTTAACAATAATAACAAAAATTTCGACCGAAAAATGAATTCGATCAGAATGGTAGAGTATATATATATATATATAAAAAAAAAAAAAAAAAAAAAACACAAATTCAACATTGCTAAAATTAAAAAATGATGAATTAATTATGAACAAACTCATGTCATCTAGGTAGATAGCATAAAGTGGCAACATGCCTACAAATGTGAAAAAATAAAAGTGACTTGAATATGATGCCTTCATATTTGTAACATTGACGGTGGCGGAGTCAGAAAAAAATGTTAGGGTGGGCGACTAAAATTAACTATTGAAAAATTGTTTAAAGTCTCGTAAATTAGACCTATAATTGAATTATTTAAATTTTTTGGGTGGACTACTACACCAATTTGCTGGAATTTGGATCAATGGAAACCTAAAACCGACATAAAATTGTATAAAATCTCGCAAAATAGACCTATAATTGAATTATTTAAATTTTCAGGTGGGCCACTACACCACTTTGCAGGAATTTGGATCAACCAAAACATAAAACCAACACAAAATTGCATAAAATCTCGCAAAATAGATCTATAATCGTTGATTTTTAAATTTTTCCGGATGGGCCGTGGCCCACCCCAGCCCATGAAGGGCTCCGTCACTGAACATTGATGTACAAGTTATCGATTACACGTGCAATAGATCGAAGTTAATTTATCAATCTCAACCAAACGAATGTTGCAACAAAAATCAAACACGTAGCAACATTGCACCAAGACGAAGAATAAAACAACTTTGCACTTGGACATTGAAATCAAGAGAAAAATAAAATAAAAAAGAAAAACTGAATTTTTGAGAAAACCACTTATTTAGATAAAAAGTGATGTGAAAGGGTGATCCCAAAAAAAAAAATTGGCTAAAAATTACCCATATCTCTCTATTTTTCTTGTTTATAGTACACTCTCTCAGTCTCTCTGCGAAGCACCGGCCAGTTAATCAATTCCGTCCAAATAATCGACTTAATCTAGAAAAAGTGTGTCACTTTGGTAGTCACTTACTTCCAATCAAGCAAAATCGACTTAATCTAGCAAACATTCCCTAGATCCAGATATTCCTAACAGTATATAAAAAACAAAATTGTTTCAGCTGCAGATTATGTTATTTCTTTGTAAAATATTACTTTATGTTTTTCATTTTTTCAATTATTTTTTTAAAGGTTTAAATTATACTTTGGTTCTTGGGGCAATCTAATATGGACTGGATCCAACAATGAACCTTACAATTTTTAATACATTTTAATAAAAAAAAACTAATCTTAATTTTTTATTATTATCACATTCATTTTCTATTGAAAATGGTAAATGTCCTCATTTAAATATTTTTTAGATATTCATATTAGACATAATGTTGGTCTTTTAATTTTCACTATGATTCCTTCAAAAAAAATCACTTTGATATTTTTTAAATATTTTGGTTACATTTTGATCGTTTTTTTTTGAAGGGATTTTGATCGTTAAATTATAAGCAGGATCATTCCTTAGAGTTTCGATGCCTAATCAAAAGAACTCATTTTTTGTTATATAAAGCCTGGTGTCATTTTACATTTTTTTTGTTAAACTTAAATGTTTTTGTTACAAAATTAATAATAAATTTTTTTTGTAATTTTTTTTTTTTTGATAGGAACCAAAACAAGATCCTATAATCTATCAACGTGATATAGTAAATTACAAATAAGATTTTGACAACTTCAATTTAAACAAAAACCTTTCAATAAATCAATTAATAGTAACATCTATTTTTTTATAACATAACAATATATAAAGATGCACTTTTTATGGTAGAATTAATATTTATTTCTACATGCAATGAAGCGGTAAAAAAGGGAATATACAGACATGTTAGTACTCGTCTATTTGCTAGGGTTTATGGGTTCTTTAACTACACCAATAAAGCATTATAGGTACACCTTTTAGGGATTGTTTAAGCTATTGAACTAAGTAAAGCTTGTGTGTGTATATATACACACACATAGACAAAAAGGTAAAGGAATAAATTTCTTTAAATAATTTGATAATTTGAGTTTAATTGATTGTGAATTACATTGCACAAGATAAGTATTGGAAAAATTCCTTCTAAAAAAAAAGTATTGCAAAAATGATATGGCCTACAGTGTTAAGCCTTGCTTCACTATCTACGAGGGTAGTGCGCTAGTTTTACTGGGAGGGCGGCACATTCAACCGACATCTTTAATTACATTTTTTCAATATTATGCACTTCAATTAATAATAATTTCATCTCTTAAAAAAATTCATCATTCCTAATTCAATATCTTTCACTTTGTATTTATGATATTGGTGAACGAATCAATACTTATAAAAATACTTAAAATTATTTTTCTTTCTCTTTCACTTATATATGATCAAATGTCTCACTTATTTTGAGACGGATAAGTATTTTCTCATTCGAACACACAAAGACACAGACACACAGAGAGAGAGAGAGTCCTTGTATATGTGATACTCCCACATTATTTTAATATTTTATTATAGGCTTAATTACACTTTTGAACCTCTATCTTTCCAAAAGTTGCGGTTATGAACCCCTAACTAATTTAAATACAAAACAGCCTCCTATGTAGGGAACTTCTATGGTACACCTGCAAATTAAGGTGTACCGGTACTCTCGTTACAATTTTTATAAATTAACTATCATTTTTTATGAAAGAAAATTGGTGTTTGTTGACATATATATTTTAGAAAATATCATTTTATAAAAAAGAACATCATTTCATTTTTTAGAAAAATCATACTAAATTTTTATACATTTTATTGTAAAAAATAATCAAAATTCTCTATTATGAGTAATATGAATTCAGAAAAATCGAATTTTATTGTGTTGACGTTTTTGTTAAATAAGATTTAGTTATTCTAATTATAGGTGATGAAAAATATTTTTTTCCTACAAAAAATAACTCATTTAACTATTAATTTAAGGATTTGGTGTACCAATACACTCAAATTGTTGGGTGTACCATAGAATTTGCCCCCTAGGTATTGATTCTTTGGCAGTTTTGAACCCCAGTTCAGTGTTGACTCGGTCAACGCTGACGTGGCACCCTAAGTGAGGTGTCATGTGTCAAATTTTTTATTTTGCCTTTGGGGGCCAAAACTGTCAAAGAATCAAAACATATGGGGCTGTTTTGTATTTAAATTAGTTAGGGATCCATAACCGCAACTTTTGGAAAGATAGGGGTCCAAAAGTGCAATTAAGCCTTTATTATAAGTTTATTTGACATTTCACAAATATTAAAAAATATAATTAATTTTGGATTGAAAGAAATAATATTTCATTAATGACAAATGAAAGAAAGATTAAAAGAATCGATATAAAATAGAGTAATAAATAGGAGAGGGATCCTCTGAGTATAACTCAATTGGTAGATACAATTCATTGTTATATGCAGAGGTTAGAGTTCAAACTCCGAACATCCTACTTATTAACCTTAAAAAGTGAATTCTATCTATTATACTACTGAACAAAAAAAAATAAACGGGAGGAAATAATAAAAAAAAATTATTGAAAAATCTAGAAGAGCCAATATACTTTTATGTAAGAAAAAATTATTGAGGGTTCTATGTTTCGGAATGAATGTAAACAAAAATGGTAATTAAAATATTGATTTTTTTTTTTCTTCTGAAATAGGTAATTAAAATATTGATGTATGTGAATTATATTTTAATCATATACATTGACTTTTCAAAGTGACATTTTTTTTTTTTTTTATATTATTTCATTTTAGATGGAGTATGATGAAATACTTTTTTTTTTTTGTCAAAGTAACATAATAAATACTTTTTTAATGGCTAGAGCTTACACAATTTAATTGTGGAGAAGTGGAGTGTGCGGAGTTCGAACTCCGCCTCCTGCATATAATATGCAATATCCCTACCAACTGCGCTAAATTCACGGGAATACACCTTCATCATTATATATATATATATATATATATATGGTGTGTGAGCCCACTTAATTACGGGTCTTCATTCTATCTTGCTTTCAGTTCTTCAACTTCACCATCTTTATTTTCACTTACCATTTCGTTGCAGTTCACTTATGGAGTTTCCTTACCTATCCATCTTTATCTCTCTCAATGTAAGCACCCGTTTCCAAATTTTCTAACCTATCAAGTTTCAGCATATATACTTTTTTCATATATTACCTTTTTAGCATTATTTCATTTCATAAGTAAATACTAAAATATGAAAAATGTTGTATTGCAGCTTGCACTTGTGGCAACTCATGCTGCCTTACCACCTGAATTGTATTGGAAGTCCAAACTTCCCACAACTCAAATTCCAAAAGCCATCACAGATATCCTTCACCCAAGTTAGTAGATACTTCATTTCTATATTTTTTTATTTTGTTTTTCAGTCAATTTATTTTTGTTAATTATATATTTACAGATTATATAATTTTATGTTTACTTTGATAAAGAGAGAAGCTAAATTTGATGGCAAAAAATGAACATGATAATTAACGAAAAGGTTGATTCAGTTGGTAAAAATTAGGTCGCATCTCACACAAATAATTAGCCGGTGTAAACCCTAGAAAAATATGTAAATAATTAAATTTTTTGTTTTTGAGCTTGAGATTTCTTTTAACTTAATAATAATTAATTTGAAAATGTAGGAAAGGGTGGAACATGGGTGGATGTTGGAAATGCCGGCAGGGTGCAACAGCTGCTTTTTATATATTGGCCATATGATGCAAGTGATACACAATTACATGATTATCGAAATCTGGCTTTGTTCTTCTTTGAAAAGGACTTGCATAATGGTACAAAATTGAACATGCAATTCACAAAGACCTCAGATTATGGAGCAACATTCTTGCCTCGTGAAGTTGCTAATTCCATACCATTTTCATCAAACAAAGTGGAAAACATCCTTAACTACTTCTCCATCAAGCAAGGATCGGCGGAATATGAAATTGTGAAAAACACCATTGGTAGTTGTGAAATGCCTGCTATCGAAGGAGAGGAAAAGAGTTGTGTAACATCATTAGAGTCAATGGTTGATTTCACTACTTCTAAGCTTGGAAACAATGTTGAAGCTGTTTCAACAGAAGTGAACAAAGAAAGTGATATACAACAATATATAATAGCAAAAGGAGTTAAGAAGTTGGGTGAGAACAAAATTGTTGTGTGCCATCCAATGGATTATCCATATACAGTGTTTTATTGTCACAAACTACGTGCAACTAAAGTTTACTATTTGCCTATGGAAGGTGTTGATGGAACCAAAGTTAAAGCTGTTGCTATTTGCCACTCTGATACTTCACAATGGAGTCCTAAACATTTGGCTTTTCAAGTACTCAAAATTCAACCTGGAACTGTTCCAGTTTGCCACTTCTTACCACAGGGTCATGTTGTTTGGTTTTCAAAATAAAACCACCAATTTCATCTCCGTCAATAATTACCACTATATATATATAGAAGCTACTTCAAAAATAATTAATAGCTGTATTATAAATTAAGTTACTTTGAATGTCCTACGATAGAGACTGAGTTCAAATCTCCTCTCAAGTATGGTTGTAAAATGGTCTTCAATGTAACTTTAAATAAGACTTGTGTGTCCAAATAAAAATAATGTTTAATTACTCTATATATGCTTTTATAAGGTACTTTATATTATTAATACGAGCGAAAAGACGGGCATGTTAGACGGCGTCTTTTCACTCTTTTTATTGTGCTAACGTTTAAAAATTATTAACGGTGTTTTTTTTTATGAAATTTTGATTTGGATTAAAACTAAAACTATAAATGTTTGTTGCTTTCAAGTTATAACAAATCAAACTAACCATAATTATTTATTTCAATGCACCAACAATATAAAAAAAAAAATATAATCTAAATTTGTTAGACTTTTTAAATGATAAAGAAAAAAAAACATACATATATATTTATATTTATATCGTGTTTGTTACATTTTTTTAATATTTAAATTTATTCTTATCTATTTGTTCATGTGTTATTTGTATTCAAAATTGAGAGTACTTTTAGAAAGAGAAAAAGTCAGCCCAAAAGAGCTGAAAGAGAGTTGTTTTCTTTATATATAGTATAGATATGTTGCACCCTAAACTTGTCTATCGATTTTAAAGAATTTCAAAAACACACGATGATAGTTTTAATTTTTTTATTTTTTTTTGTGGTGGCCGGGATTTGAGCTATACCCCGGACCTTGCATATTTTTATGCATTGTCCATATCAACTGAACTAAGCTCAGGAGGACATGATAATTTTAATTTGATTATATGTTTTCCATCGTTTGTTTGTAACGAATAACCATCATGCTAAGTTTATATTAAAACATCGCAAAAGTTAGATTTACCTGCGGATGTTATTGCGGTCCCAAATCCGCAGGAAAGTTCCGCAGTGTAACGAAAACCCCATGAAAATCCTCAGGTATTCATGCGGATTAATTTCCGCCGGAAAATCCGCAGGTATATCTATAGTTTCTAGCAGCCACAGAAACATTAAAGGAAATACAATGAGTGGGGAGTAATTGAAACCTGTGCAAATTAATTGACGATAAAGGTTCTTTAAAAAAAAAAAATTGGCATAAAGGTAATTTAGCCTATCATTTATATATGTTAATATTTTTATTTATAGTTTACACATAAATTTCATAAAGTAAAAAGTGAGCGTTAGAAAGATAAGGTTTTTTAGCATGTTCTTGAGAAGTGTCAGAAACACACTCTATTTTCAATAGTTACATTAATATTTACTCTTTTCAATCATATTTATAAGCAAAAATGTATATCATATACACTACCAAAAAGAAAGCACAAATATATATTATATATTCAATGAATTTAAAAAGTATTTTCTTGATTATAAATATAGCTGAGGAAGTATTCTCTTATTTTATTAAATCTATGTGTGATCTATATGCAAAATGTGGAGCATTCTAGTTTTATTTTATACTTGTTTATGGTCAATTAAGCTTGGTCAACTTTTTTCTAGAGCAAACAACCATTTTTGTCTCTAAATATATGAGGAGTTGTCAATATAAATGTATTGAAATTGTTAACGCATCCCTAATGCCTCTTTGGTGGTTATTAATCACGTGGACTAAATTGATCATGAAAAAAAATGTTGGCTTAAATACACTTTTTACCCCCTAACTTTGCATTAGTTGAGATTTTGGGTCCTTATTAAAAAAATCATTTTTCCCTCAAAAAAAAACATTTCATCCCCCTAAATTTCCTTCATTTTACAACTTTCAATTTTGATCATTCAAAGTCAACCACTCAAGATATTAGAAGATCAAGAAACCAGTCCCAAGCCATATTCTTTGCTCTATAAATCTGAAACTTGTTCAACAAAACACCCCACTTGTTTTTACTGTCTTGAATGGTTGATTTTGAATGATCAAAATTGAAAGTTGCAAAAGAAAGAAAAGTTAAGGAGATGGAATGTAGTTTTTTTTTTAATAGGGGGCAAAAATCGCAACTAATGCAAAGTTAAGGGGCCAAAAATGTATTTAAACCAAAAATATTTAATTTGTAATTTTGATACATTCAAAATAGAATGTAAAAACAAAGGGTTGTTTCCCTTTTTTGCCTATTTATGGTAAATACAAACTACTCACTTCGTTAGTGCCACCATTATAATCTGAAATGGATGGACTTCAAATAGCTTATAATGCAATTCCGAAATGGTCATTATTACCGCTGCAATTAAAAATAATTTTATCTTTCCCAAATTTTTTTATCAAGTGTTGTTTTATTTTTTACGGGGACACATTAATTAATTAATATTAGTGTTTCCCAAATAGTTTTTCACTTCAAAATATGTTAATGTTTTCTCTCAGCCCTCCCATTTAGTTGAGGTGTTTTCACACAAGAATTTTTACGAGGGATGCCTTTACAGACATAAAAACTATGAAACATGAACTCAGGTCTATTATCTGTTTTGACTACTGTATGTGCAATATTGGGTTGAGTTTCAATCATAGTGATTATATTTGAACATGAAAAGAAATCTCATATTTGAAGAATAATACTACTAGCAATACACATTTTAACACATACTTTCCAACATATTTACAACTATAGTCCAAACATATCTACTATAGTCATCTAAAATGGTGAGAAAATATTTATGTCCATGAACATAATTAATGAAAAGAGGCTCTCATTTATCAAAGTATAATAGTTCCAATTTAGAAAAAGGATGAGATTCGCTGATGCAATAAGGCAATTTCTTTTGTTTTGCACAGTGACAAATATTACAAGTTGCTTTATCATCAAATGAAATAGGAGGGTATTATTGGTTCATATGAGACATTTTCTTAGTGGACAGTTGGAATTACAAGAAATATTGTCAATTTTATTAATAGGAAAAGAGTGAACTTCATCAAGAACCAGAGCGTGCGTTCACCAGCAATCTCTATGGACCATCCACTTGATCACCCAAACAAATCATCCTCTAGGTTGTCATATCTTGGAATAGCACAATTATTAGTAGAAAACATAATAATGCAATACAAATAGTTACACAATTTTGTTATTGAGATCTGTTGTGAATTCGGACTCAAAATCACATCAATAAACTATGATGTGTGGAGTAAAGGGAAGTGGTAACCAATATCAAAGTAATCACAAACAACAACAACAACAAAACTTAGATCTAATATAGATAATCAAAGTGAAAAGTTCAAAACCACAAACAAAAGATAAAGAGAGAAGAGAAACAAACACACAAAGAAATGTTTACCCAGTTCGGTCTAACTTGACCTACCTTGGGGAAGAGGTTGGTCTCTCTAATCCACTATTAATGAGTTTTTACAAAGAGATCCAAAAGGGTTACAAGAAATTAGCTTCAACAAGCTCACAAAGAACAAACCCTAATTTCTATCATTTTTTCCAATATCACCAAAGAACAAGACACTCATTGATTTTCACTCACCCAAGGTGTTTACAAATGTTTCCCAACCCAAGAGAATCCTAATCAAAGACCTTCAACCATAAAGTTACCTCCTTTGATTTCCCAAGTTTTTTCTCTTTTGAAGCTCTCCCTAAAAAATGAATTGTGAAGCTCATATAGTGCCCTGATAATGTCAAAATCGTGTCGCGATTGCCAAAATCGTGTTATGATAACTAGGTTTCTTATATTCTACTGCATAAACATACTAGGTTATGATGCACTCTGATTCATGTATATATACCCTTGTAATCATTCAATCATCAATAACAATTCACTTTTACTTATTTTATCTTGTTTCATAATATGGTATCACGCGCCTTCTCCCAATAAGGGAAAGGTTGTTATGATCCATAACGGTCTGTAACCGTTTTTCTCTTCTGTTGCACCTTCTTCTCCGATTGTTCTCCGATCGATTTTTCTGGTTTTCCGGTGTTGCAATTGTTGAATATCCACCGTGATTCTTGGTTCTTGTTACTGATTCTTCTTGTTGTTCGATTGAATTTTTTTTCCAATCACTCTTTCTTGTTGATTCTCCTTTTTGCTTCTGAAGATTTTCTTGCTCTGTTCTTCTTGCCTCTTGCATTTTCTTTGATCTTCCATGGCTCCTCGTAATTCTACTCCTGATACTGAATCAGTCACTTTTACAAGTAATATTTGGAGCAATTCTTAATGTGGGAGCCACCAGAACTCCCTTTGTCATGACCGACCTTGATGCTTTATTGAATCAGAAGTATTATCAAGAATGTTGGGTTCATCAATATAAGTGATTGAAGTAAAATGTGCATTATTGCTTTTTTCTTGAACAGCAAGAGAGTGAGCTTCAAGGACGGAGCCAGAAATTAGGCTTAAGGGGACCAAAATTAAATTATAATTTAATAAAGAAAAAATAAATTTTCAAACACACAACTTACGGAAAAAAAAGGTAAAAAATTATAAGAAATACCCAAGTTAATATTGTTAAAACAAGTATAAAAAGAGCTAATATTTTCTTTTAATAAATTATAAAAAAAAAAACATTTTCTTCTTATAAACTATTTTTCTTGTTTGTTTTATATTTTACTTTGTTAAAAGACTTTTAATTGTAGAAACTTAAATGCTTATGAACTAATATATTTAAGTCAAAAAGACTCATTATACAATATCATATATAAATCTTAAAAAATAAATATATATATTGAAAAATATAATAGCATACCACTACTAGTCTAAAAAAATTAAAAAAATATATGAGGGGACCATGACCTCTGCCAGTCCCTTTCATTGGTGAGCTTTATTAATGGAAGGGAGTAGATCCATTAACAAAACATGAGTTGTAACTAGTGAGAATTTAACCTTTAAAAAAAATTACTGAGAATTGTTCATTCAATCAAGTAAAAATTTGAATAACCTTATCTTCCATTTGATAATTTATTGATGCACGCATAACTTCAATGACAATTGATGTACACAAGTGCAAATGGGCATAAGTCTACGCGAGTTCAACTCCTCCCATAAGGATTTTATTTGTGCAAAGTAATAATCTAGAAGATATTTGTAACCTTACTTGAGCTTGTTAATAGCAGAACATGAAGTCGACATGTGAATTCGACCAGCTTTCAAAAACTGTTATTTTTTATCCTCCCATACATCAATGGTGTTTTTATGAAAACATGTTGTGGATAAATCCAATTATGTTTGTTAGTTAGTTAGTAACTAACTAGTTAGTTAGTTTGTTTGTGGCTTGTAGTGCAAGAAACTCCACTTAGCCTATAAGTACTTGAGATTGTATCCCGTTGATATAACTCAATATCTTGTATCATAATCATAATACAATACAGTTTATAGTTTTACAATTCACCATAAACAAAACTCTCTTCATCTTCTCTATTCTCATAACATAATAGAACGTTCTGAACGCTCTCTTTCTCTCATCAGTGAGTGTAAGTTAGGAGCCTACACCAACAAAACAATCATTTATGCAATACATAATTGATGATCCAAGAATGAATAAGGGGATTGCAACGCTCTCACACCTTTACTCAAATCAAAAGGATTGGAAATTGGAGTAGATCCATCAATGGAAGTAAGCTTGTTCTTTACATCTAAAGCTTGCCATTCGCTTCGGTACGTGGTATGAGTTTGGGTACGTGGTTCACAACTTGAAAAAAATTCGATATGTGAGGGGTATATATAGTCAATATACTGTTTTTTTTAGGGATATAGTCAATATACTTGAATTTGCAGTACATTCAAATATAATAATCAGTACAATATGGATAACAAAATTATTTAATTAAAAATAAAAAATAAAAAATGAAAATATTAATATTATCAATAAAAATAATAATTATTTTACAGAAATTTAAAGATATATTAGTTGAACCTTACAAATATGAAACTCAATGTTTATAACACAAATCTTTAACAGAAAACACAAAGTGAAGGCACCGTATATAGGCGGAACACCCAAAAGAAAATTTATAAAATCACAATATAGATACCATCTAACTCAGTGCTACCACCAAAACCAAAGTCAACACCTAAGTCAAATCCAAACTTCATATTTCCTAACGAATGACCACAAAAATATAATCCAATCACCTATCGTCCACGACTCACCATAAACTTCTCAAAAAGCATCCAACTATTCAAAACTCATCACCACCATTAAACCCCAATAAACACACCAAAAAAAAAAAAAAAAAAAAAATCTTCCAACACTCCTTCAAATTCCAACAAATATGAAAGCATTGAGATATATACTAGTTGAGTTAGTCCCACCGAAAAGAGGCTGCTTTATTTATAACATACTAGCTTTCAACTCAATGTTCATTAAGTATCTGACGTGAGCGTTCCACGTGGGATACTTGGGCCTAAACTTAGGTTTCTTGCCTCATTTCTCATTGAGTAACAAATAGGTCCCCATGCCTTTAATCCCATGAGACTATCTCAATTAATTTAAATATTTATTATTTTTCTAGTCTTTTTGAGTTGGTTCGCTGCGTACTTAATTTTCAATGAATTTCATTGAGAATTTTGACGAACCGGTTCACAAAAGTACCGCGAACCAGTTGCGTAAATTGGTTCGGCAGTTACAAACGGTTAGAAGCTGGTAGGAGTGTTACCAAGAGACTATGCATAGCTAATTAGCTTGTGTAAAAATGTATTGTGCAACATAATGAGTTGAACTGAATGACAGAGGAATGCTAGCAACACTCACTTTTCAACTCTATCTCTAATACTCACTCTTTTATTGAATGGAAGCAATGTATGTCCCATCATTTTTTGTGGGTTCAATTTTCAAAATATACACCCACAATGATTTAAACCAATAAAAGAGTGAATATTAGAAAAAGTGTTAAAAGAAGAGTGTTGCTAGCATTCCTCTTAAATGAAATTCCTCAAATTTGCTCATAGAATTTCCTCTTTTTCTCCCAATTTCCATTTGAATTCAATACTCCCTCCGGATTATATATAGAATTTCCTCTTATAAAAGGATGTAGTACCTTTGTTATTCCTATATATATATATATATATATATATTCCCTCCGGTCTCAAATGTAAGAAATGAAAAATTAAAATTGGTGGTCTCAAATATAAAAAAAAAGTATACTAAATTGAATCTATTAAATGCCACAATTCTAAGTTTACCCTCATTAAAGTCACTTTATCATTAATGTCTTTACTACTCCAAGACAAGGGTAAAATTGCAAAAAATATCACTTTTTATAATGACTTAAATGTGATCAATCTACTTTCTTAATATGTGTGCATTTTTTTTCCTTACACTTGAAACCGGAAGGAGTATATGATATAAGAGGAGTGCTATGGACACTCTTTGTAACACTCGCTCTCTAATTGGGTGAAATTCATGTGGATACCACACATTGGAAATGGATCCCACATAAAGTGGTGAGACCCACGTAAGTTTTACCAAATAGGAGAGTGACGGCTAGAAAGATAATGTTAATCATTGTTCTTGGGGCATTGGATAAGGGGATAAAAATAGAAATATAGCATTGGAAAATGATGAAAAATTATAAATTTAATTTTTTAAAAGTCAAAATGTTGTTGAAACTAATGCAAACATGCTACTTTTACCTTCCTTAACCATTATCTTTAGCAAGGTCCTATGATTAATGATTAATAATCTAATTAATTCTCAGCATTTTTGTATAGTTCTGTTCCTACAAAATAATTGTGATTATTAATTAAACTTAACATCACTTAAAACTAACTCTTTATAGACACTAACATTTTCCTGCCGTGAAAATGACTAGCAACCATCATTATGCCACAAATAAATTGAGTAGTTGATTGTTATTAGATCCATCGTGATAAAAGTCAAAACAATTTAATCCATCCTTTTATAGGTTCGACAGTAGTATCACTTAATTGTATGTGTATATGTGGGTGTGAAGCCACGTGTCTCTATATACATTTATTTATCTGTACATACATTTGACTGATTGATAGTCCCATGCCCAGAGCTGCAACAAATACCGTCAAGCAAATTCTATATATGGGGAAATATAAGAAAATAAACTATAGTACCAAAGAATGAAGAATAATACTAGCATTCTTCAAATCGTTGGTCATGAAAACTTATTTCATATAAATAAATGATTAAATGAGTCTATGTAGGTTGTTGAATACTCAACCTTTACTAATGTTTATTTTTAAGATTAAGTAAAACATAAAAGAAAATCTAAAATATAATAAATATAAAAAGCATTGAAATAATTTTATAGTAGAAAATGTTAGCTAACAAGTGTGTTAAAGCGTAAAGAGCATTTGTTAAAAAAATCAAAGATAATAAAAATATTTTCTTGAACTTTTGAATAGACTTTTTTAGATGAAGTTGTAAATAGACATATTAACAAAACTCGCCCCGCCAAACCCAGCTGGCCCGCCCCGAATTTAACATGAAAAGCTGATTTAACTGGATACGGATGTAGGGAAATTTGGATTTTTAGTACGAGGTGGGGGATGCTTACACCCGTTCCGCACCCGCTTTTTGGAATTTACTTTATTAAATTTTATAATCTTATTTCCATAAGCATCAACCTATTTTAATATATTATTACTCTTTAGAAACATATTTATTATAATTATTTTGCTCTTTTGAAAAAAAAAATATTAAATCTTTAATTATTAATATAATTATTTTTTGTTGCTATGAAAAAATTAAAAAATATGTATTTTTTAAATATTTTATAAAAAATAGAGTTTTCGCAAGCGGAGGTGGGGACGGGGCCGGGAGAACCGTCTCCATTGAAGGCGGAGTTGGGTGTTCAATTTTTACCCTCAATATGATTTGGGGACGGAGACAGGTGCATGGAAGTGGGGACGAGGACGGGGATACTTAAACTCACCCCGCCCCGTTGCCATGTCTAGTGGTAAACACTATTTAAAACGTACATACACAATTTTTAAGTAATGTGGTTAAACTCGGGTGAAAATGTATATTACATGTTGAGTTAAGTCTTGAGAGCAAAAGCAAACCTAAAGAAACATAAAAGATAGAGCACTAATTATCATTAGAAACCAAACAACATTAATTTATTGTCTCTTATTATCACAATTGTGATTTTATTACTCAATTGTGATTAAGTCTAACACAACCTCATACAATTTGTTTGCAGGATGAATATTGTCCCCTCTTATAAACACACATGTTTAGTATTTCATCTTTTATTCGATGTGAGACTCTTTAGCACACATAATCATACAATATTGTTGGGTAAGACTCAGCAACGAAAACTTGATAGCAAATGCTCTAATAGATCTTGGAGAAAATATAATATCATCTTATAAATAGTGTTTGAGTCTAACATAACTCCACAAAATCAATTTTATAAGATAAAAATTGCTTCCGATTATAAATACATGTTCGAATAATCTTTTATCCTACATATGACTACTCTTTAACATATACAATTTTTAATTGTGATATTTTATTCCTTAACATTTCTTCTTGTACAATAAAAAAAAATCTACAAGATGATCACAAACACATTGTTTAAAAAACTAAGAAAAATCGCTTTCACCGTACATTTTCCCTCTGTCTCTTTTTATATATCTATCTCTTAATCTTACGGTTTTTGTACACTCTCTGAATCTCTCTGCCAAGTACCAACCGTCCAAATACAAATGCAATTAATGTGACATACCACAGGCAGTTGAAGTTATTAAAAGTGTGTCAAATTTGGTAGCCAGTTGAAATTCAAGCATACAACCGACAAATATCTAGAAACTATTCCCTTCCTATAAATGGTGTGTAAGGCCACTTAGGGATCTTCATTCTATCTTGCTTTCAGTTCCTCAATCTTTATCTTCAATTACTACCATTTAGTTGGAGCTCTAGTTCATCAATTTCCACTATGGAATTTCGTCATTTATCCATCTTTATCGTACTCAATGTAAGCAACAACAATATCCAAACTATTCTAGCATGTGCCTAATATTTTAGTTCATTTTTATTATTTCATAAATAAATGCTAAATATGATGTGTGTATATGTTGTATTGCAGCTTGCACTTGTAGCAACCCATGCTGCCTTACCCCCTGAAGTGTACTGGAAGTCCAAACTTCCCACAACTCAAATGCCAAAAGCCATCACAGATCTCCTTCATCTTGGTTAGTACATATATATATATATAGTTATGAATGGAACCACTTTTGGATTTTCACACCCATTTGTCTTATTTTGGGTCCTAACATCACTGGTCAAAAATAGTTATATATGAGATAGGAAAATAAATATCAAACTCGTAAGTTTTTATTTTGACTAGATCAAACTCCTATATTTGACAAATTTGTATACTTTTTCTAAATATTGAAATTTTATCAAATAAAATGAATGGGATAATAGATTTATTAAAAAGCTCGGTCTTAAAATATGGAATTTTATCATCATATATAAAGATTGGACCGGTTCAAGGCCATAAACCTTGTTACTTTTTCTTTTTTTTTTTGCATAGCCTGGCCTAGCCCCGACTCATGCATAATTAAATTTGGTGCTATCGTCATACTAATTGAGTTATGTTCACTGAGACGGATATATACTCGGTTATATACTATTTTTAAAACAAGCAAAATCATTTATCGAAAGATAATTTTCAATAAGTTATTTTTAGAAGAAAACAAATAGCAAAAATACACTATAGAATGAAAGTGTTCGATAGAAACCGAAGGACTTCAAAACAATACAATCATTTTTTTATTATATGGTTCTAAATCAAAATGAGCCAAACACACCATATTTTAGGAGTGTTCACGAATCGGATGCCCAGTTCAATTCGGTGATTCAAACTAATCCAAGTCATACTTTTTTAATCATTCTGGTTTGGTCCAAACCAATCAAACTTTGCTTTGGATAACCGATTTTTTATTAGAGCCCAATCAAGATTATGTTTTTCTTAAAAAAAATATTAATACAGTTTACATTTTATGTGTCGATCTACAAGTGTTTTAATTGAAAATAAGTGTTAAATTATGATTTAGAAGAATTTAGTGCAATTGTTAAAATTTCATGAAATAAAATGTCATTTTACCGTGTACATTTTTGGAAATTTTCAAAAAATGGTTTCATAACTCAATCCAAACCAACCCACTCATCATCACGTTGATTAAGGTTGAGTTTGGCCTATGATGATGAATTGACACAAACTATATATGAATGTGCAGATTGGACCGAAGAGAAAAGCACATCAGTAGCTGTAGGAAAAGGAGGTGTGAATGTTGATTCAGGAAAAACAAAACCAGGAGGAACCTCAGTAAATGTTGGAAAAGGTGGAGTCCATGTTGATGCAGGAAAAACAAAGCCAGGTGGAACAGCAGTCAATGTTGGCAAAGGTGGAGTTCATGTAAATGCAGGTAAAGGAAAACCAGGTGGTGGAACAAGAGTTAATGTTGGCAAAGGTGGTGTAAATGTTCATGCAGGAAAAGGAAGAGGAAAACCAGTACATGTTTCAGTTGGAAACAAATCTCCATTTTTGTACAATTATGCTGCAAGTGAAACACAGTTACATGATAAACCAAATGTAGCACTTTTCTTCTTAGAAAAGGATTTGCATCAAGGAACAAAGTTGAACTTGCAATTCACAAAAACCAATTCAAATGATGATGCAAAATTCTTGCCTAAAGAAGTTGCTAATTCAATACCTTTTTCTTCAAGCAAAGTTGAAAACATCCTTAACTTGTTCTCCATCAAGGAAGGAACAGAAGAATCTGAAATTGTGAAGAACACAATAAGTGAGTGTGAAGAAAATGGCATCAAAGGAGAGGAAAAGCTTTGTGTAACATCATTGGAATCTATGGTTGATTTCACTACTTCGAAACTTGGAAACAATGTCGAAGCTGTTTCAACAGAAGTGAAAAAAGAAAGCAGTGACTTGCAAGAATATGTAATGGCAAAAGGTGTGAAGAAATTGGGAGAAAAGAATAAAGCTGTAGTGTGTCACAAAGAGAGTTACCCTTATGCAGTTTTTTACTGTCATAAAACTGATTCAACTAAAGTTTACTCTGTGCCTTTGGAAGGTGTTGATGGAAGTAGAGTTAAAGCTGTTGCTGTGTGTCACACTGATACTTCACAATGGAATCCTAAACATTTGGCTTTTCAAGTGCTCAATGTTCAACCTGGAACTGTTCCAGTTTGTCACTTCCTTCCTCAGGATCATGTTGTTTGGGTTTCCAAGTAATCAAAAACTTTTCAATTTCATCCATAGGATTATCCTTAAATAATAAACACTATATATAGCAGCTACACTTTAAATATGTTATATGGTTACAAAGTTTGGGTATTATTTATGTGTGACTGTAGCTTGCTTGTGCTTGTTATACATAGCACTGTGTATGTTCTAAATGAAATACAAATATGCAATAGAGTTGCTTTAATTTGATGAAAATTAGCTTTAATTTTATTATATTTCGGGTTAGGGAGTGATAGTGATTTCCGCAAGTGTATTGAATCGTTGCAAGTCATATTGGTATATTATCGAGTGTGGAACAGAAGGATTGTGTTATACTATTAATTCATAATTAAATTACCAAATTGAACAAAACAATACAAATGTAAAATGAATTAGGGATGAAGTTCACTTTGATTTCTACTCTTGATTGTTAATTTGTATTAGTTATTGAATTTCTTCACACCTTATGTGAGTTGGAACCCTAAGTTGATAACATAAATTCAAAGCTAACAGAAATTTCATAATGTTATTAACGCCTAAGAGAAACTAGAACATTAGGTGCCTTTCTATTAGCAATCCCTAATGTCTTAGCATATTTAAAATTAAGGAAATGATAACGAAAATCTTAACAGTTTCATGTGTTTGCATATATATCTCCATGTGTTTGCATATATATCTCGAATATGGACCGGTCAAGCGTTGTTCCCCCTGGGAATCGAACCCGTATTCCTCGAGTACGTCCTTGAAAGAAGCTCATTGTCACTGGAGCCCAAACAACTTGGTTTGAATTTTTAATTTTAAACATTCATAAATTCCACTCTCATCTTAAGCAATGAATCACAAATCATTTTATAGGCGACCATGTGATTAAAGAAATAGTTAGAGAGATTAAAAACACAACTTATATGAATTAATTTAAATAATCGATAATTAAATAATAAAGAGTTTTCATCGTGTTCAACTCATAGTAGCAAATCCTTAGAAATACTTCAAATTTTCTTGGCGAGCTGGTGCTAGCGTCAAGAGATTTCAAGTATTGACAAATCATTTGAAATAACATGTATATCTCGCTTGACGAGTTAGGCTCTACGAAATTGCTTCACTAAACTTTCCGGTTGCCATGCTGTAATTTCGTAAGCATTATTCCACTCAAAATGATCATAATGTTGAGCGGAAACATAGAAATACAACAAACTCTAAGGTTTTGTTTGTGAGTTTCGAGGGGAAGTGAAGGAAGGATTTTGGAAGGTGGGAAATATATAGAAGAATGGATAAAAAATTCATATTTTTTAAAAGAACAATTTTGTAGAGAATGATAAACTTAATATTTATGATTATTAATATACTTTTAATTTTAAGAATACTATAACAACATAGATTGAATTTGAAAAAATCATATAAACCCTCCATAACCCCCCAATATAATTTTTGAGTTCCCCCAATTGAGGGAGATTTTTTATTATGAGTAAAAAATTAACCTCCAAAACCCTCTCCTCTCAATATCTTCTATTTCTTCCACTTGATCCTTCTTTTTTTTCCAAAACCCTCCCCTTCTCTCCCTCCAAAGTCCCAAACAAACCTAAGAATTGCCTAGTTAGGAAAATAATTATCACAAACTTACATGAATATCATGCAGACCTAAATAGGATGAAAATTCTATTTTAAAAATCTCTAAACTTAATCAAAACTATTTAAATTAACAAAACAACAACTAAAAGCTAACAAAAATTTACATAGAATGAAAATCGCAACCCAAACTTAGCGTCCTTATCAATTGAGCTAAGCTCACGAGTGCAGCTTCTTTTTCTTTTGATACGCCTTAGCTTGTTGTTGTCTTCATGTAATATTATAAAATAAATCACGAAGAAAATAACAATCAATCAGAACTTAATACATCGACCAAAATCAAAGACCATCTCAATAAAAATTTCCTATCACACATGGAAAAAATAAAATATCCTTTTAGTCTCTTATATTATAAAATATCAATTAATTTAGTCCTTTTTCCAAATTCATCCTAAATAATTTAAAATTTTATGTTTGCTTTAATGTGTGCAAAAAAGATTCTAAACTATATACAAGTCCTTCATTCATTTGAATAAGTATTTTTTGAAGAGATATTTTGGCAGATGTATTATTGAGTATCAAAATGACAATTCACTCCAACTTCTATTGATAAAATCATTTGTTTATACGAAAACTAGTTTTTTTTTTTCATACAAGTTTTTTCAAATTTAATCATGGAATGCATTTCAAATTAAAAACTTTCCATCAACCTTCTTTTCTTAGAGTAGTTTTCATATTTTCCTAAAAGGAGCACCCTTTGACTTCTAAAATTGTAACTTTTTTTCGTGAGATAAAAAATTTAGGATCAGGGGTGGTACTTAGTCGAAAGTATAAAAGATTTTAAGGCTTAAATAATATTACAGAGCTTGAAATTTGAGAAATGCTAACAACATACATTCTAATACACATATTTCAACACATATTCTCTTTGATTGGTTAAAATTCACATAAATCTCATCAAATTATGTGGATCCCATATAAATTTGGTGTGTCCCATGTAAATTTTAACCAATCAAAGATAATGTGTTGAAATACGTATGTTAAAATGTGTCTTGCTAGCATTTCTCAATTTGAAATTTTAACTTTTTTTATCTAAATAGATTTTAATAAAATAGTTTTATTTATTTTAACTAAAACATATTTTACTTAAAGGTCATGTTAACTTGTATCCTTGAGGCATAAGTTAAGAAACTAAAAATAAAATTGAAAGATAACTTTTGCATTGAAAATATAAAATTTAAAACTTTTAATACAATGAATATACAATTCCCAAAGAAACTTTCTATATTTAGTTTTTAAACTTGTGCCCTTAACATTTCCCTTTGCTTAATTAATAAACCGAACCTGACTTTTTTTTGTGGTAGAATGCATTGTTAAATTCAAATTCGTCAAGCTCTTTTTTTTTTTTTTTTGGTCAAGCAAAATTCGTCAAGTTGTATTCATCAAATTATTTGACAAAATCTGACATATCATAATGATCTTTTGAGAGGAACATGACATAATCCATTTCCTGGAAAACCATCACCGCAAATATTACAATCACCTAATATTGACATGTCACTGTTTGCTGCAAATGAGATGTAATGGTTCGTAAGTAGATTCCTATATATCTCTGGTAATGTTATCAAACTCTGCTAGCATCGGACGGTCGGCCAAACCAAAAATCAGTCACATAGTTATAGAGTTGTTAGAAATGACTAATTTGAGCTAGCCTTAGTTTTTTAGTGAGAAAAACTCTAAATTCTCTCTAAATTTTCTTTCTCTTTTCTTCATCGAGGATGAGTGGTTTTAAGTCATTTTTTACCTAGAATCACCCATCTGCATCTTGTTTCCCCTTTTCTTTTAATTTAAATAAGTGGTTTTCACATATATCAAGTTTTTTCCTTGTGTTTTTTGTGATTCCGTCGTCTAAGTGCGGTGTTGTGTTGTTTGTCGTCTTGTGCGACGTTTGATTTCGCGTCTTGTCGCGGTGTTCGTTTAATTCCTATTGAAATATATACATCTGTCAATTACAAATCAACCAATGATTCATCCTTTAAGTTTTTAGCGATGTTTGTATCTTATGTACTCTATTGATTTAAATGAATGAATATCGTTTTGTTTTTATCATATTATTAATAATTAGTAACCCATATTGTTAATGTCATTGAATATAAGAACTCTATTATAGCATTAGTCATAGTATCATTCTAGCAAAAAAAGTATTTGTCCACGTTTATATGTCATTTTATAACATTAATGAAGTATTTTTGTTTATTTTTCGATTGTACAACAACAACTCTTCTATTTACTCTTTCTCATACCACTAATGATGGATAACTCGGTAAATTAAATCACAGTTTTTCTTTCACATACAAAATTAACTATATTTCTTAATTTGTGTGTCAAGTGTGATTCATTTGCTGCATGCATCTTTGTTTCAAGTGTCTATCACTCATAGTTATATAAAGGCTGCATGCACCTTGTTTTTCATTCCATCTCAACTTCTCATTAATATTTCTTCAATAAGACTATCATTTTCTTTTTAAGAGTTTCAGCTTCACTAATCCAATATGGAGTTCCATCTCTTTCACATCATTACTTCTCTCATGGTGATCAACTTCAACCATTTTAATTAATATCTTCAAATAGTTGTGTATTTTTATAATTATTTTTGCTTGTAAAAATATTTATTACTATCTACCAAAAAAAAAAGTATTTATTGCTAATGTTAATATGTTCTCAATTGCAGCTTGTGCTAGTGGGAACTAATGCTGCAATATTTCCACCTCAATATTACTGGAAGTCCATGCTTCCCAACTCTTCAATGCCAAAAGCCATTACTGATCTTCTAAACCCTGGTCAGCATCATACTCTAAAATTGATGTCAATGTATATATACATACAATTTTACTTCCACATGTTTAATTTCAATCTCTATCAACAAAATTGGGAACAATAAGTGGATGTACGGGGTTTGAACCTCAACCTCTATATATAACAATGCATTGTCCATGTCAACTGAGTTATGCTACGAAACATTCATTGCTCTTTTCATCTCTATTAAGATTATTAACTTGCTAAATAAGATATTATTTCAGTCAAAACATAACTCATAGCTCATTAACTACATAATGAACTTAATTAACCAAGTATATATAAATCGTTAGCCATGTAGCATTTTGCGTGAACCGTATATATAAATTTTGATAATCAGTTGTTCGATTAGATTTTCTCCTTTGTATGAGTTTGAATTCAAGACTTCCTACTGATTATTATTTAACTCAAATTAGTTGAGCTACCGTTTTATAAATTACATGTGTCAAATATCATTTTTCTTTTTTAGATTCTAGTTATTGCAAAAAGTCCTTAGTTAAAAACTAGTTGCATTTACTTTTTGATCAAATAATCTATAACAAGCAGACTCATAAAGTATTTGAAAGTTTAAGCATGGAAGGACTAAGTTTTTAAATATTATTTATGGATAATAGTAAAACTAACTATTACACAGATTCTAATTTATTTCAATAATTTACTGTTTTTAATTGAAGCTGGATATTGGAGTAAAGAGAAAGCAACAATGGTGGATGTAAGCAAGGGTGGTGTAGATGTTGGAGTCAGAAAAGTGTATGAAGGAGGTGGCACTTATGTGAATGATGAAAAATTTCCATTTGTTCCATTCTTTTACTTGTATGCTTTAAATGAGTCTCAAATTCAATTACATGATAAACAAAATGTCACACTTTTCTTCTTGAAAAAAGATTTGCATCATGGAACAAAATTGAACTTGCAATTCACAAATAATAGTGGAGCAAAATTCTTGCCTAAAGAAGTTGCTAATTCCATACCCTTTTCATCAAACAAAATGGAAAACATACTCAACAAGTTTTCCATCAAGGAAGGATCAAAGGAAGCTGAAATTGTGAAGAGAACAATAAGTGAGTGTGAAGCAAATGGCATCAAAGGTGAGGAAAAGCTTTGTATAACTTCATTGGAATCTATGGTTGATTTCACCATTTCGAAACTCGGAAACAATGTTGAAGCTGTTTCAACAGAAGTGGATAAAAATAGTAATGGTTTGCAACAATATGTAATAGCAAAAGGAGTGAAGAAATTGGGTGAGAAGAACAAAACTATTGTGTGTCACAAAGAGAATTACCCTTATGCAGTTTTTTACTGTCATAAAACTGATTCAACTGAAGTTTACTCTGTGCCATTGGAAGGTGTTGATGGAAACATGGTTAAAACTATTGCTGTTTGTCACACTGATACATCAGAATGGAATCCTAAACATTTGGCTTTTTATGTGCTTAAAGTTCAACCAGGGACTGTTCCTATTTGTCACATCCTCCCACAGGATCATGTTGTTTGGGTTTCCAAGTGAAAATATAACCTCTTTCATCAATAGTTGTATCCTTGAATAATGAGCACTATATAGCAACTACTTTAAATATTTTAAATTATAAAACATGTACATGTGTACCATGTTAAATTATGTTTTATGCTTACAAGTTTGTGTAACAATGATGATTCATTAGTGTATTTGGAAAGTAGGCCCTTGTGTCCGTTAAATCTATAACTATATAAATAAAGTTGCTTTAATTTGATGAAACCTCGTTAATATTAAAAGAGAAATGTTAACTTTTGACTTTAGGATATATGTTAAGAATTTCATTAATAATAACTTTATATTGAAAATTGTGTTAATTTATTATTCAAGTTGTTTATGAAAAGGGAAATATTAACTTATGCCTTTAGGACACAAGTTATTATTAATTTTTTCCCATTAAATTCTTACTATTAATGGAATGAAATTAATGTTTAACATGTACCCTGAGGGCACAAGTTAACATGATGCTTAATTAATTTTAGTTTTATTGTATCTTGTCACAAATCATTGGCACGTACCTCTATTTTATTGAATGACCTTATAACTAATAGTATTTTAATAATCTTGTAAAAAAAACTACTCCCTCCGTCCCTATATAAGACCCTTTTGTCAAAATCACGGGAATTAAGATAGTGGATATTTGTATTAAAGTTGTTTGTAATCACTATTGTTTTTACAATTTTATCCTTTAAGAAAGAAGGTTAGTTTATGTTTTCAACATGTTATTTATTGTTGATTGAAGAAAAAGATGTATAATAAATAGGGACATGTATGTAAAGAAATAATTAATGTAGTTGGAAATGACAAAGGAGTCTTATAAAAAAGGACAAAAAAAATTCTCAAAAGGGTCTTATAATTAGGGACGGAGGGAGTAATACTTTAATAACACAATCAAATTAGTCAGTGTAATATGTTGAAGTGTGAACTAACACCATTTATGGTTTGGTTATTTAAGGGTTTTAATAGTTTTCGTCCCAGGTCCAACAGTTTAAAATTGTTGAACCATAATTTAAAAGTTTTGTGTTTTGATGTTCGGTTATTTTTAAGACAATGCTTTTAACTTTTCTTCAAATAATATATTATTTTAGAGAAATGATAACTAAAAATATATTTTTTGACACAATACATACATCATGAATAATTTGGGTATTTCAACCTTAAAGCATGGTAGTATTGTAAATACATAACACCCCATTCTTCGTCTCTTCTTTGCGTGTGCTTTTCTTTCTCCATTCTTCCACCATCCTCCTCCCTATAACCATTATCTCCCGATCCTCATCACAACCAAGGTTTTAAAACATGGTTTTGTACCGAGATTTCAGTTGTTACAAAACAGTCACGGCGGCCACCGGTACCGTTTTGATCGTTTTCACCGAGTGACCGAGTGAACAAAAATCACATGTGAAATTTCGTTACGACCGAGACATAACACTATTACGGCCGCGAAATGCCGTTTCCGACGCGATACACCAGAGAAACGTCGTTACCGACCTCTTTCCTCTTTGATCCAGTTCAACCATCTTCTAACTCAGATCGTATCCTCCACTCCAAGTTGGTTATATAAATCTCTCCCTCCTATGTTGGTGTTATTGTGGTGCGCATAAGACTTGAAATTTGGGATTTGAGAGAGAAAATTTGGGGCTTCCATGATAGACATGACAAATTATATATGAAAGTTGACGGTGACAATTGAGGAATTGTTTGGTTATGTGTATATGTTGTGAAATTGTGGGTAGATATGTTAAAAAATATACATCATTGTGATGAATTCACACCACGACAACCACAATCTGCATCACAACATCTGTGACAGCCGGAATCGCGAAAATCTTAACGTGAACGTGATCGCGACCGTTATTTAAAACCTTGATCACAACCACCATCGTTATCAACAACGACCACCACTGCCTCAGAGAACGAACATGAATCATATAAACACAAATGGAATCAAAGAAATATAGATGAATACGAGAATATATGGAATGAAAGAAAGACGGCGACAAAAGGTGGTGGTGATGATGTCGCGGTGGTGGAGGTCCAGATCTGAACGGAAGATGAAAAGGTGGCCGCTAATGATTACGATGGTGGTTGTGAGGGTGGAAGCTCATATGGTGGTGGTTGTAGAGACTGTTGTGGTGATGACAGTGGTGGCGGTGGGTGAGAGATGGATATGGGAAGAACGTTGGTGGGTGGTGGTGGTGGTGGTGGTGGTGTTGTGAACGCGGATCTAAGGAGAGTGATGATGATGGTGATCCGAGAATACTGAAGCGACGACAATCGTCGATGGTTGGAGAGAGTAGCAGTGGATGGTTGGTGGGTGGAAAAGAAGAGAGAGAAAGAGGGAAAAAAAAATAATATGCATTCCATGCGGTGGTGGTGGTGTTTGTATTGTGTTTGAAAGTGGTCTCTCTAGCCAATTTATGAATATATATTAATAAAGGATGGAGAGAGTGAGAGAGATGGATGAGGGAGAAGGAAAGAGAAAGAGAGGGGGAGATATGAGAGAGAGAGAGAGAGAGAAGGCATACATAGAGAGATAGAGACCAATTAGGAGAGAGAGCTAAGGAGGTGGGATATAGAGGTAGGGATGGCAATGGGTAGGGTACTACAATGCCCATCCCCATACCCGTATTTTTAAAAATTACCCGTACACATGCCCGTATCCTCGTGGGCAACAACTTTAGTGCCCTTCCCCATATCCTATGGGTATCTAAGTGCCCATACCCGCACCCATTACCCGCACTTTAATTATAAAAAGACAATAAAAACATCACAATTGAAATAAAACTATGGTCAAAATATTTTAAAACTAACTCATAAAATAATACAAATCGTAGTATTTAGTCAAATTAAAAACATTCAAAATATCTTTAAAATATTGTACACTAACAGGATGGAGTTGTTATTGTATTAAGTAGTTTTTTTGTTTAGGTTTTAGTTTAGGCTTAAATAGCTAAATAAATTATTTAATTATACACTAAAAATAAATAAATTACTTATGATATTAAATAAATATGTATATGCGGAGTTGCGGGTCTAGGCAGTATAAGACCCTTACCCGTGCCCATACCCATTAAAATTCGTGGGTATTACCCGGACCCGTCCCCAGACCCATGATAGCGGGGTTTTACTCTACCCATTGTGGATATTTTATGTGGGTATCCATTGGGCCTGGGTTCAATTGTCATCCCTATATAGAGGGATGATATATATATATATATATATATAAGGTTTTGAGTAGAAAATAAAAGAGTATTCTGGTATTATAAGTTGATTGACAAAAAGTATATAGTCTCTTGTTTCCCTCAAGAATAGTTTTAAAATTAAATAAGTAAATTTTATAACTAAAGATGTGTTGTCCAATCCCTTGTCTTTACTTTAAGTAATTCAAACGCACCATGATCCTTAATTCTTATAATTCGGTGTGCAATTCATAAACTGGTTGTAATAAAATTCATTATTTAATTTGAGAATGAAGTATGAAGATTGATATGTCACTATTTGCTGTAAATAAAATATATCTCCAACAATTAATTGCGTTGTCGGTAACACTAGATCACTTGCGTAATTGTCTTAGAGTGTGTTTGGATGAGAAATGCTTTGAGGGAATGTATTGTTTTGAGGGAATTTAAATACTTTGGATGAATTCTATTGTTTGGATAATAATTTGAAGCATTTTCAAAATGATGGAAATTTATGAAGTATTTTGTTCAAGTTAAATTTAGAGAATTTCAAATGACACCTAAAAGCTAAGAATTTCAAATTTCTTCATTGTTGTTATTTTCAATTTTCATATTTTTCATTTTGGTCCTCAAATTTTCCAAAAATTTCAAATTGACCCCAATAAATTTTAAAAAAAATTGCAAATTGGTCCCTCAATTTTTTCAAAAATTATAATTTGACCCCTCAAATTTTTAAAATTTACATTTTGCCCCCTAATTTCAATTTTCAAATTTGACCCAAAAAATTAAAATTTATAAAAGTTGTCCAAAAATGATGACAATGAATTTTTTATTACTTCATCCAAACAAAAGAATTTAGAAATGAAAGTAATTTAATTGAATCATTTAAATTGCCTAGAATTCTAAATTCTTTAAAATTTCTCAATTACCTCATCCAAACACACTCTGGGAATGTTTTGAGGGAATGTATTATTTTGAGGAAATTCAAATACTATGAGGTGAATTCCATTGTTTGGATAATAATTTGAAGCATTTTCAAAATGATAGAAATTTATGAAATATTTTGTTCAAGTTAAATTTAAAGAATTTCAAATGACACCCAACAACTAAGAATTTCTAAAAATTTCATTCTTATAATTTTTCAAATAAATATACAGTTTTTTTTTAGACAAATAAAGTAGTAGTGTACTCTCTCAATTTACAATGACGATATTACTAGGTCGAACATTTTCACCTGAATTTAAACACGAAACTTCACATTAATGTGTATGACGACATTCAGGTGGGGCATATGCACTTTTGTTTTCGCCTTTTCGGTGTTGTCACCGGTTATATATAAAGGGTTCTTGCAGCTATGTTTTTCATTCCATCTCAACTAGAAGTACTTCTCTTGAATCTTTCTCTACTAGAGTTTCAGCTTCACTTATCCAACATGGAATTTCATCTTTTTCATATCATTACTTTTCTTATGGTGATGAGCTTCACCTCCACAAATTGAACCATTTTGATTAATTTCTTCAAATAGTTGTGATATTTTTTTTTTCTTTACTTCTGCTTGTAAAAATATTTATTACTAATGTTAAGATATTCTCAAATGTAGGTTGTGCTAGTGGGAACTAATGCTGAAATATTACCACCTCAACTTTACTGGAAATCCATGCTTACCAACTCTCCAATGCCAAAAGCTATCACTAATCTGCTACACCCTGGTTAGTATCATACAATTTTACCTCCATGTGTTAAAAGTGATTAATGATAATGTAATTAGAGGTTAATAACCACATAATAAACTGATCGAATCAATCAATTGTTTTTATGTCATTAACCATGTAATTTTTTTTAGTGCAAATTGACCATGTAGTTTACCAGTGAAATGTGAAAAATAAAATCTTTTAAAAATATTGATAACTAATTAACGATAAAATGAACCAAATTAAACCAAGAGTTTACATGTCATTAATCACATACTTTTTAGCAAGTTTTTTTTTTGAAAGTATACTTTTAGCAAGTTGTAATTGTAAAAAAAAAAATGAGATTGATTGAATCAAAACAAAATTGGCAACTCATTAACTGCATCATCAACTATACTCCTTCTAATCCTTATTATAAGAAACAAAACAAAAAAAAAAACATGAAAACTAATACAATTATTAATTAATAAAACTTTTTAAATATTTTTTCAAATATACCCTGATAAAAAATTTGCGAAACATTAAATACATCCACTAATTTAAAAATAAATGAGGGATAGAAAAATCTTTTAGGCTATAACTACATCTTAAAAATTGTAACATTTTCTTATAGATAAGACTAAATTTTTTTATAAATATAAAAATAAAAATTATTAGGACGGGAGGGAGTATCAAACAAATATTTGCATATGATTAATTATGTAGCATGGTGTACTATACATCATGTGTCAAATTTCTTTTTTTTTTTTAAGGAATCTTTTTTTTTTCCTCTTAAATTCTAGTAATTGCTAAAGTCCTTCAAAACTAGTTACAATTATTTTATGATCACACAGTTCTCCATCCCAGATTAACTGAGTCATTTGCTTATTTCATATTACATATTAAGAAAATTGTATAAACAAAAGAGAGATAGATCAATGGTTTTACCTGCTTTTGTAGTATTTGTCATTCTCCACTATCATAAATGCAAAGTGGAATATATTGAATTCAAAGTGATGAAGATAGTATTAATTAGAGTTATATTTAGAAAAAGAAAAAAAAAATTAATGTTGTATTGAAAAATGAAATGGTCAATTTTTGGAGTACAATTTTTTTTTTTTTGCAAATAACTCATTTATTATAGGACGGAGAGAGTAGCAAACACACTCATAAGGTATTTGAAAGTTGAAGCATATAGCAGGAAAAAGTTTTTAAAAATGATTAATAGATTGTAGTAAAACAAACTATTATACATATTCTAATTTATTTCAATAATTTACTATTTTTAACTGAAGCTGGATATTGGAGTAAAGAGAAAGCAAGGGATGCAAGCAATGGTGGTTTTGATGTTGGAATCAGAAAAGGGTATGAAGGAAGTGGCACTTATCTGAATGATGAAAAATTTATTCCATTGATTTTCTTTTATACTCTACTCAATGAGAGTCAAATTCAATTACATGATAAACAAAATGTAACACTTTTCTTCTTGAAAAAAGATTTGCATCATGGAACAAAATTGAACTTGCAATTCCAAGAGACAACTTCAAATAATAATGGAACAAAATTCTTGCCTAGAGAAGTTGCTAATTCCATACCCTTTTCATCAAACAAATTGGAAAACATACTCAACAAGTTTTCCATCAAGGAAGGATCAAAGGAAGCTGAAATTGTGAAGAGAACAATAAGTGAGTGTGAAGCAAATGGCATCAAAGGTGAGGAAAAGCTTTGTGTAACTTCATTGGAATCTATGGTTGATTTCACTATTTCAAAACTCGGAAACAATGTTGAAGCTATTTCCACAGAAGTGGATAAAAATAGTAATGGTTTGCAACAATATGTTATAGCAAAAGGAGTGAATAAATTGGGTGAGAAGAACAAAACTATTGTGTGTCACAAAGAGAATTACCCTTACACAGTTTTTTACTGTCATAAAACTGATTCAACCGAAGTTTACTCTGTGCCCTTGGAAGGTGTTGATGGAAACATGGTTAAAACTATTGTTGTTTGTCACACTGATACATCAGAATGGAACCCTAAACATTTGGCTTTTCAAGTGCTCAAAGTTCAACCAGGGACTGTTCCTATTTGTCACATCCTCCCACAGGATCATGTTGTTTGGGTTTCCAAGTGAAAATAGAACCTCTTTCATCAATAGTTGTATCCTTGAATAATGAGTGCTATAGCAACTACTTTAAATAAACATGTAGTATTATGTATACTATGTTAAATATGTTTTATGCTTACAAGTTTGTGTGACAATGATGATGCGTGACAATGATGATGCGTTAGTGTATGTGGAAATTAGGCCCTTGATTCTATTAATCCAGAACTATATGCAATAAATAAAGTTGCTTTAATTTGATGAAACGACGTTAATTAAAAATTAGCTTTAATTTTAAACTAATGTTAACATGTGTCATTAATGACACATGTTAAGCAACTCATTATAGAAGTATACGTATCAAAAGTCGTGTAGGCAATTTCTTAAAATTTAAAATACTTTATTTTCCAATGTTTTTTTTTTTTTTGTTCCTTAACATATGTCTTTAAGACACAAATTAACATTCTTAATTTTATTGTATTTCGGATTTGAGATCTTAGTTTTACTCTATATATCTTGACATAGGGACCAAAAACTCTATATCTTGACACAAATCGTTGATACCGTACAGCTATTTTTTTAGAAGTGGTATCTGTACAACTTTTTTGAACAACTTTTATGCCAATTTTGTTTTTCTTTCTTTTGATTGGTCAAAAATAATAGAGAGAAAAAAAAGATGAGAGAGGATAAAAATAAAATCTGAGTATGAAATATAAAGTTCTCAAAAAGTTATTACAAAATGGTTGTTCAAATATTATTTCTCGTATTTCTTATTAAATGAACTTATAACTAATATTTTAATAATCTTGTCAAAAAAAACTAATACTTTAATAACACAATCGAATTAGTCGGTGCAACTGATTGAACTGTAATTTGACATTGTTTATGGTTTGGTTATTTAAACATTTTAATCATTTTTTGTCCCAAGTCAAACGGTTTACAATAGTTGAACAATAATTTGAAAGTTTTGTGGTTTGATGTTTAGATATTTTTAAAACATTGGTTTTAACTTTTTTTCAAATAATATAATATTTTATGTATCCCAATTTTTAAAGGAAAAAAGTCTATAGGATTTCATTAGAACTCATTTGAGTTGATCTAGTGATGATGGTTTGAGACTTTGGAGTGTGTTCCTCTTAAATTCTTAAGTTTGATTCTCTTCAGTGCCAATTTCAGTGAGCTAACTTGACTTCTTAAAAAAAAAGCGGATTAGATAAGAATGTGGTCTCTCTAGCCAATGTTTGTGTTAGGTTTAGACATATGTTGGCTGCATGTTGTTAAAACTTTGGTTTAAGCAAGATGTCAGACACAATGTTTTAAACAAGTTGGTACGACGTCATAGCGTGCCTTGATCCGCTTAGTTGGGGATTCTATTTTAATGTGAAGATTTTTATATATTTTCTAAAGATTACTATCATCTGAATAGTTGACCAAGGAGCGAAGATTCTAGAAGCAGAGGAAGTCGGTTTATGCTTAACTTACTCCTTAAGAATGTTGTTGCAACATCTAAGGAAACATCAGATCTGCTTGTGCTGAAATATCGAGATTTCAGCTTATCTTTAGCCAAGACTTGCGCATCACACCTATTCTGAATTCAGGCTATATAAACAAAGACTGAAGACTTAAAAACTCACTGAAGCCGCAATTTAGAAAAGAGTCATCTAGGGTTTTAGTCTGTCTTTTTTATTTGTGAGTCACTCTCATATCACTTTGATATTAGAGTTGGACTTTGTAATTGAGTTGTAATACTCTGTATATCTCTAAGCTTTTAAGCACAAGAAGATTCATGTTCTAGGAGAGTGTCTCCATATTTGTTAAGATTGCAACGGTCACTGGTTTTTAACTAAGAGGAAGTGAATGGGCTCTCATATTTAGGATTAATTAGAGTCTTAGGTAGAAATACCACGGGTAGTGATTAAGTGAGAAGTTAGTAGGCTGGTCAAGGCTTTTATGTATGCTTCGAATTTATACTGCTATAGTGGATTTTCTTTCTGGATTGGTAGCCCCCATATGTAGGTGAAGTTGCACAGAACTATGTCAACAATAACTTGTGTTGTTTACTTTCTGCCCTTTAATTTACAATTGTTATTTGTTGTTATTGATGTTGCGATGTTCTGACATCTTATGAGACAGCTGACTTATCATAACATCTGTCCAACATCTGTTATTACTGCGTGCCAGAATTTTAGTATGAACTGCCTCATTTGCTTGTCTCTGAATAAACTTTGTGTTAGAGTTTGTGAAAAATAAGCTACAACAATGTTTGCATTCATATAAACGAGTCGGGTTGAACGGGCTGAGAAGGAAAGACTTCACTAAGGAGAGTGAAAAGGATAAGGATTAGGTTGTGAATAAGTTGTTTGAATCGATGAAGGTGATTGATGAGTTGAAGGAGAAGATTGTTTTGGTGGTGTATGAGAAGAGTGAGAAAGAGATTTGGAAAGACAAATAAGCCACGGTTAAATTTAAGTCAAAAAATTAATTAAATAAAAAAGTCATGGAGAAAATGAAGTTAAATAAATTGAAAAATCAAAATTAATTATACAATCAACACGCCACACAAGCAAAATTACACAACCAACGTGACACAACAATGTTTGTGTACAATCATATAACACTAAGGTCCAAAACGAAAAGAATCTTCATGTTACAAGGTTGGAATCTAATTTTGTTTAGAGAAGGGTAAACCAGAATCTGCTGATATTACAAGGGGGTAAACATATATTAACCCTAAAATAAATAAATAAATACGGAGACAACCCACTTGAGTTGGTCTGGTGGTGTTGGCTTGGGACCTGGGAGTGTGCTCATCCTCAAAGTCTCAGGTTAGATTCTCCCCGATGTCAATTTAGGTGGGTTAATTTAGCTTCGTCAAAAAAAAATATACGAAGACAGTGGATCCCCTTGGCAAAGTCTGCATCTAGGAATAATCGATCACATTGTATCATTGTTCACAATAACATAATATTCCACCATTTCTATGGACATCATAATCCAATTCGCCATAGCTGGAAAAAAACACTCATCTTCATCATTACATCTTTCAGATAGGCCTAATCAATTATATCATAAAGACCTTTAACATTACTTCATAAAGGAGATTGCAAAGTGTAATAATGATACAATCCATCATATAACGCCACTCGTTCCCCTTAGGTGTTAGTGTCATATTAGTAGAATTTAACGATGCTGAAATTTGAAAATTTGTAAGCCAATAACAATACTCCCAGAATATATCAAAACTGCATATCTGCCAAAAATGTTGGTAAAATCCCAAGTTGAAACCTTTAGAACCTGGACACTTATCTGCTAGCAAAGAGAACATTTCCTCTTTAAATTCCTCAACGCAAAAAGGCACAACGAGATAGGTATTTTCATCTTCTGAGATCACCTGATTTGTGGCGTTAATCACTGATGCACGCACACTGTCAGTAACCTGAAACAAACCAGAAAAATGAATCTTTGGCCACATTGACGATATGTACTTCATTTGTGCCCGCACTTCATTTGCATCTTCAAAATAGGATAATATTAACTTTTCTCTTAGCAGTGCCGAAGCGTGAAAGCATTTTGTATTCAAATCTCCATCTCGATACCAATGCATCTTTTCCCATTGTTTCCTCTACAAGTCTTCTTGAACTAATAGGTGTGTTATTTTCTTGTTCAAAAAGTTGCAATGGCCAACATCATTTCTACTGCGATCCCAATTGAGCTCCTTTCGGCATACCTCAATATTTGTCTTCAACTTGCTATAGTGAGTTTTCTTCCGATGTACCAAATCCCCGACAACATTCCAAGCGAGGAATAATATCGCAGTCAAGGTTATTGTCCCACCATTGTTTCACTACCTTATTCAAATTAGGTCTAACTCTCTGTACATTTTCGAAATTGAATTTGTGATGAGCCCTCTTAGGTCGTGTGCAAGGGACACGATGAAGAAGAATTAGGGGGTGTATTGGATCATGATTCTAAGGGATTTTAAAAGACTTTTTTATCATGAAAAAGTCTTGTGGTATTCAATCAAGACTCTTTCCAATTTAAAAAAAGTCTTGTGTTATTCAATCAAGATTCTTTGTCATTTAAAAAAAGTCTTGTGGTATTCGATCAAGACTCTTAATCACTTAAAAAAAAAGTCTAGTGGTATTTGTAACGCCCTAGTCGTTATTTTAATTATTTTGGATTTATGTGGAGTCTTTTTATGATTTTAAAATAATATTTGTGGATTTTATGGTGTGTTATATTTTATCATATAGTTTATTTTAATAATAATTAGAATAAGTGAGTATTAGTATTAAATTGGAGTTTTTGGGGTTATGTTAGAATTTATTAGAATTAAGGGGGAGTAAATAAAATAAAGAGAAGTTAAGAAAGAAAGAAAGAGTCAGAATAGGTTTTTACGTGTAACTGTCAGTTTTGGGAGAAAAGGAGATAAGAGCAAGGAGAGCCAAGTCTGTCAATTGTTGTGCATTTCCTTCTGCAATTCTAAGGTAAGGGTGAGGTTTACCGCAATTGTATAGGTTCTAAATTCTGATTTTGGTTGTAACAGGTTTATGAGAGAATTGGGAGAAATTAGGTTTTTGGTAAATTAATGGATTTTGAGAGTAGGGATTGCTGCTTTGATGTTAGAAATGGGTTCTGAGTGCATATAACCTTTCATTGCATATCTGAAAACTGATTTGGGGAGTGAATTGGAGGAAAATGAGATTTTTGGGAAAAACTTGCATTCTGCCCGTACAGAGGTTCATCGCTCGCCTCGCGGGTAGCTTGTGCTCGCCAAGGCGAGTGAGCAACTTCATGGCTCGCCTCGCGAGTGAGACAACTCGCCATGGCGAGTACCTGTGAGGAAAACTGGATTTTTAAAGTGTTGTTATAAGCCGTAATTTGGGTAGTTTTATGTACCTAGATGATTTTAGAGAGGACTGGAGCAAGTTTTAGATTAAAAAGATGAATAGGGAGCTTAGAATTGATGATTTAGTGAGAAAAATGTCAAAACTCCCGAGAGCACCATATTTTCATTCGCCTCGAGTTCGCCTTGAACTCGCCATAGCGAGCAGGTGTGCTCGCGAGGCGAGTTGCCCATTTTTTGCTTTGTTGATTCTGTTTGTTGATGGTTGATTTATCTTGATGATTAAGCATGGCTATATAATGGTGTATTTTTCTGGATGTTCTAAATTGGTTATAATGAATTGATGCTGGCTGGAATGTATGCTTTCATTTAATTAAGTCATACATGAATGTTGTATTTTGGAGTGGTGAGTCATATACATATATATGCATGGGTTGGGTTGTATGTAGATATACACAAGTGGGTCAGTAGCATGAGCATAAAAGTGGAAGAGCTTCGGCTCTGGAACGCCTTGTCGTTCAAAGTGGTGTTTAGTGGTGAGGGCTTATGTCCTGAAAATGAATGCTTTAACCATTCTACAGTGGTGAGGGCTACGGTCCTGATTTTGGTACCACATGCATGGGTGTTGTTAGAGGAGTCTTAGTGGAGTGGTGATGAGTTGCATGAGTCGTTGAGTGGATTTTTAATTACCATTTGTTGATGACATTGAAAATGATGATATTTATATATTGTTGATGAATTATTATGATAGGGTGTTAGATTCAATTGATGCATCCATTATCTATATTATTGTTGTGAATCTCACCCCTTCTGCTTGAAAATGTTGCCCTTCCTATGGGTAACTTGCAGGTGACCCTAAGTAGTTGATGGTGGCTCAAAGTGTCTAGGGCTCTGATACGTGGGATGAGATTTTATCGCTTAATTTCTTTCCTATGTATCAAATTTTGAATATTGTTGTTGTAGCCCTATTGATGTTGGATTTCCTTGTTGAGGATTTTATGTCATGAATATTTATTGGGATTATTTATATTGGATGTTGTGGTTAATCAAATTGAAAATATTCCGCTGCAGATTTAATGATAATTTCGAAGGATGTTTAATTAAATAGATTTTTATATTCTATTTAAAATGATTTTGAAAATGTGATGTGACATGCCGGTTTGGGTTTTACTCTGATGTTGAATTGTTATTATTTAATTGATTTTGGAAAACGGGGTGTTACAGTATTCAAAATCATTCAAATTTCGAAGGGTTGTTTAATAAATCAGATTTTGATGGATTTTCTAGTGAAATTTTAGCATGAAATTAGTAAAATAAATAAAAGAGTCTTTATTGAGATTTTGTGAAAGAGAGTGTGTTATGATATTTTTTTTCAATTATTTCTTAAAATTCATAAAATCTGTTGAAATCATTTTAAATCCTTTAAAATCTTATGAATTAAATCCATTGAAATCCTTAATAGTCTTTTAAAATCATCAAAGTCATCAAAATCCTGCAAAGTCTTTTAAAATCCTCAAGACTTTTTTAAACAAAAATTGTCTTTTAAAATTCTAATCCAATACACCCTCCTTAGATAGTGATTTGAGACGAGAGCAACCAAAACTTATAACTGATCATTTGGGAACATTTGGTACCACGCATCAATCGACGTTGCTTTATCGAATCGCTCTTCAACAAATCTATTAAGGCCCAAACTTATGAACTTTGTGAATTGATAGCCTTCGAAATTAATATCAAACAACTCAGCCCCTTGGGCAGCCTGTTAGAAACCGTTCATTAACCATTTAGGTATCTTTGTCCTTCCTTTCCTTTCATGTCCATAAAGTATGTAATTAAAATCACCTATCATATGCACCATGAAAATGTCGTGTTATGTGAAATAAGCTTAATGAAATTCCAAGAATCCCTTCATCTTCTACCTTCTAGGAACCCATAAGAACCAATAAATTGCCGCTTCCCTCGCAAATTATCATCAACCTCACACTGATACAGTTCTGAGAAAATTGTAACATTAAACGATTAAAAGAATTACGCCAAAATAATGCAAGACCACCACTTCTATCTTGTCTATCTACAGCAAAACAGAAAATAAACCCTAGCAGGTAATAAAACTCCTCAACTTTATTTATGTGGAGTGTGTCACTTAAAAAGAGGGTGTTTGGTTTATAATACCAAACTATAAATTTTATATTTGGAATTGAGTTCAAGCTCCCCAAACCTCAGCAATTCCAACTAATGAAACTCATATTTTCAAACAGTTTTCGTTGACACCACCATCATTATTCACGCTCAACATTCCCTCATTAACACAAGACCAACAACATGCACATCAACAATGTCAGAAAGAGACAAAACGATGAGAATGAAATAGACCACATAGTTTGGGTGGAATAGACCAAATGATTCAAACACCAAACTCTCACAAGAATCAACAAGGACGAAAAACCTAAAATCCTAGGAGAGGGAAACCCTGATTCCCCAAAATGGAGAAACCAAGAAAAACCTAGTGATTGTTTTACCCTGATTCCCCACAAGACAACCCTTGTTATTGACCAACGCTTTTTCATGTATGTTGTTTAATGGACAATGAAAAACACAAACAAAATAATATAAATTTTACTACGTACTATTTATGAATGTATATTAATAAAGGATAAAGGGAGTGAGAGAGATGGATGAGGGAGAAGGAAAGAGAAAGAGAGGGAAAGATATGAAAGAGAGAAGAGGGCATATACAGAGAGATAGACCTATATTACAAGGGGGTAATTCATAAAAAATATTTTACAGGAAGAAAAACTGGAAATGACCTATATTACAAGGGTGTAAAGCACCTTTAACCCTAAAATAAAAGAGAATTTTGGTATTATAAGTTGGTTGACAAAAAGTATCTAGTCTCTTGTTTCCCTCATGAACAATTTTAAGAACAAACAAGTAAAACTAAAGATTTGTTGTTCATCCCTTGTCATTAAGTAATTCAAACGCACCATAATTCTTATAAGGAGAAAATTTAGGTACAAGCTTTTCGTATGATTCTTAACTAAAATTACATATTTTTTTTGATATAACAAACTTTGAGAAAATTATGGATTTGAGAAAATCATGGTGAATTTAGTTAAGAATCATACGAAAAACACCTAAGAAATTGTATCTAAGTTTTATCCTTCCTATAATTCCATGTGCAATTCATAAATTGGTTGTAATAAAATTCATTATTTAAATTGAGAATGATGTAAGAAGAGTGAAATGTCACTATTTGATGCAAATGAGATATCTCTCCAACAATTAATTGCGCTGTCGGTAACACTAGATCTAGATCCCTTAGAAATTGTGTTAAATTAATTTTTCTTTTGCAAAAGAAAAGTTGTAAATGGAAAACCTAACCGAGCAAAAGAAGAACTTTTAAGAAATTATTATACGAAAAATGGATCGAATTAGATTTAAGCAATGTTATCAAACTCTGCTTAGCTCAAACGGTCGAACCGGCCAAATAAAAAAAATAATAGAGTAGTTATAAAGGTGTTCAAATCCAAAAAGAAAAAAAATTGCATGATGGATCCAAAAAATTTAAAAACCCTTCCTAACCAATATTAATTATATGGCTTTGGGTCACCTTTAACATGAACGGTTTGGTTCAGTTTTTGGTCCACTGAACCGTAACTATTAATAATTAGTAATTTCTTGTTCAGCCCTTTACTAACTACTATGATAGCATATATATATGAATGGGAATTTCTTATTATAGCGAAATTGGCATCACGTATTAATTACAAGTAACAATTTTAATTATTTATTTTCAACAACAACCACCGTAGGGATGGCAATTGGACCCAGATTCTATGAGCACCTACAGAAAATATCCACTTTAGGTAGAGTAAAATCATGTTTTCATGGTCCGAGGTTAGGTATGGATAATTAGCCGCAAATTTGAACGGATATGTGCACTGTACTACCCAACCCCACAACCCACATATATGTATTTATATAATATGATAAATAATTTGGTGTACAATTAATTTATTTATTTAACTATTTAAACCTAACCCTAAACCTAAAACAACTTAATAAAAACTTTAGTAACATTTGTCAAAAAAAATAAAAAAATTTAGTAACAATTTATTATAACTTTATCATGCAACTACAACTTTCTCTATCCCACCGTTATTTTTCCATTGTACATCACTTACTATTTATTACTCTATAGTTTTTCAACTTTTCTACTTACTCTTTCTCATACTATCAACAGTGGTTAATTCTATAAATTATGTTCCTTAAAAAAAACTATAAATTAAGTTACAATTTCTCTTTCACACATAAATTAACTAAGTTTCATAATTCGTATAGTGCAAAAGAGATATTTATTTTAAGACGAATAGAGTAATTGTGTACTCTATCCGGTCTTGATTTTTTATTTTTATTTTTGGAAAAATACTAATTTCACATTTATTAGTTAAGTGCAGTTTTTTTTCTTGTCATATAAAGAAAATAAGAATATGTTCGAAAGACCTAACTCAACTTGCAATGATGATATTGTTAGATTGAACATCTGTAAAAAAATAATTTTGTTAGATTAAACATTTTCACCTAAATCTGAACAAGAAACTTCGCATTAATGTGTATGACATTCATGTGGTGCATGTCTTGCATACAAAGGCTACATGCATGATGCACCTTTGTTTTCGGTTTTGACACTCGTTATATAAAGGGTTCTTGCAGCTATGTTTTTCATTCCATCTCAACTAGAAGTACTTCTCTTGAATCTTTCTCTACTAGAGTTTCAGCTTCACTTATCCAACATGGAATTTCATCTCTTTCACATCATTACTTTTCTCATGGTGATCAGCTTCACCTCCAAAATTGAACCATTTTGATTAATTTCTTCAAATAGTTGTGATATTTTTTATCTTTATTTTTGCTTGTAAAAATATTTACTACTAATTAATGTTAATATATTCTCAAATGTAGCTTGTGCTAGTGGGAACTAATGCTGCAATGTTACCCCCTCAACTTTACTGGCAGTCCATGCTTCCCAACTCTCCAATGCCAAAAGCCTTCACTAATCTGCTACACCCTGGTCAGTATCATACAATTTTGCTTCCACGTGTTAAAAATGATTAATGATAATGTAATTAGAGGTTAATAACCAGATAATAAACTGAATCTAATCACACAATCTATAACAGACTCATAAGGTATTTGAAAGTTGAAGCATATAGCAGGACAAAGTTTTTAAAAATGATTAATAGATTGTAGTAAAACAAACTATTATACATATTCTAATTTATTTCAATAATTTACTATTTTTAACTGAAGCTGGATATTGGAGTAAAGAGAAAGCAAGGGATGCAAGCAATGGTGGTTTAGATGTTGGAGTCAGAAAAGGGTATGAAGGAGGTGGCACTTATCTGAATGATGAAAAAATTATTCCATTGATTTACTTTTATCCTATTCCTATACCACTCAATGAGAGTCAAATTCAATTAGATGATAAACAAAATGTAACACTTTTCTTCTTGAAAAAAGATTTGCATCATGGAACAAAATTGAACTTGCAATTCAAAGAGACAACTTCAAATAATAATGGAACAAAATTCTTGCCTAGAGAAGTTGCTAATTCCATACCCTTTTCATCAAACAAAATGGAAAACATACTCAACAAGTTTTCCATCAAGGAAGGATCAAAGGAAGCTGAAATTGTGAAGAGAACAATAAGTGAGTGTGAAGCAAATGGCATCAAAGGTGAGGAAAAGCTTTGTGTAACTTCATTGGAATCTATGGTTGATTTCACTATTTCGAAACTCGGAAACAATGTTGAAGCTGTTTCAACAGAAGTGGATAAAAATAGTAATGGTTTGCAACAATATGTAATAGCAAAAGGAGTGAAGAAATTGGGTGAGAAGAACAAAACTATTGTGTGTCACAAAGAGAATTACCCTTATGCAGTTTTTTACTGTCATAAAACTGATTCAACTGAAGTTTACTCTGTGCCATTGGAAGGTGTTGATGGAAACATGGTTAAAACTATTGCTGTTTGTCACACTGATACATCAGAATGGAATCCTAAACATTTGGCTTTTTATGTGCTTAAAGTTCAACCAGGGACTGTTCCTATTTGTCACATCCTCCCACAGGATCATGTTGTTTGGGTTTCCAAGTGAAAATATAACCTCTTTCATCAATAGTTGTATCCTTGAATAATGAGCACTATATAGCAACTACTTTAAATATTTTAAATTATAAAACCTGCATTATGTGTACCATGTTAAATTATGGTTTAGGGTTACAAGTTTGTGTGCCTATGATGTATTACTATAAATATCTGGAAAGGTAGGCCCTTGTGTCTATTATGTTTAGAACCCTATGCAATAAAAGTTGCTTTAATTTGATGAAACCTCGTTAATGTGAGAATTAGCTTTAATTTTTATTGTATTTGGTGTTTGAGATCTTAGTTTTACCCTGTTTGAAATTCTATATCTTGACACAAATCATTGGTACTTACTTCTATTTCTTATTAAATGACCTTATAACTAATATGTTAATAATCTTGTCAAAAAAAAAAAACTAATACTTTAATAACACAATCGAATTAGTCGATGTAACCTGTTGAAGTGTGAACTTACATTGTTTATGGTTTGGTTATTTAACCGTTTTAATCGTTTTTCGTCTCAAGTCCAACGATTTAAAATAGTTGAACCATAATTCGAAAGTCTTAGGTTTGATGTTCGATTATTTTTAAAACAATGCTTTTAACTTTTTTAATATATTATTTTAGACAAATGATAAATGATAACTAAACACAAAAATGTTGACACAGTTTTGGGTATTTCAACCTTAAAGCAGGGGCAGTATTGTAAATACATCACACCCCATTCTTACTCTCTTCTTTGTGTGTGCTTTTCTTTCTCCATCCTTCCACCATCCTCATCCCTAGTGCCATTATCTCCCACCGTCCTCATCAGAACCAAGGTTTTAAAAAACGGTCATGTACCGAGATTTCGGCTGTTACCAGTGTTTTGAAACTCGGTTCGGACCGGTTGAACCGAGAACCGGTGGGTAGGCCGGTTCGAGCAAGTCATTGGATCAGTCATGCAATTAGCTCGGCGAGAACCGGTCAAAACCGGTGACTCGGCCGAGTTTTTGGTTAGACCGGTTCGTATTTTTTTTTCCATAAAAAAATCAGAAACGAAAAATAAAAGAAAATTTGAATTAATTAGTCATTAATAAGAACAATTATGTATGGTTTAATACTGATTAATGTCCATTATACACGAATTAACTACTAATTAACACCAATTTCGATTTTCATGGTAGCTAGAGTAAATGCTGATTTGACTTTTAATTTTTAAAAAAAAACCAGAATATGAAAAAGTGAGGAATCGAACTATTGCAGCAACAATTTGTTTGTATTAACAAATGAAATAGATTGTATATTTAAGCATATTACATTTTCATTTTTTAAGTGGAAAGAACACATCATTTTTTTTCTTCGGAACTCATCATTATTTATTTTGACAACAAAACTCATCATTATTAAATATAATACCTACACAATAATAATAATAATAATAATATCATCTCTCCCCTAAAAAAAATGCACATATCATATACTTTTTTAGAAAATCTACACCTATTATATTAATATTAATATATATGCAAAACAAAATCAATTTCCTTGTCAACAAAATATAACTATGCTCTTTTTGTCAAAAAAAAAATATATATAACTATACTCTTTAAAAAAAATATATAGATATATAACTATTAATATACATATTACATGTTATTTTTTAGTTTTTAAGTGACCGAGTCATCGGTTCAATCCGATTTAATCTAGTTAAATACATCACAAAAATTAAACGTAAGACCAAGTCAACTTACCGAGTTATTCGGTTTAATCCGGTTCAGTCATGTGGTTCAACCAGTGACTCAGTGGTTCGACCATTAACTTATTGACCTAGTACCTATGCCGAGTCGATGACCGAGCCGAGTTTTAAAACTATGGCTGTTACAAAACGGTCATGGTAGCCACCGGTATCATTTTTTATCGTTTTCACGGGATGAACGAAAATCAAATGTGAAATGTCGTTACAACCGCGACATAACACTGTTACGTCCGTGAGACTCCGTTACCGACGTGATACACCAGAGAAACACCATTACCGACCTCCTTCCTCTTCGATTCAGTTCAGCCATCTTCTAACTCAGATCGCAACCTCCACACCATGTTGGTAATATAAATCTATCTCCCTCCTATGTTGGTGTTGTTGCGGTGCACATAAGACTTGAAAATTGAGATTTGAGAGAGAAAATTTGGGGTTTTCATGATAGAAATGACAAATTATTAATGAAAGTTGACGATAACAATTGAGAAATTGTTTGGTTCTGTTTATGAGTTGTGAAATTTTGGAAATTTTGAGTGAGTTGTGAAATTTTGGAAATTTTGAGAGAGTTGTGAAATTGTGGGCAGATCTCTTCAAAAATATACAATTTTGCGATTATATACTATGTTGTGATTAATTCACACCACGACAACCGCAATCTACATTGCAACATCCGTGACACCCAAAATCATGAAAACCTTAATGAGACCGTGATCGCGACCGTTATTTAAAACCTTAATCACAACCACCATCATTCTCAACAACGACCGCCACCGTCTCAAAGAACGAACATGAATCATATAAACACAAATGGAATCAAAGAAAGATAGATGAATACGAGATTTGGAATGAAAGAAAGACGACGACAGAAGGTGGTGGTGATGATGTCGCAGTGGTGGAGGTCTAGATATGAACGAAAGACGAAAGGGTGGGGGCTAATGACGACGATGGTGGTTGTGATGGTGGGGCCTCAGATGGCGGTGGTTGTAGAGACGGTGCTGGTGAGGACGGTGATGACATTGGTGACGGTGGGTGAGAGATGGATATGAAAAGAAGGTTGGTGGGTGGTGGGGTGCTGCGAACGCGGATCTAAAGAGAGGGATGATGATGGTGATCCGAGAATGCTAAAGCAGCCATGGTCGCCGATGGTCAGAAAGGGGAGCGGTGGATGGTTGGTGGCTGGGAGATGAGAGAGAAAGGAAGCAGTTCCCGTATGGGAGGGAAAGAAGAGAGAGAAAGAGGGAAAAGAATAAATAATATGCATTATATGCGGTGGTGTTTGTATTGTGTTTGAAATTTTGTGTTTAGTTATCATAACTCTTAGTTTATGTATCACAATTCCTCTTCGGTGCAAATTTAGTAGGCTAGTTTGCCTTCTTAAAAAAAAGTATGGAGATTAGATAAGAAAGTGATATCTCTAGCAAATTTATGAATGTATATTAATAAGGGAAATGTTAACCAATATCCCGGGACACTTGTTAAGGAATTATAATAGGAAATATTGTCTTGGAAATTGTGTATTCTACTTTTTCAAAGTTAAAAAAGTGTTCTTTTCAATGTAAAACTTAACTTTTCTTTTTAATTTTTGTTCTTTAACTAGTGCTCCGGAGGCACTAGTTAACAAGACCCTCTTAATAAATGATGGAGGAGGGAGTGAGAGAGATGGATGAGGGAGAAGGAAAGAGAAAGAGAGGGGGATAGGGCATATACCGTTGTATTTTTAGAATATTTATTATATTTCAAAAGTTAAATTGCCATGCTTCATTGCACGTGCTAGTGCATTCCCTTTCTTAACTGATTCATTTGAGTAATTATATACTGAGTCATTGCAATTTATTATTATTTATGCACATTTAACTTGCATATTGAGTCAAGGCAGATACCATTCCTCACAAGTCAGAACGTTAAGAATTTGGTTGCTATTATTAAGCATTTATTCTTGCATGACTAAGCTATTACTGGTTGTAGTATAAAACTCCTTTTTTACGGGTACAAGAGATTAGAAGCCTTTTATTTTTCCAAAACCGTTGATCAGTAGCACGACAAAAACAAAATACCCCTCACAAACACTATTTTGGGTTATCATCTTCCTGAAAATATTTTTTTTGTCAGTTCTATATCCTCGATTCTTGTCGGGAAGGATCTATTAAATCCTGGAGGTTAGCGTATATTTATGCAGAAAATCCTTAAGGACAGTGCGATAAGCACGTCTCAGACTATTTTCACCGTTTGTTCATTTTGTAGTTCTCTTATTGAATTGATGTTTAGAGGTGTTGATTGAGCTATGTCGGTGGACAATTCTACAACAATTTCAAGACAGATAAGTTTATTGATATCTCTTTTATTTATATTTAATTGATTGTTATATTTATATATCAATTATTATTTATAGAGATAATTGTATGTCTAAATTTTACAACATATACAAAGAGAGATAGAGACGGGTTTGGAGAGAGAGCAAGCAGAGGGAGGTGGAATATAGAGAGGGATGAGAGAGGTAGAGATAATGTTTTGAGTAGAAAATAAAAGAGTATATTGGTATTATAAGTTGACGAACAAAAAGTATCTAGTCTCATGTTTCCTTCATGAATAGTTTTAAAATCAAATAAGTAAATTTTATAATTCAGTGTACAATTCATAAACTGGTTGTAATAAAACTTATTATTTAAATTGACAATGAAGTATGAAGATTGAAATGTCACTATTTGCTGCAAATGAGATATATCTCCAACAATTAATTGTGTTGTCGGTAACACTAGATCTCTTAAGAAATTGTCTTAGATAAATTTTTCATACTACTGTTCAACGTAAGATTACTAAATGGAAAACCTAACCGAGCAAAAGAAAAGCTTTTGAGAAATTTTATGAAAAATGGATCGAATTATATTTAAGCAATGTTATCAAATTCTGCTCAGATCATACGGTCGAACCGGCCAAATTAAAAGTTAATAGTTATAGAGTTGTTCAAATCTAAAAAACCGAAAAAGAAAAAAAAAATTGCATGATTGATCCGAAAATTTTAAAAATCCTAATCAATATATATTAAATGTCTTTGGGTCACCTATAAGAATTACGGTTCGGCTCAGTTTTTGGTCCACAAACAAACTGAACCGTAACCAGGGACGGATCTATAGATTTTAATAAATGAGATCAAAGTTGTTTATCAAAAATATTTATACAACAATATATAAATTTAATTTTAACAAATAAAAGGAAGACATCATTAACAAAATGTTAGAGATTATAAAAAGCATGTCATTGTATATCGATGAAATGGATACAACTTAATATCGAAGACTTATAATTGCTTTCGGTATGGCTTCATATTTTAAATATGTTGTAAGATTTTTTCATTTTCAACATTATCCAATGTATCACTCTATATATGTTGCTTGACGATCATTCAAAAATTCACCTCAATATGGTCCTGCAATTGATTCTTCATAAAGTTCACAATAGAGAAACTCTCAAAAGTTGCAGTTGCCACATGTAATACAAATGCTAACTTCGTAAGTAAATACATCATTGAATAAGTAATAAGTTTTCTAGTTTCCACCAACTTCCTTTTTCAACTGTCCTATCTCAATTAGAAAGTTGTTTACAAGAACTAACATGTATGTATAATTTTTAAGTTTGTTGCCGAATCCCATCAACTCGTTGGAAGATTTTTTTTTTCTTCTTTTTTATGAAGAAGTCAAACTAACACGTCGAAATTGACATCGGAGATAATCTAAAAAAAATATTGATGGATAGAATTAAGATAAACTAATAAACTTCTCCTTATCAAATGCAAAAAAAAAAAGAAGTATTATTAAGTTCTTCGTGAACAGTTGAATTGATACAAGTCAAAGACCCCTTCAAATTTAATAACATTAAATATAAGAATTTTGTGTTCTCTCTATCCCACCGTCATTTCTCTATTGTACATCAGTCACAATTTATTATTACTCTAGTTTTTCAACTGAGCCTTGCTATATGGTACGAGAGAATCGGCACACGAACTGCATGACGTGTTAATCTACATGTGAGATTCTCTCTTAATGGATACTAATTTATAATTTTTTTAATATAAAAGACAAAAGAAGATAAAATAAACACTTAGAAGTGAAAACATCCTTGAATTGTGTACTCCAATATATATCCACTTTGTGACACATCATTGAAGAGGTAACTCAGAAGCTAGAGTGATATATATGAAAAAGCACCGCTACAAGAAAAAGGTGCATGTAATTTCTCAAATTCTTATCTTATAAACAAACATATATGTGATACTAACATGGAGTCAAATGACAATTAAAAAAGTCATTCGTGCGTTTGCGACGAAAATGCTTTCGTGCACTTAAGCTCTTCCCTTTTCAAGTTTTCTACTTACTCTTTCTCATACCATTAATGTGGTTAATTCTATAAATTAAGTCCCTTGAAAAAAAATAAACTATAGATTAAGTACAATATCTCTTTCACATATAAATTAACTATATTTCTTAATTGATTCGTATAGTGTAAAAGTGAAACTTATTTTGAGACAAATGGAGTAATTGTGTACTATCTTTGGTCTTGATTTTTTTCATTTTTTAAGAAGAAAAAAAATACTGATTTTACATTTATTAGTTAAATGCCGTTTATTTTCTTGTCATATAAAGAAATAAGGATATGTTCGTAAAACCTAACTTGATTTACAATGATATTATTAGGTTAAACATTTTTATCCGAATTTAAATACGAAACTTCACATTGATGTATATGACAATCAGGTGGTGCTTGTCACTGCATACAATCTAAAAAAGGCTGTATGAACTTGTTTTCGGTGTTGTCACCGGTTATATATAAAGGGTTCTTGCAGCTTTGTTTTTCATTCCATCTCAACTAGAAGTACTTCTCTTGAATCTTTCTCTACTAGAGTTTCAGCTTCACTTATCCAACATGGAATTTCATCTTTTTCATATCATTACTTTTCTCATGGTGATCAGCTTCACCTCCACAAATTGAACCATTTTGATTATTTTCTTCAAATAGTTGTGATATTTTTTTTTCTTTACTTCTGCTTGTAAAAATATTTATTACTAATGTTAAGATATTCTCAAATGTAGGTTGTGTTAGTGGGAACTAATGCTACAGTATCACCACCTCAACTTTACTGGAAATCCATGCTTCCAAACTCTCCAATGCCAAAATCCATCACAAATCTGCTACACCCTGGTTAGTATCATGCAATTTTACCTCCACGTGTTAAAAGTGATTAATGATAATGTAATTAGAGGTTAATAACCACATAATAAACTGATCGAATCAATCAATTGTTTTTATGTCATTAACCATGTAGTTTTTAGTATGGATAACAAAAAAAGTCTATATCCGCATATAAAATCCGTCAACGGAGTAGATATCTTAATGGATATCCATATATAAAATAAAGGCTTAAATGTTCAATTGGTCCCTTAAGTATTTATTTGGTATCGTTTTGGTCCCTTAACAAAAATAAAGATTGTTTGAGTACTTTATTTTTATCTATGTTACCTATTTTGGTCTCTTCCGTTAAATAAATTCAAAAAAACATTACGGTTTGTATTATTCATCTTCTTCTTTCTCCTTCCATCCTCTTCTTCATGATCTTCATCATAAAAAACACACCAACTCGAAAAGAAAAAAAAAATTCATCATCATCTAATTAAACCCTTTATCATCATCATCAAATTTATAAACATAATCAATTTCATATCTTAATCAATAACCAATTTCATCAAATTTATAAACATAATCAATTTCATATCTTAATCAATAACCAATTTTTCATCATCATCATCATCTAAACCCTTTATCATCATCATTATCATCACCAATCCTTCACTACAACCCATTTTCGGATTTAAATCCATCATCATCAATCCTTAAAAAAAAAAAATAACTCATTTTCGGATCTAAACTCAACTGTGTTGAATCTGTGTTCTCCATCTCAAAAAGCATAAATCTTTCAACTGTGGACCTTTCCAAAGTTCTCAAGTTGATTGCCTTTTTTTATTTTATTTTTTATTTTTTATTTCTGCCCTTTTGATTTTTGCTATTTCAAAGTTCTGTGCAGCTGTTCTTTTTTTTGTTGTCGCTGGTTTTTCGGTAATGTATATGAGGTTTGGAGGAAAACGAAAATGAAGATGGGGTTTTTTTGGCGGCTGTGCAACTTGAAATTATTGGGTTTTGGAGGAAAACGAAAATGAAGATAAGGAGATAGATGGAATGGAACAAAAGTTGTTGTGGTTGTTGGTGATGAAGGTTTGATTTGATGTATTTTTTAAGATAATTGCTATTTTTTTTTTGGGGTTTAAATGGAACCAATGGTGGTTGATTTGTTGTTTGTGTTGATGAGAGAGATTAAGATGAAAATTTTTGTTACCGGATTGTTGCTGTATTTTTTTCGGGGTTGTTACTATGTTTTCTGGTTTAGTTGAAAAAATTGGTGATTGATTGAGATATGAAATTGTTTATGTTTATAGATTTCATGAAGAAGATGATGATGAAAAAGATTTTTTTTTTTAGGTTGTGTTGTTGATAATGAAGATCATGAAGAAGGGGATGGAAGGAGAAGGAAGAAGATAAATAATATAAACCCTAATGTTTTTTTGAATTTATTCAACGGAAGGGACCAAAATAGGTACGGAGATAAAATAAAGTACTCAAACAATCTTTTTTTTAGTTAAGGAACCAAAGTGATACCAAATAAATACTTAAGAGATCAATTGAGCATTTAAACCTAAAATAAATAGATATTTCAACTACCTGTTATTTAATGAACATGTATGCGGATTTCACGGCTGTAGATACTCGTATCTGCTATTAAACTAAGTAACTACACTTTCAACATTTAAAAAAAATTAATCATAATACTGTACAATATTATTACATGACACTTCAAATCTCCTCTAAAAACAAACAGATCATATTATCTTGTATTATTTTTTTAAAATCAAGTAACTTTATTTTTGGTAAATATGATTAATTTTTGTTTGTTAGAAATAAAATGTATGAATATTATTATATTTTGATAAAAAATTAGGCAACAGAAATCATTATTTTTTTTTTAAAAAATGTTATCCATGATATTTGTATATACTCATGGATACCTCGAAAATTTGTAGATTATCCGCATAACATATATCCGCACGGATATGGATAGAACATGTAGGATTGGTCCTAAGATTTTTTGGTGCCCTAGACGAAACAATAAATTGCGAAAAATAAAATGTTTTCAATTTTTTTAAGAACAAATATTATACAAATATTGATAACTCATTAACGATAAAATGAACCGAATTATACCGTTTACATGTCATTAATTTTTAGCAAGCAAGTTGTAATTGTAAAAAAAGAGATTGATTCAGACCCCGTTTGGATAAACAACTTATATAGATGCTTATAGCATTAGTGTTTATAACATTAGAGCTTATATCATAAGCTCTTATACTTGATAAGTTATTTATGTTTGGATATGTACACTAAAAAGTACTTACATAAATTGAAGTGTTTGGATGTGATATTACATAAGCAATTATCGAAATTTTAAATATATTTAATTTAACAAAAAAATTAAAGAATTGAACCACAATTATCAGGATTTTTTTTGATAAAATTAATCAAGGCGTAAAAAACAATATTATAACATATTAATTATAATTATATATATATATATATATATATATATATATATATATATATATAGTATAATCAATATTTGTCCTTAAAAAAAATATCAATATTCATATAAGACAAAATTAACATTAGAGGTGTAAATAAACATATCATATATATTGATATTAGTGTGCAAATTGTTACCCAAAAAAGACAAGTTAAATTTATTTTTTTATTCAGTTTCATTTTGTTACGTAACAAAAAAAAAAATCTTAAAAAAAAAATCTTAGTTACGTTTTGTTACTTTAGTAAGATAAGTATATAGCAATTTTGTTACTGATGCACCGCCAAAGATAACTAACATTATAATTAAAATATTCTTTAAAAAAATTATAATTAAAATATATGTTTTGAAAAAGTGGATCCAGAGAGAATCGAAGGAGATTACATAAATTCATAAGCTCCTTGTTAAGCCAGAGGGTAAGCTGAAAATTTAGGTTTATTAAAATATGGCATAAGCAGCTTATGAAACTATATGATAATCTATTTTTATTTATTTACCCAAACACCTTTAAAAAGGCTTATGGGAGTAGATAAGCCCACATAAGCTCAAAATAAGTCAATCCAAACGGGGCCACAATCAAAACAAAATTGGCAACTCATTAACCGCATCAACTATATCCTTAAAAAAAAAAAAAAAAAAAAAACCACATCAACTATATATTAAACAAATATTTGCATATAATTAATTATTTAGCATGGCGTGAATAGTGCATGCGGTGTACTATACATCATGTATCAAATATCTTTCGTTTTTTCTTTGTATATTTTTTTTTTTTTGTGGTGGCTAAATTATTCATACCAACTGAGCTAAGTTAATGAAGACTTTTCTTTGTAGATTCTAGTAATTGCAAAAGTCCTTCAAAACTATTGAAATTATTAAAAATACAGTTTTTAAATTATTTGAAAATTAGTTAAATTATTAATAAAATTTTTAAATTAGTTAAATTATTTATAAAAAAAAAATCTGATCCTTCAAAAGTCCTTCATAAAGTTTTTAAAAATTATTAATAGATCGTAGTAAAACTAACTATTATACATATTCTAATTTATTTCAATAATTTACTATTTTTAACTGAAGCTGGATATTGGAGTAAAGAGAAAGCAAGGGATGTAAGCAATAATGGTTTAGATGTTGGAGTCAGAGAAGGGTATGAAGGAGGTGGCATTGGTCTGAATGATGAAAAATTTCCATTTATTTACTTTTATCCTATAATACTCAATGAGAGTCAAATCCAATTACATGATAAACAAAATGTAACACTTTTCTTCTTGAAAAAAGATTTGCATCATGGAACAAAATTGAACTTGCAATTCACAAATAATAGTGGAGCAAAATTCTTGCCTAAAGAAGTTGCTAATTCCATACCCTTTTCATCAAACAAAATGGAAAACATACTCAACAAGTTTTCCATCAAGGAAGGATCAAAGGAAGCTGAAATTGTGAAGAGAACAATAAGTGAGTGTGAAGCAAATGGCATCAAAGGTGAGGAAAAGCTTTGTATAACTTCATTGGAATCTATGGTTGATTTCACCATTTCGAAACTCGGAAACAATGTTGAAGCTGTTTCAACAGAAGTGGATAAAAATAGTAATGGTTTGCAACAATATGTTATAGCAAAAGGAGTGAATAAATTGGGTGAGAAGAACAAAACTATTGTGTGTCACAAAGAGAATTACCCTTATGCAGTTTTTTACTGTCATAAAACTGATTCAACTGAAGTTTACTCTGTGCCATTGGAAGGTGTTGATGGAAACATGGTTAAAACTATTGCTGTTTGTCACACTGATACATCAGAATGGAATCCTAAACATTTGGCTTTTTATGTGCTTAAAGTTCAACCAGGGACTGTTCCTATTTGTCACATCCTCCCACAGGATCATGTTGTTTGGGTTTCCAATTGATCAAAATCCATAGTCATATCCTTGAATAATAAATTACACTACGTAGAAGCAGCTACTATAAATGATATTAAATAATAAACATAGCATTATGCAAACAATGTTTAATTATTGTTGTATGGTTACAAGGTTTGTGTATGTCCAATGTCCATAAGCATGTCCTGCTTGCAAACACCCTAAATTCTTTTTTGTCTTGTTGTCTTGTTAAACTTAACTTTCATATCTTGAACACTTTCACTAAAAGGACACTCGCCAAAACATGTTGTGTTTAGAAAGGACGATGTGCTTGCAAGTAAAATTGCTAACGTCAAAATTTAGAACCGTACGATGAAGACTATCCAAAGCATTGTGAAAATCTGATTTCCATAACCACTACTTTATCCTAATATCTCTCAAAATTTGATCTTGTAGCACCCAATATTGTGCCCTGGAAGCCACAAAAGCGTATGAAAAAGCCTTTACTGCCGAGTATAAACCCAACCCCTTAAACCTAATAGGTAAAGAAGTCAACCTTCATTGAAGTTCCCCAAATAAATGACCTCCACCAAGCACAATGTTCTCAGCCTCTCTACGAAGCTCCTTATCAAATATTGCAGTCGTCCCCTCCATATGAATCGGTTGGCCGTCTTCTCCATACAACGATAAGCTAGGGGTGAATAGATTATTCCCTTTATAATTATTATTTTTGAAAGTGTGGTTGTACAAACTTTTTGAAAAACAAATGACTATATGGAATTAAACACTAGCTTCGTATGATAACAAGATAATCAATAATATATGGGTTAATGGTGTTTTACCCCCTGTAATATAGGTCATTTTTGGTTTTTTCCTCTGTAAAATATATTTTTTTATTTACCCTCTGTAAAATATATTTTTTTTGGAATACCCCCTAATAGGTCATAAATTTTTTTTTTACAGGGGGTAAATCAAAAAAAATATTTTACAGGGGGGAAAACAAAAAATGACATATATTAAGGGGGTTAAACACCATTAACCCATAATATATTGATAATTCAACTTTGAATGACAAATTCACATTTGAATTGTTATTAATCAATAAATTACTAATACACAATATAATCCATGAAACCAATAACAATATCAAACCAAACCAAACCTAGACTTATACAAGTGATAACTGTCACAAGAACTAAACAAGTTTGATCTATGTGAATTAATTGGAATGAAAATATCAATCATGTCAAGTGATTGATTTGTTAAATGTATCTTCAAGATTTTGTTAGAAAATCAAGTTCTAAAATATTCAATAGTACAATTAATCTAATCAACAATTTAACATAGATCAAATTATATTGCAAGAAGTAAAGAGAAAGGGAGAAGAGAACGCGTCCTCTAGGGATGGCAATGGGTACCCTATGGATCCATCCCCATACCTGCATTTGTAAAAAATACTCATAACCGTGTCCGTATTCCCATGGGCAACAACTTTAGTGTCATTTCCCATACCCTATGGGTACCTAAGTGCACATATCCGCACCCATTATCCGCACTTTAATTATGAAAAGACAATAAAAACATCACAATTGAAATAAAACTACGGTCCAATTTTTTTTTTAAATTAACTCATAAAGTAGATCCAATAGTAGTATTTAGTAAAATAAAAAACATCTATTTACTCGAATAACTTTTTCATTATTCTTATGACACTTTAGTGTTACCGACAGCAAAAATAAACTCTCATTACACTCCTTGGCATCTACAACCATATGTTTAACCAAACTACACATTTAACCAAAAACTCACATAGTTGAGCCAGGGGAAGTTGAATTAATAAGTTGGTTGATACATTGTGATAAATCTCCGTTTTAATAGTTACATACCATTCACTATTATATAAAGGCTGCATGTACCTTTATTTTTTCATTCCATCTTAACTTCTCTTCATCATTTCTTCCAAAAGAGTGAAGGCTATCATTTTAGAGTTTCAGCTTCATTTATCCAATATGGATTTTCATCTTGTTCACATCATTACTTTTTTCATGGTGAGCTTCAACTACATAAATTCAACCAATTTTCTTCAAATAATTAACTATTTGCTTGCTTGTCAAAATAATAATTTACTAATGTTAAACTATTCTCAATTGTAGCTTGTGGTAGGGGCAACTAATGCTGTAATGTTACCTCCTCAACTTTACTGGAAGTCCATGCTTCCCAACTCTCCAATGCCAAAAGCCATCACTAATCTGCTACACCCTGGTTAGTATCATAGTCTAGAACTGATGTCTATATAATATCTGAAAACTCTCATACTCATTTTATATATAGATGGAATTTTACTTCCATATGTTTAAAATGATATTTTAGGATTTAGTTCATGCACATTGTCGGTGTAAAAAGAAATTTACAATGTCAAACAATTTTAATAATAAAAAATTATTAATAACATTTGATTTTAACCATAACTACTTCAAAAATCACACATATGATTGATTGTACTTTGTTCAGAGTGTAAAACTTTTTACACTAACAATGTATCAGAACTAAATCTTATTTCTATCAGATAATCTCTATCAAAAAGGACTTATGATATATGAAGGACTAAATTTAAAATAAATAAACCAAGTAATTGGGTTTAAGTAGTTAATGATCCCCCCTATGACGAATAATTCAATCATATGATTGAACTCCTGATAACTATGACCCCCTTCCCCTTAGACCCCGGAGAGTTAACACAATATTAAATAAATAAAAAGTCTATGGATCAAAGAGTAAAAATAACTATTGCATAAATTTTAATATATTCAATTTACTCTATTTATCTGAAGCTGGATATTGGAGTGAAGAGAAAGGAACTTGGGTGGATGTAGGCAAGGGTGGTGTGGATGTTGGAGTCAGAAAGGGCTACTATGAAGGAGGTGGCACTGATGTGAATGTTGGAGTTGGACGTTCTCCATTTATTTATAATTATGCTGCAAGTGAGACTCAATTACATGATAAACCAAATGTAGCACTCTTCTTTCTGGAAAAGGACCTGCATCATGGAACAAAACTGAACTTGCAATTCTCTAAGACCACTTCAAATGCAGCCACATTCTTGCCGCGCCAAGTTGCTAATTCAATACCCTTTTCATCAAACAAGATGGAATACATAATCAACAAGTTAAACATCAAGAAAGGGTCAAAGGGTGTTCAGATTGTGAAGAACACCATCAGTGAGTGTGAAGAGCAAGGGATCAAAGGAGAGGAAAAGGTTTGTGTAACATCATTGGAGTCTATGGTTGATTTCACGACTTCTAAACTTGGTAAAAATGTTGAGGCTGTTTCAACAGAAGTGAACAAAGAAAGTAATTTACAACAATATACAATAGCATCTGGAGTGAAGAAGTTGGGTGAGAAGAACAAAGCTGTTGTGTGTCACAAAGAGAATTACCCTTATGCAGTGTTTTACTGTCACAAAACAGATACAACTAAAGCTTACTCTGTGCCTTTGGAGGGTGCTGATGGAAGCAGAGTTAAAGCTATTGCTGTGTGTCACACTGATACATCAGAATGGAACCCAAAACATTTGGCATTTCAAGTACTCAAAGTTCAACCTGGGACTGTTCCAGTTTGTCACCTCCTACCTGAGGATCATGTTGTTTGGATTCGCAAGTAGAAACAAACAAATCCTATTGGTGACATCCAAGAATAGTTACACAGTTTTTATAGTATAAAATAAACTGTGAAACTGATTCTAGGATTTTACAACTATCACTTTGTTTTACTTTCAGTTTTAAGTATTTTACATTTGCTATGATGGATTATTACAAGTGTGCTATTTGTTTTACTTTTACAGTTTTAGGTAAGATATATTTGCTATGATGTATTACATGTGTGTTAATTTATGATATAGTGAAGCTTTTCATTTGGGTGAAAATCAGTGATTTTCATATTGAACTTTAATATTTTCACTTCTTCATTATAGTTAAGCTTATTTCATTTTATATTAACCAATTTCATCTCAAGATCTCGGTACACCCAAAACAACTCAGTGATCAAGTAAAAAATATAAACCTTTTCCTCAACTTTTCTATCCACATTGGAGGCTCTAAGAAAATTATGAAATAATAATTTGAATAAACTACTTTAAATGGAAACTTATTTCATTATATACATTATGGGAAGACGTTTTTATTTCCAACATTGCAACATACAAGCCAATGTTCGATCAATATATACAACTCAACAAAATTTTGGCTTTCCTATCCTATAGATCAAAAATGATGTAAAGAAGGGTAGATGATAGCTGCAATGCATCTTGCTGTGCATTGAAACTCGTTCCATTTTATACTTAACAAGAACGTACCCAAGATATTATAAACTGCATGCCTCGTCATAGTTGAATCTTCTGGGACACTCGACATTTCCACTGCCTTCCAAGTTTCAAATCTCTGAATCAATTATGGCGAATGCACCACCCATCAACAAATATCTTTTTCATGAACAAAGTTGGTCTGGGTGCTTCAGGAATCAGCTATGGGAGTGTCGCCTGTGAATTTATCAGGTGCAAATGGCTCCAAAGATCCCCATGTTCTTCCAACCTTTAATTTGACATTAAGAGGAACTGCAGACGCATATGCATAAACAGTGAATATGTGATTTGACCATACAGTCAGATCCTCGATTACTTTTACCAATTTATGTCTACAACCAAAAAGAAATGGCCAAAAGAATAATTTGTTTAAGGAATACAAACCAAGAAGTGAGACTGCATTCTCCATGCTGGTCTGCAACAGTAGTGCAGCTTCTTTCACCACAGAGGGATCAACTTCCAGCACTAATTCATCGTGTACCTAGTTAACATATACTGAAATGATTAAAACAAAGAAACAAACAAAATAATTAGAGAATACAAATCTACTAAAACTAACCTGTAACAAAATCCGGCAACGATCTCTAAGCATTTCGAACTTGGCTGTGACTGAAGAACTCGAATCCAGCTTATCAACTCCAGGAAAAATTTCAGAGTAAATTTTAATCATTGCAATTTTAATTATGTCGGCAGCAGATCCCTGGGAGGTAGAGGGAAGGAAAACAATATTAACATGAATACTGACAGCTTGGAGGGAAACATATCCTGATTTTGAAGAGAACGAAAAAAGGGTATTACACCTGACAAATGGAATTGACAGCTTGCCTCTGAGCTTTTGATTTTTCTGTACTACTGCCAAATTTTATTTTTGACAAAAATCGTTTCCTTCCCTTGAGAGTCTCTACATATCTGGATCATGAATATATTTACACATAATCAAGTTACACACAGCCCACAAGTAATTCAAGTTTAACAAGAATGCATATACAAAGTGTAAAAATGGCACAAGGTCTCCTCACCCTTTACTCCTACAAAATGCAACAGCTTCATGAAGCCAAGAAGCAACACCAGGAAAAGTACTTTTGAAGTTACTAATCCTTTCAGAAGCTTCATCGGAAGTGCAATCCATTTGTTCTGCAAGACTATTTGGACCCATACCGTAAAGAATTCCGTACACCATCTTTTTGGTCTGCTCTCTCTGCCGAGAACCCACAGAAACCTCAGGACATCCAATCCATCTTGCTGCTATCATTGTGAAGACATCTCCATCAGGCTTACGAAGAAGTTCAATAAGTGTAGAATCTTTAGAAAAATGTGCCATCAACCTCAATTCTATCTGAGAATAATCTGCTGTTAACAGTAACCAATTATCCTGCAGTCAAAAGAGATAAATAAGAATAGACCACAAGTAACCAAATATAACGCCCAAGACAAAAAAAAAAAAAAAAAAAAAAAAAAGGCATAAGAGGCTCTAAATGACAGGTTGAAGAATTTAGAGAAGGTTTACATTAGGAGGCGTAAGTAGAATCAAGTGATGAGGGTGTATGGGGGGCGTGTGTGACTGTATGGGGCGCATGTGTGTTGGTTTTTTTATGATACAAAAACTAAGCACTGACCCATGTCTCTACTAATATGTAACATCAATCAGAATTAAATAAGGAAATAAATCATGATTAATAGCAACCAACAAGTAATTAAAAATCCAGAGTTAAAGGCCTACGTCACCTGAGTAGGAACAAAGTAGTCACGGGCATTGACTCTGCAACTCTCATCAGCATCGCCTTCATTTTTGTCACCATTCATTTTGAAGTCAACTGCATGCTCAACACACTGCATTACCCAACAAGGTAGTACACGACATTAAATATAGCAGTAAGCTGAAAGAAGAAATAAACATAATAAAACATGTGATAAGAGAACCCAAACCTGAAGATTAGGTTCCTCCATTGAAAGTCGTCCAGTTGCTGTGGAAGTCTGGAGCCAATGACCATGCAATGTGTACTTCTGTGTGCTTACAGATAGCCTAGCCAGAGAACAAATTGATCCTAGTGTAGAGTTCAAGAGCTTTGCCAATGTTCGGTGCTCTTTGATGATTGGAACAATGGGATGTTCATTCCTGAAATAATAATCAAATATTAAAAAAACTGTCTTCAATCAAACAAGTGTTTTCTGAGGTGCATAGAGAATATAAGGGTAAGTGATTTAAAAGAAGCTTGGTTTTCCCTCCACGCATCCTTTTGCAAAGATGAAAATGCATAGACAAGGACGACCTTTGCTCAAAATATAAAACTAGATGAACAAACATTTACTTTGCAAATCTAGGGATTGTAACTGTTGTTTACTCTTCTACTTATTTACTAAAAGAAGCTTAAATTACTTTCTCAGTTCCTCTTATTTTGAAGCCTACACCTCCCTCCCCTAAAAGACATAAATATATATTACACCCTCCATCTCATTTTATGTGTCCCATTTGAGTTGTTTACAATTCTTAAGAAAATGATTAGTTGTGTTGATTTCAATGATAAAATGTGTTTCATTTAATGAAATATCCTTATTAATAGTAGTTAGTGGAGCAATTAGGTGAATTGAAATACAATAAATAAGGATACTTTATTGGAAAAAGTAAATAAATAATGTCTACGTATTTTAAAGGGACATAATCTGAGACAGATAAAATATTGCAAAAGGGACACTTATAACGAGACAGAGGGAGTGCATATTAGTCCATTTAACATGATATAGAATTGTATTGATAGTTTTTCTCCATTTATGATTCTTAGCTATATAGTTTTGAACCCTACTCTCAACTGAGACACTAGAAGATGAAATATATATGTTGGATGAAGTTGCAAAGCCGACAAAATGAGTTTCAAAATCTTAGATTTTATATTGAGCCTAACTCATCCTTACAAAAATGGCCTTTACTTAATCTTTTATAAATCTAAAATCAATAATAAAGTGTTCACAAATAATTGTTGGTGACATTAAAAGTTCAGAGAATATAAAAACTTCACAAAGCTTGATCATAGTCATTCAATAATGTTAAAAGACCTATGTTAAAACGGAATACAACGTAATATCACAAGTAGTAAGTGTAGGTTTTATGATAAGATTGGAGAATGGTGTAATTTACTCTTTTCTAAAATGCATATACTGAAGAAACAGTAAAGCATAAAAAATCATTATGAGTTTCTCTTTAATACGGATCAAAGAGAAACGAAAGGGTAAAGAAAACTTCCTCAATACCTCAGTGCATCCAAACAGTGTTTGCCGGTACTTGGATGGTTTTTTCCCTTATTTTTCCCATCAGGTATGGGCAGCTTCAAGTGTTCAAACAGCACCTTTGCAATATCTGCTGGCATACTCAATGAAAACGTCATTCCAGCCAGTTTGTAAGCTTCCTTTTCAAGTTGCTTCAGCCTTTTCACCAACAATTTTCGAGCCTGGATACATCCCTCCAAATCAACACCAATTCCCCAAAGCTCCATGTCAGCAAGAACATTCACCTGACAAAATGTGTTAAAGTATCATCAAATACTTCAAGAATATAACCTGTTAGATCCCACACTGTCCAGGTATAAAGGCAAGGTACACCTTACAATATATAACCATTTGAGCTAGCTTTAGGGGTTTAATTAGGCCCAATCTATTCTCAGTTGTAACATAACCATTTAAACTGATTGAACATAAAATCATAATAGCAAACGAGAAATTGACTTGGAATAGCTAATGATGTTCTCTGTCTTATCAGTTATCAGTATCACTTCTCTTATTTTTTATTAAGCTAGGGGTGACAGTGTGTCGAGGACATAGTAAAGAACAAAAAAGAAAATAAACGGACAGCAAAAGATATGCAGAGACAGAAAAGTTTCTCAAAATATAACATTGGATAAAATGCTTGCATCATGCCCACCGAACTTCAAACAAATCCTTAACTGTTTTGATCTATAAATAAATGTCTTAAATTAAATAAAATGTTTGTTACATATAAAAGCCAATTTCACCCTTTTAGTTATATAGTATTCTTGTTTAATGACATATTTGTTTAATTTGACTGTTTACTGAAGTTTTCATGCAATATTAACATGAAATATAGATTAATTATTGAATTGTATATATTTTCATTTATTTGAAAACACACTCTACACATTACGTGATTTATTGTCCTTCTCTTAACAATGCCCTAAAGTTATAATGGAATAAAAAGGCATCGATTTATTCATAATAATTCTAATCTTTATGATAATTTTATTAATTACATTAAATATATTCTTTTGAACTTTCCTATATAATTTTAAATTTTATTTAGCTTTATACTTCGGGTCAACTCAGTCTCATCCAACTTAAACTCTGGCTTAAGTAGACCCATACAATTACATCATTTGATTTTTCAAATCTACTGTCGGGTTTAGATCTAAAAAATTAACACAATAAAAGTTTAGGGGCAAGCGAAGGACAAACATAACTCATCTAACCTACCCCTTAAACACCCCTAGTTTTAAATCTAATACACTCCTTCACACAACTTTTGGCTCCAGGTGTAACAAGTGTATAAAGACCCACCTATATATTGTAGAAATTTCACTTTTGATTAGTAGAACAGGAGTAACAAAAATCAAACTAAAGTTTAAGCAGTTTGATGAAAGCTGTATATGGTTTTTACATATAATATTGCTTGGTGTTTGCACTTGTTTCAGCCATTAGAAACCTTTAATATAAAATTCACACAAAAAGACCAAGTTGCGTCAAATGAATGTTTAAGATGTCTCCCGCACATAGGTCCTTAGTGAATCAAAAAATTGTTAAATACTGCTTTTTTTTGCTTATGATAAATGTTCGATGTTAGAATATATAATTTATTTCGACATGTAATGACTGGTATAAAGGTGCAATAGGATTTAAAATAACATCAGGCATGACATCACTTTTCTTTAAGTGTACTAAAGTTTCATAGCTTCTTACCAATGGGATTTCTATTTCCATAAGCGCTTCTACAAGTTTCTCAGAAACAAGCAATTTCCAAAGAACAGAACATAATGCTCGTGTTTGAGCAACTCGACGGCAGCAACCATTATGAGCAGCTTTTCGCATCTGATTCCTCCACCGGCCACACTGATTAGCTGCTGCTGCATCCTCAGGGGATAACCTTTTCTTTACCTCCTAAATTACCAAATGTGATTGTTAATATTAGTACACTCAACTATCAAATCATCACAAATTGACACTAAAGTTGTGCATGTGTGTACACCTATGTGTGCAGTACAATACAACTATTTATGTTACCTTATCTAGGTTTGGACTAGAGCTACTCTCTTCATCAGGCCACAGAATCCAAGCCACAATGCACATATCAATTGCATCTTTAACATGGATTGGGGGCAATAATATGTAGGAATTGTCTACAACTTCAAGGTGCATATTTTTATCAATTGTGTCCAACGAACCAAACCTCTGAACGGAAACTGATGGTTTTTTTAGCACCTGAATCTGAACCTTCAAATTCCAGGTGAACTTTCTCACTTCCTTTTTCTCTATTATTTTGCTAATCCTGCTCCATCTGTGCATGGCATTCATCAAATCTTGCTTAGAATTAGATGATGAAACTTTCTGCTTAGAACTGCATGCAGTCAAAGAAAAACCGTCGTCTTTTCTATTTCCAGACAACAGAATATCCCTGGGAAGATTAATGTAGTACATGGGAGAGTTTTCCCAACAGATGGCAATCCCATGTACTTCAAAAGGGGCAGCAGAGTGCAATTCCAATCGTTTGATGTAATGAATGTCAAAGTAGAACTCTGCTACTGTATCCCATAAATCCAAAAATGAATCAAGCCCGCCAGGACTACTGACTGCATTAATGGGACCTTTACGGCTGGAGTTAATCATGTTACCACTAGCCAAATTCCCCCTATGATCTTGTTCCCCTGTACCTTGAGCATGGCAACCATTATGCATAATGGACTTATCGTTTTGTTTCTGTAAATGAACAGAGAGGGTGGTAACATCAGGAATTTTGGCAGGACCAGAAGTCATACTGAGCTCATTTATTGAAGGTACTACAACTGGAACAGTAGATAAACTATGTGGCATCACGCTGTCTGATTTTCCTTCTACAGAAACTAGAGCACCATTGTCGGATGATTTAATCAAGTCCTTTTCTTTTTCTAAAGCAGGTACATTAGAGTTATCAATGTGATTTGTATCAATAAAGCTATGACTAGTGTCAGCTGTGTCACTTCCGGAGGAACTTCCAACTTCTTTCCTGATAGAATTGCATACAGCAGTGGATATGGGCGGAGCGAATTGTGGGACATCATATCCGAGTGACTTAAAGGCTGAGAAAGCAGCAATCCTTGCTTCTTCAGCTTTATCCAAAACAATCTTGCGAGCACCATTCTTTATCTTCTTTGCTACACCGAATTGTAAGCTCCTTTGTGCAGAACCTTCCAAAGAAGTGAAATCAACTTTCAATTATAAATCTTGTTCAAAAAAAAATTCAATTATAAAAATAAAATTTACAGCAACTTCACGGGCTTCAAATTAAAAGATTGGCATAACGAATTTAGTTGATGAAATAACGAGTTAAAGAAAAAACGAAGAATGCACGTGGACAAACTAGAAGTATAATGCACTGATATTGACATTTCACCTAAAAGCATCCTCAAGAAAACAGTGTCAAAAAATGTAACATAAAGAATATGCTGATCCAATATTTTAGCTCCACATTTAACATATATAGTTTCAAGGAGTAAAACAGGGATATAATTTCAACCGTTTTTGCTAAATAAAATTGTTAGACTGATTACCGACAATTTTCGCACATTACCTTCTGTACCCCATGATGAAGATTCAAAAAGTGCTTTTACTAGTTCAGGAATGGATGCTTCAGCAATTGCAAGAGGTGTGCGTAAACCTGCTTTATAGAGTGCTCTTGCTCGAGAGCCCTGCGAATTGAATGGAAAAACAGGGGAACAGAGTGAGTACTTCAACACCAATAACAACAACAAAACACAAGTTATTTGAAGTATGTAAAACTGGCATGGAACTTCGGCTACTTACTTTAACATAGGGAATGGTGGTAAGCTCAACAACTTCTGCTCTAACTCCAAATGATACACGATTTTGAAACTTAGCGACTAAGCCTTCAAAATCATGCCACCCCAGCCTTTCACAGAACACAGCAACCATAGATGCAAACCGACCAGCATTTTCTTGCAAACCTTGAACCATTCCTCTGGCAACTTTAAATGCTTCACAAACCTCACCCACAGGAGTTTCCTTCATCAAATCACATTTATTCATAAAATGATATTAGCTCTAATGAAAATTTAAAGAAAAAATGGAAAATAGAAAAGACAGATAAAGAACACAAAAGCATAATTAACTAATAAACGCTTTCTGAAATTTTCAGCAGTTAGACAAGCAAAGAGATTGGAAAGCTGTGTTAAAGCTATTTCCTTGTTTGTGGCCGTTGTCCTATGACTTTTAACAAAGAATTTTATATCATCTTCTGTTTTTTTTCTCATTCGTTGTTTATGGTTGTCGTCTTATGACTTTTAACCAACAAGTATTTCATATCACCCTTCTATTTTTTCCTATTAATATTCTTTTAATAAAAATATTATTCATTGACAAAAACTTGCAGGAGAGATATTTGCATCCATATACTAGAGAAAAGCACCTGCACTAAAAGCGATAAAATGAGAGCAACATAGAATCGTTTACAGACACGAAGTGTTTGATCATCCGAGTTAACTATTCCACTGGACATCCCATGTTGATTTTGTCTTTTATTGTTCGACCATCTTGACTTGTTTGAACCCATTGGTACACCATGTGCCATACGCATCAAAAACGGTTCTGTAACACCTACTCGATTTCCAACCGACTGCAAACATAATACAATTACAGTTAACAATATTTACAAATGTGTCAAGATTATATGACTATTTCAAATCTACAGACATGAAAGAGTCAACAATCGATATCTATAGAGGTGGTATGACAATTCAATTGTACGCTTTTTATGTACCGGTGAATCTTATAACAAGAATGACACCGATGCATACATCTTTCTACAGAAAAACTTGGTTTCTTATAAATTTATTTCTTCCAAAATAATATTGGTATATCATGTACGCAACATAAAATAGGTGAAAGTAAACATGAGGTGAACTCTAAGAAGGTCTAATAACATTGTTGGCTGAAAAACAAGAACGGGGAAATTTATTTTAACCTGATCAAGAGGAGACAATTTCACAAAACGCTCATAGTACGATTCCCAATCTGGCTCAACATCAACATTAATTGGTGTCACCAAGTAAACCAAATGCAGGTCAGATGCAAGGACAAATCCTTCCCTTGCCCTTGAAAGATCAGCCAACACAATCTACAAAATCAATCATAGTGGGGATTAATGTCAATCACAACAGGATTATACTACCTGATGTTGTTTAGTATAATTCAAACCATTCATGGGACAATCAAAACCAATACTGCAGAAAATGCTTGTACAGAAATAAAACCAAAGTTGACTAAAAAGAACAATTGCCATGAATAAAAGTATAGACAGAAACATTTACAAGTGATTCTTCCGGACAGAGAGAACTGCCAAAAGATGCACGTCCAAGAGGTGTGGTGCTGTAGAGTTTAGTGTCTTCATTCCATTCAAGAAATTTTCTTTGGCACAACCATCTTAGAGATTCTTGAGCAGATTTTACCACGTCCAGAAATGGTTTTGTGGAGTTCAAAAGAGTACATCTTACATACCGGTGAATGTCATTGGCCGTTTGAACTATTCCTCCAGCAACCACTTCTAAGATTGCATGAGTCATCCCATTTAAATCTTCTGATAAACACGAATGTAACGGTGGACAACTTTCATTCAGAAGTCCCATAACTTTTTTTAACTCTTGTGGTTTGCAGATGAGTACCTATGCAAGTCAACAAAACATTTGACTCATCTAATTAATTAAAATGAAAGACTACAGTCAAAGCCATGTAGACATGCCCAAATAAATCATGATATCAATGTAAAATGAAAGAGAAAGAAAAACAAAACATATGATAAGTCAATGAAAAAAACAAAAAGGATATAAATAAAAATGGCAGTAAATAAATAGCATACAAAAGCATAGAAACTCTCAACAATCAATCAGCACAACAACCTAGAAAAACCACACATAGGCTACTGTATAATAGTTGAGATATAACAGAAAAAGTCATACACTTTCTCCTTTTGTATCGATTCCAGTTCGACCAGCACGACCCGCCATCTGCATGTACCTCGTCCCATCAATAAAATCACAACCAATTCTAGGTTGGCGGAAAATTACCCTCCTAGCTGGTAGATTAACTCCAGCTGCTAAGGTGGATGTGGCAGTTAAGACACGTAAAAGGCCTTTTCGATAACAAGTTTCAACAATCTCTCGTTCCTCAACCTATTAGAATTTAGAACAGTAAAAAAAGAGCTAACCATAAAGATAGGCAAAATAAACCCAGCATTTTCATTGAGATCAAATATGAACTTCTACTCCAAAATATAAGTCTAGTAACAATGTTGGTGGAAACCATAATACCAAAAGAATGGAATTACCGTAAGGCCAGCATGGTGAAATGCAACACCAGCTGGAAAAGTTTCTTCAAGTACGGGGTCCAACCCAGCAGGGCACTTTCTCAGGGAGTTAATAGCAGAAGTAATATCAGCAAACTCACAATTATTCTCATTAATATCAACAGTAAAGCTTTTAAGGAACTTTGCAACATGTCTTGCAGTTGATTCACAACCCTTACGGCTAGAGCAAAATATTAACACTGATTGTCCCTCTTGAACAACCTGAAAAAATATCAATTGTTCATCTTGAAAAATTACAAGGTGTAGAAAATGTGACTAAGACTTTAAATTAACTACCTCGTTACATAGTTCAACAACGTGGTCTGGATCCTTGCCACCAAGGTCAGCTCCTTTTGGGATTGTCCTAGAAAGTTCCATACTCTTGTTATAAATGGAATTGCCAACTTTAATATATTCTTCTAAAGGAACTGGTCGGAACTCTGTCTGGTATAGTGCTGCCTTGATACAATTTGGGACAGATAGATTTATCAGAACTTGAAGAGAGAAAATTGACTAAAATTAATTATTTATTTGCAAATACACGCTTCAAAAATTTGAGGATGCTAGCAACGTACTCTTCTATTCATTGAAATTCAAATCGATTCCACTAGATCATGCAAACACCACATAAATTTGGTGGAACCAAATTAAATTTCAGCCAAAAAAAGTGTGTTCAGAAGAGTGTGTTGTTAGCATAATTCTAATTATTTATAGACTAATGTCCATAAATTCTATTAATTGCTATCCTAATACCTAAGGAAATGAAATCTGTAAGTAACAAAAAATATGAAAAACAGTTCACAAATAAAGAGGAAATAAATCTATGTATATACAAATAAAAGGCCATAACAGAAAACCTTCCTATAAAACAACATAAAATGATCATCAGAAAAACCAGTTTTAAAGGTGGTGTTGACAAATGTACTAAAAATAAAGTCATCCATTTGAAATATAAAATGATCAGAGATAGCAAGTTATTGCATAAGACATCAGACTTTAAAAGAAGAGCATGCATCAAAAATCATTATGCACCAAGATACACACATCATATTCTTATTGAGTAGCCTGATGCATAATTGATATTCTTATATTCATCTATGAAAGATCTTCCCGTATAAAACATTCGTCCACTATTTGTCAAATATCATTAGGCAATTCTGAACAGCTAATCACTAATCATAATCCATTTGATCAGAGTACATCATCTACACATGCAAATACATTGTGTCATCTAGATATACTCATCCAATTATTAAGTCAAAAGACTGAACGAACTCTTAAGAATATCATTCTCCAATTTTATTTTCTTTTTGAATGGCTACCATCATCCACTGTATTAATGATAATACTCTTGGTGTTCTTAACATTGAATCATATTTCAAAAAACTGTTAAATAATATTGTTAACTGTGAGCTAAGGGATACTCGTAATTATTCTTACTTGAAGCCAGTCAGCAACTGCTGCCACGTTAGGCATTGTCGCACTCATTCCAACAATTTGGAGACCTTGAGCAGGATCATTCTTATCACTGCTTCCACCAGAACCCTCTCCGTCACTAGATTTTGAAATGCCCTCCCCTGCTGCATAGCGAAGCTTTGTCAACATAAGCTCTAGAAGATAACCTCTTTTTGGATCACCAACCTGTTAATAGATGTAGAGATGAATAGGTCATGAGAACCTTTCAGCATAGCTTCTCTGTTTCTCTTTCATCTTTGATAATAGCCAAATACAAAAATGCTGGAAGAACTAGCATGTAATCAATTTCATGACAAACAACTAGAAAAGTAATGGCTGATGATACCATGTGCAGTTCATCTATCACAATGATTCCCATTTCTGAGAGACGGCCCTCTTCCAATAATCTATTGATTAGTGAATTTGCCTTCTCTATTGTGCATACAGCTACAGAAGTATCTTTAGGAAGTGATCCACCACCTTGGTTCCCATAATAACTGCGAACGTGTTTACCAAGTGGCTCAAGAAGCTTTTCAAGATGTTCTGCCTGCACGAATCAAAATAACTATATAAAAATTAAATAAATTGAAGTTTTTTCAAATATTTTTAACTGGATCCACGAACAACTCCCACAACAAACAAAAAAAAATAACAGAAAAGAGGACAAAGGATAACACCTTTTCTGTACAAATGGATACATATGGAAGAACGAGTATTGCCATTTTCCCAGTTGTTATCACCTTCCGCAACATTAAAATCTCAGCAACAAAACTCTTTCCAGCACTGCAGCAAAAGAAAAGCATTTCATTCATGCGTTCCTCAAATAAAAGATAAATAAAGATAGCAATAGAAGGACAGATAAAAAGAGAACAGAGTAAAGTAAATAAAATGACAAAGGTAAAAAAATGGCAGGAGAATCGTATCAAGTGCCAAACACTATCAAAGAAATACAGCATAACTTCAGCAATAAAAGTAATAATAATTTAAAAACATATGTAGGTTTAATAAAGAGAGTCCAGTCATAGCTCCATATACCTTAACAGAGAGGAAACCCTACACCCCTTCTCATCCCCAAATTCATGTTCCACTCACCCAATTCTTTAAACAGTATATGTATATCAACAAGAAAGACAGAACTATGACAGTTAAACGAGAAAATACCTTGTGGAAGCACAATACACAAGATTTCTTCTTTGTAGAACACCATCCACACGAAGGCAGTCAACCTAAAAAGTCAAGGGAAAATTATATATAAAAAAAAAAAAAAAAAACACAAACATAAAATCAAATAGAGGCCTAAATCACGTCAACTTCTGAAAAAAGAAAGGTAAATTGGTTGAAAAAAATAGGAATCGGGATTAAAAATTTAATTAAATCAATCATATAGATAGAAAATAATGCACAGTAATATCAATATAATGATGTAAAAAGCATCTTCGCGTAATATTTATCTGTACCTGCCAATTGTAAAGCTTTGAAATGCCTTTCTTTCTATATATGCTGCATATTTCAGGTTGAAGCCAACTATGTAGGTCTAAATGATTATCAAGTGACACATTACTTGAAGGAGTTGTGGCTTCAAAAGATGCATGTATACTGAGTGTTGTCCTGGCCTCGTTGTTGGGTGAACTAAAATTATTAGATGTCATATTGGAATTATCCTTTCTCATTCTTTTGCCTAATTCATCAGCTAAAATCTTCTTCACTTCATACGGCTGTTCATGTGTACGACTTACCACAGAAATAGGTTCATACTTCCTTCCAGACCCACAAGTAACATTGACTTGATTATCAACACGACAATTTTGAAGGATATTTTCATCCATATTATGGTCATTTGAAAAATCAAAATGCTTAACAGGAAGGCTGGATGCTTCTTTCATAGAATCTTTTGTGTGCATCTCAGCCAACCCTATGTTTTTACTTTGATCCAATATCTTCCTTGCCTTGCCATCATAATTTTGTAAATTACATGAGCCCTTCATCTCAACTTGGTCTCCCACCACATTGCTTTCTTCTATAACCTTAGAAGCATCATTACCCGTGGGAACAACCAAACCATCAGCTAATTGAATTGCTTCGTCCCAAAAGGCCTCTCCAGGCGAAAACATTGAGCTTCCACGTGTTGACTTTGGAGTCCCCCTAATACATGCTTTAACAATCAAAGATCCCGGTGTTTGGCATTCAGCCATATTCATAGACGTAGAAGTATTACTACATTTTCTAAAACCCGTGTCAAAGGCATTAGTAGCACCACCATCAGAAACCTGCCACTCAAAAAGCAAAGCATTAAAACATCAAAACATATATAAAATAATTTGAAGTAAGAATTTATTGCAAAATCTTAACTAGTAATAAAACTGGTGTAAACCTTTGCAGAGCAGCCTGGAATACTTTCCAAAGTATTGCCAGCAACACCAGACTTCATGTCTACGGTGATCTTCTCGCTCGAAATGTTTTCACAACCAAAATGCAGCACACTAGTGTCATCGCACTTCTGCGGTATACTACTACTTTCCTCTACTAATGTCAAAGAATCATACTTCTTGTGGCCTTTCACTCTCGTCTCTTGTGGCAGTTGACTGAATATGGCATAGTTTATCAGTTCAACAACAACAACAACAACAACAATAATAATAATAATAAGGCTAAAATATGGTTTTAGTCCCTACAAATATGCCTCGTTTTGGTTTTAGTCCCTGGTAAAAAAAAAAATTGTTTTTGGTCCCTGCAAATTTTTGTTTTTGAAAATAGTCCCTGACCCCACTTTTGTGATGATTTGCATACGTGGCACATTATAACTGAACCAATTTTGCAGGGATCCAGGGACTATTTTCAAAAACAAAAAATTTTGCAGGGACCAAAAACAAATTTTTTTTTACCAGGGACTAAAACCAAAACGAGGCATATTTGCAGGGACTAAAACCATATTTTAGCCTAATAATAATAATAAAAGAATGATGAAATAAACTAACAATACAATCCAGATTGCATATTTCCACTCGAAACAAATGGCTCTACAACACTACAACAACCAAGCCTTATCCCGTTAAGTGGTGTCGGCTACATGAATCAAATAATGTTCTATCATAAACCATATGTTGATCCAACTCATTAATCTCTAGATCTATCTCAATAGTTTCTCTAATAGTTTTCCAATGTCTTCCTCTGCCTACAGTGATCTGACTATATTCCATCTAATCTACTCTCCTTGCTACAGAATCTATATGTCTTCTCTTTACATACCTAAACCACCTGAGCCTATTTCCTACCATCTTTTCTACTATAGGAACACTAATACTCACAAATAGATAAAAGTAACAATGTGAATTATATTCAAACTAAGTAAAGTACCCGCAATAGAGTGAAAAAAGCTCAGCTTTAAATTGTTTAAGCTCTGATTTTTCACCAACATCTCCAAGATCACTTAAAGTGTGTTCCTTCACAGAATCATCAACCATGGTCACTTCATTTTCAATCCCCGCCCTCATAGCATCCAAATGCCGAATCTCTTGAGCTAATGAAACAGGCTGCTTATCAAGAGAACCACCAATGTCTAATCCCAATTTCCTTCTAACCAAATCCGGCCTCACCGGATCCTCCTGCGATGGAACCAAGTAACCTTCCAATGATCCTTTCGCACTTGGAGATCCATCAGCCACAATCCTTGCAACTTTCTCTATTCTCCCCGCCTTCGGAGCCGGAGAAATCGCTTTCCTTTTCTTAGTAGTATAAAACTGTTACACATAACAAAATCAACAATGCAAGTAAAAAAATCAAAAATTTAAAACAAAAAATTCAAATATTGAATTGTAAAACTGAAATTAAACAGCGACATTGGAGAATTGAATACTTCAATAATCGTTACCCTAGAATGCGAAATTCTAGGGTTTGGGGGAAGTGGAAATGGGGATAGAGAAGGACCTGATTGAGGCGATTGCGAGGGGAAGGAGAGGACATGGTGGAAGAGGTTGGTGATGCGGAGGAGGAAGGAAGTGGAGAAGGTTGTTCGTGGTGGTGGTGGATTTTATAGGTAAGAAGCCATGAATGAACGTTGAAGAATCGTTTGAAGATTTTCGGGTTCAAAGCGCGAATTTGAAAAAACAGGATGAAGCAGTTTAGTGTTCAACTTGAAAACTTGAAATTGAAATTGAAATTTTTGGGGGAATATGTATCTTTTTTCTTTACCAAATTTTTTTTTTGAAAGAAAATTATTATATTTTTTATTGTGTGGAAAATCGTATGAGATTAAAATATGCATAAAAAAAAAAATATATATATATATATATCTTGTAATGAATAATTATTGATCAATAGTTTAATGACTTTGAACTACTAAATCTCTTTTTTTTATCCCTCAAAAAAAAAATCTACTAAATCTCTTTTTCTAAAAATTTAAGAGTTAATGCCAAAAAAATAATATATGTCTTGTTGTAAATAAAATAAAATTGTTTTTCATTCATCTAATCCTAACTTGTCAAAAATAATAAATAAAGTTTAATTTGGATGCACTTTAGTGTAAAATATTCTATTGCTCAAAAAATGTAAAAATCTATATTGTCACGGCATCAAACCAATAATACATGTGATACTATAAATGATTGTGATAAAAAAAATGTTATAATATATTTTTGTTACATAGTTAAATGAAAAAAGAAAAAAAAAAGCAAAAGAAATTAAAAATTAAAAATATGATCTACAAAACAAAATTCACATATAGTTTGTGGCAAAAAGGCCAAATGACTAGAGAAAAGCGAAGGATTGTGTGATCTATATGTTAGAAGAAGAGCTTATAGCTTAACTAAATATTCACACAATAATTTCTTTATTGAAGAGTGTGAATGGTGTGAACTTGCCAATTTTGACGAAAAGAGTCTTTTATGAAAGCAGTACACTTATGAAAATTTGGAGTCTGGTCACAAAGGATATCAATACAATGAGGAGAATTTGTTGAGAGATAATGTTAAGGAAATTCAATTACTTGGGCAAGAGAATCACTTGGTGAATAACATGTAGCTCATCATGAAGAATACTTGATCCTAAAAGGTAACCCGAGAAGCCATAATTTCATATTTTGGAAGGGTGACGAAGTAAGCCACCAAACCCAACTCTAATAGGGATACCAAGTCAGCTACCATCAACCTTAAGAATGGTGCAATCTTTGTCAAAAGGGGTTCCATTTAACCCGTTTATCAACATGTCATTCTAGTTGAGAATTGGGTAAGCAGAGGATGAAGTTGGAAGTCATATTGTTGGCTTCTAATATAAGATGACGATGAGGATTTTGAGGCATTTGAGAAGCAATAAGAGATGTGGTTACGTCAAGACTTCAAAATATATACATACGGAGAAGGTGTTAGAGTTGATTGAAGATAAACATAGTCTAAGTTAGTTGGTCGGATTAAGGTTGGAAAAGAACTCAACAATGGATAAACCAGAGTGTGCCAAAAATTTATAGATATCGAACAATCTCTAATGCAACGGAGGAAACATTCTTCTTGAAAATTACAACGAGTACAATAACCACTCGGGGATAGATTATGATGGTGAGCAAGGATAAAGTTGGAACATGATTGCTACAAGATAACCACACCAAAAACTTGATATTGTATAGAAGATGGACGAGCCATATACAAGTCCACAAATTAGGAGTTGCATTTGCACTTCTTTGATTCAAAATTCGAGTAAAACTGAACTTGGTAAGGTAGTAATCACTAGTGTCATCAAACAAAATGAAAGTGTCTTCACTTTTGCGGTTAAAAGGAAGCTTGTGATTAGTGAGTCATAAAAACCAATAATACTTGCTTAAAAACAAAAACAAAATTACAAGATATCCAAAGCAAAATATCGAGGAATACAAAGTCATAGACCCTGTTAGGTAGCACGTCGCATAACAGCCCCTCCTACTCCAACGAAACATCGTCCCTCCCCAACCCTCGACGGTGATTTACTCTAACCAACGTCCATGTGGTACTATTTAACATTCTACAAATTTAGCTCTAGTTTTTTTATTTTATTTTTAATAATCATGCAGTAGTTCTCCGTAACTTTTTTTTGTTAAGTAACATAGTGTCTGAAGCCCGCACATTTTAAATATAGAGAAGTGGAGTGTCCGGAGTTCAAACCTCAGCCTCCGCATATATTATGCAACGTTCAATGATTATTTTAATATAAATAAATTACGAAATCTCATTGAATTAATACAAATGTGTTATATTATCAATTTCAAATTATATTATTTTAAATTCTAACGTCGCATTTAAATTTTGTGATCTCTATAAATCAAATCTACATATTATTATGTTATGGGATATTTCAAATAAATTATATAATTAAAAATAGTAAAAAATGCTTCAAGTTCATAATTTAAACAAAGTTTTTTTTTTAACTAAATAATTTTAACAAAGAAAAAATTGAGATTGGAGGTTGAAAAAGAAATTCTAGAAAAAAAAGAAAAAGAACTTTGGGCTTCACATTTTGTTGTTATTCGTTTACCTTGCTGAAAGGTTACTGTTCCTCCACTGAATATAAATTCTCAGACCATCACAACGCATGCCGTGAACTTCACCGGTAGCTGCTATCATTCTTCTCCGACCACCATCTACAACCATGCCAGTCTCAACCATCTCAGGTACATGAAAACACTGTTAACATCATACACTTGTGCCAATGATTTTGATATAGCTCTGAAATTCTAACATCTCACTCATCTTCATCCACAGTGAAATCAAACTCTCCTCCTGCTCCCTCACCAGAATCCGAAACCCTAGAATTCAAATGGGGCCAAAAGCGAGGAAAAGGCGGTAAAAAACGTGATATACAGTTCTACCAATCATTCACCTTACGTGGTGTTGATTACTCGCTTTTTGATAATGTTTATGTTAAGAATGATTTTGCTGAACCACGTATTGGTAAGATCATCAAGATATGGGAAACTCCTACTCTTGAAAGGAAGATTAAGGTTCAATGGTTCTTTCGTCCTATTGAGGTTTCAAAGTGTTTGACTTGGATTAAGATTTATTTTAATGAATTGTTCTTTGCTTGTGGTGATGGTGATGGACTTGCTACTATTCATCCTCTGGTAATTCACCCTTTTATTCTATTTTTTGTGTGTATCAATTTTCTCTGAGAAGTTGAGTGCCATCGAGTAAGTTTTAGATCAATGCAATTTTCAGCCTGTTTGGATTGACTTATTTTTGAGCTTATGAAAAAAATAACTTATTCAAATAAACAAGCTTTTATGTAAATTGATTAATTCATGAGTAATTGTTAGATCAATGCAATTTAGAGCCCATTTTTTGAGCTTGTGAAAAATAGCTTAAAAAATAAGTCAATCCAAACTGGCCATTAGTGGAGTCTATGTGTATTTTACTAAGTTATATAGTGAGAGTGTTGGAAGGAGAATCTTAGATAGCATGTTGCTAGCATTCATCTGTATGGTAAGTAAAATTCATGCAGTCCTACCATTTTGAAATGAGTGCCACCTAGATACGTATTAGATACACATGCTTTAGTGGAATTTAATAGAATCTATGTGAATTTTACTCGATTATATCATGAGTGTTAGAAAGAGATCGATGGAGAGTGTATTGCCATCGTTCCTTCTCAGGGTAAGTAAAATTCATGTTGACCCACTACTTTGAAATGATCATCACTACACAAGGAACTATATCACTGTTATTAAGTGGAATTTAGTCTGAATTCATGTGAATTTTATGCAATTATAAGTGAAAGTGTTGGGAAGAGATTATTAGAGACCGTGTTGCTAGTGTTCCTTCGTAGATTAAGTAAAATTTACGTGGGCACCATCACTTTGAAATGGGTGCCACTAAGTAGGGAGTTAGATCACCTTCAGTTAGTGAAATTTATTAGAGATAAATTGTTAGAGACTATGTTGCTAACATTCCTTGTTGGCAGTGTAGAGTTTCTCACTTTGTAATGTTGATCTCATTAATGAGTGTGTTGCTAGCGTTCCTATGTAAGGTAGATATAACTTATGGGGGCTTCGCCACTTGAGGGACATTAGACAGGGGATTAGATCATGTCATTTAGTGGATGGAGTGTAGTCTGAATCCATGTAAGTTTTAGTCAATTATATGGTGAGAGAGTTGGAAGGAGATTGTTAGAGAGCGTGTTGCTAGCACTTCTTGTTGGTTGGTTGCTAATGTGATGTCGTTAATGAGTGTGTTGCTTTTCTAACCAATTCTTTATTTTGAGTAAGTTATTCAATTTTGCTTGGCTTGGAGCAGACCGTCAATTTGTAACCCTAAATTAACACGGCTATTTTTGTATGGCATATCAGGAATCTATTGCTGGAAAATGCAACATTGTTTGCATTTCTAAGGACTCTAGGAATCCACAGCTATCGGATAAAGTCACTTGGAGTGCTGCCTTTGTGTTCTATCGTTACTTTGATGTTGGGCAGCGTAAAATAGTGGAGGAGGTAGATGACAAGAGTATCGGAATTGAAGGTATGTGGGACTGATCCAGCCAGTGTTTGAATATGTTGGACTAGCCTCTTATTTTCTTTGAATTGTTGAAAATCTTATGGTGTTTTTCTCTTCTTCTGAAATTGTTGCAGTCAAGAACATATTTAACAAATTGGGATAGTCAAAAGCCTGCTGCTGCTGCTGTAAAATATTATTTATACAACAAAGGGAGTTTGGGGAAATGCCTTGAAAAGTAGTGAAGTCACAAGTGGTTTTTTGAATATTAAAAATAGTCAGACTGTAATTAAAAGCTAGATGGCAAATATGTTGGTACATTAGTTTCAGAAAGGAGATGCAATGTTAAATTTTAAATTTGGTGTCTGTGATATTTAATTTAAATATGATGAAATTAGGTACATTTGAATTAATGTTTGTTTCATGGCCTGATGCGTTTCATACTAAGTTCACTTACTAGGAGTTTGGTAAATGGTAACTTAAAATAGCCATTTGAACCAACTTACAACTTTCTATTATGTTAGGTGTCTTAGGTTTTTCAGAATTTTTTTTCTTAACTAACGTGGTCAAGCATTGTGCTGTTATTCGTCTCTCTGGATATTATATTATTTCCTTGTCCAAAATCACGTGATATAATTGGACATAGTATCTCTGCAAATACAATATAGGAAACTACATTGGTGAGAACTAATCTTTGATCATGTTTCTGCATTGTTTATAATGATGTAATTTTAAACACATTCCCTTTCATCCAATGATTTTGAGCTTTAGATCTGCTTCAAGCCTTCAATGACAATAATGGCAAAATATTATGTTGCAGGTCAAGCTTTGGTTATATTTAAAATAAAAGCAAGAAGTGAAAGATAGTTATTAGCAAATAAGTTGAGGATTGTTTAGTAATGTTAGATTGATGGTATACACGACTTCAAATGCACGATACTAGTACAAGTTTTGGATTTGTTTCAAGAACAATAATGGCATCTGTTTATTTATGATGTAGGTCATGCTTTGGTTGGTTATATTTAAGTGAAAGCTAGTTATTAGCAAATAATCGAGGACTGCGCTTATTTATGTCATATTAATGGTTCTTTTATACTGTTATATCAAAAGGTTCCTGCTAGTTTTGCACCTATAAAATCATGAATAGCACTATCTAGGACTCGAATATAGTGTATTTTGTGTACTTGGATTCCCTGTACTCGGGTAGATAATGCAGTCACGTGGTCATTTGATATCGGCCGTTGGATAATGATTGGATGACTTGGATTTAAACTCAACATATAGTCTAACAAATAGGCTTCTAAACACAACATATAATATGAGCCATTGGATATTTATCAAACGGCCAAGAGCCGCAACTGCGTTAATTTTCAATGTCAGGAAAAGCATTTCCATTTTTTGCAGCTGTGATTGCTGTCATGGTCAGAAAATCTGCTATATATTATCAGCTTTATTATATTTCATTTTCTTTCCATTTGGGATTGATAGGTGGTTTTCTTATTGTCTTTAAGGTTTGTATTTTGTAGTTGTTATTTGTAATCATGTTCTTAGGATGGCATGTTATGAACCTGTTTGATTGTATCAAGACTTTCATACTGATAAACTTTTGCACATCAGCTAAAGTCAGTTTGGTGGTTGAATGATATGGATTTTGGATATGTGTAAGGACACATAACATTATTATTTATGATATAGGTCAAGCTTTGAATATATTTATATAAAAGCAAGTAGTGAAAGCTAGATTTTAGCATATAAATTGAGATTGTTTATTTGTCAGATGATTGTATACATAGAGCTTCAAATGCCGTGTAGAAGGAGATACAAGCTTGTTTTCATTACTTGATAGAAGGAGATTCAACAAATACTGAGTTTAGCACACCAAAAGGAAAAAAGAAATAGAAAACAAATGAAGAATGGTTATTTGTTGATGTATTTTAGGTGAAGTGGAATATTTGTTGGGAGTCCTTCTACAAGTATAATAGTCTGTATTTAAGTTTACACAATTATTCCAATTAGGACTTGTTCTCAAGCTGGTGATGATGACCATGAGAAGCTCCAACGTCTAGGCTGTTAGAATTGTGATGATTTGCTTCCGCCGAAGATGATTTGGCATATAAACCATGACCTAGTTTCTCACTCTTCTTTGATTCATCTACATGCACATCATCTTCAACTGATATAGCTACTGCTTGTTGTCCAAAAGGACCAGGTGCAATGGTTTCCTTGCCCTTTTTATGCTCATCGATATGTATGGTTGCTGAGGATGATTGGGCATGTAAACCATGATCGAATTTCTCTTTCTTTCTTGTTTCGTCTACATGCACATCATCTTCAACTGATATAACTACTGCTTGTTGTCCAAAAGGACCCGGAACAATGGTTTCCTTGCCCTTTTTATGCTCATCGATATGGATGATATCAGTTTCTTGTGTGCTCTCCTTCCTCTTCTGAAAGCAGCAATATAGAGCAAAAGTCAGCAAAGAAAGCAAGACAAGACCCCCTGCGCAGATGACTACAACTACTATGAATATGGGTTGAGTTGAGGCCATCTTTGTTCTTCTGTTGTGTTAATCAATTAATGTTGTAGTTTAAGTGCCTTTTGAAATGTGATTTATAGCAAATACTTGGTATGGGATTATGCAATTGTTTTAGTAACTTGACTCTCATGCTAAGTTTTAGAAGGGTTGTTTGTAGTGAAAAACACTTCTCTTCATTCTTCCTTGGCTTATTTTGCTTGTTGATCTGTTTTTTTGTTTAAAAAATATGTAGGATCTGTTGTGTACGTGAGGTTGAATTTTTATCTTTCTTTTTTTTTTGCAATTCACGGGCAATGTATAACTTTGATATAATAATATGCAAGTATTTTTTTTAATATTCTCTCACCGTTTATTTGCTATTATTAATACACCTATAAAAGAGTTTATATGAATATGTCTGAATGTGTGTGTTAATTGTTGGAATCTCACCTATATTCGACTTATTCCTTTGATAAATTGTTGAGAAATACTTTTTTTAGGTATATATGCTTATAGCATTTCACTGGTATTTAAATCGTTAATACACGACGTTATATTAATATAAGTTTGAGAGCTAACTCGAGATATGGCTACTCATATTAATTTAAAGCTCTTCAAAAAAAGATGCTGCACTTTCAAAAAAAAAAAGATGTTGCTCATCCTATTCCTGTGAAATACTCCTATGATGCAAGTTTGTATTATTTTTAAGGTTTAATTGCACTTTTCCCCCTATAGTTTGTCAATTGTGCGATTTTGCATCCCATAGTTTTAAACGAGCGATTTTGCCCCCTATAGTTTTCTCCTTTCTGATTTTATGGTCTCCATGACATTTAGTGTTAATGTGTCTGTTTTTTATCAATTAATGTGTGCCACGTGTGTAATTCCATTTTTTAAAAAATAAAAAAAATGGTATTTTTCAGATACCAAAGGGTGGAAACAATGTGATTTTTTTCTCTCAAAATCTGAAAAATACCATTTTTTATTTTTTAAAAAATGGAATTACACACGTGGCACACATTAATTGATAAAAAAAACAGACGCATCAGCACTAAATGTCATGGGGACCATAAAATCAGAAAGGGGGAAAACTATAGGGGGCAAAATCGCTCGTTTAAAACTATGGGTTGCAAAATCGCACAATTGGCAATCTATAGGGGGAAAAGTGCAATTAAGCCTATTTTTAAATTCAGATTTAATAATGCACTTCAGGTTGGGTCAAGGCATATATATTGGTAAAGGGATCCAATGGTTTAATTTCCATTAATTGATCATGAGATTATACGTTCGTGTTTCTCACGTATTCAACATCAATACTAGTACTTAAAAGTTTTAACGTTTCACAAAGTTAGATATTGCTTTTAAATACCCATAATCTCATGAATGTGTTCATAGGCGTGTGTAACAAATCAGTTTGGTTTATATTTTCTGTCAAAAATATCCAAAGAACGAATTTAGAAGTACTGCATTATGATTATAGTACCTTTGAGTTTTCAACTTACATAGAGTTATGAAAATAAATATATAAGACAAAAAGCATAAAAACCATTAAAGAAAATTAGCACATTAATCTAACTTATATTAATGTAAATCAAGACACTAATGTAAGCATAGAAATAGATACTATACTAATGTTTTAATTTTAATAAGACCCTAAAATATAAAATAACCAGCAATATTGCCTAGGAGTTCCCATTACCAATCTCTTTCCTCAAGTCAAGCTTTTTGTCTTCTGCATCTTCTGCCTCCTCCTCTAGTGAATCCTCTTCACTAGTCCCCTTTTCTTTCTCAACCTTCATCTCTGCTTCTTTCTTAGCTTTCATCTCAGCCTCTTCCTTAGAGGTTCTAAGTGCTTGGATCAAAGCCTCTCCAATGATGCCTCAACATCTTCATAGCTACCTTAGGCATCAAGTTTTCAGCAACATCAGCCTGAGTTATGTTGGTCTCTTCCAACAAGCATCGAACCGTCTTGAACAAAGGATGAGATTCAATACTCAGATAACTCATTGCTAGCATTTTGAATCCATCAAAACCACAATAAGACAACTCAATATGCATGCATGTCCATTCGTCCACGACGAATCAAAGCTTGATCAAGTTTCCTTAACTCAATGTTAGATCTAACAATTTCCTTAACTCAATGTCATAAATATCATACTTCAAAAAAATTAGAAATGGCAGTAACTAGTGATGATTTTCCTGTTCCTGGAGGACCATAGAACAAATAGCCTATCTTCCAAGGCTTACCAATTTTTGCATAATACTCTTTAGCCTTACTGAATGTAACAAGATCATCAACAATCTATTTCTTCTTTTAGGATTCATTGCAATTGTTTCAAAGAAGATGGATGTTCAAATATAACATGACTCCATTTACCTCTCCATTGAAACGAAAAAAAAAAGTGAAACATAATCTTAATAAACATGGACAAATGTTGTTTAATTGTAGTTTTAGCGCAAGTGTATTAGTAAATATTGGATATAACTTTACGACACATTTGTGACAACTTTTTAAAAAAATTCTTTCTCATATTCACATTATATTCTTACACTATTTTTCACTTTCTTTTTCCATTGTTTTTGACCAGTAAAAAAAAAAAGATTGCAATTTGTCCTAAGAGTTATCACAAAATGAGTGGACAAATATCATTACTCAATCATAATGGACTTAGTAATCTCAATAAACATATTGGTTTGATTTCTTTTAATTTCACTTTGACTTTTTGATTGTTTTAATAACAAATATTAGTATAGTAAATGATAACTTTAGTCCATGACTTTGCACCTCGTTGCCACAAAGGTCCATGACTCGGGATTAAATACAAAGTAGTCTCTGAATGTGCACTTCTGTTATCAGTTTAGTCTATAGCAAAAACTTTTGTTAATTGATGAGGTGACAATTACTTTATGCTGACAAGGTACACAAGGTGTCACATGGACTAAAGTGAAAGTAGAAAATAGTTACTTTGATCCTTGAACCGAAAATCAATATCCCTAAATCTAATATAATTCCTTTTTTTATTCAAAATCAAATCTTCCATTAAACTCTTTAGACCTTCAACTTGGATTTTTATAATATTGTGAATTGTATGGCTAGGCTTCTATTTAGTATTACTAGTGTTGTTAATTCTGATTGGATTGTACACCTTTGGGTTATGCTTGAGACTTAGGTTCCCACTTTGGATTCTCTTGATTGTACTGGATCCTAATGTTTTTACTTTGCATTCTATTGGAATATTCAATCTTCTTTTCTCTCAGATAATTAAGTTTATTTAATGTTTAATGGAAGTTTGATTTTGAAAAAAGAGATAATTAAATGAGATCGAGGGATTTAGAGTTTTGAGGATTAAATTCGGGATTTAGAGATTTAAGATTTAATTTGGGATATTGATTTCGATTCAAGGATCAAAATGACTTTTTTTTACTTTCATTTTAGTCCATGTGACACCTCACGCACATTGATATCACAAAACATTTTCCACCTCATCAGTTAACAAAATTTTTTAACGTTAGAGACTAAACTGATAACGGAAGTACACATTCATAGACTAATTTTTATTTAATTATGAGTCAGAAATCTTTAAACTAGCGAGTTGGAAAGTCAAAGATTAAAATGAAAATTTACTCAATATTCGTAATTAGTTATTTTTTTTAAACTATTAGTAATTAGTTTTTAAATTAAATTTTTTCACCGTTTGAATTTGAACCTAAAATCCACGGTTATTTCATAACACAAATAGTTGAATTACCTCGGACTACTTTTATCATTGTACTCAGTTTTATTTATAAAAAAAAACTATTTAGATTGATTGAATAATTGTTGTTATTATTGTCATTATTGTTCTTGTTATTGTTATTATTGTCGTTATTGTTCTTGTTATTAGAGAAACAAAACACAATCAACCATACGGTCTTCTTTTGTGTTATTTATGTGTTGAAAAGCTTAGATATCAAATATTGACTTAGGATGAATGGATTTTTGCACTTCATGTGTTCCCTTTTAGGTGTTTGATAATTGTCTTAAGTGATGTCATGTGATACTTCTACCATTAAGCAACACAACAACCCATCATCCGAAATAAAATAATTTAGATTTGAGCTGGTCATATTTTTATCCAACCTTATTAAATGAATCAGCCAAAAAAAAACCCTAAACCCTAAAATGAATGCTTTGATCAATGATACTGCTGCCAAATAACAAATGATTGATAATAAAAAACCTTAGATAATTACTCAGCTTGATAAAGGCTTAAGATGGATGCTTGGTGGATTTTCCGAATCCACAATTAAAGGTGAAATTTGTTCTTAAATTTCCTTTTTATTATTTTCTAAAACTGACTTTATGTTTGATTTTTAGATCTAGAATTTCAAATTTCTTTCCTTCATGAAATATATGGAGATGCTGGAGTTGCGCTACATGGTTCAATGCTATAATACACTGTAGACTTGATTTGACTGAAATTTTTAATTTTATTATTGGATTCTTTACAGAACTTTTCGGACAAATGACATTTTTATTACTGTGAACAGAGCCACATATTTTGCTCTGTTGATAGCTCAGATTAGGAGACGAAGAAAAAAGCTTAACATGAAATTGAACAGTTTTAACCCATTGACATTTGAGGCAATGGTTGGTCATCATATTGTAAGTTAAAATTTGTTTTCTTTAGTATAATAAACTAAATAATTTCCAAAATTGGTTCAATATGACAAAGGGTCTCAAAGTCAACTATAGGATTACAAATTACATGTTACCTACTCAATATGTAATGAAATTGTGGAAAGTAGAGACTGATTTGCCACCTCTGCATGTAAATCTAGTTTTTAGCTCTTATAATTTGCATGAAAATACAGCCATACAAGAATCGATTCAGATATTTACACGAGTTAGCGCAATAATTTATCTATGTGTCCATCTTCTCGCTTGTAATAAAAATGATAATAATAACAATGATAACAATAATGATTATAACGATATTAACAACAATGATAATAACAATGACAAGATTAATTATAACAACACAACAACGACTACAACAATAACAAAAACTTCAACAATAATAACATTAACAATAATAACAACAATGACAATCATGATGATGATAACAACAACAACAACAACAATAAGAACAAAATAACAACAAAAATAATAATCAAACTGATGAGTCAATGAGTCCAAAATTATGAGATGTGTAGGAATTAAAGTCACAATCACATGAATTGATTCTTGATTGTGTGATGAGGAAATTGATTTTGATAGAATTGAATATGTAGAATTGACTTTGGTCAAAAATGAATTTTGTTTCAATACAAGTGACTTGAAAATCAATTTTAGAGACCAAATCAATTATATTCAACAACAACAACATACATTTTGACATGTTTGGTTCCTCTAGAGTATAATTGATTGTGTCTTAAGAATTGATTCTAATTGAAGTTAGAAAATGTAGTTTTTAATTCTAGAATTGATATTCACACTTAAATTTTGTGTGTGTTTGGATGGATAGCACAAAATCAGAATGACCCTCCGTGATTTTGCATAAGCTACACAATGTGGTTGTTGAAAAATCACATGTTTAACATGAATGTATCAAAACATGAAGTTTTGATCTTTCTTTGTTATCTAATGTGTGTTCTTGATGTTTTATTAAGACATGATCTAAGTATAACTTAATCAAGAATCATTAATCAAACTATCTTAAAGATAAATACTATCAGAGTTCATAATGTTCATAGAAGAGTTCAAAAAATTCACTTTTCCACTAAATATGAAGCTCAAAATGTTCAACCTAAAACATTCACCGCACTTGCGAAAGACATGGACTAAACACACACATGCATTAAAAGAACAAATCATTGGATAAAACACATTAGAAGAAAGTGTGGTTAAGATTCATTATTTATGAATGACAAAGAAGCAATGAAGTAAATGAACATTCATTTTCTCTCATAAAGAATGATCATCTTAAACACATCTCTTTTGATGTTCATTTTGACTTTGTATGCATGAAATAGTTTCTTAACTTAAATTAACAGGAAGAATTAGCTGGGATCATATAGTAACAGGAGGATATTTACTGAGAGCACAATAATATATATTAATAGGAGAACAATATTCTATCACAAATATGTTAAATTTTAATGATACATTTTGCATTGGAAAATCTGAACGTACCTGGAGTGTTAGCACTGCATTAGACTTGACAATTTGTTTATCTTTGAGTTGCACACACTCTGGTGGTATTACCACATCTTGTTCGTGCAAAGCAAAAACCCGTGCCACTTTATCTGTGATCGGGTTCAGAAGGTGAAAACCACAGTTGATGGTTTTTCTGTACTTTCCTAGACGTTCAACTATGTAGGCGTGATCTTCTTTAACGACGTGAAAGCCGAAGTTAAGCAGCAGTCGAATGTGATGATTATTGCATAGGATATAAAACACTTGTGTGCGTAATATTGCCTAACATGAAATTTACTAACACATGTGATTGAATGTAGGTGTTACATAGGTGGGTTGGATCTGGGTTTCATGAAGAGGAGCTCAACTGTATGCACTGAATTGGTCGGTTGTCCAATGGTACTGTGATGCATATACGGTCAAACAGAGCAACAAGAAATTGAAGAAGACATCTTTTTAGAACTACTACCTTAATCTCGGTGTCGCTTTGGTTGTTTTGATGGCAAACATCAATGAGCTAGCAAACTTGTATGCCATCCGTGTACCTGCATTGCATTATTTTGTTATAGAAATAGTTTATACATAAGTGTTTATGATATAAGCTGAAAATTATGTTGTTTATCCAAACAGAGCCAAACTTATCAGCTATAAGCTGATTCATATCATTATAAGCCTAACTGCTCAAGTCCAATCCAAAGGACTAATTTAGAAGACATGTTTTTGCAACAATTTCTGAGGGCCCGTTTGAATTGGCTTATTTTTAAGCTTATGCAAATAAATAAGCTTTTACGTATTATTCATAAGCTTGTCTAGGTAGTTAATGAAAAAACTACTTATGAAGATACAATTTTTGATAGTGAGAACTTATGAATTAACATCAAAGCTCATTTATTTGAGTAAGCTATTTTTCATAAGCAGAAAAATATGCCAGAGTTGTAATCTGAAAAGCCAGAACAAATCAGATGTTCAAAATGAAACTACAGCGTGTTTGAAGTCATACGCTAAGAATCCCCAATGGTTAATTGCAGTAACTTACAAGTATGCGTTAACTTGACGACACGACATCTTGGATAAACTCAATTCTCAAAGGAATTAAGAGTATCATCTTCCTCAACACTTTCTATCCTTTGTGATAATCTCAATGTCACCTTTCTTACTCAATATTATATATGAAACACATCTCTATTGACGTTCATTTTGACTTTGATCTAGTCCAGTGGCGGAGCTACGTTGCCAACTCTGCAAGCACGTATCCTCACTTTCATTTTGCTTTTCTCCATACCACATGCATACACATAAATATAATTTTCTTTCCACCAATTGCTTCGGTTCCTAATTCTTTTCTAGCATAAAGTGTTATAACTTTATAAGGTATAATGATACTATAACAATATGTATTTACCCATTAAAGCGATTTATTTTATTCACTAAAAAAGCCATTCATTTATCTGTGAGTCCGTATTGTTTGTGTTAATTTACTTTTAAAGAGAACATGCCATAAAAATATTACATTTTTTCGTGTGTTAACCTTCTGTTTTTCAAAAGAAATGGAACTTGATAATCGGGAGTTCGGTTGTGACGTAAGGATAGTTTGATAAAATATTGTTCCACCAAAAAATCAAACTCAAAATCTCTCAAACAATTCATCTTTGATGAAACTTATTTTAGCTCTTGATCGCAATTGCTTGATTTATTATATGTTTTTTTTATATATTTTAGGTAGTCCTTCAAAAAAAATTAGGTGATGCATTTTTTGAAATACTTACTTCACTTTCTTAATTTTGGGACGTCCACTAAAAAGTTCCCAAAAAATAATGATAACATTTTTTTTATAATAGTAATTATAACATTTACATAACACATTAAAAAAAAATTAAAATTACATGTAAATATTGCCTCCACTACTTCAATTTCCTGCCTCCGCCACTGATCTATTCTAACAAGAAAAATTCAAAATTAAATATCATGTACGTTCAGTATGAATTCTTTATAAGTATCTTCCTCGTGAGTACTCCTATGCTCATTGCGACAATTTAAATATAAATAATACGTGATATAAAATAGAATGACCATACAAATGGGATAAAGTCGTTGAATGATTTTACATTATGTTGTCAGGGCCGGTCCAAAACTAATGTAACCTCAATTAACATTGCATAACTTCCAACAATTCTCTTCAAAAAAAAAAAAAAAACTTCCAACAATTGATGACACATCACCTCTACTTATTCACCAAATTTTCATCAAATGAAGTATAACATTGTTGTTTAATTAATAGACGTCTCACAAAATCTCCACATCACTATCTACAAATAATTGTTGTAGTATCGGTATTCGATACAAACCATTACCTAATTTATGTCTGATACATCCCGATACGTACTAGGAGAGTATTCAGTGATTAAAATTTATTTTAAATAAAATATCTTATACGTTTTACATACACCAGAGAAATATTTTCTTAAAAAAATAAGAAAATAAAAAAAAAACATTATAATTAAAACATTACGTGACAGGCACGTGACATATATTAGAATAATGACAAGTTAGCTATGAAATGGGAGAGATGTTATAATATGAAAGACATGTGACATATATTATCACTCTTTGGATGGTTTGATAGACTCAAAGGCGCCGTCAAACCCTAAGGCAGTCGCAACAACCCAAATGACAAACAAACAAGAACCTGTTTCGAAAAAGGTGCAAAAGACAATTAAGGATGCGCCTTTTCTATGGGCATCTGCATTTTTAACTGATGCAAAAATAAAAGGTAAATGGAATTTAGTTAAATGATTGTGTTTTTTTATTTGTTTTTTATTTTACAATAAGACAATACCTTAATATGCAATTTTCCATATTGTCTTTCCTACTTTCTCTTTAAATTCAATGCCTTATCGTTACTTTTAATTATTATTTGCTAAAAATTCTCATGTTATTAATCCACAGAAGTCGAACACTATGGGTGTGTTTGTTTCAAGTTTATCAAATTTATTCCAAAGTATTTAGGAAAAATATGTTTGATTAACTTTATAATATTCTTAGGAACCATAAAAATATGGATTATAATAGGTAACTATTTATGAATTTATTCTCACCCTTTTTCTTGGTAAAATTTTTCTATTCCCAGGAACATTTTATATCCGGGAATAAAATTTAGTAAACTTGTAACAAACCTAGACATATATATTCATATCATTTTATTCTCGGGAATCAACAAATATAACTTGAAACAAACACACCCGTGTAAAACCCTTGTATATTGGAGGTTGTTGTTGGTAGTAACACTATGAGTAAAAGATTAAATTATTTTCGCAAATTAAGTTGAACAAATATCTACTGATTTATATAAATCGATTATATTGGCAAAGATTTGGCATAAAAGAAAAAGATTTAATAGAAACATTACATTAATTTTGACAAAAAAAAAATTACATTAATAATGTTAACTTTCATCAAATATCTTTAAACAATTAACAATATTAATAATCTAATTTCTTTTTTTTTATATAATTACCACGATGTTACGTGAACCGTGCGAAAACACATGACTTTTACTATTGAAGAACAAACAAGAGAAAGCAATTTACGAGAGGTAGCCTGATACAATCCTAGACTGGACAGCGGGGAAGCTAACAAATTCAACCATAAGTGGTAGGATTGTTAAAATTAAATGTTTTATTATTAAATTTATCTTATTATTTAGTTTACAAACTCTTTATTTTCTAGATCCCGAGAATCAAAACGCAATAAGCCATACAATTTTAGTAGTATACGAAGTGAAGCTACATGGATGGACGATAATAATTGCAGTTGTATAGTGATTAATATTTTTATTTTTTGCAAAGCACAAAATTTTACGGTAATATTTAATTAAAGTGATTTTGACTGAAATATGAATAATTTATTGTTGTCTACAAAGTGAGATAACAACCAACATCAAGTCCTATAGTTTGAACCCTTGGATATTGGAAACCATTGTTGGTCGTAACTTTAACACCCCGTTTTCCCAACGCGAAAATTTCATTTATTTAATCAGAGTAATTCACCTAAACGGAATGTCACATTCTTTTCTTAAAATCATAAACTGTATAAATAACTATTTATCCTTTAAAATTCAATAACTAAAAAGTCTTTAATACTTCGCAGCGGAAATTATTCAATAATCAAAACAGTCTTTGGCACTAAAGCCTCTTTACAATTATGTCATAAAAATCCATTCTAAAAACATAGTCATAACTCTTCAGAAACAATACGTAAGAAATAGAAAGCAATAACAAATTCTCATCCCGTTACGTATCAGAGCACCTAAAGACACTTGAGCCACCACTCCTACTAATCATTAATACCTGCAAGTTACTCATACGAAGAGCAACATTTTCAAGCAGAAGGGGTGAGATTTCACAAAACAATAATATCAAGCATATAATTCAATAATTATATTTAACAACACAAATAACTTCATCTATTAGTAATAATTCTTCATGTAATAATTCTTAATAACTCAACCAACTTCTAATTATCATTTAACACATATTAATCAAATCGTAACAAACATAGATCATCACATCATAGTCATAGTTCATATATAGCATAACAACATCTTAATCCTAATTCATATACAACATAACAACATCATTAATTCATAATAATAATTATTCATCAAACATCTCATTATCAATTCATTAATAAAAGACAACTTATCAATTTAACATAAACATCATCAAGTACACTTAACAACTCATAGATATCATCATGTAATCATCATCACTAATAACTTTAAAACAACACAATATAATCATCTCTTATTAATAGTAATAATTATCTACATCATAACATAAACATCTTCTTATAATAATATAACAACAACGTAACATGATATTCACTTAATAATAATAATAATTATATATACATCATCTCGTCATAATATAATAATATAACAACAACATAGCATGATATTCACTTAATAATAATAATAATTATATATACATCATCTCTTCATAATATAATAATATAACAACAACATATTCATCTTTTTATGAAAATATAATCAACACACACTAACACCAAAATCAACATCATAAATCTTCAACATAAACATCTTAAACAATATCATCTTAAACATCATAGCATCTTTGATAAACAATTACCAAGTAATCACAACATTCGATCATCATCAATAACATAACATAATATTCACTTAATAATATTAATCATATATAGAACAACATATTCATCACTTAATAGTAACAATTATACACAACATCATAACAACTTAACAATATCATAATCATTATCTTAAACAACATAGCAACGTAACAATATCATAATCAATATCTTAAACAACGTAGCAACATAACAGTATCATAATCAACATGTTAAACAACATAGCAACATAACAATATCATAATCAATATCTTAAACAACGTAGCAACATAACAGTATCATAATCAACATGTTAAACAACATAGCAATATTTTAGTCAACATCATATAATTCACATCATAAACATCGTATAATCTTCATAGGTACTTCTTTAACAACACATGGGTAGAAGACAACTCGACAACTCATAGATGATAATTCATCGACAACTTAACAACTCATGGATGATAATTCATCAACAACGACCTTGACTCGACAAATGCGACAATGCAACTTAGACACTTATATGCATGTGGTACCAATCGTCATCATAAGTATTAATATACTTTTATCGTGCGGAGGACAAAGCTCCTAAAACGTGCGGACGACAAAGCTCCTAATCGTGGTGAGGACAAAGCTCAATGAAATGCTATGCATGTACTCTTAACAACAAAACACCGTAATCATCGTAATCAACATATCATCATGCATCCAATAATTCGGAGCTAAACGTCATCATTTCATAATATATATATATAGACATCATGCACTTAGTTAAATAACAGCAGTAGCACAGTCAAATCACACAACAATAGAGAGATATCAATATATCAATTGCAATTCACAACATAACAATATTAATGTGAAGCATCAACAACTTAAACATCAAACATCTTCCACATAAGGCATATAAATATTTCACATAACCAACAACAGCAACATAGGCGACACATAAACATCTCAGGATATAACAATATCAAATGATAATCAACAACAACTCATGTAACTTAGTTAAATAACAATAGCAGCATAATCAGATTATATCAGCAGCTTAATACCAATTCATTTTCAACAACTTCCTGATCATTCAATAATAATTCAAGTAATGCAATCAATCAATAAATCACATTATAAACACTTACCATTTCAATATAGCTTCACAATTCACAATCATTATCTTTAATAGGTCACACTATGTACCTAAAGTTCCATTCCTAATCCATTCAAACGACTCAGGTCTCAAATTCCTCAAAAGCACTCAATTCTGGATGTGCTCGCGAGGCGAGAGTTCTTACTCGCCATGGCGAGTACCACTCATCTCCCAAACTAGTGTTGTTCTGGGTTCAATCTGATCCTACATTCAATCCTAATCAATACTAGGTATGTTCAGGCGCTCTAAGGCATCCAAGGTCCAACTAAAAAGGTCGAAACACAAAATATGACATGCTCTCTGCCTGAGCTCGCGAGGCGAGGAAGGGTTGTTCGCCGTGGCGAGCGATGCCAGAAACGCTCGCGAGGCGAAAGGAAAGGACTCGCGAGGCGAGCGATGAAGATCATCACTCGCGAGGAGAGGTTCATAGCTCGCCGTGGCAAGCGATGAATGTCGCTACGGCCAGGCTTCCTATTTTCACAAAAACTCGACGATTCACATGGTTCTAAGCTTGTTCTTGATTCCAAAGTTCGTCCTAAACATTATCTAAGGTCTAGGAACACTTTCTACATCAATTAAACCAATTCTCACCGTTTGATCATCAATTCTAAGGTTTTGACCTAGTTTTCGTTTTCTCCAATTCAATCCTTTCTCAAGGTTTTAAGCCTAATTTCGATTCCTTAATTCATCTTAATCATTATCTAAGGTCTAAGGACAGTTTCTACATCTTTTTAACAAGTTTCCACCGTTTATTCATCAATTCTATCAATTTGACCTAATTTCCGATTCTTCTTAAACTCATCCTAATCATGTTAAACTTAACCATTGATTCACATACTTAATAGAATTGCAAAGTTAGTCTCACCCTTACCTTATAATCAGGAAATCGCAGCCCCTCTAGGTCTCTCCCTCTTCTCTTGGCTTTTCTCCCTTTTCTCCAAAAGCAGTCGTACGTACATTATGTTTTTCTAAACTAGGTCTCTCCTATTTATATAAATCTTTAACCTACTTATTTTTCTCTTAAATCCAAATATTAATATTCTATTCTAATATATACATATATATAAAATATTTCTATAACAAATGACATATATACATTTCTAAACCAAATAACATATATTATATTTTTAAATCAAATAGCATATATATATTTCTAAATCAAATAACATATATAACATATATCATAACAAAATATCACTCATCAAAATAAATCATATAAATCACACAAATCATATAAGTATATTCTAAACTCATTTAAAATAATCAAATAATTAGAGAGGGCGTTACAGTAACACTGCGAGTAAAAAAAGATTAAATTATTTTCGCAAATTAAGTTAAACAAATATCTACTAATTTACAATTATAGTGAAAAAGATTGAGCATAATCTACTAATTTACATAAATCAATTAACTTTAAATTTTACGCAAATCAATACATTTATAAACTATAAATATATTACCTATAATATTTTTGAAAAACTAAACCTGCACAACGCACAAGCTCATATATCTAGTTTGTAATTAAAATTAAAAACAAGAAACGGAAACATATAACAGAAGCGGAAACCAAACATGCCCTTATATTTAGAGCTGATTGTAAATTACAATGCCTAACACCTTTCCTCATTCTTCTGGCGGCGTTATTATTAAGGTGCCGTTTAATTTGGGAAAGGAGATTTTTTTCCCACCATGGGAAAGTTTTTTTGGATCATTAGATTATGCAAGGAACATAATATTATTATGGTCTGTCAGTACCAGAAATAACCACTCATCCTCTATTATCATCTTTTTCTTCCATTCTTCCGACGCCTCTTCCATGGTCGTCGCCGCTTACAACCACCGTTTCCGTCGCCATATCTTCCTCTCTCACCTCCCTACTTGCGACGTTGGCTTCACAATTGTGGATACTTTTTACTCTATCTTCTTCACTATTTCTTATTTTTCAAAACCATGTTTGTGTTCTGTTTAACAATCGAAACTAACTACTTCTGATTTCAACTGCACATCAGGCTCATTCTTCTCCTTCTCTCCATCATCACTGCTGACCGCCATCTCTCCTCTTCCTCACGTTAGCGCCGTGACGATTCTTCCCCAAAACAAAACAAAATCAAAAACTAGAAACAATACAACCTCAAATCAATCTTTCAACAGCTAGATCTAAGACTGAAATAAAATAAAAAAAATCAGAAAGTCATTTATCAAAACAATGATGAACAAATTATCAAAAGGATCCAGAATCAAATTCTTTGGAAATAGATTTGGCAACACAAACCAGAAATAGAAAACAACAAACGCCTTTTTTGAATAATTCTGTTTGAGTTAACAAGTTGTTGATGATGGTGTTTTATGAGTTTCTAATGTTCATGGTGATGATGATTGCGTGAGAACATAGAAGAAGGAAGCAAATGCTTTTGTTTGGTGGTGGTGATGGTGGTGGTGGGTGGGGACATGGAAGAAAGAGGGGTGGAAGATTAGTTGATTCCCTGTGTAAAATTCCAGATCTTAGAGGATGAATAAAGTATGGGTGGACCATGATAAGATCAATAGACCTCATTAATCTAATGGCTAAATCTAAACTTTCCCATGGTGGAAAATAACATTCCTTTCCCAAATTAAATGACACCTATTATTAATGTTATCTCTTGTATTTTCTTGTCTAGATAATGGTCTGATATGCTAACTAATAAAATATTCAGCAGGAGCAACCAAAACTTTCAAAGAGAGGTGCCTTAACTTTTCTAAGTATTCAAGAACAGATGTGCATGTGTTGTTCTATCTCATACCTTTATTTTTCTAACGACAACAAGTCTGGTTGTTTTCATATATTAATACGGAGTCATCATTCTTTACCAAGAGCAATGATTTAAGGGTTACTGTTCTAAACCGACCAAATGCTCAAAGGTCTATTTACATAAGCCCAATACAAATTGACCCAAATTTAGCATTTGGGCAAAATTACTGGGGGGGGGGGGGGGGGGGGGGGGCTCGGAGTAACAAGGACTCGTTCAAACTCAACAGTAACGTCTCCCATTCGTTCCGCGAATCTCGCTCTGCAGTTACGATTCCCACGAATTAGTAACCGTCGAGCCCTGCCTGTGCCATACAAAGGCTCCTGAGGTACAATCAACTGGTATGCTTGTGACTTGTCATGTCCAGGGGCGGAGGCAGTGTGAAACATGGTGTGGCATATGCCACACCAGTTTCTAATCTTTTTTTTTTTTATATCCATAATTCATAAAAGGCCTGGCATGGGGAGAAGAAAATTAAAAGGCCTGCCATAATTCATTGATTGTGAATTGTTTTTTCATCTTCTCCAATTTTTTCATCTTGTTTCATCTCCTCTTCTCCTCCTCTTCTCATTCATTCTACTCTCCTCTTCTCAAAATTCACAATTCACAATCAATGAATCAAATATCTTTTTACAACAAACAAACAAACCTCTCCTTCCACTCTCATCGGTCAACAACATAATTTTCTCTCTTCACTCAAGTCTAAGCCAAGGTAAGTGAAATAGTCAATTGATTCTCTACTTTCTCATTCATTCTACAATTGTTTTTTTAGGGTTTTAGAATTGTGAATTGGGGATTTGGGGTTTTTTTTAGGGTTTGAATTGGGGTTTTAAAATTCTGCAATGAATGAATTTAAGCAACTTTAGGGTGATGTGAACTATGATTTCAACCTGTATGTGCAAGTTTAACAATTCATCATTTTCGTTGTTTATTTTGCTACTGCCGGTGCCGAGTTTTATGGCTTTGTTTGTTTTGTTTTATTAATAATACAAGTTAAAAATTGCTTGTTTATGATAATTGATTAATTATTGTACAATGGTGTTTATAAATTATAGGATGAAGAAATTCTTCCTTGTGTTGTCTAGAGACAAAGCTAGTTCTTCAACTACGGATATTGCTCCCAACTCGACCAATGAGGGTGTTAAAGTTGTTGATTATAAATTGTTGGAAACGGATCCAGGAATTAGGCCTCCAATTTCAAGCTATCATCCTGACATCCAAGATGAGGTACGTAAAGCTTACTTGAAAATTCGTCGTCATCAACCTCCTAGCAACTTTGTTTATCCTTGGTCTGATTTTCGTGGAACAAGACGTCGATTTAACAAGAATTGGTTTAATTTGTATGATTGGCTTGAATATAGTGAATCTAAGAACCTAGCATTTTGTTTGCCATGTTTTTTGTTTAAAAATGTGTCTAATTATGGTGGGGATCACTTTGTCGGAGATGGTTTTGGTGATTGGAAGAATCCCCGAAAATTGGCTAATCATGCTACTTCCAATAAATCTCATGTTGATTGTGTGCATATGGGTTATGCTCTCATGAACCCAAACCAAAGTATTAAGGCTGCATTTGTTAATCAAACTAAGCAAATGAATGTTGAATATTGTGTCCGTGTTAAGACATCCCTTTTAGCTACTAAGTATCTTTTGAGGTGTGGATTGGCATTTAGAGGAAGTGATGAGGCTGATGACTCTTTATACAAGGGGCCATTTCTTGAGTTGTTGGACACTTTAAAGGAAAACAACTCAGATGTAGCTACTATATTAGATTTTGCGCCAGGAAATAGCTTAATGACTTGCCCTAAGATTCAAAAGGATCTTGCTTCTGCTTGTGCATGTGAAATAACTCGAGAAATTGTTTGTGATATTGCGGATGATGTGTTTTGTGTTTTGATCGATGAATCTGGTGATGTTTCTGGTAGAGAACAAATGGTTGTTGTTCTTCGTTATGTTGATGGTGATGGTTTGGTAAAAGAGAGATTTCTTGGTATTACAAGTGTTAAAGAAACAAGTGCTAAGTCACTTAAAGATGCACTTGAGACGATGTTGTCTATAAATGGATTGAGTTTCTCTAGCATCAGGGGACAAGGGTATGACGGAGCTAGCAATATGCGAGGTAGATTTGGTGGTTTGAAAACTTTAATTCAAAATGAGAATCCATCTGCGCATTATGTGCATTGTTTCGCACATCAACTTCAATTGGCACTTGTTGCTTGTGCTAAGACTCACAAACCTGTTAGTGGTTTTTTCGGTAAGGTCAATATGCTTGTTAATTTCATACGAGCTTCTAACAAGAGACAAGAAATGCTCCGGGACAAACAACTAGCTCAATTTGCTAAATTGATTGAGGAGGGCGAGATAGAGACCGGTAGTGGACTGAATCAAGATTCATCAATTGCTCGAGTAGGGGACACTCGTTGGGGATCCCACTTTAGGACTCTCACTAGTTTGGTGACTTTGTATGGTGCCATTGTTGAGGTAATTGTAGAAGTGGGGAATGATCCCTCGTTTGATAAATTTGGTGAAACTGTGCTTTTGCCTGATGTGCTTCAATCATTTGATTTTATCTTCATGTTATATATGATGGTTGAGATTTTGGGAATTACAAATGATTTGAGCCTAGCACTACAAAGACGTGATCAAGATCTTTTAAATGCTATATCACTTGTTAATGATACCAAAAAACAATTACAAGAAATGAGGAATGAGGGGTGGGAAGACCTTATATCTAAGGTTGTGACAATTTGCACTAAACATGAGATTGATGTACCTGATATGGATGCACCATATATGGAAGGAATGAAACCTAGGCGAGTCCCTCCGTTTCTAGTGTTTCTAATTTGCATCATTATAAGAATGATTGTTTGTTTAGTGTTTTAGATCTGCAATTGCAAGAGCTTAATGCTAGGTTTGATGAAGAGAATACCAAACTTTTACAATGTGTTTCATGTTTGAGTCCTGCAAAGTCATTTTCTGCTTTTGATGTGAACAAATTATTGAGGATGGCTGAGCTTTATCCAAATGATTTTGTAGATGTGTCGGAAGTGGAGTTGCGCAGACAACTTCATAATTATGTTAGAAATGTTAAATCTGATCCAAAATTTTCAAAGTTGAAAGGGCTTTCGGATCTTTGTGCAATACTTGTGGAAACAAATAAGTGCAAGACATTTGCTTTGGTTTTTAAGCTTTTGAAGTTGGCTTTGCTCTTGCCGGTTGCAACTGCAAGTGTTGAACGTGTTTTTTCAGCTATGAAGATTGTGAAGAGTCATTTACGTAACAAAATGGGTGATCAATGGTTAAATGATCGGCTTGTAACTTTTATTGAAAGAGATGTTCTTTTCACAATTAGCACTGATGTTATTCTAGCTCATTCTCAACAAATGGATGGCAGACGATTTTTATTGTAATTTAACAAATGTATGATTAAATGTTTATATATTATTTTTAGTATAATTGTATTATAGTTTCTTTAAAAATTTTGCCACACTAATATGCAATGTCTAAATCCGTCGCTGGTCATCTCTTATGTGTTAGGCTGACAATATTCCCCTTTTCAAGGGAGCGGGCTGGTGATCCTTATTCAGTTATTCTTATTCCAGCTGAGCCGCCCTGGTTTTCTCGTTATCTAATATACTATTCGTTGCGGTAATCCTCAAATATGGTCACTCTTTTGTTTGTTGAGCCAATCGTTTTTTAACCGAGAATATTATTAAGCTGACGTCGCTCACGTACTGCGCATGAGGTGAGTTTGACATACGCCTCTTACCTGGTTGTTTTGGGCTAGTCTAATAATGCATTGTAGCGTCTTTGACAAAAGCGACGATGAGATCATGAACACTATCCTAGACTTTGGTGTTGGACAGACAAAATATCACATAACACCACCACTTAAGTCAATTTCACGGAATCACATGCCCTCGAGATTTTCAAAAGCTATGACAAGTGTACTACATAAAGCTGACATGTGTAAGTAAGTAACTTTTACAAAATTACCACCCTCCTTTTTCTTACAAGGAATAAAATAAAATTACCACCACCGTGATTTGGATCAAAGTACACTGTAAACGTAAAAATTGATGAATATCTTCTTCACAAATCACAAGTACAGAAGAAGAAGAAAAAGAAGACGTCGCAGTCATACTGCACCGCAAACTGCGCACTTCACACCCTATAAATCAACATCAGTACTATTCTCTCTCTCTCTCTCTCCTCACTCCTCCATGGCAGCAACAAAACCAAACTCCACTCTCTCTCCACCACCGTCACCCGAAACCCTAGAATTCAAATGGGGTAAAAAACGCGGCAAAGGAGGCAAAAAACGCGACACACAATTCTACGAATCATTCACTTTCGACGGTGAAGACTATTCTCTCTTCGATACCGTTTATCTTCAAAACGGAAATGAGCCGCAGTCAGAGCCGCATATCGGTAAAATCATTAAGATTTGGGAAGTTCCTAATCGTGAAAAGGCTAAGAAGGTTAAGATTCAGTGGTTTTTTCGACCTCGTGAAGTTTCCAAGTTTTTGAAGAGGATTCAGATTTATTATAATGAGCTTTTCTTTGCTACTGGTGTTGGTAATGGTCTTACCAATATCAATCCTGTGGTAATTCAATTTTTAAATTTGATTAATTATTTTAATTTAGTTATTAGATCAATGTGGTTGGTTTAGTTGAATCTATGTGAATTTAGTTGAATTTGTGTGAATTTTAATCAATTATGTTGAATCATATGAATTTTACTCAATTATGTTGCTAGTGTTACTCAATTAGTTGAATTGACTTTAGTTTATATGCACTGTTGGTGTACAAAAGTTTTAATTTACACGTGCATACAATGATGGGTTACCACATCTTTTGATGAGGTATGCCAAGAATGTGTTTTTAATTCGTTGATGTGGCAACCCATTATTGGATGCATGTGTAAAACATTTGTACACTGACAGTGTATATAAATTAAACTTGCAGTTGAATTATATGAATTTAACTCAATTATATGGTGAGATTTAGTTGAATTACATATTTTACTCAATTTATGTGGACTTTTACTACTTTGAAATGGGGGTCACTAAATAGGGAATTAGATTATTGTTATTTAGTTGGATTTAGTTTGGATTGATGTGAATTTTACTCGATAAAATGGTGAGAGTGTTGGAAAGAGATTGTTAGAGGGTGTGTTGCTAGCATAGTTGTGTAGGATAAGAAAAATTTATGTGGGTTTTGCTGCTTTGAAATAAGGGACGCTAAACAGGGAATTTGATCACCGTCGTTTAGTGGAGTTTAGTCAGAATCCATGTGAACTTTACTCAATTAGTGGAATTTAGCTTGAATCCACATGAATCAGAATCCATGTGAACTTTACTCAATTAGTGGAATTTAGCTTGAATCCACGCGAATTTCACTCAATTATATGATGTTGATTGGTGATCTGATTTCCTGTTTAGAGGCACTCTTTTCAAAGTACTGAAACCCACATAAATTTTACTTCTCCTACACAACAGTGCTAAGAACACACCCTCTAACAGTCTCTTTCTAATCCATGTGGATTTTTGTCAATCATATGGTGAAAGTGTTGGAAAGACATTGTTAGAGAGTTGTGTTGCTAGTGTTCCTTTGTAGGATAAATAAAATTTAGGTGAGCCGATGTCCCATCATTTTGAAATGAGTGCCGTGTGCCGCTAAATAGGGAATTAAATCACTTTCATTTAGTGGGATTTAGTTCGAATCCATGTGAATTTTACTCAATTATACTGTTTACATTGTTGAAAAGAGATTGTTAGAGAATGTGTTTCTCGTACTTCTTGGCGGTATGGTAAAAGTTGTGTGATCTCATTAACGAGTGTTTTGCTTTTGTAATAAATTCTTATTCAGTTTTGCTTGGGTTGGATTGGAACAGACCATCAGTTACAACCCTAATTGAATTGGCTATTTTTGTATGGTGTATCAGGAATCTATTGCTGGGAAATGCAATGTTGTTTGCATTTCTAAGGATGCTAGGAATCCACAACCATCAGATGAAGCAGTTCAGAATGCTGACTTTGTGTTCTATCGCTACTTTGATGTTGGGCAGCGTAAAATAGTGGAGGAGGAGGAGGTAGATGAAAAGAGTGTCGGAATTGATGGTAAGTGGGACTGATCCTAGCTAGTGTGTTTGAATATGCTGGACTATTCAGTAGTAACTTATTTTCTTTGAATTGTTGAAATCTCATGGTCTGCTTTTTTTTCCTCAAATTGTTGCAGTTAAAAAACTATTTAACAAAATGCCATAGTCAAAAGTTTGCTGCTGCTGTAAAACATTATTTATACAAGAAAGGAGTTGGTGAAGAGTGCCTTGAAAAGTAGTGAAATTGCTTTTCTGAGTAATTAAAAGAAAAAATAGCCAGTCTGTAGTTAAAAGGTAGCTGGCAAATATGTTGTTACATTAGTTACAGAAAGGAGATGTTTAATTTACTTGGAATAGTAAATAACTATGGAGGAAAACCGTCTTAGAAGACAAACTTTAGAGGTTCAATTGTGTTGTTACATTAGTTACAGAAAGGGGATGTTTAATTTACTTGAAATAATAAAAACCTATGGAGGAAAAGCCTTCTTAGATGAATAAATCTTGAAGGTTCAGTTATTTTTGCGACAAAGAGGAAGTTTTTTTGTCGGGTATACAAATTTGGTGTTTCTGATATTTATTTCTGAAATTTGGTGCCTTTGAATTATTGTAGTTTTATAGCCTGATGTGATTCGTATTGAGTTCACTTACTATCATTGTTATTATTTAAAAGAGATTGAGTATGGTTACTTATAAACAGCCATTTGAATCAACTCATAACTTCCTATAATTTAGGTTTTTTTAGATTTGTCTTTCTTTACTATTGTGATGAAGAATTTTGCTGTTATTTGTCTCTCTGGGTATTATTTCCTTGTCCAGTAAATCACGTGATATAAGTGGACACATCATCTCTGCAAATACAATATAGGCAATTTAGCCTTCAGTTTCATGTTTTTCCATAAGATGTTTACTGATGCAAACACATACCTCTTCATTCAAGTATCGTGAACTTTTGATTTGCTTTAAGTCTTCAATGACAATAATGACTCAAATTTTTATGTTGTTGGTCAAGCTTTGGTTATATTTTAAAATAAAAGCAAGACGTAAATGATAGTTATTAGCAAATAAGTTGAGGATTGTTTATTTATGTCAGATTGATGGTATACACGCGTCAAATGCTTGATACGAGTTTTGGATTTGTATCAAGGACAATAATGGCATGACTATGATGCAGGTCATGCTTTGGTTACTTTTTTGAATGAAAGCAAGAAATGATAGTTTTTTTTTTTCCGACCTAAATAAGTGATAGCTTGTTATTAGCAAATAATTGAGGACTGTTTATTTATGTCAGATTGATGGTATTTCTATACTCTCATTTGGTTCCTGCTAGGTTTTCACCTATTAAATTATGGATGTGTGGGACTCAACCCAAATTCCCTGCACTTCTGCAATCAGCCGTTGGATGAAGATTGGATAACTTGGAATCAAACTCAACAAATTGGGTTTTAAACGCGATATATAACATGGGCAATTGTATCTTTATCAAACGGCAGAGATCCGCACTGCGTTGATTCGCAATTTCAGGGAATCCATTTTCATTTTCTGTGTTCTTAGGATGACATGTTACACACTTTAATAGATTCAATGCTTTCATGTTGAAAAGCTTTTGCGTATCGACTAAATTCATATCGATGGTATATACGTTTAGTTCAAATGAATGATATGAGTTTTAGATCCATGTCAAGGACACATGACATGATATATATGATGCAGGTCAAGCTTTGAATAATATAAATAAAAGCAAGTAGTGAAAGCTTGTTATTATTGTATAAATAAACCGAGGATTGTTTATTTGTGCCAGATTGATTATATACACAGAGCTTCAAATGCTGTTCAGAAGGAGATTCAAGCTTATTTTCATCAACTTGGTAGATGTAGATTCAACAAATGATGAGTTTATCACACAAAAAAGAAAAAAAAGAAATACATAAGAAAAACAAATAATGACTGTACATTCGTTGAAGTATTTTAGGTGAATTTACATATTTGTTGGGAGTCCATGTACGAGCATAATAATAGTTTCTATGGGAATTTACACAATTCTTCCATCAGGACTTGTTCTCAAGCTGGTGATGGTGACCATGAGAAGTTCCAACCTCTAGGCTGTTAGAATTGTGATGATTTGCTTCGGCTGAGGATGATTTGGCATGTAAACCATGACCGAGTTTCTCACTCTTCTTTGATTCATCTACATGCACATCATCTTCAACTGATATAGCTACTGCTTGTTGTCCGAAAGGACCAGGTGCAATGGTTTCCATGCCCTTTTTATGCTCATCGATATGTATGATAGCTGAGGATGATTTGGCATCATTCGCATGTAAACCATGACCGAGTTTCTTACTCTTCTTTGATTCATCTACATGCACATCATCTTCAACTGATATAACTACTGCTTGTTGTCCAAAAGGACCAGGTACAATGGTTTCCTTGCCCTTTTTATGCTCATCGATATGTATGATAGCTGAGGATGATTTGGCATCATTCGCATGTAAACCATGACCGAGTTTCTTACTCTTCTTTGATTCATCTACATGCACATCATCTTCAACTGATATAACTACTGCTTGTTGTCCAAAAGGACCAGGTACAATGGTTTCCTTGCCCTTTTTATGCTCATCGATATGTATGATAGCTGAGGATGATTTGGCATCATTCGCATGTAAACCATGACCGAGTTTCTTACTCTTCTTTGATTCATCTACATGCACATCATCTTCAACTGATATAACTACTGCTTGTTGTCCAAAAGGACCAGGTACAATGGTTTCCTTGCCCTTTTTATGCTCATCGATGTGTATGATATCGGTTTCTTGTGTCTTCTTCTCTTTCCTTTTCTGAAAGCAGCAAAATAGTACAAAAGTAAACAAAGAAAGCAAGGCAAGGCCCCCAGCACAGACGACCACAACTACTATAATTATGGGAGAGTTGTCGGATTGAGTTGAGGCCATCTTTGTTAATCAATTGATGATTTTCTCAAAATGTTGGTTTTCTATATTGAATTTGGTGGTTTATGTGCTTTTTTGAAATGTGTATTTATAGGAAATACTTGGTATGGAATAATGCAATTGTTTTAGTAACTTGACTCTCATGCTAAGTTTCAAGGGTTGTTTGTAGTGAAAAACACTTCTTTTCATGCTTCCTTGGCTTATTTTGCTTGTTGATCTGTTTTTTTGTTTAAAAAATTTGTAGGATCTGTTTGTTGTTTACGTGAGGTTGGAATATCTTGTGCATCAAGGGCAATGTATAATTTTGATCGAATATACATGTAAATATTGTTAATTAGCTGCCAATCCATCAATAAAAGAGTGTAGCATCTTATATGAACATTTCTGGTGTGTGTGTTACTTCAAAAAAAAAAAGTCTGGTGTGTGTGTTAATTGTCAGAATCTCACCCTATTTCTTTGATTCAACCTATTCCTTTAATGAATTGCTGTGGTATACTATGATGCAAGTTAGAATTATTTTTGAAGTCAGATTTATGTGCTTAGGTTTGATGCATGGCCTATTCTGGGAAAATGAGCTGGTGGTTTAATTTATGTTAATTATACCATATATATTGTTGGTTTGTCATTATGTGGCCCTTTAAATGTCGTATATCACTCTAAGTTAGAAATAACAAAATTCACAAAACTATGTCGTATATCACCCTGGGTCATGGTTTACACTTTACATGCCCCAGGTTTTGCTAGAATTCTGTGATTTACTTGGCAATGGCACATGTGGAATGTATGTACTTTCTTAAATATGACACAGATCACGGTTCATCTCAGGTGACGGAAAGATGTCACATTTTCGTACCTACCACAGTAATTGTAACACCATATAGATTGACATCAAGGATCTTTATGTAATAAGTAAGTATAATTTAAAACAAGTCGAAGCTAGTTCCATAAATAGATAATACTGTATTTTTTTTTAAAAAAGATAATACTGTAACTATTTATTCGAACATTAGACAAAAGAAATTTTAATGCCTACGTTTGTACTTTTTCCTTTTGTCTTTGCAAATCATGACGTGAAATTATGGTTCGTCTTATGTGAAGAAAAAGGAGTAAATAGTCAATTTCCCTCTGAAATTATAAGTTTTATCAATTATTTCCTGAAATTAACAAAACTTCAATTACCCCTTGAAATTTCACAACGTTAGTCAATTTACCCTCTCCGTCAAATTTTTCTGTTAGTGAACATGACTTTTGCAAATACCCCCCTGAAGTTTTGCAATTATGTGCAAAAAGTCCCTCAAACTTAAAAATTTATATTATTTTTTTCTTAAAAACAAATAATTAATAGTTAAATATTAAAACTAACTATTAATTTTGGAAAACTACATGCATATATACATCAAAATAGGCTCCAAAATAGGGAAAAATATGTATTTTTTAAAGTGACAATAATGAGATGATTTGTGGATTAATATTGGGGGTTGTGTAGTTTAAATGGTTTGAGCAAATTGTTGAAGGAGTTGGAGGAGTTAAAAGACTAAGATGGTGAAGGAGAAAATATAAATTTAAATCTGATTATTAATTTGTTTATAAACCTCTAAAAATAATAATTTTTCTATTAGAAATAACCATTATTGTCACTTTAAAAATACACATTTTTCCCTATTTTGATTTATATATGTATGTAGTTTTTCCAAACTCAAAAATTAATAGTTAGCTTTAATATTTAACTATTAATTGTTTGTTTTTAAGAAAAATATAATATAAATTTTTAAGTTTGGGGGGAATTTTGCACATAAGTGCAAAACTTTAGGGGAGTATTTGTAAAACGTCATGTTCACTAACAGAAAAACTTGACGGATGGGGTAAATTAACTAACGTTGTTAAATTTTAGGGGGTAATTGAAATTTTGTTAATTTCATGAGGATAATTGATGAAACTTACAATTTCAGGAGAAAATTGACTATTTACTCGAAGAAAAAGTCTAACCTTTTCTCATTACGGCAATAGCCTTGTTTAAACATTGTATGCCATCCTTGACGAATTGGTTAAGCAATTTTGTAAAATAGTCTATATGAAAAAATTAAACATACACGTGTTTAATAGTTATGTGGAAATTGCTTTCAATTGCTAACCATTTATATGAAGCAACACCCAACTACTTTTCAAGGAAGCTTAAAAATATATCTCCCCCTAATCTAATACTCCTTCCGTTCCTTTTTAAGTGTCACTTTTGAAAAAAAAAATTATTTTTATTTAACTGTTACTTTCAAAGTTCAATGTAACATTAAATGTTGTTTTACCAATATTGTCGTTAGTTATTTATTGCGGAGAGAGAAATATATGAAATGAGATATTAAATGAATAAGATCATTATAGTAAAAGTATAGTTTATTGCATCAAAAGTAGTATCAATTGTTGATTGTTTTGGTTTGTGTAAAATATCAAAATGTGACAATTAAAAAGGAACGGAGGTAGTAATATCAGAAAGATTCGTGATGCCAAAAATGGAAAGAATAGTAAATGAGCCACCAGTTATTAATTGGTATTGGTATTATATAGTGTTCGTGAGTAATAACTAATAGTAGTCAGCACTAGCAAAAAAAATTGGTTACACATAAAATGAACTTGAAATTAATTAATGCTCTCACATCCAAAGGAGCACAGTGTAAAGAGAGATAGGCCGTAGGCGGCTAATAAGGATGACTGACTCTTTCGGCTGTCTTAGTTTGACACATTTGGCAAAGGTTGAGTTGAGACACTTGTAAGCTGCCATCTCAATCACTTGCTAGCTCCAAAAGAAAAATAAATTAATTCATTTTTTATTTATGAAAAGGGTGCCTACAAAAATAATTAATTAAAAGCCACAATCAATTTTGTTCTACTATTATTAATATTTTAATGCATTTTAAATTATTTATTGGATTTTTTTGTTAATATTAATATCATTACAATTTGTATTTTCTTCACTAAGAATTTTGTTATATTCTAGTCAATAAAAGAATTTTGTTGTATTAGTTTATAAGCATTAAGCTCATCCAAAAGTGGGACATAGTCAGTGACTCGTTTCAAAAGAAAAGCCTAAATAGGAGGCTAATGAATCCATCCACTATCTTTCCTCATGGTCCCCAAACTTCAAAAATCTATAAATTGATCTGCTTATTAAAGACACTATACATGCATTATAATTTCATACGACTTGCCACATGCTAATAATTGCTTTAAAAGGTTAAGGATTGGAAATTTATCAAACAAAGTTTAAGGATTGGAAGAAACTTGAGTACAACTCCCTACAAATGGATTTGAAGAAGCAAAGATTTGGTTCAAGTAATTCAACAACTCAAACCATAAGATTAGGTAGAAGCTACACAAAACCACACTATCAAAGCTACCATGATGGGACAAAACCAGTGTGGCAAAAAGTTTGGAAAAAACTTAAGAGAGACAAGAAGAAAATCTTTGGCTCAACTCCAACAATAGAAGGTATTTATGATGAAGAATCATACTCAATGAACTTTGATAAAGGAAGTGGGTGGATGGAGCCTGATAATCTCCCTCGTTCTTTCTCTTCTAGGTATGCTGACCCATCTAGGATCTTACCACGAAGACATTTGTTGAATTAGTTTATGATTAAAAGATGTAAGAACATATGTATATATGTATGAATTCTTTTTAAATAATTGATTAATTTCAATTTTTTTTCCCTCACTTTCAACACAAAAGAGAGTGTTAAATCCCATATCCTTTTCCTCTTGAGGTATTAATTTAACTCTAACATCTTGATTTTTCCCTTTGGATTTTATATATTGTGAGCAATTTGTGATATCTAACAAGTGACAATAGTAAGGGGAAAAGAAACTCAGATACTCTTGTGAAAAATCAAGTTCACATATAAAAGGAATTTCATATAAAAGTCTTAAGTCTCCACCTATATTTATAAAAATAACAAGTTAACAATTTTATTTCTTAAACTCAAATAGCATATTCAAAATCATAATTTTGTTACCCAAAACATTTTGAGTTTGACTTGATTTATTCTTTTTTTTATGTTAACATTTCAGTTTTTAAGGAAAGTCCCTAAGAAAAAGTTTTTCAAGGGAAAGAAACTCTGATAATCAAGAGTTTGACGTTAAGATAAGTAAAGTCTAACAACAAATTGTTCTACTAAAAGATTGAACTTAAATTATCTTGAATATTTCGTCATTAGTTAAACTCATTAACCACTAGAGTGTAATTTGATTTATTTTAGTTTAACCAACCATTTAATGTTCCAGTAATATAACTCAACTAGTAGGACAATTTATTGAAATATGTGGGATCTGAATTTGAACTCTCAATTTTAAATTTATTCACTTTAAAAAAAAAATCTAACAACTAAACTATTTGACAAAAACAACTCGATTTAATGCTCACAACATTTGAGAAAAAAAATCTAAATTCTTCTCATATTTTTTAATTTTTGTTGTTGTTAGACCCTTGAAAACCAAGGCTCAAATAGTTGGAAGTTCATCTTATGAATTAAATATAGCTGACTAATAATTATTTCACTTAAAATTCAAACTCAATTTTTCCGAACAATTTGTTTAGTTTAGTTTTTTCTCATAAAATTTCATCCATGTATAAACTATTACTCTATTATTTTTTAGTTATGTAGTGGTGATTGGTGAATTTGGAGATGCCCTTAATTTATCGTTCACACAAAAATATAAAAAATACTCCGAGCGACCAATGGTATACGAGTCAAAAGAAAAAGAAACAAATGGGTTAAAAATGTGTAAATAGCATCGACACTGTTACCTCATTTCTCAAAGCAAAGCAAAACAGAATCAGCGCCCACAGTATCAAATTCTTTCTCTCGTGCAATCCACGCGAACACCACAATCCCTATAAATAAATCACGCACATTTCATCGCCGTTTTATTCAAAACACAGTGCCGTTTTTAACGATGCAGAGTCTTCAACAGAAAGCTTCAGAATGGAGCGGAGTTTCAACAGATGAAGCTTTCTCCATCGATGAAACCAATCTCTTCCAGAAACTTGGTCTTCAAACTTTCATTAACCTCTCCACCAATTTTTACAATAGGTATATTCAATCATTTTGTATACAATTATTATTATTCAATTTTGTACATTAATTAATTGCAAAAATAATACTTAGTTTATTTTTAATATGTTTGGAAGGGTTTATGATGATGAAGAAGAAGAATGGTTTCGTTCCATATTTGCAAATTCTAAGAAAGAAGAAGCTATTCAGAATCAGTATGAATTCTTTGTGCAAAGAATGGGAGGGCCTCCGCTTTTTTCTCAGAGAAGAGGTACTTTTTTTGTTGCTCCTGTATTGCAGTGACACGAATGCATGTTTGGTGTATGACACGTGTCGGTGACATATGTGATTACAGTGTGTCTGTGTCTGTGTCCGTGCTTCATAGCTTCATATCATACTTTTGTATTTGAGGTTGACACTAACACCTTACGATAGAAGGCATGTCTAGTGTCTGGCATGGGTCACTGTCTTACAACGACAAATGTGATTGCATTATGTTATTTTCTCAAATTATTATCGGTATTGACATGTTAATGACTGTGTTGGGTGTTCGTGTCTGTGTATGTGCTTCAGAGCTTATATTATACTTTTGTATTTGAGGCTGAATCTAAACATTTCTAATGGTTAAAAGTATTTTCTATAGTTTGTAATTGACTGCGCTTGTATTGAAATTTGTAAGGTTTTGAAGAAGTGAATCACTAGTTTAGTGTTTGAAATTGCATAGTTGGTCAATTTGATTATTTAAATATTGAAATTCTAGAATGATCTAGATATTGAAAATTTTCGATTACATTGATATAATTTTTGGGACTAAATTGACACCTGATTCTACGGTGCATTATGTTGATAAATAGTCTATAGTGGACCAACATTTAAAAATCATTCGAAATACCAGACAGAGATACCAAATACGATCGATGTTGGCCCTTGGAAGCAAAAGCTCATGGTCATCTTTGTTCTCATGAGTTCAACGATTACTTCATCAGTGCTGGCTCGTAAATACAAAAGAAAATTAGTTGACTTTTGAGGCATTGGTACCAATTAGCTCACCATCACACTTCTTAGGATGAGACCATGAGCTTCTGCTATCGACATATACCAATTAGGTCACCGTCACACTCGTTAGGATGAGGATGAGGATGGTCCGTAGCGTAAGTCACTATTGTAGTGTTGGGTGATAGTGCCAGTCTTTGAACCAGAAGTTTATTGGACTGAGTTTGACTACTGTATTACTTAAACGAATTGTTCTTGATGGGAAGAATGAATGAGATATCGTTGTATAATGCCAAGTGATGATGTTGTTTCTTTCTGTATAAAATTTCTATGCTGATGGGATGTTAATTAGGAGTTTCAAAACCCATGCTATAGCCTATAGCTATCCTCAAATGATGTTTTCTAAACAAAATATGTAGAGATGTGTCAAATAGTTGCTCTGCTAGAGCAGTTATTGAAAGAGTAAGCTAGAGAATATGGCAAATGTAGACTGTTCTAGTGAAGTTCGCTTTCATATTATGTAAGTTATCTAAAAAAAACTTTGGTGCCCGGTATAAAACTTTAGTGCTCACGAACTATTATAGAGAGAAAAACTCAGTTTTCTTTTAATGTGATAACTACAGCGGCTTATAGAATGGGTAAGTTGATGATCAATGTTTGAAAAATGTTATAAAGACGTGGAGGATTCTGAACTTCTACTTAAAGTTGATGATGTTGGTTGTTGTCAAAGTTTTGAACGATTCTCAAACATTAGTCCACTGTAGATCACATGGGACACTTCTCCACCCTAGCAATTGCCAATAACTATAACTACTAGTGGATCCCCCATCAGTTGTGGTGGGTTCTTGAGTGATAAGATGTCCTTTTCTTTATAATAAGTGAGTTTGGATAATCTTCTCTACAAATACTCGATTAAAAGAATAATCTAGTTGTTAGCAGCTTCTAGTATAAATTAAAACAACTCTCATTTAACTTTTCTATGAACAGTCACAACTCTGAACTTTTTTTTGTAAGTAAAGAAACATTAACTTATCTTAATTGAGAAGCTTCTATAAGTTATTCCAAACTAATACCATGTCCTATTACTAGAGAAAAGTTAGTATCGAAATCCATCATGATTAAAGCTGCACCAGATGAGTTGAAGCAACTTGTTAACTGAGATACTGATAAAAACGTTTACATGATTGTGAAGTTTCTGTAATAATCGTTTGCAATTCCATCCATTAATCACATATGTTCTCTGTCCTTCTATTTTAAAGGGATGCTTGAATCCTTTTTTTTTCCCGGCCAAAAGCAGATTGTTGGAAAATAAATAATTGAAACTTAATGTCATACATAAAAAAAGACAAAATGATCATTAGATATGTGCAAAAAGTTGTGTATTGGTCTCATTCATCCTGGTTGGAACTTGCTGGTTCTATTCATCAACTGACTTATGAAGTTCGAACGTTGAACCTTTGTTCCTTCCTTGATATATGGCAGGTCATCCTGCTCTAATTGGTCGACATCAACCATTTCCAGTCACACATCAAGCTGCGGAGAGGTGGTTACATCACATGCAACTAGCATTGGACACTACTCCAGATATAGATGATGACTCAAAGATCAAAATGATGAACTTCTTCAGGTTTATTTTCTTACTTAAACTGAAACTTCCAGGTAAATGGTTACCTGTGATAACAATTAACATCACAATGCTCTTGTTTTTTCAGGCACACTGCATACTTTTTGGTGGCTGGTGATGAGCTAAAGAATCCAAACCAACAGATACCATGCAAGCATGCAGCTGGAAAAGACAATTCATGATTAACAAAACTTTATAAGTTTTCTTTTGTTTGTTGTCTTATTATTTTAACTTTCAATGATCTTGTCGTCTGTCTGTTGGTTTTGTCTCCTTGCACCAGCCTATCATTTTGATTCCATAATTTACCTGTATATCGGTCCCAGCTTTTGGTCAAGATTGAACGTCTATATGTCTATCTATCCATGACTATGTAACAATCTGAAAATACTTTCAAAAGTGTTCCCACTAACAATATACTTCATGTGACTGGCCAAAAAAAGAAAAATACACTTCAGTCATTTTATAGTCCGAAAATAAATATACAATCTATAACATTCTCCAACTACAGTTTATTTATGAAATAAGGCTATAGCAGACTGCACTGCTAAATGTGCCTGCTTTGGTACAATGTTAAACCTTCTTGCAGTTTATTTTATTGAAACGAATTAGTCTTTTTTTCTCTCACCAAAATGGTTCATGTTTCATAATGTTTGCACCATTATCTTTTTTAATTTTTTTCCCATTAAAGAATGATGACGTGTGAATGTGTGATATATTATGGTGCTGACGTGTTGTTAAACCGCATACATGGCATGACCAACTAGACCCTTGGTAAAATATTTTATTTTTTCATTCGTTTTTTATTATAAAAAAACTCAATTAAAGTTCATCATCTTCATGTTCAAAGCAAGTCCAGAATTGTTGTTACATTTAGGTGCACATAAGCAATTGCAACACTATTTTAGGATTGATAAATCTTAAGAAAAAATTAATAATGTTTGCTCCCTTAATTCTTGATTCTTATCCATTTTATCCATGGTTGTGCAAAAGTAAAAGCCATCACTCTACGTCCTCCAGATTTTGTTCTCTCAATTGAAGAACCTTTTTGTTTTAATAGACTAGTGGCCTAGCGGCCACACACACGCACAAGGGGAGTGGGGAGGGTGGCCTAGCGTGCCATTCTTCTACGGAGATTGTTCATTCCCTTAACTCACACTCGTTTTTTTTCAACTTGAGTTAACTCACGCTGAACATTTTTCAGCGTGAGTTAACTCAGCAAAAACAAAAGGTAGAAGAGCAAATACCCCTCACAACCCTACTGTACCTTTTCAAGCACTATTATATTTTTTTTTTTGTCATGTCGCAATAAAAAATCAGCACGAGTAAACGGTGGGAATGAGTGTTAAATTATGTTATAATGTATCCTACGATGAAACGAAAACTATGATAGCCACACAGTGACACACACTTACCTTATTTTTGCATCCTAACTGTAACTTTTCCAGCACTATTGTATTTTTTTAATTTAAATTTGAAGTGTTAGACAAGTAGCACAACAAGCATGACTTTTTAGCAATTTAGAGTTAGGGCTTTTGTTTGCTTCTTAGTGACGACTGCATTTCAACTACTTCACCATTAAAATCAAATAGTCGTTGTAGGAAACACAATCTCAATTAATCTTGATTGTTATATGTAGGGGTCAGAGTTCGAACCCCGAACACCCCACTTATTCACCTTATAAGGTGAATTCTAGCGGCTATTTGACCAACAAAAAAAAAGTGAAAGAAGGGGATGGGTATTTTCTTTCTCATTATTCAATATTAATATTTTATTTTTAATTTTATGTTGAATTTAAAAAGGGGGAGCAAATATTTTGCCAAAAAAAGGAGCAAAGACAATGATACGAAATGAAAGTAATTTGGATGTTAGACTTAGATAACTTTGAAACCTGAATTCGTGCGTGTAGTTGTAAATGATGTTCCAAGGTAAACTTAGAGAAATGGTTGGATGCTTCTCTTTTGAAGTTGGAGGAGACTTTTGAAATTCAAATTGATGAAGTGATATTTTCGACCTTAAAAGCATAAAGTACATATAATGAATTGAATATGCATCCTTGCAATAAATTTTATCAAGTACATATAATGAGGTCAGGGTTCGGGTGAGTTACAAATTTTTTCAAGTATCAAGTACTTTTTTTGTTAGAGCTGTTTTCTATCTTTCTTTACCAAAGACTCGTAATTGTTATTTATTTTGGTGTTTGTCCACTCTTTCTCACAATTCAAGGTAGCTTCATCGTGTATATAGAGAAGCTACAAATTGCAGCATTACAAAAAAAAATATTTACGAAGTTACGTAGACATTTAAAACAACTCAGTTATTTGATTAGGTAAAAAAAGGATCAAAATTCAAATAAAACAGGTTAAACAAGTAATAAAATTGGAAGAAGAAATTGTCATATCAAAACTTGATATTTTGTTTATATATAAGTATAGATATTTTATCTAAAAAAATTGGTATAGATATTTTAAAAAATGAATTATTTATCGAATAAAAATATTATGAAATTGGTATAGATATTATTTTAAAAAATGAATTATTTTTCGAATAAGATAATTTAAATGAATGATGAAATTAAAAGAAAAAAACTATATCAAAATGAGGCATCCTTTAGGTAAAATTCAAGAAAAAAACTATATCAATTAGGTAAACATATTTATAGAAAAAAGAACATATTTAACTAAAAAAATACTATCGTATTTTCTACTACTAATACCTGATTGTGTCAAAAAAAAAAAGAAGATGTTTTCTACTAATACCCAAGAAAAACAAAAAAGAAAAGAATTATAATTAGCATACAAAAAAGTACACGCACGAACAAAGAAAAACAAAAAAGAAAAGAATTAAACATTGCATAAGTTATAGGCCGGGGTTCAAACTTAGGACATCCATTTCTCCACATTTAATCGTGAGCTCTAGCTAAGAAGAAGTACTGTTTGAAACCTAACCAAGATCGGTTCGCACTTCCTCAATTTACTTTTGAACAACAACCATATCGGTAATCTCTCTGTTCCTTTCCTCAAAACAACCAGATCGGATAACCTCCTTTGTTCTTTTGAATAGGAAAGCCCTTTAATTCCGAATTTTGTACAGGTCTCTCCCAAGTTTCAATCTTTTTTTATCAATATCCAAATTTTTTATCCTTTTCATCTCGTTAGGTTTTCACTATTACAAAATTATAACTTTTATTCTCTCGCTCCATTTCTTGTTAGATTTTTATTGTATTAATTTTCTTTTTGTCTTATTGTTGATTGTTGATTTTTTGTTTGGCAAAATCACAGCTCTGCATATTATACCTATTCTTCTAACTCCAGGCTGCAGCTGCACCAACAACTTGGGTACGTTAATACTTTTTAGATTACTGTCTGCATATTGTATGTTACTATATATTTTTTAGATTACCTTCGTTGCTTCAGCTACCTATGCCGTTGTTGCCGCCTAAATTTTGGTTATGATTTGAGACGTAATTTTCTTGAATCTTCTCTTTCTTCTTCATCATCATAATTCTCTGTTAGTTTAGACATTTCCCCGTTTTTAAAATACTTACTTTTATATTGGCAGGGTTTAATATCGTTCGATGATGTTCCTGCCCATTTGTATTGGTCAAGCTGATGGTATTGGTGATTCCTGGCAGTTGCTGCTTCCAAATTCTGCTTCATTTCTGTGGGAAGATCTTGGTAGAAGACGTTCATTGGAACTCTTGGTAGATGCTGAAGTACGTTATCGATGAAATTTCTGATCATCAACCTCTGCACGTAGCAGATTGCGTGTTACAATTGTAAAGGAAGAGAAAACCAATGTTGTTAAGATCAGTGATCGGGTGCCTGAAATTGAACCTATAAGAGTTCTGAGCAGAAGACATTAATCATCAGCGAGTGACTCTCAAAAGCAACAACTAATTTTAGATACAGACTGAATTTCACATCAATGTTGACCTTGCTGAGCTTGGGGTGTCTATTATTGATCATATACCAGAAGAAATTTTGTGCCTGTCTGTTCAGAATCTTGTATGGCATATTTAATTTGACTGGTTTGGGACTCGGCCGGAATCATTAAGTAAGATTTGCATTTACTCAACAGATGCATCTTTGAATTCGTTTACAACATGGAAGATGGATATTTATATGTTTTCAGTTACATTTTCTTTAGTTTCCTTGTGAAAATACAGTTCAAACCTAATATCTTGTTGACCGGTACAACTCAGCCAATATTTAACTAACGACTCCACTAACAATTATTCAAACATAAAAATTATGTCATCTAAAAATCTATAATAAATTAATAAGACATTCAAAATAAAAATTTTATGAGTTATCAATCGACTCCTCTTAAAAATATGAGGCTAAAATCATGAAAATAAGTGATAAAATTATTTGAATTTTTTTCCCCCACTATACTTAGAAGAAAATTGAAAATTGATTGTGACTTATAGATAAAAGAAGTGAAAAAAATAGTTTCTTTTTAATTCATCAACCCAATGGGCTAATTTGCCTCGTCCCGCATTTTAGCGGATTAGGCGGAGCAGACACCCTACAACTGGCAGGTTCAAAATCTCAACCCACCCCACTAAAACAAACGAATTAAACGGACCAACCCGACGGATCCAACCCATTTTGCCATACCTAAACTCTCCACTGCCATTTTTTTGTTTAAAAAATACAAAATTTAAGCGTGCTGCCTTACCACTATACTGGATGCAATTGCTTGAAATGTTGATGTAAATGTTAATATATACTCTTTCCGTCTTAAAATGCAAGCAAAAAACCTCTTTTGTCTTAAAATGTAAGCTAAAAAGACAAACTTTTATCCGATTTAATATTATTTTAAAAAAAAAAATCATTTTTTCCAAGAAAAACTTTTGTTTATTCTCATGAAATTAAATGCGAATTACATTCAATTTTTTTCTCATCTATTTTCTCTGTAACCAATAGTCGATGAAAATTGTTTTTATATCTTCTCATAAAACTTATTCCAAAGAAAACACAAAACAATACGCCAAATTCTTATGTTTTAATTTTCTTAATAAATGTGATTTGATTTTTTTCCTTACAATTTAAGACGGATGGAGTATAATATATCATTTGGTAAAAATGTGTCTATATACCTATTTAAAATGAAAATTTTGGGACTTTAGGAAGGCCTAGCCTTCCCCTGTCATCACCCAGCTCCGCCATTGCTTAAAACATCGTTTAAGCATCTAAAAAAAAATTAGATTATAAATTATGTAGTTATGACTTCGACATGTGTTTGATTTGTATTTTTAAAGCAATTTTTTTTTTTTTTTAAGGATCCTTAGACAATACACTTAGGTATTTTTATTTTTTTTAGGAAAATACATTTAGAGCATTGTTTGTAAGTAGAAATTATTTTGTAGACACAATCACAAATGATAAATATTTGAGTACACTCACATTAAATAAAAAAATTAAAACAAAAATAATTAGATCACATTAATCTATATCATTTAGTTTTATTCTCTTTTTAATTTTTGCATTTGATATGAGTGTAAATATTATCATTTGCGGTTGTGTTTACAGAAGAGTTTCTCTGTTAGTAAGACCATTTTTAAATGACAAATGTTAACTTGTGCCCTCAAGGGCACATGTTAAGGAACTCATTATAGAAATATACATATCAAAAGTCTTGCATTCAACTTATTAAAAGTTAAAATATTATATTTTTCGATGCAAAGTTGTTCTTTTTGGGTTTCTTAACATATGCCCTAAGAGCATCCACATCCATACCACTCATATGGGTGGTATATATGGGTCCCATGTAATACAATATATTATTTCACACTTCTCAATTATTTAAACCACTAAACTATATTTTCTAAATATACATACCACTCTTCCAAAACTTTAAAATATGTCTCACTTATCTTACAATATACACCATCCGATCACTAATATAAGCAAAAATCCAGTTTCTAGATTCATTCAATAAATGATGTATGTTACCTATAATTAAAACTGCATAAATCATTAATTGAATGAATCTAGAAAGTGAATTTTTGCTTATATTAGTGACCGGAGGGTGTACTTTATACAATATTTTTTTAATTATTTTAATTCAAAAAGTAACATCAAAAGCACTTTTTATTATAAAAGAAAGATAAAATGAGACAAAGCTACCGTATTAATGCAGTGCTACGGGATCAACTATTTACTACCTAAAAAACTCAATTAGTGGTCTTTTTCTTGACAGGCTCCATTCACATTTACATATACTACACCGATAATCATGCTTTAAGGGCACAAGTTAACATGATCATTTTTAAATTAGGAAAATGCTAAAGAATACTCTTAGAGCATTGGTTAAAAGAATTAAAATAGAAAAAATAGATTGAAAAATGGTAAAAAATTGTGAATTCAACTTTTTAATAGTTATCAAATTATTGATTTCAACTTCAATTTACTATTTTTTGTTTTCTTAATAAGTGTAACACTCATAAGGAGTACATGCTGTGAAGCCCTCATACTTCAAAATGGATGACGTACCGTATCCCCTGCGTATCCTGCACCGATACCTGCCCGATACTTTCCGATACGTATCCGGAGAGTATCCAAATATTAAATTTTATTTTTTAAAAAAATAATTATCTGATACTTTCCGATACGTCTCGATACGCACGGATACTTGTGTTCTTTATATTATTTTGATTTCTGTTTTTTTTTTTTTTTTTTTTTGGTAAAAAATCAGAATAAAAACATTATATTACTATAATATATATACATTTCCTTTATCTTTTTTTGGTGCTAGTACGACCCACACCACACCACACTTTGGCCACCGTCCAGAAATTAGGGTTTAAAGCTTCTTGTGCAACCTTGTTCTTCCTCATGTTGTGAGAGAAATTTGGATACTTTCTCTTTTATCCATTCTTTGAAAAGAAACAAAATAGATCCAAAAAGGGTAGAAGATTTGGTTTATGTGCATACTAATCTTCGACTCTTGTCAAGGAAAGAAGATGGATATAAGAAAGGACAATCGAGAATGTGGGAGATTGGTGGAGATGCGCATGAACCGCTTGATGGTGTTGGAATTGAGTTAGCAGAGTTGTTTTGAATGAACCGGATTAGGAAGCTGATTTGTATCTTGTTAATATATTTGCATATTAAAAAAATGGTTATAATTATATTGTACATTTAATTATATAATTTTTTATTAACGTATCTCAGCCGTATTGTATCTTGATTTTTAAATTTTTTTTGTATCGGTGCAGTATCGTATCCGTATCGTATCTCGTATCCGGGCTTCACAGAGTGCATGTTTTGGGGTTGGATTGGAGCGGCATCCAATGTGTTTTTTAAGAAAGGATGCAAAAGAAAAGAGAGAATTAAAAATTTAAAATGGCATTAGCGGAAAGACGGCCGAAAAACTGACCAATGTAATGATGAGAGAGTGGTAATTCCACAAAACTCAATGAATCCTTCGAAACCGATAAACACGAGAGTTTTTAGTCAGCAAAATACATTGATTAACAAGGAAACCCTAGATGGATAATTTTGTCAGAACTCAGGAGCTAGATTGGGAAATAGAAGCCCAAGCCCAACATAGAGACGCCATCGTGTGGATTTGGGTTTTAACAACAATAAAAAATGAAATACTCATTCCGTCCCAAATTGTATGATGTTTTGGACATTTCACACATATTAAGAAATGTAATTAATATAATATGGAAAAGAGATATTATGAGTTGTTTTATAAAATTGTCCTCAATAAATGATATGGGAAAGATAAATAAAGAAATTGAAAGAAGAGAGAGAGTAATAAATAGTTAAGGATATAATAGGAAAAGTAACATTAATTTTTCATTGGTATTGTAAAGCGACATACAATTTGGAACAAATATTTTTTCTAAAGCGACATACAATTTGGAATGGAGGGAGTAGTAGTAAAATTTATCTAGAGTAGGTATTAGGTATAGAAAAATGAATATAAAATCAAACCTTCAAAAGGAAAAAAAAAGATATAACTATTTTGTACTACAAAAACATACCAGTAAATGTGATATTTACTATAAAAAAATTGAGTCATGTTAACCCGTCCCTCCGGACACTAGTTAAGGAAATCAAAGAGAAAATCTTAAATTAAAAAAGACACTTTATTAAACTTTTAAGGAATTGACAACACAATTTTAAATGTAATATATACTATATTTGGTTGTTAACTAGTGCTCCGGGGTACTGATTAACGTTGTCCTAAAAAATATACTTCCCCCGTTCCTTTTTAATTGTCACTTTTAGAGAAAAAATTTGTTCCTATTTAACTGTCACTTTCAAAGTTTAATGCAATATTAAATGTTGTTTTTACCAATATTATCCTTGAATATTTATTACGGAGAGAGAAACATATGAAATGAAATATTAAATTAATAAAATCATTATAATAAAAGTAAAAACAATTGTTTCAAAAGTAATAGTAATATTTATTGATTGTCTTTATTCGTGTAAAATATCTAAAAATAACAATTAAAAAGGAGAGGTAGATGATGAATAAATATCATCTTCACTTATATGGGTCCCTACCCTTCTGCTCCCACGATTTGAAAGCATGTGAGATTTTTGGTCAAAATTTCCAGTATGTTCAGAAACACTCGAGTTTACGAATGGTGTTGGTGTTGGTTGTTTCCACTAGCAATGGAGTACAAGAAATTTGGCCTTGAACTTTGATTTGAATTTGGATTTGGATTATTACTGTATTCCTCCATTTAACTCAAATTTAAGAAACCAAATATCATATATTTATAACTCTCTCACTCAACTCAATTCTCAAAATATAGGGTAAGTGAAAAAACCCTACTTTGTTGTTTTATGGAGTAATGAAAATTATGGAAAGGTCAAGAACTTAATTGAAACCCTAAATGAAAACCATGTTTGAGATGTTTATATAATGAATGAAATTTAGGGAAAACATAATGATTTAGTGTGTGTTGGGGGGAAGGGGTCCAAGAAGTTTCAAAAGCCAAAAGTTTAAGAAGTTGAGAAATGAGTAAAGATGATTGGAGCTTGTAGATTTTGGTCATTGACAGGGTGGAGAAGGTAGAAACCAGCAAAACTTTCACATGATGTGTTGTTGTACGAAGAAGAGAAAGATTAGAGAGAGTGGTGGCTTTAGTCCAAACCAGCAATGTTTTGGAGATGGGGTGGTTGACAAGACTTTGTTTGGTTGATGGAAATAAATATGACGATATATTTAATTACTTTTTTCGTTCTTTTTTAATTGTCACTTTTTAACATTTTACACAAATCAAGACAATCAATAAATATTACTCCCTCCGTTCCTAATTATAAGACCATTTTGCTAAAATCACGGAAATTAAGAAAGCGGATATTTGTATTAAAGTTGTTTGTAATCACTATTGTTTTTACAATTTTATCCTTAAGAGAGAGAGTTGGTTTATGTTTTCCATATGCTACTTATTACTGATTGAAGAAAAAGATGTATAATAAATAGGGACATGTATGTAAAGAAATAATTAATGTAGTTGGAAATAACAAAGGGTCTTATAAAAAGGGACAAAAAAAATTCTCAAAAGGGTCTTATAATTAGGGACGGAGGGAGTACTACTTTTGATACAATTGTTTTTACCTTTACTATAATGACCTTATTAATTTAATATTTCATTTCATATGTTTTTCTCTTGCAATAAATATCTAAGTGTAATCTTGGTAAAACAACATTTAATGTTGCATTAAACTTTGAAAGTGACAGTTAAATAAGAACAAATTTTTTCTCTAAAGGTGACAATTAAAAAGGAACGGAGGGAGTATTTTTAAAGGCAAATGTAGTGCAGTGTAGCTAGGTTTATTTTTTTTTGAAGGAAGGTTGATATTTTTTGTAAGGCTTAAATGCTCTTTTGGTCTTTTAAGTATTTAATTGATATCGTTTTGGTCCCTTAACTAAAAAAAAGATTGATTGAATACTTTAAATTTTTTTTTAGTATCGTTTTGGTCTCTTCTGTTAGATTTCCGTTAAGTTTAATAAAAAACGTTATGTGTGGACACGTGTCACCTTGTCATTGGCTCTGAGAATTTTTTTACAAAAAAAAAATTAATATATAAAAAACGTTAATAATATATTTTTTTAAGGTGACACGTGTCACTTTGTAATTGGCTTTGGGTTTTTTTAAAAAAAATACTTTTTTTTGTAAAAAAAAAAAATCTCAAGGCCAATGACAAGGTGACACGTGTCCAGGAGTTAACTTTTTTTTTTTAAAACCATAACAGAATGGACCAAAACGATATTAAAAGAAAACTTAAAGTACTTAAACAATCTTTTTTTTAGTTAAGGGACCAAAGCGATACCAATTAAATATTTAAGAGACCAAAAGAACATTTAAGCTTTTTTCTAATTTCTTTGCTTTATTTGTTAAAGTTGGTTTTATTTTCTTTGAGGCACTCGTTAACATTTTCCAAAAGAATATGCATTACATATTGTTAATAGGCTTAAATATGTCTTTCGTCCTTGCAAATATAAGCCATTTGAATTTTTGTCCCTGAAGTTACTAATCCTTCCAATCTGCCCCTGCAAATATTAATCATTTGACTTTTGGTCCTAATTACATATGATTAGTAACTTCAGGGACGAAAATTCAAATGACCTATATTTGTAGGGATGAAATATCCATTTAAGCGAACCACCTCGCCCAATCATCACTTGCCACATGTACACCACGTCGCTAATGACAACCCACCTCAGCTAAAAAATCTAATTAGGACCAAAAGTCAAATGATTAATATTTGCAGGGGCAGATTGGAAGGATTAGTAACTTCAGAGACGAAAATTCAAATGACCTATATTTACAGGGATGAAAGACATATTTAAGCCTTGTTAATATTATATTAAAGGGTTATTTTTGTCTTTTGAAGCAAAACAGTGCCTTACCTATTGTTTCCGTCCAATCCAGCTAAGAAAGGATTTCTGTGTGGATCCCATCTGAAACTTTCTTTCCTTTCTTATTTGTAGGGGTTCAAAACAATTGAAAGTAGATCTTTCCACTAACTTTCTTTCCTTCTTCTAATCTTTCCACTAAACCAAACACACCTTAGGCTTTGTTTGGATGCACAAAGAAACTGAAAGGAAAGATTGTATAGGGAAAGAAAAATAGTAGATAGGAAGAGGATTGTTTTAGTTGTTTGGTACAAGAGAAAGTGGAATAGAAAGTTGGAAGAAAGAAAGAGTTAAAGTTAGTAATTAACATAAATGCCCTTAAACAAAAATTGTTAGTATATACTCCCTCCGTCCCTAATTATAAGACCCTTTTGCTAAAATCACGGGAATTAAGAAAGCGGATATTTGTATTAAAGTTGTTTGTAATCACTATTGTTTTTACAATTTTATCCTTAAGAGAGAGAGTTAGTTTATGTTTTTCATATGCTACTTATTGCTGATTGAAGAAAAATATGTATAATAAATAGGGGCATGTATGTAAAGAAATAATTAATGTAGTTGGAAATAACAAAGGGGTCTTTTAAAAAGGGATAAAAAAATTCTCAAAAGGATCTTATAATAGGGACGGAGGGAGTATAATAAATTGTCTATAGTATAATGGAAAAATAAAATATGATGTAAATCCATAGTATGTACTAACAAAAAGATACACGATGAATTATTAAAAACAAGAAAAAGAAGTTAGTGGTGAATTGAAAAAATAAATAAAAAAGACAAAAATTGAATAATAAAATGAATAAAGAATAAATAATAAAAGTTGGGGCATTTTGGGTATTTAAACAAAACACATGCATTCTTGAAGCTTTCCGTGCTCATATGGGTGGAAAGGTTTCTCACATGGCCCCACGTAAATTCTTTCTTTCCTTATCCTTTTTAGAGAGTTCCAAACAATGAAAACTCTTTTTTTCCCTTGTCTTTCTCTCCTCATCACTTTCTTTCCTTTGAAACAAATATACTCAAGGGTCTTAAATAATATCTTTTTATGAAAAATTATGCATTCAACGCATTGAAAATTGAACTATTTAACTTTTTAAAGAATAATTTTTTAATTTGGTATGCTTAAAGAGTGCCCTGAAACACTCATTAACAAGATCCTATTCTTTTTTATGAAATATAAATAAACAATATATATAATGCCTACAAAAAAAATAGTATATAATGTTGTGACAACGATGCACATGTAAATATTCATCTTTCTCTTTCTTTCTTTTATTCATGTGGTATTAATATATATTGAATGTATTACTATATTTATACAAAGGTATTTATGTCAATTAATAAACATAGATCTATCTTTCCTCTTACTTTCTATTCTACTTTCTCTTCTACCAAACAACCATAACAATCATTTCACTTTCTACTCTCTTTCATTTCTTACACAATCTTTCCTTTCTCTTTCTTTCCTACCACTTTCTTTCACCAACCAACCAAAGCCTAATATATGAAAACATCGAAGAAAGATTTGAAACCAAGTAAAGTGAGTAGCTACCAACCAAACCAAATAAGTTTATTTTATATCGGCAAGTCTTAGCAAATAGTTGATTCTTTTCTCAATCAATATCGAGATTAATTTGAACTCAAGAATGCTCAAAGATAACAAAATAAAATGCAAAAATTAAATATTTATCCATATAGTACGATGCATATGGTAGATATTTGGATCCCTTAATTATTTGGTCATATATCTGTCTTGTCTTTTGTATATAAAAACATACGCTTAGAGAGGTCAACCTCTTGATTGTAACTTAGTTAGCTCGACGAATTAGTCTTCATTGACAGTTGCGTGCGAGAAGATTTGTTTTCAAAATTAAACATTTAAATGAATGGATAAGTAATCTTAATATATGATATATGATTATTAACGATATGATTGATTGTATAGGTTAACCTAACTCTTAGCAAAATTCCAATTACAACATGACAAGGTAGCGCCATATAACAAAATCCGTTTTTGTGATCATATTACAAACTTTAGTACCTTGTGTTAACTAAGTATTATGAAAAAGCAATATAATTCCAAACTGGTAAGGAAATTGTGCAACCAAAATTATATATTATAAATCCAGTTCAACAGAGAGTATATGGAGGGACAAAATATTTGATTTAAAAAATTGTTACCCAAATAAGTAGTAGTAATTACTATTGTTCTCATGAGAATAAGAATAGAGTATGCATGAAGCTTTACAGTTTTATTATGTGTTATATAGGTTAGGAACATATTGGTCAAATATATATAATCTTTAGAGTGAAGAACAAGTAGGCTACATTCGTTCATACATTTGTCTTCCTATGCTTCTAGAATCGTTTTGTGTTATTGATTATGTATATCAACACTGTGTTGAAGCAGCAAGCAGACACCAACAACTAATTAATATTATATCCAAATGATGATAGCCATCGAACACAAAATCAATACTACTATAATCAAGTGAATGAGTTTAAGAAGTTAATGAATTTTATCAAATGACGAATTATTGAAAAGAATTTGAATTTGATTTTTGGATGGAATAATTTTTGTCAGATTATATTTACCTTACGAATGAACTCCGTATTACCAAAATCCAGTTCTCAAAAAACCAGAGGGTTAACACAAAAAATATCAATACTTATAGTATGTTTTGTTGTGAATTTGAACTCAAAATCACACCAATAAACTAAGATGTATGAAGTAAAAGGAAAGTAGTAACCAATATCAAAATAAAGAGAGAAGAGAAACAAACAACACATCAAGAAATGTTTACCCAGTTTGGTCAAACAATGAGCTACTCTAAGGGGAGAGTGCTCTACGCTTCACTATCAACGAGTTATTTACAAAGAGACACAAAAATGTTACAAGAAATTAGCTTCAATAAGCTCTCGAAGAACACACCTAATTTTCACCCATTTCCCAATCTCTTCACATGAACAAGAGACTCAATAATTTCACTCATTCAATGTGTGTACAAATGTTTCCCAACCCAAGAATCTCACCCAATGACACTCAACTCTTAGCCTATAAGTTTCCCTAAAAGTTCCCTCCTTTGGTTACATGAGATTACCCAAAAAAAATGATGAATGAAGCATTTATATAGTCTCAGATCCAGACAAATCGTACCACAATTTTGTTGTCAAGTGCTACGATTTTTCGAGAACTTCACCTCAAATTTTGAGTCAATTTTCAACATGTTTTAATAAATTACTACCTCCGGTCCTATTTATAAGAGAAATTTAGGTCAACAAAAGTGAATGCATTTGGACTGAATTTTTAACTAGATACATCAACTTTAGTTGACCCAAAATTCTCTTATAAATAGGACCGGAGGGAGTATTTTTTAGCAGTTTCATCTCAAACTGCCATGGAATTACGTTATTTTTTTAATAAACAAAAGAGAAATTATATTAAAGCAAGAGTATAAAGGATGCTCCAACCTAAATTACATCTCAAAATGCGTACATCAATTTATTTTGAAGTTTGAGCTAGCAGCAAGATAGACATCCAAAGGACAACTAACCCTATCAGAATACACTAAATTAGATTTCCTACCAACAAACCATTCCCAAGACACCATTTTAATTTGAGAGATTATCGAATTGCAATCCACAACCCCTTCTTAAAAAATAACATTGTTTCGAGCGGCTAAAAACATAAAATAATAGCTACTAAAATAAGGAAATGATTAATCTTCAAGCGCTTATTCAAGACCAAATTTCTCACATAAAGAGATGTTGAACGCCGTCATTACAATTTACACCTTGATTTAAACCCATCAAATTATTTATTGTGGACCATATATTATAAGAGAAAAGACAAGAGAAGAAGAAATGATTACTAAGCTCAAAGTTAATTGAGCAAAAAACACAAGACATATAATGGTAGACATCACCCCTCTTCTAGCCAAAGCCTCTTTAGATGCTAGTCTCCCTTGAAGTAATCTCCAAACCATAATTTTGTTTTCCATACCTTTTCCAAAGCCTTTTATGAAAACCAGATCACTAGATTGAACATATAAAAGCAAAACCAAATGTTTAAAACAAGAACTAACCGAGAACCCCTCAACATTTTTCTAACAACCAAATCCACCCCATCACTACCTCCTACTAAGTTCTGTCCAACACCACCACGGGTAGCTTCCAATTCATTGAAAACTTCTTCCCATACAAACAACGACCTCTTCCGCCGCCACATGACCCATTGACCACTAACCCAACTACCGATATCCGCATGACCCATCCTCTTTACAACACTAACAAAGAACAATCTAGAAAATGCATCCTTCAAATGCAATCAACCAACCTACCGATTAAGCCAAAATATAACACTTTGTCCATCTTTCAATCTTCTTGTAACCACATTATTAGAATATGTAAATATCTTTATTACAGATTCTAATACCCATCATGAAACCACTCATAAGTAGTGTCACACCCCACATCAATTTTCATCAAGTCTCTCCACCACAAAAACTCTTATTTCCAACCCAACAAAATCCACCACAAAAGTATTTATATAAATCACCATATCTAAAGGATAACAATTCATAAAAAATAAAATGGTAGATTTTATTTTGAAACTTGGACCATCCATCAATTTAGTCGAGATGCACATGAGTGGATCACTAGTCTAGTAACAACGTGTTACTCCTTGAACAACATGAGCCAAACTTATTATGAATAATGTTAGGAACATATATCCAATAAAATTTTTCATTTATCGGTTGAAATTTATGTGGCTCCCACCAAATTATGCTGGTCTAATATAAATTTCGTGTGATCCATATCAATTTTAACCAATAAAAGACTGTGTTAGAATGTGAGTCATGCGTTCAAGAGTGTGATGTTAGTGTTCTTTCAAATTATTGATTTAATATTGGAAGTATATATGCATATAAAATTTGTTATCGTACTAATTTGGTTGGTGGGATGAGCTCTTTATGAAATTACAATTACTTGCGTTTGATTCCTAGGATTAGGACCTTCTGTTTTATTTTTACAAAATCCTCCCAGGGCCTGATTGTGTGTTGATGATAGGCAAGGTTTCAGATAAATTGAATTCTTACTGGGGGAAGCCTATCCGAGACGAGAGAAATTGGAGTAATTTTCGTCAATGGTTGTTTAATAGGAAGTTCAAAATTGCCCATCTTCTCGAAAAAAGCCTGTAAAAAGTTAGGATGCAATTATATTTTACATATAAAAATAGTCGATTAAGAGTTATGATCCGATCGAAACCAAAATTGAGGTGCTATTGTGCAATTGTCATTTTCTGCTGCCTTTTTATTTCTCCATAGTTTCGTTGCCTTTTTGTTTCCTATAGTTTCGTTTATGACTTAAATTTCTAGAGCAGGCCAATAGTTCAAGTTTGAACCAAAGAAAATATTAAAAAATATATATATATTTCATGCTTAAATATTTTCAAAAGATTCATCTCAAAAGGTTTCATTAAAACGTCGAATCACCCAAAGAAAAAGAAGAAATGAGAGTTGAATGAGCTAGCTTTCTACTAATTTTTTTGCATCAAGTCATGCATTACTCATGAAAACTCTCTTAGATGGCTCTAGAAGATTCCATTAAATGGTTAAGTGATAATTTCAAAATATTTATACAAAAGCTTAAATATGTTTTTGGTCCTTATAAATATACTAACTTTTCGTTTTAGTCCCTCTAAAATTTTCCTTCAACTTTTAGTCCCTATAAAATTTTCAATCATTATTTTTGATCCCTAATTTTCCATTAAACTCATATGAATTCTACATGTGAGTTTACTTTAAAGTAGGGATCAAAAGTGAAGATGAAAAAAATTTTAGGAACTAAAAGTTGAAGAAATTTTTTAAAAAGATTAAAACAAAAAGTTGACACATTTATAAGGACTAAAAATATATTTAAACCTTATACAAATAAGATCTATATACAAAATTTGTGCATTCAAGAAAGAGAGTAATACTTGAAATGAAATAATCTCCCAATTAACCAAACATGAATTACATCCAAAATGACTATACTATTAATTATATTGATAGAAAGAGAGTAATTAATATACTTTTAATTTAGAGACCATAACTACATGGCTTAGAAGGCACATGGTAGAATGTGGAATCTTAGGTCTACACAAGTGTACTTTCTAAACAATCAATCATCACGTAATTGATGTTATGTAGTGATTCATGATCCGTGAATCACGACAAAAATCATTGAACAACCTCAATAAAATTTACTCTATTTCACCTTAAACCCTACTTTAAAAGAGCGTATATATCAGAAGTAAGGAACACATTCTATTGTGAAACTCCCGTCCTATTCAAATGATCATATACTATAAGTTGAACATCATAATATTTGCAGGTACTTCACCTCTTTTGTGGAGGTTCGCCGCCGCCCTCCACGGTATACCTTCTACTCCACCGTTGTCTTAGATTTAATACGGATCGAGTTTAAGAAAAACTAAGTTTCATGAATGGAACTTGTAACATCTCATTAATTGTTTCCACAAGAAACATATCCCATGTCATGTCACCCGGCATGTAAACAATTAATTAGACATTTCCTCAAAAAATCTAAATTACTATTTTTGAATTATGTTTCAGAAAATGTAAACACGACCCAGACAAGATTAGATTTTTCGAAGTGCAAGAAAAGTAAGCAATTAATTATGATTCATATGCGTACGGATCATTTTTTTTAAGCTCCAAAGTTCAGTATATGCTTTGATAAATCAAATGCCAAAAAACCGTGAGTATCTTTCTGATACTAACTAACCTATCATTGAATAAATCAACAATTTACTAAAAAAAAGTTGAATAAATCAACAATCAAAGGGCTTAATGCCTCATGTTGAAATTGGCTTCAAATTTGTGGTCTGGAAGAACAGAGAAATCGTGTCACGATTTTGGAATCGTGATACGATTGGAGGTGCCGTGAGCCAAGTTTGCAGGACGCCAAATCGTGGCACGATCTTGGGAAATCGTGACACGATTCAGAAACTTGCTAGTTAAGTATCACTGATAAGGACTGGTCAACCTGGGAACCGTTGCAGATCGTGACACGATCTAGGGAAATCGTGACACGATTTCTTCTGGGGAGGACTAGTATATATTGTGTTCTTGTGCTTTTTTGAAGACAACCTTAAGAGAGCTTAAGAGAGAAATCTTGGAGATCAAAGAGGGGATCCTATGGGGTGTGTGCCTTTGATGAGAGAGTTTCTTAGGTTGGGAAAAACATTGTAATCACCTTGGGATTTTGGGTTCATAGTGTGAGAGTGGGAAAATACCAAAGGGTAGTTCTAGGGTTTGTTCATGTGTAAAGCTTGATAAGCTAGAGTCTTGTAACCTTTTGTAACACTTCACATATTGGATTGGAGAGTTGCTCTCTCCCCCAGATTAGGCCATATTGGCTGAACTGGGTCAACAATCTTGCTCGGTGTTTTGTTCTTTCCTTTTACCGTTTATCTTGTTTATGCTTGTTAGCTCTTTGTGTGGTTTTGCTATACACTAGCTTAGGGCTGTTTGTTGTTGTTTGCTTGGAAGCCATTTGTTCTCATTGATTATCACTATCACTTGCTCCACACATCATTGGTTTATTTCATTGGTGTGAAGGTTCGATTGTAGAACCGGATTCACAACACCTCATTTCATCTTTTTTAGTTAAATGAATTAATATTTTTTTTTTTGAAAAAAATAATTTTTATTATTTAAAATATTATTCCCCTAAAAAAATATTTAAAATATTATAATAACTAAATATTATTTATCAAAATTGTAGACAATTTTTTCCTTAATTTTTTATTACACATAATTGTGCATAATATTAAATATTTTTTGCAATAAAATGTAAAAAAATTGTATAATACTTTCTATTACAATATACTATAAATAAATAATGAAATGATGTTTATTTTTTTATAATTTTTTCTTCTTCTTTCTAACATACAAAATCAACAAATAACTCTTTATTTTATAAAATGTTTGCACAATTAATTTAGAGAATAAATATATTGAAACCCTTTAATTTTTGAATGTATCATAAAAACATCCGACGATTAAACCAACCTTTTAAACATATAAAGATACCTTTTACACTTAAATTAAACCGTTTGGTTTACGAGATTTTATATTTTGGGTTGAACCCAAACCAATCTAGTCAAATAGTGCAGCAACAAGTTTGTGATTATAAACCCACACATTCGTTTAATTGAAAGAAAAATATGAATTTGTTTTTTCAAATGTAGTTTAATTTTTTTTTTATCGGATACATGATATTGATACGAAATTTTCACAACTGGATAACAATGACTAATCTTATTCGAAAAATCCGTGGGACACATAAGATGGATTCTCTTCTTCCAACCGGATTTTTCGATACGCATGCAAGAGCTAGGAATCGAACACATGACCACAAACTTAAGTGCCCCAAATCCTTTACCATTTGAGCCAATCCATTCTTTTATTTGTAGTATTTAAAAGTATTTTAATTTAGTTTAAGTTTAATAAAATTTAAATTATAGATTTTTTTGGTGGAATGACAAAGGAAAAGGAAGGAAATAAAACTAGGACACTAAGAACATGACTCAGTCTCGGACATCAAGCCTCAAAACAGTTTCCAAATCTTGTGGGAAAGCCTACCAAAAGGTCACACCTAGCCATAAAGAGCGTTTGAGTTCGATCAAGAAATTTGTGTAATAGTTGCCTTTTTTAAGTACATGTTGGAAATAAATGTTAGGAATATTCTCTTTTGAACCAAAAATCTTCACCAACAAAGGATATGCATGCAAATGCGTGTGATCTGAATGTTAAAGAAGATGGAAGATTTCCAACGAATCTCTTTCACAAATAACCTGTTAAATATAGTTGTTGATAACCAACATCAATCCATGATAATGACCAGATGACTAGGCAAAAAGAGCATTTGGATTGTACAGTTTGGACAATATGAAAACCTTTCACTTTCAGTATTGGCCAATTTGGATGCTATTTTTACGGTTTAGTCATTTCCTCATGTTAATGATACTCTTTTAGGTATGGAGGATCTCTCGTCTCATCCTGATGATTTGAGATGACATTTTAACATGGGTTCGAGGTTACAAAGTCGATGCATTACCAACACCCCTTATTTATGGCTTTAGCCATTACACTTCTGTTTTTAAGTCTAACGTTTCTTCCCATAATTTCATTTTTCTCAATTAAACATGCGAGTAAATAATATTGAAAATGCAGTACACATTTCCTTTCTTCTCAACACAAAAACTTAGTATCATTCTCCAAGTAAGCTATAGTATTTAACAGTAAAAAAAATCAGCATTCCAAATTATTTACATTCCTCCTAACAATGTTGTGATGGTATGGTAATCCATTTGAGAGATAGTGATACATCAAAGACTAAATTAATGATTTATTTATAAAATATTTGTAGGTATATGAATATATAGAAGCATAAATCCGTACTATATAGAAATTATACATCAAATGTAAATAAAAAAAGAGTTTAATTAGAATACTTTGTCAATGTACAACTATTTTACATACATCCAATTATGTATTGTAATGTCAATTAATGATGATGACAATCCACGTGTTTTCATAATCATTATTGATGTGGCAACACTCATTGGATGTATATGTAAAAAAATTGTACCTCACAAAATATTCAAATTAAATTCATAAACAAAAAGGTGTTAACAAATTGTGTGGTAATGTAATCAAAACAAATATCTTTTTGTGGTGAATTTCGAATACCTTTAGTTGAAGCTTAAAACTTAACATTGACGTTTTATATTGATATTTATTTAAGGAGTTGACATCTTCAAACCAATAAATTTTTACCTATGAGTCTAGAAATGAAGCCCTAACCATGAGCTTTTACCGGCCGGTTATATGTCATTAATTGTTCACAGCATGTTGAATTTTTTTTATTTTTTGTGACTAAAGCATGTTGGTTTATATGGGCAAGAACTATGGTTAAAAATGAAAAACTTGACAAAATCTTTACTATCTCAAGAATAAAATAAACAACTCAATTCGCTAGGTGTCTTTCTTGGAAATTACAGCTGTACGACTCAACTTGAAGGTAAAGACCCACATTTGGTGAAAACTTCACAAACACACTTGACCTTGTTTTCTTCCATGACTTTGTACTTAAATATAAATTCTTCAACATATAATGCATGGTGATTACTAACTAGAAAGATCTATCTCCTCTATACTTCAACTCAATTGCAGTTACCCTCAAGTTTAGTGTTTCTTGCAAATAAGGTAGCTCCTATAAATCAACAAAACTTGAATCAAAGAAAAAGTTTGTCTCTCCATGCAAGTAAGCAAAGTCATCATCAATCAAACAAACTTTTGCACATAGCTTTTATTGTTTGAAAAATTTATAAAACCCTATATTTAATTTTCTTAACCCTTTATATATTCTTTTAAATTTTGACAATTTTAAAGCTCGTTCATAAAACAACAACTATTTGTACATCATGACACTTTTTGTGTGTTATTCCAGAAGGACAAAGAAGTTGTTAGTAAAGAAAGGAAGGATATGGAAATGGAAGGAAATCGTGAGAAAGAGGAAACCCTACCTCCTGGATTTCGATTTCATCCTACCGATGAAGAACTCATCACTTACTATCTTGTAAACAAGATTTCAGATTCTGTAAATTTTACATGCAAAGCAATAGGTGATGTAGATCTCAACAAATGCGAGCCATGGGAGCTTCCAGGTAAAATTTTATATATGCATGGATCTTTTTGTTTAATTGAAGATTCACTTGACTCTATTTGATTTTGCCCTTTTTTTCATTTATCAAGAACAAGAATAGATCTATATTGAAACTAAATATTTGTTTTGTATTTCATCTACTTAATTTACTTTTCCTTTCATCCATGTTTTATAAAAACAAAAAACTAGGGTTTCTTCAAGATTCTACTATTAAGCTACAACAAATTCAGCAGCTAACTTATAAACACTCCAATTTCTTCATGCTAGAAAAAATAAAATTAGTGACGGAAAAAATGATTGTATCATAACTAATCTTTATGTTTTTCTGAAATATATGACTTTCATCTTTCTTGTGATATGGTTAAGGTTTACTATAGTATACACAAAATTTTATTTTATTTCATAAATCCTCATTTTTTCAAAAAAAAAAAAAATCCTCATTGTCGCAAAGAAAATTAATATATATCTGGCAAAATAAATATGATAATTATTTAATGGATTATGTTAACAAGTGTCCTTACTAGTTAAATATTCAAAAAAGGGAACAATTGCTAAATTCTATGTAGAAAAAAATACTTTTTGGTATTTCATTGAGTCAAATACACAATTTTTAAGGTTAAGTTTCTACTTTTAGTTTCTAAACAAATGTCCCAAGGACACATGTTAGCATTTCCCTTATTTAATTAATTTTTTTATGACCTAATAATATATAGTATGGTTTTCTCTATTAATTAAATTAAATTTGTTCAACTTTTTTCTTCTAATTATTTAATTATGTAAAATTTATAGGGAAGGCCAAGATGGGTACAAAAGAATGGTACTTCTTCAGTCTAAGAGATCGTAAATATCCAACAGGTGTGAGAACTAATAGAGCAACAAACACTGGATATTGGAAAACCACAGGGAAAGACAAGGAGATTTTCAACAGTGTTACATCAGAATTAGTTGGTATGAAGAAGACTTTGGTTTTTTACAAAGGTCGGGCTCCTAGAGGAGAGAAAACCAACTGGGTTATGCATGAATACCGTATCCATTCCAAATCCAGTATTAGAACCAACAAGGTATATTATATAATTTATATCTACATAATCATAAGAAGTTAATTCTTAAGCACAAAATGAAGTAATGAAAAAAATTAAGATAATAGGACGTAAACCCTATTTTACATCTTTAAACTTTATATAAACCATGTTGTATTGAAATAAATAACATGCTTCATCTTATAATAGTTTGAATAAGAATAAAAGAACCCTATATTCAAAATTTCTTTAACTTTTAATTCCCATAATATTTTTTGTCACCAATTTGAATCCCTACTATAAAATCGAAGTAAATTAAGACACTAATGAAATGCTACCAAACTTTGCGGATATACTATATGTTGTAGTAGAAGTCTTGCAAAAAAAAAAAAAACAAGATTAGAATTTTAGGTCTATGTTTGCCTTATTTTAGTTTCTTAAACTTTTGGCATTTAAAAAAAAATCATATTTAATTCATTTCTTTTTTTAAAAAACTCTAAATTTGTGTCGGTAAGATGTTTATAATGTTCTTTAACATAGCTAAAAAAATTATTAAAAAATTCAAAGTAAACACATGAGTTGACTTAGCTATAGCAAATAAAAGTTGAAGATTTTTTTTAGGTAAAAACGAAAATGAAAATTTAAACTTTTATGATTACAACCTATCCGAAAAGCATACAATTTTCAGAATTTATATTCATAACTATAGATAGGGTGTGTTTGTTTTAACTTTAAAAAAAATTGATTTTGTGTTAAGAGAATTTAGAGATTAATTTTTAGAGATTTTAAAAAAAATCTGAAGTTATTTTTGTTTGTTTACTACCTATTAAAATCATTTTTTTTTTTAAGAAATTGAGTTTTAACATGTATATGTGTTACCTCCTTGTTTAAAAAAAAAAAAAAAAAAGATTTTGAGAAAAGCTAATTCTAATAGCTTTTCATTTTAGGGTCAAAATAGATTTTTTTTGATAAAATGATTTTTCAAAAAATCCTAAACAAACACTTAATAATGATTAATGTCGAATATACATATATACAGCAGGATGAATGGGTGGTAAGCAGAGTATTCCGCAAGAGTGCAGGTGCAAAGAAGTACCCTTCTTCTTCTTCAAATCTTACAAGAGCAGTCATGAACCCTTACAATATTAATCTAGAAGTTGGTCCTCCTAGCTTTAACAATAATATGACACCACCAACAATGATGCAGCATTTAGGGCTAGATTCTGCTACTCATTTCCAGCTCTATGGAAGGAACTACATCAACACTGGAGAAGTTCTAAGAGCTGGTGTACCAATGCATCAATATGGATCCCATTTATCATCATCACCCTTAGGAGGAGAAGGATTCACCATTTCAGGGCTTAATTTGAATCTTGGAGGTTCCACATCATCACAAACTATTTTGAGGCCAATGCCATCAACTACTCATACTATGGCTGCTGATTTCAACTCCAACATGATGACAGGTGCAAATAGTAATACCCTTGTTGCTGCAGAGAATAATAATAACTTAGGGTTTGGTGGTGGAGATCAAGTGAATAATGCAAACCCTAATCATGGCAATAGGTACAATATGCAGGGTACTATGGACCATTGTGTGGATCTTGATCATTACTGGCCACCTTCTTACTGATCACTCCTTCATTTAGTTTATTTGCTATAATAAATTAATATATGGTATAAGGAGACTATATATATAAATGTTGGATAAGTTATGTTTTTTTCAAGTATTTTTTATTATGTCTCGTGATAAGGGTAAAGTAAATACCCTGCAAAACAAAGTCTTAATGCTTTATGCACCTTGTAACCTTTTTTTTTTTTTTAATGTTCTTAATGTTTAGCTAGTACTCTCTTTTCTTGAGATTGAGATTATTTTTGTATTTTTAGTTTGTTTCTTCCTTGTTGTTTTTGAGTGGCTTAATACATGCTTTGGTCGCTTAACTTATTTTCAGATTTTATTTTGGTCCCCAAACTATAAAGTGTCTCAATTTGGTCCCTTATGTTTTTTGTCGTTACCTCTTTTGATCCCATCCTTTAAAATGTAACGGATAGGACCAAAAGAGGTAACGGCAAAAGACATAAGTGACCAAATTAAGACACTTTATAGTTAGGGGACTAAAATGAAATCCAAAAATAAGTTAAGAGAGCAAAGCATGTATTAAGCCTTTCTGAGTTATATTAATTTTTTTGCATAATCAAAACTATGGGACTGTATAATAATAATAATATATAATGCAAATGAAGGAAATTTTCCCTCCTGCGTGCATATAACTTATTGAGTCACGATTGCTTAGAAAAGTTGAATTAATTGATATATATATATATATATATATATATATATATATATATATATATATATATATATATATATATATATGGGTTGCTAATTTACTCCCACCTAAAAAGATGAAGGAGTACTTCTTAATAAATTGTGTCCCATATATGAGTTACACACCATACGGTTTGAAGTTGTATCATATTATGGTTCACACACCATTACACACTATGCAAAAGGCTAGTAATGTAGGAATTATTGTATGTTTCCTAACCTCATCAATCAAACATGAGTTCACATGCCCTTGGGCACAAATATAATTTATGTAACATTTGGTACTTCGCATTTAAATCGATGGAACACACACTATGAATTGTCATGGTACATAATGCTTCTGAGTTTTGCATAACATATTCCGAAAATTGAATCTCATTTTTCTGCCTTTAAATCTCTAAACAAGCAAGTTTAGATGAATGACAATATGGAATGATCTATGTTGGTTCAAAAGGAAGCGTAAGTGAGGGATTTGAGGGTGGGTGATGGAGGTGGAATTTTTTTTTTGGCAAATAAATTTAATTTGTTTGGGAGGAAACTCTTTTGAATAATTTAGTGGAGTTGGTGGGGGATGGTGGTGGTCGGAAGAGGAGGCTTCGAGAAGACAGAGGAGAGTTTTCGGTGACGTATACGAATTAGTTGTTAGAGGAAGGGTCCTTTTGCAAGAGGATAGGTTGCATAGCTTGAAGGAAAGGGTGATTATGTACGTCGATTTGGAAGAGTCCGGCTCCATCTAAAATTATTTTATTCTCGTGAAAATTACTTCTTAATAGGATCTCAACTAGATCGAACATAGCGCATCGATAGAAAATTGTTTTATTGAACTCAATAGAAACTTGAACAAACATGAGACAAGATCGTTGAAATAGATTAAGCGCACATGAAGTGTGAAGGATTTCATAATGTTTGAGGTGAAGATTTAAAAGTTTGTTACCGTCAACGACATTGAGCGTCAACTCCGAAAAGAATATGATATTACTGTTGTGTCGAGTGTAAAAATAATTAAGTTTCAAGATATTTATGCAATTAAGTGATTAAATGTTTATCATGCATACCCATTATATAATGAGCGTTGTTATTTATCTAGAAAATTTTTATCAAGAAAATGTTTCAGCCAATTAAATTTGTTATTGGCCGAAAATCATGGGAGCAATTGGATGTAATATAATTTAGGAAAAATGTTGAACAATTCTACTATCGAGAAAGTGTCTGGATTCTTTTTCTCACTTTATCTATCATTTCCCCATTATCACATCTCATGCCTTCTTATAGCAAGATTTAATGTCGGTTAAACAATCTAGATTTGTTCAGACTCTCGTATATGATGTGTGACAATGTCAGTTAAATGCATCTTCAATCGGAATTGGATGATGCGATAAGATTTCGCAGATAAGTGAATCGTGAATCGTGAAGCTGACTAATTCGATCAATTGCATTGGATGGCACATCCTGAATAAACCAATCGTTCTTGGCCTTAGCATCAATTTCTTTTGTTTTGATTAATTAAAGATTTGAAAGAAAAAAGAAGAAAAAAAACAAAAGTGAGCCGGTGTAAGAAATATAAGACATTAGGAGAGGGTTTTAGGAGTTAATTTTTTATTCACAATACAAAACTTCTCTCATATGGAAGAACTAAAAAATTGTATTGGGGATTGGAGGGTTTATATGAATTTTTCAAATCTAATCTATATAGTTATAATATTCTTAAAATTAAAAAATATATTAAGCATAAGTATTAGTTTATCATTTTATTAAAAGTTACTCTTTAAAAAGTTAGAAAGGTTTCTCTATTTTTCTATATATTTCCCAATCCTCAAACCACTCCCTTCCTCTCCCCTCCAAACTCACAAACAATACCTTACAAAATATCTATATCTATATCACTTTTCACTTTTGAAATTGATATTTTTATTTTTAAATTTTAATTTCTTAGTTTTAATAAAAATAATCACATTAAAGTTTAGGCTTAATTATATATATTTTTTTCTTTCTATTTTCACTAACTCACGAATTGGTTCCCTCGTTTTTAAATCATCCATTTTTTTTTTACTTCTTTCTCATGTTCTTGGACTCAAAAATGATGATGTAACAAAAAATCACGGAATTAATAGAAAACCTATAAAAATTCAAATTAAATATGATATGTCCCTACATTTTAGTTAAAAATTATGAAGAAAAAAAAAAAGTAAAACTTGATGATTTCAAAATGAGACGATTAATTTCACGAGTCATTGAATATAGAAGGATAAAAAATACATTTAAGCTTAAATTATATAATATTTTGATAAATTGTAAATTCAAGTATTTATAACTAGAAATTTGAAAGAATAATATCATATTAGATCTTGACTGTATCGGTGTTCACAGGACGTACAAGTTCGTCACCATTCATAGTCGCAAGAGTCATTGTATCACCAAAAAAAAAAAACTCTTGACAACATACATGCCTTCGTAATTAGGCGTCCACTTGCCCCTGGTGTCCGATTGAAAAGATAACATCTTTTTTAGCACAAGGTCTCCTTCTTGAAATTCACGGGGACAAACTTTCTTGTCAAAAGCTTGTTTTATCCTTTTTGATATAACTGTCCATGACAACTCTCATTGACGGGAGTTCGATCTCCATGGGAGCACGACTTCCATGTCGTATACTAAGGAAAAAGGGTTTGCCCCTGTTGAAGTGTGCACTGAAGTACGATACCCATGTAAGGCAAATGGTAGCATTTCATGCCAGTCTTTTATAAGTAACTACCATCTTCTGGACAATCTTCTTGTTATTTTTATTTGCAGCTTCGACAGCACCATTCATCTGGGGTCTGTAAGGAGAGGAATTATGATGCTCAATCTTGAAATCGTCACACAACTCCTTCAACATTTTGTTATTCAAATTTGTCCCATTATCTGTAATGATCCTGCTGGAAATACCATAGAGATGACTTGATTCTTGATAAACTTGACCACCGCTTGCTTGGTTACCTTGGCGTAAGATGCCGCTTTAACCCACTTGGTGAAATAATCAATAGCTACTAGGATGAAGCGATGTCTATTTGTAGATTTTGGTTCGATCTTACCAACCATATCGATGCCCCACATAGAGAACGGCCATAACCAAGAGGCTGAATGGTTTTTCTTTCATGCTCCGGTAAACGAGAAAGCTCATCGGGAATGTCTTCATGCTTCTCTTCTTCGGCTTCGAACGCAGGGAACTCAAATTTGGGAGGGATTACATGGTTAAAGTTTTCAACGGGTTTATCAATGTTTAATCTGCATATATGATTAATGTTTGATTTTAGCAAGTGAATGATTGTATGCAGACACTTGGAAATGATTATTATTTTTAGGTTCTTTGTGTTACCATTTTTCCAGAAAAAACAAAAAAGCAAAATAAAAAACAAAGTCGGGATCAAAAAGACTTTTTTTATTGATGATGGAAATACATGAAGCAAAAAAACCATACACAAGTTTACTTTCGTCTCGGGCGGGACGAAAGGATATTTTTAAGAAAAACATAAAACAACAAACAAACACATTATTTGAACAAATGAGTAGTGGAAGGAACATCAACAGCGACCCAATTGTGGCAAACCACTCCATGTGTCACAACACTAGGTACCACCTCTTCGGGAAGCTCGAGGTTCACTTGTTCGACCAGATCCATTTTCTTTTTTGTTTGCACGAGTGTTGTAGGTGCAAGTTGGCTTTAAGCGAGGACGTTGGCCCACTTTCTTTGACTGGGGCATATTGACCTTTTGTATGAAAGAGCAACGTGTGAGACTCGAACCGTTGAAACTATGAATGCACAATGATGCTTATGAGAAAAATGGACAATTTTATTTTATTTTCGAAGCACTTTGAAAGAAATTGTAAACATTCCAAAGAACCTTGTTTTATCTAATAATTTTAAGAGATTACAAACAGTTCTTTTAAAAAAAAAAATGAAAACAAAGCCAAGGGACAGACTCAAAAGTCCCTAATCAAAATCTAAAGTCTAATTAAAATTTTTGAAGATGTATTTCTTGGTGCTCCTTTTTACAAGGTCCATATATGTGATGTTTACAAGACAACTTATCTAAGTCCTTCGACATTAATGAGATTTTTTTTTTATGAATGCATGCATGCATGATTATGCAACAAAGATATTACAAACATGGTTTAAGGTTTAGGTCTATAATGATGAAGTCAAGGGTAAGAATGGTAAGGACTATGGTTTCATTTGTACCTACATTACAGGTTCTACCAAGTTCCCAAAGTCATTGATTCCTTTTTGATATCATTGGCTTAAAGGACTGACTCTCGGTCCAACAATATTCGCAAGAGAATCTCGTTTGAGTGTAGCTTCGTGTATCAACTAATTTCAAGACTACTTTTGATTAGCCACCGCACTACATCCTAAAAAGGCCAAGATGGGTAAGGTAACTCCAAAGGTCCTCTTGCGTTTATTTATTTTTGGCTAACATTGTTTATCATTTCCTTGAAAAAATATTGGTGAAAAGAAAATATTTTTATATTTATTGATTTGGAAAGACGAAGTCTTTTGCCTACGTACCCGTGAGGGATCAAAACCACATAGTTCGGGGTAAAACACCGAGTGATTTGTTTGATGTTTTTTAATTATTTTTGAAAAGGTTTGAAAAATAAAAGTCTAATGGCAAAGAGAAAATTTGTTTGGTGTTTTTTAGTTTTAAGAAATTGTTTAAATATGCTTAAATGGATTAAAGTTTTTATTAAAGAAAATAAAAATGGAAAAATCTCTTGATAAGAATCAAGGTTTTTTTAAGAAAAAAGAGTTACTTTTTGAAATTTGTATTTTTGGACTATTTGAATGTTTTTTTTTTGTTTTTTTTTTATCTTTAAATCCTAAAACTTAAAATAAGATAAATTAAATGTGTGAGAGTTCCGTAGTGACACTAGGTCAAAACGAATCCCTTTCCCTTGGAAAATAACGAAAACTAAACCTAATATTTTTGTTTTTTTTATATATAAAATCTAAATAAATAATAAAGTAAAGACATACATATTTTTATTTTATTTTTATGTTACAACTTTCTAAAATACAATTTAAATGCAATTTAATAAATAACAAAATTAAAATGCTACGTAAAGAATAATAAAGAAAATAAAAATAAATTGTAAAACAAAAAAAAAAAGAAAAGAAAATAAATAAGAAATGGACCCAAAAACGAACCAAAATGAGGTATTTTAAAATACCTCTTTGTCAAAATTTTTGTTTAAAAGACAAAAATGTTCCGGGCCAAAAGACAATATGAGTTGAAACTGAAGGTACATAAAGGAGTAGAAAAAGAAGAAAAACTCGTCAACACAAGTCGAAGGAGGGAGAAGAGAGGAAAAACACAGGAAGCATCAACTGTGAATTTCGTTGTCCATAATGCAATGTGTGAGTTCTCTATTTATAGAGAAAATTCACAACTAATAAGTGAGAAACTTTAGGAACACGTAATTCACATATTAGATCTAGTACCAAAATATCTCAATTGAGTACCAAAATATATTTTAGATCAAAGACTAAAATATATTAGATTGTCTACCAAAATATTTCAGATTGTGTTCCAAAATATTCTAGATTGCGTTCTAAAATATTTTAGCAAAACTTGGAGACTAAGAAAGCACTTTCTAATAATGATTAAATTAATTATTTAATTTATCATTTTCAAATAATAAAATATATATCAATATATATTTTTCCAGTGCTTACTTCGCTCACATAATTATGTATCCTCATTAATTAGAGGTACATTCCCACTAATCTTAGGTCAAAAATTGGGGGTATAACGGGAGCCAATGAATATTATTTGGTTATCAATTGTTTGGGTAATCTGGAAAGAACATAATAATAGAGTGTTTCAAAGGAAAGATGAAATGTGTCAAGTGTTATATCAAAAGGTGAAGCTTCGGTCTTTCTAGTGGTTGAAGTCGAAATATGTTACTTTCCATTTTGATTACCAATTGTGGAGGCGGACTCGTTTAGTTTGCTTAAATTCAATTTTTTAGCTTGTCCATTCTTTTTGCTTTTGTTTCGCCTTTGAGGCTTTCTACAGTGTATCTAAACCTTGATCATGTGTAGGCTCTTTGGCACTTCTTGTGCTGAAGCGTCTAATTGTGGTTTATATATAATTTTGGCTTTTTTTTTAAAAAAAAACTAACTTTAACACTCGACACAATAGTTATATTTTCTCGAAGTTGAGATTTAATGTCATCGATGGTAGCAAAATTTTGTGTCGACCAACTCTAACATCATCAAATCCTTCATACTTCACACACACTCAATCTCTTTCTTTTTTGAGGATCTTCTATCGTGTGTTCGTTCAAGTTTCTATTATACGTTTCAGTAAAAAAAGGAACAGCTAAATTTACCAATAATTAAAAATAGACCCCCAAAGAGGAAATAAAAAATTGATGATAATTTGGTCTTCCTTTTGGTCATTGATATTAATTAAAATAAACAATTTTGTCATTAAAATCTTGTCATTGATGCTATTCCATTTCTATGTTGAACCCCCTCATATGTTTAGCATAGCACAAGCATTACAAAACACTGCTGTTGAGCCAAGCAAATACATGACTTATTTTGCACCACTTTTCAATGTAGGGCCGGGCTCGGGTATTATATTTCAAGCCCGTTTTTCAACCGGGCTTTTCGGCTCGGCCCGATAAAGCCCAAAGCCCGTTAGGGCCGGCCCGTTTAGGACCGGGCCGCCCGTTTTGATAGATCTATCCATATGGACTCTGCACTCATGGATGCACACCTCTTTCTCCTCCATTTTTATCCTTCTCTTCTCTCCCATCTCCCAATAATTCAGTTTTCTCTTTTCATCTTTCTCCGACTCTCTCCCATCTCCTCTGCAACTTCTTCTTTTCATTCTTTCTATATCTACAAATCAAATTCGCCCTCCCACCATGTCCGTCAACAAGCCACCACCTCCTCCGCCCTCATCACCACCACACACGGGAAGATTCTTCTCTAATGCTATGACATCGATTGGGCATAAAACAACAACTCTCGCATGATCCTCATCGACGATCTCCTCCGTTCCATCGTCTCCAAACTTCTCTCTCTTCCCATGCCAACCATCGTTGTCGTCACCGGTAACGCCTCATCCTTAGGTTACATCCTCGGATTATCTCACGACTACATGTTATAGCGATCAGATCGTGGATTTCTCAACATGAGCGAACTTGACAGCGATCATGTAATAGATGATGTCGTTGTCTTGGATCGGGTCTCCCACTCACTCTCACTTCGCAACCTCTTCCTCCTTGGTTCTTCTGCAGGTAACTTCTAACATCATTCATTGGTTTCTTCATCTCAAATCTATATTTCCGTATTTGTGATTTAGGTTATCAAATTGAAAAAAGAATTGTCTTTTTTTCTGTCTTTTTTTATATTATTTTCTTCAATTTTTCCCTTAATTTGTTCAATTTTGGTATGTATTCAGATGGCAAGAGAGGAATATAGTCTGGGACTCTCATATGTGGACCTTCTAATTACAAAGGAAAAAAATCCAGATGTTTGAAATTTTTGATATTTCACAATTTTTTTTTGTTGATATACTTTTTCTAATCAAAATTCTTTGATGCTTTTCCTTTTCTATTTTTCATTATGTATGAATCTTATTCAATACTAATTATTATAGTTTTGATTATTCATCATTTTTCCTCCTTGGCGTATTGTGTTTATGAGTTTTCAAGTTTTTTCTATGTTGCATTCTATATTAGCTAACCGTATTGTTGTTTTAATACCTCTTTCATCTGTTTTAGTGATTCCCTTTGAGTTATAATGTTTTGAAGGAATGAAAATAATATATGATTGTTTAGGGTTTAGAAATGCATTTGTAAAATCTCATTGGTCATTTTGCTGCTATTGATTTTTATTGTCCATTAAGCATTGGTTTTAAAAGGATGTTATGTGTTCACCCTTAATATTAAGATTTGACCATTTGATTTCAGAATTTTGTTCCCAACTTTTAATTTCACAATGGTATACATTCTTGCATTTTTGTTTTTAGATTTCTATGACAGATTAAGGTAACTGTTCATATAAATAATTGTTGGGGTTTGGTTTGGTTTGTTTTTCTGTCATCGAGCAATTTTAGCGTTGCTTATCTCAGTTTTTTTATAACACAATTTTAAGTTTAGTGTTCTTGAAACTTTGCACATGTTAAAGAAAAGGTCAAATTTCGTTCATATATAATGCCGACACTACACATAGTCATTCAAGTTTGCACAAGCCTTGGAATTGATTCTTTTTGAATTTATGATTTTTGGATTTTTCAAATTGGAGATTTCAATTTGGGAAAATTATAATTAAATATATAGCAATATTGGGAAAATTATAACGCTTTGAAATTGGCGGTCTATTTAGCAGGAAAGGAACGGATGTTTATTTCATAATATTGTTCTTTCAACTGAGTAGGTTGTAGAGAAGGTTAGCGTGAGTAGGTTATTGAGAATATTGGTGGTCTATCTACCCGTATGTATTATGATTGGAAATTTCAACTGCATGACGAGACAATTTTCTGCATAATTCGGAGTTGTTTTTCTTTTTTATAAAATTTTTTCTGTGTTTTCTCAGATGTTTGGTAGTACAATACTACAACGGCAACAGAGCCACGTTTATACTATTACGTTGGAATAGAATACAAGTTTTTAACTTCTTTCATAGCCACCTCTTCGCAAGACCGTCGTCCTCACAACGTCTTCAATATGAAGTTTTGACAAGACTTCGCATAATAGAGAATTGTGTAAATTGCTGATTCGGTCAATAGAATTCTATTGCCTCATCGTTCTTGGTGTGTCTATATTTCTTACCGTTTGATTAATTAAACACTTATGTTTTGTTTGGAAAACTAGATTAGAGAAAAGGGGTGGGTTTTGAATGTGGGAATTCGGAAGAGAGGGAAGGTGTGAGTTTTGAAAGGAAAAAAGAAGAGTGGGAGGAATAAAAGACATTAGAAGGAGAAGGTTAATTTCTTTATCAAAATTACTTTTCTCACCTCAAGTTTTACTTTAAAAACATAGAAAATACAATTTTACCCCTCAAGTTGAAGTTAACTATAATTTAATAAGCGAAATGTAGCTAACTCTCGTTTAATAAGTGAACCGCACTTAAGTGCAGCCGAGTCAATTGCAGTTGGCAAAACGATAGTTAACTACAACTCGCTTACCGAATGGTAGTTAACTGCAGCTAGGGGTAAAATAGTATTTTACATGTGTTTTTAAGAAAAACTTGATGGAGGAAATAAAAAATTGTATTTTGGGGAGGATTTTGGGGGGTTGGGAAGGTTTACATAAATTTTTGAAATCAAATTAATGTAATTATAATATCCTTAAAATTAAAAATATATTAATCATAAATATTAGTTTATCATTCTATACAATATTGTTGTTTCAATTTTTTTGAAAGACTTCTCTATTTTTCTATATATTTCCCATCCCTTTTCCCTCCCCTCTAAACTTTCAAACAAATACTTAGAAAATATCTATATCTATACCACTTTTCACTTTTGAAACTGATATTTTTCTTTTTTAATTTTTAATTTCTTATTTTCAATAAATAATCACATTAAAATTTAGACTGAATTACATTTTTTTTTTGTTTTTCTATTTTTACTAACTCGTGAATTGGTTCCCTCATTTTAAAATCATCCATTTTTTTAATCTCTTTTTCATGTTTTTGGACTAAAAGATGATAATGTAATATATTTTAAATGACATGTTATATCCCTTGTAGGATGTGGAATGATTAACAACCGTCAAATTAACAGAAAACCTATAAAAATTCAAATTAAATATTATATATCCCTTACTTGTAAGTTAAAAAATATGGAGAGAGAAAAAAAAAATGAAACTGAGTGATTATAAAATGAGATGGTTAATTTCATGAGTGAGTGAATATAGAGGATCGAAAATATAATTACACTTAAATTTTGTAATATTTTGATAAATTGTAAATTCAAAGTATTTATCACTAGAAATCTGAAGAATATTATCATTTATATTAAATGTATAGTTAATCGTCATAGTCTTCATAGACAAAATAAAAGAGCTCTTTCAAAAAGAAAAGAAAAAAAGAGAAATGAAAACAAATAGATAGGACCAGAAAATGCAGAATGAAAAGAATTATTTTTTAGTAGTGGACATTATATAATTTATGTGCCAACGAATACTAAATAAATTTCATCAGCCTTAGGAAATGAGATTGATTCATGCGTTCATCATTTTTTCGTTTATGAGTGTTTTTTTTTTTTTTTTTCATTTAGTTCATAATTTTTTCATTTAGTTAATCTTTATTTTTTTTTCATTTATAAGTGTATTTTTTTCATTTAATTCATCTTTTTTTTTTTTTTTTTTCATTTGGACATGAGATTGATTCACACATTCATCATTTTTTTTCATTTAGTTCATCTTTTTATCATTTATAAGTGTTTTTAATTTTCATTTGGACATGGGATCGATTCACGTGTTTATCATTTTTTTCATTTAGTTCATCTTTTTTTCATTTATAAGTATTTTTTTTCACTTAGTTCATCTTTTTTTTTAGTTGGACATAAGATCGATTAACGCGTTCATCATTTTTTCATTTTCTAGGAATTGAATTGAAATGATTTTTTATCGTAATTTGGTATATCTAATTTTATTGAGAGGAGAAATAAATAGTACAATAAGAAGCTAATTCCCGTTGGATTGAAACGAAAAAGAATTAATATTATACTATTTTAATATTCCCGTTGGAGTACATTTTAAAAACAATTTTTTTTTTTTTTTTTTTTTTTTTGGTGGTCGGGACTTTGCATATATCATGCATTGTCCCTACCAACTGAACTAACAGTTAAATGAATGTATACATTTTAGAAAAGAAATTGTATGGATTTTTTAATATTATACATTTTAGAAAAAAGAATGTATACATTTTAAAAAAGAAATGAAACGAAAAAGATCCATATAATTTCAATATTTAACTATTTTAATATACTTTGTCATCTTTTACGTTCTGTTTCCGCCGTCTATTTTTATATTAATGAAAAAAATTCAAAACTTTGTCAAAAGATACTTGTGAGTTAACTGTTTTAATACTCTATTTTGTTATATTGCTTTGTTTCCACCATATATCAAAAGAACCATTCCTTCAAAAAAAATAATCAAAAGAACCATGACATGAGCCTGAATATGTCATCTAGATCAATTTTAATTGGATTTGATTTCCATGTAAAACATCTCACATATATGTACAATTGTTTTTAAAAATGCAAGAACCTATGTATTTTGGAATAAAATGATTAATGAATTAATTCTAACGAGTTTTTTATTTTTTTATAAGAAATCAAAATGGAATATATTATACCAGTAGACTATCCTTCCGGCACAAGGTGTGCAAAACAGGATAGACAATAATTACAAGAGTTTCAACATGTAAAATAATGGTTAACAAACACCCAAACATAAAAATGGGTTATGACACCAATCATGAAATCTATAATGAAAAGCAACAAAATGAGCTTTAAACCACCAAAAGAAAAGAAGTTTGATGTTTTCCAAAAATTGATAAGGTGTGCTTTCTTGTGCACAAAAAATTCTAGCATTCGTTTCCTTCTAAATCACCCACAAGCTTGCAAACCAGATTAAATACATAAAAGAACACCTTGATTTTGCAAGACCTGAGGAAGTACCAAACTAAAGAAAATGATCCACAATTGTTGAAGGATCTTCTGAATGAACACTCAACCAATGCCGAACAAGTTGCCAAACCTGACAAAAAACGCTGCAGTGCAAGAAGAGATGGACATCTGATTCAATTAACCCACAATCTGTAACACACATCTGAGCATCACGCTGAATAATTCCCCTACGAAATAAATTCACCTTCGTAGGCAATCTATTACGAAAGAGACGCCAAGCAAAAACCGAGACTTTATGAGGAACATCTTTTCTCCAAAGAAGAGGTGCAGGAACCGTAGGGACACTAGACGTGAAAACCGTCCCACATGTAAGCGTGTTGTATGCGCAGTGAACTGTCCAAGACCAGACATCATCAACATTAACCTGCAATACAACAGACAATAATAACATCCTACACTCCATTAATATCTCCTCTCCCCATGCTCTAAAATATATTTAACCCTGTTATTTTATGCAGTTATGATACCTACTGTGTGTACTAAACTCAATTTAATTCTTTTGAAATTTTGGTTGCAGAGTGGAAGGTACTGAACTTGGCTAAGAGCAAAGTTAGATTGGTGGATGGAGAGAATAAAATAATAAGTGAGTGAAGAAATAAAATAATTATTGGTAGTTATACCAACATTTCTTGTACTGGCCTAGATATTTCTTTGGAACAAATAAGCAACAAATGCAATGGTTATCTTGTTTGAAACATATGCTTTTTGAATTTCAAATTAAGTTAAATTTTGGTATATTTATGCGGTCAACTAATATAGTAGATGAGTTATAAGCTTGCATATATCAATTTTTAGATTATTGTTTATCTCATGTTTGGATAAATAGATAGTCAACATTTATAGTAGAGCGCTTATCAATTACGGTGGTGTCTCTCTCCTCTGCAACTCTCAACATTTTGTTATTGTTCTCTTATCCATCGTTCTCTTTGGTATCTCTTTCTCTCTCGTCCACAACCTTACCATTAGAATAACATTCATTATGTTTTGATCATTTTGGTTCGAACGAAGATTTCGATATTTGCCTGGAGCCTGGAGGTTATTACTTGATCCAATTTCAACCAAAGATCATTCGATCCGTAGAATAATATAGAATTTAGAATTATCTTTATGTGTGGTTAGTTGTAATTTGTATGAATAAGTTAATCATTTGTGTTTTGAGTGTCCGGTGTCTAGAAAATCATGGATAAAAGTTTTGTCTTTGTTAGAATTTTGTAGTGTAATGACATGTATATGGTCAATTTGAAGGCAGCGTAATTACGTGGCGTTCAATCAACATGACCGTTTAATATGTATACCTTTGGACATGGTTAAGCTTTTGGTATGATCTTGGATCAAGTCCCAAGTTTTTTTTGTAAGTGACTCTACTTATAATTTGATTTCTCAGTTTTGACTTTTGGTTTAGTGGTGTCGTTGTTTTGACTCACTTTAATTTAGATCATAATACTCCATGTGCTTTGATCTTTTTGCTTTAATATATTGTTTCTTCGTTTTCTAAAAACAAAATAGGCTTAAGAGCACTATTCACCCTCTAAGTTTGCAAAAGTAGTGATTTTGATCCCCTTTTAAAAAAATGCTAAAGTGACCCTCCATTTTTACCCATTTTGCAAAACCTCAATTTTGACCCAGACAACCATACGTAGCATGCCACCTGAATTTTTTTTTATTTTTTAATCACTTAATTCCCATGCGTATAATTAAAGAATTAAAAATAAAATAAAAAGGAGGGTTAAAGGCACATGCGAGCTATTCTTCCTTCAGATTCTAGAGTCCCCTCCCCCCATTTTTCCTCCAATTCCTTTCATCTTCCCTTATCTTTCTCTAATCCATCGTACAACAACCCTAACACTCAGTTCATCTAAGATCTATCCGAATCAAGTCCATCACCATTTTCGAACTCAAAAACTCAGTTTTCCAAAAATATATAAACCGGTTCGAAGGTAGAGAAGGTGAAGTGGCCGACCGATTCATCCATGCTGAATAAGTGTGGTGAAACTTCGAACGACGACAAAAACATGGTCGCATAGAATATTCCTGACAGTGATGTCTCAAAGTAAATTCTCTTTTGTTTTGCTTTGTTTGTCTTGTTTGTTTATTGAAGTCAACATAGTTATGAGTAGAAAAGTGGTTGGTGGAAGTATTTAATACGGTACAAATACATGATAAGATGAATATTGAGACATTTTTGAAATTTCTGGAAAAAAAGGGAAGGTATGAAAATGGAAACAATGAAGGAGAATATGAAGGTTTGGGTCGGAAATTTTCAATTTTTGAAAAATAAAAGAAGAAGATGAAGATTTGGTTTGAAAGAGGAAGATGAAGATGAAGATTTGGTTTAAAAGGAGAAGAGGATAGTGAAGGCTAGTAAAAGAAGCTCATTTGACCATTGTAAGCTCCCGTGTGGCAGGCTTTTTTTTAGTGATTTTTTTTGTTTTTTTATTAGCTAATTATACGCGTGGAATAAAAAATTAAATAAATACACATGTGGCATGCCGCGTATGGTTGACTGAGTCAAAATTGAGATTTTGCAAAATGAGCAAATATGGAGGATAACTTTTGCCATTTTTTTAAATAGAACTAAAATCGTTACTTTTGCAAATTTAAGAGGTGAATAGTGCGTTTAAGTCTAAATAATATTATAGAAAAGGCTATAGTTTCAAAGTTAAAATATGCAATACGAAAATAGTTTGTATCAGCCTTTATTACGACGACCGAGAGTTACGCAATGTTTATATTAAGATGTTACGAAATTGGTACAAAATAGTTGAGATGGCCGAGTTGGTCTAAGGCGTCAGATTAAGGTTCTGGTCCGAAAGGGCGTGGGTTCAAATCCCACTCTCAACAATTTTTAAATTTTTTTCTCGTTATTTAAGTTAAGGTTATAATATTATCTTCTTCGTCTCTTTCGATTGATTGCTTAGTTTATATTTTCACAATATAGTCTGCCTATCCATTTCCAAAGAAAGTTACACATGCAACAACATTTACACACACAACACATATGAGGGTGTGCACAATCTACATTGCTAAAGAAGGCATGAGTTGTGAGACTGGGTATGCAGCATAAACATTTTAATCACTTAATTGCATAAATATCTTGAATCTAACTAACTTTTACATTTGACACAATAGTTATATCTTCTCGAAGTTGAGATTTGATGTTGTGGACGGTAACAAATTTTTTTGTCTTTAATTCTAACATCATCAAATCCTTCATATTTCACACACGCTCAATCTCTTTCTTTTTTTAGGTTCTTCTATCGTGTCTGTTCAAGTTTCTACTATACGTTTCAGTAAAAAAAAAGAAACAGTTAAGTTTAACAATAATTATTATAAAAAAAAGTTTAACAATAAGTAAAAATAGAACCCCAAAAAGAAAATTAAAAATTGATGATAATTTGGTCTTCCTTTTGGTCGTTGATATTGATTAAAATAGAAAAATTTATCATTAAAATAACTAAATAATTTATTAGTCATTCTAAATTAATCACAATTTAGAACGATTTTGTTTATAACAACTAAAGCTATATAGAATTTGGAGCGAGGTCCAGGTTCTGGTGATTTGGATCCGAAGCTAGCTTGGGAGAGGTTCCAGAAGAGAAGTGAGTTGTGAGAGAGATTTTTGGATCCTTTTTTGTTGAAGAGTTTTATGTGAAGTTCGAACTAGGAAGAGTTATTTTGAAGATGAATTTTATGGTGTGATCTAAAATGGAACGTGACCATGTTAAGGAAATTGTGCATGCGTTTGTTTGGTATATGTAGGTTGTGAGATTTGGATGAGACGGTGGAGGGTGGTGGTGGTGGTTGGTGGTTTTTGACGGACGGAAGGTGGATGATATGAAGGTCATTTTGTTATTCTAAGTGGTATATTTTTTTATTTAGAAGAAAACATTTGTTTACTGGTTGTTCAACTCTTGATTAATTTGGATAAGTGGATTTTTTTTGGATGTGAATTGTTAAAGGAAGAGAATGAAAGAGACGGCTAAGCCACGCAAATGAATTTGCAAGTTTGATCAGGAGAATGATTAATGAATGGATTTTTTTAGCTAAATCAAATGAACAAGACAAAATAAATCTCAAAGGATAGGATTATGAGACGACTAACGACAGATTAAGGAATTTGGCGGGCATGGATGAAAGCAAACTCATGTTTTGTTTTACTTGTGTATGTAGATAAGATAAAATTCAATTAATTTGTAATTGACCATTAGGTGATTAACTACTTTTTACATGTATCCAACTAATCACACAAAGGTGTCACTCTTTTTTAATTTATTTTTAGTTCGTAATAAAGATAATTGGGGTCAATTTTTTTCCTTTAAAACAACTTATAATTTAAAACAACTTATAATAAACATAATTGTGTCACATAGTGGTAGTAGACTGAAATATGTTGGAATATTTTATTATTTAATAATATTCCAATATCATTATGTGGGCAAATATCGTAATAATAATTATATTAGCTATTTATCAATTGTGAGCCTTAATTGATTAGTGATCAAATTAAGTAATAAGACTAATTAGATTTCTATTTTGGATAATTAATTATTTAATTAGTTGATATGGACTCAACATGAGTGGATGTCCGGATGACCCATTAACGGAATAATGGGAAACCCTAATGGCCATCCAATATAAAAGAGGCTATGGTCCCCAATACACCGTACACGGCAATACTCTCTCTTCTCTCCATCTGAAGAGAACTTGAGGCATAAAGGTACCGGTTGAGGAAGAACCAAATCAGCGGCCGCTAACTCTATTGTGTGTTTCAGATCATCTCGATGAGAGGGCTGTTACAAAAGCTTTATCCAGGTATTCTTAATACCCTAATTCTTAATATTCTTGGTAAATCAAACATGTCGTAGATCCGATCATAATCATGTTCAATGTTTTGTTTGCTTCCGCTATTGATTAATAATTGTTGAACATGTATTATGAAATCTGTTTATATTAAGACCTAAATTTCCAACAAAATAACCATGCATAATAAATAGCTGCATCTTTATTTAGTTGATTTAATAGCTTCAAGAATTAAGAAGTTGTATTAATTTATGGAATTTTTGGCGGTCAATTTGGTGCAACTCGTTATTCTGTCATTTTTGCTGTTGTCGGGACAACAGCAGATTTCACCATTCTGAAATTAAAAGATGGTTGGAGAATATATCAAGATAATATTAAGAATTTAAAGAAGAATGAAAATTGATTAAGATTGCCAGAATGGTTCCCAATTAAAGTACTTGACGAGGAAGAACTTGCTGCGAAACGAGCACAGGAATAGCAGTTCCTTGCGCAGAGGGCAAGGATTCGAAGCCTAAGGGATAAAGAAGATTCTTGAGAAGATTGGGGTGAGGCAGCTTCCCATATTCTTAAACATTTTGTATACCCAATTTCTTATATTTTTAGTTTGTAATAAATGTCTTCAGCAGAGATTATGGAGAGTTAAAGATTTAATTCACTTGGATGACCTTGTCCTTCCTTATGTAGACATTGTCCAGTGATTACACAAGAAAAATTAAAATGATTGTTATGTTTCCTTTTCTTTGTTATATTTTACAGTAGCTAGAAACTATACAATCTAAGTGTTTTTATTTTCATTTTCATCTACCTTCATGTAGCATTCTTTTTCAAATCCTGTATCCCTTTATTGAATAATTAATTACTAGTAGATTTTTATCATCTTTTATTCGAAAGTAGTAAAACATCGTCCTATTAGAGAGATAAAGTCACCAATTTTCTGTTGATTTATATAGAGGAGAACGTGGTTGATGACCCGAATGATGCAGGATTTTCATTAGAGTTTCACTAATTGTAGCATTTTGTGGGAATGTTAGTTTCTTCAGTGGAAATGCTATTTCGATTCATACAATTCATTGATGTGAGAAACCCAAGTTGCAGTGTAAGTTGTGTTCAAAAAACTACTTCCCTCCACATAAGTTGTAAAAAGAATACACATACCTAGGATCAATGAGAAGACCCTACAAAATCTAGGTGACATAAGACCTTACAAAGTTGTTTACTGAAAAAATTGGGATGACACAAAATAGAATCGGAACATTTGTGTTATCCTCAATCGATGGAATCATTCGAATATTTAGAATATCAGTGTCTGAGTAAAATGAACTTTTGGATAATTGATACTTGAAACTTGATTCATAAGAGCAACATAGTTCACCCTAGAATAGCATTCTCTGTTTGTATCTTCCCTAGAGTTGAACTCTTGAATAGTTTGTCAAAGAATAATTCTGTCAAGACAAGTATTACGAAGAGTGAAAATGATGTATTATTACATATGGAATCAGTAGTTACACAATTATTCATAGCTAGCTGAGCCTGTACATTAGCTTACAATAGGTAGGCAACATCATATAAGAAGTAAAGATAAGTTATACTATGTTACTTGGAGTCTAAGCTATCTTCTATACTAGTATCATGTAATAACAAGTACTCAGGATTTACATTTCGAATGGAGTACATTGCCAAGAAGAGCATTCTAGGCTTGTTCAACAAGGTGAACGCAGGCAAATTATAAGGTACATCACTCACAGTCTAATGCTGAGATTCTGCAATATTGAAAACTTCACATGGAGGACTACGTGGTACCAAAAATAATATTTAGACTTCCCACACCAAGGGTTCAGTGGTGATCAGCATACATAATTTCATAGTAATGTTAATTTGGTCTTCACATGTGTAGTCGCCAGTAGGATGCACAAAGGGGACCCGAGCAGGGCACAAAGTCATTGTTAGGCTTGTATAAGCAACATGACAAACATTATATAAGCAAATTCAAATCAGTAAAAACATAATTGCTTCATGACCATGTGAAGGCCCACAAATCTATGAAAATTATAATTGAATAAGATTTAGTAACATTATCTAAATTTCAAGACACTATGAACAATGAATATATGCAAATTTCAAGTTTCGCTATAAGTGGTCTAATTTGCGGATCTCCTTTTGACAATATATGTTAATAGCTAATGCACTTCTCCTTGAGATTTCATTGTTTTGTCTATGAACTCTTATGGGAAATTCTCCATTCCTCAAACCTCTAAAGTCTCATACTCTCATCTACATTCTAATTAAATTATAAGCTTATTGAATCCACACACAAATTGATATTCAAACGGAAACTGGTCATAGTCATCAAAGTTGTTTTTTCTTCAACACCTGCTGCAGATCCTCCTCATAGTCACTCAAACTAAAGTTTATATCAGAAAATTCAAATCAGTAATAACATAAGTCATTCTTCTTAAAAACATGTGGGATAAAATTAAATATTTTAAGAAATATTCTTCGAGTCAGATAGGTAGATATAACATTCTAAATTGGCAAAGCTCTAAATTCCTTGAAGTGAACACAAGTTGGCTAAATAAGCATCTCAAGCAGAATTTTCTTTTTTTTCTTCTTCTTCATTTTGGCGTTTAAGAAATATATCAAAGAATCATAAACCTTGAAGCTCTTTTAATGATATTATGGATTTTTATCTTTTAAGCTTTCAACACAGGAACAAATAATGCATCAGACCAATGCACATGAACATACGTAAGAAAGTTATGGAGCCTACAAGTCACCTTTGTTCCAAAGCTATGATGATAGTAACTAGTGTTACAAATAAAGCATGCAAATATTATATTAGGCTCTAAGGTATGCCTCCCTTGCATATATAATGCAATGTCCTACCAACTGAGCTATGCTCACAGGGACAACATATGTCACTTTCTACATTTGTGAAACTATATAGTGCTGACATGACAGGACATATAATGCGCCATATCTGTCGAAACCGGAGGAACTAGTGCATTATCATGTGCAATGGAAATTTTTAAACACTCGCATGATGAGCATTGAGCCTCTAAGCCATCTTTGCTAGTGGCGGAAATACATTTCCAAACAAGTTTTTTGGCTCAGCAGGGGGTTCAACTTAATGTCAACATGGGTGGAGTCTATATACAAACTACTCCTTCGGTTATTGGTCGATCTCAAGCTTTCGGCTAACCACATAATTTCTGGAGCTAGTTGTTCTAACTCTTCCCTGATTTTCATTTGTTCCTCCTGTAAGAAAATCGTCCTCCCATCTCATCAACTTCCTTCTGCCTCTGAAGGAAGAATTTCTTCTTCACATCAAGATCAACATTAGTCTTCTTATTGGCCAACTTGCTCGCCTGCAACGTCTGTATCTGATCAAGACCACGAGACTCGATCATGTTGGTCCTTAAAACCCAAGTAACCCCATGAAAGATCACCTATTTGGAGGGCAAGTTGCTTAAAAAGTTCTTGTTGTGAAGAAGTCGCCAAATTATAAGATCCTAGGATACAGTGTGGTCCTGAAGGCCCTAAATTCTTCCACATTTATTGGAATCTCTCCTTGGAGTGTTACTTCAATCTGCTTGAGATCTTCTTCAACATTCAAGAAAGTTGGTGGAGGAGAGTCATCGTCACCAAAATACCGGCTCAAATAAAAAAAAGTTACCAATCAACATTAAGGACAGGAAGTTACTTTACCTTGTCAACCGATTCTGGTAAAGACTCAGTTTCAGAGATAACAATCCTCCTCCTGGAAGATTTTCGAGAGGTCTTCGTTTTCTACAACAACAAAGAAAGAGATGAGGAAATGGAAAGGATAAAAGATACAGTAAGTGGATTACTAGATATACACCTTCGAACTAGTTTTTAGTCTTCAGGCTGCTTAGTGGCAAGTAATTTAGATTTTTTAGAATTGAAACTCACTCATTATGTTCATTTTTTACTATCTTGATTACTAACACTACCTAATCCAGAAATTAGTGGAAAATATTCAAGTGAACTAGTACTCTTCACCTAAGTGTATGCTTTTTGGAAAATATCTGTGAATGTTATTATTAATTTGCCGAATACAAGCGAATTTTTCTATAAATAATATTTGTGAATGCTTGTCATGATTCTCAGGAGTGTGAAAAAACCCTTAAGATAATCAACAATGCTAAGAGAATAATAAACGTGCAAAAGGCTGCAGAAGATGTGGATTGGTTCTCGAATGTAGCAAAGGCATATGATCTTTGCCCGTTGTTAAAGACAAACTATGGTCAGGTAGACCACGACCTCTTGACTGCATTCTCAGAGGGGTGCCACACAGTGATGAACAGTTTTCATCTTCCTATACGTGAAATGACCATCACTCGGAATGATGTGACATGCTTGCTACATATACTTGTTGATGGTAAATTGCTATTTCATGAAAACTTGACGACTCGTGAAGAGTTCCGGCTAAGAGCGAAAGCTGAATGTGAACTTGGGTGAATATACTCCATAAGCAATGGGATGAATTATCTTTCAAGTCCGGCTAATAGGGTGTTAGTTGGTCTTTTTGAATTTAGTAGTGTTTGACGTGATGAAAGAGTTGGACTTGCATTAATGTTACTTTACCAATAATGATAAATTTATAAACAATGATAACAAGCTTGAAGAAGAAATTAAAACCTCATTACCACATGTTAAAAGTAATTTCAAAGAGCATTCCCGAGAACGAACAAAAGAAGGAAAAGGAAACAACAGTGTTTTGAGGTCAAAACTGAAAAAGACTATGAGTATGAGTATGATCAATAGTCCTTTTTCTACTTTCACATCATTGCATATGGGTGATTAATTTTTGCATATGGTCCTGAAGTTTCACCAACTTATTCTGTTATAAAGGGGGTCTATATGCAAGAGTTTCCTTACACATGTTTCCCCCAACATTGTCAAAGTTAATGTCAATGCCTTTGGGAAAGCCTATTAACAATTGTTGTGTATGAAAAATGTGGTGTTAATTTTACTTGTGTAGATTCTCTAGTACCTAGCTCCAAATTTGAACAATTCAAGTCAAAAAACTATTACTTGATGATAAATTTATTTGTTTCATTTTGCCGCTTTTGATCTCTACAACTACATAGAGAACTTTACCAACAAAGAAAATTATCTAGACAATGTTCAAAACCAAAATAGACTGTTTGTTGCAAATTAATTAATACCTTAATTGCTTATGTCATTGAGGGATTAAAAATGGATGGATTGGAGTAAAACATTAATCAAAATGCAGGAACGCCAAATAATTAATCACATAAAAGCAATGTAACTGGAACAAGAACAAAAAATATGGACTTAACATCTCTCTTGTATTTCACAAGGTGGCAATGAGCCTAGTGCAGTTCTGGGTTTTCGCACTATAGCCCAGCAGGGTTAGCAGCAAGTGAGGCAGATATTTAGGTATTTGGTTTCTGGTCTTCTTATTCCATGGGGATTTGATAATTAAGTCAGGCCAAACGGTACCTTAGTAGAAGAATTAAACACATTCTCTCTTAGATTTTTGAAGTGGACAATTGGAAACAATGTAAATGAAAAAACTGTTTTTATAATTGTGTGTTTTTAGTGCAGGTTGTGGATCCTATACTTTCTTCTTATGAGGTTGAGACTACCCTTTATGATGATGTCATTCAACTGGCTCAAACCACAATGCTTAGTCAAGTCGGTAAGATTATTCTCCACAACTACTTTCTGGAAAGGGACACGCTCGATGAAAAGATTTTGGTAAGTTTAGTTTAATGAACTCATTGTTTGTTATTAAGAAACTAATAAGAGAGTGAAAATGATTCATTAACTTGTAAAGGAGGTTACATCAAGTATATATACAATGTTTATTGTACTGCAAGTTATTGTTATCTTCATGCTTAATATCCTTGTTATCTTTACTGTGTAATATTTGTACGATGCTAGTGATTATACCTTTCATGGTAGCATTTAGTTACTTCAGTTTTAAGGTTCCGGACTAGCCTAAAGCCAAATCTAGCTCTGCTCGGATCCGACCTGAGTCCATTAAGCAGGCGACACTTTAGTTCTTTTTACTCAAAATTATGAAACAACCAGATATATTAATTTCAACTATATATTTAACAAGTCTGCTGAACTATGCAGCAGTAGTTATATTAGAGCAATGACTAGCTACAACAATTGAACCAGAAAATATAAATTACCGCCAAAACTAGTCCTTGGAACTACCCTCATAGGACAAAGCCCTTTCAAAGAGAGATGACCTGTTAGCGTCTGCAAAACAAATTCCAATATTTTTTCTCCTCGAACATCCAGCAGCACTTGTACGTGATTTGCTAACTAATTCTTCTTGTTTTCCTGCTACACCCTTATTTCTACTCTCAAAAACTATTGGGCCATTCACTACCACACACCCACTTTCAAATTCAACTGTTTTGAAAGAAACTGGTACAAGTGTAGTGAATCATGAGTAAACGATAGGATATTATTGATATAATCTCTGGAGAAGGAATTCTCAATCAAAAATACAAATACATGTAAAATATTTATGCAGAAACTGATAAACAAAAGACAAAACAGTATAGGAACAAAAGAACAAGGACACGGTTAAGTTGATTCCTCGAGAAATTCCAAGTCTTGCGTCTCTCCCTTCCAAGAATTCGATAGCTTGGTTTCTCTCTACCAATCTTATCCAAATAACAGAATCACCCTCCCTTTGCCACAACTTCCCTATTTATTTCAATTCATAAAGACACACATAATAAAAACTGCACATATAACTGTCAACACATAATAGAAAACTGCACGCATAAGCATAATGGCCACAAAACTGACGGACGAATCCTTAATTAGACGTCTTACTGATTTCTGACTTCACATAGTCATTAATCACTTATTGGAATCATTTCATGCCTTTCTCAGTTCTCACAGCTCCTCGTAAACAGAATGTCATTGCCAACCACGGTTTTGCAACTTAACTCATTCTACAATAAACTGTGTTTAATCAACTTCCTGACTACAAGTTCCTCAAAATGTTAGGGTGTGCCTACTACTCATATTCCAGATATTCCGAATGATGCAAACATTATTTATTAATCAAAAGCATCTCAAATATTACACTCAACATCTTTTTATAGACATAACAAGGCCAAACACCCTAACAAGCTATTCTTTTCCCAAATTGGAGCTTGATAATCTAAGATAGAATGAAATCTTGAAATAGCAAAAACAGAATTAATAATATCAAAAACCGTATTTATGACATTGAAACTCTAAGGGTGTGTTTGGATGGAGGGTTTAGGAGGGGGATGGAGGGGAGGACTTACTTTTCCTTTTTTAAATTACGGACATTAGAAAATGATTTTTAGAAAATTGAACTAACAGCATGATAAATGATCATATAATACTTCAAAAACACTTAATTTATTTTAAAAAAACATTTTACATGGTTCGTAATTTAAAAAATAAAAGTGAGTCATCTCCTCCCTTCCCCTCCTAAACCCTCTATCCAAACACACCCTAAATAACTTACATAAACTTACAGCCCAATCTACAACAGATTTTTGTTTGAACATCCATACTCGTTTGGACATAGTTTCTAATCATGCTTAGATGTTAGTACATAGCAATGACAACAGTGTTATCAGCGGAGCACTTTACACACAAAACATTTCTAATGATCTTTGTAGCTGCTGCACATGGGGGATATCAGTTCACACACAAAACACTTGTTATCATTTGTCTTATATATGTAACGGATCTCCGGGGGTAACTCGTTATTCGAAATCTTGACCCTTAATTTTAATATCAATTAATGGCTATGATTAATAATTAATGATCCCTATTATAAGATTTTTATACTCCTTCCTTCACAATTTTTATTTTAACAAATCCTTCGTATCATAAGCACTCGTGAGACACCATCAAACTATTAATCTATAACTTTCACCAAAAAAGATATTAATCAATACCCATACCCCTATTAAAGTCTTCAATCTCAGTAAAATAATGTCAAATTAATCTGTAATAGTTTGTAGGTTAAACAAAACATTGCAATTGAAGGGATCTCTTGTGGTTGTCAATAATAAGATCCAATGTTAACCTTTCACTGAATTAGCCTTGTGGATTTATAGAATTTCCTTCATAACTAATTGTAAGCCAATTACTTGAAGGCATCCACTGATTTGTAATCTGATTACTACTATATTGTGTGAACGTGTAGATTATCACTGTCATGATCGCACAAATTATCATATTTATTTATGCATATGTGTTCAAATCATTTAATACGACACTTACTAATAAATATATATTCCTTGCACATTGCTCTTTTCTATCCTTTCTCCTATTGCCATCGCCCGACTGTAACGTAACCCATAGCCTCCAATGTTTCCTCTTTTTCTGAAAAATCTCTCCTTTCTCCCGTCATGTCTTTCTCGCAAGGTTTTTACTAGGTTTCAAGTGTGTGGGTTCTCATCATCTTCATCTTCTTTTCCAGTGGTTTCAGTATGGTGGCACCTTGACATATTGTGTTTGCACCGAAATGGGATCTTCATGGGAGATCTTCGTGCAGAGTTGACAAAGTGTGATCTGCCTTTGGTTAAACGTTTCTATGGACATAAAAAGTTTTCCAACTTTCTAGTATCTATACCACATGTACAACTCGAGTATTTAGGAGAAGGTGATTTTTGGGTGTGTTTGGTCCCATTAACGACATCTGTTGTTAAGAATAAGCAGAATGATGGTGCCATAACTCAAAAGCTACACAATATAATGAGGGTAAAAATATGGATAGAAGTGCAAATCTTGAATCCAGAAAAGTAGAGAAAAAACATGAGATTCCAATTAGAATGGAGGTTGATGAGGTTTGTCGTAACCCATTTACTTCAACTTTGTTTAGTTGGATTAGTAGTTGTTGGACATTTTGGAAAAGCAATGCTAAGTCCGAAGTAAACCAGAGTCCTAGCTAGTCATTTTGAAAAGCAACCTCATTGGGATAACTTTAAATATAGGGTTTCGGTATGGTGGGACTTTGACAGCTGTCGCATCCCTTCTGATATTAGCCTTTTGAATGTTGCACCTTCAATTATGGGAGTACTTAGAGCTAACGGGATTAAGGGCCCTATTCATATTGACGTTTATGGCGATGTTTCTCAACTTTCAATGATCCAATAAGAAGCATTTTTCTTATCCGGCATTGATCTCCACCACATTCCAGGTTCATTTTTCTTACCTTATAACTAAATCTATTACCATCTTCATTTTCAATTCTATTGTTTTTCTTTATTTATTAGAAGTTAAGGGGTGTATTGGTTTTGGATTTTAAAGGACTATTTTATTAGAAAAAAAGTCAAATAGATTAAAAGACTTTGTAGGAATTTCACAACTTACTCCATAGGGCTTTCAAAACTTTTTTGTTTTGATTTTAATGGATTTGTAGAGTTTATAAGATGTAAAAAGATTTTTGGCCTTATGACAAGACTTTGATGATTGTTAGCATTCATTCAAAATTTAAGAGAATCAAACACAAAAATAACAATAAACGATAATGTTCAGATAAGAAAAGTAAAATTAGTACAATTATTATTTAATTCACTGCAGCTTCATAGTCAAGCGGTATGATATTTAGACCATAATATTAAACTCGGCTCGGTGATCGATTCGGCGGAGGCATTGGGTCACTGAGTCGATGGTCGAGCCATCTAGTCACTGGTTGAACTGCATGATTTAATCGGATCAGACCATATGACTTGATTAGATAACTCAGTGTTTAGATTAAATTTGTATACATATTGAATCATATCAAAAAACTAAAATGATGACACATATAGAATAAAAATAAATATCCAACAAACCTAATTTCATACCAAATTTGAACCTAAATAGAGGTACGCTGTTTTGTAGGAAAACAAACCCATATGTCCAAAAATTCCAAGATTCTAAGAAGCCAAGTTAATAGCAGTAAAATTACATAGTACCCTTTTGTCAAAGCTATCCCTTGCTTGATGCTCCCGTACATCCTTATTATTGAGGATTTGCAAAACCCAATATCTACCTTACTACGTCAAAAGGTTCAAGGAGAGTTATCTAACAAAAAATATTTGCTTAAATAGTTTGTTCAAGAAGTACATTGTAGGTTGAGCTTGAAATATTTGAAGAGGCTATGAGGTACCCGTGTGTTTTTTGAGAAATGATAATTGTACAATCGTTTTGAAACAGATTTTGAGATATCTCTCTCTATATATATATATACATACAATTTCTTCATAATTGTTCTTCGCCTTTCGCTATGCAATTTCTTCATAATTATGTAGCTACTTGTTGAAGGAATAATAATTCAGTGCTACATGTTATTTGTTTTGTCAGGGAGGATCTGGCTCATCGATTACAAAAGCACGGACCCATATTTTTGAAGTCTCTCACTGAAAATAAAATCCTTCAATTGGTGGAATTGTTGATAGCAAAGAAATGGTTGGAGGAAAGCCCCTCGGAAGAAATTCCTTTTAGTCTAACTAAATCAGTTCAGATGAGCTAGTTGATGGGGCTGATGGGCCAATCTCATGGTGCAGATGCTTGAGATCTCTATTTATAAATAAAACACTACATGCCAACTTGCAAACTTCATTCGAGAGTTTCTAATGTAAACCAGACATGAGTTACTTGCTTCACTCATCTATGTTTGTCTGTGTTTCTATTTTCATCATGTGTTATATTTTTTTTTTTTTTTAATTTTCAATTCGTATTTCATGGGTTACATTTGAATAAATTAAGATATTTACATTACAGAGTAATCTTTAGTTGACACTCTTTGACTCGAATCATAATAGTTGTGGGAAAAAGTTATCCCCTCTCCTTGTTGATTTTTCAACCCACGTCAAATCGATCACAAGAATTTGTAACTTCTCCATTAACTATCCATTGAAACGAGTTGTGTTAGACAAACATGATTGGAGTACGTATGGATGAAAGGTTTTGGATAGAAAAAGATTACTTACTTTTCTCTTTTAGATTAAAGCCACTATAAAATGTTTTTTAGAATCAATCAAGTGTGTTTAAAGTATTATCTTGATTTCTTAAAACAATTGACATACTCAGAGTATGCTATATATAGTCCGTCGACACCAAAAAGGAAAATGATGTTGAACAATCAAATCAGAAAATAAATACCAAAACAGCTAACTAGCTTATAGAGTTGAATTTCCATTAAACAGGTAGAAGCCGACCTTTGAGAAAGTGTGACAAAAATTGTAAAAACTAACCATAAGCAAATGCAAGGCAAGTCTTTTATCTAAACCTATTTGTTTTCCAGTCTTTACCATTTCCATTTGAGTTGCATGCATATGGCTAACATATTGTTACTAAGTTAATTAAAATATTAATGTGTTATAGATGGGATCTAATCCCCGTTGGAATGAAATCTTCCTATTTTGACAATGCTGTTGAGCTTAATCTGAGGCTAATGGATGAAGATACATTTACCAAGGATGACTTCCTTGGTTAGGTAAAGTAAGTTACTCTATCCTAAATTTTATATCGTCAGTTTTCTAATTAAAATTGTTTTATTTATTAATTTATCGTAGGTAAATTGTTTTGGAGGCATTTTCCGCAACAATGGGGGCCTTTTTCCTTTCCACTTTCTCAGGTATGATATCCCATTCTGATGATATCTTGTTGGCGGAACTGACAACTATCTACCACAGCTTGCGCATGGCTATTGATATGGGTATAGACGATTTGTCTTGTTACTGAGATTCCCTACTTTCCATTAATCTCATAAAGGGGGACACTTCACACTATCATATTTATGTTGTCCTTATTCAAGACATAAATGACATGTTGACTTCCAATAATTTTTTAGTGCACCATACTCTCACAGAAGGTAATCAGAGTGCTGATTGTTTGGCAAAGATGCGTTGGAACAAAATGTGTTTAACATTATCCTTTGAGCTTTGATGATAACAAGGTATTAAAAATGTCAATTGGATATGCTAATATTTGTTCAAGTGTGCATGACCATAGACAAAAATTTAAGTGTCTTTATTATATCAAGCATAAGGTCTAGAAGAACAAATGAGAGCAATGGAATTTACAAAAAGGGAGCTTGTGTCACAAGTATAGAGTTTGAAGACGATAGCATCGACATTAGAAGCAGTTAATCAAAAGCAGCTCATCAGAAGCTGTTTGCCAGAAGCTGTCTAGTAGAAGTTGACGTCATTAGAAGCTGAATACCGGAAGCTTAAGAGTTTGTTAAATGTTGTTATTCACATGCCCCTGATTGCAGAAGGAATGGAAGCCCGGAGGCAACGGCTAATTCAGATAAATTTGAAGGCATTGGATGCTTATCCACTAAAGAGCGCATGCAAAAGGACATAGTACAATTTTGTCATCCACTAGGCTCCTCCGAAAGACCTCCTCCATCTGATTCAGAGTGACGCCTCGGGAGTCTTCTTCCCTATGACCCAGTTCTCTCTCTTTTGTTTCATTTTTTTTGTGCTTTTTTTTTTTTTTTTGTCTTTGATTAGCTTTGTAACAACAAAAAAAAAACTATAATTTTATTAATAATATTCATATTTCTTTATTAAAAAGATAAAAAAAAAAGGTTGAAATAAAATAATAAATAAATGTTTTTTTTTTGTGGTGTTTGGGGTTCGAACCCCGAACTTTGCAAATATTATGCATTGTTGTTACCAACTTTGCTAAGCTCACGGGGACAAAAAAAAATCATCAAAAGTAAAAAAAAAGGTTATTGATTTTTTTGGCATGTGTGAATAAATTTAAAATGAAAAAAAAAATTAATGGAAAAAATTTATAAAAAATTTGCTTGATTTTAGAAAAGTAGATTTATAATATTATAACAAAATTCATTATCCTTTTTTAAAATTAATATTTAAAATAAGATCAAAATACATGAATATATGTTTTTTTTAGAGAATATAAATATATATTTAAAATCAGTTGTTATGTCCTCGTGAGCTTAACTCAGTTGGTATAGACAATGCATAATGTATGCAAGGTTCGGGGTTCAAACTCTGACCACCACAAAAAAAAATAAAAATCAGTTGTTTACGAGTATAAAATATGGGATTACAATTGTAAAATTTTCATTAATAATAATGAAACCATTTTTTTTAATTTATTTATAAAATAACGTTGTAAATTTTTCATTTTTATTTTATTTTATCTCTCAAGTATTTCCTTTTCTGATAGTATTGCCTCTCAAATATATAGTGAACTTTAAATTGTAGGTACTGGTATAATTTTAAATTTAATCAATTTTTTAATAAGTATATATACATTTTTAAAAAATAAACTCAAAAGGTCCTAACAATTTCAAGGGTAGCATTTGGGTGACGGATTTCATTTGTGTACCACAATCACAATGTCACAATGCTTGTGAAAGAGAGAGAAACACAAACATTGTGACATTGTGATTGGTCAAAGTCACCAATATCACCCAACTCTATGTCACCCAAGTGTTATTCCAATTTTAAAGTTTAATTAATTAGATCATCGTGGATTAACTAACTGTATCAATACTTTGTCATGTTTTATCTTCTGTTTCCACCATATATCAAAAGAACCATGACCTGAACCTGAATATGTCATCTAGTGCAATTTTAATTAATTGATTTTTACTATATGTATGATTGTTTTTAAAAATGCAAGAACCTATGAATGTTGGAATGGAAATATGGAATGATTAATGAATTAATTCCAACGAGCTTGTTCTTCTTCAAAAAAATAATTCCAACGAGCTTGTTTCTCAAACATTTGCGACCAGTTCTTGAGTATGGGAGCATACCAGAAACTGCTTATAATGTTGTGAAGCAGCAGAATTACTGTGGAGAGGTTCATGTGGCTCTCACTTTTCATCCTGAGGTAATTTTTTTTTAATTATATAAGTTTGAGAGCTTCTTTTTCCACCACATTGTTTTTAAAAAAACGCTCCATGCAAAATTTATCCCTTCAGATGGATTGAAAACACCGTTTAGTCTGAATTTATCCGTTTAACGCGGGAAAAAAAAATGATGTGTTTTTGTCCAAATTTGTAAATATATATGTGGACAAGTAGGTCCTAAAATATATTTGACCCTGTGTTTTTATGTAGTTATGATGCTTATTGTGTGTGCTATTTGCTAAACTCTATTTAATTCTTTTGAAATTTTTGTTGCAGAGTGGGAGGTACTGAACTTGGCTAGGAGCAAAGTCAGATTGGTGGATGGAGAGAATAAAATAAGTGCGTGAAAGAATAAAAAAATAATTGATAGAACTACCAACATTTCTTCTACAGACTTAGAAGTTTCTTTGGAACACATAAGCAACAATTACAATGGTTATCATGTTTGAAACATATGTTGTTTGAATTATAACTTGAGTTTACTATGGTTAAATTTGGGTATATTTTTGCGGTCAACTATTATAGTAGATGAGATATAAGCTTGCGTCTATTAGTTTTTAGGTTATACTTTATCTCATGTTTGGATAAATAGTTTAGTCCACGTTTATAGTAGAAGCGCTTCTCAATTACAATACAATGGTCTCTCTCCTCTACAACTCTCTCAAAATTTTGTTCTTGTTCTCATATTTATAGTTCTCTCTCTCTCTCTCTCTGGTATCTCTTTCTCTCTCGTCCACAACCTTACCATTAGAATAACACTCATTTCGTTTTGATAATTTTGGTTTCAACGAAGATTTTGATGTTTGCATGAAGGTTATTACATGATTTTATCTCAACCAAAGATAATTTGATCCATAGAATAAAGCAAATTTTAGAATCATCTGAGTGTCCAGTGTCCAGAAAATCATGGATAGAAGTTTTGTCTTTGTTAAAATTTTGTAGAGTAATGAAAAGAGTAGTGATAACAACACTCTCTCTTGAACACTCTCTTTAATACCCACTATATATCTTATTAGTTTAAATCATTGTGGAACTACACTTTGGAAATATAACTCATACAAAGTGGTGGAACATACATTGATTTCATCTAATAAACGAGTGCGTGCTAAAGAGTGTGCAAAAATAAGTGTTGCTAGCATTTCTCGTAATGACAAATAATTGCTTTTGTCATGCGGTTCAATTCATATTTATTTCTTTTGGTAAGAAATTGATGAATGCTTTCATTGGATTTAGATGACTTGTATATAGTCAATTTGGAGGCAACGTAATTACGTGGCGTTTGGTCAACATGACTGTTTAATATGTATACCTTTGGACATGGTTAAACTTTTGGTATGATCTCGAATCAAGTCCCAAGTTTTTTGTAAGTGATTTTACGCAAAATTTGATTTTCAATGTTTACTTTTGATTTGGTGATGTCATTGTTTTGACTCCTTTTATACTTTTGTTAACTCTAATGTTTAGATCATGTAATACTCCTTCTGCTTTGATCTTTTTACTTTAATAATGTATTTTTTCTTTGGTCTTCTAAAAAACTATATTATAAAAAAGGCTATAATTTCAAAGTTACGCTAATTAATTCATGCAAATATACAATACGAAAATAGTTTGTATCAGATTGAGAGTTACACAATGTTTATATTAAGATGTTACGAAATTCAAATAAAATTGTTGAGATGGCCGAGTTGGTCTAAGGCGCCCGATTAAGGTTCTGGTCTAAATGGGTGTGGGTTCAAATCCCGCTCTCAACATTTTTTTATTCTTCTAAAAAAACATTTCTTTTTGTTTCTCGTTATTTAAGTCAAGGTTCTTTTCCTTCAAAAAAAAGTCAAGGTTCTATTCTCTTCTTCGTCTCTTTCAATTGATTGATTAGTTTTTATTTTTACAATATAGTATGCCTATCCATTTCCAAAGAAAGCAACACATGCAAGAACATTTACATCCTCGCATAAGAACATGCCCTAATCATGTATGTAATTGAGTGATTAATATCAACCTTCAACGCAACAATTATTGATGAATCACTTTAACACCTCACATATCAGGTGTGCACACCCTTTCCGATAAAATTAGAGGCCATGTTCAAATATTACAAATGAACCCCTACGAAAAAACATAATTTTTTGAGCAACAATAATCATCTATTTTAGTTGTAAATAACATAAAAAATGATCATTCTTATTAAATAAAAGTAAGTTTGTATGGGATGAACTAATTGTATTGAACTTTATTAACCACTAAATGTTTTAATATTAAAAATTAGGTTCATAATAAAAATAAACGCCAGAAACTTAAAAAGAACCATCATTTTGTTTAGTACAAAATGAATCTTAACTATATTGGTTATTGTTGCTTAAAAAAAGTGTCCTTGCTATCCAAATTGTGACAAACAAGAATTAATATCGAGAAAAAATAACCCACTTGGGTTGGTTTGTTGGTATTGACTTGGAACCTGTGAGTGTGCTCCTCCACGAGGTCTCAAATTCGATTCTCTCCGGTGCCAATTTAGGTGGGCTAATTTAACTTCTTCAAAAAAATAGTAACAAATTAGTACTAGCATGCATGATTAAACTTAAAACAAAAGAAAAAAATACTAATTATTTAACGGATTAAACTTGTGTCGTTAATGGAAATAGATGACAAAAAAAATTAAGATATATAGTAGTTTTCTACATACATAGATAACTTAGAAATGCATGTTAAATTATAATGGTATAATAGTTGTGTATGTAGTTGAGACTTTTATATTTGCTAAAAGAAAAATTGAGATTTTTATATTTGGTTCAAATTCACACAAATGTTCGGGATTGAACCTCAAGACCAAGGACCCAAGGGCATTATGTTTTACCACTAAACTATTATAAGATGTCTATTGATATTTTAATTTTTTTTTAAAACTCGATATCCGATCTAAGGACCGACTAATCCGAGGGAACCAATCCCACCCACTTGCGGGGCCCCGTTCTAAGCCAGAGCTGCAAAGCTCTGTATGTACTTGCCCACCGAAATTGGCACCAGAAGAAATCGAACTTGAGAGAAGAACACTCCAAGATCCCAAGCCAACCACTAGACCAACCCCAAATAAGTTTTGATTTTTTTATATTTTATTATATATACCTAACATTTTTGGATTCTATATTCAAAAAAGAAAAAATTTGTTGCTCCTAAGATTGTGAAGTCCGATACCATAGCTCACCTTACGCTTGCTAAGGGTCGGGCCTGGATGTGCATAATCTAGATTGTTAGAATGAAGTGTTTAATAGACATTAAATTTTGCTACAAAAGGCTTTTTTTCTTTTTTTAAGGAAACAAAAAGGCATGAGATGTGAGACTGGGCATGCAGTATAAATATTTAACCACTTAATTACGTAAATATCTTGAATCTAACTAACTTTTACACTCGACACAATAGTTATATTTTCTCGAAGTTGAGATTTAATGTCGTCGACGATAACAAACTTTTGTTTCTCCAACTCTAACATCATCAAATCAGTAATACTTCACACACGTTCAATCCCTTTCTTTTTTGAGGATCTTCTATCGTGTCCGTTCAAGTTTCTATTCTACTTTACGTTTGAGTAAAAAACACAGTTAAGTTTAACAATAATTATTATAAAAAAGGTTTAACGATAATTAAATATAGACCCTCCAAAAAGAAAATTAAAAATTAATGATAATTTGGTCTTCCTTTAGGTCATTGATATTAATTAAAATATATGATTTTGTCATTAAAATAAAATAAGAAGTTTCTAAATAATTTATTAGTCATTCTTTTTTCTTCTTCTTTAACTTTGCCCCTCATATGTTTAGCATTGCACCACTTTGCATCAGTTTTCTATGTCTCTAGTAGTTGACACATGAGACAAACACCACAAAATACTACCATTGATCCAAGCAATTACATATGACTTATTTTGGTTTTGAGGCATATATAAGGCAACTAAACTTCTTTTATTTTTTTGAAGGAATAAGGCAACTAAGCTTTTATTATGTATATATAAAATATATAATTCTGCTATCTTTTTTTTTCACTAGCAGTAAAGTAATTCTCCCTCCTAAATTGTGAATTGGTAGAACATAATATTTGTCAATAAGTTTAATAATACAATCAATTTTGAAAATATTTTTAGTATGTTATTTATGTAAATAGAATTATAATATTAATTCCTTAAAAAAAAGAATTATAATTATTAATTAAATTTACTATTTTTAACCTCTAAATTAGGGTCCTAGCAACACCACTGATTATATATCTTTATAAATGATGATTTTTTGAGTTCTTAAGAAGAAAACGAACAATTACGAAAAATATTTATAAAAAATAAATAAATACTTTGCATAGTTCATAGTTTTTTTTGGCTTAATAACAGTTTTAGCCCCTTAACTTTTCCAAAGTTGCGATTTTGGTCCCCTAAAAAAAAAACTACAAAACCGCCCTCTAAGTTTCGCATCTGTGGCAGTTTTGGCCCCTAGGGTCAATTTTGACTCGGTCTACGCTGACGTGGCATCCTAAGTGAGGTACCAAAAATTGGCCTTCGGGGGGCCAAAACTGCTACAGTTGCAAAGCTTAGGGGACGGTTTTGTAAATTTTTTTTCTTAAGGGGCTAAAATCGCAATTTCGTGAAAGTTAGAGAGCGAAAACTGCAATTAAACCTTTTTTTTTTACTAAGTTCATAGTTACAATTATATATCTTTGTAAACGATGATTGTTTCAAAATTATATATCTTCAACACTCAAACAATCATCATTTACATAGATATATTTTTGAAACAAGGACATTTTCTCAAATACTATATAAAGATGATATATATAGTTTTGGGTGGCCTTTATCTTTCAATGTTACCTTTCATTAAACTATTTTATGTTTTTTATAATATTATCATTGTTAGACCATCTGTCCGCTCTTTTTATAATTTTTAGAATAACATTTCGTAATTTGATAAACCCTAAATTTACAAAAGCTTCAGTAAAAAAAATGAATCAAAAAAGTTTAAGAAATTTAACATTTTAATGTACCAAAATATTAAACCCAAACCAAGTTTTAAAAAGAACCAAATTTCACAATTTTATAAAAATTATGTAAACCTTAAATTCATAAATTTCCTAATTTACAGTTGAGAAACTAACAAATCTTGAATGTCATTCTTCCATTTCAATTAAGAGGTACCCTGACTCTAAATAGTTCTTGTGTTCAAATATTTCAAAAAATTTGTACACCGACATCGCACAGTCAAATATAACCGACTCTAAACGTTAGGATCTAAGACATGGGAGTTCCACTTTGGAGGGTAGGTACGTGACATATTTGAGTCCTCCCAGTTATCTACGTACAAGTCCTAACAACTTCATTAATTATCAAATTTTGAAGTTTTGTACTGCTTCTGAGGATTTCCATAAGCCAATATCCATTTGGAGTTCAAAGCTTTTCCATTGTTATTGTATAGGAACACTTTCAGATTGGTTAGATTGCAAAAGACAATAACATATACATTAATAATATATCATTAAAAATTGTTTAATGATATAATTAAAATAATGAAAATTTAGTCCAAAATCTATCACATTGTTATAAATAAACTTGTTTTTGTTATAGTGAGGTGGTTCCTATTTCAACGGTATTTAGCTGTTTTTTAACCAATAATTTAAGTAATATTATAAAAAGGCAAAAATAGTAAATAAAGTACTTTAAATGAAGGGCAAAATTGAAAAGGAAAAAATCAGACCAAATTCATGTATTTCCTTTATATATAATATATATTTAAATTATTAATATTAATTAAAAAAATAATTAAATTTCTTCAAAAAAATAAAATAATTAAATCATATTAAAATAAGAATAACTTCAATACAATGTGAGCAACATTGGAAACTAAAAAAAAAATCTTATTTTAATCTTATTTACAAAAAATAAAAATTAATATATTTCAATTAAACAAAGTCAGAATTGGAAAAACAAGTTTATCGCATAATACCTTTGGAATACTGCTAAAAACAAATAACCAAAAATTATATTTATTTATGTTTTTTTACTCATGCAAAAACAACCTTCCTTTAAAAAAAATGTAAAAACAACCTTACAACCCCTACGGATCAGACTAAGTTCTTGTAAATAAGTATACTTTACAATTAATCCCATCAACACTTTCTATCCCCATTACTTTTTAGGATTTAGAATTTCTTATATTAATGTTACAAATTGTAACTCACTAACTCTACATTCTTTTTTTCCTTCCTTCAAAAAAAAACTCTACATTTTTTTTGGTAGTATTACAACATAATAAGAAAAAAAAATTAAGAAAGAGAATAGTCGAAGAGTCGAAATTAAATTATAAGATAAGATTATCTCTTAAGAAAAAGATTTCATGTCAAACGGAAGGAAGTTCCGGTAAATAGAGCACCTTATACACATCAACGTGATTAAAGCACATGGAATATCATCATCTAGGTCCTTCCAATTATCCACATACAAGCCGTTTTATATAATTTGAACTTTTATCAACCTCATTAATAGTAAAATTTTTAGTAGTTTGCTGTTTTTGAGAATCTCTATTATCCATATCCACTTGGAGTTAAGACTTTTTCCATTTTTGTTGAATAAAAATATTTTCAGTGTAATGAGATTGTAGAAGTATAAACCTTCTTAACAAGAAATGACCATTTCGGCATTAAAAGAAATATTGAATATAATTATAACATCAAAAGTAGAATTCTATGTCTATTTGTGTATATCATATTTTATTTAGTGTATACATATTATAAAATTGTGAATATAGTTAACTATAAATGTAGTGTCCAATAATAATAATAATAGCTATATGAGGCTAAAATAGCAATCAAAAGATAGTGAGACGATCATAAGAAAACAACACACATAAAACCAAACTAGGTTTTTAAAAACAACCAAATTTACAGAACAACTTTTTGTAACTTGATAAACCCTAAATTTACAGAAGCTTCAATCAAGAAAAAAATGAACCAAAAAAGTTTAGGAAATTTAACATTTTAATGAGCCAAAAAATTAAACTCTATCTGGGTTTTAAAAAAAAAACAAATTTCACACTTTTATAAAAATTATGTAAACCCTGTAACCTTATAACCCAAGTCTGAAACTAACCTGTTTTAAGACTAGGGATGTGACTTGAGAGGAGACAAAACGGAACGAAGGAAGAGAAGTAAAGAGACTCTTTTTAGAATTGAAATCTTTAATGCTATTCTTCAATTTCAATTCAGAGGTCCCTGAATAGCGTTCAAATTCTTCAAAAACTTGTAAACGCAAGGATCTCAATCACGGCAGTTCAACTTTAGAGATAGGTACATGACGATTAGGTTGTTGAATTTGATTTCGACGAGAGTTATTCTTAAACACTGCTTCGCTAGCATATTGAGTTCAAGAAACTATAGTTTCCTCTGAATTGAAGCTTCCATAAAGCTATTGAAAAGATAACGTCGATTCCATCTGTGTATCTCAGCGTCAGGGATCAGATTGATAGCCGAATATCACGACCTAACAAAACCGTAAAAAACCCTGATGACGAATTTGGTGACATCTTTTCCGTAGCCGTCAAATTTTAGATCAGGAACAACCAATCAAAGGTCGTAGGTCGTTCCATCTCTTAGACAAGAGTGTTGTCGCCGCCGCATCCTCAATCGACAGATTTGAGACAGTATCTCGCCGAGAAGTGATGGCATGTAGTTCAATGATGGTTGGTGGTTTAGGCGTCAATTTGATTAAGAGACTTGAAAATACTTTTCTTTTAACTGCTGCATATAACACGATGGATTCTAGGGTGAGAGTTCTATTAAGTCCCTCACCGATGAACCACTCTGAATAATTATTGAGAGCCATTAGATCGATCATCAAGTTCACATATGCTATTACACACTAGATCACAACTTTCTTATGATTTTATTTTATTTCTTTTCTTAAATAAACTATTGTTGTTCTCTTCCTCCCATTTTATTCATGACATATGCATCGACTTCAGGCAGGGAAATGTTCACCACCGCTGTCCTCTCATATCTGCCACTTTCCTCCCACCTCTTCCACCGGCGGACAACCATGGCTCATTTTGGAACCCCTTGGAATTCATGCTTATATAAGAGAAATGATATTTGTACAACCATTTTTGTACAATTTTTGTACAACTTTCTCTATCATACTCACATTATCTTCTTATTCCATCTCTTCTTTTTTTTCTCTCAATTGTTATTGACCAATGAGAAGAAAGAATAACAAGGTTGTCACAAAAGTTGTACTAAAAGAGTTGTTCAAATAACACTACTCCTTATATAATTACAATCACTTCCTATTTTCGTCAAAGTTGAAGAAAACCACAACAATAACCTCATTTTTTTTGAACGGCAACAATAACCTTATCTAAATCATAAATCAAGATCCCCTGCTCTCAAGCTTCAAACATACAATTAAGGTTTAACAAAAAAAACAATACAATTTTATTATGCAGAATTTTTTTACAACCAAGTAACTTCTAATTTCTCATTTTTCACAACAAAAAAAAACGATAAAAAGAAGGCATGTGTGAAACTGTTGCAGAGAAATAGGTTTCAATGTATCCTTTTAATGTTTCAGTTTTGGAGATTTTTTCCTTTCCTAATCATCCCGGTTGAAGAAAAAAATATGGTTTTTATTCAATTAACAAATCATTGCTATATTGAATGAAATTAAGGGGTTAATGCTATAATTATATCTTTTAATGGACCTTTAAGAGAGGAGATGTTGTGGTTTTGGAGTTCTACTTCTTACATGGAAACATTACAGAGATGAGAAGAGCGGAGAGGGGTGGGTGGGACTAGGTATTGTGCGTGAGAATATACATGTGTTCTCACTTTTATTTCTAAATCGTTTTAACCTTTAATTATCTTGTAATAGATCTAATGGTGTATAAAAGTGGTCCACCAATGAACCACTTGGTTGATGGTTCACCTTAGACGCCACCATATAACATACAACAAATTTGGTTTAGTAATTTTTCTTATTAATTTATAATTTAAACTACTAAGATTAGAATTTTTTAATTTTACCCAATTAGAATTTTTTAATTTTACCCAATCAAAAAATTGAAATTATGTTATCCGATGGCTGAGTAATTGTTGCGTCGGCCTTAGGACATGAGATCGATTCTCGTGTTCATTCTTTTTTTCATTTATGAAAGTCAAAAGAACCAACGTAGCGTATTGAAAGGTTGCACGCCCCTCAACTATGTGGTTCCGCCCATCTCAATCACTACTTCATTTTTTACTAGGAATTGAATTGTAATTATTTTTTATTGTAATTGATATTTCTAATTTATTGAGAGGAGAAATAAGCACGACATGATTTATCCTTAAAAATAAGTACGAAAAGATTTAGTCAAAAAATAGTTTACTAAGATGTACCCATAAGTTATCTTTTCTTCAAGAAATGTATTGTAAAGAGTCTAAAACCCTAATTCATAACTTAAAATGAACCCTTGCTTTGTTAAACTTTCCAAACACTCATGCATACAAACAATAAGCCATCAAAACATTGATATTGTACGATATCACTTCTCTTTCCTCAATTAAAATTTAGAAATTTTTATTTAGATGTTTTTCCTTTCTCATTACATATCACTTATTTTAAAATCCTACTAAATCCTCCCACTTCTCTATTTTCTATTTCCTCGATTTCAAATGCCTTTCGACCCCAAAATTGAAGTAGGAGGCCATTGTGCATTTTAGGTGCGGAGGAGAATCGACCCCTCTTTCTTCATAGCATTGTTTTTTTTCTTTCTTTCAAGTTTTGCATCTATCCAATGCATGACACAAGATTTTGAATAACTTAATTATGTGAAGTTGATTTTTCAAGTATTTTGACGTTATAGGGGGTATAATGAAACAATTATCGTTGAGTTGCTAAACGTAAATTAAGAAGAGAATTAAATAATATGGGAATTTTGATGCGGTGAGTTTGAGTACATGAAAGCATCTAGTTCATCCACAAGCTATACGGATTTTGCATATATATGGTTGGTGGCATAATTCTACTTTTATTTATGCTAAGAGGGTTTCACATTTAATATAATGTGTTTGTTATGATCTATTGTGCAGCTCGGGTTTTGATTTGATATGGTGAAAGGCATTTTTTTACTATTTTTTCTAATTTTATAGATTAAGCAATTTGGAGGGGACGGTTAGATGGTCTTGATGGAGAAGAAATTAACTAAAAAAGACCTTATGCATATAGAAACAACGACCTTGTGATTTAAATGTCCTTACCACTGCATTGCTGTCCTAAAAAAGACCTTATGTATTAAGTATCTTATTTTTCATTTAGCCAATTTGTTAAACTTTTTTTTTATTATATTAATCAAAATCAACTATAGTTTGGTCAAAAATATTTTACTTCAAGTTATTGAAGTAAATCATTCTTTGCAATATATTTAGGAGCTCATTCTTCCACAAGGCGTTATTAAAAAGTGATGTTTGCATAAATTTTTTAGGCCAAATATATTTTGGGTTCTTTAAATTTCATGTTTGTTTTAGATAGGTCCTTTAAATTTCTAAGGTTTCAGACATGTTCTTTAAGTTTCGAGTTTGTTTCAGATAGGCCCTTTAAGTTTCTAAGATTTCAGATAGGTCCTTTAAGTTTCGAGTTTATTTCAGATAAGTCATTTCTATCAAATCAACTTTGACTTAACGGAGGTTGATAGAAATGACCTATCTAAAACAAACTCGAAACTTAAAGGACCTATCTGAAAACCTTAGAAACTTAAAGGACCTATCCGAAACAAACTTCAAACTTAAAAGACCTATCTGAAACCTTAGAAACTTAAAGGGTCTATCTAAAACAAATATGAAACTTAAAGGATCCGGAGAGGTATTTCGCCAATTTTCTAATACATATGTCTCACTCCTTTAGTGATTCATGTCTAAGGCTAATTTTTTTTCCCTTTACCGCGATAGGCGGATCTCTTTGTAGAATAAATGCAATGCATTATTATGAGATTTTTCATGACAATATGAATACAGTGACGTTCTGATGTTGAGTATAGATAATGTCTTTGGTAAGATTAAGCTAATTTGTTTGTTAAGATCCAAATGCCTTTGAAGGATATATTATAATGATTTTGATTTTAATAGTGGATCTCTATTAAAGTTCTTGTATGTTTTTTAATACACTCGGGCAATGCGCGTGTCAAAAGTATAGTGTAAGTATGAAAAATGTTAAGGGATGTTGTACCGATACATTTCTAATACATATGTCTCACTCCTTTAGTGATTCATGTCTAAGGCTAATTTTTTTTCCCTTTACCGCGATAGGCGGATCTCTTTGTAGAATAAATGCAATGCATTATTATGAGATTTTTCATGACAATATGAATACAGTGACGTTCTGATGTTGAGTATAGATAATGTCTTTGGTAAGATTAAGCTATTTTGTTTGTTAAGATCCAAATGCCTTTGAAGGATATATTATAATGATTTTGATTTTAATAGTGGATCTCTATTAAAGTTCTTGTATGTTTTTTAATACACTCGGGCAATGCGCGTGTCAAAAGTATAGTGTAAGTATGAAAAATGTTAAGGGATGTTGTACCGATACAAGTGAAAAAGATTAATATTATAGTATTATTTTTGTAGAAATTGCGATTTCAACTTTTTAATTTCTTTTGAGAGGGTAAAATTTATTTCCATCAAATCGTTTATATTTTTAACTTGGTATAAATATGTATTTCATCTTTGCAATTAGAGGTCGTTTAAAAATATTGGTCCCTGTAATCGCTAATCCTGGCAATTTACCCTTGCATTGTTTAATCATTTAAAATTTCGTCCCTCTCCCCACTTAATCACTGTCATGTCACTAATTTGATGATGTGGCAATCACTGTCATACATGAAATTCCAATTTTACCCCTGGGTTTTCAATTCTTTCTTCAATATTTTGTCCTCTTCTTAAGGGTAAAATTGGAATTTCATGAGTGGTAGTGATTGCCACATCATCAAATTAGTGACGTGGCAGTGAATAAGTTGGTCAAAGGACGAAATTTTAAATGATTAATGATTGCAAGACTAGTTTGCAAGGATTAGCGAATACAGGGACCAATTTTTAAACGACCTTTAATTGCAAGGATGAAATATATATTTAAGCCTTTTAACTTCCTTACAAGTTACAACAAGATTTTTTCAATAACTTTTAATTTCAATTATTTATAGAGTTAAACGATAAGATGGTTCAGATTACGTGATTGCATGTACACCAAAAAAAGATTACATGATTGCATAAAATTCATGTTTGTCAATTATATAGAAAATACAAATCAACTTATGTTCTTAGATTTCCTTGAATCAACCGCATTTGAGACTCATATTGCTATTTAGACCATCAAATCAAGACCGGACACCTCACATTCACATTTTAATGATTTCGTTCTAAAAAGCAAAATCAAAATATATTTTCCGACTCAATGTGGTAAATTTTTACCGTTTCAAAGCAAGTTTGACCAAAGTTTTAGTGGAGTAACTTTGGTCAAAATCTACATTTAATACTCCCTTTTTTATTTCGATATACATCTGAGTTTCGCAATTTTCAAATTAAAATAACCAATATTAATTTTTTTGGTCAAAAGAAAAAGACAATATTAATTCTTCAAATGTAATTCCTTTAATTCTCCCACTACATAAATTGCTTGAGGGGGTTTGGGCATTCATCAAAGAGTATTTCAATTTCTAGCTTCTAAGAGAAAATTGTGGTCAAAGATGCCTCGTGGGACCCTTGAAGTTGTTCTCATTGGAGCAAAAGACCTCCATGACAGTGATTTGTTCGGTAAGTATTGTAAATTCAATATTGTTTAGTATAATTTTCAGTTTTTTTAGTATAGTGGAATTAATTTTGACTTTACTTCTCAAAAAATTGAATTTTCTACTGTCCAGAATTATGCATGATATTGATATGGGTCATGAATTTTCAAATCAAAATAAAATGATTTATGTTTCAACTTTGATAAACTATATCCAAAATTTTAAATTGACAAGTGACCCATCAATCTTGACGATGCAAAGAGTCCAAATTATTGATTCTTTGATTTATGGATTCGTGAAATCAAAATTCGATTTAGATTTATTAAAGTCATACTGTCATTATAATCACTCATGATTAAAGATCGAAATACTAATATTTTAATTTTTTATTTATACTTTGATTGATCAAAATCAAAATATTGACAGATCTTGATGAGATGGTCAAGATCACGTGATTGCATCAAAGACATGTTTTTGTCAACTATATAGAAAATAAAAATCAAACTATGTTCTTGGATTCCCTTGAATCAACACATTTGAGGCATCTATCGCTTTCTAGACCATCAAATCAAGATTGAGCACTCCACATTCTGATTTTGATGATTTAGTTCTAAAAACCAAAATGAAAATACATTTTCCAACTTAAAATGGTAAATTTTTACTGTTTCAAAGCAAGTTAGACCAAAGCTTGAGTGGAGTAACTTTGGTCAAAATCTATATTTAATACTCTCTTTTTTATTTCGATATACCTTTAAGTTTAACAATTTTCAAATTAAAATAATCAATATTTATCATATATCATTGTTTATTCTGCAAAAAATGATTATTTTTATTTATCATATATCATTTTATATTAGCAGAGAAAATGGATCCCTACGTGATCCTCTCCTATCGATCTCAAGAGCATAAAAGCAGTGTAGCCAAAAGTAAGTTTTACTATTTGTTTTCCAGTCTTTACCATTTCCAATTGACATGAATATTGCTAAAACATTGGCACTGAATCAATTCAAATGTGTTATAGATGCAGGATCAAATCCCCGTTGGAATGAAAGCTTCCTTTTCACAGTTTCTGACAATGCTGCTGAGCTTAATTTAAGGCTAATGGATGAAGACACATTTACCAAGGATGACTTGCTTGGTGAAGTAAAGTATGTTACTCTATCCTAACTTTTTAACCATATTGGTTTTCTATTAAAATTGTTTATTTATTTATCATTTTCTATGTAATATTAACTAGGGCTAAATATATTTTTGATCTCTATAAATATGCCAACTTTTTGTTTTAATCCTTCTAAATTTTTTCTTCAACTTTTAGTCTCTATAAAATTTTCAATCACTACTTTTGGTCCCTATTTTTAAGTTAATTTTTGTATTTTTTTTAATAAAATTGTGCAGAAATGTGTAGAATATTGTAAAAAATATTAACCCGAAAAATTAGAATTTTTTAACAAAACATAAATTAATTATAAATATTTAACCATCAAACATATAAAAATTCATATTAAATTCATGTTTTGTTAAAAAAATCTAATTTTTTTTTGGGAGAGTTTCTTATAATATTATGCATTTTTCTGCACAATTTTATTCAAAAATATGTATTCTACATATGAGTTTACTTTAAGAGAGGGATCAAAAATGAAGATGAAGAAAAATTTAGGGACTGAAAGTTGAAGGAAAATTTTAGAGGGACTAAAACGAAAAGTTTGTATATTTATAGGGACCAAAAACATATTTAACCCTATTAACTATTACTTTGTTAATAATATTCATATTTATTTATTAAAAGGAGGAAAAAATGGTGCAAGAACCTATGTATTTTGAAATAAAATGATTAATGAATTGATTCCAACGAACTTGTTTCCCAAACATATACAGAATTCATTTGGGACCAGTTCTTGAGTATGGGAGCATACCAGAAACTGCTTATAATGTTGTGAAGCAGCAGAATTACTGTGGAGAGGTTCATGTGGCTCTCACTTTTCATCCTGAGGTAAATTTGTTTTATTATTAGTTTGAGAGCTTCTTTTTCCACCCGACAGTTTTTAAAAATCGCTCGAGTCAAAATTTATCCATTCAGATGGATAAAAAACACCGTTTTGTCTGAATTTATCCATTTGGATGCGAGATTTTTTTTTTTTGTGTTTTTGTCCAAATTTGTAATTAAATAGTTGGACAAGTAGGTCCTGAATACATTGACGGAGCCAGAAATATTATAAAGTCTAGGTAAAAAAAAATTGCAACACATTTATAAGAATTTACATAAGAAATTGCAAGCAAATAATCAAATTCATGTAGCTATGATGCTTATTGTGTGTGCTAAACCCAATTTAATTCTTTTGAAATTTTGATTGCAGGGTGGGCGGTATTGAACTTGGCTAGGGCAAAGTCAGATTGATTGATGGATGGAGAGACTAAAATAATAATTGGTAGTTCTACCAACATTTCTTGTACTGGCCTAGAAATTTCTTTGAAACAAATAAGCAACAATGGTTATTATGTTTGAAACATATGCCTTTTGAATTTCAACTTAAGTTTACCTAACTTAGTATGTTCTAGTTATATTTGGGTATATTTCTGCAGTCAATTCTATCATAGATGACGAGTTAGAACTGCAACAATGGTTAGTATGTTTGAAACTATAATCTTAAACTTCCAAATAGAATATGTCCAAACACATAGATATGTCTTTTCTGACCTTATTCTTGATAAATTATCCACTCTCTTGATAAAATACTGAATAGGGCTTACGTAATGCTTGCCTTTTGAAAGAGACGGGTTGGGACTTTGGTAGTGTGACTCTGGTACCGTACGATGCATATATAAAGTTGATTGTTATATCGTGTCCTTGGGCATTGGTTAAGAGAACATAAATAAAAATAATTTGTTAATAAACGGTGAAAAGTGTTGAATTCAACTTCCTAAAAGTCATAAGGTTGTAATTTTCAATGCAAAACTACAATTTTTAATTTTCTTAACCATTGCCCCTGAGGGCACCGGTTAACAAGACCATATGAATTATAATCCATTCACATTAGCAAATAACAATGTAACAATTTTCACGAGAAAATAATCACCTTTGGAGGCATTATACGTTTCCAAACATGAAGAAACACTCATCTCTCTTGAACTACCCAAATTGACTTCAGTATAATACTGGTTAGAAACACAATACTAGAGTGGAACTATGTGTAGATTGTAGTGATGCATTCAGAACGCATGAGGTTGAATTTAATCTAAATGAGTATTACTATTTGTTTATATATAATTTATTTATTTTGCTATCGTAACATAATTTATTTCAATGTATTATTTCATATATTTGATGCATTGCAATGGGATTGAAAAACAAAATTAAATAATTATTAGCACATTATATCACCCATCTTCTTAGAAAAGAAAACGATGGCTTGAAGAAGCAATTGAGCGACTAAATGTTCTTCGTGTTAGTGTGAGTGTGGTGGATATAAATGCTTGTGCTAACGAAAGAAGCTGTTGAATTATTCTTTTTTTTCTCTGTATGATAAAAATAACGGATAAGTGATAAATTAGTTGGTGGCTGATGGTTTACAGCTGATGACTAATACTGATAAGTGGTGCTAAAGAATCTCGCTAAAGAATCTCCCACATTGATAAACCTATAAAGTATGGTTTATGAATCGTAAAATCTTGCAATTACCCTCCAGAAATTTTAAAAAAGAAAAATACTCTCCTCAAATTGTAAATCTGTGTCATGCAAGTTAGTCTCCATCCATTTACTCTGTTACATGTCTCTTAAATGTCCATATGACACTGAAAGGTACTGTTCCACAAATCGAGTGTTAACTCGTAAATTCGTCTGAGTTTACGTTTTTAGGTGGTAAAAACGTGTAAACTCGGAGGTAAACTCGGTTTTTGGTGAAATCGGAAAGTTTGACGAGTTTGACTGAGTTAACGCGTGTTAAACTCGATAAACTCGTCTGAGTTTACCTTTTTATTTTTTTAATTTTTTTTTTTGGTTTTTTTTTTTTGTCTCATTTTCTTTCAAAATCCAATTCTTTTTTCAATCCCAAATTGCTGAAATGTTGACTTTACGGTTAACATAACTCATTTTTTCCATTCTTGTTATGTACAAAAGCTACATCAATGCGTGGCAATGACATACATTGAATTTTAGGGAATGCATTCAAAAGCTTGTTATTATTGATTGATTTGAAATCACTCAAATATATTACTTGCTCAAGTATTTAAATGAAAAAAATGGAATAATTGAAGTTAAAGTTACAGCTGAAGATGAAACACAGTTTAAATGTACTGATAAATTTTGTTTTTTATTGTTAGAGTTTATTATTTAACTGTGGTTAATTGGTTATGTTTTGTTTAAATATTAGCCTACATATTGTATATATATATATATATATATATATATATATATATATATATATATATATATATAATAAATTTTATATAATTTAATTTTAGGTAAACTCGTACGAGTTTACATAGCTAAAACGAGTTGAGATAAACTCTCGAATTGTAAAACCTTGTTGAAAGGGTGTTTGATAGAAAATGGCAGGTCACATGGGGTATTTGCCCATAATTCTAAGGGGGTATTTGCCCTTATTTGAATTCACCGTGTTTTTTTTAATCTTCTTTTATGGAATGAGATTTTGCAAGGGAAACTTTGTCCCCCACATGTAAATTTACTTCATGGAAATGAGTATGTACTTATTGTTGTTCTAAAACGATTATCTATGCATTATTTGGAGTATATAAAATGATTTTTGTGTATTTTATTTGTTTTGAAAAAATATTTGGTTCACACCAAGTATGTATTTATCATTGGTCTAAAATGATTATGCATCATTGAATAAAAATGAATGTATTAAGTAAATTATGTGTGAATATGTTAGTTTTCGTTACAATAAAATTCAGACAAAATCCCCTCCGAAATTTGTCACTTATGTGCAAAGTGCACTCTAAAATTAACAATAAAAATTCATATTGGCCCCTAATTTAAAAAACTTCAATCTATGCAATAACAACTCATAAAACCTTTCATAGTAATAATGCTTAAATAAGTTTGTAAATCCCTCAAAAAAAAAAAGTTTGTAAACATAATTTTTCATTGTAATGATGTTCCATCCATAATATATAACCAAAAGATACATCGTCAAGACAATTCATAAAAAACACATCACAAAAATACATCACAAAGACAAGTGATCCAAAATACATCATCTAAAATACATCATTAACATGTTGTAATAAAAAAGTCAGCTCTTCACACATCATATCTTCCTCACATGTATTTGTCCACCTTCTACATAGGGACAAAGCCAGAAACTTAGTTTAGGGAGGACCAAGTTGGCAGTATAATTTAGTGAATAAAAAATAAATTTTCAAATGCATAATATATACAAGATATTAAGAAATTATAATATATATTTAAAATTAACAGATATCCAAAATTATAAGAAATTTTAAAGATATAAAAAAGTTGAGAATGATATTGGTTTGTCAAAAAATGGAGAGACTAAAATGATATTTGAATAGTATAGAAAGAAAATATGAACCAACGGAAATGTAAATATAGGAGGATACAATGACAACCACATTAGTAGTGGTTGAGAATGTGAAAACAAAGTCACAGACAATGATTATGTGTTTTTGAGAGAAATTGCAGTGCAGAATTATAAATTGGAATTCTAGTGAAGGATTAAGATTCTTCTATAAATTGGAGAAAAAACTCTTCTTTCGTTTTCCGTGTTAAAAATTTTAGTCAAGAATTAATGCAATAAAGCCAAGAAACTTAGTTGTTTAAGACATAGTATATATTGAGTCAGAAAAAGGTTATTCTACGACATAGTATAAAGTCCACAAGAAAAAAATTGAGATCGAAAAATATAGTAACTTACTAGTATAGTTATTTTTCTTCCAAAGTTTGGGGAGGACTGTGGCCACTGGTCCCCCTTCTAACTTTGTTCAAGTTTCTACATGTCTATCTTCCTATTATACATGTCTACTTTCTTTATTAGATTTTTGTGTCTGTTTAGGAAGACCAATAAGCTATCTTATAAATTTGTATTATTGAAAAAGACTTATTTGATAATTATCTTTTCATCACAAGCTCATAGTTTATTCTACTAACTTATAACTTATTTTTTACATGTTATTTCAAACAACATTTGACCATATATCTATCATCTTTCTTTCATGTTTGTAGGGGTGAAAGTACAAATATAATGGTATAATATATACTGTTTTTCAATGTTGTTTTTGTTCCGGTCCATATATAATTACACTCTTTTTATTATAATTTTTTCTTCTTTAAAAAATTAAAACAAAATATTTGACTTTAGCAAGAAAAAAATAAAACAAAATATTTGACTTTGGGAAGAAAAAAAATTCAACCCTTGTACGCACACTTGTTTGTACCCTTACTTCTTTGTCCATACCCTAATCTCTACTACTATCCACGTCCTATATATTAGGTTTCCTAATTTATCTTTGCGGCAGTTACAAATTGACATGAAAAACAAAAACTAAAATTCCATTAACAAATTATTTTAACGTTTCCACTTTGTTTCATCAATCAGTCACACACAGTAATAACGCTTCCTTTGATTATGCCTTTAATTTAACCCTTGTTTTCTAAAATTGTTTTATGATTCTTGCTTCCATAGTAGAGAACACAAAACAATTAACACGTTTCAGGTATATAAATTAATTCAAGAATCCTTATTGAATTGCGTATTTTAAGAGCAAAATCTTTGGTTTTTAATGTTATATTGATTTCTTTGTTACATAGTTTTGAGAAGAATCATGGAACATGATAAAGATTTGAATCGTGCATCAAGTTCTTCAGAACAAGAAAGCAATCCCGTTCTTGGAACTCAAAGGCCTGCCTCTATTCAACAACGGTTAGTGTTTTTCTGTTCTATTTCTATTTAATCAAAAAGCTTCAAAATCTTGTAACAATTTAATCTTAGAAAAGTCTTAGACACATATGCAGTTACATCAAAAAAATTTATGTGACATTATAGGTTAGCTGCTATTCTAGGTTACGGTTACATGCATTGTGAATCTTTGTATTACAGCTGATGCGGCTGCGATTGCGGTTGTAGACCGTAATTTTAAACTATATGTATGCTTATCGATATCGTAACCCTATTTATGTATGTTAGTAATATTATAAGATTTTGTTTTTCTATTTGCCAAATATGTAAACAAAATAATGTCCAGCTGGTAGAGTGTCTAATTTTAGCTTTCAGAACAAATGAATCATATGTAAACAAACTAATATCCAGCTAGGTTTATCTCATGTTTGGCGAAAAAGGTAAATTAATTTTAATTAGTCCTGTGCCACTAATAGTATAAAAAGAATTTCAATTGAAACAGTGGAAGGACTCACGTGGTTAATAAAATTTAGTCGATGTTGAACTGATTGAGAGCACTAGAGTTCGAATTACGGATAGAATAATCATTGGTCAAGCATTACCAACCTCCTGGACGAGTTCAGGATTACCGAAGTCACTTTCATCTCTATAGTTTATGATCTTCATGTGAATGCATGGGATCTTTGCATTGTTTTAACAACTTGTTTGTTTAATTATTGAGTAGTAGACAAAAGAACCCTTCCTTTCTAGTTTTGCATTATTTGTGTAGATAGTATATAATCTAATACATCATTATTTGTGTTTGTATCATAATGTGCTTATTTTGTTGCTCACATTTTCCTTGTTATCATGACTAATAGAAGAGTGACTGGTCCTACAAGAAGATCAACTAAAGGAGGTTGGACAGAGAAGGAGGTAAGGATCAACAAACCATTCAATTCTTAAAGTTACTTGTTTACCAAGAAACTATTCAACCAAAGAGAATTTCTTGCCAATAACATCATTATCTATACAGAGTCATGAATCTCACTTTTCTTGTTTTCTTATTTACAGGATAAACTTTTGATTGATGCTGTAAAAAAGTATAATGGAAAAAGTTGGAAAAAGATAGGTATGGTATAGTCAGATTTGGAAAAACTTTTCACATTTGTTTCTAGTAGGAACAACTTTAATTCTGAGTGTTGATATTTGCTACCAAAATAGTCAGATTTGGATTTACTGCAGTCACAAATTCCACGCGTTCACACGGTTAGCGTATGTATTAGTATCGTTAAATCAAGATTGGAAGGTCCAAATTTCATGATCGATGTTTTAGAATTCAAAAAATATCAAAATTTGCTTACGTTTTGCACCTTTCGATCTCGATCCAACAGTTACCAATCTGTTTACTGCGCGAACATGTGAATTTTGCAGCAAAATTGGGAGACATTTTTTTTTTCTGTTCAATCACATTTTGTTTGTTAAGTTTATTTAGTGACCACATAATCCCTTGCAGCTGCATGTGTTACTGGCAGAACAGATGTTCAATGTCTGCATCGTTGGCAAAAGGTTTTGAATCCTGATCTTATCAAAGGACCTTGGTCAGAACAGGTAAAAATTAAGTTATATCACTGAATTTAGAGATTATGCTATTTTAATTAACCAGTGAATTTGGAGATTATGCTCTTTTAATTAACCACTGAATTTGGAGTTTGCAGGAAGATAATCAACTAAGTGAGCTTGTTAAGATAAATGGGAAAAAAAATTGGTCTCAGGTAGCAAAGTCCTTACCAGGTCGCATAGGTAAACAATGTAGAGAAAGGTAAATGTTATATTCAATCACAATTCTTATCTTACACTGATATTTGCATTTAGTGGTTTAAGGATGTTTTTCTTTGAAAATTGGAAGTAAAACATTTGTTTTTCTTTTAGGTGGTATAATCATTTAAATCCAGATATAAAAAAAACTCCATGGACCAAAGAAGAGGAGTCAACTCTTATCAAGACTCACAAAATATATGGGAATAGTTGGGCTGAAATAGCCAAATTTCTGCATGGAAGGTATTGATAGGAGATTTCTTTTATATATACCTAGAACATGTTATTTAAAATGCTATGCAATTGCTTTGTTTGAATTGTAGATTTAGGATAAAGAAAAAAGATATATAGATGAGAAAATACATAGATAGGTCTAGTGATCAAGCAAACTCTTACAAAATTTAGGGTAGTATACCTTGACCATGTTAAACTAAGATACAACATGGACAAGTTGCAATATAGGAGAGAGATAGACACAAAGTTATAGTGACTTTTCCATCTTAAAGGTAGTAGATTCGGAACCATTTTAATGGATTGAGATTCGATGATTTTGATGGCGCGAAAGTCACAGATACCTTAGTGTATCTTTTGAAAGGGAAAGATGAAAAAGAAACTATAGATAAGGTGAAAGAGAGCAATATAGAAGAGAAATAGACACGTAGTCGCTATGATTTTTCCGCCTTAAAGATAGCGGATCCGGATGTCATTTTAATGTTATATACTTAAGATACAAGTTAACATGCTAAATTTGGAAATCAGATTCTCTCTCATAGTACAATGATGCAGTAAATGTTTTTTCATGTAATGTTGTGTTTACGAGGATTGGTTTTGCCATCCAAAAAGGTCTAACGGCACAGCTTGTTGCCCGCTTGGCTTCTATTCAAGTGTAAATAATGGTTTATATAAAAAAAAAAAAATGTTGCATCACTAGCCTGCATGAGAGGATCCAAATCCCTAAATTTGTATGCTAATAATCTATTTTACACTTAGAAATTATGTTGTTCTTACAAATGGAATCCCTAGTACTTTTTTTTTTTTTTAAAGAGAATCCCTAGTACTTATGAAGTGAGAGATTGATTAATGTTATAAATTTTTTCACTTCCATCCCTTAAAAGAAGCTTGAATTACATTCAGCTCCCCTCTTATGTTAAAATCTACACTTTACTCTCAATATTTTTTATATTTCTAATAATCTAGCAAAAAAAATAAAAATCTAACACACTTCAGAAGAAGAAAAAATAGTATTATGGGTCTATTTTAATATAGTCAAAATTTGAATACGTGTTTTTCGCTATTTTTTTATTTACAATTGCATTAACATGTCATTTTAAACCCTATAATAAAATACGAAACAACCCAAAATAAAATTAAAATATTTGAAAAATTACTAAAGACAATAAAACATGGTTACTTAAAAGTTAATTTTATACTCTAAATTATTAAATTAATAGCAAAATATTCAAATTTAATTATCATCGACATTTAAATTATAAAGAAATGAATTTTTTTTCTTAAATGGTAGTTCAAAATTAGTATATATCATAAAAATATTTATTTATGTTAAAATAAATTAAAGTGTAGAGCATATTCAATTATTAAGGGTGGAAGTTGTAATTCAAGCATCTTATAAAGGATGAGAGTATAAATTTTATTTTTCAAGGGTGAAAAGTGTATATTTTAACATAAGAGGGGAGGGGAGTGTAATTCAAACATCTCTTAGAAGAAGGTAGTATAATTTACTCTAATATCAAACAATTTGATCATTCTATTAATTTGTAAGGATTAGTTTGTGATAAGTGCTAGAAAGTTGTATTTTAAATGAATATTCAAAGCACTTTTGTTACTTGTTTTTGCAAGTTATTGAGGGAAAAGCCGAGAGATAAGTGATTATTGCCCTTTTACGTTTTATATATCTTACTTTATCCATTTGTGCAGGATTCTAACTCGAGACACCAAGAAAAGATGAAAACAAAGAAAAGTACAAAATAGGAGAGAGACCACTTTGCTCGCCTCCAACTCGCAGTGGTGAACAAGCAACTCGCCATGGCGAGTGCATGTACTCGCGAGGCGAGTTAGGGCGGCCTAGACTCCTCACAGATGACGTGGCACAAACCCACTAGTGAAGGAACTTAAACTCGCCATGGCGAATGAAGGAGCTCGCGAGGCGAGTTGAAGCAGATCAGAATTTATATAAATAGCCCATGATCATTTCAATTGAGAGGAGAGTTTTGATTTGAGTTTTTCACTGGTAATACTTTTAGAGAGAGAAATAGGGTTTGTTCTAATAGAGTGAGAGTGATAGAAAGTGGATTCTTCCTCATTTTGTTGAGAGATCACAAGTTTGTAATGAATCCTTCTCTTTCAATTCATTCTTGCAAGGCTTCCATGACAATGAGTAGCTAAATCTCCTTTGTTGGGATTAGAGGTACTTGATCTTAGCTTAACATGTAATCTTTTGATCTAGAAATATATGGTTCTAGCATTTGATTTGATATTGATGTTATTCTTGCACTTTAATGCTTATGTTTGATTTAATTGTGATTGAGAAATACTTTTGAATCTAGGTTTAGAATAATCATCTATCAAAACATAAGTTCTAGACATGGAATTGATGTTTTGATAATCACCTTTTGTATCCAAACTTAAAGCTTTATTATCATTCAATAGATTGAGAAATCATCGATTGAACGATAAGACCGACTCTTGAATCATTCAATAGTTTGAGACATTGACGATAGAATGATACAATTGATTTCACAATATTGTTTGGACACAAATGGTAGTGTTGTCGAGGGATACATGATAATATCAAAGAAAAGGTAGAATCCATGTATAGTCATTAGGTTACGTGTGACGCTTGATTAAGGAACTCTAATCATAAGAAGTTTCACACCTTATTACTCTCAACTTTTACTCTTGCAACTTAGTTACTAAACAAACAACAAATTAGCTTTTAACTTAGAATGATATTTGGTGTCGAACGGTATGTGATATCGCACTAGTCCCTGAGGAGACGATATAAATACTTATATTGTTTGATGCAAAAATACTACATCAGTTTGACAACAAATGATATAATTCACAAACTCATTTAACACTAGATTAGATACGAATTAATATATTTATTTCCTATTCATAAATTTCATAAGGTTAAACGTCCAACCTCTAATTTCATCAAGCAAATGGTGATTTACTCATTTAATTATGAGTAAATTACACTCCTCTCCCTTCAAAGATGCTTGAATTACACTCCCCTCCCCTTTTATGTTAAAATATACTACACTCCACACCCTTGAAAAGTAAAATCTACACTCCCCTCCCCTATAAGAAGCTTGAATTACAACTCTCTCCCTTAATAATTAAATATTCACTGCACTTTAATCTATTTTAACATAAATAATTTTTTTTTTTATGATATATACTAATTTTCAACCACCATTTAAGAAAAATAAATTCATTTCTTTATAATTAAGTGCCAATGATAGTTAAATTTAAATACTTTGCTATTAATTTTATAATTTATAGTATAAAATTAACTTTTAAATAACCATACCTTATTGTCTTTAATAATTTTTCACATATTTTAATTTTATTTTTGATCGTATCATATTATATAATATGGTTTAAAACTATATGTTAATGGAATTGTGAAAAAAAAATAGCGAAAAAATATGTATTTAAATTTTGATTATATTAAAATAGACATGCATTACTATTTTTTTTTAAGTGGGTTAGATTATTATTTTTTAACTATATCATTAAAAATAAATATAAAATATTAAGGGAGTAAAGTGTAGATTTTAATATAAGAGAGAGGAGAAGAGTTTATATTTAAACATAAGAGAGGAGGGGAGTGTAATTTAAACATCTTTGAAGGAAGGATAATGCAATTTACTCTTTAATTATCGTGGATGATTCTAAAATCCATAGCCAAGCAAAACATGTATTTTAACAAACCGACCCAAGAAGAGAAAAATAACATATGAACATACAAGGGAGTTGAAGTGGATGACCAAACATGTGACACATGTAAAGTGCTTATACAAACGCGTTTTGTACTTTGCTTGGAGTCTAATTCTACGAACATAAAAGGGTCAACAAAAGAAAAAGGCACTAGTTTAGTAGTTTCCACTTCCCAGAAAGTCTTCTAGTACACAATTACATTACCTTGTTGCCAAGAAAATGAACACATAATATTCAATTCAAATCTATGACATTTCTTATTTGTCTTTTCGTTTTCGAAGAAAATTCGATTCAACGTGATTAATTATTAAATTATTTTTTAAATGACTTTAAAGACATCATCACTAGTCGGTCTAAGCAATAAATATATGTAGACTTCCGTCACATATTTTAATTTTTTATGAAAAAATTATTACTACTTTGCATGATAAAATTAAGATACATAATATAAGTATAATATAAAATAGAACCACACACCTACGGTCTTATCCAAATTAAAAAGTTAATTTTTGCAATTATGTAAGGAAAATAAACTGTTGACACAAAAAAATAAACACAAAACAACTTTTCTTTTTATATTTTAATTTTTTTTTGGTATACTTTAAAAATTAAATTACTTTCTAATTAATGCTTACCATTTTATTTTTGAAATTGAAATTTAATATTATTTCCATTCTTTCTTTATTACATTTTGTAGTTGAGCCTCTCTTTGTCACCACAACACAACACACACTTTCGTTGTTTCTCTCTCTCTCTCTCTCTCTCTCTCTCTCTCTCTCTCTCTCTCTCTCATTCAAGCAGTTAGTTTACTCATCATCCTTCCAAACCTTCAGGTAACGTAACACCACCGTTCCACTCTTCTCCTATTCTTCATATCTCAACTGCTGAATTTTCTTTCATTCGTTTATTCTTCGCCATTTTATCCACTCGATTTGATTAATTCATTGTGTATGATCTTAATTTTCATTGAATTTTGTTTAATTTAATCATAATTCACCATAATTTCGTACTTAGTTGATACTATTAAGTGTTTTGTCTTGTATTTCAAGGATTAATGCATATTTAATCATCATCATTATAATCATCGTCACTTTACTTATAACGAATGTGAATTTTTCGTTATTTTCTCCCTAGGAGGTGGATATTAAATTTAAGTGTTTAAGGTTTTTGAATAGTTAAACTTGGACTTATGAAATGAAATGTTGAAAGATATTCTTGAAAGGTGTCTGAGTGTGATTACATTCAATTAATTCATTTTTTCAAATTATCACCCGTGTCCGGTGTGTATTTGTTGTTTGTGTCGACGCTTCATAGAATGCAATCATTGATAAACTAATCAATGGTTGATATTATATACATACAAATCATGGTCGATTAAATATCAAACATTGATTGTTTCGCTTTATTACCAACTCGTAATAGATGAGCTAAATCCTTCTTGAAATATACCAGAAAAGTGTTCATTTCTGATAACTAGTAGTCTGGTAGCTGAAAACAGAACTTGAGATTAAAAGTTATACTGCAAAACTTAAGTTTGAATCAGTGATTAACGTTTTCTGGGGTTCATGGACTTTCCTTGTTCAGTCTGTATCTTGAAAGATTAACTTGCATTAAATAATGGTCGGCTTAGCAAGTTACTAAGTTATTATGGAAGGGTATTCGGAGATCTGTCTGAGATCGGTGCTGTTAAATAGTGGCTACAGAGGCACTGTACCACTATATCATAACGGAATTTGAACTAATTGCTATTTTTCTACAATACTCTATTTAGTACAAAGTGTTGTCAAATAGTGGCTATAACATAAGTAGCTGAATTTGAACATGCTATTTTCCGTGATCCGCAATTGGCAATACTGTCTGGGACTAATGATATATCTACATTTTCTCATTATGTTAATTTATGGTTTCATGTATTTTTTTATTTTAAAAGCCAGGCTCATTCACTTTTTTTCTCTGCCGGCTTTTCTTGTTGGATGTTTCCAGTGCATCATTAGGAAAAGTATATGTTTCAATGACATTGATTTCCAACTATTAAATATTAATTAGGAGGTGTTTGGTTTGATGATGGTATTTTGGGATAGAAATATAGTAGTATACCAGAGTAATATAAGTGTAGGGGAATAAAAAGCCCCTGCCTTTGGCATTAAAATTTAAATTAGTTTATGCTTGGAATGTCTTCTTGCTCCGTAAGGATCCCGGATGCGAAGGACAGACTCCCCTTAAAAATTTAAATCTTTAGGTGGATGCTCATGAATGGTTTTATATGTCATTTTCTCTCACAGGAATTACCTTCACGATTGAAACAGGGACAGTCATAGGTCCACACTATTTTGTGCTTGTAGAATTTCATTTATAATACTGTTGAAAAATTTAGAATTACAACTTTAATTATTGTGTTGATACTTGATGCCTTAACATGCATTCTTTGATTGGAAATTGTTTTGGCTTCTTTCTCAGTGCTTTTCTAAAATATGTCATTATCAGACTTACTTGGTTCTTGATTTGGTGTAAATATGTATGCTACAAAGTAGCCATTCTGCCCTATATATATCTTTGGTCTTAAATTAACTGTAACCTTCATTTCATTTTGCAGTGTGCCTGTCAGAATGGGGTTAGGAAACCTTTACAGAAGACGTATTAGAGTATTTACGATGGCCATAGTAGTATACCTAGATTATAAGGTAAGCTATGTTTGTTACTCCGGTTTATTGTATTATATTAATAAATAAATCTTGTAAACTTCATATTTTCTTGCATTTGTGTCTGTAGGGTGTACAACAACGAGAGAAATGGCTTAGCAAATCTAAACAAGCTACACTGTGGGCAAAGGCTCATGAGAGGAATGCTAAAAGAATTCTAAAATTGATAATAGAGATGGAAGGCTTGTGGGTGAAACTTGGGCAATATATGTCAACACGGGCAGATGTTCTTCCTGCTGCTTATATAAATAATTTGAAGCAGTTACAGGATTCTCTTCCTCCTCGACCCTTGGAAGAGGTTTTCTAAAAACCTTTATTTGAAAATTACTACCGTGTAGTTATAGGAAAGAATACTTTAGCGAGATGATTTACATGATAAGGTTTCAAAAATAATATATCCCAATTATTTTTTAGCATTAGATTTTTGTTTTTGTTTTTTACATGGCTAGCATAAGATTTCATAGCTTATTTTACTCTTAACTAAATTCACATTTCCTCTGTTGAAAATGAAATTCACAATCCATGACACAAGAATAAGAGCTATCATCTGCTAACCTGCATGAGAATTTCAATTTTTTCTTAAGTTGCCATCACTACCAGACTTCTCAATGTAGTTTATATTTGAAGGTCTATGGCACCATACAAAAAGAGTTGGGCAAATCAATGGATGAGCTATTTTCAGATTTTGTCAATGAACCTTTGGCAACAGCTTCGGTAAGATCCTTAAGATATTTTTGCTGCTAGAGGAGATTTTTTTAATTTAGTTGAGAGTCTCTAATTAATTTTTTTCCCGAGTGAGTTGATTCATGTGAATCTAAGCCGCACATTTTAAGCAGATAGCCCAAGTCCACCGTGCAACTCTGCTCAATGGACGGGACGTGGTTGTTAAAGTTCAACATGATGGCATTAAGACAGTCATACTGGAGGTTTTGCTTTTTTAACCTTTCTAATATATGGATATCAAGGTCACTGAAGGCTTTCAAATGATTTTTGACCTATATTGTTTATCAGGACTTAAAAAATGCAAAGGCAATTGTTGACTGGATTGCATGGGCTGAGCCACAATATAACTTTAATCCTATGATTGATGAATGGTGCAAAGAAGCTCCTAAAGAACTTGACTTCAATCTTGAAGCTGGTAATTTTTTGGTCTTATCAAAATTATTTTGTAAAACCAAATTTGTGCTTGAAAATATCTTTGGTATATTTTATTGGAGCGAGTTGCTTGGATTTTCAAGACTTTATTTTTACCTAGTTCTGTCCACGTCAGAAATTTCTCTGTGAATTCTGTCTTTGGTGTTTATCACAGAGTTTCTTAAGGGCTTTCTTTGACTGGTTGTTGAAAAATTAATGGACTATTTATTAAAAAAAAACTGTTCCATTTTGAAGAGTTTTGTATTTGTTCCTTTGTTGTGGAGGATATCTTCTCCTTTATATTTCTTCCTTGGCTCTTATTAACACTTCTATTTCTGTAGAAAACACTAGGACTGTAGCAAAAAATCTTGGCTGCAGAAACCAACATGATGGAAACTTGAATCCCAATAGAGTGGATGTGTTAATTCCAGAAGTAATTCAGGTATCTCCTGTCTTCCATAAAATATTATATTATTGAATTATTTATTCATAAAGGTGACATTATAGTTTAGGCATCTGAGAGTATTAAGGAAATTTTTTGTAAAGTCCTTATTCTCTTAAAATGATGACATGATGCCTTTCTTTCTCAAACCCAGACCTGGTTAGACATACATAATTTACATATTTATTTATTTGAGAGTAGAAGTGACCTAAGTTTTACATATTTCTCTACAAGGTCCTATAGCAACGTAATCGAACATTTTTGCTTTATGTAGTTGTGTGTTGAGACCTTTTCTAATTGCCATCCAATGGATAAGTATAGTGCTTTCGTTGTTGTGCATTCATATAATTAGTATGCATGCCTGTTGGTACCTTATTTTCATTTGCTTCAAAATGAAACGTAGTTCCTTTTTATTCTTCTGCATTCCTTTTCCTTTTCCTTTGTAGTTTATCGTATTTATATTATAATCTGATTCCATCCAATGACAGGCTACAGAAAAGATCCTTGTTTTAGAGTATATGGATGGCATTCGGTTGAATGATTTAGAATCACTAGAAGCTTATGGAGTAGATAAACAAAAGATTGTTGAGGAGATTACTCGTGCCTACGCCCACCAAATATATATTGATGGGTTTTTCAACGGTGATCCTCATCCAGGTATAATGTCCATTTCTATAAGTATATGGTTGTGCCTGTGTATACATGAACACGAGTCTATAATGTTTCCAATTTCCATGTACAACATTTTTCAATTTATTGTAGAAATTTTATAATAACTTTCTGTAATAATTTTCCAATTATTTCATGTACTCGTGGAAATGATTCTCTAACTTGAATAATTATAGGAAATTTTCTTGTGAGCAAGGAATCTCCACATCGTCCCATTTTACTTGACTTTGGGCTTACGAAGAAACTTTCAAACACCCTTAAGCAAGCACTTGCAAAGATGTTTTTGTCATCTGTTGAGGTTGGTGCTGACTTTTATGCTTTTTCATGGTTGTAGGGATACTAATGAAGTTATATAAATTGTTAAATTAGTGGTTATAATTGTTGTCTTCTTGAGTATAGCATCTCAGAATTTCAAGGTTATTTAACATACTCTTACATGAGCAAGCTAGCCTATGAAATCCTGAATTTAAAGGGGTAGGTTTAAATTGAACGTTACTTCTTAGAACAAAAATTACGATGTTATTGTGCCAGTAAAATTTTGAATCATGTAGTTTAATCATATTAAGTGATATTGTGATTATGTTTGTGGATAAACTTATTTGGCTCTACATACGAGTGTTAGGAATACTTAAAAAAATGTTGTTGATTAATTTTGACATGGTGTTGAAACCCATTGCACTATACTTTGATCCTCATGCCCTCCATTTTTCGATTAAAAGCTGTGTTGATTGTACTGGCTGATGTTTGAGTTGAGGTATGCTTTATTTCATTCCTTAAAGCAAGTTGGGGTCCTAAGAAGGTGTGCTAGAGAAGTAGAGATGTAAATGCCATTTTCCTAACCTCAATAACAGAATAAGCTTTTGGTTGGGTAGATTTGTTACATTCATGGAAGTCAGGGCAGAAAGTTTACAATAGCCATTTCATTTCCTCTTTTAGCATATCATTTTCACTTCTTTATGACAATTTCTTTAGGATTGCGATTACCAGAAAAGTTTTCCGTACTTAACTGTAGCTCCAAAAGATATTTCTAAATGATGACTGATCTTGTCAGCCTTTTTATTATAGGGGGACCATGTGGCCCTTCTGTCCGCCTTTGCAGAAATGGGGCTTAAGCTGCGTCTGGACATACCAGAGCAGGCAATGGAGGTGACAGCTATATTTTTCCGTGCAACAACTCCAGCAAAAGAATCGCTTGTAAGTTTGCCCTGAGCTCCTGAAAGTATACTATTTTTTTACTTCCTTTGATGTTTCATTTTATCTAATTCTGATGTATTTTCCTGATGCTAAGGAAACATTGAAATCTCTAGAGAATCAAAGAACCAAAAATATGAAGGTTATTCAGGAGAAAATGAACCTTGACAAAAAAGAAATGAAACGCTTTAATCCTGTAAGTTCAGAAATAAACTTGCATTATTTTTTTCTATTCCAAATTTATGAAGCTGATCTTATGTTTGTTAAAGTCATAATGGTTTTTAACATTTTTCAGGTTGATGCATTTCCCGGTGATATTGTTATATTTGGAAGAGTTCTTAATCTTCTAAGAGGTCTGTTGTCTCGCACTGTAATGCCACTTTAATATTTACTTCTTTCCAACAACTTATTTTACTTACCTGATTTGGATGTAGGGCTTTCTGCCACCATGAACGTTCACATAGTATATATGGACATAATGAAGCCATTTGCAGAATCTGTTTTGAGTGGGTGAGTCATTTGTTTTTTCTTTTTTTCTTAAAAAAACAAATTATTAGTATCTTCTTCATTGCTTGTTTCACCTATGGCTGACATGAGGTTGACTTCCCAGGTTTATTAATAGAGGACCATCAGTAAATGATAGATGGGTTTTTGATTCCCCAGTCCATTCTAACGTTGAAGCTAAGCTGAGGCAACTTTTAATTGAGCTGGCAAATAATGATAAAATACTTGGAATCCAGGTGCATGTGACTTTTGTTTTCCTAATGCGTTTATAATTATTAATTACCTTTCCTTATGACCACCGGCTAGGTTTTTCTACACTAGACTACACCAGGGTTGTATATCAGGAATTTACTTATATGATTTGGTTGAAAATTATGAAAGTCATTAAGTATTTCAGATTTTCACATATAATGTAGCTGCCATTGCATTTGATGTCCAGCAAGTAAATGGAGTATATTTTAATTGTTTAAATAAATTGGTTCAATCTCTTAAAGGTATGTGCCTACAAAGACGGAGATGTCATTATTGACACTGCTGCTGGAGTTCTTGGTAAATATGATCCCCGTCCTGTTAAGCCTGATAGCCTTTTTCCAGTGTTTTCTGTCACAAAGGGTATCACAGCAGGAATGATACATTGGCTGGTTGACAATGGGTATGTTGTAAGATGCTTCGACTATCGAGTTTGACTGCCTCTTGACTTTTACTATAACTTATTGTTTATTTATTTGAAAAATAAGGCTTGTTTACTTTCTATTTTCCATGTTTCCATTTTCACTTTAATTAATATACACAAGAGGATATAGATCAAATATTTCTCTCCATTTTCTTTTACAATTTTTTAAAACAGATCTAACATTTTCAGAATTTTTGAAAATTGCAAAATACTATTTTCGTTGTTTCTAAAAATGCATTCTTCTTAGCTTGTCTTTCATCCTCTCTTTATCACAATATGTTGCTTCATAGTGTTGCTGTCATAGAATGTGACATGCAAGCTAGTGGTTTGGGTAGCCAATGTCATTTGATATTGATCCCCAGTACCTGATCACAGTCTTCTTTAATAATAATCAAAGAAAACAGAAAAAATTACAGTATGTTCAAAGCACAATGAATCCTTCACAACATAAGAGCAAAATACAAAATAACAATGAAAAACAAGAAAACGTTGCAAACTTGCAATGCCTGTGTCTCAACATATCTGTTAGGTAATCTTTCAAAAAGATCATGTTTTCTTGAGTTTACTCTACATAGAAGCTAAATGCCTAATCTTACCGCTTATAAACTGTTGAACTAAGAAAACGTCTTTTAATATATGAAAATCTTTGACGCAACCAAAGACAACGACGTGTAATGTAGATTGCACATTGTTAAACAATTAATGTTTGACAATAAATATTGCCTAAGGACCGAAGGGCCAGCCAACATTAACTTCAGCAGAGTAAGGTTAGAAATTAGAATGGATGTGTAACTGATTTTGAGCAGGAAACACTTGTAATACACCTATAAAGGTAAAGAGCCTTGTGTGGTCCAAAATAGACGACTTGACCTTAGAGGGAGATTTGGACTTCCAAAAGGGTATATATGGAAATTAGCTATTTGTGATGAACGAGTTAAGGGGAATTGGATTTTTTTCCTTCATGAAATCACCCTAGTATGATCAAGGGACTAATTCCTTTAATGTAAATGTATTCCCCCTTTATCAAAAAAGAAAATAAAAGATTGATGAGGTGAAAGTGGAATAGATGTTGTCGTAGAGAAAAAAAAAATTAAGGGATGAAATTGATTAAGACTAAGACACACATACTCCAACGAGGTATTGTGGTTATAAGTAGGCGCTGACCCTCATCTCATGACCTGAATTCTTAGAGTTGTTAAATATGAAAATATGGCTTGATAAAAACAGTAAATGTCCTCAATAAAAACAGTAAATGTCCTGAAAGGAAACCTGTGCTATAGAGCTCTTGTCATAGAAAAATCTGGGGATGGTTCGGACCAATTACAGATCTATGCAGTCTTACCTTACATTACAAGACTCAAACATGTGATCTCCATCACGAGGAATCAACTCCAATCATTGTGTCAAGGCTCCCTCAATATTTATAAGAATATACTAATCATATTTCAGATTAATAATAAATACTCTGATAGGAATATATGGGGTGTTATCAATGTGCACTTGAATATATTCCTTTTCCACGATTGATCATGCCCAATTTCGAAAACTCGTCAAGTGTTGCAGCAGCATCAGAAAATTACAAGTGAAATATAATGAATTACACTAGCATTTATTTAAATATATCGAATTGCCCACATTTGGAATAAATAAGCAGAAACTTTATTGCCTTGGCTTTGGATTATAACATCCTTAGGAATAACAAAATCAATGTGAAAATTCAAAAATAATTCATCTGTCAAAGCTTGGTGTTCAAGAATTACACTATTGTTAATATTGTAAAGCTTTGGATCATCTATCTCCTTATTTAAATCTCTTAATCTGAGAGTAAACAAATTCAGTACTATTGTCATCCTTAGAATTTGTTGAACTTGGGGTGTTCTTCAACCCCTTGCATTGATCATGAGTTTTTTATTTTTTATTTACATTAAATCTCAGTGGCGGCGTACTTGAATCATATGTTAAGTTCATCCACTCAGTTTATCTAGTTTTTTTTTTTTCAGTTATAAGTAAAATGCATAAAAATGGGATTAGAATAGGGAACTACCTGTTTACATTCCTCGTCATTCACACGTATATGTGATTATATATGTTGATTTTTCCCTTACAATTAACACAATTGCATGTTAACTTCAATTAATTTACTGTGAAGTTGTGAAACAAATCAACACTTCTTTTTATGCCATCATTAATAATTTAATCTAATGCTGAATTTTAAATTATAGTAAGTTTTCCCCAGATTGTTTGACTTCCTTTTTGTATGCTGAGTTATTTGAGCGACAAGGATTGGTAACCACTGTGGCAGCTACGGCATTGTTTAACAGTGAATCTTATGAAAGAAACTTTACTGTGGCAGCTGCTACCACTGTAGCTACTTGCCGTGTTGTTGTAAATGTTATCAAAGAAACCGAATTGGTGTTTGGATAGAGTCATGTTTTTTTTTTGTCATTAAAGTTAAAAAATTTAGTTTTTTAAACTGTGTGATGTCACATAATTTCTTGCCATTTAACCTGAAATAGCTCTGCCTGATTATTATCTCGCAGAAAACTAAACCTTGAAGAGAATATTGCAAGTATTTGGCCATCATTTGGATCGAACGGGAAAGAAGTCATTAAGGTCAAATACTGATATTTCCTCCTAACTAATGTTCTGAAGCTATTATTATTGATAATGAATGCTTCAATATCTTGTTTCAGGTTCATCATGTTCTTAACCATACATCTGGTTTGCACAATGCAATGGCAGACATAAATCAAGAAAACCCTCTTATAATGTTAGATTGGGATGAATGTTTAAACCGCATCTGTATTTCGGCACCTGAAACTGAACCAGGCAAGGTGCAGATTTATCATTATTTGTCATTTGGCTGGTTGTGCGGTGGAATCATTGAGGTAAATGCGAGACCTCATGTATCAAAAACTTAATTCTTATAGTAATCAATATTTTCAATTTCCCGTTTTATACGAAATTCTGTACTAATCAGGGAGACAACGAACGATCCTTTTATTGTGTTGAATAAAGAAAGAGTAATAAAAATTTTACTATAAAAAAGGAAGAGTATTTAAATAAGTTCGAGAATTAATTTCTTGTTTTTCATGATGCAAAATGAAGTATATGACAGACGACTGGGAGCTCTAAGTTTGGACCTTGAATGTGTATGACTTGTGTGCTTATAGTGGCATGTCTCCAATCTTGTGTTGACAATCAGCATAGACTTTTATTAATGTCTATTTTTATAAAAAAACAAATAGGAATTTGGGCATGGCTGCATCTAGTTTTAAATCACAATTCTTCACAAAGTTGTGAAAAGCAATTGGTAGTAAAATTTTGCTACCTGTAGGATTTCTCTCATGTTCTGATAATTTATTTGGACAAAACAGCATGCATCTGGAAAGAAATTTCAGGAGATCCTTGAAGAATCAATAGTTCGTCCCCTCCAGATTGAAGGAGAACTATATGTAGGAATTCCCCCGGGTAAGTTTTAACGAATAATTATTTTTGTAAGGATGATTAGCAATTTGTATCTGATGAGCATAATATGAACTTTCATTTTATTTTCTATATATTGCTAAGTAGCTGGAGTTGAAGATTTCTAATTTTGGTTTCTTTGTAAATTGTAACCATGCTTCACGGCTTAAATTTTTAGGGGTGGAATCACGTCTTGCAGCTCTGACTGTAGACACAGATGATTTAAGCAAGCTCTCAGCGATCGGTAGTCGTCCGGAGCTGCCTTCCACCTTTCAGCCACAGCAAATTGCTCAAATGGCAACCTCTGTACCTCCTATTTTCAATACACTAAATGTTCGGCGGGCTATCATACCAGCTGCTAATGGCCATGTATCTGCCCGGGCACTTGCACGTTACTATGCAGCCCTAGCTGATGGTGGCAAGATACCATCACCTCATTCTTCTACTTCTAAGCCACTACTTGGAAGTCATACCCATATCCCCAAATTATCTTCTCAGAAAGCCCCCAAAAAGCGGAAATGTATTGGAAGGACAGTCACAACTTTACCTGCAGTTAATAAAAGTTATGAAAAAGTTTCTAGTAAAGAAGACTCTGAGGGTACAGAAGGCAGAAACACTAGCACAAGTAGTAGCAGTAGTGGTGATACTGGCAGTAGCAACTTGGATAGTAATCCACGACCCCATGTTCCTGGTAAGGTCTATCAGAATCCTAGGATTGTAGATGAGTTCTTGGGTGCAGGAGAGTACGAGAACTTAAGTTTACCAGGTGGGGGTTTTGGCTTAGGATTTAAGCGGTTTAGCTCTAAGGATGGATCAACCATTGCCTTTGGCCACTCGGGAATGGGTGGGTCTACAGGTTTTTGTGATGTTACTAACAGATTTTCAATTGCAGTGACACTGAACAAAATGTCTTTTGGAGGTGTCACCGGGAAAATTGTCCAACTTGTTTGCTCAGAGTTAAACATTCCTGTGCCTGACGATTTCTTAAGATATGCAGCTAACCAAAGTGGAGATGCAAATCTAGCGAGGCCTATGATTAATTAAGGGTGAAAGGTTTTGTACCATCTTTCCAACATTAATTCATGTATAAATTTTCAATTTATCTATCTATCACCTTCATAATTTATGTGTGCATTGGGGCTCTTCTTGTACTCAAGAAACAAAGAAACTAACAATGCAAGAGCTAGCTTTGCCTCCTGACATTGTTCGGAAAAATAATGTATGTAATTATGCACACATGAATTTGAACTTGTGATTATTTAATTTATCAATCAACTTCTGAGTGTTTATAAATTTAATCCATGTGGCTGTCCTCCTGCGAAATGTAGGACGTGGTTCAAAGGAATAAATTCAGTTAAGCTTAGATTTTCGCACACTATACTATTCCAAAGTGCCAAGTTCTTATTCGGCATTGCATTTTATAAATACCTGAACTGCGCATAGGAATGAATGAAGAGAAAGCCAATAAATGAGTAAAATGAAGAGAATGGAGAAAACCCTCTAAAAATGGGGGAAAGAAAACCTCCACAAGAAAGGGGAGGATGTGGTTTACCAATTTAGAGTGCATATTTATGAATGAGTAATCTTGTTACTTTATAAGTCTAATTGCATTATGGCATAGTTTTGACAAAAAAAAAGTGCTTCGCAACATTACTTCAATAATCAAGATCATTAATCAACACTTCCTTTACCATGATTCCAATGTCAATAAACACATTTCACCAAATCAGTCACCAATGAGTTCCATATACATTATACACCATCACACTCACTTCATTTTTGGTAACTAATTTAACAAACAATCAAGGGGAAGACTAAAGAAAAAAAAGACCATTTGATACATACACCACTAAGCACATATATAAAGTTTTTCATAGAAAGTAGTACTATTTTCTATAACATAACATGCAAATCTAATAATACAAAACATGGCATACACAAACTTGGATATTCTAACTGGACACTACAATAATGTGGTAGCGTAAAATATTTATGGCCATAAGCTAGTCAAAGAGCTCACAGCATCACTATTAACTCCATTGTTGAAATCATGACTGCAAGATATATCAAAATCTCCAAGTCCAATAGCTGAATTCTGTCCACTAACACCATATGAAGCGTCGTTTCCATGTACGGTGATGGTGGGCGAAACATGCGCCATGCAACGGAGATTACTATTGTTGATTTGCGGCGGAGTGGTGTTCAATTGACTCTGATTTTGGAGAAGCTGGTTGTTGAAAGTGGGCAAAGTGCCCCTAGAGACCATGTCCTCTGCTAACTTCACCTAAATTGGACAGAAAATTCTTTATTAGGAACTCAATACAAGATTTATACTACTAGTATATTAAATGAATTTGATGATCTTGGTCATTAAACAATAGAGATTTTGAATTCTTGATATATAATCACGGTATGAATTGTCCGATATGTCACAACATTTTTTTCCTTCTTTTGAAATGACAAATGTAAGTAGTTAGTTATTATTCCCTCCGTTTTTGCAATCTGATCGTAATACACGGAGAAGAACTTGTAAAGTGGTATATATATACCTTAGCTCTCAAAGCTTCAACATCGGATTTTAGTACTCGGTTGTTAGTGTTAGCATCGCGAAATTGTTGGCTGGCATCTGTAAGCTGCTTAAATAGGCTTGCATTTTCCAGCCTCAATTGTTCAACCTAAGAAACAAAATACAATAAAATTCTCATAATGGAAATTGTAAAATAATAACCAGTGATTTCAAAGATCTATTTAATTTTTGTTTTGTTACAAAAGATGTATGTAATTAAATTTCTAAGTTCAATTAATTACCTGAACCTCAAGGTCTGCCAAATGTGCTTGTTTCCTTCTTCTGGATCTTCTGGCAGACTCACGATTAGAAACCTTCCTGAAATCATGAAAATCACAAAAGAGTGAATTTAGTTTTAAGATTGCGAAAATTAATTTTGATTGATTAATTTTGGAAAATTGACTTTGATTAAACATGAGTAAAATAATTTATGTTTTGATATGTTTACACGAAAGTTGAACAATAAATTTGAATAATATAAAATCACGTTTAAAGGCAAAAATTACAAACCATATAACTTCAAGTTGGAATAAAATCTAGTAAAATAATCAATTATAAATTTATAATTAGAATTCCAAAGCATACCAAAATCAGTTTTTAAGTCTTCAAATTTTCTTTTAACTGTGGCCAAAGTAAATTCAAATATGCACTAAGTTGAAAGACATAAACTAAATGTGAGAGAATTAAACTTTTTTGACAAATATGTGAACTTTAGGTTGAACCCTTTTGTTATCATCATATACATGTGGCAATAATTTTATTTTATTTTATACAAACTTACAAAGCCACCTTGTTAGAGTACAATTTCTCTTTCCCTAAAAAAATATTATGATTTCTTTTATTTGTAAACTCATGTGTATATAGTAACCTAATAAAAGCTCTTTTTTAAATTAGGACTCAGTTGCATCATGCTTTGGCCAACATTAAGAATTTAAAATAAGTTGAAATTAATGTTTGAGATACCTTCTAAGACGCTTCATATCAACAGGGTTTGTACTTTGTTCACAAGGACCTGCTTCATCATCTTCATCAGATGGATCACGTGAGGAACCACTTGTAGTAGTCACTCCTTTGGTTTGATTTTCTCTACTACTGCTTGGTTTATTAGCTGACACTGGACTTGTAACTATCCATTATAAAATTCAATCCAAAATAAGCTCTATGATATATATAAACTAAGCTTTCTATATGAACAATATATATAAAACTATTATGGTGCTAGACAAATAAAATGTACATACAATGAAGTTATCTATAAAGGGTAACTTGATGTTATATTTGAAAAAAGTTGATTCTATAGTTCAACTATTTATCAATAAGACCCCAACCATTGCATCATAACACAAAAAGACAAGGATATTTCATTTTCTGAGCTTGCTTTTTGAATCTTGAATCTTTTTACTATAGAGCTTAAAATTTAGTCCTACAATTATCTTAAGGTCCCAACTTGCCAACTTCATGATCACACGGATTTCTTAAATTTATGGAATTCATATAACAAAAACACGACCTTTTTTAAGACTCCACTTTATATTTATCATTATATTGATATTTTGTTCATGTGTTTTTCTATATCTTTAAAGAGTTAAATTATTGACAAAACATAAAATAAAAAACCTAACTTTGACATTTTAATTAGCGACCAGAAACATATTTCTTTGTGTTGGTTTCCAGTACTTATTGTCGTTTCGTCTATCTACTCAAGAGAAGAACCATATCTCTTGTTTTTTTACTTTTTTTTTTGTTCATTCAATTTTTGCTAGCATAATTTATACTGGTATATATGTATGAATATATATGTATATAACATAGAGTATTACCGGTGGCAGAAATGGATGATTGAGACTCAATAGTTGCAGTGATGGTGGAGTTCTTGGGAGTGAGGTTTTGGGAGCAAACAAGAATATTATTTGTTGGTTCACCACATGTTGAAAATGAAGTTACAGCATCCTGCAATTATGAAGGGTTGAATATTTAAGAACAATTGTTTATTTTTTTACAAGATTAAGAGTAATGTTATTTGTCAAGAAAGTGTTATACAAGAAAGAGAAAAATACATAAAAATAAAATATTCGACCAATCAAATTATATCTATTTGATCATACATGAGATCGTACGTGGTTAGAGAATTCTTTCGTTTCTTATCGAACTTCTCTCATGATAATAAATATTTTTTCCTGAATTAATAGGTTGGCAACTCAATTTTGCCTAATCAATTTTTCATATGTAGCATGATTTGTTACCTTCTTTAAGGATATTCCTTTCATTTACACGTCTTTATTTTTTAAAAAAGAAACAATTCATTAGGTTGTTTTTGCTTTCCAAGCAAAAGGTATAAATCAAAACATAAAAGAAGATCCCCTAAATAAAAACAACATAGAAAAGCTAAGCTATAAAAGGAAGTAACAAAACACTCCACCTCTTTCACAAGGACCCACTAAGATTGTGGGCAATAATACTATTACTAGCTTAGGACCACTTCATGAAAAGTAAATATAGAGTGATACATATTTGTTAAGAGTCTATTGGCTAACTACCTAATAGATGCAATGCATGGGAGATAATTTTCTTATAGAAGGCCAAAGGAATGACCCATGTTGCTCTATTATATTCCTTTTCTATTCATTTTTTACCATATTCCTTTTCAATTTGTCACTTGTAAAACAAGTGATTTTTTTAATAGTGTTTGATTGAAAATATATAATAGAAAAGAAGAGAGGGATTGCTATAATTCATTATTTTCTTGGTTAGTTTTTTTAGGAGAAGCATAGGGTAACCTAATTCATCTTACTAAATTTTAGATCACATGTGATATTGAAGGAACTTGGAGAGGAGAGAAAATATCATTTAGATATGATAATGATGCAAAAAATAAATTAATCTTCGACTAAATATTAACCAAACAACAAAAATAGGGTTTTTTTCTGTTCCTTCATTCAAATAGAAATCTCATTACATCAATCTTTTCGCTTCCCTCGTTTGAGAGACATGTCTAAAGCTTGGTCGTCAATTAGTAACTAATACATTAAAAAGAAATTTAGTTATGTTGACTTCAGACCTCTATCGCAACAACATATATAGCGAATAACCATTGTATGGTTTGGAAGCCAATAAAATCCTTGTCTTAGTCTTCCTTTTGAAATAAAAGTATCTAATTTTGTGTCCATGCATGTTTAATGTTTGACTATACCTCGAAAATAAATCACCTTATGCAGAGAGAATCTATGGCAAGAAACCAAATATTGAAACATGAACATCTATAGGCGAAGCTTAGATTCTCAAATTAAGTAATATGTCAATTATTGTGTCCCAAAGTAAAAGACAAAAAAATGTAAAAAAATTAAGTGAAGATCCTCATAAAGTAGTGCGTTCCCACGAGTTCAAAAGACAACACAATAATATAATCAATAATCATAATAATAATAATAATAATAATAATCAATATAATAACAAAAGAGTATAGTGCACATCATCATGCCTTCTTCATCACTAAACAAAGTCCCTGATGACGTGGCCTTCACAAGTTCCTTTGCTTCACCCTTTAAATATACCAAATTCCATTCACATAAAAAAAAAAAACTCTATTCTATTCAATCTTAATTCTTTGATTTGGAGATCAAAAGCTCTATCACAAAACCACAGGTTTCATGCTTGCTTTCTTTTTGGTAGAATTACGGTTAATCACTAAAATATTATTAATTTAGAATTTCAACAAAATCAGATGTTATTGTGATTTCGTCAAATTCATGCACTTCATAGATATACTTCAACCAAATTTATTATTTTGTCATAAAGTTACTTACACATATTAACCCTCCAACAACTGGAATATCTCTAATCACTAATTATTAACATTAGATAAGACAAGATAGAGCTATAAAATATATCAATTATAAACATCGATTTGATTGGGAAAGAGAATTAAAAAATAGAAATTTAATATAATAATATTGTGTTGATTTCTAAATTTGTATCAATATATCATTATTTTTTGTCAAATAGTCTAGACTAAATTTTACATTTTAAGGTGAATAATCGGGTGTCGATTATGCTCACGCATGGATATATCATTTATATAAACAAAGTTACACATATCAAAGTAGAAACTCCAAAGGAAAAACCATTACCAGCAATAAAAAATGATGATTTAATAATTTTAATGGGTTTTAGTTTATTTTTAATACAACCATAGTTAGTAGGGAAACGTTTTGAGCAAAGCTTGAAAGTCACGTTAGAGGGATTTTTTTGATAGAGTGCATAGTGTGTGAGAGTGAGAGAGCACTGACCAGATTATGAAAATCGGCGGCATTGGCGATGTTATCAGAGCAAACATCGCCGACACCGAGGAATGGATCCACCTTAGACGGTTTTACATCGTTGTCGTCGATTGCTGTTTCGACGGTAACGGGCCGCTTGGTGAAAAGTTCATGATCAAATTCTGCTGTGATCCATTTGAGGTCATCGAAGCTGGAGAATATGGAGGTTGCTGGCAGAATGGTGCTCCATTTTGGTTCCATTTTGAAGGAGAGAAAAATGGAAAAGAGGAGAGAGAAAAGAAGAAGAAAAGGGACTAAGAGAAGCTGCTTCGTGCCTATAAATAGGCAAAATTTGAAACATTAGATGCGTGGTATAACACGAAACCTTGATTCTTTATTTTTTATTTTTTAGTTTAAATAAAAAGTTAAAATGTTCACAACAAATTTAAAATATAATTTTTTGTACGGGTGTTAAAATAAAAATCCATAAAGATTAGCACAACATATTGTATCAAGATTGTTAGACTGAATATATTTTGTGGTCTCTTAGATTTGAATTCAGAATTTTTCACTTTGTATTTATGTGTTTATAATGGTTGGTTAATCACATTTTATCTGTATATCAAAAAACATCTATGACCTTGAAAATAGAAAATTACTACTCCTCACTCATATTAGTCAAACTATTTGACTATTTTAGGTTGATTTTTTGAGCAAAATTATTTAAGGTAGACTAAAAATATGAATAAACCAACTTGGTGTGTGAGAGGTTGACATCATGAATCTTCTCAATAATTTGGTTTCAATTCATGTGCTCGTCTATTTGAGAGGTAGTACTGTCTGATAAAAAATCTGATGGGTTGTTGTCGACTCGAGAATTAGACTTATAACATGTCCAAAAGGTTGGACCTGAGTCATGATTGAAGCCGTTCATATTCAAACTAATCCAAATTAAAATCGCAAACTAATCCAAAATAACTCAAAACCATGCAAAGTCTAACAAATCAAATTTGTTTGGATGTCTTTTCCAAAAATTGCTCAGATTTGATTGGGGCGTCTATCCAATGTCAAAGTTTCTAATTACACTAGGTTAGCAAAAATATATAACTAAAGATTCATATTTATGTTGGACATGTCTCAAATAGGATAACATTCGATGGAGGGAACCTATGAGAACCCTAAATAAATAAAATTTGAATAAGAAGTTTAGGCGAGCTCCGCTCCAAGTGCTCATTAGGGTTAGTGCATATGTCAAGCTCAAAGAGTTTTTACGGGGATCACCCATTAAAAATGTCCTCACTTCAACAACGATAATTTAACCTATGATCTTTTACGTGAGTCAACTTCTTGTAATTAGTCAACATTCATCGACAATTATTTATTAAATTTGATAAAAACTATACTGAGTTTAGCATTAGATAATAATTTATTAAAATTACTTTTGAATGGTTGGAAATATTTCATAGAGGCAAGTTTTTGTTTAGTTTGTTATTTAATGATGTTTTTGTAGATATTTTAACAAAAGAGTTAAAATATATTTTCTTCATTTTACATTGAATGACACTTTAAAAGAAGAAAAAAATGCTTCAATATAAATGTCATTTTCAGTTTTCAATGTATCAATTAACTTTTTTTTTTAAAATTTAAGTCCTAGTTTAGTCAAATAAAAGTAGATTTTATACTTAATTGAGTCAAGCCCACTATGTGAACACCTCCAGTTGAGAGATTTATTGTCTTCTTGGTGTACTCTTAGGTTTATACTCTTACCTCTCTTTACTGTAATGATGTTAAATCTAGAGTTCTCTTTGTATGCTTTATTATGCTCACTAGGAACTAAACTCTTTGTGTTGAAATATGTGAAATCAACACACACAGTCCTTGATAATGTGACTTGTATCCTCCTTTTTTAAGGATAAATTAATCTCGCACCGTGCATGACTTTAAGAGACATATCACGTTGTTGAAAGTGTCTACCATATAATTTTTATGCGTAGGACTTTGAACTATGCAAAGCAAAAAGGATGATTACAAAAATGTGAGTTTGAAAGCCTTGATTCATGAAATGAAAAACATGTAGTAACCTTGAAATTAAACCTAAGTGATTTAGATGGTCGTTATGATGGATTTCTATCACATTTCCAAACACAAGCATTGTAATAAAAGGACAATTGCTAGGGTATGGAAGTGTCTCATGTAGTCGACGATAGATTGATGTGAGAAAAACATTAAGAGATCTTGACAATAGATTAATTATTACTTAAGAGTCTTCTACATTCTTAAGATCGAGACAACGACTTGATTTGTGTTGATTTGACAAAAACAAGAGTAAATGAGTACATGTTATATTCTGGTTTTTATTTTTATTTTATCGATGCTAATTAAATCATCGTCTCAGTTGTGAGCATGAAGAATACCATGAATGACTCTACATCTAAAATATAATATCGATTATCGTTGGTAGAGTTTTAAACATCAATTCACCGTAAACTATATATTACAATTCTTCAACCTAAAAATTGTCTTATAAAAGATCAAATTTAGGTAAGTAAGTTGGCAGAGAAGAGTTCCAAAAACATGCGTGATCTTGAATAATCACGTGGTGCAATACTGGAAAGCTCTCCCATAATATTCTTGTATACATTCTTAATTAATAAAAATAATAGAGCTGCCATACCTATCCCCCATAAATAAATATTAAAAAAACGTATAATTATTGGAGTTATGGTCTACAAAAAATAGACAACCTCCCTAACACATCTCAAAATTTTCCAAGTGAAGAGTCATAAATTCAAAGAAAAATTGAAGTTTATTCTAGAGCAAAGTACACTACTAATTTTATTTTATTTTAAAATTGAAAAATGAAACTTTCAAAAGTTGGGTCACATTAAAAAGAAAAAGACATTAGGTTTTGTCTTTAGTTTACTTTTACAAACCTATGTCATGTCAATTAATTTTTTTTTAAAAAAGTATTTGGTAGCAATAATATTAAGAATCCTATTAACCACAGTTGGCAATCAAAGATTTAATGATGCAAAAAGTTCACATAACAAAGTGACAAAGTGGTTAAGCAACATACAATGGGTACAAATCTAAGAAAGCATTGTGCCATTAAAATAATTGTTATAGGAACCACTCAATGAGACGAGGTACAAATTCCAAACTCTCACAAAGCCACCGTGCAAAAACTTTTACTTTTGGAAAAGCATTAAAGGCATTTTCCCCATCTTGGATGTGGCTTATGAGACAATGGAATGGCATCATTCAAAGGTAAAGAAAGAGTGGCAACTAGTGTTTGATCAATTAAAAGTAGGTTTCTTAATGTGTAAGTTCTTATTAAAGTAATGGTGATTGATTGGGACAAGCACCAAACCTTGTAAACAAATAAAAAGTTGTAAACGTGGTTATGTTTTTGTTTTTATTTTTAAACTAAGGAAAAAGGAAAGCCTTCATTATTTGTGTTATCATCATCACTCAATATACCAAACTTTTTGAACTAATTATACTTTTTGTTGTTGTTGAAATAGCTTCATTCCATGCTAGAATAAACGACATTTTGATCAAAATGATCAAGCAATAGTGTATTAATAAAAGAGTAGCAATAATTTTTCTCAGTATTCACTCTTTCATTGGACTAAAATCATACAGAGGGGTGCTGTTTTATGTGGTGCCTATTCTTATTGGACGAAAATCATTCGGAGGAGCACTACTTTATGTGATATCCATTTTTAATATGATAGGTTTGACATGAACTTTATTCAATAATAGTGTGAATGTTAACCCATTTGGGGTTGACCTAGTGGTTGGCTTGAGATCTTGGAGTGTGCTCCTCTCAAGGTCTTAGGTTCGAATCTCTCTAGTGCCAATTTCGGTGGACAAGTCCATACAGAGCTTTGCTCTGACTTAGAACAGGGCCCTTGCAAGTGGGCAGTGGAATTGGTCCCTCGGATTAGTTAGTATAAAACAAAAATAATAGTGTGAATATTGAAGAAAAAAAATTGAATAAATGTTGCTTACGTTTCACTTAAAAAATAACAAGCATATTGAGGTATTTTTCATCTATTGTAATAAGAAGCCAACTCTATTAGTTATAAGAATATGGATAAAATTAGAAACAAATTGTACAGAAACTAGTGAATCAAATTTTGTATCTAAAAGTTGGAGACCAAATTGTCTAACACCTATAATTAAGTTTGGCTTAACATAAGGTGAGTTGGAGACCAAATTGTCTAACACCCTAAAATGAGCAAATTACTTCATGTACACAATGTTTGTATGGTATGAAGTCGTAAAATTAGTAGATTATGTAGGTTATAAAGTTAGATATATTGAACCTAAAATAATAGCTTACTTAAGCTTACAATTAAACTAGCCCTCCTCAATTTTGAAAAACTGAATGAGTGATGTGATCATTTACACACATGTGTATATGAATTAAATCAGCTAGGTAGTTGATACTTGGAGTGTTCAATTTGAATTTGATAACTTTAAGTGAAAACTTGTCATTTTCGATTCATGGTTAGGATCATATATCAAATACTTCTCAAACTCTATCACATATTCATATGCACTATACTAAAACACACACAGTTACATGTCACATTTTCTAAATCATGTTTAAATAATTTTATCATTGGTTTGAGACTCCACGATCAAAATTAATAATAGTATCAAACTGTTACCATTCCATCCATGACGGCTTTTTTAATGTGTGATCAATTTCTTTATTGTTGATTTTTCTTATCTATGAACCATACATTTCGCTATTAATTTGTTTAAAGCAGAAAGACTTATATCTTATATTTGGGTGGCACATAAAGACACACTAAGCTTGCAAGAAAATGCAATATGGTTTGTTTAATGAAGGAGATAAAATAGAACCAATTTAAATTGTTACTTTTTTTGTACAATTACAATTTCATTGAGAATATGAAGGGTGTGAGACCATCTTTAGAAAGAGCAAGATGATGTTTGATAGCATGGTTCAACCAAATTTATCTATGTCTCTAACGATAGAGTGGCTGTATTTTCTTTCTATTTTTATTAGAGAAAGAATAAAGTTTACAATTTACAACTATGAGATTTAAAGACCGTTTGAAATATTAAAAATACAACTTGAAAGTTAGTAAAACTATAGAAGCTTCTAAATCAATTCTACCTAATCTATAATTATATAAAATAAGTTCTACTGAATCTAAATAAAATATAATTTATTAAAATTATAGATTTTACTGAAGGCCAAAAGGAGAAGATATCGACACCTCAAATAACATAATAATCTAATCATAATAAAATCTATATTAAAAATAACATAATCACAAAATGTCTGCATCACTAGGCTTTTAGGGTCCAAACTAAGTCACTAGACTGAGTATATAGCTTATTGACATATTTTTGAGCTTTAAACTAGACTGGTTCACCTAAATGGTCCTCCTTAGAAATTATGTGATCATTGATCAATTACTTTCGTATCATTTTGAGTTTTGACTAGCACATTTTTCCATTATTGAAGAGAAGAAAGAAAAGTGTACCTAATTAATTGAGTTGATTAAGTTCACTCACAATTAAATTTAAATTCTTTCTTCAACTCTTAGTCTTGTAAGTGTGTCCTAAATGTTTAAAGATTGTAAAAATATTTGATATGTTGAGATTAAATTAGATTCAACACTTCTCTGCTTCTTAACCTTTTGTGTGAGTAAAATTCGTCACTAAGCTTTTTGAAAAGAAAAAAAAAAATCTCCAAAAAAATCCTAACTCTTAGTGAAATTGTCGGTTGTGTAAAGGTTGTTTTACTATTTCAAGTATAAAGAAAATGGCTTAATCACTCACCTAAATGAAAACTACATGAAATTCTATTTAAATTTAAGATGACAGTTGATTGAAAATTCAATTAAACAAAACTGACTAAGTTGTTTTCTTTCTAAACCTTAGTTGTCACTATGTTTCTTCTTCTTTCTCTGTCGAAGATGGATGATTTAAAGTTAATTTTGACCCAAAATCACCTATCTAAATTCTTCGTATGTAAAAAAAAAATAGGAAAAATGTATTTCGGTTATAGTCACACCAAATACAGTTTTAATACGTTGTTTATTTGATTCAGATTAAAAGTTAAACTTTAATCAAGTGTAAATTTAATCAATAACTTTGGTGTCATCAACGATGCAGATAAGAAAATATCAGTATTACGGAGACTTGTGTATAGTCATATTTGTAAGTATATATATTCGATTGTTATTAACACGGATGTTGTGAGTTTATTTGCATATTTATTATTTTTGTTTTAGCAACTTTGAATTTATATTATATTGATGTATTCTATCGATTTAAAAGAATGAATATCGTTTATTTTTGTCAAAACTTTTTTAATAATTTATATGATTTCGTACTTTAGAAGTCAAGTCATATATTTTAGGATTGCGCGATTCCTAATTTAATGTCCAACGACACAATTGCTATCTGCTAGTTAGGGATGGACTAGATGGAGATAGCACGTGTAGAGTTTTCAAAAGCCAACTGCATGATTGATTAACTTGTTTAGAGTGTAAAACCTTTTACCTTAACATCTATTCAAATCACGTTATGATAACATTTTATTTTTGGTAGGTTTTGTTCTAAATATTGTCAAAAATATCTATTTAGTGTGATTTGATTGATGCACATATTAATAATTTGAGTAATGATATATGAACATCATTTTAGTATAACCAACAACTCTTTTGTAATTTTTTAATATATTTTTAATAATTTTGATTTGCGTTTCTTCTTACATTATTAAAGGGTGTTGCATTAGTTATTCAATTTTGGTTGTACATATAACACAACTCCTCCAACATTATCTTTAAAATTCAACGAAACTTGAAAAAATTAAATAGCATTTTGTTTCATAAACTAAAATTTCAAAATACATATGATTCTTTTTCCTTTTTATTTTTTGTGAACAAAAGGGGGTTAGCCCCAAACACAACCAAATTTAAAACCTCAAGTAAACAATTCTAGAGTTATTATCCAACGTATCAAATGAAATAAAATTTGAAGGAAGATTTAAAATGTGCGCAACACCATTGAGAGACAAACCATGCTTTGCAAGAGCATCATAATAAGTTCAACAAACATAGTTAAGAAAATAAAATCAGAAACTAAAATCTCAAACCCATCATAATTGAATTCCAAAATTAAGTTTTAAAAAAGGGATGCAAAAAAGCGACCAACATATATCTTCGATACCAACGCTTGCATGCATTTAATTTTCAAGAACAAAAAACACATGATCAATCCAAAGGCCACACCAGACATGGTTTAGTGATAAACAGATTCAAAAACTACAAATCTCTTTGAATTTTACAAATTCAGAAACTAAACAAATGCTATCCTTCTCATCTCATCAGTAAGAAAGCAACAGAAGTATCAATTACTCAAATGTCAAATGAAGACAAGATGGAGATCTCATGTCATTATCTTGGCAGACCTAACAAAAAGACTGTCCACGACTTTCCCAACATTAGAAATGGTCTCTAAAGTTGCAGGATATATAGCATCAGTTTTAGGATCGTCAAAGATGACAAGGCATCCAGCACCTTGATCCAATGTCCCGGCGAATTTCTTGTCCAAAATCATCTGAGACATCTTTCGCTCCACGTGATCAATGGGAAGCTCAATAAGTTCAGCAATATGTGCAATTTCAACCCTTGAGAATGGTTCAATCAATCTGCAAAGATTCTGCTCCAGAAGGGTATCATACAGGGATGTCAAGTGCCTATGAACAATTGGATCATCACCCAACTGTGCCTTGAAGTCTCGTAAAGCAGTTTCAAACAATTTCAGGGATCTTTTGGAATGAGCATCTGCAACAGCTTTCATTGCATCCAGATCAGGTCCAAGATATTGCAGGCCTGCTTTAGAGGATATGATTCCAGCCACATCATCGGCTTGACTAACCATGATCTTACACAGCAACATGTATTTCAGGCTAAAGACAGCTTTGGGATCTTCAAGAGCATTGAAAGACTCAAAAGCTTCAAAGAAATAACTGTATGCAGTTTTGTAATCTTTCTCTTCAGCATGAAGAATCCCACTCTGCAAATCTATGGCACCTTGTTGAGCTGGTGGAACATAAATAGCATTTGCAGCTGTTCTTGCAGCTGTGAGGGCAGCTTTTGCTTTGGGAAGATTTTTTAAGGAGAAGTGTAGCTTGCTTTCAAGCAAGTCTATGTCTACAAGTAGGAGTTTGTCATCTAGCCTTCTAACCTCTTTGACCAAGCCACTAAGGAGAGTCAAAGCTTGTGAATATTCCTTACTTTCCATCAGAAGAGTAGCAAGCCTTGCCTCAATTCGCTGCCTCAGAAAGGTACGCTTTTCATCGCGAGTCCATTGCACCATTTCTTTGCATAGTGAAATTTGTAACTCAGATGTCCCTGGTATTTTAGCAACAGAATCAATTATTCCCCTCACAATCTTTGCAGTTTTTGCCTTGGGAATCAAGGAAAAGAATGACCTCAACTGAGTGAGAAGGCTGCGCAGATCTTCTGCCCTATTCTCTTGCCTGAGAAGGTCGGTGAGGTTTGTGATAGCCTGCTCTTTCATGCGCAGAGCATCAGGGGATGAAGAAGGATCACCAAGCACACGATAAAGAATGGAGATAGACTCAGATGGGTCTTTAGCCTCCAATGCCTGAGCAATAGACTCTGTTGTGGCAGGAAGGAAAGAAGACATGGCTGCAGCTAGGACAAAGTTCTGCAAAAAAATACATTTTGTCAATGGAGAGAAACCTGAAAGCCAACAAGTTGTGCATTACAATCAATTATTGAGTGAAAGATATAGTGTAAGAGAAGGCGATGCAGGTCAAATTCCATTAGATGATCATGGGAGACATGGATAGAAACACATGAACTTGCACCAAGCTTCGAACCTAGTTAAAGAGGAAGAAGATCCCCAAACCTTGCAAACCCATTAACACTACTGACAAATCATGACACTTACAATTAAACAACTCAAGACACAAATTCACAACAGCAAACAGACAATTAAACTTTAAGTAACTGTAATACCAAATATACAAAGGAAAAGAAGGTAAATGTATAACTATCAGCAATAAGATCTATCAAAATTGAAAAGTAAACTTCATGGTTTTACTTTGGTTTTATACAGCAATAAATAAAAGTACAAAACGAATGTTGATATAAATTTGAAACAGAAATTGTAAAGGTGTCTTTTTCCATCTCTACATGTATTATACTGCTATACCAGGCATGCTGAGAAAATAATGTGCGGTACATAATGAAAATACAATTTCAAACAGTCAAACTAACTCATCAATGTCAAGAGAACGGGTAGTCTAATCAGATTTGGTTTTCTGTTTTGGGTTTGTCAAGTGACAAAAGCGGGTGACACAAGATACGGCAAAGGGAGATCTAAATTCAAGTACACAGCCTCACAAATTTTACCAGAGATTCTCATCTATGTCTATCTGTGTATAACCATACCACAAGAAAAACTCAGATAGTTAGAGGACTCAAATTCCTTTTTATTTACGAGTAGACAGCACAGAAAAACAGATTAGCCTTCGCTGGACACGTGACCGACCATGAATCATTGACCAAAACTAAATTATATTGTGCAAATGAATTTCAACAACTAGAATGTTGAATGTTCAACTAAATGGATAAATAATTTAAAGTTGTCTATTTATTTGACGCAAACATGTATGAAACCTAACTCTCATAGAAAAGGAAAGAAAAGTTTTTGTTCCAAGCACAACATGTTAATGTTTAGAAATCTACATATCATGTTACAAACATAGGCATACATCATACATATGATCTGGGTGCAATAATTGAAAGAAAGTTAATTAGAATCATTAAAAGATAACACAGAGAGCACTGACATGAGGCAACACAAGTATAACTTATCTCTTGAAGGCAATCACAACAGTTGTCAACACTACCGTTTTCAGAAATTGCAGAAGAGACCAAGGAAATCCCTACTAATATTGTAAGCATCCATACCTATTTAACACCACATTGCTTAATGACTAAGGACGGTAACCAAATCCGCACAATAAAGGAAATGGGCAATTAGGCCCGCTTTCCCTAAGCTGGATTAGAAATACACACATCATTTGATGATTTGAAATATGAATCACGCCACTAGCACTCTAGTGATTATGTAAAACTACTGTGAGCTTAGTAATGAGCAAATATGAGCCAAATCAGAGCTTGTTTTGCTTAGGCTCAGCTCACCAAGAGCCGAATCTTAATTACTAGGCTCTAGCTCAACTCAGTTAAACCCAGCAGGCTATTTGATCTAAACGAACCAACATATTTCAATATATTAATTGGGTTTAGGCTCAATGAGGTAGACTCAAATTTGTAACTCAACAGAATAATACCTTTTGCACATAATCTTGAAAACAATATATTAATTGATTTGATCAAAATCTCATTCCACATTATAAACAACCAACTTCTCAATATAGCTTCTCTAACACAATAATCAATAAAAATTCAAATCTCACCAACTTTAGCAAATACCCACCAAAAAACCCTAAAAAACTTCTACTTAATCTTATCTCACAGTTACAAGCAAAATCAAATTAAAACTGAAATTAACACTTACGCAAGTAAACCAAAAACACAAAAATACAAAATTTCATGCTTCTATACAAATGACACGTAATTTTCCCCAATTCAGCAACCAAATAAACAAAACCCATATCAAAATTTGCACAGAAATTAAGAAACCTAGAATCTCATACAGCGAAAAAATAACGATGAAGTGACATACTTGGATTGAATGGAAGATGAGCGAAATTTGTGATAATAGTAACCGAGCGAGAACAAAAGAAAGGGTTTTGGTGTTGAGATGCAGAGAGAGAGAGAGAGAGAGAGTGAAGAAGAATGAAGAACTTTGCTTGTTGCTCAATACAAGAAGAATACTTTGGGCTTTTCTATCATTTTGCTATTGGACTTTCTTTTTAAAATTTGCACATACTTTGTGTTTAGGCTTTACTCTTTGCACCCTCTTTGCATGCTCTGCTCGAACTTTTTCTCATCAGTTGTGCTATATTGATTTTTTGGTCACTTTGATTTTGTCACATTTACAAAAAAAATCATTTTATGTATTTTAAATATTTGAAAGAATGAATATTGTTTTATATGAAAAAGAAAAACTATGATATGTTGGTATGAAGAGTTTAATCATGAATTTTACTAATTGTTCCCGCATTAACTTTTTATAAAGTTTAAAATACTTATGTGATTGTTAGACGAAAACTATGAAAGAATAGATTGTCAAACTCGGATATTTACATCAAACTCGGTTTGCCTAAGTAAAATCGACTCATAAACTCAACTTGTAAGAGTTTACATGATGTTAAAAAAATTTGTATACATGACATATGTACTTATCTTCTATACTATATATAAAGAGAATAAAGGACTTAGGTTGTCTTTTCATTTTTCCAATTATACCCTTAAACAAATATTGTTATAATAGATGCTACATTTTTTTAAGGGTCCTATAATAATGTTATATTGTGGGTATCGTAAAAAAATTATACTATATTTATACCTATACTATATATAAAGAAAATACATGATTTTGAGCTGACTTTTTTCGCTATCAATTATAACATTATACAAATTTTTCTAATAAGATGTTATATGGTTGGTGTCATTAAAAAATATAACATTTATAATAGTATATTTTTTATGTTGTTCGTGTCATTGAAAAATATAAGTATAGTTTATTACCATTTAAAATTTGTCTATAAGAATGTTATAGTGTTGGTGTCATTAAAAAGATAAATATAATTTGTTATAATATGATAGTGCAAAATATATACATATATTTTATTCAAAATCAAAATTTTATAAAAACTATCGTTGGTAATTTATACGCATTAGCACGATAAATTAAGCTAACAGACAGGCATAGAATGCTCGTCTGAACGTTAGTAATAATAATACTTATCCATTCAATTCAATTAAAATTATAAGCACACTCGACTTTCTAAAGAATCAAAGACACCATCACCACTGTCTAAAGAATCAAAGACACCATCACCACCACTAATCGCCCCATTCATCCTGCCCTAACTGTCAACAATATCACAAACTTCATTAAAATTACTCCACATATAGAAAAGAGTCAATAAAAATACATGGTCCAAGATATTTAAAATTCACACTAAAAGTTTTATGAGGTGGTTCTTGACCACACCATCGAACCTAACTCTTCCTCTCCCTCTCTCAAAGAAACTGACCCCAATCCTTTGAAAACGTCTTGATACCATAGTTTTGCAGTGGATTTATGGTACCATATCCATACTATCATTGAGTGTGAGTGTGACTTTTACTGCACAAACAGCCTGAGGCCGTCTCTTCACCATCTTATTTGATAATAAAAATTCTTGTGTGCTCTTTCTATTCAATTGTTTAATGTTGGTGCACCTGTTTCCAACGAACATAAGGTGCTTCAACTCGTTTCTGATCTCTCAAATGCCTATTGCTTTCAAATCCTTCATTTTAAAATTATGCTTCCTTTCTACAAGGCTCAGTCTATTGTTGTCTATGAAGAAAAACGCTGCCCAAACTACTATGTGTTTGCACTTAAAGTGCTAACCAATTTTACTCAAATGTTCACTTAAATCTACTATTTTATTATGTCGACGTATTCAAAAGAGTGAACTTTAGAATCATATGTGGTATTTTAGAAATGTAAAGACAAATAACGTTTGCTTTAAAATTGGGACCACATAATTCTTATTTTTGAGGGGAATGAACCACATATTTTGTTTCAGACGTATGTATAACTTAAATATAAAGCAAATATAAATTGGTAAAGCCTAAAACAAGGACTTTAAGAGCCTCACCTTTCGGCTAGTTTTCCTATATCCTTGAAATATTTGGTACCAAATAATATGAAAGAATTAAGAAACCCCCCACATTCTCGAACGCTATCAAAATTCTTTTATTTTGGTCAATTTTTTTCATTCTCTAAATTGGTTAATCTGAAGGATATGAAATTATTTAACATCTTATACTAGATCTCGCATTTTTTCAAGATTTTTCACACCTACTGATAGTCCAATTTGTATGTGTAAATACAAATTTTCAGGAGTTTTTACACTTGAGGATCGGCCACCAATTCAAAAGTGTTAAATGCAATTTTTAAAAATTTTACACATCAAGATTTGCAAATCCAAAGGTATAAAATGTTTATATTTCCAAAATTGTTTACAACTCAATTCATAAATTTTCATATTCTCCTTCAATTTTTTTTTTATTTTTTTTCATATTCATTAGTCTACATCAAACGGTTGGTATATAACAATATTTTAGTCTACATCAATATTCTTTTGCTATCAAACCAAACATAAGCATAATAACTGTCTAAATTCGAATTCTGATGAGTATAAAAGTATAAAATTAAGTTTGCATTAGATTTAGGCATAGACAGGTACTAGGTAGACCAAAAATAAAGAGATAAAAGAACATATAGAGCTGGCATACGATTACCAACACGTTAATGCAATCCGTTAATTAGGTTTCAAACTCATTGCCAAACAATTAATTAATTAGTAATTACGTAAGACTTTATTATAATGCCCATATTATATTTTTGAGTTTCATTTTTTGGGTCATCCCTTTTTTTTATATAGCTAAATAGATCTACATACTCTATTTTCATCCATTACCTTATTCAACAATCAACATTATTTTCGCCAAACTTTGGGAAAGCTTCATTTATGCACGAGGTTATAAACTATCCATAGACGGTTAGAATTTTGAAACTAGAGGAGAATGTCTAAGAGCGTTTAAATGAGATGATAAATATCTCTTCTAACACAATCAATATTTTAGGTTCGAATTTAGTCTTAGACATACACCAACATTAAAAAATTTATGAGGAGTTTGACATTCATCTGAGTTCCACAAAACTCGAGGAATTCGCAGTTGCGCGTGAAGGATATCCGATTTGCGACCAAACAACAGGACGAGATGAGAAGAAAATGATTCTTAAAACTGGTACAAAAAGTACATGAAAACAATAATGACAGAAATAGAAATGAATACCATCTAAACACAAAATTAGGTCATGAATCCACTTATGACCCACTACTAAATTAAACTAAGTGCAAGAGTAAGTAATGAACTTTTTTGCTTGTGCTTGGAAGTTTCAAGTGCCATAAACTTTTTCATTTTTGTTTTCTTCTTAAAAATAAAATTTATATCTTTTCACATCAAATAATCATTATCATCCTAATCACTTCAACATATATAGTGGAAACCATTGTATCAAGAAAATTTTAATTTGTTGAAGATGTTGACTAAGAACAATTCAATAACAAGAAAGAAAGAAAGAAAAAAAGTCACACACAATGCAACTTTTTATGTTACAATGACCATGTTACACATTTTTTTTATATCATAAAAATGCTAAAAGCATGAACTAATTCTAGAACAAAAAGCTTTAAGTTTCTTAGAATTTTTACCAACAATTGCAGTCACAATATTAAAACTTTAAAGGGTCACCACAATTGTTTTGTATATATATAGTGTCACTACAATATAGAAAATCTCAAATCTTACATATATATTTAATTAAACACATTACAATTATTTAAACATAATCCTCCTTTTGATCCACATTCATCTTTCCCTTTCCAGTAGTGTACACAAAATCAAGATTGTAAAGCACAGGAACCATAGCAAGAGAGCAAAGGAAAACCATAACAGGACCAAAAATCCATAGCAACAAAGGAAGTCCAGCATAGAAAAGCCTATTTCCAACAGCATTTAAAATGAAACCTTTCTCCAAAATTTCAAATATATATTCTGGTGTGACAAGTGACATAGGGTCTTGTGGTGTATTTATTAAAATGTTCACTTGATTAATGAACCTTATGGAAAGTGAATGGCAAAAGAATGAGAAGAGGAAAATTGTGAGGAGTGAGACATATTTTAGTGCAACCATGAATTCACCATGTGCTCCATAAATTGCATCATTTAGTGGCTTTTTCACACTATATGTGCTGCTTATAACTGCTGCTAGACCTGAACATAGTAAAATTGAGGTTGTGGCCATTAAGGTTGCCCCCATTATTGTGTTCCTTAGTGATTGCACAGCTAGGATGTTTTTCTTTTCATTGTCCTGTCATAATCAAATTTTAAAAGGGTTATAATAACCACATCATAAATAACGTTCAATAATTTGTTATAACCTAATGGTATTATTTTGAAGATATATTATTATAGAACTAGGGTTTAGAAGTCACTTTATATTTATCTTAATTATAAAAAGAGAGATTGAAAGCTATGTCTAGGTAGTGGTTTTAGAAGATGTGTTGATATGTCATTTGGTAAAGATCAGTGTAAATTTAATTTAAATAACTTTATTTTATTCAAAAATAAAAGTTAAAGAACTTTATATAAACAGTTTGTAGCACAAATCTAAGAATTTATCCTTTAAATTATTTTTATTACATTAGTTAGTGGATTTGTGCATGCACATTATCTTGGTCTAACAACAACCCACTCGAATTGGATATTCACCAAATTATACCATTTAGAAAGAACATTCTGTTTTGCTTTCTTTTGTGTTTGGTTGTTAGAATGACATTTTATCTTGTACGAACAAGAATAAATTAGGAAAAGCTAGATGAAAAGAAATATAAAAGGAATATGCAATATATAGGTATTAATTCTTATTCTTCAAGGAAATACTCTATGGTAAACTTAAACATGATTAGGTTAGAGATAAGCTAGTGATCAATCATCCCAACAATTTGATATTGAAAAATAATGTCCTGAAATAAACAACTAAATGGGACATCTACCAAATAGTTAAAGAATTTAAGCATCTACAACTTATAAAAAGTACCATCATAAAATCAATAAAATACCATCATAAAATATATGGTTTCTTGAAGTAATTGTTAAAAAAAAGTAATTGATACAATGATCATTTTTTTCATTTGAAGAAGGTGTGAAGGGGATAACATTCAATGATCAAACTTTTAATAAGTAAAAGAGTATGATTCATAATGATAAAGATTTATAGGGATAGTAAATAAACTAAATTTTAGAAAAGTGAATATATAAGTACCTTCATCATAGCATTAACCCAATTTCTACGACCACTAGCATTGATGCCAACAATGGTTGTGTGTGGTTGAGTTCTAACCTTATGCCAAAGCCAAACATGGTAACCAATGCTAATTAGCATTGCCAAAGGAACCAATATTACATCCAAATAGCATTTCCTCCATTCCATCTTTGTGTTTCTCCTAATAGGTAGTTTGTTATAATTCTTCTTATTCCTCCTCTTGTACTCTCTTTATGCCAAAGCAAATTTTGTTTTTGGAGTTAATGTATGTAACACTTCTCTACTATATATATATGGCAAATACCAACGGCGATGTATATGTGTTCACATCAATGAAAGATGTATGTGGACTTGTTTTGAATTCTTGTCTTAATAATCAAGGTTAAGAATAAAAAAACCACCCTTACTTTTTGGCTAAATTACAAAACTTTTCAATGATTTTCTATGTGAGAGTGGAAAATATTTCCCATCTTTTTGTCACATGCTTTTTCCTCCAATATAGTTCAACTTTAAGCCTTCTTTATTGTTGCCAATATTATTTCAACATTTTAAGAAAAAATTGTAGTTGGTAATGATATACGCATATACATAGATATAGTAAATATCTTTATCCTTTTGTTAAATTGTAGATTATCTTTATCCTTTTGTTTAATTGTAGATATTTCAAAATTCTCCAATAGACATCCAAAATTTACTAATAATCAAAATATTTCTAATCTACCTGGTCAAGTCAGGCTCCTCTAGGCATATCAAATTGCAATAGAAAATTATATGGAATTGAAGAAATTAATTATAATATCTCCATTTAGTCATATACTAGTTTAAAAATTCATGGTTAAATATATCATAACTTATCCCCGTGAGCTTAGCTCAGTTGGTAGGGATATTGCATATTATATACAGGAGCCGGGATTCGAACCCCGGACACTCCACTTCTTCACAATTAAATTGTGTGAGCTCTAGTCACTAGGCTACTTGACAAAAAAAAAAAAAAAAAATCATAACTTAATTACTCATAATGACGTGTCTCTATTTTTTTTATTGTTATATATATTTTATTTTATTATTGTTATATGTTTTATTTGTATACGAGTAATTCTTGTGAGGACTTATAGCACTTATAGCTATATCATATCTAAACTATGGAAACTTCTCAATTGAAATAAGTTTAATTTTTTTTCCCGGAAATGATGAATCTCACGAGACTTGCCATCACAAATGAATCACAAATATAGTCGTGATTAGTTATTTATCACCTTTGTCACGTTGTTTTTCACCAAATCAGTGGTTTCATCTTTGATTAGTGTATCATGTGAAATAGATAGATTATTTGAATAAATCAATTATTTCAAGAGATTGATCTCTATTGTTTAGAAAATGTAAGTGACAAAACAAGGTTATATATAACCAATTGTGGTTAGTTTTAAATGGTTAATAAGTTTAGGTTATGAAGAAATCATTTGAGATAATTTAAGTTTAGATTCTAGCTTGAAAAATTTGTTCACCACAAATTATTTATATTTCAATGTATATTTGGTATCATAATGAATATATCGCTTGATAAAAAAAATAATGAATATATCAGAATCATGATAATCTATCATAATTTTTTAAAAACTACATCGATAGGTTCTGCTAAATCACTAAGGATCATCGTAACTCCGAATTATTTCTTTTGAAAATAGAGGGTTAATACCAAAAATTAAGTTAAAATAAAGCAAGGGTGATAGAGATGTGGAAAACTGAAAAAGTTTTGTTAGGAAAATGGAGGGAAAGTGAGATTCTGACAAGGCGCATTTGACGTCACATAGATAAGAAGATTTTGATTGTGACAAGGTTGACAACAACACACACACACACAATCACACGATTCCATTGTGTGAATTTCAAAGCAACAACGTAATCGTGTTTTTTTTTATTAATAATAACCCTAAAGCCTCCGTTTTGCGGTTACAAGCAACTAAGAGTTACGTTTCTTCAACATCTTTTATACTAACGACAAACCCATTAAACTATATAACTCTTCATTCTTAGGTTTACGTCTCAATAAACTAACTAAGATATATGCATTTAATCCGTAACAACTTTCACGTTAGTGGTGTGTATAGCTATAGCTACACAACCGGATATAGGGTATTCTTTAAGAAAATATAGTTATGATGAAGTTATAGGCATTTTAATTTCTCTATTAGGTTTACCATTTACGGTTTTAAACCATCATTATTTAATCAAGTTATTTTTTGACGCATCAAATAAGTCTAAGGTTGGAATTCCGGCTAAAAGATATACATGTGCCTAAAAAAAAAGTGCATGAGACACATGTGACATGGTTACATAGTTTTTCTTAGTACGCACTGCCAATTTTGGGGCCAATGAGATGCACAAAGTCTTCAAAAAATATGAGAACTTCCAAAAACTCATTATTCCAACGTAAAGGAACGCAAGGGGGAGTAGATTCAGATTTGCTAAGGTTTTCTCAAGTTTGGGATATGAAGATGCTTATCATAAAAACTTGATAGCATGTATAATTATTGGTTATTCAAATATTAATGTAAGAATTCTAGGGTTTCAAATAAGAGATTAGAAGGAGCAGGTTGTGCTGTCGCAAACTTAGTTGTATAGGTCACAATAAGGAGTTGTATTGTATATGAAGAGGCAGGAGAATCCCATCAAGAACAACATGGTAAACCTATAAAGAAAGACAACACTACTATGGTGAGGATGACTTATTTGTTTTACAGTCAGTCCTAAGATTTTTGGTGTCCTGTGCGAATCAATAAAGTTGTACCGTTTTAATTATCCGAATATCTTTCTTCTTGCGTTTTTTGTTGCAAAAGATTAATTGAAAATCAAAGTTCTCTTAAAACATATTTTTAATAGAATTAATTAAAGGAGTTAAAAACAAATATAACTATTTAATACTAACTACTAAATAAAAATAATAATTGTGGTGCCCCCTAAAAGATGGTGTCCTGAGCTACCGCCCCTCCCGTCCGCCCTCAGGACTAAAACGTAACAAAAACTAATTATGAGATTAAAATCAAACAACAAAATAAAACAAGAGATCAAATATATAATTTAGCCCGATTTTTGTTTTAGTTTTTTGGAGTTTGATGAAAATATTTTATAGTTAAGATATATTTAAGTTAATGATTGATTTTGTAAAAATTACTAACTGTTCTCTAAATTTATTTTTTTGTAATAAAAAATAAATTTGAGTTTCGTTTAGCAATTTTTATCTTTTCTATTTTAATTTCTATTACTATCACTGGATCAAGATGATATTGACACATATAATACAAACTATTGCAAAAAAAATTCAATCTTCAGTTATGATCATGAGACAAAATAATTAATACGATGTATAATGTTTAGGGTTAAATGCATTTTTGCACTTTGTCATTTGAACGAATTCTGGTTTGTGTCCCAGTTTAAATTATCACCTTTCAATTTCAATATTTCTTCTCTTTTAAATCTTTGAGGCATTTGACTATACAAAATAAATGATGTAGCACACATAGTCAACAATTTTTACATATGAGACATTTCTAACTCATTTTTTTTTAAATATATAAAAAACTAAATATTTTTTAATTTCTCTCTCCTCTTCATATCTTCATCATCAAACTCAAACCAAGAAAAATAAAAAAAAATAAAAAAAACACGAACAATCATTCCATAACTTTAAAACACACATCTCACCTTCAACTCATGATATGTACCATTTCATTTCATCATTCACCATCACAACCTTTCCAATTTGAAACTATATTAGAAAAATCAAACATAACTTCGATCCAAATCGTGCAAACCCTAAAGTCGTTAAACCAAAACACAAAAAGCAAACATAAACACACCCACACTTCACCCTCTTGAGTTTTTCGTCGATGGAATCATAAATGGCGATGCTATATCGAACTCGGTCTCTTCTAATCAAAACCCAACTCATAATCAAAACCATCTCAACATTCCCATATCTCAATCAAAAACCCAAACTTGTGAACCCCACACCAACGTCATTTTCTCTTCCATCAAATTCAACTTCAGGATCCCCTCTCTACAACGAAAATTGGCAAAACTTGATTCCAAAAACATCATATTTATTGGCAACTTTATGTGCGCTTCACTCTCTTACCTATGATTTCCACAAACTTTTGAAGGAAATGTTTGAAGCTTGGGTTAGGTCTTTGGATAAAAATGGAAAACCTAATAAGCCTGACGCTAATTTGTTTAATCATTATCTTAGGGCTAATATAATTATTGGTGCTTATGTTTCTGATTTGCTTGGTTTGTTAGCTTAGATGGAACATTTCAATATTTTTCCGAATATGACAAGTTTTAATCTGGTTCTTAGGGCTATATATCGTGATGGAGATAAGCGATATAGATATATTTTAGCGACGGAAAATATAGAAGCGAGAGAGTTGGTGAAGTGAGAGAGACATATTTTGCGATTCAATTTTGTTATCAAGTTACAGATTGAATTTCTTTTTTAGGTTTTTATTACTTCTGCATTTAATCATGTGGTGTTGTAGTGATTTATGGGATGATGGTGGTGTGGTAGGGATGTTGTGAGAAGGAAAAAACATATTTAATAATTTTTAAGTTATTTTTTGTTTGTTTTTTCTATTGATTTTTTTGGAGTATTTTATTTTTTTGGTTTAAGGGAGATAAATAAGAATTCTTCTAAATGACGGAGGACAACAATACATTTAACCCTAATTTTTATATCAGTTTGGAGGATATACAACTTTGCAAGTTTATGAATTAATAGATTTTTGACTCATGCTCCGCTCGAGTTTATTATAAAGGGATTGACATACGAATAATAAAATGCAATATATAATAGGTAATGGTGAAAAAATAACACGTGATAATTCATTGTAGATAAAATAAAACACTTCATAAAATGTATGAAATCTGAAAATATTATAAAAGAAAATTCGGTAATCCTATCAATAATTCGGGTATATATAACCAAGTTTACATGGAAATTAGGGTAGCCGAAAAAAAAGAGTATAAAATAGAAGGCATCAAACATGATTATTGATATGCTCATAGTTTCTAGAACAAACGTGCAACATCAAATAAGTGTAGAAAATATTTTCTTCAAAAAAAAAAAAAAAGGCAAGAGGATAAGAATGAAATTGGTGCGATGCATTTTTTTAGATGGAATTTGTTAGGTTAAATAATTGCAAACCTAATAAAGCAAATGAGCGGGAAAAAATTAGGTTAAATTGCTGCAGCCGTAACAATATTAATAAATAAGGACTCTTTAGATTTTTATTATAATATTTAATCATTTAAAATGTTTTCTTTATAATTTATTCTTTATATGAGCATATAGTTTTTTATAAGTTAAATAATTTATTTCATAGTTTTCATAATTCAATATTAAAGAGCTTTGAATATTTTCTAATTGTCTTAAAATGATATGATATATTGTGATCTATCAATTTACTTTAGTTAAAATGCATGTAGTAAGTACGAATATTAAGGTACCCAATGAGTCAGCCACAAATATTAAGGTTGCTACCCACCCAAGTATGAGTTCGAATACATGCATTTTCGTAAAGAGAAATTATATTTGTACATTCATTTTGCAATAATTTTTTGACAACTTTCTCTCTCATATTCACATTATGTTTTTATTCTCTCTCTTCATTTTTCCCTCTCTATTATTTTTGTCCAATAGAAATAGAGAAAATTGAAGTTGTCACCAATGGTTGTTCATATATCATTGCTGTTTCATAAAATTGTAGGTATGGGGTATGTACCCTAATTGTATACCTTTTATATTGCTCTTATTTCCAAAAGTATGAATGCTCAAGCACTTTGGTGATTGCATGTCTATTTCTATTTGTAGGTGGATTGTATATGATTATTGCTAGCATATTGGCAAACCGTCTTAAGAGAGTTCTTCATAAGGTGATCATTTCCATAAATCGATAATTAGTTAATGAATTGGTTGATCGAGTTTGGAGAGCCGTACGGGATTTTGGATATTTTTTCGTTAACTCGTTTTGTTATTTAAGAATATCTTATTAATGATGTTAGTTCAATAACCTAATTTTAACTTTCAAGTAGAGTATTGCTCAAGAAAAAAAGTTTGAGGTAGAGTAATGATTAATATAGTACCTTTTTTAATTAAGGACCGCCCTACCAACGCAAAAAAAAAAAAAAAAAAAAAAAAACTAATACAATAATAATCATAATGCCCTCAAACACAAATATTGAAATTTAGAAAACTTTGTTTTAATACCGACATGGCGATTTTGTTTTATTATCAAAGGCTCAATTATTTTTTAAGTAAAGAAAAAACAAAGACATCCATTATTTATTCCGTAACTCAACTCCTACTTTTAAAAAAAGTTGGTCAAAGGAAAACCCTAAAAAAGTTTAAGAAGAAAAAAAGATTGACAAGGATTCATTGTTATAGTTTATAATGATAAACTTGCTGCATTCATGAAGTGATATAAAAATCCAACATGTTTCATTTTATAAGGAATGTGATTGTTTATATATTTTTTTTTTAAAAAGAAATGTGATTGCATTTTGTGTCATTTTCTGACAAATGAATCTTTGACAAAAGGATAGTGGAATATGCATAATGGCTGAGGAGGACAATGTCCTATAGAATCCATATAAAATTTCCAAAGCCATGCTAAAGGTTAAGAAAAAGCATGCTTATATTTGTCACTCCATTTGCATAACTTTCACATAACAGCTTTTTATCATCAATATAAATATATTGAAGTAAAAACAAAAGAAACATAAGACAGATCAAATATACATTATTCAATGAAAATTTAAAGTGATTTGAGTTGTCCAATCAACCAAAGGTACGTAGTGGGGTGCCATAAGAAGTGGATTGCCAACAATCCTTTGCAATAAGTGGATACATGCATTATGTCCAACTGCATCCACTGTGTTCCTAGTGCCCCAAAAGGAAGAGACAACCCACAAAATCATCCATTTTAATTTACATTAGATTGTAGATTTTGTTACATTTCCGATTTTAAAAGGTTTTACTTTAGTTGAACACAGCCCCTCAAGTTATACCTAACATTTAGCACCCAATTCTCGTGGTAGCTAATTCATCAATCAAATTGTAAAAATGGAAGAGATTCATGAATAAGAATATGCCTCTTAAAGATCCTTTGCTAAATTTAGTTTGTGCACACTAGGCTAGCACAAATTGAAATGTCATTGACAAAAGAATTGTTAAGAAACTTGTTCAATCTTGACCGTAACTTAACTGATGATGCCTCCAATAAATAATAATAATGTTTCTGAATTTGGTTTTATCATTAGGAAATGTCAATCTCTAGTTAAGTTTAGTTGTAACAACTCTCATGTTGAGTTTTCAAAGAGAGAAGTTAACGAGGTTGCTCTTTCATCATTAATATTAATAAATGTTGTTTTTGGTAATTAGGTTATAGAGAAGAAAACAAATCATCTAGGTGGGCTTAACCTTCTTAAAAATAAAATAAAAATAAGATTAAAGAGAGAGTAAATCAACGCTATTTCATATAGATAATAGAAACATTGCACATTACACCACACAATAATACATCTCACAAGTCACACAACATACATATTCATAAGTATGTACATATTCTTAAGTAATCACTTAATGCATATTCATTTTGTTTGCTCATTCAACGAAATCAGCAGCCTTAAGGTGAGTAGTATCATTAACAGGTTCAATTTCATTAAAATTTACTTCCTTTTCCTTTTTCTCTACAAATGTCTTATATCTTTTACACAAATGTTCTGGTGTCCTACACGCCTTAGACCAATGACCTTTTTATAATCTTGGAACCTTAATTTTTTCGTGTGATCCATCAATTAGGGCAGTAATACTTTCCTCTGATGACCAAATCGTGCATTAAGTTTGTTCCACAATATATTAGGATCTTTTGCATATGAGTACTCTGTTTGTTATCCCTCATCGTGGTGGTGGTCGATTATCCGATTTACTCATACCTTTTCATTGCCAATTCCTCTGGGTCAACTATTGACTTTCCTCAATTGTCTCCTGCAAGGATTTTGTCTCTCACATGCAATATATTTAAATAAGTGAGTTGTTGTTCCAAGTTATGCGGTTCTTCCTAGTTATGTTTAAAAATTTAAATTGATGCTTAACATGTGACATGATTATATATATGAGACAGTATCCGTTGACATCAGGTGTAAGTCAAAAGACTTACACCAAATCTCAACCGTTAATTTTAATGAATCTTAGGGTTGAAATTATATAGACAAAGGAAACTAATTAAACGCATTACAGCTGATCCCAGATCTCCTTCGAAAATTTCTTGCATCAGTGAAAAGTGAAAAGCCTTGCAACCTCCGATAAACAATGGAACCACTAATTACCTAATAGTCTAAAGCATCGATAAGTTATGGGACAACCCTAAAAGAATTGAGATATCTAGGTGCCTGTACAAGTTTCTTGGGTATGCCAAAATCATAATTGATTATTAACGTGCCAAACTTTGGAACTGTTTCATGGGTAACATACGTTAGAAGTACTCGATAGTTTCTTTGCTATGAGGTTCGGTGGTAAAGGAAAGCCAAAGAAAGAAGAAAGAAGAAATTCTCAAACGAGATCCAGTGGGATAAGTTTTTTGTATGTTATTTTGTCTATACAATTTCAACCGTAAGATTCGTTAAAACTAGTACTCGTAAAACAAATATATTAATGTCGGCTAAAATATGGTTTTAGTCCTTGTAAAAAAAAAAAAATTGCAGGGATCAAAAACTACAAAATTGGTTCAGTTATAACGTGCCACATATGCAAATCATCATAAAAGTGGGGTCAGGGACTATTTTCAAAAACAAAAATTTTTGCAGGGATCAAAAACAATTTTTTTTTTACAGGGACTAAAACCAAAACAAGGCACATTTGCAAGAACTAAAATCATATTTTAGCCATGTCATGTGACCTTTTCCTACTTCTTCGTGCTTGATAATATCGATAGAAAACAAAACAAGTAGAGTGATGAATACAAGAAAGCATTTAACCATTTTAAAAAAGTTGATAAATATTTTGAAAATGATGTGAAAATTATGAACGAAGGGGGAGTATTTATTGAGTAAATTTTATAAAGTGTTTGTTATTGTTACCGTCGGGGATAAGGAAATAATGTTAATTTCAGTTTTGAGAAATTGAAAAAAAATATTTCACACACTTAAAATATTTTTTCCCCGTTTCTCAACAGTCATGAACAGTGAAATTAACATTATTTCATTATCACTCAATGGTAATAGTAACAGACACTTTATAAAATTCATTCTATAAATATTCCACCTTCATTCATAATTTTCACATCGTTCTCAAAATATTTATCCACATTTTCAAAATGGCTAAATACTTTCTTGTATTCATCACTTTACTTGCCATTATTTTATTCCTTACCGGTATTATCAAGCAAGAAGAAGTAGGAAAGTGTCACATAACATTAATGATATTTAGCGTTTTACCATTACTGGTCTTAATTTGGATTATTGCCATTTGTATTGATATTTAGATTCAAACATGGTCATGATTTTTCTAATTGTTTCTTCTGAATAAAATGAATTTCTTTTCCATCATAGTTTATACATTAAATTAGAAATGTTCAAAACCGAACCAACCCAATAAAAAAACCGCAAATCAAATCAATCCAAATCGAAACTGCACTTGGTTCAGATGAATTCAGATGACTTTTGCACTGAACCGCACGATTCGGTTCGATTTGCGGTTGCATCTCAGCAACCGAACCAAACCAAACCAAACCGCAAGAATAATGAATACTAGCCAAATTACATAGCTCAAGAATAATCTTTTTCGATTCAATTTTTCCATTGTTGCAACATCAGGTACGATTCTAATTCCTTTCCATCTCTTTCAATTCATTTCCAGTGATGATTTTGTTTCCTTTATTTCCCAATAATTTGTTTCATGCTTATGTTTCTTCTTAATTTTACCTATTTTGATATAAGTTTTACCTAGGGGTGTAACAGTTCGGTTTGAATTGATTTTTAGTCAAAAAAAATGTCTAAACTGACAAAACCTTCATCGGTTTGGATTGATTCGATTTTCACTTAATTTCAAAAAAGAAACCGAACCAAACTTGGTTTGGTTCGGTTGACCGGTTTATTTAAAAATACAATTAAAAAAATTTCATATTTTCACAAAATATTTCATAGAACATTGTATAATTGTATTTCATATTTTGTTTTTTCATGTTCTCTATTTTTCAAACAACTTTTTATAATTAACTTTACTCAATATTTCATACATATGATCCAAGATTCATTCATCCATTCTTCAAAAACAACTTCATCAAACTCAAATATTTAGTAGAGATGAACAATGGGTTTGGTGTGGTTGACGACTAGGGTTTCTTTTTTAGTAGAAATGAAAGAGTCTGACTGATGAGATAAGAGAAAGTGAATGGATTAAAAAATATTTTATGTTTAATTTTGGGCTGAACCATAAGTTTGTGTGAGGTAGGATAATATTAGTAAAATAAGGAGTGTGGTTATCATCGGATTGGTTCATCGGTTTCACGGATATCGAAATGAAAAACCATGAACCAAACCAAACTAGATCGGTTTCGATTGGCTTGGATTGGTTTCAAACCGAACCAAATAAGGTCGGATATTTTTCGGTTTGGTTCGGTTTAAACTTTTGATTTCGTTGGTTCAGTCTGAACCACTTACACCCCTAGTTTTACCTAATATTTTATCATATAAACAGCAAAATAAAATGTCATATGTTTATTTTGTAATAAGTTGGCAATATTAGAGTTAATGTAATATTTTTTTATCTCACGATAAACCGCACAAACCGAACCAATCGAAGCTGCATTGGTTTGGTTTGGATGACTTTTTAAAAATCAACCAAACCAAACCAAACCACATGCTTTTTTATCTCGCGGTTCGGATGACTTTTCTGCTCAAAACCGAACCAAACCGCATCGCAAACACCCCTACATTAAATGTTGATTATGTTCTTCTGTATTTTAGATATAATCATGTCCAACGTTAAACATCAATTAAAAATTTTAAACATAACCGGGAACAACTATGTAAGTTAAACAACAACTTAATTGAGTATCTTGTATGTGAGTGACTCGAAAAATTCATTGACAGTCGAACTACCCACACGATCCTCAAAATTAAGAAATATTTTACTAAAATAAATCATAATAAAGGTGTAATAAATATAATCTCAGGTCCTGCAAAGTTGATCGAGAAACAAGTAATCTCAGGTCCAGCCATAATCTATCTAAATTTGAAGGGAAAAATTTAGATATAAAGATAGTAGAAATAGCCACACAATGAAAATTCTATCAACAATATGTAATATAGATGAATAAGATATAGATGAATAGGAAATTGATGAGTTAGGTAGGATAGGACAGTGGAGATTTTTGTTATAGCCGTTGAAGATAATTAAATGGATGAATAATTATAGTACAGTTTTTCTTTTTCTTTTCTGAATAGTATTATTACAGTGCCATTGAATGAGTAAACTATGTTTGAAAAAAAACAGTAATAAGGGAAAAACTTTTTATCCATTATGACATTTTGTGTTATAGAGGTGTTCGCACTCTGGTTTATATCGGTTCTAAGATAATTTTTTTTTTTATATGATTCAAATATAAAATCATAGACGGTTCGGCTTTGTTAGACAATAACAATAACTCATCTCTGTCGGGGAACATATGAAACATACAATATGAAAAATCGCTTTTCATGTTAAAGGATAATCCCAAACTCCATGAAAGTGTAAAACAAGCTTGCAATGTGCAAGAGGAAGAAGAAGGAACAAAAAAGAGACTCTTTTATTTCTCACATAAAATCTGAATGTACAATAGAATAGCGCATATGTATATATAGAGTACTCTAATATACTAACTCAACTATGGTTACTTAACTCTTAAGTAACTAACTAATAATTAACTATTACAGCAGTAATGATTAAGCTACAAATTAGTTACACAAGAAACTTGCTGCACAAGTAATAGTAACCATCTTATTCTTCACTGTCTTTAACATTTCAACCAAATATTTCTTTGTTTTTCATTGTATGCAAGAACTAAGGATTGAACATGTGATCACTTATTTATATGGTCCAAGTCTCTTTCCAATTGATAACAATTCATTGTTGCTGATTGTTTTTGAAATTTAAATGTCCACTATAATTAAAAAGAAACCCAAAAGCTAACTATTAATTTTATTTCGACATTATTTTGTACAATTTTAAACTTACAAATTTTTCATTTACAAAGATGAGTGTTAGAAACATTTTCTTTAACATTCACTATTTTATTGAGTGAAATTAATGAGTCTCACATAAAATGGTGAAAAATCACATGAGTTTTATGCAATAAAAGAGTGAATGTTAGAGTGAGCTTTGGAAATAGAGTTTAACACTCCTCATTTTCAAAACTATATTATTGCAAAATGCTAACTTGTGCTTTGATTGAAACATGTTTAGAATACTCATATTAAGCTTTGCCTTAGACGTAAACCCTAACGCTACCACTCTCCATCACCTGAAGGTTGCAATCGAACAACGCCATGGCACACCTTTTTTAAATCAGTGTCTCTTCCTTTCTCAGCCCTCTTATAGCAATACTCCCACACCGCTTGCCATCATTGTCCTTGGCCTATCCACTGATGACACAATCAGCTCAACCTCTTGTGCTGTTAAGGAGGAAGGCAATGAGGCAGAGGAGGAGTTAGAAAAGGAGACGAAAGAGGAAGACAAGGAGGCGGAGGAGGAATGTAGACAATGAAGCGAAAGCGGTAGAAAATGATGCAAATGTGGAATTAGACAAGGAGTGGAAAATGGAAGACAAGGAGGCAAAGAATGAATTAGACAGGAAGGCAGAGGAGGACGAAGAAGCTGCCGGTGGAGTATGAGGACCCTGAATCTGATGAGGATGTAAATCTGTGTGACGCCATTTTCAAACGTGCTGTCAAGAGAGGTCATGCCAAAATGATAGAAATCATAGATGCCGACATGAAGCCGGAGCTTGAGTTTCATGGGAATGAGAATTAGGGAAAAAGAACTTAAGCATCGCTGCTTGATAGAACAAGCACAGAAGGAGTTCATACAATGAAATACCTAGTTTATAAACATACCATGTTCCGTTAATGTCTTATTAATCTGCACTGCTTCAAGAAAAATTGCCTATGTTTTCATAATGTTAATAACTATACTAGTATGTTCTCCTTTATGCACATCTCCTCTCTTCGAGAGGTCTCATGTCTTATCTCTGTGGTATCTGGATTATTTTTCCTTAAGTACTACCTTTATAACAGCGCTATAACACTATTGCGTAGAGGAATTTTAATGATCGGCTATTTTCCACCATATTGACAGCATTGTCCATATCAGAATGAAGGAAAAAGTAATTCAATAAGCAGTAGCAACATCAAAGTAACAATAAGTGGTTTTTTACATCCTAAATAAATCCCATATAACTAATGTTGCCGCAAGCAATTGGTGTTAAGCCAATGCATGTTCATGATGATTTTTGGCTCTTATATTAAAATGCTAGATTGAAGGTATTTCATTGGATGTGGTAATTGGTTCACTGATCAGTGAAAAGATACATTGTCACATCATTTTGCATGTTGTTGTGTGGTATAATAGGAATTCCCCTTGTTTCAATTTAGCATACTAGTCTATTTAGTTAAATTTTTAATAGACTTTTTGGCATGCACTTATTTGAAAAGCTACTCTATGCAGTGTGATAGGAGTTTTAGTTGCAGATGAAGATTCTTAACTCTTTAATTGACTCGCTGCTTGGTCTTCACATATATCATATGACATTAAATTTAATCTGCAGCAATTTCATGATGGATTTTTATTCCCTCCCGCCTTGTTTTTCACCACTCATGGGGACTCATTAAAAGGCCTCATGAACTGATTTTCATACGTGGTGCTATAAGTTGGGGAAAACACTCCATTCGGAATATCAATGTGACTGTAACTGTGTTCTTTCTCCCTGTCTCTCGGTCTTACTTCTGTCGACTTTGTGAGTTCTAGAAAGGAGGCTTAACCATCACATCTGAGACTGATTTGACATGTTTCTGCGAAGAATGGGATGCTGCTGAGCAATGTTGTCAAATAGCGGCTATATCACTATTGTGTAGCAGAATTTTAACAGGCGACTATTGTTCCGTGATACATTATTTAATATAAAGCATTGTCGTACGGTGGCTATTGAAGGGACAAGGATTTGGTGCTGTAAATTTCCCCACAGTTTTATTCTTGGCTGTTGGATGGGTATATGTCACAAGACTCACAATTTTGTAATCCAATCCAATGGCCTAAATTAAAAACTGTGTAACTGTGGCATAATTTAACTGCAGCAAATCCTGGTCCCTATTGTAGCTCTATAGTCTTGTAGCATAGCATATCTGTACAAACTGCTATTTCCTGCGATCTACGATCGACAACATTGCTAATGAGACCAAAGGAATATCTGGAAAGATTGGGAATATTGATTCGTTGAATGCTATATCTTGAGAAGAGATGCGATATGTGAGGATCAATTGGCCAATTGGGATAAGAATAATAATGAAAGTGGAAATGTTCAAATTTTGATCAAGACTTGTCCCAAGGAAATCTAAATCACCACCAACATTCTGCTGGATATTATGCTATTTCATGCCGAACCCTTGATTTTCTTGTGCCTAAGTTTTTTGAAAGCCAAGTCTTTCAGAAATCAAAATTACATATATTAGGCAGCTCATCATATATGGCATTTTCTCTTAACTTATATGAAGCTAAATGTTCATGCTCATGTTCCAGTTTTACTTGAGAAGTCATGTCCTTGATTTTTCTAATTTTCATGAAAAACAACGTAACATTGTAGTGCATGTTTCTGAACAAAAAGTGATCATGTCTTCGAAAAGCTGCTTTCAGATGTGTGCATGTAACTTGGCTTAAAAAAAGTGTTTTACTGCATAATAATTTCATTGAAGTCACATCATTGTCTGTTTGTACCATTAAAGGGATTTGTTGAAACATATCGAAGGGTTTCCAATCGCTCCCAGAGGACTAAAAGTTGCTTCCACATCAATTTACCAGCTGAAAGTCACATGGGAATACTTTGAGGTAGGAAGTTTGTTCTGTATTGATATTATTATTTTGTAGTTTAAATCATTAAATGTTGGCCGGCTAAGTTCATGTGGTTTAAAATGTTTAGGAGTTTCTCAATCATTTAGTTAGGCATAGAAAAATGCTAGTTTGCAAAATATTATTTTACTAAAACGAGCTAGTTTGCATAGAAAAATACATGAATTGGTGGCAATTTCCTCAACATAAGAGTTTATACAAGAAGATCATAAGCTTCTCCAACATTAACTAAACACATAAGTGCAAACCATTTTGTTGCAGTGAGGAATGAATTGATCGAGTAAATATCTCTGATACAAATCCCGATATGAGTTCTATTACGTTGAGTCGGAAAGGAGGCATCAACACTGCATTTGTAACGACCCTCTGCTGGTTTATGCCACTTCGCACAGGTTGTTGCTGTCCAAGTCTGAGTTGCAAGTCCTGCTGATTTTTCTCTTGCTGTCATCCATCCAACAGATGAAGGCCTCTCCTGTAGACCTGCTCGTTGTTATCCACGGTATTATTACAGATTTTCTTGTTGGACTGCTGCCATATGCTCAAAAGCAAGTTCTTAACTTTGGGGACAATTTGCAAATTCCATATCACATATCAGACTATATCTACCTTCCCCTCTAAGTTCTGTAAATAGTGATTATCTTCATTTAATTTTCTTGATGACTAAGTTTTGCAAATTACCCTTTCTTTTCATTTAACTTTGTATATAATTGTTTCATTATATTTTGCAAATTTTGTAATTAAGTTTTGCAAATTACTCTTTCTTGTTTCATTTAATTTTGAGAATGAAATCAGTTAAGTTTTGTATATATTATGAACTAAGAAACATGGCTTTGTTTTTCTGATATTTGAGACAGAAGTGATACTCAACAACACAATTCATGTGGAAAGTGGAAACCATACCTTTTATATGACTACTAGCAAAATAAAGTCATTTGTTAGGTTTTAAACTAATTTTTAATTAACTAAAATAAACAAATAAAGATGCAAAGTTTTTTTATCAGAATGATGATGAAGGTGAGAGATAGAGTTTTTGAGCATGTTGAGAACTGCTAAACAGAATATCAAAAAAGGAAAGGGGAAGATCATCATGATGGTCAAAAGTGGAAAGTTCAATAAGTAGTACAAGAAATCTAAACATAAGAGTAACAGGAAGGGCACGAAAGTTGCCAAGCCCAAACCTGCTACCCATGCTTCGAAGTCTCTAAGGCAGTGGGGGCTAAGGAGGACACATGTTTCCAGTGCAGTAACACCAAACATTAGAAGAGGAACCGTCCAAAGTACTTGGAAGATAAGAAGAGTAAAATTACATTAGATTAATACTTAATTTAAACTACTTTCAAAATCAACCTTCAAATTGACCAACAAGTACCAAAGTAACTTTACAACTTGAAATTCACAAATTCACAATCATGGTTACGAACTTAAAAAATCATAACATATAAAATGGGAAGAAAATTGCCGTTGACACATGTGGTTTGGCTGAGAAACACAAGTAAAATACCAAAATACCCCCTCTGCAGTTAACTGCCGAGGAAAAGTAAAACCGACTGCAGTTAACTATCGAGGAAAACCTCGGCAGTTAACTACCGAAGAAAATTAAAACCCAGAATTATCATCATCTTCCTCGGCAAATACAGAAGTTTTATGTATGCATGATTCCTAGTGTTAATTACTAATTAATTAATTTATTTTTACTCGGCAGTTAACTGCATAGGGGAGTATTTTGGTATTTTACTTGTATTTTTGAGCCCAATAACATGTGTCAATAGCAATTTTCAAATGGGAAAGAGTGTGTAGGCTTTGATATTTTGAAAACTTATTTGTTGTTTGAATATGACGAATTTGGCTTGAGTTTGATTTGTTGAGGTAGGGTGGGAAAGTGTAAGAAAATGGGTTTGTAAATGGTCTGAAACATGTCATTGTAAGCTTAACTCAGTTGGTTGGGACATTGCATTATATATGCAAAGATCACGGTTCGAACCCTGGACACTCCACTTATTAATGGTCTGAAACACAAATGATACTTTTGTTTCTGTTTTCGTATTAATCAAGAACACATCAGGTCGTAACTCTCAAACGGGAGCGAGCAAGAGTTAGGCCCCAAGAGGTTCGGAAGTTACGAAACGAAAGGGATATTTCTGAGTTTTTGAGGAGCATATTGAGCAAATTTCAATAAATTTTATGACTACAAATGTTATATAAAGTCTTTGTTAGATTTTGGAGACTAATAAGCTTTCCTAAAATTTAGACAACAAATAATTTCCGTCTTGTGTTCATCAAAATATATGATTTTGAATTAATTTCGCAATAGAAAACTACTCTACCGTTTCAAAATACATGTCGTTTTTGAAGAAATTGCAGTAACCAAGGACAAGCTATTTTGACACAAAAGTTCATAGTTTACCCTTGTCTTTGATTTCCTCCATTTTATTTATTTACCCCGTCTCATAATTAGGCCCCGTTTGGATTGGCTTATTTTGAGCTTATGTGGGCTTATCTACTCCCATAAGTCTTTTTAAAGGTGTTTGGGTAAATAAATAAAAATAGCTTATCATAGTTTCATAAGCTGCTTATGCCATATTTTAATAAGCCTAAATTTTCAGCTTACCCTCCGGCTTAACAAGGAGTTTATGAATTTATGTAATCTCCTTTGATTCTCTCTGAGGCCCCGTTTGGATAAACAACTTATATAGATGCTTATAACATTAGGGCTTATAACATTAGAGCTTACATCATAAGCTCTTATACTTGATAAGCTATTTATGTTTGGATATGTACACTAAAAAGTACTTACATAAATTGAAGTGTTTGGATGTGACATTACATAAGCAATTATCGAAATATTAAATATTTTTAATTTAAAAAAAAAAATCAAAGAATCGAACCACAATTATCAAGATTTATTTTGATAAAATTAATCAAGATGTAAAAAAACAATATTATAATATATTAATTATAATTATATATATAGTATAATCAATATTCGTCCTTAAAAAAATAATCAAAGTTACCTAATTGTATGCTGCGTAAACACTCTGCATAAATAAACTTGAGAAATTATGATTGCAAACTTATCATATATATATATATATATATATATATATATATATATATAGAGGACATATCTAGTGAGAATGTCTTCTTTATGTGAGAATGATGAGAATATCTAATAACCATTAGATCAAAAATAAATGATTGAGATTAAAAATGCTCATTTAAGAAATACATGTATCTCTCCTACTACATTCATTCTCATAAACCCATTTTATCTTTTCAACTTCTTTGAACAAAATCACATCCGTGATTCCTCTATTAATATTAATTCTTCTTTCTCTCTCCCTTAATCCTCTTTATTACATTCCTAGTTGTGATTATGTACTGGACAGATTTTTATTGTCTTTTTGAAAGGATTGAATTCAATATGCTTGAGAACCGCAAGTGTTGTTCACCAACGTTTCCATATTTTCTTTAATTCAATTTAATTTAAGAATTAATATGATTAAGATTTTCAGTTGCTGAAAAGAAGCCAAACAAAAATTTCAAAACAAAGTGATTCAGATCGTTCGAGTCGAGACATAGATCATAAAGAACAAAAGATGGACATTAGCTTGAAATTGGATCTGGAATGGTTTCTTTTATAGGGTTTCCGACCGCAAAGCGAACGGATGCAGACGGTGGCTGCAGCGGGTTTCCGACCTCAAACCGGTGGTGGAAGGTGGCCACGACGGGTTTATGACCGTGAACCGGAGGTAGAAGGTGGCGACGACAGGTTTACGACCATGAACGAGTGCAGATGGCAAAAACGGTGCCGGTTGGGTCGTCGGAAAAATAATTGACGGTGAGAGGAATAAGAAACATCAACTTTAGAAGAAGAAACGACAGCTTCAGAATGAAGAAGAGAAGAGTTAAAGCGGTAAGAGAGTGAAAGATTTGAAAATAAAAATCAGAACATAAAAACATATCCAGTGAGAAAGAAAGGAAGAAGGTGATGGTCTATATGATGTTTTTATTGGTACATTAAATCTAAGTCCTCCATTTTAATCTGAATGGCTAATAATGTATTCTCATCATTCTCACATAAAGAAGACATTCTCACTAGATATGTCCTCTATATATATATATATATTAGTGTACAATTTGTTACTAAAAAAAGGCAAGTTAAGTTTGTTTTTTTTATTCAGTTTCATTTTGTTACATAACAAAAAAATAATAAAAATCTTCCTTAAAACAAAAAAAGAAATCTTAGTTACGTGTGTTACTTTAGTAAGATAAACATATAGCAATTTTGTTATTTATGCACCGCTAAAGATAACTAACATTATAATAAAAATATATATTTTTTTTCTAAAAACAAAAAAATAAAATAAAATATATGTTTTGAAAAAGTGGATCCAAAGAGAATCGAAGGAGGTTACATAAATTCATAAACTCCTTGTTAAGCCGGATGGTAAGCTGAAAATTTAGGCTTATTAAAATATGACATAAGCAGCTTATGAAACTATGATAAGCTGTTTTTATTTATTTACCCAAACACCTTTAAAAAGGCTTATGGAAGTAGATAAGCCCACAAAAGCTCAAAATAAGCCAATCCAAACGGGGCCTGAATCCACTTTTTCAAAACATATATTTTAATTTTATTTTTTTGTTTTTAGAAGAAAAAAAAACATATATTTTAATTATAATCTTAGTTATCTTTGGTTGTATATGAGTAACAAAATTGTTATATACTTATCTTTCCTAAAGTAACACACATAACTAAGATTTTTTTTAAGGAAGATTTTTATTATTTTTTTGTTACATAACAAAATAAAACTGAATAAAAAAAACAAACTTAACTTTTGGTAACAAACTGTACATTATTATCTATATATATGGTAAGTTTACAATCATAATTTCTCAAGTTTATATTTATATTATTATACTTTTTTTAAAAAGAAAGCTTATCATATATTATTATATTTGTGTATGATGATGTTTAGACTATTTATTTACACCTCGAATGTTAATTTTGTCTTATATGAATATTTATATTTTTTTAAGGACAAATATTGATTATACTATATATATAATTATAATTAATATATTATAATATTGTTTTTTACATCTTGATTAATTTTATCAAAAAAAATCTTGATAATTGTGGTTCGATTCTTTGATTTTTTTGTTAAATTAAAAATATTAAAAATTTTGATAATTGCTTATGTAATGTCACATCCAAACACTTCAACTTATGTAAGTACTTTTTAGTGTACATATCCAAACATAAATAGCTTATCAAGTATAAGAGCTCATGATGTAAGCTTTAATGTTATAAGCTATAATGCTATAAGCATCTATATAAGTTGTTTATCCAAACGGGGCCTAAAAGTTTCTGCTTCAACATCAATCAATTTAATGACATGGGAATCTTTTGGGGTAAGCCAAGTTTGTTCTGTATTCATATTATTTTGTAGTTTAAATGTCGACTTGCTAAGTTCATGTTGTTAAAATTGTTTAGGAGTTTCTCAATCATTTTGTTAGAGGCATAGAAAAATGCTAGGGTTCAAGATTTCCTATACTGCTTTATTTCATTGAACAACCAATCTTGAATTTTGAGGTAATTATGGCTATATTTTTCTAGTGTGCACACAAGCACATAGAATAAATTTTGCAAATTTTTTTAGTTGTAGGACTTGGTAGAAATGATGCTTCAATACATGGAAGTAATGTAAGACATGATAGTAAATTATCTTGTACCAATGCCAGGCTACCTCACAAATTGCCAATTGTACCTAACAAAAAGCTGTGGGAAGGGAAACACTATTTGTTTCAGAGAGGTAATCACAAAGGGATATAAAGTTGATTTGGTGGCTAGGGCGGGGAAGTTAAAAATTGGAGGGATAAGGAGGTCGAGGGTTCAAATTGCTTCTCACTGCCAACATAACGCTAACAATTATAAACATATATCAACATTAACTGTTTAAAAAAACGAAGAGGTGATCGCGAGAATGAGAAAACAGATGGTGTAATTTTAACTGCATTATCATTTAACCACTCTCTTTGTAATCCAATAAATTGGTTGCTATGCTGAGTTTTGTTTGTGACAAAAACTGTGTTTTAATTGGTCCTCTTTATTTTCATTTTTGTACATATCTTTTCATACTCGTTTACTATGTATGATGAATGCCTCATCCTGCAACTCTGCTCGGATGTTCCAACTTTTTTAAGTGTTTGCAAGTGTCAGTGAGCCTTTATATCTGTTTGTAAATTGCAGTGAGCACAAATTTACCGAATAAGTATCCTTGATACAGGTCCCAATATGAGCTCTATTACATTGAGTCGGAAAGGAGGCATCAACGTTTCATTTGTAACAACCCTCTGCTTGTTTCTGCCACTTCGCTTCACAGGTTTCTGTTGTTGTCCGAGTCTGAATTTCAAGTCGTGCTGATCTTTCTCCTGCTGCCATCTATCCAACAGATGAAGGCCCCTCTTACAGACCTGCTCACTATCCACAATATTATTGTTATGTTGCTGCCATTGTGCTCTAAGAAATTACCGCGAACTGGCTGTTGCGTTTCTGCATGTGAATGGTGTATTGCAGGACAAGAAAATGTGCTTGCTATCCTCAATACAATCATCATCACATGACACACAATCAACCAGATAACGGAACAAACAATCCCTCAGCTTCAGAATCTGGTAATTCACAATGGCGAGTAAAGACAACAAAATCGCTAAAGCAAGTTCTTAACTTTGGGGACAACTTGCAAATTCCATATCAGATTCCATCTACCTTCCACTCTATGCTATGCAAATAGTGATTATCTTCATTTAAGTTTCTTGATGTAATTAAAATAGTAATTGCATTTTGCAAATTACCCTTCTTTACATTTAATTTTATATTATATGTTGTTTTAAAAGGTATTTTGAGAATTACATAAGGTGAAACTCGTTTAGTTTTGCATAGATTTTCCTCTAAAGGAAGTTTTGCATATATTTTGAAGGCTAAATTACACCGGGGTTTAAGTTATTTTTGTCACATGAGTTTTAAGTTTGAGGTTTATAACAGATTAGTTTTTAAGTTATTTTGGTCACACATAAGTCTTTAAGTTTGTAAACATTTTCGATTTAGTCATTCTGCCACATCATCGTTTTTGTAATGTTTGTTTAACAGAAAGACTAAATTGAAAACGTTCACAAACTCAAAGGACTTATGTGTGACAAAAATAAATCAATCTATTACAAAACTCAAATTTAAAGAACTTATATGTAACTAAAATAACTTAAAGTTTCAATCTATTACAAACCTCAAACTTACACCTCAGGTGTACTTTAACCTATTTTAAACTACAAACATAACTTCACTCTTGCTTATACTTAAGAACGAACGGATAGTCAACAACACAACTCATGCGGAGACCATGTCTTTTATATTTTTGCTAGCAAAATAAAGCAATTTGCAAAGACATCGGCAGCAACCCCACGTAATTTATTTAAAATATTTGGGATGTAATTTTTTTTAACGTAACAGTAAATATCTTGCAAATTCCAAAAATATTTTTTTTATCAATTGGAAAGTAAATGAAAACAAAACTAAGAAACTAAGCCATTCGTTTCCCAATAACCCGAAGACGTTTACACACAAGACATGGTCCAATTGGAGAAGTTGACGCCTTTAAAATGTCAACACTATTCGCATCAAAGTTGTCCAACTAGTCAGCACACTCATTGTTTTCTCTAAAATTTTGGTTGAAGGTCACCAACCAAGGGAGAGAGATAAGTTTCATGGGGATGAAAATCATGTCGATGCTTGATGAAACCTCATCATATGATGTTTTAGCTATATTTTGAGTAATTTTAATAAGCATTTGAAGACAATTTAGATTGGTTTTAAATGAGTTGCCTTTGGTTTGAGGGACATTTTGTATTGTTTTGAATTTAGTCGTTGTAATTTTGTTTTTCCCTAACCAGACAACTTCATAGGTGCTTTGAGTCTTTTTATTAATAAATCATGTACTTCGGCAAAGCAAAATATCTCATGGAAGTTATGGAAGCTAAAGAATCAAGATCGATGAAGGTTTCAGAAGGTTTTGAAACCTCCAATCAGTGCATCGAACAATTCAAAATAAGCTCGCTGTCCAAGGCGGCAAGGTCTCGATGCATGGGCAACAATCCAATAAAGCATCACGATAAGGGTAATAACCCGGATCGAAAGGACGTGTCGGTTCAAATTAATAATCATGGCCATCTATCCAGACCCAACAAAATGAACCGTTGAAGATGTTTACCACCTAGAGCCGAAGCCACAAGAAAGGTCTTTGTCGCACGATCACTACAATCCTTTCGAACCAACGACTATGGTCGTTCATATTCGTAAAATCAATCACCATCATTGCACCTTTTAGAGGGAATCTCATTACATTCATGTAACAAGAACTTATATAAAATCTACCGCAAGCTGGACGTACCAAAGGTACCCATGTTGGAAACCATGTCTCGACCTCTGATGTAGTATTTTTGCATCAAACAATTGTAAGTATTTATATCATCTCCTCAGGGACTAGTGCGATATCATGGACCGTTCGACACCAAATATCATTCTAAGTTGAAAGATAATTTGTTTGTTTGTTTTAGTAACTAAATTGCAAAAGTAAAAGTTGAGAGTAATAGGGCGTGAAACTTGTTAGGATTAGAGTTCCTTGAGCAAGCGTCACACGTAACCTAATGATCATACATGGATTCTAGCTTTTCTTTGATATTATCACGTATCCCTCGACAACACCATTCGTGTCCAAACAATATTGTGAGATCAATTGTATCATTCAATTGTCGATGTCTCAAACTATTGAATGATTCAAGAGTCGGTCTTATCGCTCAATCGATGATTTCTCAATCTATTGAATGATAAGAAAGCTTTAGGTTTGGATACACAAGGTGATTATCAAATCATCGATTCCATGTCTAGAACCTATGTTTTGATAGATGGTTATTCTAAACCTAGATTCAAAAGTATTTCTCAATCACAATTAAATCAAAGATAAACATTAAAGTGCAAGAATAACATCAATATCAAATCAAATGCTAGAACCATATATTTATAGATCAAAAGATTACATGTTAAGCTAAGATCAAGTACCTCTAATCCCAACAAAGGAGATTTAGCTACTCATTGTCATGGAAGCCTTGCAAGAATGAATTGAAGAAGCAAGATTCATTACAACTTGTGATTTCTCAACAAAAGATGAAGAATCCACTTTCTATCACTCTCACTCTGTGAAGAACAAGCCCTATCTCTCTCTCTAGAAATATTATAACATGAAATGTATGAAAAACTAAGATTCCAACTGAAATGGTTGAGTGGGCTATTTATAGAATTCTGATTCTGCATGAACTCGCCTCGCGAGCTCCTTCATTCGCCATGGCGAGTTGAGGTTCCTTCACCATTGGGTTTGTGCCACGTCATCTGTGAAGAGTTAGACCGCCCTAACTCGCCTCGCAAGTACATCCATTCGCCATGGCGAGTATGCTCGCCTTCCACTCGCCATGCGAGTTGAGGGCGAATGAAAAACTGGTGCTCCCTGGAATTGCTCGCCTTTGAAGCTCGCCTGGCGAGTTGGAGGCGAGTGATCTTCATTTTTCAGCCTCTTTGTACTTTTCTTCATTTTTGCTCTTTGCTTGATGTCTTGAGTTCAAATCCTGCGCAAGTGGGTAAAGTAAGGTAGATAAAGCGTAAAAGGGCAATAATCACTTATCTCTCAGCTTTTCCCTTAATAACTTGCAAAACAAGTAACAAAAGTGCCTAAAATATATCATGAATTTAACACTTCCTAGCCCTTATCAACCTCATGAAACCATAAGAATGACGACCTAGCTCACAATACCGGATTTTAATGGTTTGAGAAACGAAATGACATGCGAACGGACTCCAACATCAAGGACTTTTCATTCAGCTTCAAACACAAGATATCACTTGTGTCCCTCAACCAATAGCTTGGGGGGATATGGGCCGACGGACAACCACTAATAAGTTCCAAAGGGCTACTCAAACAACGAGTCAACGGGGTCGTGGCACACGAGCGAACAATCTTAAAGGAGAACAACCATATAGGCCTGTGAAACAAGACAACACGTCGAATACTGAACAACGAATCAAGCCCGTAACATAGGAGTCCACATACCAAAGGTGCACATCCAGCAAGGTCCATGTCACAAATTTGCCTTGAACCAAACACTCTCACAGGTGTCCCCTCAGTGAACTACATGTACAAGGGCTAAAACTCTAAACCTCCACTATAAATACTAGCTCGTACACATGAGGTCAAATACGTTCACTTTACAAATATACACCTATCCCCATTCTCTTGGAGAAGAAGTCCACAAGCGATGGAGATTAAGGCATCAACTCACAGAAGTCTCATACCCAAAGGCCATTCAACACCATCAACTCAAGGATCTCATGTTTGGCATCATCGATTTCCTTTGACATGTCATAAATAATATTATCCCAGTACGAAGTGAACTTACTATAAACGAGGGGTTAATAGCTCTATTATTTACCTTTGATGCAATATGAAGAGGAAACATTGACTGACCCATGCAATGATGGAGTGTGACATAGCTAAGCATGTCTAGTTGGATCTAAACTAGGAATCAACTTTGATACTAACAACATAAACTTCATAGATTAATGGCTTAATTGCACTTTCCCCCCTATATTTTGCTAATTGTGCGATTTTGCATCCCTCTTTTTTTTTAGCGATTTTGCACCCTATCTTTTTGCTCCCTTTTTTATTAGATGAAACTTCTTGTGTTTAATTGCACTTTTACCCCCTATCTTTTTGTCAATTGTGCAATTTTGCACCCCCTCTTTTTTTTTGAGCGATTTTGCACCCCATCTTTTGCCCCATTCCCCTCTTTTAATAATGATTTTGAACAAAACACAATTGACAAAAGATGGGGTGCGAAATCGCTCAAAAAAAAAAAAAGAGGGGGTGCAAAATTGCACAATTAGCGAAAGATAGGGAGGAAAAGTGCAATTAAACCTAGATTAATTGGTTAGGTTACATGGCTCAACACCTAAATGAAGATGATTTAAGATACCTAGGTTCAGTGTGCTGTGATATCTGGATGGCTTGGAATTTAAAGATTTTCAAATGAAAAGACACTAAAACAGAAACAATCACATCCAAGCGAACCAAATGATCATGGAAAGAGGCAATGAAGGCAACGTTGGAAGATAGTAAAAAACAGAAACAAAATACAAGACAAAATTGTACAAATCAACCCAGAAATTGGTGGAAAAAACCATATGCAAACCATATAAAGGCTAATGTGACGCTAAAACTAACAAAATAATTACCCTTTTAACGAAAATGTGTATTTTCACTAATATTTCTTTGTATGTATCCTCTCATAGTATATAATACTTTTTATATGTATCTTCTTATAGTATAATACGTATTTTGTTGGTTTTACCTAAACGGCTTAACCTAACCCTAACATATTATCAACAAGTGAGTGATGGATCGATGTGCAGCAGCCAGAATGAATAATAAGAGTTTAGGCTCAGATTTGGAGATAGAGATACTACTTCATCTGCCAGTGAAATCGTTGATGCGATTCAAATGTGTTGAAAAATCATGGAACATTCTGATCAAAAGTCCCTCTTTTGTGAATAGGTGGAGGCGTCACAATTCTAAATACGATAAAGGCCATAGTCTCATGATCTATCACAGACCCATTGATGGATTCAAACCTCCCTACATCACTCTTCTCTCCTGCGATGGTGGCGAGGAGTTGGAACATATCTACTTCTGCTCCCTCTTTCCTGGTGATCAATTCGTAGACCGAATTGAAACATATGGCAATTGCAATGGTGTTTTCTTCTTAAAAGCTTTTTATAGGAATTCAACTCTTGGTCACTTGATTCTATGGAACCCAACAACTAAACAGGTCCACCTTATACCCCCTGCACCCTCATTCTGTCACTCTAAGTATGATGATTCCCTGTATGGTTTCTGTGCATTTAACGACGACTGTAGCATTAATTTCAAAGTTGTTAGACTTCAACAATGTGCACATGTTGAGAAGATGATTATTCCTTCAGGCGCAGAAGTGTATGATCTAAGCACTAAATCATGGACCCCTGTCCATCACCCTCCATCTTTTAACCGCATCCCAGTTCGATACAATCCATCATATACCCCGGTTGTTAACTGTGTTTATCATTGGATTGTTACTGTCGATTTGTATACTACTTCAAACATCATCTGCTTTGACTTTCACAACAATCAGTTTCACCAACTCAAAGCTCCCTGTCGGCATGTTCAACATTCTAGCGAAAATATCGCTGAGATCAAGGGCTCCCTTGCTTATATTTTGGAGTATCATCATCCTAGTCCGACCCAGTTGGAAATCTGGATTATGGATCAGAACCGGTGGACCAAAATTTACAACATTGGGCCAGTTCCGTGGACATGTTGCATAAGTGATTTCTGGAAGGATGGCGATCAAGTCTTTGGAGGAAAGGTTGGAAAGTTGCTGGCATCATATGACGATCAAGGCAACTCGCTCAGCGATTTTCAAATTTATGTTTTGAATTACTATAGATGTTTATGGGGTTCTGAGTATTTACAGAGCATAACTCCCTTGTCAACCTAGCTCACCGCACTAGGATATTTTTATTTCTTTCTTTCTGTTAGTAAGTATACACCCTCTCATACTATGCTCAAGTTTCAGGCTGTGATAAGGATGCTAAGCTGTTTTCCATGAGCATGATGTATTATTAAAAGGGTATAGCAGTGTGCTCATGGTTTCTAAGATTGTTTAAGTTGCATTCTATGCCGCTGTCTAAATTTTGAGTTACATTATCATGGTTTTTATAGGTTTGTTTAAGTTGGTCTATTTGTTGTTGTCTAAGTGTGCTCATTGTTTTGACTTTTGAGTTACATTTTAAGTTACTTTTCAGTTACATCCATCGTTAGTTCAAGATCTAGAATTATTATCACCTATGTGGTAGATTCTACTCATGAATGAATCATGTTTTAATGCATGAAATTGTTAGGGGTTAAGGAATCTGATCTACAAAATCAATGAAATTGAAAATTCTCGATCATTAGATGAGTTAATTTAGCCTGCGAAATGATCTCAGAAAGACTAGTGTGATCAAGAATTTTCTTATTCAGAAATCATTTTGGAATTTTATTAAAATTCATGGGGAAAATAACCTGCACAACATTCTCTGGGACCAAATTAAATTGGTTCATGTTCAACTAATTGACCTTGAAGCATCATCTATCATTTTTTTTTTTTGGAGAGAAATCTATCATATTTTTTGTTATGCTTAAAGTTGTTATTTTTGTCTAACTTTGATGATTATTTATTGTCCCATTTCATTCTTGGTCACATAGATGAGGAGCAGTTTTGGAAAGAATTTTTGGGGGAATCATGACATTTAGCAGGTAAACAGTGACTAACTGGTTGAGTTAGGAAAATAACATTTTCCATTTCTAATATTTTAGCATGTTGGAATTACTGGTTTGGAGATTAATACATTCAGATTGTCACTAACTAGTTTTCTTAATTGAGTTGGGTGTAGTGGTGAAGATGTATGGTCACTGCTGGATCCTTGTGGTGCTGGGATATTTGCATTTCAGATTAAATTACGGATGGATATTTAATTCGGTGGTTAGTTGTTTTGGTAACAATGAGCAAGATTTGCCACACCCTCTGATTGCGTGTTTTGATAAGTTTACGGGTTTTGCTCAGCTAGGGTGTGTATCACAGTCACTGCACATTGGAAATGTCTCAAATATTGTTACAACTTACAATCAACTATTATTATCGAACATTTCGTTAAAATTACACGAATGTTTGAAATTCATCAAAACATTAAAGAGTGTCCACAATTAAACAACACATTACAACACATTAAATATTGTTAAATTAAATATTTGCTGACATTCTACGCAGTTGCAGATAGAACGAACATATCTGACATCGCTATCTTCCCGAATAAGTCAAGGCACATAGGTCGTCGTTTTAAACATGTCTTCATCTTTATGTTTATCTACTCCTAGGTGGTCAATGCAAGGCATCTGAGCAAATAAGTGACGTGTATATTGAGTTTCACCAATATGCTCAAAATAAGTGTTAACTTGTGCCTTCAAATCATCAAGAGAGTCGGTCAGCGTTATCATAACCTTAATTGTCTTTTTAAAAGCGGAGTACCTAACACGGCCTTCAATTTTTGCAACCTCAGATATGTTTCACTTCACAAAAGCTTTATGAAATAAAATCATACATTAGAATGAAATTAAATGAAACGTAATATAACCAATAAAGAATAACGAATAAATCAAATGAGTAAACATTAATAACGAATAAATAAGTATTGCAATAGTTTCACCACATAAAAGTCATATTATCATATATTTATATAAATTACATAATGTTAGTTATATATTTGCCACAAAAAAAATTGGCGTTACAATTTCGACCCCAAAATATATGTCGGTGTAATTTCTACCAATAAAAGGACTAACACCAACAAAAAATCACTCATTAATCACCAAGTGATTGGGGAAGATCAAGTGAAATAGAATTTCCTTCATCTTCCGCAATTACTTCAAATTGTCACACCAATTATTGTTCACATTACTTACTTTGTCACTAATTATTCAACTATTTATTTTATCTCATATTTGTTCTCATACTTTCATTATATTTTTGTCAAAACTTGACGACTTCTTTATCCATATTGGTTCAAATCACAGAACATATTATGCATTAGTACAAGTTCCAGGCGTGGACTTGGGGGAGGATAAGAAAGAGGACTGTTGGAAGACCGTGTATATTCCACAACTAGTCAAAGATGATCGTGACGTTGATTACATGTTTCGTGTGATTGTTGAAAATAACCTTTTACATCTTTATGTCCGATCCGTTGAAGTGTAATATTTTATTAACGTGTAATAGTGTAATGTTTTTCGAATTTGTGTCTGTATTGTTGAATTTTAATGAACTTGTGTTGATGTAATTTAACGATGAATTTGGGTAATTTTGACCGTTTATATGAGATTATGTAATTTTAGAAATTTATGGACAAATTTGTGTAATTTGGATCGTTTATGTGTCATTAAGTGTGTTTAAGTGATTACGGGTCATTACCGGCGAATTTGTGGAATTTGGATCGTTATGTGTGATTATGTGATTGTGAAAAAAACGACGTTTTTGTGTAATTTTGATCGATTGTGTCGTATTATCCAATAATCTTATTAAACTGGCGTAAGTCGGTTCAATTACGAGCATCTTAAGGTTACGGATCTTTGATAACACATATTGCATTCAATGCATATCAGTACAACATTTATTGTTGTACTGATATATCAGTAGAGCGAGAGTTAACTCGCGCAAGTGTTAACACTATGCGTGAGTTAACTCACGCAGTGTTTTACACTTGCGCAACGTTAGTTAACTAACGCATAGTTTTTCACTTGCGTTAGTTAACTAGCGCAAGGGTAAATTTGAAAAGACTGTAGGACGCGAGCAAAATGTGCTGGGTGGAGAGCAGAATTCTTATTTATATAACCAAGCCCAATACTTCTTTTTTTTTTTTTAGCCCAATAATATTTTTTATATAAGCCCAAATAATTTAAAGTAATATTGTGGACAATGGCGTTGACCACGATGGTTGGCACTCTTCCCTCATTCTGCTCCAAATGTATGATCCTAAATATAGATAATGAATAATAATGAGGGGGACAATCCGGGAGTCATATTAGACTGCGGAGAATCCTTGTCCACATAGATCCCTTTGCTACAAAACTAAGAGTATTTCTACATAGGAGATAATAAAGAATAAGGAAGGAGACAAATATCAAACTAGTTATCTCTTAATAAGTTAACCAACACATACATGAAACAAACAACAAAATATCAAACTACTTACCTAAAATAGCAAACAAACTCCATGAGACAAACAACAAATCTAAACAGGGTTCAAACAAAAACATCTGTTGTTCTTTAGACCAACTTTATAGTTGGATATATTGTATCAGCACCTCCATCAAAAATACCAAAAACATCCATCTCAACTTTATCTCCAATCAATTTATCTTCTACACTATTTTCTGTCAAGACACTCACAAATTTCACTTGATTCGTCTTTTGCTTAGTGAAAAGTGAGACAATTTTTTGCTCCATAGTCTTAAGACATGCATTCATCAAGTAGACCTTCGACACACAACTGAGATTAAAACTTTCAAAATTATCCATCATTCTTAAATCAACCAAAAGAATGTTTACGTCATCTTTATTTTGAAATTGATGAATATGATGAGTATTAATTGTTCCCTTCATGCTGTGGAAGCAACAATATCCCTTCGTATTATTGGATCTAAGAGCAAAATATAACCTTACCAAAGTTTCAATGAACTCACAAAAAACTACAATCTTCTGAGTTGGATCTTCTTTCAAAAGTGTAACCATAATATCAATCTTTGACCTTGTGTCGTAAAGTGGCCAAACATCTTCTGCTTCTATGTCATTGTAGCAATAACTGCAACTTATCTTCTTAGTAACATCGGCATTCTGCTTCCACAGGTTAGACACACAAAAGATGGAAACATGATGTAGCTAACAAATCATTCCTAGTTCCACATCTTATACACATTTTTGGATAAACATTGTGGATGGATTGTTCACATACTGAATTTGGAGCTGCATCTGATTTATGATAAAAATAGTGTTACATCAAAAACAAATTTTAAAATCATCATGTAGAGTCCACAAAATATCAATATAATTCTTGTTTCTAGCATACATAATTTCCTACGAGAAAAAAAAATATCTTAACATTATATAAGAATAAAAATGAATATTGATTAAGGCAACAAAATGAGATTAGGTTACAATAGAAAGATAAAAAGAAACCTACCATGAATGGTCTCAAAGAATGGATTAACGTGACATAGATTAATGATGGACTTGGATAGTTTGGGATCTACACAAAGCTTTCGCGCTTCCAAAAATAAATCATTTGCTCTTGCTTGTTCTTGTTCTTTAACACTCAAGTCTGTCTCATGCTTCATACTCGAATCTATATCGCATTGAGTTATGCACCAAACGCAACATGGAGGGAAGGTTCACAAAAATGGAACGAAATTTGAATGGTGGTGCAAATGGATAATCAGAAGAAGAAGCAAAAGACGCCATACCAGTCCTGCAACAAATGTAATTATCATGTTAAATACAATGAAAATATTATGGATGCTGTTTGGTTTTACTGACGTTAGTTTTGTTCTGCTGTTTGGTGCCTCTCTAATAGGGTTCTTGTTTTTCAGTTACTTTGTTGATTAAAAGAAAAAAGAAAAAAACAATTACTCGCATGATGCTAACGAAATCCATATCTTTGGAGGTAATATATAACCATCAACATATATCAAAACAAAACAAAAAAGTTCAGCAGCAGCAATTCAAAGACAGCATGAAAATTGAAAAATAAATAAATTAAAAAACAAACTGAACAAAAACACAATGAACGTTCTGCATCGATATTAACAGTATGTTGGCATGTCGTACATATTACCTGTTTGGTTATGCGTCCTACAACCTCAAACGCGATTTCGTGGGTCAAAATCGATTCCAGTTGAAGCCACTTTTCCCAGCTTCCACGTCTTCTCAAATCGATTAATATCAAAGGAACCCTATGTTATGTACGACTCTCAATTTAGTCCTTTGAAAAAAACAATTCTGAAATTTGCAGCAAATAAATATAGACTGGAGATAAGAGTATTGGGCATTTGGGGTTTTGAGGGCCCATTTTTTTATATTTATATATCTTCTGAGGGAAATTTTACTCCATACCACCTGCATTTATACTTTCACACCTACAAATCATAGGAAACTCCTACTTTACCCCTCTTATGATTTGACTTCAATTCTTCCACGTCACTAACATTTTAAAATGTTTTACTGTTCTGCCTGTTTCACAAAAAGCATAAACAAGGCAAGGTTCCTCGGCTTCTCTCTCTCTCCAATTCATATCCCTCAACAACACAAAATCTTTGAAAAACATTAATGTTATATAAATTTGAGGATCCTTCTGAAAGGATATTTGTTTTTGTTTTGTTGCTATATGTTAGGAACTAGGTGGAGTTTAACATGGTAAGGAACATAGCTTTATCATAAACTTCTTTGTACCATATTTTTTTTTCTCTCACCTTCATCACTCACCTACCACCTACCATTTTGCAAGATCACAGCATCATGGCTACCATTCCACCCTCTTTCTATATTTGTTACTTCAATTTTGAGTGCCAAATGGGTCACAATTTGTTCTGAACATTGATTTTTGTTTGAGTTTATGAATCTTAAATCACGATTTGCAATTACAAGTTCTTTACCAAATCGCACACTGTATAACTACATACATTTGCTTGAGTTGAATCATAAGAACATTCCTTCTCATTCTCCCCCATCAAGAACCATCAGCGAGATTTATAAGTTCTTTTGTATTTGATTTTGAGAATTGATATCATTTATACCAGAAATGAAGCCACTTAAATCTTTATTTTTTTAAAGCCATTGTAGATGTGAAAGTAAGATTCCAGATCTAAAAAAAAATACTCCAATGTAGTTGTTTTTTTCATCAAAAAATCATCCTTGATTATTTGTTAAAATGGGTTTGAGTATAAAAAATGTTGGATGGGTTTGAGACTTTGAGTAGATTTATTGGTACATGAAATTAAGAAGAAAAAAGATTATTGGAATTTAGTGTGATGAAGAAACTAAATAAAGAAGATGATGATAATAAAAAAAAATGAAGATGATGATGAACATTAGTATGAACCGTGAGTTTTTGTTGGTGGTGATGGTTGGAGATGATGCGGAAAAATATATAGTGTGGACAGACCATCATAACATCTATGCTCCTCCTTTGGTGGGAAAGGATTCCCCTTTCCCATGCTAAACTCCACCTAGGAACTATAGTAGTGCTATCTTCATTTGTCATAGTCTTTAGGAAAGTAGTTTCACATTTAATTAATCGTGTCAGTATACCTTTAGTGGGCTATTTTATAGCTTTTCTTGTTGTAGTTGTTTTGACTACTTAATAGTCTAATTTCTATGAATAAGTAGCAGTTTCAGTTTTTAAGATATTCTATATCTCTACAAACTAGTATCAGAGCCCCCATAGGGCCTGATAAAATAACTAAGCCGTAGCTTAGCTAAGAAACAGAGAGAAACACAAAAATGAGTGACACAAAGTTTTTAGCAAAAATTCCTCATTTTGATGGTCTCCACTACGATCATTGGAATGAGTTGATGGAGAATCTTCTTCGTGCCAAAGGTCTTTAGCCCATGATTGAAATTAGTTACCAGGAACCTATTGAAACGACTGTGTTTACTGAATAACAATTGGAGTTGCTGCAGAATTCCAAAACAAATTATCACAAGGTTAAGCATTATCTTTTCAGGGCAATTGATAGGTCAGTCTTCGAACAGATCTTGGATAGGCGAACATCCAAGATTGTTTGGGATTCTCTGAAAAGAAAATATGGAGGGAATGGCCGTGTGAAGAAGTCAATGCTAAACTCTTTGAGGAGAGAGTTTGAGGTGATGGAAATGAAGGAGGCAGAAATCATCACTGGATATTTTGCCAGAGTAATGATTGTGGCTAACAAAATGAAAAGCAATGGAGAGGTTATGTCTGACTCAAAAGTGGTGTAGAAAATTCTTCGTACGTTGATAGAGAAATTCACATATGTAGTGGTTTCTATTGAGGAGTCAAAAGACACTGAAGAAATGACCGTTGACGAGCTTCAAAGTTCTCTGGTAGTTCATAAGCAGAAGTTTAAAAGGGTTAACCGTGACGGTGAGCAAGCTCTGAAGGTGGAAAGTAGAAAAGGGAGAGGAAGAGGAACATACCGTGGAAGAGGATGCGGAAGAGGGAGACAGTCTTTCATAAGGGATACGATGGAGTGTTTTAAGTGTCATAATTTGGGGCATTTTCAATATGAATGTCCCAAATGGAACAAAGAAACAAATTATGCAGAATTGGATGAAGAAGAAGAGCTCCTTCTAATGGCTCTTGTAGAAGGAAATGACGCAAAAAGGAATGATGCATGGTTCTTGGATTCAGGGTGCTCTAATCATATGTGTGGAAACAAAGGTATGTTCTTAAACATGGTGGAAGGACATAAACACTTTGTTAAATGTGGAAACAATTCCCAAATGTCGGTAGATGGAAAAGGTAGTGTCCGGTTAGTGTTTAATGGCACTACTTTTCTTGTTCAAGATGTATATTATGTCCCAGAGCTTCAAAATAATTTATTAAGTGTGGGGCAGCTACAAGAAAAGGATCTAACCATTCTCATAAAAAGTACCAGAGCTTTGAGGGATTGTGTGGTCCATGTAAAGTACCAATTCCCATACGTGTCTAAATCTAATTGAATGAGAAAATATTTCCTTTATGCTTTTGCTTTTTGCTTTTCACCTATTGTACTATTCATAAAGCATGTGTTGAGCTGAACATTCTGATCATCAGAATGTTCCTTTTGTTTCACTTATGATGATTTGTAAGACTTCCATTTGATGTAATCAAATCCTAATAGTGAAACAACAATGAAGAGCAGAGATTGTAACATCTAGGATGATATTCTCTTTGGAATATTTCTAGTACTTCAATGTTCATAGTCTTAAATGAACATTGAATATCCTTTTTGACATTATTCTTGTAAATGTCTTTATTGTTTGATTGATACATGATAATGTACTTTACTGAACATTTATTCATGTTACATGTGCCTTGTATGTTCTTGATAATGTTCTTGAGTTTCTGGGCTTGCATAAGAACAACCTTATGAAATCTGCTTGAACATTCTGAACTATGAGCAACATTTTGAACTAACTTTCTGAACTCAAAGTTAGTTCATGAATCCAAATGTCCTTTGATTTCTTGTATCTTGGTATGATTTAAACCTTGTTTCTGTCTTAGTTAAACACTCAAGAGCACAAGTTAAATACCAAGAAATTAATCAAAGTCCATCAATTTCTTAATCATTGAGGTTTATTATCTTTAAAACTAATTAGAAATTTTGCCTCAACAGTAATAAAAATTAATTTTTTTTTTACAAAATATTTTGTTTTCTTTTTACTCTCTTTACTAATGAAATGTGTTTCTAAATAAAAAAGATTTGTTGTTATATCCAACCAAGCCCGACCCTTGTAATGATCATAAAAGTACCAACGCTTACATGTTCCAAAAATGGAAATATGAACAATCTATATATGGAGAGTTTTTGTTGGGTAATGAGGGGAGCTCTAGGGGACCGTCCACATCTAGGTCAGAACAACTATAAAAAGTGAGAGAGACGTCACACTTTTACTCAAAATCTTAAGGTAATGAGTTTATGGGTCTTCTCACTTATAAAATGTTTAACCTCCACTTTTATATTCGATGTGAGACATATAATTCACACTTGCACACAATCTTATTTATCTTGACTTTTGGAAATAACTTGATCAAGAAGATGATGAAGGTGAATATGATGAAGTGTATATAACTTTATTGTTGGAAATAGACTGCTGCACTTGAAACCTGAAAAATTTAATAGTTATGCATGTAAAACTCAAAGTGCATGGGGTTGCCACACTAACCTTTAGGTTTGATTCGCCCCCACCAATAACTGTATATTGGATGCAATAGGAAAGACCAGCGAATCTCCTTCATGATACTATGAGTTCCTTGATGTGTATTGCACAACCACACCAAGCGTATCTCCTAACAATATTTTACAGATTTATGGTTCTACCAATTCACTCATGCATTAAAGAATTGATGGATGATTTAGAGTAAGAGAATGAGGAGATTTATGTTGTTAATGTAACAAAATTCTTGTTCTGTGTTTTGTTGTGTCAAATTAATGCCCAAATGGCAAGCACTTATTATGGATTATATGACTCTACACATGAGAGTAAACACCCCTTTGACTTGAATTAATGTTATGGTTCATTAAACACCCATTTGCCAAAGGTTATGATCATATACACTTGTATCAATGCTAAGGTTCATTAATCATCCTTTTGCCAAATGTTCCAATGTATATGAAAGATTCCCATGAATAGTTACAACTCTTGGTGAAAAGTTACAACTTTTGGTTCTAAAGTGATTCCATTATTTTGCCAAAGGTTATGATAATATACACTTGTATCAATGTTAAGATTCATTAAGCATCCTTTTGCCAAATGTTCCAATTCATACGAAAGATTCCTATGACGAGTTACAACTCTTGGTGAAAAGTTACAATTTTTGGTTCTAAAGTGATTCCATTATTTTGGAAATCACCAACACACAACACTCATCCTCAAGTGTGAGTCCATCAATTCATCATGCTCCCTTCAAGTGGAAGCTCTTACTTGCTTGTGTCAATGTTGTTGCTTTCTCCGCTACGGGCCGACACAAGGAGCTTGTATCGTCGTTGCTGCTTTCTCCGCAACAAATCAGCTGTCTCGGTCATACCCTTTGTCTCGGTCATGAGGGGAGCCCTTGGGGACCGCACACATCTAGGTCAGAGCAACCACATAAGTGAGAGAGACGCCACACTTTTACCCAAAACCTTAAAGCAATGAGTTTATGAGTCTTCTCACTTATAAAATATTCAACCTCCACTTTTCTATCCGATATGGAACATATAACTCACACTTGCACACAACAGTTTTTCCTATATAATTGTACATTCTACCTGATTATCTTATGATCTAATTAATTTGATTGGTACTTTTTCTGATTAATAATTATTTGAAAATTTTGTAAAGATAAAAATATAGCATTTTACATCATATTGTACATAGTGTCTTTATTTTAAACTAAGGGATAAGCCAAAACATATTTAGAATCTTCTAGGAAATACAACACCAGACACATCTGCATAAGATGATGGATATAAAATCTGTAACTAATTAATCTAAACCACTGCCAACATGCGAGTTAGATCTATAGGTACTTTGTCTTTTTCATAAATACATATAGTTCTTGATGTATTATGCTGGCAACCAACAAAATTGACTTAACTAATTTAGATACAACAGTTGATGAAATTATAATTTAAAGGAAATATGATATTGCGAGTCTACCTAGAACTCCACACATCCCTGAATCAAGTCTAGATTTCTTATTCCAATGATTTGATTATTAATGAAAAACATTTGGTCAATTATTTTAAAAGAATCTGACAGGTATTTTTAGAATATTTTTAAAGATTTAAAAGAAAATATTATTAAATAAATATTTCTTATCATATTTTCAATATATTTAAGCTCTGTTTGGTAAAAATAAGTTATAAGTTAGCTGATAGCTGAAAAGCTAGCTGATAGTTGATGACTGGTAGCTGATAGCTTATAGCTGAAAAGTTTGCTTAGTAAAAATAATGTGTTTGGTAAAATTAGTTGTTGAAGTGGCTGATAAGTATAAAATGACATAAAAGGACTTTTTTTTTTTTTTAATATACATATAGACACGCATTTTTTTGTAATGTATTTATTTTTTAATATTTTTAATTATAGTTAAATATGTTTTTGGTCCCTATAAATATTCAAACTTTTGGTCTTAGTCTCCATAAAAAAAATTCTTCGACCTTTAATCCTAAAAAAAAATTCACCGACAATTTTGATCTCTGCTTTATGAATCCCAAAAATAAGATAAAGATGGAAACAAAATGTGAGCTAGAATATATAAAATTTTACAACGTACAATAGACTAGTTATTTTTTTCTTTAAAAAAATTGGCTGGTTATTTTTTGTGTGGTGTACAGCAGGTTAGTTATAACAAAATATAAAGCATTTCGTTAAAATATATATATATATATATATATATATATATATATATATATATATATATAAAATGCTCCTTAAAAAAAAAACAACGTGACATTTTTTTTAAGGGAAAAAATGGGGCGGTTATAAAGATGAACATGGGTAGTTGTTTAATTAAAAAAATAATTAATTCAAATTAATAGGTTTAAAGTTGGAAGAAAATATAAAAAGTTACAAGCTATAAGCTAAAAAGCTACTTGAAATAGCTTTTCAAAAAATGTTATAAGCTCATGAAAAAAATTTGTTACCAAACACGCCACGTTTTCATCTAACGAGCTTATAAGCTAATCCAACAAGTTATAAACTAGCTTTTTTGTGTTACCAAACACAGCCTTAATATGTAGGGAACTGTTGATGAACGTTCATTTTGTATTTTATTTGTTTTATAAAATAACATACGCTTTTAAAAATTTAATAATATATTTAGTCAAAAGAAACAAATTATTAATATACTCCTTCTAAAAGTTAAATAAAAAGTCCTACCAAAAAAGTTAATTAAACTTACATTAATAGCTGATAGCTTTTTTAAAATAAAAAATGGAAGAAGAAATTATTGTTAATATTTTGTCTTTAGACATTGTATAGAAGTTTATGCACAGCAGAATGACTGCATTAAATACGCTACATTTTTTGTATTAAACAGCATAGCATTAAAAGATTTTTTTTTTGGAAAATTAAGTGAAGATAAGATAAGATAGGTAATTAAATTTCACTCGTGGTTTTGCAAGTTAGTGGATTTGGAAGCTTCATTCTTTCTACAAGTACACTGTCAAAAATGCTTATAATCACTTGACTAGTTCAGATGTGGCAATTGATGACCGTTGCAATCATGTTTATATGGCTTAAGCAAATTTCGCTTAAGGTTAATATTTGTATTTGACGTTTGTTCCTAAATAGATTAACAATTAAAATGAATCTATTTAGGAGAAATATCATGAATTATAATGATTCTTTTTGTTCAGCCGCTTACGGATTGGTTGAGAAATTTATTTTTCTTGACTACTTTGTCGTAGTTTGTGGATTGTCTCATTGTAAATTTTGACTACTTTAGCTTTCTTTGGTACATCTTGTGCCAAAGGAACTTCCGTTGATTTTTTAATATAATTTGTTTAGCTTCTTAAAAAAAAAAATAATAATTAAACTTACATCTATTTTTTTTTCTATGGTCTTATATATAAAAACATACAAATCTTCTGAAAATTTTAAAATGACTAATCCTCCATTCCTCTCAAAATAAATGACCTAATTTGATACGTACATTATTACATTAACATATTTTGATTATATTTTTCTACTATTATATAAAGATAAATTGTAGCATATAAAATGTTGTTGAATTTGTCTCGATGAATATTTTTCAGAATAAATTTTTTATAAATTTTATTAATATATAATTAAAAAATATTTAAAGTCAAAAATATATATTGACATGTGTAAAACTGTTAATTATATCATTTATTTTTGAGACGGAGGGAGTAATAAAACTAACACAAAATATTATAATCGATTCTTTTATGGAGTACGATAGTATATTTAATTAGAGAGTTCTCTAACAAGATCCAATCATACACTACTACTTCAACTAACTTGAAATTAATCAAACACCCTCCCCAAATTATTAATTATTTGGTTGCCATTACGAGATGATCATTGATTAACTGCTCCCAAATAGTGCAATGGAGTGCGGATCATGTTAGGAGCACCCCAATCATGTTCAAATTAATCATTGCCTAATAATATAGTTCAAGTCAATGGTTGTTTGTTCATATTAATATTTTATTTTATGCACCACCAAAGAAAAAGGTTCGAAGTTCCACTTCTATAGATATTCCTTTCAAGTATTCACACAAGCACCCATTGATTTCTCTGCAAAGTTATGTTCACATATTCTATTACCAAAAAATAGTCAAAATTGCGTACACAGTACAGTAAGGACATCAGCATATTATCGAATCAACCTCTCAACTCATATATAATAAAGTCATATTTTATAGGTTCAAATTTTTTTAAAAAAAAAAAACAGAGAAAAAATTAGACAAATTTAAACTATCAATGACAAGTGAGTCTAGTTAAAGAGCGTAGTGTGTTGACAACCTATATGGAAAATCCAAAAATCAAATTTCAACAAAATAATATCATTTTGTAATTTATAGACCAACCACAAAACAACATGTCAAATTATTTCCATGCGATATATAAGCTTTGAGCTGACTCCGGAAGAATAAAAGAAAAGAAAAAGTATATAAATTAGGCGTGATGACATGTTGTCATTGCATGTTTTTTTATCATAATTTATTTTGATGTTTTAGTGAGTCTGCGGTGCTTTTAGACAGCCTGAAGTGAAAAAACAAAAGAAATACATGGAAGTTGAAGAAATACCACCGTGATACGATTTTGGCATCGTGACACGATTTCTAGACGACCAAATTGAAGTGTTGGCTATTGCCACCAAAATCATGACACGATCACCGAATCGTGGCAAGATTTGGAAGAACGCCATAATTTAATTTTGAAATTAATGAAGACATTGTGTCACGATTTTGGTCACCGTGATACGATTTGAAATTTGGGGATCTGAAATTGCAATTTTGAGCTGAAGATTGAAGAGGTGACTTGCCATCAAATTAATAGTTGATCCTCATGTATGTAATGAATCGTTTTTTTAATATGGTTATTGTAATTTCGATTATGAGTAACTAATTTCTTAGTGATTAGGTCTTGAGATAAACCTTGTTGGACATGTTTGAATCATGTAGGTTGCGAAACACTATCATATAATGCAAATATTATTAGGTTTAAGTTGTGTGCAATGTTTTTTATATTGTGATCATATATAAATTGATTTCAAAGATTGAATGACTATTGACCAATTAACTTGGATCTAATTAAATTGTTCAATTAAACGGGTTAGTCTAGAGATAAATGATTGTTTGATTGTGATAATAGATTAACGTACGTACTGGAAAACCTTCAACAAGTACGGGCTCACCTAAGGGTTTAGGGAGCTGTAAAATTTGAAGAGAGACTCAAGGGATTGATCAAGAGGTACTTTTGTTAATCATCGTAAAATTAGAGTAACATTATTAGGGATAGATGTAGTCTATCAAACAGTGAAAATTAGAGGATTCGAAAAGCATTATCTATTTCTCCAATTATCTTTACAAATTCTTTTTACAAGTTTTGATTTAGTTTATGCAAATTCAAACCAACCCAATTGCCTCGTGCAAATTCTAATTTTATATATCCTTAATAATAATGACATCGCCAAGTTGAGATTATAGCATAGTCCATGTAGAGACGAACTTATAAATTGTATTACTCCGATACTATATTTGTATCAAGGCGTCATAGCCTACTCTCAACCGAACCAAAGGAAAACCATATACCAAATCTTGAGGGAACACTCACAAGTTATATATAAAAAAGAAGTGACGTGACGATTCTTGGTCTATTTCACTGAACTCGCATATTGATCCTTCAACATCCTAAATAATTTGACAACAAAAAAGATTTTGACGAGTAGAGACCTTAATTATACAAAACAATTGCCAATAAAAAAATGATGAACTTTGAAGGGGTCTAACTCATCCAAACTTGCGACATGATCTAAAGTTCAATACTCGATAAAGAAGTCATTCGAGGAAACCTAGTCAACAAAATTGCATGGACGGAACGAACATTAGTATGATTGGGTGGGTTATTCATGTGTAGGACCAACTATCGCCCTCATGAGTTACGAAGTTGATAAACCGTTTTTCAATTTTAAGTTGGACTAATTGGATCTAGGAACTAACCGAGTGATTGTGTTCAAATGGTTAATAAACTTTGGTAAAGATGATTTATTTGAGAGTACCCGAATTTATATTCTAACTGAAATATCTTTAGTCACAATTTATTTATCTCTCGATCGAACTCTATGTTTATCAAGGCTTCTTCCTTCGACTAAGAACTTGAGAGTTACGACAAAAACAATTGGATCTAGGAACTCAAAGCCTAGAAACTGATTTAGCCCTCACCGATTATGCAGGTTATTAGTGCCACGGTCACATGGTTCTCTTGGAAGTACTAAAAATGGGACTTTATTACAGAATTACAAATTCTTCCTTAGTTAAAATAAGAAGTGTAAGACAATAAAATAAAATAAAGCTAGAGGTTTGAACGGTACAATTGTATTGTACGACTTCGAGACTGTTAGGGCAGTTTGCGTTGGAAACCATAGTCCATAACACATGCCAGAATCTATATTTTATTACTTACGATCTTAGTCCTACTCAGTATTAAAATAAACCAACCCCATATGGACTTAACCTACAAAACAAGGGAGGGTAATGTTCAGAGTTGCATTAATCACTCACATGCCATGCTCAGACTAGAACGACTAAACACTAATACACTATAGTGATGAGAACTATATATCCATTGTAAGTGTATCATAAATTGATAAAGAATAACCATCAAGATAAGTGACCTAAATAACTGTTTAAGGATTTTTTTTTAATGAAATTCACACACATATATATATATAGATATATTTTTATTTTTTTAAGAAATATATATATGTACTTAAAAACAAGATAAGTGACCTAAAAAACAATAATATTCGGGAAGGTAAGTTGAGATGCACCTTTCACTTTGAGTTTTACATTCTCAAGACTTGAAAGTTACTTTGAAACTTCTTGAAATTGTTTTTCACATTTTATATGTTTTCTTTGACCGGTAAAACCCTTCACTATGTTGAAATTAGGGAACTTGAATTAGCTTCAGAAGTCAGAACATGCATGTTTATGTTAATGTGTGCTATCTTTAAGGAAGGTTCAGAACATGTTTAGGCCTTCAAGGAAAAATATTTTAAGTTATTTCCGTCCAAAAATTGAAAATGCACTCTGAAGTTTGACCTTCAATTTTCAAGTTCCAAATGATGCCTTTCGGTTAAATGCTTTTTCATGACTCAGTTACTTTTGTGTCCTTATAAATTGATGCTTGAGTCATTTTGAAGCAAGAGCTTCCACATCTGCATGTACTAGCTAGTAATAGTTTTCCATTTGGTGGAAAATAACGAACGATGCTTTGTTTCATCATGTGAGGCTTTTGAATAGTACAAATTAATGTTGGAATTCCTTTTATCTTGAAGACTTAAAAAATTATATTTTTTATACAAAACTTATGTTGGAATTCCTTTTTGTTACCTCACTCACTTGCACATTAAGAGCACAATTTAGCTTGACTAATAGTTATAGTTACTTGTAATTTAAGAGCACAATTTAGCTTGACTAATAGTTATAAGGAAGAATATGTAAAAGTAACATATTTTTGGGTCAAATAGCCTAGTGATTGTAGCTCACATATTTTAAATATGCAGAAGTGAGGTGTTAGAGGTTCGATTTTCGGCCCCTGCATATATTATGCAATGTCCTTTTTTTAATATCAATGAGCTTTATTCGATGGTTTTATAATAAGGAGCAAATGAAGTAAGAAATGATTATTGAAGATAAGAATTTGAAATGAGTTTTATAAAGGGAAAATAAAAATTCTCAAATGAATCTTGTATTTAGAACAAAGTAGTAAAATAGATTAGTCTTCATGAGTATAACTCAGCTGATAAGGACAATGCATTGAAATATGCAGGGATCGGGATTCGAACCCAAGTTTATGTATTTCTTTACCTTTTAGTCTTCATGAGTATAACTCAGCTGATAAGGACAATGCATTGAAATATGTAAAGATCGAGATTTGAACCTAAGTATATGTATTTCTTCACATTTTAGTCTTCATGAGTATAACTCAACTGATAAGGACAATGCATTAGAATATGCAAGGATCTGGATTCGAACCTCGGTTTCTCTATTTATTCACCTTAATAGTGAAATTCTTGTCACTAGACTACTTGACAAAAAAAAAAAAAATCATACCCTATTAATTTTTTTTTTTTGACAAGTAAATTTTGTTATTAACCTTGTTCAAATGTTACTAGTAAATTTTTTACTAACCCTTACTTGAGGATAATTGAGATCACATACTTTAAATAAAATATAATTCGATTTGTTCAATTTTTAGAATCATTTATTTAGAAGACAGTCCAACCATGTTTAAAAAGGAAAAGATGTTTTGGGGTCGATTCATGAATTACTCTCATAGTAAGTTTACAGAGACTAAATCATAATGATATCTTGAAACGTCTATAACAAGTTAAAAAACACATAATTCACTTATTTATATTGCATCACAGATAAAATCTACCTCGTCTATCTTTTATTTATATAAATAAAAGAAAAATAAAATCTCAGATACTAATTGATTTATTAGCACTTGGAAAGCACTGACTATGAATAAACTATAAATAAGGGCAAAAACTATAAGCTTCTAAGAATAATAAATAAACCAAACAGAAGCTCATGAAAAAAAAAGATTTAGACAATGAAAGTCATACTTCTTGTTTCATAATTCTCAAATGGATTAACTTACATCTAATTAAACTCATTAGTCTCAAGAATGGGAGGGGTTAAGAAAATAAAATTAAAAAAAAAAACTCATTTATCTTACTCTCATGCATTATTTTTGAAGTAAATAGGCATTTTGATGCTTGGTTGAATGCGACAGTGTCACTATCATTTTCTTAAATGTGCCGAAATTAAAGCATCCTCGAATATGCCTTTTGCTAATAATTTTATGTACTAAATAAATTAACGAAAGATATATTTAAGAACCAAATTAACTTACAAAAGACACATTCAAATATCAAAAACTCAACAATTACCATGGCATAGTTTTACACATTCAAATATCAAAAAGATGGTTCGCTCATTAATTTTGTTATAAATGGTAAAAACAAAGAAAGGAAAATAAGATGGATAAAAATTTGCAACATCCAATAATATTAATTATTATATTTATCTACACAATGGACTTTGAGGATGATGAGAACAAGCAAGTTGATTTTCTAAAGAACAATAACCCATCATCTCTTCAATGCTAATTGATCTACATTCTTGATTTGAAAACTTGTCCTTATTCTTTCCATGATCTTCAACCATCTTCAAAATACTCTCAAAAGTAGAGACTTCACAAGGAATCCTCAATACACCAGCTTGTTGAAACCCAAATTCTTCTTCAGCTTCTCTCAAAAGAATCTGAAAAGCTTGATGACCCAAATATTCAGTTGGTATGATGAACCTCTTAAGCTCTTCTCCAACACAAACAGCTAAATATCCTTTTGGAACAGAACCATTGTTGTTTGATGATGTTGTTCCTCCTTCACGTTCAGAAAGAGAAAGTGTTCTTTTTAGAAACTTCATGCTTTTGCTTCTAGTGATGGTGGTGGTGTTGGCTGTGGTTTTTGATGAGTTTGCTATTTTTCTCCATTTCTTAAGGATCTGTTGAAGTCTAACAATTTCTCTAATTTTGTTAGATTTCTTTTGATCCATTGACATGGTGATGATATTGATGGTGATGTCTCTTTCTTTGTCGGTTGGATATGTAAGAAATTTCTTTGTTTGTTCTTGTGATGAATTTGGCTTGAAGGGTTGCATGTTTCCAATTTATAGACCTTGGAAGTTTGCATTTGTCAATAGTATAATGAATTCATTTTATTTTATTTTTACTAAATGATGAATATTATAATAAGGGTTTGAGTTTTTTCTGTGTGTCACATGCATGTGAGAAAACCAAAGAAGTTTTTCCACGTTAGGTTGAGTTAAAGGACCATGTTTACGATGGAAGGACACCTTAAACAAATGGAAATGGAACTACAAATTGTTGAAAAACTAAAGGAATATAAACTTAGTTAAGATAACATATATTTTCACATGCCTCCTTCGAGTTACAATTGAACACCAAATGTAAATATCATCCTCAATGAAAGATTTGAAATATTATTATTCGTCGTGTTGTGAGTTATTTGAGATTAGCCACTTTCATCAAAATTTTATTCAACGAAGCAAATTGCTAGTTTTAAAAAAAAGAATGACCAATAATGGAATGACATTATAAGAAGTATTATCTATGTCCCTGTATATAAGATTCTTTTACCAAAATTGTGGGAATTAAAAAAGTTGATGTTTGTATTAAAGCTGTTTATAATTGCTATTGTTTTTAAAATTTTATCTTTTAAGAGGGAGAGAGTTAATTTATGTTTTTAACATGCTATTTATTGTTGATTGAAAAAAAAAATGTATATTAAATAATAGTACGTAGGTAAAGAAATAATTAATGTAGTTAGAATAGCAAACATGTCTTATTAAAAAGGACAAAAAAAATTCTCAAAAATTTTATAATTAAAGACGAAGGTAATATAACCCATATACAAGCAAAATATATATATATATATATATATATATATGGATTCGACAACCCAGAATTCAAGGTTTATAACATATGCATACAATCTAGAGGATTTAAAACACCACTTAATTAACAAACATGACCCTTTTGCCCCATAGCTAGAAACTATTTCCATGAATGTAGTTTCAAATATACAACAAACTTCAATTTATTTGAGAAAATGCAACTTAGACCATCTTTAAGCAACTTAGACCATTTCAATTCTCGAAATCTTAAATAGCTAAAAAAAACGAGTGTCAAACCAAAGAGAAATGTTATTTGGTCAATTACTTTGTGACAATTTCCTAACAATTTTATCTCTCATACTTATATTATAATCGTATTTTTTCTCTTCATTTTCCTCTCTCTATCATTTTTTATCAATAAAAAAGGAGAAAAAGAAAGTTGTCACAAAAATTATCTCAATCAAAATGAAATCTTTTAACCCTCTATATCTAGGGAGATACACTATCTTTCCACCTTATGTTTACATACAAAATACTGCAATTTTAACCCCCCATTTTAGGACACGTGACGTCTTCTAAACATTTTTTGCAACGATTTTGTAAAGTTAATGGGGAAAATTGTAATTATATTTATTACGGACCAAAATTGTAACTTTTTAAAAGTTAAAGGGAATTAAAACTGTATGTAAACCCATCCAAAATAGAAAAATATACTCTAATAGACTTTTAGTTAGGGATAACGACATCATTTTAGTGTGTGTTTGGCCACACGTTTTTTTCAACCAAACCTGCGTTTACTTTCTCAAACGTGGTTTCAGCATTTTTTTGTCTTGTTTAGATGAATGAAAACTGATTCTAGGAAACACAGTGTAGGACTCAAAACGTCAGTTCTGTTGAAGCTGGTATTCCTAGCTTCTGCGGCAGAGAAAACGTGATTTTGACTTTAATTTCTCAAGTGGCAGATGCTTTACCAAAATACCCATATTATCTTCCTCATTTTCCTATATAAGGATTGCATATCTGTTTCAGATTTACAGGAGAAATAGAGAGAAGAGGGGAACAACATGATAAATTAAACTTGAAATAAAGAAAATAAATCAAAAGTTTTGATTTTGTTTGATTTCTGTTCTTTTATGGCCGTTCAAAAAAAACTTGGTGCTTTTATGGAGTTGTTTCTATTATACAGTGAGCTTTTCCCTTGGTTTGAGAAGACAAAGAATATGGGTAATGGATAAAAGTCCAATCCTTTTTTTTATTTTTTCATAAAATGTCCAATTTTAAACAAAAGAGTTGAAATTTATTTATTAGTTTTTTTTATTTTTATAAGAAGATTTATTTATTTGTTTTTATTAGGGAATTTATTAGTTATAATAATTACAACCTATTTTAGTAATATTTTAAAACTAACTATAAATCCGTTACCTAAAATGATAAAAATATATAAATTATAACTCTTATTAATTAATATTATTTTAAAATGAATTTTTGAAGGAAAAAAAAATCCATTTATGACAAGTTGAAATAATTATCTAAAATAAAGATGACATATTTAGTTTTAAATACAATTAAAAAGATGTTCTAAAAAAATACAACTAAAAAGATAGTTTAGTCATTACACGTTCAAAATCAATTTTGATTCAAACTATCCAAACAACATCAATCCACAAGAATCACTTCTAATAAAGTGTATCCAAACATAAATCAATTCACATTCAACTCACTTTTAACCAAAATTAATTCTCTCAAACTCAATTCTATCAAAATCAATTCTCGCCACCGCCATACCAAACACACACTTAGGATATTGATTTTTTCAGGCTCTTTTATCGTCGAAGTTATTATTCAAGGAAGTGACAACTTACATATACAGTTCACCATAAATTAATTAAAGCACCAACTATAGAAGACTTTAGAGCATCAAAATAGAACATAAGGATAATATCATTTAAGAAGTAATTTTGATCACATCAACTACATTGCTGACATTAACTTTGACAAATATTGTCAAGAAAAATTTGACAAGCATAACCTTCAGTATGTATTCAGCCTTAAAGTCACCCATTTTGATCTTTATAGGATCATCTCTAATCAGTCAGTAGTGAGCAACTTGTTTGTCCAAAATAATACAAGACCTTTGCAGGTTCCAATGCCAGATACCTTACTTAACCCCACAAAATATTTAAACAAAAAAAAAAAAATCAACCAATCCATGATGAAATTCCATGACTAGTCTTTTTCCATTTTTATGTTTACATTAGTTGTGCCAATAAAAAATTTATGGTAGCATGATATGACTAAAATATTGATTATAAGTGGTGGATAAACCTTACCCTATAAAGAACCTTTTGATGTCGAGTTAGGTCAGACTCAAACTCAATTTTTAAAATGATATCAGAATCTATCATAAATTCATTGTGGTGTGTTGTAATAACACGGTTCAATTAATTATTCTTTGAGCTAACTTTTCCCCTTCTCTTTTTCGTGTAGTATTTGGAGCGGCGAGAATGTGAATATGATCAAAAGACTCTTGTAAACTTCTACACGGTAAGATTGTAATACATCAAGTTTATATCTTAATTTACCTCTGAATTTTTATTGCTGCTAATGTTCTATTCTTGTTTTCTTCAGGAAGGAGATTCACTGAAACCTGCTTCCAAATCAAATGTTATAAGTTATAAGATCACTCAAATCCTAACACAGAACTCATTTGAATATATGCAGATTCACATCTACTAATGACAAAAAAAACAAATACTACTTAGGACCAGCTCCATTAGAAGATATGGCTAGGTATGATATTGTAACTTAGTTTCACCTTTAGTTCTGTTTCCTTTCCTCTAAATAGCTACTGCTTGTGGCCCTTGTGGAAACAACAGGGACTGCATTTTCCTTCTAGAAAAGGCTATGTATGATATTGGTAAGTTCTTTATTTTGTAACATTTAGAGCCTGTTTGGATTGTTTTTTCTGAGTTTTTTTTTATTGACAGCTTATGGAAACATCTTATGATTTGTACATAACCTGTTTTCAGTTTCTTTCCATAAGTTCTTTAAAATAGTGAATGAAAACAGCTTATAACTACAACGAAAATAGTTTGACTTTTTATTTTTATTTTTACCTTTTGTTATAGTAATAACTTATACATAAGCACTTTTGTCATAAGCGCTTATGCTACATAAATCTTGCTTCTACATTTAAAAATGCAGGAACTAGCTTCCTTGTATACATGTATGCTAATGAGTTGAGAGATTTCATGTGCAGGACATGAGGATGACATGGTGATAGAACTTGCCAATGAAGTGAGGAAGGTACTTTCAGTTTTGTGAAATGTACATCCTAATGACAAGAAGTTGGTTGGAAAGATCAGAGAATGACGTTTTCCATGAGAAATTGAATACTGTTTCATTTGTTGCACATACGAATGACAAGCCAGCTGACTGCTGCACCAAAGCACATCATCGGACAAGATTTCGTACCTCAGTTTTCGAACTCAAAACAGTTGCATCTACAACTATTTGAGTTTAAGGGAGATGTTAAAATGAAATTAACTTGTAATGTGCTTGATCATCGATATCAAAATCATCTCTAATTAATTTGAAAATAGAACAATGAATGAAATACGTGTATTTCTCTTTTCCATTGTTCTCTCGATAACCTAAACATATTAGTTTTACATGCACAATAAAAACACAGCTTTGTAATACACTACTACAGTCTCTTATTGTTTACAGAAACTTTTTAATATATACTAAAAAACCTAATCTATGAAGTAGGCAACTCCCTGTAACCAAATTTATCATCTTCCTTTCCATCCGAAGCTTCATGTTTCTCTCCCTGTATGGGTCCATAAGCCCAACAAATAACAAGATAATAGTAGTTAAGAATGCCTAAGAAAGTGAGTCGTCCGTGGACCGTACTAGTAATTCAAATGACCCCTATTGATGTTAGTCGATAACCAGCTCTCATTCCCTCCAATAGTGACCATGTCCACAATGCTCACAAGCACAACGGAAACTACCTCGAATGTGAACATAGCCATTGCAAAACTACACATACTCTTGGGGAAATAACAGTAGAAAAACTCAACCAGTCCAACTGGTGTGAAAGACTCGGCGAAACCAAACAAAACAAACTCGGGAACAAGCCATAAAGCCGACATGTTAATTACAGAAGTAGGTTGGTCCTCAAACCCTTGTTCGATCGCTGCATTTCGTCTCACCGTTTCAACAATAGTTGCTACTGAATTAGCTACAATTGCAAACAGCATTCCTGTCCCTATGAGGACTTTAAAACTGAATCCTCGAGGCCGGCCTGCGTATTTAGCTAGTAGAGGTACTGCTACACGGTCATATAAAGGTATTACTGTTGTTAAGGTACATCATGATAAGATTGAACAATCCTGCAGGAAAATTGAAATTGCCGAATAACCTTCGGTTCATTGTTTTGGCTTGAAGAGTAGAAAATGAACTCTGAGTCGCCATCTAAAAGATTCCTGTTGACCACATAGGAATGACTCTGAGCAAAGATTTGAGTGACTCCACCTGTTCTATTGTGCATAGGTTCCACGGATTTGAAATTGCATCTCGATTTAGGTCTGTCTCAGGATTTCTTATTACGCAAGCTTTGTTCAAAAACCTACATAAGAACATGTTAATTCACACCTTGAAAATATAAATTACAAGGAAATTAGACGCTTCTTGCAATTTTTATAACTTATCCACGAGAGCAAAAGCATAATCAGTACCTAAGGCTATCGGTAGGAACCATCAGCTTTGAATCATGACCTTGACAGTAACGATCAGAGTCGTGATCAGGAAGACTAAGTTTTCTGTTCTTGGTAGCCACCACAACTACTCTTGCAAAATTAGTGAGTAAGCTCTCACTTGGCTTCACTTTGACATATAACGGTGAACCAATAACGAAACTGATGGCCGATATGAGCATTAGCACGGCAGGTACTCCTAACCCGATTTTCCATCCAAGGTTTTCTTGAATGTAAGTAATCATACTCAACGCGGTAATGGTTGAAACTGTAATTGAAGTATAATACCAATTAAAGTAACTATCCAAGATCCTCCCATTCCCATCATCGGAATTTCCCTTCATAGCCAATTGCTTAGCTCCAAAGGCTATGGAACAAGGTCTAACACAACCAGTTCCAATGGAAACTATACGAAATTTGGTTCCAAATTCCATCGGTTGAAAAAGCACTAAGTTACACACAGTTTCTGGTCAGTCATGAATTTGCGATCGAAATTACACAATAACAAAATCAACTTCAAACTATTATTGACCATTAATTTGAGATCGAAACATGGACGATGCAATCACCGCACCAAATCCAAATAAAAAAACTTTGGTTCTTCCCCTTATGACAATACATGAATGAAGAAAAATCTCAACTGAGTACTTAAACTACACACAATCATTTGACTATGACAAATCCCTACCATATATACATTTAAATATTGTTATATCAAACGGTTATAATTCATCCATTTTTTTCTTCCTTTTTCCACAAAAATATTACCAAACCCACACTTCAAAATCACTTCCAACGTGCATCACCACCAAACCCATTCATTTCCATGTGACAATGCAAAAAACCAAGCAACCTTCCATTATCAACATTAAAAAACACAACCTCAAAATCCAAAACATCTTCAACCTCAACACCACCATAATGAATCCACCACCAACAACAACAACCTTAATCCTCACCATTCTGTTATTCATCAATACAACAACATCATCAAAGTCAAACCAATGTGGTCCCACAACAAACCGGGACCCACAAAACATCCAACATAACAAAATCACCGTACTTATTAACGGTTTCTCCGAATCACGAATCTCCATCCTCCAATCAAACGCCGCCACGTACGCACTCTCTCCCTTAGTATCCTCCGTTCTCGTCCTCTGGGGAAACCCTACTACCCCTCCACGTGTCATTACCGAATTGGCTCAAAACCTTTCCTCATTTTCTGATACAATTTTTCTTCATAGAAACCCTTCTAGTAGTTTAAACGATCGTTTTCTTCCACGTTTGAACGACATAAAGACTGATGCAGTTTTGGTTTGTGATGATGATGTTGAAGTTGATGCTGAATCGTTTGAGTTTGCGTTTCGGGTTTGGGGAGTGAACCGGGAGAGGATTGTTGGGTTTTTTGCTAGGTCGCATGATGTTGATTTGAACCGGAAGGAGTGGGTTTATACGGTTCACCCGGACCGGTTTTCTATTGTGCTTACTAAGTTTATGCTGCTCAAAAGTGACTACTTGTTCAGGTACCGGTTCTTTTTTAGCTTTTTCAATTTTGAGTTTTTACCACTTTTTAAATTAAATGTAATTAATTAGTGTGTATGGTTGGTATAAAAAATTTACACATGCACTCGAATTTTTGATGCACTATACGTGAATATTAGTATCAAATAATTTATATGTCCAAAATTGTTTTAGACCATTTATCCACTATCATTAAACTCATTCAGATATAGCTGCGAGGGTGGACATCACATGGCCGAAATGAGGAAGATTGTTGATTCAGTTCGAAATTGTGAAGATATACTCATGAACTTTGTAGTGGCTGATGCAACCAATGTGGGACCCATTTTGGTCGGTGCAAAAAGAGTGAGGGACTATGGTGATGCAAGGAACGATGAAGGAAAGGTTAGCTCAGGGTTGAGTGGAAGGAAAGGGGAGCATAGAAAAAATAGAGGGTGGTGTATAACTGAATTTCATAGGATTTTGGGAAGAATGCCTTTGAGGTATAGTTATGGTAAGGTTGTTGATTCCATTGGTGAACAAGGATTGTGTCGCAAAGGTGGTAGATTGGTGTTTTGTGATCAATGAAAGAAACTGCGTGGCTCAAAAATAAATAAAATTTGTTACAATTTGCGTGTAATATTATTACATAATTTTAGTCCATGAAATATGTATCATGAAACCATTAAGTTTACTCCCTCATTTTGTACATAGATTATGTACATATAACAAATTTATATATGTACACTTTTCTCATTCTCCTCAAAAGAGCATCCTAGTTTTACAAGACTTGTCAACAAAAATAGGTAGTTCATAAGGCTTTAAATTTAGTTGCTCAAACATTCTTCCGAAACCATGTAAGAGGTTGTTGTTGGGATATTTTCACATACCAAAATCATGGATTCAATTTTTTTTTTTTTTAAGAAGCTAAACTAGCCCACCCAAATTGATACCGGAAAAAATCGAACTTGAGACCTCAAGGAGGAGCACCAGACCAACCTAAGTGGGTTATCATGGATACAAAATTATTGCATATCATAAAAATATATTAAATGTGTACCTTGTATGAATCAAATGATCTATTTGATGTAATTGAGCATTCTTGATAGAAGAGAGAAGTTAAGGTTGAGATCTCTTCTCTCCCTTATGTGTTTGGTCTAGTTTCAGGAAGGGAGAGAAGAACTCTCAATCCTAACTTCTCTCATGACTTTATCAAAATTGTTTAATTACATCATAAGGATTATATGATTTAGGTACAATTTTACTCTCATGATATATCATAACTTTATATCTGTGATTCTGGTCGATCTTTGTTAAAATATTCCAAACAGTTGTGGAGAGAATTGAAAATGAAAGAACAGCACAAATCACTATTGCTTCCGAGGAACGAGTCAAATGGGAATCAAATTAATCCACACCGACCATATAGAGAAGCATAATAATATTAACAACATCCTAGTATCCTACTAATGGTAGACAATTCTATTTTATACAAAATATTTATTTTGGTCACAAGTATTTTTGTTTGAACTGCAAAATGTATTCTGATTAATAGAATGAGATAAGTACAATTAGTACTACTACTCACCAAACAGGGAGAAGTACTAGGGTATTCAACCCAACAAACTACAAAAACTAGCTCCTAAAAAGATGTATCAACCATAACAAAGAGATCTGCTAGACTTATAAAGTTACAAATTCCAGTATCTGTATCTGACAGAATCTATCTTAGTATAACGGTAAAGGAAAAAATAACATAAGTATGAATCAAATGAAACCTTAAATAGAATCCATCGAGGAGACAACTTTACTTTTGATGCTGCAACAGCTACATTGCAGCTACGTTTTTAGTTAACCTAAGAAACACAAGTACATGCGTTAGATTTGGGAGAATAAATAAAGGACACAAGGTAGGTTTTATTTTATATGTTGCTCTATTTTCTGGTTTTTTTATTTTTTATTTTTTGGATCGAACAAGGTTTCTATTTGCATTTCTCTTTTGTGTTTGTGACTTAGATATTAATTTTTAAAATGCACTTTGATATATTATTTGAAGAGAATGATTTTGTTAGATTGTATGTGTAAAACTATTGTTTATATGACTTTTAAGTTAGATATTATGAAAGTTTTTCATAGAAAAAAGTTAAATTTCTTTAATAATCAGACGGTATCTGATCAAACGATAATGTAAGAAAAAAAATATTATTGTCAATGTAAATGAATTAAATATTTTATTAAAGTGTTCTTATTTTTATACAGAAATTTTTTTATGTAAGTTTCCTTTCAATAAAAGAAGATTTGTGTAAGTTATTTTTAGAGTTTAAAGTTTAGGGTTCTAGGATTGAAATATACTCAATTCTCATTGCGCCTACATAGAAGTTGTAAAAATATATTTCTAAAACACGAATATAGTGTTTTAGGAAAAAGGTAAAATTGTTTTAGTATGCTTAACACTATCCAAAATATGGTCCTCTATCACAACACTATGCTTAACTAACTAACTCCATCACATTAGTCTTTCTTTATCTATAAGTATCACCACAACATTGACATGTCCGTTTGTCCATTTTTCACAAATGAGGATCACAAAAGATTCTATATCATAGCAAAAGTTAAGTTGTAGCCAGAACTCTATCATTTTGTATTATTATTATTTTAATTTGAATTTGATTTAGAATTAGTCTAGATTGATTCAAGGATTAGACTACATTTGATTTAAAATTTAAATAAGTAGTATATAAAATTTGAAAAGTTTAACTATCTGCGCTTGAATAGTTCAACTATTTGAGTGATGAGATAAAGTTTATGTAAGATTCAAGGATTAGATTAAATTTGATTCAATATAGGATACTAGACTTTTTTCAATTTGGGGTTGGATAGTTTAACTATTTGAACGAGAGATAAAGAGTTAGATGTCTTAAAATTAAGTTCAAACAAAAATTATATAACAACTAATTACTAACTTTTTCAATTTAGACACTTAATACTCCCTCCGTCCCTTAATACTTGACCTACTTGACCATTTCACACAGATTAAGAAAAGTGTAGAGATGAAAGAAAGATAATGATATTTTTACTGAATTGCCCTTGTCATTATTTTGAAACTTTTTCACTTTTAAGTAATGATTACTTTCCTTGTTCCTCTACAAACTTTAACATAGGGGACCCCAAAAAGTATTTATAAGGGTAAATCTGTCAAATTCTGCTTAGAAATCTGAGAAGGTCAAGTATTATAAGACAAATATTTTTTTCAAATAGGTCAAATATTGAAGGACGGAGGGAGTAAGTTCCAACAAAAACTAATGAAACTATTAGGCCAACTCAATAAATCATCATCCTTACCCAAAATATACAAGAAAGAAGATTTACACGTAACATGATCTGTTCTATATCTAACCATCACTTTCCTTGATCCCTACCATCATTTTCATTGCTCCCTACAACTTGGCTTTCCATGTTTCCACGGAAAGTAAAATGAACCAAATATCCAAAATTAATTAAAGATGGCTCAAACCTCATCTCTCTACCTCGACACTCTCAATCTTAACAATGGAATGCAGAGCATCTTAGATGGTCAATTTTTATGGAATTTATTTTGGGTTTCATGCACCGTTAAATAATTGTCTCATAATCATACTAATGAAACTCATACCCATTTTTCTTTTGTTGGTGAACTCATACCCGTTTTTATGGAGTACAACTTTTTTTTATTTTTTGAGTGAATGGAGTACAACTTTTAGATAACTCAAATTATCATATTTTTATATTTTTAATCAATCTTATTCTATTACACCGTATCTTATTTATAATACTTCAATAATTTTTATGATATCCATTTTGCCACATTATGGTAGCTGAAAAATTAAGATACAAATTCATCAACGTATGATACCTCTATGACACTTTCATCGAAGATGCTTTTACAACACACTCTTTTAACGTTAAACACATTCTCGTCGCATTTTTATTGGATATATCATTATCTTGGTCAACAATTTCTAAATATAAAATAAGGCATATTTATTCCACAACACAATAATTGATCTATTAGACCCTTCCAAAAAAAATTGACGTATTAGTAAAAAAAAATTATCTCAAAATATCACTCAAATTTCAAGGATAGCACGATAGAAAGTTAGAGGAATTTTCTCTTAAAAATAAACTTAGAAAATGATACTTACATTAATACTATATAAAAAACATTACGTTCAGATATCACATATTTTGCATACGTCAAATGACCTTTTAACATCTTAATCATTTCCTTTAAAAAAAACATCTTTTAGTGTCTCTATTTAATTTCGCACAATGATATATTAAATTTTTATAAAAATAACACTCCTACGAATAATTGCTAACAAATTTAATCCTAATCATCCAATATGAAACACTCTCCTCCTAGTAGTATGCAAGTGAAATCCAATTTTGGAACAAGTTTTGCACGCAACTCAATCCTCTTCTCTGACTTTATCCATATCCTATGCAACAACCTAGTCATCGTTTTCATCATCAATCATTATTTCTCTTGCTACCATCATTCTCAAATTTAGAAAATAATTAACAAGCTAATAATATGCTTAACCATCAATTATAACTATAAATATTAATTTAGTTTATCTTCTAATCTTCAACACTAGACCAAGAAACAAAACATTAGTATATAACACTCTCATTCTTCTGTTTCTTCTATTGATTGAATAGAAAAACACATCAACATGAGAATTGATCAAGAAAGTGGTGCTGTTTCATCTTCTAGAAAACATCTTGTTTTTGCTTATTACATTACTGGTCATGGTTTTGGACATGCCACTCGTGTCACTGAGGTAAAAACAAAAATCTTCTCAATTCATCTCAATTTTTGGTTTTTCATTCTTTTTAGCTAAATGGGTCATTGGATCAATAACAAAAATTTGAATTTTGATTTTGGGTTATTGTTTTTGGCCAATCCAATTCATAAAAGAGGAAAATTTTGATTTGAAGGGATCATTTTGTTATGATTAGATGTTATTGAAATTTTGAATTGGAATGAATGTGTAGGTGGCAAGGCATTTGATCGATGCAGGACATGATGTGCATTTGGTAACTGGTGCTCCTGATTTTGTTTTCACATCTGAAATTAAGTCTCCTAGATTATTCATTCGCAAGGTGAGTTTGTGTTTTCATTCATTCATTCATTTGTATTTTTTAATCTTTTAAAGGATATACAGTAATGTGAATTTTTAATATAAAGTTTCATTCTAATAGCTTTGAATCACGGAAACCGGACATGATACTGACACAAACATGTTGACATCAATGATAATTTGAGAAAATGGCATAATGTGTCTAGGTCGTGTTGGAAACATATACGTGTCCGACACCAGGACACACCTAATCCGAGAAGTGTTCGTGCTTTGTAGGTTCATAGTATAATCAAATTATTACTATTGAATATATTTTTGATAAGGAAAAAGTATTGGCTAAAGAGTATTAGTCAAATCTCAGTCATTTGATTAATCTAATGGCTAATGGCTCTCTTGGTCATTATATTACTCTAACGACTGAGATTTTCTGAAGAGGATCCAAGTCCATCGTCTCCATTATGCTGCTGCAGAGTGCAACAGCTTGGAAAAAATAGAGAAAGAGAGAAAACATAATAGGTGCTCTTAGCTGGGGGTATGTTCATAGCTATGAGAAAGAGTGAGAAAAAAATGAGCGAGAGAGGGAGAGAATTCATTAGATGGATAAGGGATGTAAAGAGACTTGCCGGAGAGGGTCTCCGTCCTTAAAGCTTATCCTCGTAGAATTGTGGTTTGTTGCTTGTTCAGTGAGTTTGATTTTAACTGTTTGTGGGAATTAGTATGGATTCCGCTTGAGTAGAAGCAAGACGGAGTATATGGAATGTAACTTCAGCGGAAGGAGAAGTAGGTCTACCTTGGAGGTGAAAGTTGGAGATCATATCATACCCCAAGTTACACAGTTTAAATATCTTGGGTCTTTCGTACAAAATGATGGAGAAATAAAAGCAGATGTAAGCCATCGTATTCAAGCTGGGTGGTTGAAATGAAGAAGAGCCTGAGGTGTTTTGTGCGATAAGAAAGTACCACTTAAGTTGAAAGGAAAGTTCTATCGGACAGCAGTTCGACCGGCGTTGTTGTATGGTACGGAGTGTTGGGCGGTTAAGAGTCAACATGAGAATCAAGTAAGTGTAGCAGAGATGAGGATGTTGCGTTGGATGAGTGGTAAGACTAGACAGGATAGGATTAGGAATGACACCATTAGAGAGAGAGTGGGGGTAGCACCTATAGTAGAAAAGTTGGTAGAAAATAGGCTTAGATGGTTTGGGCATGTAGAGAGAAGACCCGTAGATGCCGTGGTAAGAAGAGTAGATCAAATGGAGGAGAGTCAAGTTAAAAGAGGTAGAGGAAGACCTAGGAAAACTATTAGAGAAACCATTAGAAAGGATTTAGAGGTCAATGAGTTGGATCCAAATTTGGTGTATGATAGAACACTATGGCGTCATTTGATCCATGTAGCCGACCCCACTTAGTGGGATAAGGCTTGGTTGTTGTTGTTGTGGGAATTAGTATTCTCAGACTTTCACTTCAGTGTAGTTTGAGTGTAATGCTTTATTTTACTTAATAAAGAGACTGTTTTTGAGGCACTTATTTGTACAAAATAGGTGCTTTTGGACTGTGGAGCTGTTCAGGCAGATGCTTTGACCGTTGATCGCCTTGCTTCATTGGAGAAGGTAATTTGAAACGTCATTGCGAATTTGATTGTTCATAGCTGTAATGCTTTGAAATAGTTTTATTCAACAATTTTTCTCTGTGTTGCTGATCCCTTGCTTTGTATTTGGCTGTGGTAGTATTCTGAAACAGCAGTGAAGCCCCGAGCTCAAATCTTGACATCAGAAACCGAATGGCTGAACTCAATCAAAGCAGACTTAGTGGTATGTGAAATATCCCTTGTTGATTTGAAATAGAAACAATAAGAGAAACTGATAATTATAATTAATAAATAAGATTGTTTGAGTGGATGCAAGTCAAATTGAATTTGAAGGGAAACTATCATATGACTAAGGACCCTCAAGCAGAAAAAAAAAATGATATTGTGATTTTAATTTCTGCTTAGAGTAACTTTGAATTGATTTGAGAAAACAGGTCTCCGATGTTGTTCCGGTTGCGTGTCGTGCGGCAGCAGATGCTGGCATTCGCTCTGTCTGTGTGACAAATTTCAGGTAACTCATGTAACTATCATTTTTCCTTCTTAGTGTTATTTCTCCTTGGTTACTTAAAATTAATTTGCATGGTAAAACCAATATAGAAAGGAAGTATATACACTAGTATTTTGCAATGATGTTATTATGATAGAAGTATACACTCTTCATTTTTTTCTTTCTTTATGTGTGTGTCCGTTTCTTTGTGAAGTGTCTGTAATACCCTCATTGCATATCTTTGTTTTTTCAGTTGGGACTTCATCTATGCAGAGTATGTCATGGCTGCTGGACTTCATCATCGTTCAATAGTTTGGCAGGTGACAATAATCTTAATATGAAGTTGTCTTGTCCATTGTTTGTTCTTTTGAGAGAAATGTTAAAATTTGCTTTGTTCATCTTATATCAAATACTATTTTGTTGTTCTAATCATATGAATGAGACGTGAATCAAATAGCATAGTTTGTGCTCTCTTGATAATCCTCGGTCTTTTGTGTGTTGGTTGGCTTATTGCTGAAGCCAGTCATTTCTTTTGAGTGAGAGTTTCATTATTGTTTGTGTTGATATTTGTTTATAGATAAATTATCATGTTTAGAAGTAATTATGCTCAGCATTTAGCCTTGTATATAACTTGTGACAAATATCAATATTTTACACTGATGCAGATAGCTGAGGACTATTCCCATTGCGAGTTCCTTATTCGCCTCCCGGGATATTGCCCAAGTATGTCAATGTTTACATAACTTCATGTTCATAACCTAGCTTTATTTATGCCGACCTTAATTAATGATTAACTTGAATTGCGGCATCTCTGATATTTGCAGTGCCTGCTTTTCGCGATGTTATTGATGTCCCTTTGGTGGTGAGGAGGCTACACAAATCTGCAAAAGAGGTACTACCTCCCAAACCAGAATGGATCTATTTCATAGTGTGATTTAACTCCTAATCTACATGCTTGAAATTTCGCTTGTTGAAGGTAAGGAAGGAACTTAACGTACCAGATGGTGTAAAGCTTGTTATTCTCAACTTTGGTGGTCAGGTGATTGCCTAGATCCCCTCTTTTAAAAGCAGAACTTTATAATAGTTTTTTTTTTAAAAGGACTTTATAATAGTTTTTACATTCATGGATGATAAAAAATTCTTCTACTTGATATCTCATCCCTTCTTATTGTTGTATTACTCGTGCACTTAAACTCTAGAATCAGTGTTGTCAGTCGTGGATCGCAAAAAGTTAGCAGTTTGTTCAAACTCTGCTATGCAACAGTGTTACAGCCTGCTAAAGTCACTATTTGACAAAATTTTGAACTAAATAATATATTACAGAACAATAACCATTTGATCAAATTATTCTATGTTACAGCGCCACTGTAGCCGCTATTTAACAACAGTCTTGAGTGCTGCAATTTTGCAACAGTGTGTTTTCTTCATTTTAATCTCAGATTGGTGCCATGTTTTGGTTTTTACTTCAAGGTTCTCATAAGTCCATTTGGTGTTTTGGCAATCTTAATTACTAGTGTGGTGGGAATGAAAAGTACTTCAACAAAATAATGGCTACATTGTATTCATATACTCTCCGACACATTATTTTAATTGCGATTACGGGGATTTAAAATTGCACCATTCAAGATTTACCCAAACCAATTGTTGGTATAATCAACTCATGTGAGTTATGCGCTATGGACTGGTCCGGACTCTGGACAAACTTATGGCATCATCCCATGAGTTGGTCTTGCATGCTTTAGATCTTCATATCCTGTATGATCTGCAGTGCTCATATTCATGTATCATTGTATTTACCGTCTTTGTTGTTCTTAGAAATCGTGGTTGGGCCCAACACAACCCCACAAAACCGGCTTGTAAGGTAAGGGGTGTCTCTCTTTATAAACTCTTATCAAGAGTCCTATGTTTTAAATGTGGGACTCGTGGTTTTCCCAATAGTGGTCACATCATAAGAATTTGTTAGAGTCTTAAGTTATAAGAAAGATATTTGATAGGATTGTTATTGCCAACACTACTTTGTTGTAAATCTTTAGTCATTTATAACCTGATACTTTCAATTTTATCTCCAATATGTTGTTCTGTCTCTGATTACTCGTCTTATCTCCAGCCCTCAGGATGGAAGATAAAAGAAGATTTCTTACCTCCTGGTTGGTTGTGCCTGGTACTTCTTCCACCATTGTTTGTATCATTGTTTCGTTAAAATGCTATTCATTTATTTTGATCATAATATATTTGGTCATATCTAATTCTATCTTTCATGATCAAGGTTTGTGGTGCTTCCGACAACGCGGACCTTCCGCCAAATTTTAGAAAACTTGCCAAAGACGCATATACGCCCGACATTATTGCAGCATGTGACTGTATGCTTGGTTAGTATGAAACTTGCATAATTGCAAATATGAATTAAGTGTAGCAGTATATATAATTTGCAATTTTTATTATTTTAGGAAAAATTGGATATGGTACCGTTAGTGAAGCCTTGGCATACAAGTGTCCCTTTGTCTTTGTACGCAGAGATTATTTCAATGAAGAACCTTTTTTGAGAAATATGCTTGAGGTACTCTATTGACATTTTCTGTATAAGTTTTGCTCTCCTCTTCAATGTTTTTTTTAATTGTCTAAGGTCTTACAAGATAGTAACCATCATTCGTTTTTTATTTTAGTATTCTCAATGTGGTGTCGAAATGATCAGGAGAGATTTAATCACCGGTCACTGGAGACCTTATCTTGAACGTGCGATAAGTTTGAAACCCTGCTATGATACAGGCATCAATGGTGGTGAGGTATCATCTTTTTTAGCACTTATCACATTACCTCTATTTTGTTATTTGAACTGAAATATTAAAGTGTTTATCTTTTGTTTTCTGGATAGTAAACATCTATGCATAAAAAGCTATTGTGTGTTCATATTCTTCTATGGTTGTTCCTTTCCCCACCTTACGATCAGCGTTTTACGTGTCAACTTTGAAGCTTCTATTTATTTCCAAAAGAGTTGATAAATTGGTTCATAAAACATTTTGAAAATGCAGGTGGCAGCTCACATCCTTCAGGAGACAGCTTTTGGAAAAAATTATGCATCGGATAAGGTAAAGGCCCTGTGATTGCTATCTAGTTGCAGTGTTAGTTTTTGTTAATTTTGTCATCGATTCGTTTTCCTGAAAATATTGCAAAAGTGTTGAAACTTTTATTTTCATTTCAAATTTTACTTGACGGCGTTTAGCTTAGTGGAGCGAGAAGATTGCGTGATGCAATAGTTCTTGGTTATCAACTCCAAAGGGCCCCTGGCCGAGATATTGCTATCCCAGAATGGTACGCTTCCGCCGAAGACCAACAACCTGGTTCACCTGTGAATTCTGGAGGCTATGCATTTCATTCGTGAGTGTCAATTTTTTTTTTTTCTGCGTATAATTTTCTTGGTTGTTCCTTAATAGGAAGTATAACTGTCATTTTTTTCCCCGTTATATTATTTTTCTAGGGGCATTGAAGATTTTGACATTCTTCATGGAGATGTTCAAGGTCTTCCAGATACTGTGGCATTCTTACAGAGCTTATCCGAGTTGGTTGTGAAGCATACAAAGAGAGAGCGCAAGGCTGCAGCTAATCTCTTCAATTGGGAGGTTTTAATCATTTCATCTCAAAATCAAAATTTATAAATTTCTTTTCTCTGAACTTGCATCTTTTAATGGGAACAAGATACCCTAATAAAGATGAAAATACCGAAGAAAATGTGTTATTAATATTGACTTGTTTTGTCTCTTCATTACATAATCTATTAACTTCAAATACTGACTCTTGGTAAAATTGTGACAGGAAGAAATTTTTGTTACGAGAGCTCCTGGAAGGTTAGATGTAATGGGCGGCATTGCTGATTATTCTGGTAGTCTTGTCCTGCAGGTTGGATTTTCTGTCCTCTTATGATTTTGATTTTCATTGCATTTGATTCCATACAGTTTCAACGGTCATCTTTTTCATGTAGTTTGACATTTATGATAATAACTATAGACTCATGCTGTAGAATTTAGTCAACAACTCACTTTTTTTTCACTCTTTTGCAGATGCCAATTAGAGAAGCTTGTCATGTTGCTTTGCAAAGAGTCCATCCGAGTAAACATAGACTGTGGAAACATGCCGAGGCCAGACAGAATGACAAAGGAGGGCCTCACACTGCTGTCTTGCAAATTGTATGTTTGAGAACGTATAAAATTTCCACATACTACTCTCAAATCAACTAACATTAACAACTATTAATTGGAGTTCATTCATATAACTATGAGGCATGACAAATGAATAATCTTGATAAATAAGATTGCACATTGATTGGACACCGTCATCACTTTATGAAGATGATAATGACTTTTCATAATGTTCATTTTGACTTAATCTGGATCATGTCAGGTATCATACGGCTCAGAATTAGGCAATCGTGCCCCGACTTTTGACATGGATTTGTCTGATTTTATGGATGGAGGCAAGCCAATCTCATATGAGAAAGCAAGAAAATACTTTGCTCAAGATCCAGCCCAAAAGTCGGTAACACCAATGCATCACTTTATATGCATAAGCCATTTTCTCACACATTCCATTATGCTAATATGACTATCGACTAACTGTCGCAGGTGGGCAGCATATGTTGCTGGGGCAATTTTGGTCTTAATGACCGAATTGGATGTGAAATTTGAGGATAGTATCAGCATGCTTGTATCATCTGCGGTCCCAGAAGGGAAAGGTGTATCATCTTCTGCATCTGTCGAGGTCGCTAGTATGTCTGCTATTGCAGCTTCTCACGGTAATAACACTTAATTTTAATAATAATTTACGATGACCTAACCATTTATTTTTGGAAACTTAATTGTTCTCATGGATTAAAATGGATATTCAGCGTGACACATTTGTTTAAAAGTATTTGACGTCTCTCTATTTTATAAAAAATAGTACAATTTATTTTATCTTTGATTCAGAATGTTATGTATACTTAAACATTAATAGATCTATTTTTCTTCCAATAAAAATGTTGATTATGTTAATTTCTCTTTGTAACTCAGGATTGAATATCGGCTCAAGGGATCTGGCTTTGCTATGCCAGAAGGTTAGACTCTATTCAATGTTGTGATCAACGTGAAATCCCTGTGTTATTTGTAGCATGCATTATCACTTGATTTAGTTTCACTCATTCTCTTACAATTTCCATCAGGTGGAAAATCACATTGTAGGAGCTCCATGTGGTGTTATGGACCAGATGGCTTCAGCATGTGGTGAAGCCAACAAACTTCTTGCTATGATTTGCCAGGTTTGCATCATTACAAGCTACAAAAATCAACGCTCTCTTATTATTTTAGACTTCAGACTCAATAGGGTACTGCTTGTTATCGATACAGCCTGCAGAGATCGTTGGCCTCGTTGAAATTCCCAACCATATCCGGGTTTGGGGAATTGATTCCGGAATAAGACACAGGTTGGCTTTCTATTATATATATATATATCTTTGTCTGCATTACGGGCGTTAACAGTTGTTTTGTCAAAAAAGTTCTTACCTATTTTATTACAGAGAGATAAATTAGTGAGATGAGATGATATACATTTAAGGGTATCATTGGAAAAAGACAATTGATTTCAACAAAAACAATTTTTTATTTTCTTTTCTTGGTATATGTAAATAGTTTTAAAACAACTCGTAAGAAAGAACATGAGTAGTATAGAATTTAGTTTAGTAAGTTGTATTTGGAAGCAACGTGGTGTGGCCCTAAATGTTGTATATTTCAGTGTTGGAGGTGCAGATTATGGCTCTGTCCGAATTGGGACCTTTATGGGTATGAAGATGATAAAGTCAAAGGCTTCCACGGAATTGACTGAGATGAGTGCTGCAAATGGATTGAACTCCGATGAAGTAGAACAAGATGACATAGAACTACTTAAACAAGAAACCTCCTTAGATTACTTATGCAATTTAACACCTCACAGGTAAATCTTAATTTCTCCTTTATTTGGAAAAAAAGTTATCGTGATTGCCAACAATTTTTTATAAGATAATTTCGTCTTGTAATCTGTAAATTCAATTTCCATGTTTTACATTTTGATGTGATTATAGAACTCCTTCTAATTTTGGTTGGCAGATTTATGGCTCTTTACGCTAAGACACTTCCTGAAACCATTGATGGTGATAAATTTTTGAAGGAATATAAAGATCATAATGATCCTGTCACTGTTATTGATGAGAAGCGTACTTACGTAGTGAGAGCTCCCACATTACATCCTATCAATGAAAATTTCCGAGTCAAGGTTAGGACTTTATTCCAGAATTTAATCGGTTACAAGCAACTGATTGTTTGTTCTAACTGTTGCATCTTCTTACCTAATTCCTTTGCCATAATATGGTATGCAGACCTTCAAATCACTTCTGACATCGGCAAGTTCGACTGATCAACTTAACTCTTTAGGAGAATTGCTATATCAGGTACATGTACCACTTCAGTTGATCAATGCAATGTCTTAATTTCTTATACTCTTGCAAAATTTAAAATGAAAATCTGATACTAGAATTCAAGAATACAAAAAATGTAAAAGGAGAAAAATAATCAAAATATAAACTATCATTTGCAGTGCCACTACAGCTACAGTGCCTGTGGACTTGGCTCTGATGGAACAGATAGGCTTGTACACTTAGTACAAGAATTGCAGCATAGTGCAGCATCTAAAGCCGAAGGCGGTACATTATGCGGAGCCAAGATCACTGGTGGAGGTTCAGGTGGAACGGTTTGTGTAATCGGTCGAAATTGTCTCAAGAGCAGTGAACAAATTTTTCAGGTATTTTTTATTTTATTATGAATTTATCTTACTTTCATTATTATGAAATCCTTCATATCTCTTTCGGGCTAATTATTTTTTTAGTTTTCAATCTTGAATTTTATGCCTCATATAGTTCCTTTGTATGGACCTAAAGTTGCGTCTTTCTTGATGGCGTGATTTGTTTTCCACAAACATTGAAATGACGACTCTTTTCCATTATGTTCTTTAGAGTTTAAATATATTTTTGGTCCTGGCAGCAAATATACCACGTATTTTTGGTCTTTATTATTTTGTTTTAATCCATGTGAAATTTGATAATGTTGGAATTGGACACTAAAATATGTGTAATATTCATTTCAGCCCTTGTGTAGTTCATATGTGAGGAACTAAAATCAAAAGTTGTATATACTACTATTATACTGATCCATTCACATATTTTAGGGACTAAAACAAAACAATAGGGACTAAAAGTAATAAGTGATATATTTACAAGGATGAAAACAAATAGATTGTTTTAAAGGGATTTAAATCAAAAAGTAGTATATCTGCAGAGATCAAAAACATATTTAAACATTCTTTTTATTACATTCCATGTCCTTCTTTATTGAACATTCAAACAAAGTCTTGGTAAATGAGGCTTCATCGAATACTAGCATTTTAAACCCTGCAATAATTTTGTATTTCAGGTTCAGCAGAGGTACAAAAAAGCTACTGGTTACATGCCGTTTCTTTTTGAGGGCTCGTCACCTGGTGCAGGGAAGTTCGGCCACCTGAAAATTCGCCGGCGAGCTACCCCAAAAAAAATTGACAGCGTTGGGGATGTTAATGCAGTCTTGGCAGAGAAGAAAAGCTGATCATGGCTTATATTTAAGTATCTTACAATAATTTGTACAGTAGGGTAAATTTTTGAAGGACATTCATTTGTGATATTTTCAGTCATGGCCAGAATAGAAATTGGCTGGCTTGTTGGAATAAATGTAAACTGTGAAGCAAGGAACAAAGATTATGATGAAAGAAGCTGTTCATGGAAAAAATATTGGATAGTAATGATATCAATAATTATGAAGTATGACTTTGGTGTGAATTTGCAAATTGTACCTTCGTTCTTTGACCATTCATAGTATCTCTAAAAGATGAGAGGGACTTTGTTATGAAAGGTCAATGGTTAATCAATCAAATATGGTAGTAATTAGTACATTATTTACTACAACACAATCTTTAGTCCTTCATAATTTATTTGGTTTTTATGTCAATTTTCAATTTCAACGTCCCCTTATTATTGTACTAAAATTAGATATTGTATATTAAAAATTGTACATTTCACTTTTGAAAGAGTTAAAAGTTTGTCGTTTTTAAGACATAATTCGTTATGACAGACGTTAATATGACCCATTTAAATTGCATGAGATTTCATTAATTTTTTAAATTGTATTTATTAAACTATGTTTTGTTTTCCAAATAATTCAATGGCTATAATTTTACTATGTAAATAAGTGAAGAATCCAGAGTTTAAACTTCAACCCATAACATATTCCAATTCATTGTTTTTATGTTCACGGAAATAAAAACACCCATTAAAAAAGTTGAATGTCTTAAATAAAAACAAAAAATTTATTTGATTTTATAACTTGAAATTTGAACTTAAATCTAAAAAAATCCGATCTTTATGAAATTACCATGGATATCCGAATTTGCATGATGTGTGGAAGTCAGACTGCATCCATCATTTGTTTATATAGAGCAACCGACGTTAAATAATTTAACCACATCATGTGATGACCTCGTAGTTCCTCAAAATAATTATTGATTCATCGATCTATTGATTAAAAAATCTAAAAAATGTCGTAGGAGTTAGTAGGACATTGTATTACACAAAAAAAAAAAAAAGGAGATTATATAAAGAAACAAAAAAATGTATAAATTTTGTCTTAAAAAAGTAGTGTATTTAAAAAAAAAAGAAAAAAACCATTTTTCCAAATAATAAATCATGTGTGCATTTGATTTGTGAAACAAATATACTTAACATAACAATACAAGACAAAACCGTATCAAACAAACTGAAAGTTATCTTATAATTTAGCGATAGACAAAATTTCTTTCTGTTTTTGTCATGTCTCTTGTTTGCAGTTTGTTCTATCTCTGAAAGAAGTAACAGTTTTACATATCAAATACAATACAACTGAGGTTGTCGTGATATGTTTGTTTACTTTTAAACGGATAATTGCACCCTACTTTAAACTTGTAAAAACAATAAAAATGATGTACCGTAAATTGAACTCGTGAACCGCGTGTGTTAAGTAAAAAAAGAAAAACTTAACCTCGTGACCAGCGAGGAGTGATAAGAACAAATGCTTTCATTGTTTTTGTCCGACAACAAGAAAAAAAAAAATCTTTGTTTTATGAAATAAACAAAAGAAAAATGTTTCCATTTTGAGTCAACTATCAAACAAACACTCCACTTCCCACAACCTCTGTACCTAAGTATCTTATCTTTGTTTCATTCTTATTCACATCTAAACACAAGAAGAACAAGAAGAAGAAGAAGAAGCTACCAAAGAAGAGTGAAAAATGGAGTACACAAACAGTGATGATGCTACAAATGAAAAACTCATTGAAAATGGCAGCTCTTCATCATCTTCTCAACCCAGAAAGGGTGGTTTAAGAACCATGCCCTTTATCATAGGTACTGTACTCTTTCATTCTATCAAGATCCAACGCTTATGGTTGATTCATAGTAAAAAATATTAATTTTTTGTTTATTTATTTGATGACCCTTTGTTTTTTCAGTGAATGAGTGTCTTGAGAAAGTGGCAAGTTATGGAATAATGCCAAACATGATATTATACTTGAGGGATGATTATAACATGCCTATTGCTAAGGCTAGTTATGTTCTTTCTACTTGGTCTGCTATGTCCAATGTTTTGTCCATCTTTGGTGCTTTTCTCTCTGATTCTTACTTGGGTCGCTTCAATGTCATCACTATTGGCTCCTTTTCTAGCCTTCTTGTAAGTTTCTTACTTACTATCCCTTTTTTTTTTTTACTAAATCCAATTATTCCACCTTAGTCTTTCAAATTTTCAAATATTTGTCTGTCGTTGGAACGAGTTTGAGAAGGTGATACAAAATTCAAATCCTGGCTACTAACAACTAACACTTGTCTATGTTAAAGAGTTTTACATTGGATGAGATATGATCTGAGAATGTGTTTATAAGTGGTGGACAATCCTTAGCTTATAAGCTAATTTTTATAGGATGAGTTAGGTCTAATATAAAAACTTAGATGATATCAGAGCCTATCTAAGATCCGTTGGGCCACCAGCTATCCTTTGACGCTCTTCAGATGTCAAGTCTTGGGCGCAAATGGGGTGTATTAAAGATAAAAGTCCCACGTTTGAAGTTTCTAGATATAAAGACTAATATGGTCAATGTTTGAAGTTTTTAGAGACTAAAGTGTGGATTTTGGATTATGCACTAAATTTGTAGGTGGGGATGAATTTAGGCCTTTGGGAGTTTGATTCAAATTTGGGTGAATACATTAGTTTATAGAGTAAACCCCCCAAAATGTTCCGTGAAATTGCAGGAGCAAAGTTAATCCGGTCCCCAGAATAAACAAAATTTTATGGAAATATGGAATCGGAAATCATAGTTCATTTTAGTTGAGATGTTAGCAAACATTTCAAATCAGTTCTTAAAGTTGAATACTTTTTTTTAAATAAAAGATTATTACGAATGTCAAGTTATGAATACTTAAAAATCAATTAGTTTGCAAAAGATTATTATGAACGTCAAGTTAGTCATCGCAAGTGTTAGTCAAGATAAATGATTCTTTTGATGTTACTGTTATGATGCAATGATTCTGCTTTAACATTTCTTATATTCTACAGGGTTTAACCGTTTTGTGGTTAACTGCCATGATCCCGGTGCTAAAACCTACCTGTGCATCACTCTTTGAAATCTGTAATTCTGCTACTTCATCCCAACAAGCAGTTCTGTTCCTTTCCTTAGGATTAATTTCAATTGGAGCTGGTTGTGTTAGACCTTGTTCCATAGCCTTTGGAGCAGAGCAATTGACTATTAAGGGAAATTCTGGTGATGGGAATGGCAGGATCTTGGATAGTTACTTTAATTGGTATTATACCTCAATTTCAGTTTCAACCATTATCGCGTTGAGTGTGATTGCTTACATTCAAGAAAACCTTGGATGGAAAATTGGGTTTGGAGTACCTGCTGTGCTAATGCTCGTATCGGTCATCAGTTTCATTATTGGTTCACCGTTATATGTCAAAGTGAAGCCAAGTGAAAGCTTACTCACTAATTTTGCAAGAGTAGTTGTGGTGGCAACCAAGAACAGAAAACTTAGTCTTCCTGATCACGACTCTGATCGTTACTGTCAAGGTCATGATTCAAAGCTGAAGGTTCCTACCGATAGCCTTAGGTACTGATTATGCTTTTGCTCTCATGGATAAGTTATAAATATTGCACAAAGCGTCTAATTTCCTCGTAATTTATATTTTCAAGGTGTGAATTAACACGTTCTTCCTATGCAGGTTTTTGAACAAAGCTTGCGTAATAAGAAATCCTGAGACAGATCTTAATCGAGATGGGTCAATTTCAAATCCGTGGAACCTATGCACAATAGAACAGGTGGAGTCACTGAAGTCTTTGCTCAGAGTCATTCCTATGTGGTCAACGGGAATCTTTATGATGGCGACTCAGAGTTCATTTTCTACTCTTCAAGCCAAAACTTTGAACCGAACGTTATTCGGCAATTTCAATTTTCCTGCAGGATCGTTCAATCTTATCTTGATATTCACCTTAACAATAGTAATTCCTTTATATGACCGTGTAGGAGTACCTCTACTAGCTAAATACGCAGGCCGGCCTAGAGGATTCAGTTTTAAAGTCCGCATCGGGATAGGAATGCTGTTTGCAATTGTAGCTAAAGCAGTAGCAGCTATTGTTGAAACGGTGAGACGAAATGCAGCGATTGAACAAGGGTTTGAGGACCAACCTAATGCTGAAATTAACATGTCGGCTTTATGGCTTGCTCCAGAGTTTATTTTGTTTGGATTCGCCGAAGCTTTCACACCAGTTGGACTGGTTGAGTTTTTCTACTGTTTTTTCCCTAAGAGTATGTCTAGTTTTGCAATGGCTATGTTCACATTGGGACTAGCTTGTTCTGACGTAGTTTCAGGTGTGCTTGTGAGCATTGTGGACACGGTCACTAGTATTGGAGGGAATGAGAGCTGGTTATCGACTAACATCAATAGGGGACATTTGAATTACTACTACGGGCTACTCACTTTCTTAGGCATTCTTAACTACTTCTATTATCTTGTTATTTGTTGGGCTTATGGACCCATACAGGGAGAGAAACATGAAGATTCGGCCAGAAAGAAAGACGATAAATTTGGTTACAGGGAGTTGCCTACTTCATAGATTAGTTTTTTAGTATATTATAAAGTTTCTAAAACTGTAGTAGTGTATTTCAAATATGTGTTTTTTTTGTGCATGTAAAACTAATATGTTTAGGTCATCGAGAGAAGAACAATGGAAAAGAGAAATACATGTATTTCACTGTTCTATTTACAAAATAATTAGAAATGATTTTGATCAAGCACATTACAAGTTAGTTTCATTTTAACATCTCCCTTAAACTCAAATAGTTGTTGATGCAACTGTTTTGAGTTCGGAAACTGAGGTACAAAATATTGTCCGATGATGTGCCTAGGTGTAGCAGTCAGCTGGCTTGTCATGCGTATGCACAACGAATGAAATGGCATTCAATTGCTCATGGAAAAGGTCATTGTGTGATCTTTGGATTACACATCTGTTTTTGCAGTTTTAATGGAGGATGTTGAGTAAAGCCTTAAGTCTTCCAAACAACTTCTTGTCATTAGGATGTACATTTCCCGAAACTGAAAGTACCTTCCTCACTTCATTGGCAAGTTCTATCACCATGTCATCCTCATGTCCTGCACATGAAATCTCTCAACTCATTAGCATACATGTATACAAGGAAGCTAGTTCCTGCATTTTTAAATGCAGAAGCAAGATTTATATCGTAAAAGTGCTTATATATAAGTTATTTCTATAATAGGAGATAAAAAAAGTCAATATTTTCATATTAGCTACAAGCTGTTTTCATACACTACCCTGAAGAACTTGTGGAAAGAAACTGAAAACAGCTTATGAAAGTTGTTTCCATAAGCTCTTCCAAACAGGCTCATAAGTGCGTATGTCAATAAAAAAAACACAGAAAAACCAATCCAAACAGGCTCTAAATGCTACAAGATAAAGAACTTACCAATATCATACATAGCCTTTTCTAGAAGGAAAATGTAGTCTCTATTGTTTCCACAAGGGCCACAAGCAGTAGCTATTTGCCTGAATGGATGGATAAGTGTAAATTAGAGGAGAGGAAACAAAACTAAAGATAAAACTAATGTACAATAACATACCTAGCCATATCTTCTAATGGAGCTGGTCCTAAGTAGTATTTGTTTTTTTTGTCATTAGTAGATGTGAATCTGCATATATTCAAATGAGTTCTATGTTAGGATTTGAGTGATCTTATAACTTATAACATTTAACTAATACAAAGTTAGAGAGTAACACAAGTCACTGATAACTTACACAACTACTCCTTTGAAAGCAGGTTTCAATGAATCTCCTTTCTGAAGAAAACAAGGATAGAAAATTAGCAGGAATAAAAATTTAGAAGTAAATTAAGATATAAACTTGATGTATTACAATCATACCTTGTAGAAGTTTACAAGAGTCTTCTTATCATATTCACATTCTCGCCGCTCCAAATACTACACGAAAAAGAAAAGCGAAAAAGTTAACTCAAAGAAACAGAAAAATAAATTGAACCGTGTTTTAACACCACACCATAATAGATTTATAATAGACTATGATATTATCTTAAAAATCGAGTAATTACCTCACTCGATATCAAAAGGTTCTTTATAGGGCAAGGTTTATCCACCATTTATAATCAATATTTTAGTCATATCAATGCTACCATAAACTTTTTATTGGCACAACTAATGTAAACATAATAATGGAAAAAGATTAGTCATGGAAACTGTCTTAGATGTAAATAGTTACCTGCATAACCATTTTTTCTTTTTTAGGGTCTCCACGAACACAAAATGCAGCACCCCACTGGAAAAATACACATAGTATTACAATTTAAAAAAGCATATAAGGAAAGGTAAAAATACAAGACATGGTAATGCACTGCCAAAACTAACAATGGATAGTCAATTTGTTTTATCAATCATTGGTTACATTGTTGTCTGTTGATGATATGTGTGACATGTAAATAACCAAAATTACCTTGTAAAACCAAACCAGGAATGGTAATAATTGTAATTATAATAAATAAATAAAAACTTACACAAATTGCTCCTTTTTTATGTTCCAACGTGCATGTTCTAGCAGGATACTCAGGTGTTCCTCGATGATCAAAACATGCTATAGAATAAAGTTAATATTATAAGGGAAACTAGTTAATACCAATCTAGAGTTTAATTAGTATGAATTGTCAGTGTAAAGTTATTTTACACATGCATCATTTTACACATGCATCTAATGATGTATTATCACATCAATTAATAAATATGAGAATTTAAATATTTTTATAACATCATTTTTTTTTTAAATGATGTTATAACATATCATGGAAAGAATATGTAAAATAACTTTACTATAGTACATACTAATTAAACTCTTCTAAGAATGGTGAAAAAAATATTCAAATTGAATGACTGTATTATTACCTAAATAAAAAACACGTCGATAGTCTTTAATAAAACCAACAACTTTCTCATCATATTCAAATCCTGGGTTCCACACCAATGAACCATAGCCAAATACCCAAAACACCATGATACTATTGTATGCACCTTATAAACAACCTTCAATAAATAAATTCATCACAAATGTTATTTGAACATAAATTTGTGACACATAAATTGGATAAGTTTAAATCATAGTCATAAACAAGAATGAAAAAAAGCAAATTGGCATTGATCACGTTATATAAAAAAATACTATAACAATGAAGAAAATTCATGCTCTTACAAATTGAAGGAAGCAAATTAAGCTCTTAATTTCCAAACTTGTTACAAATCGTGGAGATTCAAACTATATCATACTTATATACTAGTGATAAACGAATTTAGAACGTCACGTGCTTCCTCCGATCACATTTATAAATAAATTTTTTTTTTTTTTTAGATTCGTTGAATAAATAATGTATTTGGTCATATTTATAGACAAATACATTAGTTATTCAATGAACTTAAAAAATTATTTTTTTGCTTATAAATGTGATAGGATATATAGAGTATTTGGAAATAAACATAAAGTTGTGGATGTACATTGGAAAGAAACATGTCTCAATACTGAAATAAAATTTAAAAATTCCTCTAAAAAAATAAAAATTTGATTATGTATCAAACTGTCTTTATGCCTTCATACATAATTTAGCTTTATTCTATCTTTTCCTTATTAAGGAAGTACAAATACAATGATTCAAAACTGATTTGTTTTGCTTTTTTTTTCAAGAATATCTTTCTGAATCAGGAACTTTTTTTTTTTTTTGAAATAATTCTAAATTAGGATTTTGTCTTGTTAAAAGATACATTGAGCATTTTTTTTTTACATATAAAGATACGTTGAACGTAGACATATATGCACGATAGGAAGAAGCATCATACTACTTTACGAAGATTATTTATCATTAAACAAACAATTAAATTTAAATGGTTAATGAGCTCTATCTAATTATAAATTGTTGAGGAGAATTTAACTTTAATTACTATCCAACCAAACTTTGAATTTCTAAAACCCATTTTTCTTAAAAATCAGACGTTTAACACACATAAAAATAAAGCAAGATTAATTAATCATTAATCAATTTATTTGTTTTTCTTTTCTAAAAAATTTAGCTCTAAACTTACATACACTTAAATTTAGCTCTAAAAAAATAAGCGATAAATTGCGTGTTTAAATCCGCGTCAAGATATCAATGTATGTATAGCCTTTTATCATCTATCTAAGTCACTAAATATGTCAAATTATACTAGTTTGTAACTGATAGATTATTTAAGTTATTATTTGCCACAATCATCCTTTAACTATTAAATTGTTTGCAAAGTTAGCCTTCGTTTTGCTTCTTGTTAAAAAAAGTTGAGTTTACCGGATAAGTATATGACATGGCAAATGCAAATAAGCAAATTTTTGGGTTCATCGTTGCTTTTATGATCTTCATCTTATTCTTCAAAGAATTCAACATAAATACAAAATAAAAGACTTATCTACCATTTAAGTAAAATATAATATTGATAGTGTGAGTTTTATAAAAGTTATTTAATTTTACTACTGTATTTAAGTAAAGAATAATGTTAGAGATTACGGGTGTGTTTTTTTAAGTTATATTCGTAGATTCTTGAAAATAAAATCATAAAAATACATATGCCTATGCTTGTTACAAGTTTATTAAATTTTATTTTCAGGTATAAAATGTTTCTTGGAATAGAAAAGATTTCCGAAAGAAAAGGTCGGGAATAAAGTTCCCATGAAGATTAGAATAAAATTATGTAGAATTACCTATTATAATCCCTATTTTTAAGGTTCCTTGAAATATTATAAAGTTCACCAAACATATTTTTTTTCTAAATTCTTTGGAATAAAATTCTCATCTTTATATTCCAAGGAAGGTTATTCATAGAAATAAATTTGGTAAACTTAAAACAAACACACTATCTTTTCAACACTCTTTTAACTCTCACTCTATTATTGAATGAAATCGATAAATATGTCACACTAGTTAAATGAAATTTATTTTTAAAGTGTAAGACATGCATTGATTTAACTAAATGTGTTTGACTCGATTCATAAATATGTTTGACTTGCATAAATATAATGTGATAAGGTAAAAAAGATGATAAATTATTTACACTCTTCAATCACTATTACAAATAAAAATTTACTTTTTAGATTAGTTCAATAAATGATATATATAATTTAGACGGGTTAAGATCCTCTTCATTTACTAAAATAAATGGAGTTTTGCAATTTGGAGAGAGACAGACACAAAAGAATAGATACCATCAAATGGTCCCATCAACATTAATTATTTTTTACTTTTTTCAAAACTTTGTGTCTATATCTATTCAAAGGGTAGAAATGGAGAAGAACGTAAATGGAGAGGATATGTTAACGAGTGCCTAAGAACATTCTTTTAGGATTATAAGTAGTATATATTTTTGAAAAAATGTGTAATCAAAATCAAATCATTTGACTTTTTAAAAAAATAATTGCTAATTTTAAAATACTTAAAAGAGTATCCGAAATACTCATTAACAAAATTCTAATAAATGAATCAAAAAGCAGATTTTTATTTATAATAATAACCCAATGATTTATTTTATGGATTATTAGTACACTTTATGATTATACTACTTCTTTATCTTCTTATATATTAAAGTTAACAAGTAAGCCCTAATTTTAACCTAAACTCTATTGCATAATTTTACTGTTTTAACCCTAATGTTTACAACTAATCTCCTATTTTCATGAACATTCCTAATGCTCTCTCCTAATCTTCTTATATATTAAAGTTAACATGTAAGTCCTAATTTTAACCTAAACCCTATTGCATAATTTTACTGTTTTAACCCTAATGTTCACACCTAATCTCCTATTTTCATGAACATTCCTAATGCTCTCTCCTAATCTTCTTATATATTAAAGTTAACAAGTAAGCCCTAATTTTAACCTAAACCCTATTGCATAATTTTACTGTTTTAACCCTAATGTTCACACCTAATCTCCTAACCCTATTGCATAATTTTACTGTTTTAACCCTAATGTTCACACCTAATCTCCTATTTTCATGAACATTCCTAATGCTCTCTCCTAATCTTCTTATATATCTTCTTATATATTAAAGTTAACAAGTAAGCTCTAATTTTAACCTAAACCCTATTGCATAATTTTACTGTTTTAACCCTAATGTTTACACCTAATCTCCTATTTTCATGAACATTCTTAATGCTCTCTCCTAATCTTCTTATATATTAAAGTTAACATGTAAGTCCTAATTTTAACCTAAACCCTATTGCATAATTTTACTGTTTTAACCTTAATGTTCACACCTAATCTCCTATTTTCATGAACATTCCTAATGCTCTCTCCTAATCTTCTTATATATTAAAGTTAACAAGTAAGCCCTAATTTTAACCTAAATCCTATTGCATAATTTTACTGTTTTAACCCTAATGTTCACACCTAATCTCCTATTTTCATGAACAATCTTCTTATATATTAAAGTTAACAAGTAAGCCCTAATTTTAACCTAAACCCTATTGCATAATTTTACTGTTTTAACCCTAATGTTTACACCTAATCTCCTATTTTCATGAACATTCCTAATGCTCTCTCCTAATCTTCTTATATATTAAAGTTAACATGTAAGTCCTAATTTTAACCTAAACCCTATTGCATAATTTTACTGTTTTAACCCTAATGTTCACACCTAATCTCCTATCTTCATGAACATTCCTAATGCTCTCTCCTAATCTTCTTATATATTAAAGTTAACAAGTAAGCCCTAATTTTAACCTAAACCCTATTGCATAATTTTACTGTTTTAACCCTAATGTTCACACCTAATCTCCTAACCCTATTGCATAATTTTACTGTTTTAACCCTAATGTTCACACCTAATCTCCTATTTTCATGAACATTCCTAATGCTCTCTCCTAATCTTCTTATATATCTTCTTATATATTAAAGTTAACAAGTAAGCCCTAATTTTAACCTAAACCCTATTGCATAATTTTACTGTTTTAACCCTAATGTTTACACCTAATCTCCTATTTTCATGAACATTCCTAATGCTCTCTCCTAATCTTCTTATATATTAAAGTTAACATGTAAGTCCTAATTTTAACCTAAACCCTATTGCATAATTTTACTGTTTTAACCCTAATGTTCACACCTAATCTCCTATTTTCATGAACATTCCTAATGCTCTCTCCTAATCTTCTTATATATTAAAGTTAACAAGTAAGCCCTAATTTTAACCTAAACCCTATTGCATAATTTTACTGTTTTAACCCTAATGTTCACACCTAATCTCCTATTTTCATGAACATTCCTAATGCTCTCTCCTAATCTTCTTATATATTAAAGTTAACATGTAAGCCCTAATTTTAACCTAAACCCTATTGCATAATTTTACTGTTTTAACCCTAATGTTCACACCTAATCTCCTATTTTCATGAACAATCTTCTTATATATTAAAGTTAACATGTAACCCTAATTTAAACCTAAACGCTATTGCATAATTTTACTGTTTTAACCCTAATGTTCACACCTAATCTCCTATTTTCATGAACAATCTTCTTATATATTAAAGTTAACATGTAAGCCCTAATTTAAACCTAAACCCTATTGCATAATTTTACTGTTTTAACCCTAATGTTCACACCCAATCTCCTATTTTCATGAACAATCCTAATGCTCTCTCCTAATCTTCTTATATATTAAAGTTAACAAGTAAGCCCTAATTTTAACCTAAACCCTATTGCATAATTTTACTGTTTTAACCCTAATGTTCACACCTAATCTCCTATTTTCATGAACAATCCTAATGCTCTCTCCTAATCTTCTTATATATTAAAGTTAACAAGTAAGCCCTAATTTTAACCTAAATCCTATTGCATAATTTTACTGTTTTAACCCTAATGTTCACACCTAATCTCCTAACCCTATTGCATAATTTTACTGTTTTAACCCTAATGTTCACACCTAATCTCCTATTTTCATGAACATTCCTAATGCTCTCTCCTAATCTTCTTATATATCTTCTTATATATTAAAGTTAACAAGTAAGCCCTAATTTTAACCTAAACCCTATTGCATAATTTTACTGTTTTAACCCTAATGTTTACACCTAATCTCCTATTTTCATGAACATTCCTAATGCTCTCTCCTAATCTTCTTATATATTAAAGTTAACATGTAAGTCCTAATTTTAACCTAAACCCTATCTTCTTATATATTAAAGTTAACAAGTAAGCCCTAATTTTAACCTAAACCCTATTGCATAATTTTACTGTTTTAACCCTAATGTTTACACCTAATCTCCTATTTTCATGAACATTCCTAATGCTCTCTCCTAATCTTCTTATATATTAAAGTTAACATGTAAGTCCTAATTTTAACCTAAACCCTATTGCATAATTTTACTGTTTTAACCCTAATGTTCACACCTAATCTCCTATTTTCATGAACAATCTTCTTATATATTAAAGTTAACATGTAACCCTAATTTAAACCTAAACCCTATTGCATAATTTTACTGTTTTAACCCTAATGTTCACACCGAATCTCCTATTTTCATGAACAATCCTAATGCTCTCTCCTAATCTTCTTATATATTAAAGTTAACATGTAAGCCATAATTTTAACCTAAACCCTATTGCATAATTTTACTGTTTTAACCCTAATGTTCACACCTAATCTCCTATTTTCATGAACATTCCTAATGCTCTCTCCTAATCTTCTTATATATCTTCTTATATATTAAAGTTAACAAGTAAGCCCTAATTTTAACCTAAACCCTATTGCATAATTTTACTGTTTTAACCCTAATGTTTACACCTAATCTCCTATTTTCATGAACATTCCTAATGCTCTCTCCTAATCTTCTTATATATTAAAGTTAACATGTAAGTCCTAATTTTAACCTAAACCCTATTGCATAATTTTACTGTTTTAACCCTAATGTTCACACCTAATCTCCTATTTTCATGAACAATCTTCTTATATATTAAAGTTAACATGTAACCCTAATTTAAACCTAAACCCTATTGCATAATTTTACTGTTTTAACCCTAATGTTCACACCTAATCACCTATTTTCATGAACAATCCTAATGCTCTCTCCTAATCTTCTTATATATTAAAGTTAACATGTAAGCCATAATTTTAACCTAAACCCTATTGCATAATTTTACTGTTTTAACCCTAATGTTCACACCTAATCTCCTATTTTCATGAACAATCTTCTTATATATTAAAGTTAACATGTAAGCCCTAATTTAAACCTAAACCCTATTGCATAATTTTACTGTTTTAACCCTAATGTTCACACCTAATCTCCTATTTTCATGAACAATCCTAATGCTCTCTCCTAATCTTCTTATATATTAAAGTTAACAAGTAAGCCCTAATTTTAACCTAAACCCTATTGCATAATTTTACTGTTTTAACCCTAATGTTCACACCTAATCTCCTATTTTCATGAACAATCCTAATGCTCTCTCCTAATCTTCTTATATATTAAAGTTAACAAGTAAGCCCTAATTTTAACCTAAATCCTATTGCATAATTTTACTGTTTTAACCCTAATGTTCACACCTAATCTTATATTTTCATGAACAACCCTAATGCTCACACCTAATCTTATATTTTCATGAGCCCTAATTTTAACCTAAACCCTGTTGCATAATTTTACCGTTTTAACCCTAATGCTCACACCTAATCTTTTATTTTCATGAACAACCCTAATGCTCACACCTAATCTCATATTTTCATGAGCCCTAATTTTAACCTAAACCCTGTTGCATAATTTTACCGTTTTAACCCTAATGCTCACACCTAATCTTCTATTTTCATGAACAACGCTAATGCTCACACCTAATCTCCTATTTTCATGAACAAAGCAAATCGGCATCGCTTTATTTCCCCTATTTCTTCAAAACAAATCGCCCTATTTCTTCAACAAAACAAATCGCCCTATTGGAATAAAAGGGTTTTGAAAGATTATAGCAACATTTTTTTTGTTAATATTACACTTTTCATCTAAATTAGAACTGAACTCTCTTTGTTAAATATTTACCACAAAATGCACCTGAATTTTGCAATCTATATAAACAGGTGGAAGAAACATTTCAACAAACAGTTAAAGGGTATCATTTACGGTAAAGGCCAAATATTCGATAAAAGGAAAATTATTTAAATAAAACATTTTACATGTTGAGGTTAAGAATGAACTATTTTTAGGTACATAATATAACATTAACATATAATTTTTACAAAAGAATGAAGTAACATTTTTTCAAAAAAAAGAAGAAAAATATGAAGTAACATACCAATAATATAATTTTAACAAAAGAATGAAGTAACACACGATTGATAAAAATTAATATTTTTTTGGTGAATAAGCGTGGTGTCTGAGGTTCGAATTCCAACATCTGCATATATTTGGGACCACATATTTCATTCTCTTTGATATGCATTGAGATTTGTTTTTGTCTACTATATTTACAATGTATATGACCCGTGCGGCAGCACGGGTGGAAAGTCTAGTAAAAGTGAAATTAATTGAAGTGTTTTTTTCCCTTAATCGGAGCTTCTTCATTTCTTCATACAAACCCCCCTAGATGACGGAAAACACACGTGACGCCGTCGGAAGCCGACGCACACGATCACAAGCAGCACCAGAATGGACCCTCACCGAATCCCTCATCCTCCTCAACGAAATCGCCGCCGTCGAAGCCGATTGTTCCGTCAATTTCTCATCTTACCAACAATGGGACATCATTTCCCAAAACTGCGCCGCCTTGGACGTCGATCGGAACTTGGCTCAGTGTCGTCGGAAATGGCGATCTCTACTTGCCGAATACGAAGAAGTGAGAAGGAGAAGAAGAGCGTGGAATTTGGATCGTGAATTGTTTGATGCTGTTGAGAGAGTTGTGAAAGGGAGAGAAGAAAGAGGGGAAGTTGATAGAGAGAGTGATGGTGAATTGGGGAATGAGGAAAGGGATGTTACTGTTGAAATTGATATGATTGGAACTGGTATGATTCGTTTTTCTGTATTGTTAGGTTAAATCTACTACATTTTGTTTACTATATAGTTTGTGCATGTTTGGTTTTGCGGTGACAAAGATAGATTTTGAATTAATTGATTCCGGCTAAAAATGAGTTGAAGAGCTGACATGATTTAAAATTGGATGCATTTATGTAGAAGTCAGTTAAACAATGCATTTAAGTGTAAAAAATTAATTCTGGAATCAAAAGCTACAATTTTTAGATTTCAGTTAGAATTAATTCTCGAGGCGAAATCAATTTTACTCGATTGCAACTAGACATTTCAAAATCAATTTTACACGTTTATAATCACTTTTGGCTCCTCTAGGAGTGAAACCAAAAATACACTTAAACTAGTTGTGAGACTGTTTGGGGGAACTCTTGAAAATAGCTTATGTTTTCAGCTTATTTTCATAAATTCTCCAAGATAGCTTTTATCTTATACGAAAATAATTTAACTTTATTTTATGTTTTGTTATAAAAACAGCTTATGCATAAACACTTTTTATGATAAACGTTTATGCTAGAATCTGCAAATTAAGTTGCTAATCCTATCAGGATCACAGTTAAGCTAGTTGTGTTATCTAGTGTGAGACAAACAAATGGTAGTTACTAGCTAGGCATAGAGAAAAAGGGAGTAGTTCCACAACATGGGGAACAATGGTTGGAATCTCTATTAGAAGAGGCACCACATTCAATCTTGAAATATGACTTGGTGCGTGTTTGGATTCTGAAGACATAAAATTGATTTTGGTATGTTTGAATGTTCTTGATTAGAATTGATTATAATTTAAGCTAGGATTTGTAGCTTTTGGCTCTGAACATGATTTTTACACTCAAATTTATTGTTGAACTCACTTTCACATGAATGTATCTAAACATAAATTATTTTACCTTAAACTCATGTTTAACTAAAATTAATTCAATGAAAATCAATTTTCGCTAATGTAGTACTAAACACTCCTATGGTAGAAAGAGGGAGTTTGGATTCTTTGTAGTGGGCAGAGTTGTTGGATACAGGTGACTGATTGCACCCGAATCTAATGGTTTTGCAGCCACTGCACCTGTGTAGTTGCTGCATAGGCATGTGGGTTTAACAGAAAGAGTATGATGCAAGACAATATGCTAGAATAGAATAGAAAACTATACGGAGAGAATAAAATGAAGTTATAAGGATTAGGATGCAAGTTGTGGTTTGAGATGTCAATAAATACTGATGGATGGTCCGAGGCACGAGACTCCTATCAAGTGGGATATAAGTAGGTAGATTTAGGAATCCTCATCCTCACTAGAAAAGAGACTGTTCCTAGAATTTGAACTCGTTGTGACCTTCAGGTTACAAGACGACAACAAGCTGCTTTATCAGTATCAATAAATACTGATACTATTTGATATTGGTAAAAACCCAAGTCCCACATCGGATAGATGAGACTCTTGATGAGAGTTTATAAAGAGGAGACACTCCTCACCTCACAAGCTGGTTTTGTGATGATGAGTTAGACCCCAAATTTCAACAAGAAAAAGTTATCATTACATAAATGTACTTTGACTGATAGCATTAAAATTTCATGGTATTATTAACAAATTGAACTTGTTTATCCTTTTGTGGCCATAAATATGGCCAAGCTATTTGTGTTAGCATTGAAGGGGAGGGTTGAGGCTTCCTGTTATTATCCTTTTGTGACTATAAACTGTTCTTATTGTGTTTGATATGACTGGACCAGAGAATTAACAGGAACAATGACACAGTAGGCAATTTCCATGTGCAGTATAAGTCTTAATTGAATTTCAATGAAACATTTTAAATGAAATTGAGCAACCTCCTAATACAATTGCTAATTGAGAAAATTGCTTATTCTACAAAGAATCAACTTTTTATGGGATTACAGATTACTCCCACCAACTGCCCTCATAACTAACTAGCCCGTTTCAGCTTTACTACCGACAGTTACAACTTCTCTACTTGTTTACATACACTTGATTGATAGGAGGTCTTTGAGTTCTATCAGTGTTTGCATTTAATGGTAAGGGTGAGGCTTTCTACTTTTGCATTTAATGGTAAGGGTGAGGCTTTCTACTATGTGTCTAGTCTTCGTAGTTCTATTTCCTCAAACTTGTATAACCCAATGTTTTGTTAGTATGCTATAGGCTAGCCTAATGTATTCCTGATCTCTAAAGAGCACATGAATATTTGTTCAACATGATATGGTTCCAATATTATCATTTTTACATAATAAAATTACGCCATTTTATTCACAATCAAAATAGTACAATGTGAAATAGTTTTATTTCTAACTTTTATGTCATTGTCTCTTTACTGCTTAGAACTTTTCAACTAACGCATTTTTGTGAATTAATTGTTAGGCTTCAAAAGAAAAAGGCCTCGAAGTAAAGTTGAGAGAAATTCTGTTCAGAAGCCTAAGAAATACTGGCCAGTGGAGCCTTCAGAAAATCTCAAAGAAAAACAGGTTCCTGAGGAAATTCACGAAGAAGTGCCTGAGAATAATCATATGGAAGAAGAGTTTTTGAAAGACTTCCTAGAAAAGAAACCAAAGTTGAAATCTCCTGCAAAAAGGCGTCAAAAGCACATAGAGACGCCACTGCAGAATCTACCTGAAGTAGACAAACACCATGACATTGAAAAGCCGAAGCCGGCAAGTGTAGGAAACATAACAAATAACAGCAGGGAAGAAAACGAGGAAATGTTGACTTTGAAATTGCAAGAGTTAGCAATAGAGATTCAAGAGATTAGTGCTGAATCTGCAGACTGCAAGGAAGCTAACACAGAGAATATAGAGGATTACCGTACTGAATTTACGAGACGCCAAGGGGATAAGCTCATAGCAAGGCTGGGAAATTTCTCTAACACCCTTAAACAACTATGTGATCTTCTCCAAGAGTGTAAATGAAGATTACAATTTCGTTTTGATAATTAATTTTGTCCTTATTAGTGAATGAATGCAGCATATATAAGAGAATACTATTTATAAAATTGATATTTCTTTTAAGAGATTTATGTTGTACTCAAAACTAGTTGTAATTTTAACATGTGTTTCTCAACATAAATCATAGAAGCAAATGATTATTAATCTCTTTTTAACATGTTTTTCAACGTAAAGGTTAAATTATACATTGCGCTATGAAGCAAAAAAAGTATCAGAAAATGTTTAAAAATTAAGAAACGACTTCACTGGGGATCGAACCCAGAATCTCTGGTTCCGTAGACCAGCGCCTTATCCATTGGGCCATGAAGTCCTTTTTGATTATTAATTACTCGGCTGTAAATTTGTATGTAAAAACCTCCACCAAAAAATGCTACAAAATATAAAACATGTTTTATTATAATAATCTTCAATCATGTTCAATTTGTAATACATACAGTATATATACAATTATACACACGAGTATTTCAACCGACCAAATGCAAAATCAAAGTCTTCCCACCCATATAGTTTGGTCTATGAAACAATATCTAAATGAGTTGTCATTTCTTCTACGAGAAAAAAGAGTTATTATTTAATAAAAAATATATATTAGAACTAACAACTCCCTCCATTCCTTTTCTTTTGATGTTTTAGCTCTTGACACAAGTTTTAAGGAGTAATTAAAGTATATAAACATTTGTGTGTTTTTTACTTAAATGTCCTTATTTATCATTAAATTCACATGTGATAAATCAAAGGGTAAACTTGAGAAAACAATAATAAATTCACTAAACCATCAAAAGTTTTGGAATATAGTTAAAGTTCTAAAACATCAAAAGAAAATGAATGGAGGGAGTAGAAGTAACATTTTAAATGAAACATATGGGTGGTTAATAATAATTCTTTTTCCATTAAATAATTTATCACAGTGAGGATTTATTAACCACTTGAGTTCAATCGTTAGGTTACCTTATTTTTTTATACTTGAATTTTTATTCTAGATAAACAACAAACTTAAAAAAATTTCTAAAAAATTTAAAATGTTACTTCGCTAAAAATTTTGGTAAATGATTTTTTATTTAGAATATATAAAATTTTGATAACTCTTTTTTTTATGTTTTATTTAGAATATATTTTGGTAAATGAAAAAAGAGTTATTTTGGTAAATGATGTAAGAATAGTCTTTATTTTAGAATAGTCTTTATTTTAAAATGGATATTTTAGTTGTTTAAAATAATTCCTATAAATTGAAAATACAGACTAAAATTAAAAACTTATAATTTTTTAGGGATTAAAAACATATTTAACCTATATATATATATATATATATATATATATATATATATATATATATATATATATATCATTTTTATTGTTTCACAAAAAACTTTATTTTTTATTAATTTATGAATGAATCAAATTGAAAAAAATCATCTTGTGAATATAAATAAAATACGTAACCAACTCAAATTATCTGAATCTTATTATTAATTTAAATTGTAATCTTATTTTAATCTTAAAACCATCATTAAAATATTAATACTTCTTATTTTTTTTTATCAAATTGGATTATATCATTCTTAACTCATCTCAAACTCACTAATAAGTTTAACAATTTTTATTTTGTTGTGAACCACAATAATATTTGTATACTAAACTCACTAATACTTCTTTTTCTTATTTGTCTATATAGACAATGAAATGATGTTTTCTTTCTTATTAAATGGTTTTTCTTAAATTACTAGAGTTTACAAATAACATTTTGTTACACAAAAGCAATCATTAATTTATTGTTTGAAATGCAGCCGTATACCTTTTTTTTAGGTGTTAACCTTGAGGTGTTCTCATGGAAAAGGGTACGTACGTGGTTATCCGACGTTGAAACACAAAAGGAGAAATTGGAATAAATTACTTTTTATAATTTCAAGCCCGTGTTTATGGATTAAATACATAATACACTTAGCAAGTTTCATAATGATAGTATAAAAACCAAATACAGAAGAAGCATTCTTAATCAATCAGCAGGAGTACTTAATATATCTAACTTTGTACCTAGCTAGGATCAAATACAAGAGCAATTATTAGCAGCAACATGTTCAAAACATCATGACATCCCCAATGCTTATCATATTAGCTATCAATTGTACAGTTTGGTCCTTGGAACGATACAGTTGGTCGATCTTTTTCAAATGAAGTCCATGTGTCAATGCTGAGGAGTTAAAATATCATGTGCCAATGTAGTCTGTGACAGTGAGGAGACACTAAATTTCGGTTGTAAAACCTTTAGAAAGTTTTGAAATGAGATAGGAATGTCGTTGGCTACAAACATCTTAACAAGTTCATTTTGGCAAGCTTCTTGGTCAAACTTGTTAGATTTTTGCCTTTTGCTTCCATCACTTTGCTCATCTGTAAAGTGATACACAAGTAGTGTTAGAGCCAAATGGTGGAGTAGAAAACTGATTCTCTGTTGCCTCTGAGATTGAATAGTCCTCTTGGTCACTCATCTGTCTCAAAACTATTGTTCTTTTGCATAGACAATGAGTTAGTCTCAATATACTTGGTATGACCCTATCTCATTCTAAAAGAAACTTAACTTGGAAAATATTTAGTAGTCTATAAATATCAAGCCTTATACTTTTCAAAATTTAAACAGCATTTCTCATTGCATAATTTAAATCTGATAACATCCATCACAGCCAAGTATACACTTATAGAAAAACGGAAATGTAAATCTATTACACCTTGTGCGAAGTGGGAACCATAAAAATGACTCTAGTGCATTGTGTAAGGAAATATTAAAATTCAGACTAATCATATCATGGTGGCACGCACGGTATTGATCACCTGGGATTTCAGCTGGTCTTAACCATTTACGTTGGTCTTAAACCTGTTTCAAGAACAAGTTTAAAAAGAAAAACTATGTTTTCAAACTAAATTTACAAAGTAAATAATTGATGATAAGCATTAGTTGATTCTTGACTAATTTGAATTTTAGTAAGTGTGAGTTAAAAATAGTGGTTACTCAAAAAGTCGTGGTCAATAAAAAATGTCACTTTCTTTGTTAAGAAGGAAGACCATCTATCAAGAAAGAAGTATGACATAAAAAATGTCCGTCTCTTTGTAAAATAAACAAGATTAAACTTCTTTTTATTTGTTCACACTTCTCTTTATACCAAGTAAAAGGTGAATGGGCTCTTCCAACATTCAACTTTTATAAAAAAAAATTAGAGTAGTAATAATTCTCTAAGAAACCTTTAGTTTACTAAACTTCATACAAATTTCAGACAAAGTATAATATTTACACACAAAAAGGGACTCTGTCAGCCATTGACATACTATAATGATACACATTCCTTGGTTCATATGCAAGAATTTTGTTTCCTTCTCTTCTCTAGACTTGAATATTTTATTCTAAGACAACCACCTTACTCAGAATCCAAAGCACTATAGAGAATTCAAATGCAAATAGAGTATGAAGCATTCCTCTATCAAGTGCAAACCCATACAATGTTATTCCCCCATGGTTGTGTTGTAGATACGTCACTGCAAAAATCAAACACAATAAAACCTCACATAATTAACCCAATAATAAAGAGATAATGATTATGTTCGAATTTTACGCGTTTACATAGTTTAGAAACAAATTGTCATTTTAGTTCTTGAATGTCTGAAACAATGACACTATAATCCCGGCATGTATTTAAAATTGCAAATAAGCATACTGAATGTATTTTTTTTGTTAGTAATTTTCATGCACTAATTAAGCTGACTAACAAAAGACATTAGATGATCAAAATAACTAATAAAGCACACATCCGAGGACCAAACTCACCGGTAAAACAAACATTTAGAAATGTTTTTGTAATGTTGATATATTTAAAAAAAAAAAACTATATAACTAAGACGTTCAAAGACGAAAATGACCATTTACTCGATTTTTCTTGTATAGAGACAAAACTCACCTAAAGATTGTCTGGTCTGAAAGGAAGAGAGTCTCTGTGGAATTATTGATATATGTATGTCTGAGGAATCAGAATCACTACTATCACTAGCTAGTGCTTCAGACATATTATCTTTGCATTGCTCGGATTCAGCAAAAGCATTAGTCACCAACATGTGCCATCTTGTTGCAATTGAAACAATTCCTTGAGCTCTATGTGTGATTTTTGCTGCTCCTAGGATGCACAAGAAGAAGCCACTCAATTGCACTGCTGAACATATCTGCATAAAATTATTGCCAATCATAATTAATTGAGTAATCAAATCAAATACAATGCATAAATCAAATATTTCTCTATAATATAACATATGATACATTAATGTACTTACCACAAGGTCACCAGAATTGAAGAATGTTTTCTCTGACTTAGAAGCCAAAACTAGCAATAGAGAACCCAATTGACTAACACTCATTGTAACCACACAACAAATTATAAAGAATCTATACCTATGACTTATAATCCATAATTGTCTTCTAATTCTCACATGTTCTTTAAATATAACACCCGCTTCTGAACCACACCCTTCAAAAAGTTTGTGAACACCTTCAAATCTTAATATTTGGAGCTGACAAGTTAGTTTAAAAATCACACATACCAACAAGTACACACCAGTTCTGTACAACCATGAAAGTAACATAAATACAAACACAATTGAGTGTAGTGGAAATCCAGCACTAAGGTTTGGTGCTGAAATTTTTACTGCTGAGAAGAATATGATTTTGTGAGCAAGTTCTACAAAGAAAGAAGGTAGGATTATGTATGCTAAGTATCTGAATGCTTTCTCTAGCTCGCGGGCGTAGCCGCGACGAACATATGTAGTGTCATCTTGCAGTGCATCTAAGAATAGAAGTTGCCTTAGGCCATACCTGCACCATAACACATTACATGGTTTAGAGTATATGTTTGTAACGTAGGGTGGCCCTGAGGGCGGGATGGAGGGGCGGCAGCCCAGGACACCATTTTTTTAGGGGCACTAAAATTATTATTTTTACTTAGTAGTTAGTACTATATAAATATATTTCTTTTTAATCCGCTTTGATTAATTCTATTGAAAATATATTTTTTTTTAGAGAACTTCGATTATAAATGAATCTTTTGCAACAAAAAATGCAAGAAGAAAAATATCAGGATAATTAAAAGGGCACAATTTTATTGTTTCGTCCAAGGCACCAAGAATCTTAGGACCGTCCCTGCGCAGCTGTGATCACAATTGCAATTTAAAACCATGATAGTATACACACATGCATGCAAAACTATGATGAGATTAATTTGTTTTGGCGCGTACCTTCGGAAGAAGCGGTAGAGAGTGAAGAAGGAAATGATGGCAAGTGCAGATTCAGGTATTTGAACAAGCTTGTTCAAGGAGATAGGATCAACTTCAGGAGAAGAAGCAGATACTTGAACAAATAGGGTTGTGAAGAGAGGAACAACGAAAGTAAGGAAGATGAAGGAAACATAAGAAATGAGTTTTCCAACACAAGATGAGTGATCAAGAGCACACCATTTAAGACATATCCGAAAGTTTCTTAGTTCATCAAAGATCATGGATTTTGATCTTGCATAAGATGGCTGAAGTAACAAAGGAACATTGTGTTGGTGCTGTTGCTGTTGGTCAGAGAAAGATACTCTTTTGGAAGATGAATTATCAATGTCAATGGTTGTGTCCTTGGTTGATTCTGTTGAAGGTTTCATATTGAGTTTTTTTAAAAAAAAATTGTAGAAGATGTTCAATTCTTGAGACTAAAATAGGTTAATTTTTATGAGACATTATGGGATGTTTTGAGAGGCTATAGAAGTAAGAAGGAAAATAGTTTTTTGGGTTGATTTTGTTGTTATTATTATTATTGTGAGTTTTAGGAAATAAAACTAGTGATTGAGAAGAGACATAGAAAAGGTAGGAACACCTTGCTTTGTCTTGTGAGAGTTCACTTTTAAGCTGTATTGTTCAGCTTGAAGTTAAGAATAAAGGGAACATGAGATCATTGTTGGTGATATGGACATATAAAGGTTCATGTTGTCTATTTCATTTGCATGTCACTATTGAAATAGATAGTCAAGATGAGTTATATTTTTAGTGAATTGCACTTTGCTGCTTTAAATTTTCTAAACAATAATGTTATGGTGACACCTTTTTTTCTCTCCTACCTCATTATACACCTTATGTAAAAGGATATTTTAGTAATTTCACCCCAAGTGAAGAGAATGTTAGGTGGGGTGGTGAGGGTCATACGGGTGTCACATTTGTGTGTGGTGGTAGAAGAGGTGTGTGCCATCAATGGTCGTCAACGTATCACCACTCCTTTTTAAAATACTTTTTTTTTTTTTTTTGTTTATCGTCTGATTTTCATGACAAATTAACATGATAATCCATAATTCGATTGAGAGGCCGGTGATGACCGACCAAGAATGTTTAAGTTAAGGTTTGTACTTCTTCAAAATTATCGGTCTTACCTGAAGTTCATTGACTATTTTTGATACCAATAATTTGGCTATTTTCAAGATAAATTAACCTCATAATTTAGAATTCAGTAGCAATGTAAATAAATGTTGACTAATAATTGTTTCGGTAATGATTTAAACTTTAATTATCCCCATCGATTTGTCTTTAAATCTTATCTTAAGTTTATTAACCAATTGATATCAATCAATGAATTGATTATTTTCTGCAATAAACACTTCAAAATATATGCAATAGAAAAAGAAAAAGTAGGAAATTAATGCAGCATTCGTGTGACAAAGTTGTAACTTGTGTAGATTGTGACACTAGTACCAGATCGAGCAGGACCAGGTGGATTGAATATACAGATGGGAAGTTTGGCTCTATCACGAGCTAGGTAGAAATTGAGTATAACACTTGGTCTCTCACACAACCATAATTTACCCTTTTTATATTATAGTCACGTTTTTGGGTTGCTTTTTTCATGGTTTTAGCTTCTTTTGTTCTTACTTTCTAGTATTTTGGTAGTAGCTTCCCTTCAGATAAGAGCATTTACAAATGTACAATATAAACATCCACTTTTGAATAATTAAATGGTTATAATTTTTTTTATAGTAGTATTTAATAAGCATTCGTTTTCTCCAACTCAATATTTCTACAGAAGTTTAAAATAGATCTAGTGGCGGAGCCAGAAAAAAAGGTTTGGATGGGCCACTAAATTATGAAGCTTTTTTTTATAGTACAGATCAAGGTTTTGCAACTCGAGAGTTTACCTCAACTCGTTTTACCTAGATAAACTCGAATCGTAAACTCGTACGAGTTTACCTAAGATTAAAATTTTATACAATTTATTATATGCATATATGTAAGCTAATATAATTCTGTAAAAAGATCAATAGTGAAAAATATAGACTTACTTATAAATGCAAAGTATACCAAACCACCATAAAAAAGTGGTATGCTTAACTTAGTATCAAAATAGAAAAATTAACACACAAAAGCATAGGTTTCATAAGTCTCTAAAGTCTACCCATCCCAAAAAGAAAGTTTCACAAGTTTCTAAACTTGAGAATAAAACTATCCAAAAAACAAACTAGGTAATTTCTTCGAAAGGTCAATCTTCTAAAGTTCCATAACATCATTCTCATCTATATCTTCATCTTCGGAAACTTAATGTTTCATTCGCTCCCTGTTCTTGAAAACTCAAAGAAAATAATATGAAATGTTTCACTTCAGTAAGCTGAAACGAGTTGTAAAGCTAGTAAGCTGAAACATGTTGTAAAGCTAGAAAGTAAATATGTTTCATTTGAGCTTGAAAAAAATGGGCCAAAAACAATGGGACATTTTTTAAGAAAAAAAAAATACAGGAGTAAACTCGCTAAAACGGTAAACTCGCCCGATTTCACATGAGTTTACTGAGTGTTAACTCGGTCAAACTCGTCAAACTTTCCGATTTTACCAGAAATCGAGTTTACCTCCGAGTTAACACGTTTTTAGCACCTAAACACGTAAACTAGGTAAACTCGCCGAGTTGACACGCGATTTGTGGAACATTGGTACAGATGTTAATTGAAACAAGTTTTAGTTGAGAGACAATGTAAGGGAGGTTTGAAACCCACCACAAAAATCATGTATACTACTTGTAGAACTGCCGAAATATAAAACCGTTGAAAAATTGTTTAAAATCTCACAAATTGATCTATGATTTTATTTATTTATTTTTGGATTGGCCACTATATCGCTTTATAGAGATTCAGATGTGCCAAAAACAAAAAAATGTCGTACAATTGTTTAAAATCTCGCAAAATAGACCTATAATTGTTAATTTTTTAATTTTTCCGGGTGAGCCGTGGCTATCCGAGCCCATGAAGGGCTCCGCCTCTGAATAGATCCCACAAATAATTTTATATCATTACATTTCAACATCGTATATTTATTTTAATATTAAAAATGTGTCAACCACACAAAAAATGTTGGTTCTTATTTGAGTTACTCAACTCAACAAGCATCCTCCACTTTTTATCTTCGATGAATACCTATGTGCAACCAATGCTTATTGGGTTAGACTCTCTCATTGGAGATAGTCTAATACTCTCGCTCCTTAAATGAGGTGCAACGTTTTTATTGATTGTACCAAAGTGTCATGTGTTGGGTCGGTTATGATGTAAGACTTTCCTTTATCGGATTTTCTAAGAATTTTCCTAAAAAAATGTAGTGGTTGACATCAAATGGGCCAATAAATAATTGTGCTTCACAATTTTATTGGGTTGCTCTGCAACTGTTGGTGAAGAGAGCTTCTTTTTCCACACTATCAATATTAAAAACCCACACCCTTTTAGATTTGTTATTTAAGAATCAAAATATATCCACCCTATGTGATAATGTATATGTTTACCTCTAGTTACTTTTTATCTTCTACAATTTACACATTTTAAAAAAATACACAAAAACAAAAGATACTATTTAACATCACAATTTTGATGTCAAATGTCATTTTTCATTTAATATTTGTGTGATATTATTTTCTCATTAAGTATTATATAGAAAACCGTCAAATTGTTTCTAATTTCTTAAGGGCATGTTCAAATTGTTGGTATAAAATGGAAAGGAGTGAAGTGAGATATCCATTTTTTAAAACCTAAATAGCCTCTATTTCTTTTCTTTCCACCTTATATATAGCACCATATAACTATAGACATATCCTAAATGAATTTTTTAAAACAAGAAACACAATGGAAATAAAAAACATTTTATAATGAAAAATGGTCTTTATTATAATAATAAAAAAATCTTTTACACCAACAGAAGTGCTTAATGCAGTCTTTTTATATATAAAAAAATTCTCAAATGATTGGTTGCATAGTTTTTTTGGCATAGTCTTTTGAAGTCATTGGATGATTCAAATGCTTCATGTTTGCATACAAACAAAAGTCGCATAAAATTGTTTGTAATGAAGTGATGGCCAATGCAATATATCTTCATCAACAAGAAAAACAGCTTTCAAAGCATATCAAAATATAAAAATATCGTATTAAAAATAAGTATATAACAAAATAGTAAGTTCAAATTTAACTCATATATATATATATATATATATATATATATATATATATATATATGGCCGGCATATAATAATAACCAGCTCATTATTTGCATGTAGAACTTTGTCATTGTCACGTTTTAACCCATTGAAGTTTGTAATTTCCAATGCACATTTTATTTCACATATATCTCAATAGTCCTTCTCTTTATTATCATTCCATCTATTTTTCTTAAAAAAAACATTTTTTGTTCATGCACTCATTGATGGCTCATACAAGAACATACTATTGCATTTTCATGTTCTTTCTGTTTTTCATTTATTTTGTGCCAACGTTTGGTGACACAGATGGTCAAGTTTTGTTGAGGTTTAGAAGCTTTTTGTCCAATGCCAATGCTTTAAACAATTGGGTTGATGAGTCTAACTTGTGCAATTGGGCTGGTTTATTATGCATAAACAACATATTTTATGGCTTAAGACTAGAGAATATGGGACTAGGTGGAAAAATTGATGTAGACACTTTGTTGCGATTGCCAAATTTGGTTAGTTTTAGTGTCAATAACAACACATTTAAGGGTCCAATGCCTGAATTCAAGAAGGTTGTGAGTCTAAGGGCATTATTTTTGTCCAATAATAAATTCTCAGGTAAAATTTTAGATGATAGTTTTGAGGGTATGGAAAATCTTAAAAGCGTGTTTTTGGCAGAAAATGAGTTTATTGGTCATATTCCTGTTTCACTTGCTAAATTGCCTAGACTTTTGGATTTGGACTTGCATGGGAATGGTTTTGAAGGTAATATACCTGAATTTCAACAAAATGATTTCAGAGTATTTAACTTGTCTAACAATCAATTGGAGGGTCCAATACCAATACGCTTAAGCAATGAGCCTTCAACCTCATTTTCTGGTAAGTAGTCAATGATAATTTGTCATGCCATCCACTTTTTTAATTTAGAAAATTATTCTTCTTACTTATGAAATTGCTCGCTCATTCCCTTATATCATACAACCGCTGACACTTTTAAGATCGGTTGAACTGATTAAAAAGTGATTGAATATAATGTTTTTTCAACTAATTTAGAAAATTCAATATAATGTAGTATTGTATTTCTATATGATTGATTTTACTTGTGTAATGCAGCCAACAAAAACCTATGTGGAAAACCTTTGAGCAATCCATGCAACATGTCCCCAACAAAATCTATTGTGCCTCCCAACCTAGCACCTTCAACTCAAGAAAAGGGAAAGAATCACAAGAACGGTTGAAACTAAGCAAAATAGGCTGGAGGAGGGTGGTAGATACACAGTACCATAATTATAGTTTTGTTCATTAAACATGGTTTTAGCTTCTTTTTTCTATTTAGTTTTTCCTTTTGGTAGTTTTATCTTACAAAAGAAAAATTAAACAATATTAATTAATAATCAAATTTGTAATATATATTAGAACTTCATCACAATTTTGGAGAATAACTAGAGGTGTTCATGGGTTGGGTCAACCCATAAAACCCCTGACCCAAACCCAAAAAACTCACTTATCCAATAATGTTGATATTTTTTTTTTCTTTATTTTCATAGGGTAGAAGAAAGTTATATTTTCAAAACATACACGTTGTACCTTATATATTAAAAATCAAAACATACTAGAGTTACAAATTAATATATTGCACTTTTTGATTATTTTGATATCAATGCAATTTTATGTCATGCAATTTTAATTTGTTGCAAGTATTTTTTGATCAAGTTTATTATTTGATATTCTATGATGCATAAAATTATAGTAAAATAAGCTAAACATTTTTTTAAAGAAAATTAAAAAGTAGAATACTATTTTAAATCAAAATTATGAGGACTTGTCATTTAGTTATTTAATATTAAAAAAAAATAGAAAAATAAGTTGGGTAACCCATTACCCAATCCAACCCAACCCAAAAATTAGTGGGTTTGCCCAAATCCACCCAATAGTATAACGGGTGGTTATTTTATCTCACCTAAACCGAAGTACACTATTTGGTTTGGTCTTGGGTTTGGCCAAACCCAACCCAAACCTACCCACGAACACCCCTAAGAATAACGATATAAAAAATCACTCATACTAAAGTGTGAGCCAATGCATAACTTTTTTCATTAATTAAAAAATCCAGAGAAGAGTTTGTAAAGAATAAAATAAGGCGTTTAATTTTGAAAACTCACTTGGGTTGGCTTAGTGGTACTGATTTGAAACCTGGGAGTGTACTCCTCCTCAAGGTCTCAGGTTCGATTCTCTCTGGTACCAATTTGAAGGGGTTATTTTAGCTTCTTAAAAAAAAAACTTTAACATTTGTTGTCCCTGTGAGCTTAACTCAGTTGATAAGGATATTGCATAATTTATGCAGGGGTCGAGGTTCGAACCCCAGACACCTCACTTCTCCACATTTAATTGTTTGAGCTCTAGCCACTAGGCTACTATACAAAAAAAAAAAAAAAACTTTAACATTTGTTGTGAATTTGAATTTAAATATCGTACCAATAAATTTAGATGTGCGGAGCAAAATGAAATAGCAACCAAAATCAAACTAACTTTAAACTGCAGCAGCAACAACAACAACATACCTAGATAGTAACCAAGTGTAAAACAAAGCTCACAAGCGAATCAAGAACTAAAGATAAAGAGAGTAGAGAAAACAAACACTAAGGTTTGTTCACCAGTTCACCTAGTTCAATCCAACAATGATCTATGTTTGGTGGAGAGAGATCTCTCCACTTCGCTATCAATGAGTTTCTCATATATAGATCAAAACAGGTTATAAGAAATTATTTGGGTCTTTCTATTGGTGGTGATCTGCGAAGGTTAGCCTTTTGGGAACCTGTGTTGAAAACCATTAAGTCTAGACTATCGGGGTGGCAAAGTCGCTTTCTCTCTTTTGGAGCCCGGTTGGTTCTTCTCAAGTCTGTCCTGACCTCGTTACATGTCTATGCTCTTTCCTTTTTCAAAGCTTCGTCGGGTATAATCTCTGTCATTGAATCTATTTTTAATAAAAAAATTTGGGGAGGGCGTGAGGATAACAAGAAAATTTCATGGATCGCTTGGAGCTCTGTTTGTTTACAAAAGGAGTATGGGGGGTTAGGGGTGAGGCAGTTAAGGGAGTTTAATAGTGCTTTGTTAGGTAAATAGTGTTGGTGTATATTGGTGGATAAAGGTGGTTTTTGGTATAGGCTGTTGGTGGCGAGATATGGTGAGGAGGTAGGGAGGTTGGAGGTAGGGGCTGGAGTACTTCATCTTGGTGGAGGGAAGTAGTGAAGATTAGGGATGGGGTGGGTGAAGCTGCGGGGAGTTGGTTTGAGGAGAGGGTGTCGAAGAGGGTAGGGAATGGCTTGGCTACTTACTTTTGGTATGACAGGTGGCTTGGTGATGTCCCTCTTCGGACAAGGTTTAGTCGTTTATTTGACTTAGCGACTAATAAGTTGAGTACGGTGGCAGATATTTTTGTCCTTGGTTGGGAGAATGGAGGAGGGGCGTGGAATTGGAGGAGACCTTTGTGGGTATGGGAGGAGGAGCTGTTAGAGGAGTGTAGGCAATTACTTAATGGTGTTGTTTTGCAATTTGATATTTCTGACAGGTGGCACTGGGACTCCAACATTGATGATGTATACACAGTGTGTGGGGCCTATCAAATCTTGACTACTATAGGCCGAACCTCCAACTGTCGATGTAGGAGACCTTGTCTGGCATGCGTAGGTTCCTTTGAAGGTTTCCATTCTTGCTTGGCGATTGTTACGGGACAGGCTACCAACCAAGTCAAATCCTTTGAGGCGTGGGTGTCTGAACACCGAGGCAGTTGGGTGTGTGGCTGGGTGTGGCATTGATGAATCAGCAAATCACTTGTTTATCCATTGTGCCACTTTTGGCGCGTTGTGGCAGCATATTCGGGCATGGATTGGCGTGTCAGGTGTTGATCCTCATGATATTAGTGAGAATTTTATTCAGTTTATTCACTATACAGGTCACTCGAAGGCGTGTCGATCCTTTCTTCAACTTATTTGGTTACTTTGTGTGTGGATGATTTGGAATGAACGCAACAACAAACATTTTAATAACATCCAAACCTCCATCGAAGATTTATTAGAAAAATTAAATTACATTCTTTATGGTGGCTAAAAGCTAGTAATGGCACATTTGTGTACGGCTCTCAAAGGTGGTGGCCGGACCCTCTGTTATGTTTGGGTATCGACTGATCCTGTTTTTGTAATTACTGTATCTGTATGACTGTTTGAGGGGTGACCTCTTAGTACATCTTGTACTAAGGAGGCTTCGAGGCCTTTGTTAATATATACCATTTTTGTGTCTTTAAAAAAAAAAACTTTAACATGCTCTCTAAAAACAGCATAATTTGTACTCATTTTTCAATCTCTTTTTTTGATCGAGAGACATAATGATTTTCACTCACCTAAAATATTTACAATTGTTTTTCAACCTAAAAATTTCATCCAAAGTTACTCAACTATTGGGGCATATCCAATGCAAAACCAAATTTGTTTTCTTACCTCCTTTTGGATGGCTCAAAAATACCACATCGGATTTTAAAATACCCACCACCATCTTTTGAGTTTGTTTCAACAAATTTGAGAACAAAAAACAGTAACTTTTCGGACTTTTTGACAAGAAGGTATTATAGTATGGAGACAATTCTCCAACTTATCAAACACATCATTGAACTCCAATGCTGCAAAATATTAGAACGTGTTCTTGCCATTTAAAATCCACCCAAGAATGAGAGTTGGATATGCCCTTAGCCTCTAAGTTTCCTAAAATTTCTCTCCTGTGTTACATGAAATTCTACAAAATGATGGAAGAATGCTTAAATAAGGTCTAAAAATCGAGCAAATCGTACAATTATTCACCATCGGCTCACAATGGAAAATGATATATTTCCGCTATTGGTTAGCTGGAAATCGTGCCACGAATTATACAATCTTCAAATTTTGAGTCAAACACTACAACATTGCAGGAATTTTATCCAATAGGAAAAACAAATCATATAAGTCAAAGACTTACATTTTTTATTTTTGGTGAAGAAAACTTACATTTTATATAGCAAATGGTGAATTTACATATTCTAGTTAAGAAAAATATGTATTAAAGGATGGTTGAAACATCATAAAAAAATAACAAGATTATACTTGTATATTTATATTTATTTAACCATAATTACGTTCATACCACAATATCTCACTCATAGACGTATTGATATTATATTTGTTTTTTTTATATTTATGATCTTATAAAATGTGGAATGTTGGTAAACTTTTTTCAGTGGAGGAGTGTGATAACTGTAATCTTAAATATATTGGTCGAAAAATAATTATAAAAAATAAACAATTGCCATTATGTAACTTTTTTATTTACTTAAATGATACTTAATTTATCGTTCCAACCTACGAGTATTCCTTCAACTCTCTGTGTAACCATTCAATTCATTGATTGAAAAGACAACACCTAGCAACCACTACTTTTAATCAAGCATAGCATATATTTTGCTTATCTATAAGGAATCACTTCATAAAAGAAAGTTAATAAAAAAAGTTAATTTTTTTTTTGTTTGTTCCAAGCCATGCAAGAATATGATTCCCTCCCTCCCATTAATCTGCATCATCACCAATTCACCATCACTATTTAGTGCTCTAGTCCCTCCATCCAAATCACTTCCTCACAAACAAAACCTTTTTTTTTTTTGTTTATTTCTTGATTTCACATATGTTCAAATCCTTGATATCCTTCTATGTTAATATTAGATCATGTGTGATTCAAGACATTTAAGAACTGTTATTGACTTTGGCTCCTAAATGTGTGCAATGGCGCTCGAAGATCGGCCACAACTATGTGGAGCAACATCCTTGGGGATGGGTGGATTCGGTAAAACATTGAGGATCGTACGTACATTTCTACACATTTTGTTCTTATGTTTTCACTTGGTAACATCTATGCTGCTATGGAATTTCATAGGGATTGACGTCCAAAAACCTCCTTGTTGATAGAAACGTTAATGTAAAATTGCTCATTGAATTTAATCTTTATGATTAATTAATGTTCCACATGGTGGTTATACTATTTGAATTGTTCATGTATGTGGTATGACTTTTTTTACTTATGAATAAGAGACTTTGTTGGAACGGTAAGCTATCATAATTTTTATTCTTATTAATCAATTCATTCTTTATATCCTTCATGTTATTACATATTAGACAACAATATATCTACAAATATTAATTATGACACTTAACATAATATATTTTTCAGCCTCAGGGAAGGGCTATTGAGTTATTGCTGAGTAAAGAGTATGATGAAAAGTAAGCTTGTTAATCTTTGTATTTATTATAATATTGCTACAAAATGAATGAATGAATGATTAACACATTGTCGGATTCATTTTTTAGGTGTGATGTTTTTAGCTATGAGGTCATCTTATGGGAGCTCTTAGCTTTACCAAGCAGGAACCCTGGAAAGTAGTGAATTCATACCGAATTATTTATCATGTTGGCGAGGAGGATGGCCGTCTGGACATTCCAAACAATGTTGGAAGAAGCAAGATTTTGCATACATGAAAATTAATCCTGCCATTTTGTTAGCTATGTTTGATTTTATTTGTTTTCCTATTTTAAATTACCATCTCATCCATGTGAATTGTGAAATGAAGACACCCTTTACCTCTTTATGTTTCATTTGCTCTGCTGCATTTGGAATTTGAGCATAAAACTTAAAGGTAACATGATATGTAGTTGTAGTTAAGTATGGAGGATGACATATTTTCTTCAAAACGTAAAGAACGATGTGAATGTAGTCCTTTTATGCTCCATACAGTCTTAGAGAAATACCATTAACACACTCTCATATACACACTTTCTATTATTGGATAAAGTTCATATGTGTGTATGTATAGAGTTTAGGGTTCGGGGTTTAAGATTTGGAAGAAAAATCTGATCCAAACATGTTGTGACAAAATAGAACAAAAAAATTTGACAAAAAAAATATAAGCAAAAATTAATTTTTAGTGATAGTATACTAAAGAGGCCCTTTATATAGTTAATAATTTTTTTATGCAATTAAAATGAGATGAGCTAGGGGTAATACAATGTAATGAAGTTGAACCTCTAAATGAAATTAACAAGAGTAAATGTAAATACCTAATTATCTTTATTAGCGTGTAAGTAATTAAATCGAGAAAGTAGTCTGTTTCTAATTATAAGCAAAATTAACTTTTTAGGTTCATTCAATTAATGATGTATGTGGTTCATATTATGGACCACGTACATCATTAATTGAATGAACCTAAAAAAATCAATTTTGCTCATAACGAGGGAGTATTTTCTAGGGGCATGCTTAAATCGGAGGTGTAAGACCCGTTTATTAAAATCTAGGGAAAACTACATTTACCTCCCATGAGGTTTCCCCTTAAACAAACGTTTGTTACTTAACCCCGGCCACCAACAAAAATAAATTCACAGCTGAATTTCCAATGCTAGAACGAAAATTACGATGTTGGTTTGTCAAAAGAGAGGTTCTATAACATAGATTTCTCATGTTTCACATAGTTTTCTGGATCTGTCGACTTCGTCAGCTTTTCGATTACGATTTTCTCTCTCGGATCTGTACTTTTCTTTTTGACGTCGAGAAGCCTTTGTCTCATTCACAGATGGAATCTCTCTAAAGTCTAAACCAACATGTTGGAATTTTATTTTGAATCATTTTTTCAACTTTCTTTTGAATCATATCATATGCTCTAAATTTGACAGGAAAAAAGCTTGTCGAGCAAATTTGCTTGTAGTTTACTAATTCACTTAGATACCTTCTATTTTGTCTGTTAAAACGTATGAAGAACAAAGTATGAAGAAGCAGTATAGAAGAGTAGACGTTTCAGAGAAAAAACAGCTGGGTATGTTTCAGAGAAATGAATTGTTGTTTTTGAGACAAACTAAGGTTTTCCAACTGTTAACTTATGACTAACAGAGTTAACATCAAATAATTCTTTCAAAACAAGGAATACAATGGAAAGAAAAAAATATTTTAAAATCAAAATAGTCTTTTATAATAATTAATAAAATCTCACACCTACAGAGGTGCTAAAATGCAGTCTTTTGTGATATACAAGAAATTTTCAAACGATTGGTTACATAGTTTTTTTCGCATAGAAATTCCAAAATGTTGAATATTTACATACTTGTTTATATGTTATTTTCAAATTATTGGACTCTAATGCTTCATGTTGTCATTTTCTTAGTTCCCATCATTGTTTTCAATGAAACCAAATGACCCGGAAAAAAAAAAAAAAAAAAGACATGACACATGCAAACGACAAGCATAGTAACTTTAGAACATAACTAGCATACCATACAAATAAAAGTTACATAAAATTGTTTTTAATGAAGTAGCAGCCAATGCAATAGATCTTCATCAACAAGAAAAAACAGCTTTCAAAGCTTACAAAATATAATATAATATAATATAATATAATATATTGTACTTAAACAAAAGTATATCATAGAAAAAAATAAGTTCCAAAATGACTCATATATATGGCCGGCTATAACCAGCTCATAATTAGAATGTCGAACTTTGTCATTGTCACCCTTTAAACCATTGAAGTTTAATTTCATATGCACACTCTATTTCATATATCAATAGTCCTCTTATTTATTTTCATTCATTATATTTTCTTAGAAAGAACACATTTTAGTTCATGCACTCATTATGATGACTCATAAAAGAGCATACTATTGCATTTTCATACTCTTTATGTTGTTCATTAATTTAGAGCCTACTTTTGGTGACACAAATGGTCAAATTTTGATAAGGTTCAAAAGTTTTTTGTCCAATGCCAATGCTTTAAACAATTGGGTTGATGAGGCTAATTTGTGCAATTGGGCTGGTTTGTTATGCACAAATAACAAGTTTCATGGATTGAGATTAGAGAATATGGGACTAGGTGGGAAAATTGATGTAGACACATTGGTTGAATTGACTGATTTGGTTAGTTTTAGTGTCAATAACAACACATTTGAGGGTCCAATGCCTGAATTCAAGAAGCTTGTGAAGTTAAGGGGATTGTTTTTGTCTAATAATAAATTCTCTGGTGAAATTTCAGATGATAGTTTTGAGGGTATGGGAAATCTTAAAAGGGTATTTTTGGCAGGAAATGGGTTCAATGGTCATATTCCTCTTTCACTTGCTAAATTGCCTAGACTTTTGGATTTGGATTTGCATGGGAATAGTTTTGGAGGTAACATACCTGAATTTCAACAAAATGGTTTTAGAGTATTTGACTTGTCTAACAATCAGTTGGAGGGTCCAATACCAAATAGCTTAAGCAATGAGCCTTCAACTTCATTTTCTGGTAAGTAAAGATTCATTATATTTTTGCATCAACATGGTTAATTTTTTCTGGTTAAAATTATTCATTTACTCATGATTTTCAACTTACTTGGAAAATTTATTTCAAAAGAAAAAACTTATTTGGAAAATTCAATAATATATTGTGTTTCTTTCTATCTAATTTTTCTTGAATATGCAGCCAACAAAGGCCTATGTGGAAAACCTTTGAACAATCCTTGCAACATACCTCCAACAAAATCTATTGTGCAAACTAATTCAGTTTTCTCAACTCAAGGAAATGGAAAGAAGAACAAAAAAATCCTTATAGTTGTCATTGTAGTGGTATCTATGGTGGTTTTAGCTTCAATATTAGCACTTTTGTTTATCCAAAGCCGCCAGCGACGAAGATCAGAACAAGACCAACCCATAATAGGGCTACAACTGAATTCTGAAAGCAATCCAAGTCCAAGTGTCAAGGTGACAAAATCCATTGATTTAGCTGGTGATTTTAGTAAAGGTGAAAATGGAGAATTGAATTTTGTTAGGGAAGATAAAGGTGGTTTTGAGTTGCAAGATCTTCTTAGGGCTTCAGCTGAAGTGCTTGGAAGTGGAAGTTTTGGATCAACTTATAAGGCAATAGTTTTGAATGGACCAACTGTGGTGGTTAAGAGATTTAGGCACATGAATAATGTTGGTAAACAAGAGTTTTTTGAACACATGAAAAAGCTTGGAAGTTTGACACATCCTAATCTACTTCCTCTTATTGCATTCTACTACAAAAAAGAAGAGAAGTTTTTGGTTTATGATTTTGGTGAAAATGGAAGCTTGGCTAGTCATCTACATGGTATGCAACATTATATTTTTATGAATTCTTTATATGGTCATATAAATGGTTATTGTTTAACGTATTTGACTTTAATCATATCTACCTTAAAAGTCGTACAAAATGAATCTCATATATTATTCAGAAATAACAATAATAGATATAATTGTTTTAGATAGAATTTGAATATGACTCAACAAATCAATGCAATAATTAGATTTATCAATTTTTATTCTTGGCTCAAGTCTTCTTTGGATCGACTTATTTGAGGTTATCTATTATAATCACTTGTGAGACTGTTAGAGAGAGTTTACAGAAACAACTTATGACATGTCCTTAAACTATATTACTTAGCTTATTTCCACAAACATCACAAAATATATAGCTAATGAAAACAGCTTATAACTTGTATGAAAAGAATTTGACTTCATTTCATCTTTTACTATAGAAATAGCTTCTACATAAGCATTTATATGATAAAATGCTTATATGCTATAAGTGCTTAACAATTTTTACATTGATTTTCCAGGTAGAAACAGCATTGTACTAACCTGGTCAACTCGTCTAAAAATCATAAAAGGAGTAGCAAGAGGCTTAGCACACCTCTACAAAGAATTCCCTAAACAAAACCTACCACATGGTCATCTAAAATCCTCCAATGTAATGCTAAACATTTCCTTTGAGCCACTTTTAACTGAGTATGGACTTGTACCTATAACAAACAAAAACCATGCACAACAATTCATGGCATCCTACAAATCACCAGAAGTCACACACTTTGATAGACCAAATGAAAAAACAGACATATGGTGTCTTGGAATCCTCATACTAGAATTATTAACAGGAAAATTTCCAGCAAATTATTTAAGACATGGAAAAGGCGAAAATTCCGATTTAGCAACATGGGTGAATTCAGTTGTAAGGGAAGAATGGACAGGTGAAGTGTTTGATAAGAATATAATGGGGACAAGAAATGGTGAAGGTGAGATGTTGAAGCTTTTGAGGATTGGAATGTACTGTTGTGAATGGAGTGTTGAGAGAAGATGGGATTGGAAAGAAGCTTTGGATAAGATTGAAGAGCTTAAGGAGAATGATGGTGAAGATGAATCTTTTTCTTATGTTAGTGAAGGTGATTTGTATTCAAGAGGTGCAACTGAGGATGAATTTTCTTTTTCTGTTACTGATTCACAGGCTGATAAGTTTGGAAATGTTACAGGCTAGGGTTTGTTTAATTAACATGTTATGTGGTTTAGCATAGAAACTCATGATTTTTTTTACCTTTTTGTAATTTTATTATGTAATTCATTTAATGGAATAATGATCCAACAATTTATTTTAAACCTTTGATATTTGATGTTTTGTTGATGCTGCTATAGTTTTTGAGTGATTGTTGGTTGTGTAATGATATTTTTTATTTAATTTTTGTGAGAGTGTGTTAAGTTAATATGATTTGCTAAACAGATAAGGAAATAAAAAAGCTCGTGTTTTCCTTTTTATTCGATAGGTTCCCTCATGTGGAAGATAACATGTAATCATATTTAAATTGTGTCCGATATTAAATGTGAATGTATTGTAATACAATGGAATGACTACTATCATTAAATTGTATACGAGCTTTGATTGCATATTTATTTTTTTGATTGCATATTTATTTTGTTGATGCAAAAATTTCATGTTGCAAGTCTGTTTGTATTAGATTTTGCATGTAGAAATATCGCTTTTTTACTTTTAAAACACAAATACTCCATTCAATCTCATATTCAAACACTCTTGGAGCGTTGTCATCTATTACAGTTCTACTCGACTCGAGTAATTAGTCTCTGGAGTGAAGCTACACATAGAGAATATTCACAAAAAAAAAAAGGACACACCCCCCTAAGAAAGTTAGATGAGTGCAATTAATTAATGAAAACAATAATTATATATGTTTCATAGTTTGCCCTTGTCTTGAAAATTTAACATTGGAAATATACTTTCATGGGTATCTCAAAAGTTGGAAAAATAAATCAAAATTTAATTCATGCGTAAATCAGGAAGAGCTACGTTAATATTGGTGATTGAATTTTGCTTATATTTGAGATCAATAATAGAGCCGACATAGGTGGGAGATTGTTGATGAACATTCAAACCCAAAATCACATTAAAAGCATATGATTCTGCTGTAACATTCAGAAAAGATATGTCTTTCGCAAATTCAAGCTTTTCTGTATATCTAAAGCTTCTGCAACCTTTGAATCTAGCTACTATCTACATATATCCCAATCCAAAGAGAATTACTAATTATAAAGTTAATGTGAATATGTTCAATATAATCAAGTGTTATCATTTGTTGCAGGGACAGGAATGAATGGAATGGTACTGTTGAGGAGGGTTCACTGGTGTGCAAAAAGCCTAATGAACAAACCAAAGAAATGTTTCGTCTATATCATGACATTTGCAAATCGAAAGATGTAGGTTTTATTTTCCTTTCTCTTAAAACACAATAAAAAGTAATTGAAAAACCAAAAATGATAATAAAATTATGGAATTATTTTAATTTTAGAATCCTCGATATAATTTATTTCTCATCTCTTTTTCATATGTTCCATAGATACACTGCAAGTTCATAGTACTAGAAGATGATGATGTATCCAAAGCTATAATTGAATATACTAAGAAATCATTAATTGGGATTTTGGCTTTAGACCCCTCAAAAAATGGAGGTACTTTGCTCAGGTTTGGATTTAGACCACGGTTTTTTTATTTTAACCATGTTTTATCGTTGCCTAAACTAAAAAAAATAAAAATAAAGCTATATATATATATATATATGTTGGGTATAATGTACATGGTAATTCATTTACTAAGTTATGTTTTTGGCATCTTAACCAGAAGAGATATTACAACAAGTCGGGCACCAGATTTTTGTACGGTATATGTTCTTTTTAAAGGAAAAATTCAATCCGTGAGACCTGCTGCTAATAGAGCTCTTCCTCCATGTAAGACAATCTATGAAGAGGAAACTATCATAAGTGATCTTTTCGAAGAAGAAGAAGAAGAAGAAACTATCATAGGTGATTTCATTTTCTTATATTATTTGTTTCTAGTAATATCATATATATAAAAAATTTATCTTGTGAAATCTATTTTCGTTCTTCTATTTTTCTTCTTATTTTCTTTATGAATAACTTGGTCTAAAATTACATTCTTGCAAACAATGTACTCATTTTCTATATTGTTTAGTTCTTTAGGTCTATATTGGTATTACTATAATTTAGATAATGAATTTGCTTCTTCAAAAAAAAATAAAAATTAGATAATGAATTTATTTTTGGCAAACTCAGATGATATTACACAGTCACGACATGAGATCTTCAACCAGATTGCCCTCCAAATTAATGACCTGACTCACAAGTACAATGACTCCATGGAGAGCTTTGATCACTCCTCTTTTGACCTTAAGAGGTTGAGTGAGCTTCAAGAAAAGAAGTCTACATTTCAGGATTTTCACATCCTTGTTCTTGAGGCGGAGATGCAAGCAACTCTAAGGAAAAGGGAAATAGGAGATCGTATGAAGGCCCTTACTTCTCAGTTGGAGATCATCAGAAAGGAAATGGAAGAGCTAACATCTGAATCAACTCAATTGACCACCCAACTTACCACCTTATCGGACCAACGCCTCAAATTACATGCAGATACCGATTCTCTTGATAACGAACTAGTGACACTACTCTCGCAGAATGTTGGTTTGAAGAAGGATCTGAGAAGTGGCATTGAAGGGTCAACTTATTGGAAAAGTGGAAGATCATAATGAGTTTTTGGTAGGAATTTAGGACGAGAAAATATTTGAGAGAAGGAAAAATTTCTATTGCTTAAGAGAATACCTTGATTTCTTATTTGCTACATTTTCTTGATTTTACTTTCTTGTCATGTTTTACAAATAGTAAGTTATCGTTTATGTATAAGCTCAGAGCACTCGTTAACAAGACCATAATTTAATTTTCTAAAAGGATTAGGAAATACAAAAGCATTTTTTTTATCCAGTAGGTTTCCTTATTTTATTTTTTTTTATGAAGAGGAAATTAAAAGACAAGAAAACTAAACTAGCCAATCTGCTGCATAAATACCCCAGAGGTATCCGCAAGCATGATGATATCCAATTGAGATGGAGGAGAAGTCCACATCTTCAAGGAGTCAGTATTAGTTGCACCAAATTTAGCCAACCAGTCAGCACATTCGTTCCCTTCTCTCAAAGTATGACTAAATGAGACCACCCATGGAAGAGAAGAAAGCTTCCTAATGAAAGAAAGCAAAGATGCATGAGGATGAAAATCCTTTTGTTTAGTATCAAGAATAAGATCCAAAGCTACTTGAGAGTCAGATTCCATGATGATAGACCTATAACCAAGATCCCACGCCAACTGAAGACCCTTCCAAATAGCTGAAAGTTCAGCAAACAAATTAGTAGCTCTTCCACAAGATCCGGAAAAACCATGAGTCCAATTCCCCCTATTGTTTCTCAAAAGACCTCCAAAACCTGCATTACCAGGATTACCAAAAGAAGATCCGTCCACATTGATTTTAATAAAGTCTTCCGGTGGAGGATTCCAACGCACCTGGCGGATCACATGGCATTTATTTGTTGGGCCAAGAGCATGAACCATGGAAGAATGGTAGGATATTATGTTATTTACCGACTCCCAAGTAGCTTTCCTAACATTTTGAAAAATCTCTTCATTTCTATTCCTCCAAATTTCATAGCATGCTACTATGAACCTAGTACCTGTCTCTCTAACAGCATGACGTTTGAACCAAAGCTGACAATCTTGCATGTAGAAGTCGTTAGGATAAGTAGGACTAAGGTGCCTCCAAATTTTCTTTGCCATAGGACAGTCACGAAGAGTATGTATATCACTTTCAACAAATGCACCACATCTTTGACAAGATGTATCAGAGGTAAGATGTCGTGAACCACGAAAGGCATTGATAGGGAGGCTAGCATGCATCACCAGCCAACAAAAATGTCTTAGATTTTCAGAAACTTGAAGCCTCCAGATCCAACTCCAACAATTAACTAGCTCTACTTGTTGAGTTAGATTATGATCAAACCACCTATATCCATAACTAGCTGAGTATTGACCATTTGGAGAAGCACTTCAAATGAGTTTATCTTCGGTGTCATGATCAATGGTAATGCTACGAATGCAATTTTGGTAAAAAGGTGGAAGTTGAGTGTAAATTTTGTTGAAGTTCCAATCCCCATTTTCAAACAAATCACAAAGACGAAGGTTTGTGTCACTAATATGAACATAAGGCACAACATTACAAAGATAAACATTATCTAACCATTTATCATACCATATGGATACATTACCTCTTCCAACTCTGCAAACGAAACCTGGCCCCAAGATTTCCACTGCTTTCACAATAGCACGCCAAATGCAAGAATCACCAAGCTTAAAAGGAGTATGCATAATATGAGTGTTAGACAAGTATTTGTGCCTCAACATCTGAACCCAAAGCTTTTCTGGTTGGTGTAAAATATCCCATATATGTTTGCCGAGAAGAGAAATGTTCGAGTTCCTAGCTGTACGAATGCCTAAACCCCCACAAGATTTTGGCATAGTTAGGTTCTTCCAATTCACCCAATGACAATAATTCTTCCCCCATATAAATGAACGAACAGTAGCATCTATATTTTCACAAATACCAGAAGGAAGCCAAAGGTTCTGCATAGTATAAATAGGCATAGCAGTCACAACACTTTTGGCCAAGGTAATCCGTCCTGGTCTACTTAGTAAATTCATTTTCCAACCCGCCAACCTGCCATTAATCTTGTCTAGGATAAAATTGAAATCAGAATTCTTAATTCTACCTGACAACATGGGGAATCCAAGGTACTTACCCAGATGAGAGGTATGGTTGAACTGAAGAAGAGATTCAAATTTGTGTTGCTTATGTCGAGAAACATTTGAAGATGACATAAACTTTAACTTTTGAATATTAATTTTCAAACCAGAAGCAAAACAAAATTTTTGCAATACATTTCTAACCACTTTAACTTGTGAGCTTTTGGCTTCAGTGAAAAGAAGACAATCATCAGCAAATAAAAGGTGAGAAAAGCTTGGTCCATGACGAGAAATCTTTATCGGCCTCCAAGTGTTGTTAGTAACTTGGTTTTGTATCATTAGAGATAATTTCTCCATGCAAAGAACAAATAAATAAGGTGATAGTGGATCTCCTTGTCGTAAACCCCTCTTTGGTTTGAAACTATCAAGTTTTTCACCATTCCACTTAAGAGAAAGGGAAGAAGATGTAATACAACTCATGATCAAATTAATAATGAGAGAAGGAAACCCAAATTCAGAAAAAGTTAACCTAAGAAAATCCCAATCTACCCTATCATACGCCTTCTCAAAGTCCACCTTAAATAGTAGAAGACCTTTCTTACCTTTTTTCTTGTGCATGCAATGAACAATTTCTTGAGCAATAATGGCGTTATCAGAAGTACCTCTATTTGGAATAAAAGAGCTTTGAAGAGGGCCAATAAAATCAATAATACGCCTAACTAGTACTTTGGAAATAGTCTTCAAAAGCACATTGCATAAGCTGATAGGACGAAAATCTGTGAAACTTTGGGGGATATCAATTTTTGGAATAGGAACAATCAAGGTCTCTGCAATAGTAGGATCAATGATACCATAGGCAAAAGCATCATACACCATTTTCCACACATCATCCCCAACAATATGCCAATAAGTTTTGAAAAAAATAGGTTGAAAACCATCTGGACCCGGGGCTTTGTAAGAGTGCATTGAGAAAATAGCATCTTTGACCTCTTCCTTAGTGACAGGTAGGAGAAGTTGGTCATGTAAGTTAATGCCGATGGATGGAATATTCTCCAACTTTAGACTGTGGGGATTACAAGGGTCATTCGATTGGAATAGATGCATAAAAAATTTTGTGGAGATAATATGCAATTATATTCAAGTTGTGTCCGAATTTAAATGTGAATGTCCCGTATTCAAGTTGAGAAGATGTTTATTTTTGTTGATGCAAAAATTTCATGTCGCATGTCCATTTCTATTAGATTTTGCATGTAGATTACATCTCAAATATCACTTTAAAAAACAATAACTAAATTTTGTACGTTTTCTAGAGAGACATGGTCAAAACAACCCACAAAATTTGTTCATACATTTATCTTGAAAGAGAACTAAGAGAAGACAAAATGTGTGGTTGTTACCGTGAAAAGCTAGAGAGGTTTTTTTTTTTTTTTTGAGTAAAGCTAGAGAGCTAGTTCAAAGGAAAAAAAAATAGAAAAAAGAAAGAGAAAATTACTCAAATTAAAAGTGCTTAATCTTAACAGAATTTGCTTTCTGCTGGAATTCTAGGTTTGGTTTCTTTACATTGAAAGAGCACTAAAAACTTCATTGGAAAGGAATTGCTAGAGGGTTTTGTTTTAAAAGAAAATTAAGGAATTGAGAAGAATGTCGATGCAAAAATATCAAAGGGAGAAGAAGGATAGAGTGAATGGAAAATATGGAATAGTGGCAGTGGCCATAAATACAAAAAAAAGGGAGCCAAAATGCAGTCAAATGGGTTGTTGAAAAGCTTCTAACAAGTGGTGAAACTATAGTTCTCATCCATGTTAAGGTTAAGCAAGCTGCACCATCTTCTATTTCAACCACAAGTGAGTGAGTGCTATATCTATTTACACTTCTTTTATACTCTTAGTGCCATGTGATGTGAAACTTGCAAATTGCAATAGTACGGATACCGGACACGACACGAACACGGACACGCCGACACAGCTAATAATTTGAGAAAATCACATAATTCAATATAATTAAGTGTTATCATTTCAATCCAAAGAGAATACTGATTATAAAGTTAATGTGAATATATTCAATATAATTAAGTGTTGTCATCTATAATTATTATATGATAATCACATTTGTTGCAGGGGCAGGGAGGAATGGTACTGTTAAGGAGTATTCACTGGTGAAAAAGCCTGATGAACAAACCAAAGAAATGTTTCATCTATATCATAGCTTTTGTAAATCCAATGATGTAAGTTTTATTTCCTTTTCCTTGAATCACAATAAAAAGTAATAGAAAAAACAAAATGATAATGTTTACACAATAATTTTAATACTTATAAATCAACAACCAGGGTTTTGGTTTTAGGTCCTTCAAATACTGGGAATTTTTTGTTCAGGTATGGATCAAACCATTGCTTAAGATTTCGACCACTGTTTTTGTGTTTTTAACGACATTTTTGTCGTTAGACTCAACAAAAATTAAAAAATTTAGTGCTAGTAATTGTCAATTGTAAAATATGTTGTTATTAGTTTTGGAAATTCACAAATTGTAAAACTTTGTAGACTGGCTGATTCAGTAGCAATAAGGACACCAGATTTTTGTACAGTATTTTGTATTTCTAAAGAAAAAGTTCGATTTGCGAGAAGTGCTACTAGAGGTCCTCCTCCGTGTAGGACTATCTATGAAGAGGAAACTATCGTAGGTGATCTTTTCAAAGAAGAAAAAGAAGCAGAAGAAGGAGAAGAAGAAACTATTATAGGTGATTTCATTTTCTTTTATTGCTTGTTTCTAGTAATATCATATATAATTTTTTATCTCGTGAAATCTATTTTCGTTCTTCTATTCTTCTTCTTATCTTCTTTATGAATAACTTGATCTAAAATTACATTCTTATATACTTTCTTTCATTAATTGTTCAAATTCAAGCTCCCCTTGCAAACAATGTACTCATATTCTATATTGTTTAGTTCTTTAGGTCTATTGATCATTGCTATAATTTAGATAATGAATTTATTTTTATTTCTGTAATGTTTATATATAAGATTTCATGACTTTTAACCTATTAACATTGTGAGTCATGATGTTGCAGATGGTTTAATGCAAACGCCTTTTGCATCAGAATCAATACTCCCATCAGAACTGCCTTCATCTACAACGAAACCACAAACTGTTCATCTACACGCCAATATCATAGACGAGAACTCGAGTAACTCTCAAGTAATTCTTATTGTAATATTATTTTTAAAATGCTCATATTGTTTTGCTATATTATATTTGAACCCATTTTTTTTATTATGCATAACATGAAGGATTTGAGGCAAAGTCGATGCTTCTCCTCGCCCATTACAGATGACTTGGAGCAAGTCGATCCGGCATTGATGGGGGAGATTCTAACAAATAGAATCTTTGAGGACATCTTTGTTCAATTTGGCCAACTCAGTTGATGTTCCTCAGTCACGACGTGAGATCTTCAACCAGATTGCTCTTCAAATCAATGACTTGAACCACAAGTACAACAACTCCAAGGAGATCTATGATCATTCCTCTTTTGACCTCAAGAGGTTGAAAGAACTTCAAGAAAAGAGATTTGTATTTCAAGCTTTTCACCTCCTTGCACTTGAGGCGGAGATGCAGGCTACTTTAAGACAACAGGAGATAGCAGATCGTATGACTGCCCTTACTACACAACAGGAGATTATAAAAAAGGAAATGGAAGAGTTGACATCTGAATCGACTAAACTAAGAAGCCAACTGACCACCTTATCTGACCAATGCCTTAAGTTATATGCGGAGACCACTTCCCTTGACAATGAACTAGTGGTACTGCTCTTGCAGAAGGTTGATTTGAAGAAGGGTCTGAGAAGTGGTATGGAATAACAAGCATTACGGTATGAAATCATATGAAATCCCCCCGATTCATTGTTTGTATTCGGTAACTAGGTTTCAAGTACTCTCATAAATACTATGACTTGTTTCCATTTCATTTGTAGTTTGAAAAATCAAGGAATGCTTGGATGATCAAAGAAAACGAAATATGACCACGAAGTAATTTGCTCAGCAAGGCACCAATTCTCTTAGCGAATAAAGTAAGAGAGTTGAAGGTGATTTTGAAGAGCAAATTTTCTAAGTGAGCTTCCACTTTGGTTAGAGATTTTAAGCGACATTAGCGACCTCAAGTATGAGCTGGAAACTACTTCACTCTAAAGAAACCTCAATTGGTTAAGCGAGCCTGCGTTCGCTTAATGAACCTCCACTTTCTGCCACATAAAAAAGGCAGTTTAGATTCATTTTGAAAGCATTCTTTTCACAATTAAAAGCAAGGAAACACAGAGAGAGCTATAGGAGCAGAGGAAACAAGGTGGAAGCAATCAAGACATCGATCATTAATCATTTGATCCTATTTCGTCTTTTCTTTATCTCATTGTAAAAGCTACCATGAGTTTGTGTAGCAAATTTCCTTTTATGTTGGGATTAAGTGTAGTGAACTACGATTTTGATGTAAAGTCTTGATCTACGCGGTTATATATGCTATCGATGAGTTATTATGTTCTTAATGCATCCTCGACATTGAACTCCAAAATTGATTATTTGATTTAGAAAGTGCTTGAAAAAGACTTTTTTTTTTATCTAAATGATATGGAATAATTTCACCTATAGATGCTAGTTGCTAGACATAGATCTATATTTATATTCACAAACCACTGTCGAAACTTACTGTCTGTTTGGCTTGGCTTAATTTTAAGATTATGAGAAATAACTTATTAAAAAAAATAAGCTTTTATGTTAATTCATGATTCTCACTTATGGAAATTGTTTCATAAACTACCTTGACAAAATTATGAATAATACATAAAATCTTATCTGTTTGTATAAGTTGTTTTGCATAAGCTCAAAAATAAGTCAATTCAAACAGACCCTTGATACTATTGTATCGATTAATTGAGTGAGACGTCACAAGTTGATAGGTAAAATAGATCTCGTGTCGATTGTCAGACACAAAAGTGTATGATGAGAGATCGGTGAAAATATAATTAAAACACTAAAAATATATAATCAATTAGAGAATACATTAGAGGAGTAGTTAATGAAATCTAATCTCAACACATCTTTTTAATATATGAAGTTTCCTTATATTTATCGCGTTTAGTTTATATTACAACAAACTTTTCAAAATCCTAACTTAGAATCATAAAAGTAGAGGAGTGGTTGAAATATTCACATGTCTCTATGGATACGATAAAAAAATATTTTGATTCCAAAAGGAAACCATCAAATATCCGCCATTAAACCATTCGTAGTAGATGTCATACTAACCACTCAAAAATGAACCAATAATCTCATCCTCAAGTGCGAGTCTCCTACATCATATACTTCATCCAAATGTCATGATACCACTCACACTTAACTCCCAAGCCAAGCCAGACTCTGATACCACTTGTTAGGGAGTCAGTGGAATGTCAAAAGGAACAACAGATCAATTCTCTAGGACTATTAGAGATGGAGACATCACATCTTCATCCAAAACCTTACATCATTGGAAAATGGGTCAGTCTCTTAAATATCAAACACTTAATCGATTCATAGTCGATATGAGACTAACCACTCCCACTTAACCCAACCATCTCTTGATGTGTGAGTCTTCCATATCTTATACTTGATCCAAAGGCGAGGATCCCGCTCCCTCATCTAGTTGACACTACTAGAATAACCCTTAATTGTAGCCAAATTTCAAAAGACTTGTAGCCGAAAAAAGACCCTCACAAATTACTAGTAAAAAAATCTCTTACAAATATTGAACTTTAACTCGGTTGTTATTTGTGGCCGAAAACCCCCTCACAAATAGCAAATTAATTGTGGCAAACTTTTCAAATTATGAGGGCCAAATCATCCACAAATATACAACAAATTTGGTATTTGTTGTATTTATGAGTCAAATCAATCACACACAAAAAAAAATTAGGATTAGACCCGTCACAAAATTTATGGCATTTGTGAGGACCAAATCCGTCACAAATATATATTTATTTTTAATCTAGGTTTACGTTTGTGAGGGACTAATCCACCAAAAATATTAATTGATTTTTTTATTCCAGTTATGAGGGATCAGACGGTCACAAAGTTTAAACGATTTTTTTATGGGAAATATTAATTAATGCCTCCGTGGCACTAGTTAAGGAGATTAATATGGAAATTTTACATTGGAAAGTGAAGAAAAGTGGAATGTTCCACTTTAGAAAAGTCAAAAAGTTGTTGTCTTTAATAAAAAAAATTATATTTCTAACTTTCTTAACTAGTGCCTCGGAGGCACCGGTTAACACAACCCTTTTTTTATTTAGGTTGACGTTTGTGGCCGACTAGGCCGCCACAAGGTTTGAACAAAAACCTCATTTTCCATAAATATCACTCTCGCATTATCTCATTTCTCACTTCTTTGTTTTCTCTACATTCTCTCTAAATTTTCTATATACTTTCGCTTTAAAAGAGTAGTGATATTTGAACATCCAAAACATCTAAAGAGGAAAAATATAGTATTATAAAAAGAACAGTATGAAAATAAAATGTTTAATATTTTAGAATTGATACTTTAAAACAACCGTATAAAAATACATCTAAAAATACAACATGTAGTACTATTTTTCAACTTAATTGTTTATGGTATACTAGGTGGCCACAAAAGTCATCTCTTTTTTCGTAGGAATATTGTTTGTGACGGACTGGGCGGCCACAAATCTGTGGCAGCCTAGTCTGCCACAAATTTGAGGCAAACTGATCTCTCATAACTTGAATAAAAAATATGATCCATTTTCTGATTTAGACAAAGTAAGACATTTATGGTTAGGGGTGTACACGGGTTGGGTTGAGTAGAGGTTGACAAAACTTGTTATCCAACCCGTTCAACTTTGAATGGGCCGAGTTTGTTACCAAACCACATTTTCACTATCAAATCTGAATCTAATCAACCTGGTTGTGAACAGGTTGGATCGGGTAGGGTTCACGGATTATGTGTCTAAAATAAAAAATATAATTTTGATAAAACACCTATTTGTAGCTGACTAAGCAGCGGCCACAATGTTTGTGATGAATATGTGAGGAATTTTGGCACTCACAAGTCATCCACAAATCTAGATTTTATTGCTGCATTACATCATTTGTGAGAGCTTTTGACCCCTAAGAAAGTTTTTTTCTTGTAGTGTGAATCACACTCTAATAAATGATACCACTTTCCCTCAAAATAAATAAATAAATGATACCACTTGTTGAGGATTCTAGGCTAGCGTATCAAGTCATGAAATCATAATCATCCAAACTATTTTAATTGGATGGTTAGTATTTAATACTCTCACAATAACACCGACTCTTAGTTGATATATTCCCCTATATATATCACAATAATGCATTCTTGCGTCAAAAATATATATATAATGCATTCATAAATAAATGAATGCACAATGAATTAATATGGTTTCTACCTAGTACTTTAGAAAGTGTACATGTTCGTTTTCCCTAGATTGCTATATTTGTTTTTTAGAAAGACATAGTCAAAGGTAATCCGCAAAATTTGGTCATTCTCTCACAATGTAAGAGAATTGAGAGAAACCAAAATCTGTGTTATTGTTACATCCGTGAAAAGCTCAAGCTATATAAAAGGAACCTAAAAGAAACAAAGACCAAAGTAGACAAATTAAATGTCGTTAAAGTTAAAAGGATTAATTATTTGTTATTCTTTTTGTTTGTTCAATGTTTCAAACACCAAAAGAAACAAGTAACAAAGTACACAATCATTGAAGTCCTTTTGTCTCTCAATATTTAAAGAGGGACAGAAGAAATATTCATACGAATAAAATTTGTCATGCATGTATTGCTCTTGAAAAGAGCCACGTAAATTTAGTGAATTAATGATATTGCACAATAAACCCAAGAAGTGTAACAATAAGAGAAAAGAAAAAGAAATAGACCCTTTGGAGGTCTCATTCTTTTATAGAGAATTAAAGAAGTGAGAGGAATGTGGTTGCAAAAGAATCAATGGGACAGGAAGGATGGGGTGAATGGAATAGTGGCAGTGGCAATAGACACAGATAAAGGAAGCCAAAATGCACTCAAATGGGCCGTTGACCATCTCACCACAAAAGGTTCAACTATTGTTCTCATCCATGTCAAGGTTAAACAAGCACCACCATCTTCTAATTCAACCCCAAGTGAGTAATATTGCTATTATTACACCTTATTTATTGTTTTTTTTTAACCATTCGGTTATCAGAGGAATGAGAATTTTGGTCATTTAAAATTTGGCCGGGAGATAGGTAAAATTTAGCATAGAATTGTTTTAGGCATTTAGATTCTCTTGAATGATTCGTCTTTGACTGGAGTTCATAAATCACTTGATTTCTTTTTTTACCATGTGTAACTAGCATTATTATTATTGTTGTTATTGTTATTAGTAATAATCAGGCCCGGCCTTGGGGTGCGCAAGCAGCACAACCAAGCCGGGCTTCTAAAAGTTATGGGCCTCAAAAAAACAATTAAGTCTAATATCCACACCTCACTTAAATAAAAATATATATATGTTTTTTCTTTTTCTTTTTTCTGTACACGTTTGAGTTTTTTCTAGACTCTAATTCTCCTTTCTAGACATAAATCTGATGCTATGAAACCACCCCCAATTTGTAAAATTAGTCAATTTGAAAAGCTATTTCATTAAAAGAATCACAACAATCATTTTTTTCCGCATATACATTCGTTTTCTCCTTTCCCACAACGGAGGAGTGACAAATCCAAACGACACCGTTCCGTAAATTTCACCTTTCTTTCACTTATTAATTTTTTTATTTCGTTTCATGTTTAGAAGTTCTATTGATTCTGATTTTTTAATAAAAGCTTAACTACACAAAAATTCCGTTATTATTTTACCGTAGGCCTATTTTTAAATGAGAGTTGAGCCTTAGAAGTAATAATAGTAATAAAATTGGAGCATGCATTTCTTCAAAATAAATTAGGAGCATGTATGACTCTTTTGAATCATTTATGCAATTCTAACAAGAAAAATGGAAATGTCACAAAGCTGGAAAAATAGGGAACATTTGTTGGCGTATCTAGAATACATATATAGATACAAACAAATTAATTTGATGGGTATACACTAAGAATGAATATATAAAACTAACATGATAAAAACATGTATCTTAATCAGAAGATGAAATTGGTGTTTAGGAAAATAAAATGCATAGTTTTGACTTTTGAAATACAAAGTATTATTATGATTTACAAAGTGGAGAATGCTATATCTCTAGAAAAATAACATCAAGAATTCTTCAAGAATAAAGAGCAACCAATCTCAATGCACTATTTGCCACAATTCAAGAAGGTGTGGCTGAAAAATAGGAAGTGAATAAATAAATCGTGCAATTAAAACTTGTCAACTGTGTCTTGAAAAATTTTTGATGCTATTTTTCTAGAGAAATAGTAGTTTCCTTACAAAGTATCTATGAAGTGTTACAACATGGTAAAGTTACTGATTTGAAGTGCCTTTGTCTTGATGCAGGGGCAGGGATGAATAGCATTCTTGAGCAGGGTTCAGTGGTGGGCAAAGAACCTGATGAACAAACCAAAGAAATTTTCCGTCCATATCGTGTCTTTTGTGCGCGAAAAGATGTAAGTTTCACTTTTTTCCCAGGATAGAAAACAAGAGGAAAAAAATTACAAAAAATACTTGCAAAAAAGTTTTATAATTTGGCAATGATTTATTTTCTATTTTTTCTGTTTTTATTTATTTGATAGGTACACTGCAAGGACGTTGTAGTAGAACATGGAGATGTATGCAAAGCTTTAATTGAATATACTTCTCAATCAGCAATTGAGCATTTGGTTCTAGGCTGTTCCAACAAAAATGGTTTTCTCAAGTATTCTTCTATCTCATACATTTCCAACTAAAATTTATGTTTGAGGCAGCCACACATTATGAAGATTTGTCAAATATCAGCTATAGTGGTGTTATAGTGCTATAGCAGAGCAGAATTTTAACAAACCGCTATTGTTCTATTATACGATAATTAGTATTAAATAATAGTTATAGCTGCATTGTTGCGTAACGAAATTTAAATAAACCACTATTTACTGGTGATCCGCGGTTGACAATATTGATATTACGTGTTTTGGAGTATATTATATTACAAAGCAAAATTAGTTTATAGAATTTATATATTATATATATATCTAAATGTACATATTTAACTTACAAAGTTAAGTTTCTGGTATCAGAAGGTTCAAGGTGGTAGATATTCCAGCAACAATATCAAAAGGGGCACCAGATTTTTGTACAGTATATGTTGTTGGTAAAGGAAAAATTCAATCAATGCGATCAGCTTCTCGTGCTGCTCCTTCATTTTCACCTCTACAATCCCAACTTAGTCATTCTAGTCCAAAGTCAGAACAACCAGAACCTCGTGTGCCAGTCGTAACTAAAGGTTAGATTTAATCTCTTCAGTAATCATGTACTTTTTTTTTTTACATATTTGTACATATATTTTTATTATGTTTCTCATTGAGAAATGTGTTTATATTAGCACCTGAGAGGAAGTCATTTGAAGGGCAAACACGTAGATCACAAGATGGGATGGAATCATTCAGGTTTGTCGCTTTATTACTAAGTCTTATCCAAATCAGAGAAATGATTTTTGAACATCGAAACTTTGATGTCAAATATAGTATTTCTTATTTGTGTATTTTTTTAAATGTGTGATGTCACATATGGTGTTATATTTTGACGGTATATTTAAAATGGTATTGTGACAGGTCACCATTCACTAGGAGACGTCCAAATGATAGGTCATATGGAGAACTTTCTATGCCAGAAGGTGACATATCTTTTGTAAGCTCAGGAGGAAGGCCAAGTACGGATCGTTTATTCCCTTCTGTATATAACCACAACTGCAATCCAGATCAGTCAAGCTTTTCCAACCCTAGGCTATCATATAGTTCTGATACTGATGGAAACTATAGCTTTGAGTCAAACAATTATGGAAGAAGGTCTATTGATATTGGCACTCCTGATCACTCATCTTTCTCATTTGATAGTGATGGATTTTCTTCTTCTGCATCAAATGTGGTAAGAACAAGCAAGTAATTTGCACTTTTATTTCCAGCTCAATAATTGCATTAATTAGAAGAATTATCTTATTAAAAAAGGTTGGAAAAATATTTCACAACTTTAGATGCATTTTTTCATGAAATGCTATTTTTTTAAATGGTTTCCTTAAAGATGAAGAAATCAGTAAGTTATTGTTGTGACTACATATTAAGTGACATTTAGCTAACACGGTTACATTATATAGATTCAGAGAAATGCTGACAAGACACTCTACTTGACACACTCTTTCGTGCCACTTTTATTATTGGTCTATTGTTTGAAATAACAATAAACTCCTCGAAAAGTGATTAAATTGATTTTTTGATGAAAAAAATATAGTTAATTTTAAAGAGTGTGTATTCCTAGCTACGTAGAACTGACCCTTCACATTGAAGGTGTATCCAGTGTCCGACACACAAAATGACACTGGTTTCAATGAGTTAGTATTGAGTTTGATGTCCGATCTATGTCAGTGGTTCATAGATTACTGATATTTTCTCATAGTTTTGGCCAATGATAAATGGTTGACTATTGTTCCTGTCTTATGTTAACCATATATATTTGTATCATCAAATTATTGTTCCTGATTGTAACTAACTTGTGCTGCAAGTATAGGATGATGTGGAGGCTGAAATGAGAAGACTGAAGTTGGAGCTAAAGCAAACAATGGAAATGTACAGTACAGCCTGTAAAGAAGCACTCACGGCACAGCAGAAGGTATGAAAAATTGGTACCTTATGGTTGATGATTGTTGCTTTAAATTGAAGGACTATGTGTTATTGATGTTTCTTAATTGGTGATGATTACTGTAAATTCTGAAATTCTTATATGCTGTTTTGGTCTGTTAATTGATTAAAGAGAATAAGATAATCGATTAGATGATAATTCATCAATTATAATAAAGTGCATGAATTTTTGTTTTTAACATGAAATTATTATGCATCATAGGCTGTAGAACTCCAAAGATGGAAATTAGAAGAAGAGAGGAGATTGGAGGAGGCAAGAATGGCTGAAGAATCTGCATTGGCTGTAGCAGAAATGGAAAAGGCAAAATCAAAAGCAGCAATTGAAGCTGCTGAAGCACAAAGGAGGATAGCAGAACTTGAAGCACAAAAGAGAATTAGTGCAGAAATGAAAGCTCTAAGAGAATCAGAAGAGAAAAGAAAAGTAGTTGATTCTTGGACAAACCAAGATGTGAGGTATAGAAGGTATGCAATTGAGGAGATTGAAGCTGCGACGAGTTTCTTCACTGACTCGCTTAAGATTGGAGAAGGTGGTTATGGTCCCGTTTATAAATGTCTTCTAGACCATACTCCTGTCGCAGTTAAAGTTCTCCGTCCTGATGCACAACAAGGAAGGTCCCAGTTTCAACGAGAGGTAAGCATATGATAAAAACTCTCTAACCATATATGCGACACCACCTCATCAATTTTGTGTTCAACATAAACTCTCTAAAAGTTAGATAGAGCATCTAAAATAAATAATAGTAGACTGTAGTATTTAAACACAAGTTGTAATGTAACTCTAAGCTTGACTAATAGAAAATCACTGCAATCACTCTGCAGTTAGAGACTAGGCACAATAGGCCGAACTCAAATCTTGTGTTCTCTGTTTGCGTTCTTCGTATCTGTTTATTTTTGTTCTAACACATCCTCACTTGTAAACTTTAGAGGTTTTCTAACTTTTGTTATTACAATAACTTGAACTGCAATTTGAAATCATACTTGTATTGCAGGTTGAGGTATTAAGTTGCATAAGGCATCCAAACATGGTTCTCCTCCTAGGAGCCTGTCCGGAATACGGCTGCCTTGTTTATGAGCACATGGCGAACGGAAGTTTGGATGATTGTCTCTTTTGTAGGGGAAACACTCACCCACTACCTTGGCAGCTAAGGTTCAAAATTGCAGCTGAAATAGGCACAGGCTTACTCTTCCTCCACCAAACAAAACCTGAGCCACTAGTACATAGAGACCTTAAACCAGCAAACATCTTGCTTGACCGCAACTACGTCGCAAAGATTAGTGATGTTGGTTTGGCAAGACTAGTACCGCCATCAGTAGCAGACAATGTGACACAATATCGAATGACATCGGCTGCCGGAACATTCTGTTACATAGATCCTGAGTACCAACAGACAGGAATGTTGGGAGTGAAATCTGATATTTACTCACTTGGGATAATTTTCTTGCAAATTTTGACAGCAAGACCACCAATGGGATTGACACATCATGTTGGTAGAGCTATTGAGAAGGGAACATTTAGTGAGATGTTGGATCCAAGACTGACAGATTGGCCAGTTGAAGAGGCTATGGGGTTTGCTCAGATGGCTATAAGGTGTGCTGAGTTAAGGAGGAAAGATAGACCTGATCTTGGTAAAGAGATTATGCCTGAACTTAATAGGTTAAGAGAACTTGCTGAAAATAATGATCACCATTATATGTTTAGTGGATTTACAAGTCCTTCTACTCAGAGCCAAGTCTCTCTTCAGATGGTATGTTTCTTTCTCTACTTATTCATTCTTGCATTGCATAACCACTGTTTCAGATGACATAGATAATATCAAAAAAACTTCAATAAAGACTTTCTTGTCTTATGCAATACTCATTTTCTGGCTAGAGCAGTATCTATAGATTCAAACAATTGAAAGATTAGGTTACCTGTCGGTAACTTCAAAATATAGAGTAAATGAGAGTTATTGAGGGTTTTTAAAAATTCTCAAAACTCTTTCCCTTGATAAAGGAATAACTTACTAGAACTCTTTCTCTTCCCTCCATTTCCACCATAGAACCCTCTCCCAAACAAATCTTAATCTATTTTTGAGCTTTTAATTATAATGACTACATCGGAGCATGGTTTGGATTCTCTGTAGTCGCGCATTAATAAATATCATTTAATGAAAATTGGATGGCTCATATTTCAAGATGTATTTTAAATTTGATTCGGTGAAGTTAGAATATGAGTTGTTTGATCTTCAACTAACTATCAAGATCCCTTAACTACATGTTTTCCTAGAAAATACAAACCCTTCTAGCCATGTGTTTATACAAATAAATTATCATGTTTCTTTTTCTTTTTGAGGGAAAATTATCATGTTTCTGTGAACGTTGAAGTTTAAACTGTTAATAGTTGGTTTGATTGAGTTTAAACAAATGTAAATGTCATGTTGTTGTAGGATGGATCAAGTTCTTCACTTCCTTATTCAGAGAATAGCACAAGAAATGTATCAAGCCCTCTTTGATAGGTCAAGAGAAGATCCATCCAAGTATGAAGTGTAAATATTTAGGTTAATTGATATGTGTGTATTGTAACGTATAGCATGCCTTGATTACTCAATTTGTGCATGTAAATTGATTTAATTATTTTTTTAATTCGAATTAGATTGCAAAAGCAATATAGTCTTAGTCTAAGAACATTAAGTCAAGTTACACCAAAGTCTCTTTAGAGACTGGCTACTTGTATATCTGGGATCGAATCCTAGCCGTGTAACATTGCATGTATTTTAATTTTAATATAATACATATAACAGTCCAAAGTAATCCTTTTGCAAATACCCTAAATCATCATTTTCAAGATTATTCATTATTCAATTTAACCCTCCTAATTTTTGTTTTGATTTTTTTTTTTTTTTGCAAAGGCAAAAAATACTTGTATTAAAATAATTTCGTTGTTTTCTTATCTTACTTTTGTTTTTATTTAGTCCCCATTAAGTATCAACTCAACTACCATATAAGCTAACTAGCTAGTAACAGATAATGTGTTGATATAACGTTCATAACATAAGAACTCAATTTGAAATATATAATAAATAAGAGACCAAAATAAACCATAGGCCTAAAGATGGATGAAAAATAGAAAGAAAAGTACAAGACAAAAGACAAGATAATCTATCTACTTTATTGTGAATTTATGGTGAGTGGCTTGATCATCCTTACAATATAAATTAAGGATAAAAGAATGTCAACCCTTAGGTCAAACAAATTATTTCAGGGTTTAATAACTTAAGTCAACATTTGGTACAACAACAGGACAATTATACTTCTATCAAATAAATCAGATTGGCCAGCCTATATACAAAAAATAACATGGAACAAAATTGATGAACAACTACTGGTATACATTGGCTCAATAGAAGAATCTTCATTTGGCTCCATAAAAGAATCTTCCCTCGCTCATCTGGGACTGAGTTGCAACTCCTGGTTGCATAATCTTCGAACTTGGCTAGTCGCTTATTCAATAAGTTAGTCTTGTTAATCACATGAAAACTCTGAACTCATGCTAATTTATCCAGGTCAAAATCTTACAAAGCTTCAACATCTGCAACTTTAGTCTTAGGGTCTTTGGGCCGACCAACAGTTCTCACTTTATCACCTAATAAAAGTTCAAGGGCCTTTTCGTATGTGATTTCACTTGGCTTCATATCCTGTATACCAAATTAAAGGGAGGGAAGACAAGGAACATACACAGTTAAAACTGATGTAATTAAATTAGAACTAATGCAATATACAAAACAATCATTAGTAGTCACAACTCACAAACAATGGACACTAGTGTTAAAGCTATATCAAAATAAGTAAAATAATATATTATCAGATGGACGAGTTGATCAAATGAGTTTGTATCCCCTCCATTTCCTTTCCCATCCATATAGTCAGGTTTCTTTCACAGATGTCAGCCACATGGCAATGAAGGATTTAAATGGCTCGGATTAAAACTTCGAAAATTAGCTTTTTTTCTTAAAAAACGCAGAAACAACATTTCATTTAAAACAACGCTAGTGAACTCAGAACCTTATCCACTCTGTCATCTCCACCACGACATCTCAGTCACTCCTCTTTGTCTCCCCATGCCATCTCACGGTCGCTTCCGTTTCATTTCACTGCTCGATGATATGCCACCAATGCCTAACTGCTATGTCTCCTCTGTGTTGCCACTTCATGTTCCTATGAGATCCTTGCATCATTCATGTAATTATTTTGTATAATTCCATTTTCTCTTTTTTCAATTTTAGGATTCAATAGAACCTGTAATAGTGTCGGCGCCGGAAACTTAGCGACGCAGTGGTCGGCTGTTAGGAAGGTGATGTGGCTGGGAATGGTTGAGTACAAGACATCAACAAGGGGCTGCTATGGCAGAGATGTAAGTGGCACTGCTTCCACGTTCATAAAAACTGAAAGGGTTTTTCTCTCTCTTAAAACACATGTATTCTCGTTTAAAAAAAAGCTGAAAATAAACTGATTTCCAAATTTTTTATCTGGGTCATTGAAATCATTAATTGCCGTGTGGCAGACATCTGTTAAAGGAACTTGACTAAATGGAGGGGATACTGACTTTGATCAAATCTCATCTACTGAGTTGCTCAATTTGATTCTATAGTTGGTCTTTAGTTTAGCTCTGGCACTATGGTTATTCAAATTGATATGGAAAGAAAATTTCATCCACTGTCGAAATTTAGTCAGAATTGAGAATTATTTATAAAATTGTCCTAATACTCACCATCAAAATGTATTAGTTGAAAGAAAATCACAGGCACATCAAGGCTTTCTTAGTTTTTGAGAACCGACCAACAGTTGTCACATTATCACCTGATAAAAGTTCAAGGGCCTTTTCGAAGGTGATTTCACTTGGCTTCATACTCTGGATGCCAATTTAGGGGGGGGGGAGTCAAGGAGCATACCCAGTTAAAACTGGTGTAATTAAATTAGAGCTCATACAAATTTACAAAACAAACATGGGTAGTCACAAACAAGTAGTGGAAACAAGAGTGTTAAAGCTATATCAAAATAAGTAAAATAATATATTATCAGATGGAAAAGTTGATCAAATGAGTTTGTATCCCCTCCATTTCCTTTCTCATCCATATAATCAGGTTTCTTTACAGATGTCAGCCACATGGCAATGAAGGATCTAAATGGCTCAGATTAAAACTATGAAAATTAGCTTTTGTTCTTAAAAAAACGCAGAAACACCATTTCATTTAAAACAACACTCGTGAATCAGAACCTTATTGTCACGCCATCTCCGCCACTTTGTCTCTCTTCATCGTATCCACCACTCTGTCTCTCTTCATCATCTCCGCCAAGACATCTCAGTCTCTCCTCTGTCTCCCCACGCTGTCTCTCCGCCACGGGATCTCACCATCTCTCCACTACATCTCACCCTTACAGTCTCGCTGCCATTTCACTGCTCGATGATATGCCACCACTGCCTCACCGTTGTGTCTCCTATGTGCTGCCACTTCATGTTCTTATTTTGTAAAATTTCATTTTCTCCTTTTTCTGTTTTAGGATTCAATAGAACCTGTAATAGTGTCGGCGCCGGCGACTTAGGCTTTGTTTGGGAGTTTGGAGGGGAGGGGAGAGTTTTGGAAACAAGGAAGGAGCAAATTAAAGAAATAAAGGACACTGAAAGGGGAGGGTTTTGGGGGTTCATTTTTCTTCAAAATACAAAATCCGCCTCATTTGAGGGCTCTCAAAAACCGTATTGGAGGAGGGTTTTGGGGGGTTTTGGAGGGTTTATATGAATTCAAATTCAATCAAGTTGTTATAGTATTCTTAAAATTAAAAATATATTAATCATAAGCATTAATTTATCATTCTCCAAAAAATTACTCTTTTAAAAAATGTGATAGATTTCTCCATATCCCTCTATTTTTCAACCCCCAAAGCCCTCCCCTCCTTCTCCAAACTCACAAAGCCTTAGCAACGCAGTGGTGGGTTGTTAGGGTGGTGATGCAGCTGGGGATGGGAGTACAAGACATCAACGAAGGGCTGCTATGGCAGGGGGAAGGGGCACTGCTTCCACGTTCATAGAAAGGGTCATTGAAATCTTTAATTGCCAGTGGCAGACATCTATTAAAGGAACTTGACTAAAGGAAGAGAATACTGACTTTGATCAAATCTTATCTACTGAGTTGCTCAATTTGATTCTATCGTTGATCTACAGTTTAGCTCTGACACTATGGTTGCTCAAATTGATTTGGAAGGAAAATTTCCATCACTGTCAAAATTGGGAATTATTTAAAAACTTATCCTCATACTCACCATCAAAATGTATCAGTTGAAAGAAAATCACAGGCACATCAAGCAAGCACTACTTGGCGTTTTTGGGCTTCGCACCAACAGTTTTCACATTATCATCTGATAAAAATTCAAGGGCCTTTTCCAAGGTGATTTCACTTGGCTTCATACTCTGGATACCAATTTAAAGGGGGGAAAAGTCAAGGAACATACCCAGTTAAAACTGGTGTAATTAAATTAGAGCTCGTACATATATACAAAACAAACATTGGTAGTCAAAACTCACAAGTAGTGGACACGAGTGTTAAAGCTATAACAAAATAAGTAAAATAATATATTATCAGATGGACGAGTTGATCAAATAATTCTGTATCCCCTCCATTTCTTTTCACATCCATTTAGTCATGTTCCTTTCATAGACATCAGCCATGTGGCAATGAAGGATTCAAATGGCTCAGATTTGAACATTGAAAATTAGTTTTTTTTTCTTAAAAAAATACAGAAACACAAATTCACTTAAAACAACACTCATGAACTCAGAAACATATTGTTCCTTTCATTGTGGTTGCAACCACCGCAATGGACTGGAAGGAAATAAAATATTGATAAAAATAATGAAACTACAATAGTACCTTAGGAACAGGAGCAATTGTCTTTCCATGTCTAATGGAATAGCCAAGCTTTGCGACCTTTAATATGACAGGTTTTCCATCGTCAGGATGCTTACCCTAAATCCAGAAGAAAACATTTACTAAGTTAGCAATGACTACAGAACACAACACTGGGGAGGATTTACTAACTTCACTGCGCATAATAATAACTGACTTCACTGTGCAAGCTTAATATTCTTTTTTAAACAGTAATGCTTCAATTGAATGAAGATTTGCCTTGCACTTTTCTTGTTGAGTTTAATTTACATATACGGTCAATGTATAAAAATTTTACACATGCACCCAATGATGTGTTGCCACGTCAATTAATGAGGTATGACAAGTCATGTGTTTTTAACGCATTAAATGATGTGACAATACATCATTGGATGCATGTGTAAAACAAAATTACGCCGATAGTGTAAATCAATTAAACACTTTCTTGTTTATAAGATATTATTACTACACCAAGATTGTCATACAGCACAACCATATGTATAAAACTCAATTATTTCATTATAAACCGGGCTGTCAAAAATTGACATGCGAAATCAACACGCAAGGAGCTCAAATGAGAAACGTACCAATGTCACTGGATATTGTAGTAACGCAAGTGCTTCTTCAAGAGTGGTAGAGTCCAAATCCTTAACCTGAAATAACCCACATTTTATGAGTTACAATATTTTAAAGTCTTAATATTCTGTTGGTAGGCCGCCTATTAGACATATTGTCAGATGCAGGCCCAAATTAAATTAGGCCCAATTGTAATTCTTTGTGTATTGTGTATAAATAGAATAGGGATGACTCATAATAGACATTCGGTTGTCATTTGGTGTGGTTTGGGAGAGACTAGGCTCTCTGATTCCTAGAGGAGTGGTTATTTTAGACAGTTTTTGTATTTGTGTACAGTTTCTGTATTTAATAGCAGTTGTAACTTGTGTAACTGCCATGTTGGATGTTATAACAGGCTAACAATAAAGTGTGCAGAATTCATATACCCTCTTATTCCCATTTATCTCTTGTATATTCTGCATCTAACATATTCATATTTCCCTTTTTACCAAATAAGAAGACTAGATACTTGCATCGCAAGTAACTTGTACCTAGATGACCTTTGTAATATCCACAATTATTACAAAATCCTTCATTCAAGAAAATGTAAACTTCCTATAATACTATTAGAAGACTGCACAATAGGTGGGAATGAAAGAAAAATGGGAGACAAACTTTTCCATGTCTTTGATACAAACTATTCACGGCCAAAAAAATTAACTAAACTGCCTGAAAGAGGTTGAAAATGCTAGTAAGGCGTACATAAGGAACAGATGTTCTTTTAGGTGTGTATTCCTTCCCGTCTTCTCCGAGTTGAACATAGATTCCATAAGGACCATTTTTCAAAAGAACCTGAGGGAAAAGAAATACCATTATACACAATATTTAGCAGTTCAAACAAGTCAATTACACCAGTCCATTAAAACACACGAAAGGGCCAAGGTTACCTTTTCATTTGAACTATTTAAACCTAGGACTTTTGGTTCCTCTATCATAGTGCTGTTTGGCTGAGGTGTATCATCCTCCTCCTCATCACCAGATAATAATCTTTTAGCAATGTACCTGTTTTCAGAAATCACAAGTACCACTCATAAATTTATAATTTCCAACGATGAAGTGTTTCGCAAGGGGAGTTCCTAAAAAGTTTAAAAATTAGCAGGTGTACAAATTAATGTCTTTTTTTAGGAACGATTAGTTCCTAAAATGTCCACATGAGCTTGATTTGATTGGATGCATGTGTAAAAAAAGTTTACACTGTAAGTGTATACAAATTAAATCCTTTTGTGAATCATGTCTAATGGCAAACCATTTAAAACTAAACCCTTTTAAAAGTTTACTTCTGTTGAATTATTCTCCATCTAATCAACACTCCTTAACAGGAAATCCAGAGGTCTTCTCCGTTCTCAACATAAACCCAGACCACAGGTGAGATACCTTCATCGAATTGAATGAGTGATTTGATGAGCAAAAGTAGCTACTGCAGGAAAAAAACTGTTTTCACTGGATTTTAGGTAGGATTTATAATCAATGTTACAATACTCAGTTACAATCCTGCAGCCCCTCCTGATTCTACATAGGATCTCGAGTTTAAAAACATTTTCTATGATAGACCCAAAATAGTTTAATCGTATTAATTATGGTATGGTTTGGCTTCCAATTTTCACACAACTTAAAACTAGAATTAATATTTTTCTCAACCTTACATTTTCATATACCCTTGCTTCTACTAAAATGAAAAGCTCATGCTACTGGCTCCTTTTTGACAATTTGAAGTCAACTGATAAATTGCACATGGACCTCATTATTTATTTGTATCATAGATTCATAAGAATCAAACTATACAATAGCTAAGGTTTCTTTGCATTGATGAGAAAACATAACTAACCACCATTCTTCCAAATGTGTAAAGTAGCATACAAGTACACCCAGTGACGGATCCAGGATTTTTGAATAGTGGGGGCACTATATATAAAAATCTGTAGCATTAATAATTGTCATCTACAATTATTCATATTATGGAAACTTTGAATGATATGTCTCTATAAAAATAACTAAACAATCATTTAACCAGTCATCCCCTACTTGATTTCGCATCTAATTCTTAATAATAGTTTGAGATATATGACGACAAGTGTGGGCCAAGATAGAAATGATTTGTGATAAGTGTGATTCATGTGATCAAATGTCAACTATTAATACATTATACTACCAAAAAAATTGTTTCTAAAAATTGTGTGGGCACAAGCCCACAAATTCTACAACCTGCATCCGTCCCTGAGTACACCATTGTGTGAAAATCACAACAGTTAGGCTATAACTTAGAACCTACAAAGCAAATATGTAGTATAATACTCACTTGCACCTCGGATGTTGATCACAGCCTATAAAGTAGCCAGAACCAAATCTACTTACTTTAAATATCAGTGTGCCTTCCGTACAACTGAAACAAGTCAAATAAGAAGTTATCAAGAGAATATCTGACAAACAAATCAGGCAGTATATAATGAATGCAATCAACAAACCATTTTCTACAAACAAAATCAGCATAATCACATTCAAAACACAAAATTTACCCCAGTATAACTAGAAAATTACAAACGTGATTTCATATAATTTATATTCCACAGGGTCAGCAAATACCATTTACTAGGAAAGGCTGTATCGGTGAATTTTAAACGGTGGTGGATGATGCAATGTCAACCAAGTTTCACAAGCAATAAGTATTTAAATTTTTAAACTTTAACAGTTTGACAGTAAGGTGCGCACACTTATCTTTGTTATCATCTCTTTTACGGAAAAAGTACGGCAGCATAAACATAGAATCATGAGGGTGTGGCACACATGATGAGATTAATATTTAACTATTTCTATCCATAACATGACATAACTTACCTTGGACACGAACGACTCTTGTTTGGGAAAGAGCCAAATAAATAATCCTCAAATTTTTTTTCTAACATCTTCTCAACCTGCAAGTATAAAAATCATTAATGTGTAGATAAGATGAAAAAATATGCTCCACATTTTTAAACCAGGCTATCACAGTCACCAACAGCCGATGCAAACATACAAAGTGCACTGAAAACATTGCCAAGAGAGCATATCAACAAAAACGTGATTTGAGACCCCAAAATGGCAAGCATTGAGCAAAGAAGAGAGATTCCAAACCTGGTGAATATGAACACCAGAAGTACGGTCACAATATGATTTAAACCGCGTCCAATAATCTCCAAGGAGGCCTTTCCATTTGGTTGTTCCAGCAGAAACATTATCAAGCTGAAAAAAAAATGAGACAAGTTTTTTATTGAAGAAATGATAGGCAAATAACAATGACCACCTATCTCGGACAGTAAGCAAAAAATCAAATAAAAACGTTACAGGGCAGGGAAGGAGGCAATAATATTTTTAAAATGCAAAATAAAAGTCAACAATCCAAGATGTCACATTACAATTGCAATAGTAGTACAAATATACAGCTTTATGGGGAGGGGGAGAGTATAAAATCATATTCCCGGGACCGATATTTGAAGAAAGATTTATTAGAGTATATAGAATAAACCATAGTTAGTTGAGATGTAAACTATGGTTAGTTGGTTGGTTAGGTAGTTAAGTGTTAGTTAGACTAACTCACCCTATAAATAACTATCACTATTGTACTCTCTAGTTATCTTTTTCAATCTAATTCAATATGAATTACAAGGATTATTCCTCTGTTTCTACCTCTAAGGCCTACTTCTCCTATGAACTTCATCTTCGTCTATTCGATCCTATCGTTTCTGACATGGTATCAGAGCGATACCATTGCGCATATAGTGATCATGAAGACGATGAGGAGGATTTTGTTGGTGATGAAGAGGATTCGGTTGGTGATGAAGATCTTGAAGCTTCTGCATCAGAATCTTCGTGTTCTTCCACTTTGCAAGATTGCTTCATTTTCGGTACTTTCGGTGATTCAGTTTCTGCTTCTGTTCCTACACCGTGGAATGCTTCGTTTCAGCCAGCGGTTGATGGAATCGCCATCAAGATCGGTGAAATTCCTTGCTTTCTCACTAATTCACGTTGGTGCACTGATCGCAACTCTGTGTTTGATGCTTCAGAGGAAAACAAGAATTCACATAAACTTGATTCGTTGTTTCACGCCTCTGCTGAATCGGAAAAACTGAACAATCGAAAATCTGAGTTTACCGTTTTTGAAGTAGCAATCAAGAACTCGAAGAGTCTCGTCACCGATTTCGTTCTCTTAGGCTCTGGACCTGTTTACGGCGTAAGTTTCTTCTTCGTCGTAAAACAGGAAGAAGCTGGAATCACAGTCAACAGCAAGCTTCAGTACTTTCAGTTACATGATGAATCTATTGTCAATTTTGATCCTGGTGGAAATCACTGCAGTTCATTGCCCTCTTTTCTGTCAGGTTCTTTTTCAATTACGTTCTTCATGTGCAAAAGCTTTGATATCGATCGGCTATGGTGAATGCCATGGGACAGAGGGAAGAATCGTCTTTTGATTGGTTTCACCGGAATCAACACAGCCGTTGCATACTCGTTTTCAAACAAACACTTGAAGGTTCGAAGTATTTTGTTTCACGACACTAATGAATTCTGCTATGATTGAGAGATTCTGGAACGCAAATGACAATGAATTCAACAGCGTGTTAGTGGAATTGTGTGTTACAGAAGTGCATTTTTTAAGAAGAAAATTTGGACGCGTTTTGGTTTCAGAATTCCTTCCACAATCGCGTTTTGGAAACACATTTTTCTGTTCATGGCTTAATTCACGTTTCAATGTTTTGTTGCATAATCGTGTTGCAGAAACACGATTTAGAAAAGCTGATTCGAAAAGTGCGTTTTGCAAAATCCTGTCTTGGATAATCTGGTTTTCGAAAAGTGAGTTCTGATAAGCTGTTTTGGTCCCATAAGCGTGTTTCAGAAGTTGCAATCCTGAAACTACGCAGAAGACTAAGGAGTTTTGTGTTGCTACAACTCAACTTCCCCTGGATTCCTGGTTTCCATCTTGGGCTTCTTTTGTTTTCTATCAGTTTTATTTTTGTTTTCCTTAGTTTACCACATTTTACTTAGTTCCTACCCTATAGTTAGTCCAGTGTATTTTCATAGTATTTCAAACTCAAATTGGTGAATTTTCCCACTTTGAGTTTGAAGGGGACTATTAGAGTATATAGAATAAACCATAGTTAGTTGAGATATAAACTATGGTTAGTTGGTTGGTTAGGTAGTTAAGAGTTAGTTAGACTAACTCACCCTATAAATAACTATCACTATTGTACTCTCTAGTTATCTTTTTCAATCTAATTCAATATGAATTACAAGGATTATTCCTTTGTTTCTACCTCTAAGGCCTACTTCTCCTATGAACTTCATCTTCATCTCTTCGATCCTATCGTTTCTGACAAGATTCATAACTAACTCCTATGTACGTATTTATATATGTGTGTGGTAATAATATAATATTCCTACAAATTTTTTAAAAATTTAACTTAGTGAAAAAATTGGTTGAGTTCAATCTTCATTGCCGTGAGAATGCAATATTCCCACCCTTCATGGTAATGAAAAAGAGGGGAATCATGAGCAAAATAGATTCCTGGGAATCCAAGATACCTGTGAATATTTTCCAAAACATGTAAAGAATATAAATAATATTCCAAAGCCTGCTTTCCTAGGTTTTTGCATAACTTAAGAAAAATGATTGAAAATACATGGCAGAGATCAAGTGGGGAGGGGACACAATCATAGTAGATACCTCAGTTTCCATATCAGCAGTGAAATTGTAGTCTGTGACCTCTGAAAAATGATGTGACAGAAAAGCTGAAACCTAAATACCACACAGAAAAACGGCATAAATTACAACACATCTAACTTCTACAGAGCAAAAGATAATTGAAAATGGACAAGCTTTTCCTGAGTTAAGTCATGTACAATACGAAACGAAAAGGACCCATATTTAATTTATAATATAAAGAATAATTATCACATTCCCCATGTATCTCATGAGCAGAAGAGATTTGTGCGGAATTAAATATAAAAGGCTCGTTGAAGAAGGAGAGGGGTTATTTCTCTATAAAATACTGAGGAATGTATTGATAATTTAAAGTTGTTCAAATCTGCATAGTATGCAAATTCACCCATACTTTCAAATGTCATTTCCTAACCATTATGGAAAACAGTGAAGCAGATGACAAGGATTCAAACTGGCTTGACTCTGATTTCTTTTATGGGCCTAATAAAAGACAACATATTTATAACGTTGCCACATGTACAATAAAGGTAACAGGAGAAATGTTCCCAAGGCAATGATCAATCAAACGAATATAGCAGTATTTAGTCAATTTAAAATTGTATAGACAATTGGGAAAAAAACTGGAGACAATGGTAAAAAGAGCACAGAACCAATCATATATCAGATAAATTGCATTTGTTATTGATTATCATAATTAAAAGGAATATATCTGTGAATATGTACAAGTATTGTAGCTTGAAATTAGAGGGTCGATATGCATAGTGTGAAAATTGAATATATTATATTTCAGAGATAAATAATGTACAACCACTAATGTGTTTATATAGGCTACTCTAACCTAATGGGCCTGACTAATGACTAATGGGCCAATTACAAATTACTAAAAGTAATAGTAAAACTTCACTATTTACAACACATAGCAAGGGAAAAACAACCGAGGAAAGATATAAATCAATAGATTCCAAAAGTTCAAGCTACTGAAAGCAAGACCAACATCAGTTGAAGTCTTCTTTTGCAGCATATTAATAATATAGTACAACAATAGAACTGGTAATTTCATCCCAGCAAACAATCAATTTAGAAATCCATGACCAAAGCTTACCATACGACCACGAAATTCTGGAGAGATAACACGGCTTTTTACTGTCACGTAGTTTCTATCCTGAAGCAAGAAACAAATGAGACCTCATAACTCTTTACATAAATCAAGAATGTGAACAATGAACATAATTATCTTTAATCATGACTTGTAACTTAATTGTTAGCCTTGACATGAAATAAGATAGAAAAGACATGGTATGCTTATGACATTAGACTGTCTCCAAGTCAAATACCTTTAATACTTTTAATGTGCTTGCATACGTTGAAGGTCTTCCAATCCCAAGCTCTTCAAGTTTCTTAACCTATGACATGCAAATAGCATAAGGGAAATTCTAAAAAGAGAAAACGAAACAGACAAGATGCAAAAGAAATCAAAGCTCTCTATCTCCTCCTTGCCAGCAGAAAGCATATATTTAAAAGAGCTCCAGTTCATGTTGAACTCGATATGTAGCAATAGATATATTTATTTCATATAGCATAGATGATAATTTAAAATTATAAGTCACAAATATTTACATGAAAAAGAATTCAATATATTGCCAGCACAAAGCATATATTTAAAGGAGCTCCAGTTCATGTTGAACTCAATATGTAGCAACAGATCTATTTATTTTCGATACTGTAAAAGATAATTTAAAATTATAAGTCACAAATATTAACATGATAAAGAATTCAATATATGCATTGTTGCCATACATATAGTTCACCGGGAAGTCGAGAAACAGATATGTTGTAACGAAACTCCAAATGTAGCATGTTTGTGCACAAGCTGACAGCACAGGTTATAAAGTTTGAGGGAATGTCGCTAGTTAACAGCCAATCCAAGATTAATAAGTGTGAAACGGTATTTCATTATGCACGACTTTCTATCTTCAAATGAATTAACAGAGATGCAGGATTTTGAAGTTTTAATGAGAAATAATAGAAGTACACTGTTGGAAGGAAAAGAAAATCCAATAAACAAAAGGAAAGCTTTAATAGAATATACAGTTCACCATTGAATTGAATCAGGTGTTAACCCAACTAAAGGAAATGGGAATTGCTCATTACTCAAGACCAGCTATTAAGATCATACTACAAATCATTCAGAATTGCCTCAAGACGGTACGATATCTAGTAACATAAAAACCAACATTTTGAAACCTAGCAATAGCATTTGCTCGAAGGATGTATGTAACATACTTCCAGGCATGTTAAAATGCAATACCTATCTATTCATAATATATAATAACCCGTTGTCAGGATTCCAATATCAAGAATAAGTTCTACATACGACAAAAGAGTAGTACCAGCTGAAATCAGCGCAGTCATGGTCTATAATACTTCTTTAAGCATAACGAAAGACACAATGATTATCCAAAAAAAAAACACGAAATGACTTACCAGTGATGCCTCGGAGTAACGTGGTGGCGGTTGTGTATGGTGCTGACTCGCCTCAGTTTGAACAAGATGTAACAAATCATCTGTCTATATAATAAAAGTCAATGAGGGAAAGGTGTTAAATAATTTACGGCATCAATACATATCGAAGCATAAATAAAGAGTACTTATGTCAAAAAATAAAGCAATGGGGAATTAGTTTTGATCTACTAATGGTGCAAGTCCGTTTGCGATTGATATGTACAACTTTCTGCACCATAAATGGGAACTCACTGATTGGAAACACAAAAAAGATACATAACAAACCTAGCATAAGTCAAGGTAAGAACAATTAGCAAAATGAATAGGCAACTTTCAGACATAAACACACTCATGAGCCTCCATTAAAGTTGATCCTTGACATGCAATTACATCCCCCCTATAAACCTATTTACTAAGTGATCAGTGTTCAATGGTTGCTGCCCCATTCTTTCAAAATGAATAGGCAACTTTCAGACATAAACACACTCATGAGCCTCCATTAAAGTTGATCCTTGACATGCAATTACATCCCCCCTATAAACCTATTTACTAAGTGATCAGTGTTCAATGGTTGCTGCCCCATTCTTTCAAATAAAGCTTAATTTCCGCACAAGGTAAAATGGAATTCTACAAGACAAACTTTAAACCCAAGCGGCTATTGCATGCGGAAGGCTAGAGGAAAAATTTTATTATCTAGCCTTCACCTAACCACGAAATCTTTTAGAGGAGTTGGCTTACCCCCACTAGAAAAATAATAAAATAGAAAGTGGAAGACAAGGAACTACTACAATTTAAATTTACAAGGGCCCTTGCAGTTTTGTCTGTATATATGCCAAGACAGCCCTTTTAAAAACCCAATGGCCATTGGCAAAGCAACATAAGGAAGCCAAGAAAAGCAGTGTATACAAAGAAAGGAACAAGGCACAGACTGGCACATGAATGGAGAGGCGTGAAATCATTTTGAAAAGCATAAGAAACAATAAATTTCCAGAAATATATTACCTTCAATGAATTTAGAACCTCAAAAGCTAGATCATGATTGGATCCATCACTGTCTCTATCTCGTCCAGCTTCAGTGACAATGTCCTAGGAGTGAAAAAGAACCATACATAAGTCTCAAGAATATCAATTTTACTGGCCTACTCTTTAAAGGTACAGTATATGTGGACATTCTCTACTTTAGCTTAAATTGATGGAGATACAAAACCATTCATGAACCTAGAGCTTAAACATTTGAAGCACTGGTACTTAACAGGAACCTACACAAAATTGGTCGAAAACAAAATTGTGTCACAGCCTTGCATATTTATACAGAAAGGATCGAATTCAATTGAATCCGAAGTAAACTACGCTGAATCCCGTAAGTCTCTTTTTGTCAAGTAATACCCACAACTGAGTATAGAACCACAAGCATCTCTGCATTTCAATATACTTTTTTTTTATGTGGAGTGTTAGATTTTTATATTGGGTCTAACTCATCCATACAAAACCTACACAGCCTCACATATTTATACAGAAAGGATTGAATTCAATTGAATCCAATGTAAAATACGCTGAATCCCGTAAGTCTCTTTATCAAGTAATACCCACAACTGAGTATAGAACCACAAGCATCTCTGCATTTCAATATACTTTTTTTTTTTTAATGTGGAGAGTATTAGATTTTTATATTGGGTCTAACTCATCCATACAAAACCTACACAGCCTCGCATATTTATACAGAAAGGATTGAATTCAATTGAATCCAATGTAAACTACGCTGAATCCCATAAGTCTCTTTATCAAGTAATACCCACAACAGAGTATAGAACCACAAGCATCTCTGCATTTCAATATACTTTTTTTTTTTTTTATGTGGAGTATTAGACTTTTATATTGGGTTTAACTCATCCGTACAAAACCGGCTTGTAAGGTGAGGGGTGCCACTCTTTATAAACTCTAGTCAGGCCTTATCTTTAATCAATGTGGGACTTGGTTTTCCAATACCCCCTCATGCCCAGCACTATTGAGTTTGGTGTGTGGAGGTAAATGATGGGTGGTCCAAAACAATAGGCTTTGATACCATTTTAGATTTTCACATTGGATCTAACTCATCCTTACAAAACCAGCTTGTTACCCAATTGCAGCTAACTGGTAAACGAACTGAAAATAATACAGTCCATCAATAACAATAAAATAATAATAACAACAATTACTTAGATGGAAATTAACAAAAATGATTATCATCATAATAATAATAAGTATAAGTATAATAAACAAATAACAACAACTAAGCCTTATCCAACTGAGTGGGGTCGGCCACATGGATCAAATTATGCCATAATGTTCTATCATAAACCATATTTGGACACTGCACTCGAGCTATACAGCGCGTTGCTTCCGGGCAACGGCCTAGCATTCACACTATTTCGTAAGTTGTCCATGTCATAGAGATTCTAAAAAGTTTTACGTTGGCTGTCAAGGCCTGACACAACCCTCTTTTTTTACCCGGGCTTGGGACCGGCCTTGGCAGGAATAAGTATAATAAACAAAAAACTCATTATTTGTAAAGCACAATCAACTAGTATATACAAACCATCACAAGGCTAAATAACATCACCTCACAATATAACTTATCTGCAAAAACTAACCATACCGTAAACACTGCCCGGTATCCAGGAAACTCGACCCTCGAGCTAGCAGACCTCAACACAATAGACTGATCAGCATTTCCAACATCAAGTTGTATCTGGAATCAGAAAGACATCAGGAAACATATTTGGTCAAGAATAATAACATCAAATTGAAGCACGTGAACTATAAATTTTAGATCTACTTCCTTTTGGAATGAACTGTTTGGTTTTTTGATCAGTTTCTCCTATAATTAATCTAAGAGGTTTTGGCTTGCACAAAGAGGCCAAATTTTGAGGTATGCTCTTTCGTTGCATTTCTTTAGTCGATGCAACTCAAGACTTTATTTGACACAGGTTATTTAATAGCCACCCTTACGTGTTCGGTTCATGGTGTATTTAGCGCCAACGGTGGTTTCGGACATTAATAGAAAGGTTGGCGTGCTTTGTTACATGTTTGGATGTTCCAATTTCCTAGGTTGCAGTTTTGCTTCCTTTTCTTGGAAGTATGTCTTTTCCACATTCTTTATACTTCTCTCTTCCTTAAGAAATTTTTTTACCATCTAAAAAGTAGAAAAATGTTGCTTCACTTTGAAAGTTTGAATTCTAAATCAATCTACAGCCAATCATCCGAACAAAATTTTCAAAAAAAAAAAAAAAACTAGTTTAAAAAACATACTTCTAACATTCTATACTTTATCTCGATAGATATTGTGTTCTAACCTTCTCAAGAACAGCTTGTTCCATCTGACAAGAAACTGTTCTTGACCATATAAGTGTGTATAGCTTCAAGGATTCTTCATCTAACACCCCAGCCAACATTGCTGACAAGTCAACAAGAATTAATATTGTTAGCTGTGGCCCTTGGTTCATTATTGAAGTAAAATATTTATGAAAGCAAATCACATATTACATGGTAACTTGCGTATGTCGGTCGGTCTAATGGCTTCATGGGCTTCTTGTGCATTTTTTACCTTTTTAAAATACTTCGGTGGACTTTGTGCAACAAAATTTTGTCCATACCTGCACCCAGTAAATTTAAACCCACATTAGATAAATCAAAACTTGCTTAAACCAGAAAATAAGCATTCAAATATAAATAAAAATAGCAATGCAACTTCAGACAGAAGTGCTAAGGGAAAAATGTAACAAAAAATGCCTTAACCCTAGATAGAACCAAACTACACTTCCCAACTATACATATAAATAATTTTCTTGAGTTCATTTTTTTTATTTTATTACTTAGACATGTTAGAGTAATTTTTAGGTATTCTCTTTTCTGTTTCATTTTAATATATTTTCACAGTTGTTGGTTAGACTAGGGAAATAATACTTCGCAAAGAGTTGGCAATATTAAAAGCCCATTATTTGAAATGTAAACCCTAAAACTGAAACGTCCTCTTCACTCTTATTTTTCAACCCACCACCGCACTGCTGTAAACTCTCATCTTTCTCCAACTTCTTTTTTCATTCCTGTGTTTTCTTTCTTCTTCCTTCTTCTTTCTTACTTCTTCTACATTCCGTCTCAGCATTTGAAGGTGCTGTCCAGAATACACCAAAATGTAGCAGGAAAGTTGCCGAAGATTACCGAGGTAAAAGGGGTTTGTTACATTGAAGCCCATGTAGCAGTTGCGACAGGCAAATTCCGGTGCGATTTGTGACTGTGATGACTGCTCCTGCAAATTGCAGCTCACCACCACACTCAACAATTGTGCATGATAGCACCGCCAAAGTCGTAGTTCATTGGTGATTACAGGGCCGGCCCAACAATTGTGCATGATAGCACCGCCAAAGTCGTAGTTCATTGGTGATTACAGGGCCGGCCCAACATGTTTAGAGGCCTAAAGCAACTTTTCTTGTGAGGCCTTTTAAAATAAATAAAAATTACGCAAGATTTTATGAAAATAAAATAAAAAATATTAATTTTCTTTAGACCAAGAGTTGAACCTAGGAGAAGGAGGATATTGGGCCTTCACGTTTATCAACTCAACTAGAGAAACATATACAACTATGTTGTCATATATAATATTTTTAACCAAATTAAACTTTTTTTAGGCCTTTTTTTGACCCAAAATTTTGAGGCCTAAAACCCTAGCTTGGGCCTGGGTGATTGTCCACGTGAGGAGTGGAAGTTTTTCAGGTAAGCCATACTTCCAAGGTTTGACAAAACACAGCCCTCTTGTCTGTTGGCAAAATGTAATTTTTACGCAAAAAATGCATGAAAAGACTGTATAAGCAAAATAGCTTCTAGTAGCTTCAGTTGCAAGCATAAGCAGAAATAGGTATGGAGATGCACACATTACCTTTCAATGATCAGGGAGCGAATATTGGCAACAGCGTCATCAGAAATCTAAGAAAGAAAGCTCCAAGTGTTAAAAATAGAAACGATCATTGACAAACAAAATTTTTCGATGACAGAAAGACACTCTAAATCCATATAAAAGCCATTCACATGTGCAAAACGACTAGTAAAAATCAAAATTGCAATCTCATAAGTAAGATAACAGGAGATTAGTGGACATGTTTAATTAGCCAAGAATAAGATGCATGACATAATTATTATGAAAAGCAATGTTAAATACGGGAAAAGTTATACAATACAAAGAGGAGGATATATTCTGAGATGACATGGTCGGCTTAAGTGGACAGGTAATGATATAATGATATATAATATGATATTTATATACAAAGCACAAAGGGTAGTTCACAAAATTTCACCATATTCATGCAACCAATGGGATACCTACATGGAGTCCATCAGTTCTGATGTATGTTATCAAACCCGCTGATATACCACTAGTCAGTTCAACTCCCTCGTAGAGTTTCTGAGCAAGCTGCACTCATAATTCAATAGAGATTAATTATGAAATTTCTAGAAAATCTAAAAAATAAACAGAATTATTAATTAAATCATAATTCCACAGGAAAAACATATATTGCTTATTACAGCCATGGTTATGTTAAGTAGGGAAGTAGGATTGGAATAAATTAAAATCAGTACCTTCATTGTGTGACTTGCTGAGAAATTCAATTTGTTGGCAGCATCTTGCTGAAGTGTTGATGTTATATAAGGTGTTGGAGGCTTTCGTCTAACTTTGTTTCTTTTCATGCTAATAACCCGAAAGTCTGCAGAATTTATTTTGCTTTCAATATCCCTTGCCTCCTCACCAGAAATAATTGAAAATTGATTCAACTTGTTTGAATTGAAATGGGTCAGGTGAGCAAGAAATGTTAAGTCCTTGGTTAATCTCTGCTCTTTCATATTAAACATGGCCTCCATAGTCCAATATTCCTTGGGTTTAAATTGATCAATTTCAAGTTCTCTATCGCATATTAGAGAAAGTGCAGCAGATTGAACTCTTCCTGCTGATTGGCAACTTGGTAACTTCCTCCATAGTAATGGCGAAATGTTAAATCCAATCAAATAATCAAGGGCCCTCCGTGCAAGGTAAGCATGAACCAAATTCACATTAATCTCCCGTGGTGCTTGCAAAGCAGTTTTTATAGATTGCTCAGTTATTTCATGAAAGACAACTCTAGCGAGAAAAATATTATTATGCAGAGCTCCCTGTTGTTGTAACATCTCAATTATGTGCCAAGCGATAGCCTCTCCCTCACGATCAGGATCTGATGCAAGGATAAGATTGTTTGCTCTGTGAAACAACATGAAATTAATTAATTTAACGCACAGGTAGCCAGACACTAGTGGATAAAAGCATGGAAGTTAAACAATCCATTACAATTAATCGTTATTAATTTGCTTTACTATAACAACATAACATCATACTGAAGAACAATTGTGATTAGTGCACCCACAGAGAATTATATTAATATAACCAACCAATGCTACTGGAAAACTAAGGTAAGTGGATGTGAGAATGTACCCGCTCAATGCAGCATTGATGCTCTTCAGGTGAGTCCAGGCAGATGAGGGAACTTCCCACACCATACTAAAATCATCGTCGGGTCGCACAGATCCAGACCTCGAAGCCAAGTCTCTTACATGACCATAGCTTGGCAAGACTTCATACATATCACCAAGGTATCTCTGAATAACCTTCGCCTTCGTAACAGACTCCACAACCATCACAGACTTTCCCACGGGTGGATACAATGGTTTTCCCGTAAAATTCCCTAGTGGCTTCTCCAGATCAACCTGGCAAGAGTTTACCTCCTTCTTTTTCGACCTAGTAGAAGCAGAACTATCCTGTGTTTCTTTTGAAGTGCTAATGGACGAACTCTCCTGAACAAACCATGTTAACATCAATGCTTAAAACAACACCAAGCACTATAGCAATGTTTCAAAGTGCGAACCACATTACAATAGCTCCTTTTCCCTAGGAACTAGAAGGTTTATGCCCAAAAAATTGCAAGCATGTGGCTGCAACTCTGGCCACAACACTAAGGCTATGTTTGGATTGACAAATGGACGAAATGAAATCATAAAAAGAATAATAATTGAATATGATGGACGAACCCCATCCAATACCTAGTTTTTTCTCCCCTTTAATTAGGCGAATAATAAAATTGAGCATTTGTTTACAAAACTTGTACTAACTACAACAGCTTTGGGGCCACAATTTTTGTTCTAGTTTCAGTGATTGTATAATAACTAAGCAATCACAATTTAAAACCTTGTACTAATTATACACATCATTTTCTAGAAATGCTGTTGAATAGAAGCCATTCCGGCACTATAGCACAACAGAATTCAGACAATTCGCTATTATTCCACGATTCATTATTTGGTACAAAATGTTGTCAAATAACGGCTATTGTGGCGTTATAGCACTATTGCATAGCGGCATTTTAACTATAGCATAGAGGAATTTAGGCAATTCGCTACTATTCCATGATACACTATTTGGTACAAAGTGTTGTCAAATAACGGCTATAGTTGCACGGTAGAACAATTATGTAGCAAAATTTTAACAATTCACTATTTTCCGCTATCCGCGATTGACAACACTGATTTTGAGTGCCTCTGACACAAGTCGGTGTCCAATGCAACACCGACACATTTATTCAATCACTAACTAATTACCAAGTGTCTACATGTCAATGTGCCATGTGTTATTATCAATGCTTCATAGTCAGATACTAACCTTTGAATTAGTCTTCTTCCCTTTGGAAGCCGATTTTTTCGAAACTTCTACTTCACCAACCACTTCCACCGAATCAGTTACAGCGGGAGAAATCTTAACATCGTCTTTTTTCTTACTCCGCACCGGCTTCTTCTTCTTCTTCTTAACAGCATTAACTTTCAAATCCTTTTCATCACTCTTAATCTCTTCACTCAAACCAGTTTTCCCTAAATCCACATTCTTAACATCATCTTTAACCACAGATTCACTAGATTTCACATCCTTATCCTTACCACGAACTGCAACAGCTTTTACCGTTTTCTTCCGTTTATTCTTCTTCTCCGTCGCAGTCGACGAGAATGGCGAAATCCTTCCAACACCGTTAAACGGAGAACCAAAACCGTTAACAGACGTAACGTTAACGGATTTCAAATTCGTGAAGTTAGTTACATTGTTGATAACACTGAATGAACGAATAGGAAAACGGTTACGGCGGTGGACGGCGAAGTTAGTTACATTCACGTGTGGCGGTAACTGCGGCGGCGAGATTAACGGATTGTGAAATGACCTGAGTTGAAACTGAGACAGAGAGAGAGAGAGAGATAAAGAAGTAATTAAGTTAAATGATGAAGTGATTAAGATAAAATGAAAATTAAGAAGAGATTAAGATTAGAGTGAACCTAACCATGAGATTGCGAAGAGAAGGAGAAGGAGCTGCCGTGGAGAAGAAGTTGCGTTGGAATTGAATCATTGTTTTGAGAGATTCATTTCAGTTTTTCATTGTTTTTGAGGGTTTTTGGTGAGAAAGAGGGTTTAAGGCGATAATTGCAAGAGGCGTTGGATTGGATAAGGGGTTGTCTTATTGAAACAAAGAGGGTTTAAGGTGATAATCACTTTTGAGGATTTCTTAAGCCCTTTAATATCCTTGTGCTGAAAAATGCCTGGGAGTTTTTTGTTTTTTGTAAAATGTCTAGAGTTATTTATTGAATGTGGTAAAATAAAATAAAAATGTATTTTTAAAGTTATCTTTTGAATTTTATGGGGATGAACAACTTACTCAAAGCCATTATTTTTTTTCACCCAATTTTTTTTTTGGTAGAATTTGCACCCTTTTGTTACAGTATTATGATGAGTGTTATTTATTTTTTTACTAATTTGAACCCGAGAATTTAAGGTTAAATATATACACCGAGAGTGATAAAAGGTTATAGAAATATTTGAAATACAAATTTGAACATGTAATTTCTCACTTTTATGCACTTAGTGTATGGGAATTTAGTCACTAGACTCTTTGGAATAAATAAAAACAAAAGTATTTTTTATTCTAGTATTAAAAAAGTAAGTGTTAATATGTTTTTTGTCCTTATAAAATTTGGAACTTCTAAGTTTAGTATTTAATTAATTTGAATAATTTTTTTCGTCCTACAAATAATATTTGCGTGTAATTTTAGTCCTTACTAAAGCAAAGTTTGTTTAATCATCATTAGACTTTTAAAAAAATTTGAACGAATTTTTTAGACCAGTTTTAAACATTACGAAAGGTTCTTTCACTAAAATTAACAAAAATTTGGACGTAGAAATCAAATTTTGAGATAATTATATGAGGATGAACTCTTAGTAATGTTTTAATATTTTAGCAAAAAATTATTCAAAAATTTAAGAGTTTAAACATAATTAAACAAATTTGAATTTAATATCGAATAAAACTGAGTGCGGAAATTTTCTACAAGGACTAAAAAAAACTATTAAATTAAGTAAGTATTAAACTTAGAAGGTTCCGATTTTACAGGGATAAAAAACATTTAACCCAAAAAGTAAAACCCTCATATTCACATACTCTCTCTTCTTCGGTTCTCTCTTTACTGTATTCTCTTTCTCGAAATCTCCCAAACCCTACTTTCACTCATCAAATTTTTGGTCCCTCGTTTTAAAATCACTTTAGTTTTAATCCACAACCAAATTCTAAAACTAAAGTTTCTAATGAGTTTTCTTATAATTCCATGAGTGTCAATTACTCCACATAATCGTATCATATGTCACGTCATTTCAATATGTCGATTCACTATTTTTAAGTATAAAAATTTGATAGACATACCAAAATTAAGTGATTTTAAAATTGGGAATCAATTTCGTAAGTAAGTGAAAATAGGGAGATTAAATCTACTGTGATTGAGATTTTAATCTTTTAAACTTAGGATATTTTAAAACGAGTCCAACTGAGGAGAATGGAATAGAATAATTACAAGGGAACATACATCTCATTGGAATCAATTAGTTGTATTTTTTATGATGTAATGGAACAAATTTGTTCATTGGAATCTAAAGGTTGATTGTGCTATGAACAAGTTAAGGCTCCCTTAGCTTGTTTTTGTTTTGTTACTTGAAAGGGTTTTGGTATTGTTGTCCCTTTCTTCCTTATATCTTTTCTTTGTTAATGCAATACAAGGGGGTTTTCTCCCTTTTTCGCATAAAAAATAATAAAATATTTTTGTATAACGACTCATAATCTTTCTTTTCACGTGCATGATTAACTATAATTTTTAATTTGTTAATATAATAAAAAGGATTTTCTCCCTTTTTTGCATAAAAAATGAATAATACTTTTGCATAACAAATTATAATTTCTCTTTCACGTGCAGGATTAACTATAATTTTTAATTTGTGTGAAATTCAAACAACTTGTGTGATGTAGGGAGTAACATATTTACCAATTTGTAAAATTGCTCGTAATTTATCTTTTCCATATATAAAATTAACAATATTTTTTAATTTGTGTGAAACTACTAAAACAGACGTTTGATGTAACATATCTCTTGAAAATCAATTGATGATGATGTTTTTTTTTGAAAGGTTTGATGAGGATGTGTTGTTAGTTCAACTTGTCTCCCTCGTATCCAATAATTCAGCGAAGATCCAATTTCGTCCCAACACCTTCTTCCAATGCGTTTTTGCTTGTTTCTTCATTTTTTTAGTGATTTCTTCCTTGAAACTTGTGTTGGGACTTGGTATAGAATTTTTCCACTTTGTAATGTCTTCAAAGGTCTCTTCAATCTTCTTTCACTGTCTTCCCAATTCTTCATGAGGTGCTTTGCTTTGCCTAATTACATGATTTTGAAGTGAATTACATCAAAAACTCTTAAGAATCGCTTGATTTTCAAGAAAACTAGAATTACATGACTCAATATGAAAATATGACAAAATATCTCTGAAATCATAGACAATTGTTCTAAAACTCCTCTAATTTTGGTCAAATCATAACTAAAATAACTGAAAAATATGCTGAAAATAACGTATATTGGCATGTTATCATACATATCCTTATTGTGGTGAAAAATAGAAAGACGCTTATTGTGTAAGGTTCTACTTTAAGCCTATTTTCTCTATGTGGGACCCATACCATTTTAATGCTAAAATATTGAAATGTAATGATATAAAGTTATTAATATATATAATTATTTGTGAGATTCATTTAGTAATCTTTTTAAGGTGTTTGGTTGGAAGGATAAAGTGTTTATTAACTACTATCAATAAAAAATCATTAACGAGTGTGAATCGTACACTTATAACCCGCTTAAGTACCAAAAATTGGATATGTCCAATGTGGATGCTCTTGGTGTTCTTTACCTTTTAAAACTTCTAATTTAGTCTATTAAAAAAAATTATCGGGTTTCAAATGCCATCCACTTTGGAGGGAAAAAGAATTGCCATCCCCTACAAATCTCAAATACTCTTTCTTTTTCAAATGAACATGATGAGATCTACTGATTTAATTTATTTAGTTGAAATTTCCCTTCCAAAAATCACTAACAAATACAAACTACCATTGTATCTTCTCTAAATACTTAACTTTGTACTTATGGTAAAACCACCACCAATCTATAATGACCTCTACGGTCTTCTCTACCGATACAACAGTGAATAAAACAATGTTTGCTCTTCCTCATTGAACTATACATGCTCTATCCTTTATGGGTCTCAAAAATCACAACTCCACTTTATGGCCCCATAGATGAATCATCCTTGACTCATTTGGGACTGGGAGTTGTAACTCTTGCATAATTGTCGAACATAGCTAGTAGCTTACTGCGAAAGTTAACTTGTTAATCATGTGAAAACTCTGTAGTCATGCTAATTATCCAGGTCAAAATCTTAGAGAGCTTCAACATCTTTAACTCGAGAGTACCGTTTGTGCGGTCCACCAACATTTCTCGCATCTTCACCTGATAGAAGTTCAAGGGCCTTTTCCAAGGTAACTGCACTTGACTTCATATTCTGTATACCAACAAAATTAGTGCACATACAATTTCGCAAAACAAATATTGGCACTCATAAGTAGTGGACACAAGGGTGTTGAGCTATATATCAAATGCAGTAAAATCAATTCTCATCTACTGAATTGTTCAATTTGATTCTACGGTTGAACTGCAGTTTAGTACAAACATTTTTGTTGATCAAACAGATTACTAAGGATGATTTTGTTTGCTCTCTATACATTTCAGAATTGGAAATTATTCATAAATACACTGCTTTTTCTAATTACACTTACAAATTATTCATAAATATGCTATGATTTCTGAAAAATATTTGGCTGAGCATGTTATCCCTATCTCAAACTATATAACTCTTACAAATTGTCTTATCACTCGCCGCATTTCCTAAGATTATTTTTTTTCCATAAAAGATATAAACGAAAGCATGGATACAAATGGCAAAATATTCAATTCAAACAATTTGGTCTATAACCAGTTAAGATTCCCTTATTCAGGATTATTTCCTAAATATGAATCTCAGTCATCTCTTGCTTCTAAATTTGTTTATTCCATTTCTGCGCTTCTGCCCACAGCATTTCCTTACTATCTAACCTCATTATCCATGGCCTCTATGCCAGATACAGCTCATTCTCAAACTGAAGAATTTATGACAGGAAAATCTTCCTCCTAATCTGGTTCCTCTCCTCATCATACCTATCCTTCCGTGTCACTATATTCATCCAGTGAAACCCCCTAAACCTCATCCACTTCTGGACCTGTTGTCCATCTTCTACTCAGTCTGTTCATGAATCAGTACCGTACCATGGAACTTTCATCCTATGCAAACCCACACAAAATATGGTATCGCTATACCCAGGTTAAAACCTATAATAGGGACCCCCGACGCCCCTATTAAATGGAACTGATTTAATTTGCTCAAGGCATTGGCCTGGCCTGTTTCCATGTCTATTTGCCTCCAAGAATATGCTCCAAAACCAAAGACATGAGTTGACAAAGAGCAGTATTATATATTTTCTTTTCTTAGCACTAATTCTTTTACTTGCATTCTAATTTAGCTAATAAAGTCTATTGCAGTGGTTGCAAAGACCGGAAGGAAATAAAATATTGATAAAAAATAATGAAACTACAATAGTACCTTAGGAACATGAGCAATTGTGGATCGATGTCTAATAGAATATCCATCCTTTGCAGCCTTTATTATGACAGGACGTCCATCCTCAGGATGCTTAGCCTAATCCAGAAAAAAAAAACATTTATGACTAAGGAACACAATAACAGAGAGAGAGATTGAAAGTTTGCCTTGCACTTTTGTTGTTTATAAAATATTATTACTAACTACACCAAGATCGTCTTACAACACAACTATACATAAAAATCTCAATTATTTCATCATAAACTGGGCTGTCAAAAATTGACATGCAAAATCAACAACATGACAAGGAGCTCAACTAGAATTGAGAAACTTACCAATGTAAAAGGATATTGCAGCAATGCAAGTGCGTCTTCAAGGGTGGTAGACTCCAAATCCTTTACCTGAAACAACACAAATTCTATGATTTCTTTCTTTTTATTGGAAGATATAATAATTTGTCAGACTTGCACAATTAGCTTTTTAACCCATGATCCTTGGAAAACAAAAAACGGGCCAACCAGACCAGCAGTTGCACAAATGCATGCACACCAAACAAACTCAAAAGCCACATTCAAAAAGGGGAGAGAGAACTTTGTGCAAAATTAAAAAAATAGCCACATTATTCAACATAGCCATTGGATATAATTCCACCAATTTGGTTTCAACAATCAAGATCAAGAACAGAGAATTTTGGACAAAAATGTTGATTCCCCCTGTGGAAAAAAAATTGCGCTCCCCTTACTAAATGACATCATAATACGATTAGCAGATGGCCCAGAAGACAGAATATGGTTAAGTAACAGTTTATGAAATAAAATAATAGCTAAACTTGGTTTGTAAATTGAAACAATTTTGAGTTTACTATCAAGTATTATTCACAAGACTGCATTGCCATATTTTGAAGTCTTAACATTCATATTTCCCTTTCTATCAAGTAAGAAGACTACATACATGCATCTCATGTAATTTGTACCTAGATGACCTTTGTAATTTCCACAAGTCTTACAAAATCCTTCATTCAAGCTTATAATACTATTAGAAGACTGCACACCTTTGTAATTTCCACAAGTCTTACAAAATCTTTCATTCAAGCTTATAATACTATTAGAAGACTGCACAATATGCAGGCATGCAAAAAAAATGGGAGATACAAACTTCTTCATGTCTTTGATACAAACTATTATAATAATACCTCACATCAATGGCCAAAAAAGTAAACTAAACTGCCTCAAAGAGTTGAAAATGTTAGTATTACATACATAAGGAACAGTTGTTCTTTTAGGTGTGTGTCCCTTCCTGTCTTCTCCGAGTTGAACATAGATTGCATAAGAACCCCTTTTCAAAAGAACCTGAGGGAATCGAAATGCCATTTATACACAATATTCAGCAGTTCAAACAAGTCAAATTACACCAGTCCATTAAAACATACAACAGGGCCAAGGTTACCTTTTCATTTGAACTATTAAAGCCTAGGAGTTTTGGCTCCTCTCCAATAGTGATGTTTGGCTGAGGTGTATCTTCCTTCTCCTCATCACCATATAATATGTGAAACCTGAATATATTTCAAATTTCTGAATAATTTACAACCACTAATGTGTTTATATAGGCCAATGTAACCTAATGGGCCAGATTAATAAACTAAAGGGCTGAATACAAATAACCACTACTAATAATAAGAATTACTGCTTTTGTTTTTTAAAGACTAATAATAATTACTACTAATAATAGTTAAAATAAATTATTCACAACATAATGCATTAGAAATGTACCTGTTTTCATAAAATACAAGCACCACAAATAAATTTGTAATTTCCAAAAATGAAGTGTTTCACCAAGCAAAAATGTGGTAATGAGGACAAGAATAATAACAATCTTGAAATTTACACAAGACCCATGAGTTATGCATATCCTAAATTTCAAACATTGCATGTCATTTTGTATGATACTGGATAGACCCACCATTCTTTCAAATGTGTAAAGTAGCATACAAGTACACCATTGTGTGAAAATCACACAACAGTTAGGCTATAACTTAGAACCTACAAAGCAAATATGTAGAGTATAATACTCACTTGCACCTCGGATGTTGATCACAGCCTATAAAGTAGCCAGAACCAAATCTAGTTACTTTAAATATCAGTGTGCCTTCCGTACAACTGAAACAAGTCAAATAAGAAGTTATCAAGAGAATATCTGACAAACAAATCAGGCAGTATATAATGAACGCAATCAACAAACCATTTTTCTACAAACAAAATCAGCATAATCACATTCAAAACACAAAATTTACCCCAGTATAACTAAAACATTACAAATGTGATTTCATATAATTTATACTCCACAGGGTCAGAAAATACCGTTTACTAGGAATGGCTGTATCGGTGAATTTTAAACGGTAGTGGATGATGCAAGGTCGACCAAGTTTCATAACCAAGAAGTATTTAAATTCTTAAACTATAACAGTTTGACAGTAAGGTGCAGACACTTATCTTGTTATCATCTCTTTTATGGCAAAAGTACCGCAGCATAAACATAGAATCATGAGGGTGTGGCACACATGATGAGATTAATATTTAACTATTTCTACCCATAACGTGACATAACTTACCTGGGGCACGATCGACTCTTATTTGGGAGAGATCCAAATAAAAAATCCCCAAATTTTTTTTCTAACATCTTCTCAACCTGCAAGTATAAAAATCATTAATGTGTAGATAAGATGAAAAATATGCTGCTCATTTTGTTTCCAGGCTATCACGGTCACTAACAGTGTATGCAAACATACAAAGTGCATTGAAAACATTGCCAAGAGAGTATATCAAGAAAAAACATGATTTAAGACCCCAAAATCGCAAGCATTAAGCAATGAAGAGAGATTCCACACCTGGTAAATAGGAATATCGGAAGCATGGTCACAATTTGATTTAAACCGCATCCAATAATCTCCGAGGAGACCTTTCCATTTGGTTATTCCAGCAGAAACATTATCAAGCTGAGTAAAAAATTAAGCACATTTTTTATTAAAGAAATGATCGTCAATTAACAATGACCGCCTAGCTCAGACAATAATAAAAAACAGGGAAAGCAGGAGCAAAACAGATTCCTGGGAATCCATGAGTAAAATATATTCCTAGGAATCGATGATACCTGGAAATATTTTTCCAAAACATGTTAAGAATATATGTAATATTCCCAAGCCTGCTTTCCTACGAATGTTTTTGTGTAACTTGAAAGAAATATTATCTATAATACATTGCAGAGATCAAGTGGGGGAGGAGACACAGTCATAGTAGATACCTCAGTTTCTATATCAGCAGTGAAACTGTAGTCTGTGACCTCCGAAAAATGATGTGAAAGAAAAGCTGAAACCTAAATATCACCCAAAAATGGCATAAAACTCATCACACGTCTCACTTCTACAAAGCAAAAATTAACTGAAAATGGGCAAGCTTATCATGAGTTAAGTCATGTAGAATATGAAACCAAAAGAACTCATCTATTAATATAATTATCTAATTCCCCCTGCATCTTATGGGCGGAAGAGATTTGTGGGGAATTAAATACATAAGGCTCGTTCATGAGGGAGAGGGATTATTGCTCGATAAGAATTCTGAGCAATTCATAAATAATATGAAGTTGTTGAAATCCGCATAGTATGCAAATTCACCATGTTTTCTGATGTCATTTCCTAGCCATTATGGAAATCAGTGAAGCAGGTGACAAGGATTCAAACTGGCTTTATGGATTTCTTTTATGGGCCAAATAAAAGACAACGGGAGAAATGTTCCCAAAGCAATGATGACTTAAATGAATATTGCAGTATGAATTTAATTTAAAAAAGTATAGACAATAGGGAGAAAAAAAACTAGAGACAAAGGTAAAAACAGCACAGAACCAATCATATATCATATAAATTGCATTTATTAACAGAATTCAAAGGAATAGATCTGTGAATATGTATATGTGTTGTAGCCTGAAATTAGAGTGTCTATATGCATAGCAAGGGAAAAACTACAGAGTGAAGGATATAAATCAATTGATTTAAAAATTTCAAGCAACTAAAAGCAAGACCAACATCAACTGAAGTCTTCTTTTGCCGCATGTTAATAACATTGTACAACGACAGAACTGGTATTTTCATCCTAAAAAACAATAAATTCAGAACATCAAGCCCAAAGCTTACCATACGACCACGAAATTCTGGAGAGAGAACACGATTATTTACTGTCACGTAGTTTCTGTCCTGAAGCAACAAACAAATGAGGGCCAATAATTCTTTCAAACTGATATTTAACAGTTAACGTATGCAATGCCATAAAATTTCCATGCGAGATGCAGTAAACATGTTGAAATAGTGAGAGACAGCAGTGACAAGCAAATTCAAAAGGAGACTTAATTTAGTTTTAGGTAGGAAGAATACAAAAAGATAAAATCTTAGATACATAAATCTTGTTCCAATTGATAACTATTACCCTGTCACAAGAACTCAATTAAGACCAAATTGAAAGTCACAAACTATGACATGGATGAGTTGATTGATAAGTTCTTATGATCCATGACAGGACATCATAATGTCACATAATTCATGTAAACAGCCACAGCTAGTGGGAATAGGCTTTGGTTGTATCTGCTAATATATTCTGAAGGCTTCTCGTATGTCAGGTGCTGCGGTTTGGCTAGAACTTCAACCTTGTGAAGCAGTGAAACCAATATGTTATGTTAAGAAAATTACTAAATTCTGGTTAACATAAAAACTACACATGTAGCTCTAATCCACTGCTTCTTAAGCTCCACAACCTTCTTACATCATCTAAAAAGGACAAAGATCATAGGCAACATTTCTTTGATTAAACAGTTTCCAGTGTTTGAGAGAGAATATAAATTACCGAAAAACTTTATTTTCTTTAGATTACTGACGGCTGTCAGTAAGTTATTACGTTTCTTCTGATTTCTTGTTCTTCTTTTTCTCCAGCAGACTTATATTCTTGTTGTTTCATCTTGTTCTTTCACCCAGCTAATAGATATTCCTTATTTCTTCTTTTTACCTGTCCAGCTACTTCATTGTTTCATTGGCTCTTGTTGCTACTTAGTGTTGAGTCCCACATCATATAAGATATGGAATGAAAATGAGTTTATAAACGGAAGGCATCCGTCACCTTACAAGTCGACTATGTAGTGTAGGGGTAAGGGTTGAGTTTGGCCCAACCAAAATTTTAAGATGGTATCAGAGTCAATCCAATCCAAGTGTTCAGTCTTGCGTGTGAGGGGGTGTATTGAAAGTCCCACATTGGAAGAGATATGGCCTAAAACTGAGTTTATAAATGGGAGGCCTTCCTCAAATTGCAAGTCAGTTTTGTAGGGGTTGAGTTTGGCTCAACTCAAATTTTAAGAATGAGTTATGACCTATGATTTTCATTTCTACTTATGATAATTTTATGAATTTAATTTTTCATCGTTAAGAATTTATTATTTAATAAATTTGTGAAAAAATATTCCAGAATAGTGGTCAATGATCATCCTGCTATGCGCTATAGCACTTTTAGAATCAGCCGCTCTGCTTCTTGGATTGACAACTATGATGGCAAAGAAGCCAAAAGAATAAAGAGATTGGCAATGGACCCAACCCATTCTCATAACCTATGAAAATACATAACCCTAATAAAAGACTCAACTCTTTGGCTCTTCAGCCATCCAACTCATTCAAGCAGCATCACTCTCTAAATTTTCTGACGTCTCTCCCCTTCCATCCCGAAAGCTTCCATCTCCGAAAAGCGTCTCCAAAAACCTTGTCTAGTAACCTTCCTTTTCCAATGAGCAAGCCACTTTTTTTCCATATTTCTTTCTGTTCTTTCTCTTTATATGCTATCTGTTCTCCTATCTTTCTCAGTCTTCGCTCCCTATTCTCTGTCCTTTCATCCTTGTTCTCTTTGTTATCTCTGATATTCACTTATTCAGGGTTTTCTATCCATCCTATCCTATTCTGTATAATTCAAGCATTTTTCTTTTTCTGTTCTCCAATTCTCTTCTATTTTCACATTGCAGTTTATCTGAGCCTATTTTTATATATATTTTATATTTTTGTTATTATAGTTGCCATGCCTCTGTCGTAGAGCAAAACGCCCACAATCCACAAATATGGTGGATTTTCCACTTGCCACAGAGAAACACTATCAGCTATTAATAACATTGACAGTTTGAAACGGTTGTGGCACATGAGAGAGAAGTCAACAGTGATAGTGAATCAAATGAAAAAGCTGATGTTACAACTTAATATGTCGATACATAGGAATTGCAATTGGATGAGAAAGACTCTTAGATGAATCGAGCCCATAGTTTCTAGAAAAGCCTATGCCTTCTAGAAAACTCCAGATAAACAAAGAATGTGAACAACTTAAATAATTATCTTTGATCATGACTTGTAACTTAATCGTTAGCCTTGATGCAATATAAGATAGAAAAGACCCGGTATGGTTATGACATTAGATTGTCTCCAAGTCAAATACCTTTAATACTTTTAATGTGCTTGCATATGTGGAAGGTCTTCCAATCCCAAGATCTTCAAGCTTCTTAACCTATGTATGACATGCAAATAGCATAAGGGAAATCCTAAAAAGAGAAAACGAAACAGACAAGATAGAAAAGAAATTAAAGCTCTCCATTTCCTCCTTGCCAGCACAAAGCATATATTTAAAAGAGCTCCAGTTCATGTTGAACTCAATATGTAGCAATATATCTACTTTTTTCAGATAACGTAGAACATAATTTAAAATTATAAATCACGAATATTTGCATTATAATGATTTCAATTTATGCATATATGTTGCCATACAGATAAGAAACAAGTTCATTATAACAAAACTCCTAATGTAGCATGTCTGTGCACAAGCCGACAGCACATGTTATAAAATTTGAGGGAATGTCACTAGTTAACAGCAGACCAAAGATTAATAAGTTTAAAACAGTATTTAATTTTGCACAATTTTCTATCTTCAGATGAATTAACAGATGCAAATTTCAATGACTGATCATAAAAGTACACAGTTAGAAGGAAAAGATAATCCACTAAACAAAAAGCAAGCATTTATAGAATATAAAGTTCACCGTTCAACTTAGTCAGATAATACTCCAACTAAACGAAATGGGTGTTGTTCATTAATTAAGACAAACTATAAAGATTATACTACAAATCAATAAAATGAAATCTCGTCAACTTGCACATCATTCAGAATTGCCTCTAGACATTACGATATCTGGTAACAAAAATCGACATTTTGAACCTAACAATAGCATTGCTCGGAGGAGGTATCTAACATACTTCCAGGCATATTAAAATGCAATCTCTATTAATTCATTATTATATATAACCCGCTGTTAGGATTCCAGTATCAAGCATAAATTCTACATACAACAAAAGAGCAGTACTGCTGGCTGAAATCACCACAGGTGTGGTCTATAATACTCCTTTAAGCATAACGAAAGAAACAAAATATCTTACCAGTGATGCTTCAGAGTAACGTGGTGGCGGTTGTGTATGGTGCTGTCTTGCCCCAGTTTGAACAAGATGTAACAGATCCTCTTTCTATATAATAAAAGTCAATGAAGGGAAATATGTTGCACAATTCATGGCATCAATAAATACTTAATCGTAAATGAAGAGTCATTATGTCAACAAAGAAAGCAATCAGGAATAGGTTTTATTCTACCAATGTCGCAAGTCCATTTCAGATTGATATGTACAACTTTCTGCACCATAAATGGGAATTCACAGATTGGAAACACAAAAAAGATACATAACAAACCTAGCATAAGGCAAGGTAAGAACAATCAGCAAAATGAATAGACAAATTTCAGTGACAAAATCATGTTCCTAAGCCTCGATTAAAGTTGATCCTTGACATGCAATTAAGTCCCCCTATTATTGACTAACTGCTCAAAGTTCAATAATTGCTGCCCTGTTCTTTTAAATAAAATTTAATTTCTGCACAAGGTAAAATGGAATTCTACATAGACACACTTTAAATCCAAAGAACTATTGCATGAGGAAGGTTAGAGGCAAGTTTTATTATCCAGCTTCCACCTAGCGACAAAAGCTTTTAGAAGAGTTGACTTTCCCAAACTAGAAAAATAATATAATAGAATGTGGAAGACAAGAAACTACTGCAATTTACATTTACAAGTGCCCTTGCCATCTTGTTTGTATATATGCCAAGACCCTCCGTTTAAAAACCCACTGGCCATTAGCAAAGCAACGTAAGGAAGCCGAGAAACGCAGTGTATATAAATAAACTAATGAGGCACAGACTGGCACATAAAAGGGGAAGCATTAAATTATTTTCAATAGCATAAACAACAATAAATTTCCAGAAATATAACCTTTAGGGAATTAAGAACCTCAAAAGCTAGACCATGATTGGAACCATCGCTATCTCTATCTTGTCCAGCTTCAGTGACAATGTCCTAGAAGTGAAAAATAACCATACATAAGTTGGGAACATGGTTTTACCTACCTACTCTTTTAGAGGTATATGTGGGCATTCTCTAGTTTAGCTTAAACATTTTGAAGCACCGGTACTTAACAGGAACGTAGTAATAATAATAATAATAATTCCCCTAAAAATAATAATAATGATAATAATAATTGGTCGAAAACAAAATTGTCACAACCTCGCGTATACAGAAAGGATCGAATTCATATTGAATCCAATATAATTTTTTTCTGGCTGTGGAGACTCTAAGAGTATTAAGTTTTTTATATAGCTAAAGTATACTTTGAAGCATATAGCAGAACTTCAAAATATTACACAAGCTTTAAATTTGAAATCTACCGGTAATAGATATTTTCCCATTTGCAGCTAACTCATACATGAATTGAGAATAATACTATAGTCCATCGATAACAATAAAAATGGTAATAATAACAAGTCAACAACAACTAGTTTGATGGAAATTAACAATTATCATAATAATAAGTATAATAAACAAATAAAACTCGTTATTTGTAAAGGGCAATCAACTGGATAGACAAATGATAGCGAACCATCACAAGGATAAATAACACCTCCTCACAATATAACTTATCTGCAAGAACTAACCATACCGTAAAAACTTCCTGATATCCAGGAAACTCGACCCTTGAGCTAGAAGACCTTAACATAATAGACCGATCAACATTTCCAAACTCAACTTGTATCTGGAATCGGAAAGACATTAGGAAACATATCTGGTCAGCCATAATAATATCAGATCGAAGCATGTGAACTTTAAAAGAACACAAATTATATTTCAAGATCATATATTATGTTAATGATATTTATTTAGGACAGACACAATCTAACAAAAGTAGACCTGGAAAGATGGTTAGGAAAAATGAATTTACCGAGAAACAGTTTTTCCCTTTTTTAAACCAAGGTTCCATACAACAAAGGAAATTGATCACTACAAAGATGAGTGAAAGAAAGATAAAAATATGACCTCAAATTGAAGAACCCAAGAATAAGATACATGAAAATTACTGATATGAAACACAATGCATATGTTGAATATTACTGAGCATCATTAGTTTCCTTTTTCCTGAACTTCATATTTTCTTTATGTAAATTATTTGGTTTTGTTGTAATCACTTTAATCAAGGGATAGTTTTAAAAAATTATCCAAGCAATCTACAGTCAGTCATCCAAGCAAAAATTATAGAAAACAGCTAGTTCAAAAAATAGACTTCAAACACTCTACTTTATCTCGATGGATATTTCATAATCTAACCTTCTCAAGATTAGCTGGTTCCATCTGACATGAAACCGTTCTTGACCAAATAAGTGTGTATAGCTTCAAGGATTCTTCATCTAATACCCCAGCTAGCATTGCTGACAAGTCATCCAGAAATAATGTTGTTATCTGTTGCCCTTGGTTCATCATTGAAATAAAATAATTATGAAAGAATCACATCTTGTATTACATGGTAAATTACGTATGTTCGTCGGTCTAATGGCTTCATGGGCTTCTTGTTCATTTTTCACCTTGCTAAAATACTGCGGTGGACTTTGTGCAACAAAATTGTGTCCATAGCTGCACCCAGTAAATTTAATACCACATCAAAAAATCAAAACTTGCTTAAACCACAAAAATAAGCATTCAAATTGAGATAAAAATGACTATGCAACTTTAGACAAAATTGGCAGGGGAAGAAAGTGACAATAAATAACTTAAACGTAGATAGAACAGAACTACAATTCTGATCTTCGAACCACTTTCTTACATCACAACTATGCATATAGATATTTTTGTTAATTTCTGGTTCAACTTAAGTATATTTCCGTGGTTGTTAGTTAGATTTTAGGGAAATAATACTTCGCAAATAGTTGGCATATAAAATCCCGTTACGTGAAACATAAATCCTACAACTGAAATGCCCTCTTCTCTCATTTCTAAAATCCACCTCCACACTGCTTCACCCCTTCACATTTCTCCAACTTGTTTTTTGATTCTTGTATTTTCTTCCTTACTTCTTCGAGATTCCGTCTCGGCATTCAATTGTGCGGTCCGGAAATCCATAGTTGCACGCAATAGTTTGACAAAACACGGACCACATGTCTGTCGGCGAAATGTAATTCTTACACACACAAAATGTGTAAAAACCGTATAAGCAAAATAGCTTCTAGTACGGAGTATATTAATAAACTACTTTTATATTCAGTAGTGTTGTAGCTCTGGTCGCAGGCATAAACAGAAATAAGTATGGAGATGCACACATCACCTTTCAATGATCAGGGAGCGAATATTGGCAACAGCTTCATCAGAAATCTAAGACATAAAACTGAGTGTTAAAAATAGAAACAATCATCCAGAAACAAGATTATTGGATTGACAGAAAGACACTCCAAATAAACATAAATTCCATCCACATGTCTGAACCCACTAGTAAAAATCAAAATTGCAATCTCATATGGAAGATTAACAGGAGATTAGTGAACACATTTAATTAGCCAAGATTCATGACATAACTGTTATATAAAAGCTATGTTAAATACCGTAAATAGTTAGACAGCACAAAAGGAGGAGGATATGTTTTGAGATGACATGGTCAGCTTCAGTAGACAATTAATGATGAAATTGATATATAATATAATATAATATTTATATACAATGCACAAAGGGTAGTTCACAAATTTTCACCATATTCATGCAACCAAAGGGATACCTACATGGAGTCCATCAGTTCTGATGTATGTTATCAAACCAACTGTTATACCATTACGCAGTTCAACTCCCTCGTAGAGTTTCTGAGCAAGCTGCATTCAAAATTCAATAGAGATTAATGATAAAAGAAATTATAGAAAATCTAAAATTTAAACATAATTAAATCATAATTCCAAGGGAAAAAAAGATATTGTTTACAGCCAAGGTTATGTCAACGTCAAGTAAATAGGATAGGAATAAACTAAAATTAGTACCGCCATTGTGTGACTTGCAGAGAAATTCAATTTGTTTGCAGCATCTTGCTGAAGTGTTGATGTTATATAAGGTGTTGGAGGATTACTTTGAACTTTGCTTATTTTCATGCTAACAACCCGAAACTCTGCAGAGTTTATTTTGCTTTCAACATCCCTTGCCTCCCTACCAGAAGTAATCGAAAATTGATTCAGCTTGTTTGAATTAAAATGGGTCAGGTGAGCAAGAAATGTTAAGTCCTTGGTTAATCTCTGCTCTTTCATATTAAACATGGCCTCCATAGTCCAATATTCCTTGGGTTTAAATTGATCAATTTCAAGTTCTCTATCACATATTAGAGAAAGTGCAGCAGATTGAACTCTTCCTACTGATTGGCAACTTGGTAACTTCCTCCATAGTAATGGCGAAATGTTAAATCCAATCAAATAATCAAGGGCCCTCCGTGCAAGGTAAGCATGAATCAAATTCACATTAATCTCCCGTGGTGCTTGCAAAGCAATTTTTATAGATTGCTCAGTTATTTCATGAAAAACAACTCTAGCCAGAAAAATATTATTATGCAGAGCTCCCTGTTGTTGTAACATCTCAATTATGTGCCAAGCGATAGCCTCTCCCTCACGATCAGGATCTGATGCAAGGATAAGATTGTTTGCTCTGTGAAACAACATGAAATTAATTAATTTAACGCACAGGTAGCCAGACACTAGTGGATAAAAGCATGGAAGTTAAACAATCCATTACAATTAATCGTTAATAATTTGCTTTACTATAATAACATAACATCATACTGAAGAACAATTGTGATTAGTGCACCCACAGAGAATTATATTAATATAATCAACCAATGCTACTGGAAAACTAAGGTAAGTGGATGTGAGAATGTACCCGCTCAATGCAGCATTGATGCTCTTCAGGTGAGTCCAGGCAGATGAGGGAACTTCCCACACCATACTAAAATCGTCGTCGGGTCGCACAGATTCAGACCTTGAAGCCAAGTCTCTTACATGACCATAGCTTGGCAAGACTTCATACATATCACCAAGGTATCTCTGAATAACCTTTGCCTTCGTAACAGACTCCACAACCATCACAGACTTTCCCACGGGTGGATACAATGGTTTTCCCGTAAATTTCCCTAGCTGCTTCTCCAGATCAACCTGGCAAGAGTTTACCTCCTTCTTTTTCAACCTTGTAGAAGCAGAACTATCCTGTGTTTCTTTTGAAGTGCTAACGGACGAACTCTCCTGAACAAATCATGTTAGCATCAATGCTTAAAACAACACCAAGCACTATAGCAATGTTTCAAAGTGCGAACCAGATTACAATAGCTCCTTTTCCCTGGGAACTAGAAGGTCTATGCCCAAAAAATTGCAAGCACTATACCAAGGCTGTGTTTAGATTGACAAACAGGATGAAATGGAATCGTAAAAACTATACCATAGTTGAATTCTTTAAAATAGGATATGATGGAACGAACCCCATCCCATTCCATCGAATACCTAGCTTTTTTCTTCCACTCAAATTTGGGGAATAATAAAATTAAACGTGTGTTTTTCTGCATTCAATCGTTAAATATCCGAACAGTATAATTTATTCCATGGCATTCCACTCAAATCTCTATTTATCCATTACAAAAGTTTTTTTTTTTTTAAACAAACAATTTTACAATAGTTGTAACACAATTTTTTTTCTAGTTTCAACGATTCCATAACTAAAATAACTATGAAACCACAGTTTAAAACCTTGTACTAATAATTCTCATCATTTTCTTGTTGGAAACTATGTAACACATGCATGACACTGTGATTAAGTTGAACTATGTCATTTACTTAAATTATTATTATCGGTGTCAACGTATCCATATATCCATTTCCGTGTTTGTGTTCGTGCTTCATAGGTTGAAAATCATCAATTATATATGTAACACGAACACTTCAGAAGGCGTGTCTAGTGTCCAACTCAATAACTTTAATTTTTTAAATTATTATTACCGGTGGTGTGAGTGTGGTGTCCTGTGTTATTAGTTATTACACTCAATGAGCAACAACTTTTACCTTTTTCTTCTGTTTATTCTTCTTCTTCTCCGGCGTTGCAGATGAGAACGGCAAGCTCCTTCCAATGCCATTCGCCGAAATTCGAAAACCGAAACCATTAACGGTCTTCAAAGCAGTGAAGTTAGTTACGTTGCTGATAAAGCTGAATGAACGAAACGGAAAGCGGTTACAGCGTTGGAGGGCGAAGTTAGTTACATTCACGTGCGGCGAGATTAACGGATTGCGGAATGATCTGAGTTGAAACTGCGAGAGAGATTAAGAAGTAATTAAGTTAAATTAAATGAAAATTAAGAAGAGATTAGAGTGAACCTAAACCTAACCATGAGGTTGCGAAGAGAGGGAGAAGGAGTGGTGGTGGTGGTGGTGAAGAAGCTTCTTTGGAATTGAATCATTTGAGATTCAATTCAATTTGATTCTCATGGTTTTTGGTGAGAAAGAGGGTTTAAGCGTTGTGCCATGCATTCATGCATGAGAATACCTTATGACCCGATTGAATTCGAACGCGGCCCATGTACACAACCAAGGTTTTAAACAACGGTAGGGTTAAGGTTTTCGCGATTTTGACTTAAATGGACACGGTCTTTGCCGTGTGAATTAAAGGTATGGTATGAATTGATCACAACGTTCTACAAATCTTATTAAAAGTGTGTAGTGAGAATATTGTGAAAAAAATATGTATTATAATAATTTCTCTTCAATAATTCCATAAAATTTATAAATCTATAAAGTAGTTTCAAAATTTTAAAGTCTTACGATATAAATCATTTGAAATACAAATCGTCAATATTAATACTCTTTGAAAATCTTAAAATTCATTAAAGTCTTACAAAATTTAAAAATATTTAAACAAACTTGTTTTTTAAAATTCCTAATCCAACCTCCTTAGTTGGATCGAGAGAAATTTGTGAGACTAAAAAGCTTCAAATATATTGTTAAAAGTGATTGGACTCAAGTGGTTAATGAGCTCCCACCACACGAATTGTTCAGAAAAATCCGAGTTTGATTTCTAATGAAAACAATTTTTGATGGCCAGACATTACTTACCACCCGATAGAAGTCATAATTATTAGGGACCCTTCTTATAGAAATCGAAGGTTGCCACCAAACAAAGATCAATTAAACTCTTTAAAACAAAAATATAAAGGGTAGATAGTCATTTTCGTCCATGAACGTGTAACAAGTAGTTACACGAGTCTCTCAATGTATTAAAATTCTAAAATAGTCATTGCTTCTGCAATCCGTTAGTTAAAATAGTCTTCTCTAACGTTCAAGGAATTCATCAACGTCGTGGAAGTAATCATAGAAGAACATTTACAATTTCAAATTCAAAGAATTTTTCGAGGACTAATGCTGTAGAGTATAGACAGTCCTCTAGTTCATTTTCTCAGGATTTTTATGCTTCGTCTGTTATCACTAAGCATTTATTTGCAGTGGTTATTAGTTATATTTATGAACTACTAGTTCTTATTTGACTTTCCCATATTTCTTTTGCAAGTATTGAAGAATTCTAATTTATCTTTAGTTTGTTTTGGTCTATATGATGAGAATCTTGTAATTCTTCTGCAGATATTTTTGTAAATTAATATATATTGTATTGTTCTGGTTTTGTTTACAAAAAGTACATCTGCTATAGAATCTAATTTTTAATAACATAACCCTTATGTTGCAGGGCTGCACGCTTGTATTCATGCAACACGGTTGGAAACTGTTGGTTGCAGCACAATCTAATCAGATTAATGAACGAACATTTGTTCTCTTTCTTGCATTCAGTTTTATGCCTAGTTAACATAAAGGAAGTTATTTGGTTTCAATTCAAATTTATTCAACTGGCTCTTAATTCATTTTGGATCCATGTTATTTATGGAGAATGTTGTTTGGTTTCAATTCAGATTTCATCCGCAAATTCTCGTGTTCGATCATGAAATGAAGGAAAAAGTCATACACAATCCATATAGAAGTCATGTATTTGGGTTCACCGCATGGATCTTCTCAATTTATTTTTCTATACTAGGGGTTTGGATTCTATTTGAGTAAATACCTCTCTAATTTTAGTTTCTAACAGTATGTTCTGTGTTCACTTCTTTTTTTCTATTTTTGATATAAAATTTTCACTAGATTTGATTATGTTATTTAGTTTAATATAAAATTGTGTCTTATAAAAACTATAAACAATGTCTGGAATTCTTATAAATAAAGTTATTTTTAGTGACATAACTTAAAGTTGACTATTTAGTTACGTTCAACGTTTAAGAAACATAAAAATTGTCACATTGAAGTTTTATTTGAGGAGGGGATTATCTTTAAATCAGCTTTGAACTTTTCAACTATTCTAACCAATGTTATGGGGGGGAGTAAGAGTAAAATTGACAAAATACAAATTTAAATAATCAATACAACATTTGAGTAAGAGCAAAATTCATCTACAAAACCACACCTGAAAATGAAGCGAGAGTAGCTGCTTATAAGTGAAGTCACGTGATACATTGAAGAATGGAGGATAAGAATCCTCTAACTTGAGGCTGGGAATTCACCCTACTTTCTATCTATTTCGTCTCTTATGTACTCTCTAATATCTTCCTTGCATGTATATTTCTTCACTTTCTATTCTCCTTAAGACCTAAAGTTACAGAAAGGTAATGATCAAAATTTAGAGGATCCAAATGTAAGATTGAAATGGTTCGTGGCAAGTGTTGCTTGTGGTGGTGGACTGGTGAGTTCGGCATATGCACGTTTAACTTCAATTTTACCCTGTTTATACGGTTTGAAGGGAAACTTGGTGTTGAGATTTGATAGAAATTATGAATTATATTTAAATATTTTCTCTTAAGATTCTAAATCAAACTCTTAGCACAACGCCTAAACACTTAATTTAATAGGGAATGCCAATGAGTGTCCCAAAGACACTCTTTTATATGAAAGATTTAAAAGGAGACTCAACATATTCTTTCAATGACGTTAAATTGCCCTTATGGAATTCCACTATCGCCCACTTTGATTGTTTATTTTTTTGCTGGTACTTTTTTCCTTCTAATTACTTTTCTCGATGTTTATTGTTTCCCCAGTTTTCTATTTGTCGAGACATGCTTTTTTCCTTCGACTATACATGAAGAGAAAAACAAAGGGTAAATTAGGTTGGTGGGGGTTATGATCAAATTGATTGGATAAGTTTGAGGTTATTTCGCAGGAATGTTGATCAGGGTCATATGATGATAGAGAGCATGTTTTGGAGCTGTCAAATAAATGGGTTTGTCTTCAATGATTGGAAGGAGCAAGTGTGAACAATATTCGTGGATCCCAATTTACTATGAGATTTAAAGACTCCGAAAGTTTTTTGACACTAATGCAGAGGGCAAATACGTAGAACTTTTACGGAAGTTATTTATCTGTAGAGAAAGGGACTTTAAGCTTTCAATTGATAAAAGGAATCACAGTGACATCAGTGAGTGGCCATTTAATATTATTAGATTATTAGATTAGATCTTCACTTATCCACGAGGATAAAACACTTCCCCTTTGAGACCTAGATTGATATCAGAAGCCAAGATTCTGTGAAACAGATACAGGTATTCTGCTAGAAGAACTAGATGCAGGCAGTCAACCCTTATAAAATTAAGAGGAAAAACCTTCCAATTAGAATGAGGCTGGTGACGTACATAGCGAGCTAGCATCAACTTCAAACAGAAATTGATGAAAGACGGTGACTTCTAGCCATTAAATGAAGCACAAAAAATCAACAAAGCAAAGCAGAACCAAAATAACACCATATGAGACAAGCATATGCTTTAGAAAGATCTGGAAAATGGTAGCAATTACTTAAAATAGACGGTTATCTTATCTGCAATGAAACTACAAGTATTCAGCAAAGATACAGGAAACCCTAGTTGAGACATCAATCAAGTAACTGATCCAATACAACAGTAAAACTCAGGTCATAACCCAAACAAAACAGATTCATATTCTGTGCACCAATAAATGACCAAAATCTCACTATTCCCACAATAATTGCTCTCACTGACTCTTCAAAATTAACTTCTGCTTCGGCGTCGGTCCCTAACGCCATTTCTGCATATACATTATTTGGAAACATCGTGTCAATACAAACACTACAAGCAAAGATTAACTTTGTAAGTCAAGCAAAATTAACATAAATCACATGCAGCCTGCAACTATATCATGTTTACTTGTCATAACCTTTAATATACAAACATAATAATGGTATATATGCTTATTAAGCGGGAAAAGTATGTTCATAAGAAACTTGGGGTCTTCGCCAAAAGATAGCAGCAGAAGATACCCAAGGCAAATTCCCATTTTAACTTGGTGACATTTCTGAAATACAGATTAGACTAAATTTTCAAGAAATATAGTTGTTTTAAACAACAAATTAAGCAAAACACTGACATCATAAAATAAAATGTTCCTTGAAAAAACAGGGCTGTCCGAATAGTGACAATAATAACTAGGCTTAGTAAGAAAAATTTAAGGGTGAGCATAACTAACCCATTAGCATATGGCACCTCCTCACGCCCACGGTAAGGAGGCGGTGACCTGCTGTAGCTACGCCCACGAGGTGACACACTGCGGCGCCTAGGGGACCGCCCACGAGGACTGTAACTCCTGGTGCATGCAAAAGAAAGGCAAGATAATCAAAACATATTATAAGAAAAAAATTATTATCTCAGCATAAGAAACTACCAAAACCTAACAACCATAAAAGAAATGACATGGATACTCTCAAGTCAGAGATGAGCATAATTCTGAGGTAAAAAATAGTAGGCAAACTCATACTTTAAATTTTCACTACTTCAATTTATAATTAAGAATAACAAAAACATAGAGATCACAAGCCACAAGAGCATTATTACAAAAAGTAGGCAAATCAACAATTTTCACAGCATGATCGATCATTATGAAAAATACCACAATAAAACATTGGTGCCAGTACAATTGCACAAAGGTTCAAATGAAAATATAGGAACCATCTCACCTTCGCCCATAACTTGGACTCCTGCGAAATCGAGGTGGACTGCGGCTACGGCGTCTTCCTGCACCACCACCACCACGATTGCGACATTCACGAGCAAAATGGCCAGGTTCACCGCACTCGTAACACTTCAAATCAGAACCACCGCCACCACCACCTCCGCGGCCACGACCTCCACCGCCGCCGCCGCCACCACCACCACTTCTAGAATTGTGAGAAAGCTCCACCCTCCATCCATTCTTGCCTGTTACACAGAATACAAATGAAAATTCACAATAAATATAAACCAATAAATAAGAAAACTGTTCCATGTGACTAGATTTATGAGAACAAAAACAGAAACCGTGTTTGAAACTGACGTTTTCTATAAGGAACATTTAGCAAAAAGATTATCATATTGGTGTTAGGTTTCACACAGATAGGTATTAGACAGGTAAATATTGGTTGAACATAGCGCTATAACCCTGCAAACATACTGTCTTCAAACTGAAGGTCTCGGTAGAGATAAAAAAAAAAATATCAGCACCATTAAACGGGTAACAGAAAAGCTTGGATTACTTTATCTTCAGATCTTTAATTGCACAAGTGTAACATTGTTCAAATAAATACTTACACACTCTGAAGCACAGACACCTCTGAGATAAATACTTACATACCCTAAAGCATGGACACCTCTGAGATTAAGCCCGACACCGACACATGCTTATATTCAATTAATTCATTTTCTCAAAGTATCGCCATGCTTATATTCAATTAATTCATTTTCTCAAAGTATCGCCGGTGTCGACGTATATGTCAGTGTTGTGTCCAGTGTCCATGTCTATGCACAGCTTACACATATTCACTTAAAATATATTCAAACCTTATTTTAAAATGAAGAGTTCTTGCATGAAACAAACAAAATCACAAGGCTATAATATCAAGGACAAAATTTTCCAAATTTCAAGAAAATTGAGCAGCATGAGCTATGAGAACACAACAGCAATATCATATACACATCATTATGAACAAGTTCTTCATTCAGTAAAGACAATATTGTGTTACCATAATATTTTCCGAAGTTATTTAACCACTGATCGAAAACAGCTTATCAGAGCACAATTTGCTCAGAGGGACATATATACAGAACACAGGCAGCACTCACATGGCCGACAGGTTAATTGCAGTAGCACACATCTCATAAAATAAAGCCGTTATGCAAGAGAAGTGTAGCGCCGACAGGTTAATTGCAGTAGCAAACATCTCATAAAATAAAGCCGTTATGCAAGAGAAGTGTAGCTTGCGAGATAACACCCCAAAGCAGTGCAAATCCTCAGTTCACATTGTTAACTCGCTCTACATGAAGTCAAAGTGTACAAAGCAGCAGACTCTGACGAAGACTAACGAAAAAACCACACTACTGCAGAGCTGCTTGCATAAGAGATTTACAATGCAGAAGTAGAAGACTTAAATACGTAGAGTTGAGGAAAAGCTGTGAACAAATCATATCGACCGGAAAATGGTGGAAAAACAAATAATACATTAGCAGTTTAGAATAATGTCATAGTAATATACATATAGTAATATACATGACACTTTAAAATATATATGGCATTTTAATGCATATTAATAATTCTTCTACACATACCATCTAGATCGCGTATAGCATCCTGTGCATCTCTGCGGTCATCAAAGTCAATAAAAGCATAGCCAGGTGGTCTTCGAGCAACCCAAACACTGCAAACACAACATCGATGGAAAAAGAAAGTCATTCTCTAAATAACCAATAGCAAAAAATACACATTCTAAACAAACCTGAGAAATTGAACATTATAAAACAAGATTAATCATAATTTATTGAAATCACAGACACGACAAAGCTCAATCCACAAAAAATAAACAACAATGCCCACACAAAAAAAACAATTTTTATCACTCAAAACTTCCAAAAACAAACAATAGTTTATTTGTGTTTCTCATACAGAATTATTTGAAATCAAAGACATGATAAGCTCAATCCATGAAAAATAATCAACACAACACACAAAAATAAGCTTAAATTGAATTATAAAAAGATGGCATCTTTAAGATTAAGGGTGCCTTTGGATTGACTTATTTTTGAGCTTACGCAAAATGGCTTATGCAAATAAATAAGCTTGATGTATTATTCATAAAGTTTGTCAAGGTAGTGTATGAAAAAGCAGCTTATTGAAATACAACTTTCGTTCTTACTTATGATTTAACATGAAAGCTTATTTATTTGCATGAACTATTTTTTCATAAGCTTCAAAATAAGCCAATCCAAACAGTCACTAAGAAACAAAAACATCCACACCATCAAAAGGCACCAGACCCTATTTCCATATATTTTTCTCTAAAATAAAAGGTCAAAATTTCTTATTTCTACCGATAATTACAAACAAAAACAAAACACAATACAATGCAATCATATTTATCCTTTACATGAAAAATCAACAGGGTTAATTAAAAAAAAAAAACTTTACAAATACGTAAACGAAATTTGATGATATAATGATGAATGTTTGTTGAATTACCTTCGAATTACACCAAAAACACGAAATTCATCCTCAAGGTCCCTCTCTGACACTCTGGAATCCAGATTACCCACGTACACACGAGACATCGTTTCGTTCGTGATCAAAAAACCTACAAATCACAACAATATGGAGAAATTCAATTAGTTTAAACTAGAAAGAGAAAATTTGGTTTGGGAATCGATGAGAATTTCAATTGTGAGTAAAACAAAATGAAACCTAGAAATAAGAGGGTTTGCGAATGCTTAGAGTGAAAAATGGAAGGTTAAAGGAAGAAGAAAAGGAGAGATCTGAAACCTGAGAAAAACCCTAGCTAGCGGCAAGAACACGATTGTTTTGTTTTGTGAAGTGGTTATGCACTTTATAAACCTTATGTTACACGTTCACCTTGTCTATTTTCGTCTTTACACAAAAATTACCATCAAATCAAAATTCAATACAAAACTTTTTTTTTAAGAGTTAACTATGTTTTTAGGTACCGTGTTTTCAGTCTAAAAGCTACTTTAAAATAAAGTTATTTAAGAAAAAAGTTAAAGCTGTTTGAATTCTTTATTTTTTTTTAGTTCTAAAGTTATTTTTAAATTAAAAGTTGTTTGGTAAAATATTGTACAAAACATTGAATTTATTATTTTTTTGGTGGTGTCTGGGGTTCGAGCCCGCGGTCTTGCATATATTTATACATTGTCTATATCAACTGAGCTAAACTAGAGAATAATTTTTTTTTTCCAATTATACTGTACAACAATTTTGTTATAAGATAATCATATTTTTGGTGTCATTTAAAAAGATAAGAATTTATATTATATGGTATTATATTTGTTACATTGTTGGTGTCATTGAAAAATATATGTTTAGTTTTTTTAATAAGAAAAAGATATGCATAGTTTGTTACAATATAAATGTGTAAAATATATATATAAGTATAATTTTTTTAGGCATCTATACTTGTACTTTTAATTAAAATCAAAATTTTATAAAAATAATAATTGTACGCATTACGCAACACTAAAAAAATTATACGCATTAGCGTAACAAAAAAACAGACATAAAGACATAAAATATTACTCTAAACGCTAATGTGTGTGTGTATTTGTGAGGTTGAAGAAAGGGAATAATAATATTTGATGTTATTCAATGACAGCATGAATAAAAATATTTGTGAGATCGTGATAATTAAACGATATTAAAATTAAATATATAAGTGATAAAAATATAATAAAATTCTTTCAAAAATAAATAATAAAATTAAATTGATCCTTCTTTAAAAAAATAATATGGACCGGTTAAAAAAAAAGGAAGACAAAAACAAATTGAAAAATAATATTAAAAAATAAAAGAAAAGGTTGCCTGCGTGAGTTGAAGAGAGGTGTTTGTGAAATAAATTACGGAGAAGTAGTTTTTTGAAGTAGTATTCAACAACTTTTTGTTAAAGCTCATTCCATTCAATTTTTGAAGTAGCATTCAACAACTTTTTTTCGAAGGTACTTTATTGATATTGTGTTTGGCCTAACTTCTCCTTAAAAATATAGAGAAGCTGAAAAAAAGTTGGGCCAAACGGTACCTTAGTCCTTATAAAAGTCGAGGAGTCCTTGGGTTTAGTTCAAGTTAGTAAGGACAATGCATAATATTTGAAATGTTGAGATTTGAATCCGGACACCATAAAAATAAAAGCCAAAGAAATTTTTTAAATGAATTAGAACGAAAAGTTGTTATATTTACAGAAATAAAAAACATATTTAACTCTTTTTTTTAAAACTAATTATTCAATATAGTCCGAGATGTTCAATCTCACCGTCCATTTGTGAAGACCTCGTTTATGTCAAAACAAGTCTATGTATCATGGTGTACCAATTTTTCAATTTTAAGACGATAAAAAAATAAGTCATTCGCTTCCCAACTTATGTCGAACGGTATCTAATGTAAGGTCTCGTTTCTCGTTATAAAATTTAGTATATTACCACAATCAACTGTTTTGATAAATAAATCAAAAGAAGTCCCCTTTAAAGTGGAAGATTGTTAAAAAATGAATAAAATATTATTTTTATTGTTGTGGAATTATTTATATTTTAATGAGATTTAATTTCAAATTATATTATAAAAATGATAAACATCATAGTTTAAATAAAAGATATAATTGAATAAATGATATAGACCAAAATTCTCACCAACACTTGTAGGAGCAAGTGGGGAGTGGGAACTTCTCATCTTTGCTCTAGTTGCGGGAGGATGATGAAACCACCCTCCATGTGTTGCGAGATTGTGGGCATGCAACATGGTGTGGATCCGACTAGTTACATCTAATTAATAACTAATTTTTTTCTCATTTGATTGTAGGAATAAGATTTTTGTCAACCTTAACAAGCTTCACATAGGCGCTTCCAAGGATGGATCGCAAACCACCTTCATGGCTACATGTTAATTCCTTTAGACGTGAAGAAATAAAGCAATCTTTGAGGACAATTTTCAATGACCATATGACCTCGTTAGTTTGATTCAACAATATTCTAAAGACATATTTGAGTGAACCTATATTCACCTTCAACATAATCCTTGACAAAAGGTAACAATTTACATAGGTTGGAAGAAACCTCCTGACGGATAGATCAAGCTTAAAGTGATGGTGCCGACAAGGGGGAATAACGACATAGTAGGGTGTGGAAGTCTTTTCACAATTCAGATGGACGGTGGATCAAATGTTACATTAAGAAGATTGGCTCGTGTGATGTTCTTCATGCAGAAACGTGGTGAGTGTATCTAAGGTTAGATAGGGCTTATAGAGATCATACATCGTTATGTGTGTGAGTGTTCTAAACTCTAAAATACTGAGTTAAATTTTTACTCATAAAGAAAAGGTGTCTTGGTAGATAAGAAGTATGAGTTAAACAAAGAAGAATATTTTGAAAATATTCATACTTGTTTTTTAATATATGTGAAAATTGTAAAAGGTAAATTAAATAGGTAGTACCATCTAATTAGGCAAATAAGTTGGAATCATTAAACACTTACTTGCCCTATATCATTTGCTAGAAGGTGGCATTTTTTGTGGGTCTATAAGATAAGAGCTCAATGAGAGACAAATTTTTTAACAAAAATTGATTTGTAAAGTACATTCTAAATCCTAAATTTAATGTTCACAGTCATGCAACTAAACATGTGAGAGGTAATAAACGATTGGAAACTAAATTAAGCTTTTAGAACATTTATCGGATCACAATCCACGTTTGTAACTTATAGCCTCTAGTAGAATTTTAGAGACCTAGTTAATCTCTAACAAACATTACTCATTTCTCTCTCTTCTTTTTTCATCATTGCACTCTAATTGCTTCCATTGTTCTCAACCATCCCATGACCACACCACAAAATTTCTTGTAAGGTAAAATTCTTATGTGACCTTTGCTCTTCCTAAAAGCATTACAATCATTATTATGAATATAACAAAGTGTTTCATTTTTTCTTAATAAACTTATTTCATGATCATGAATTGTTTCATTATTCTCAAAGTATGATGTGCATGTCCTAAGTAAGTTATTTTGTTTTTTTTACCAAACCTAAACAAGTTTTATGAATACATGATGATTTTGTTCATTTTTTAATTTGAATTTCCAACACCATGAATGTGTCAATTTTCATCCTTTATCCCCTCTTTGTTTAAATACTCTCATACTAAAAATTTACACCTGCTTGATGTATTGTCATATTCTTTCTAAGCATAGATTATGCTTTTTTTTTTTAATCTTGTGACTAATCTGTTGGATATGGCTCAAAGTTTACTCGTAAGTAGGCAGGTCGCTTGAGTACTGTTCATGGAAAATCTCGTAAATTAGACCGTGGTATTTAAACACAAATTGTAATCTATAGCACTTAGCTTAAATAATATAAAGTAATTGCAGCCGCAGTTGGAGAAGTAAAACGTGCTTACTTATTTGTTTGTTTGCATTTTTTCGTATTTGTTTTCTTTTGAGCCAGGATTACTGTTCTAACATAATCTTCGATTCTTTTGTTTAGAAACAGAACACCGCAGGTATAGAAAGTTAAAGAAACACTACGAAGAAAGATATAATCAAAAGCCGGAGAAATGTATGAACCAAAGAATATTCTGATAACTGGAGCTGCTGGTTTCATAGCTTCACATGTAACCACGAGGATAATTAACAAGTATCCTAGCTACAAGATTGTAGCACTTGATAAACTAGATTATTGCTCAACTTTCAAGAATTTACAATCATGCACTTCATCACCAAAATTCAAATTCATCAAGGGTGATATAGCTTCAGTTGATATCGTGAATCATGTATTGATAGAAGAGGAAATAGACACAATCATGCATTTTGCTGCACAAACTCATGTTGATAACTCATTTGGAAACTCTATGGAATTCACCTACAATAACATATATGGAACACATGTTCTTCTTGAAGCATGCAGGGCCACAAATTGTGTTAAAAGGTTCATTCATGTTAGTACTGATGAAGTTTATGGTGAAACCGATTTAGATGCCAATATCGGAAACCATGAAACATCTCAGCTTTTACCAACAAATCCTTATTCTGCAACAAAAGCAGGTGCTGAAATGTTGGTTATGGCTTATCATAGATCCTATGATCTTCCAATTATAACCTCTAGAGGCAATAATGTTTATGGTCCAAACCAATATCCTGAAAAGCTTGTTCCTAAGTTCATCTTACTTGCTATGAAAGGCGAAAAATTGCCGATTCATGGTGATGGATCCAATGTTAGAAGCTATCTTCATTCTGGTGATGTAGCAGAAGCATTTGATGTTATACTTCATAAAGGAGTAATTGGTCAAGTTTATAATATTGGAACTAAAAAAGAAAGAAGTGTTTTAGATGTAGCTGAAGAAATTTGCAAATTATTTAAATTGGATTCTAAAAAAATGATTGAGTTTGTTCATGATAGGCCTTTTAATGATAAAAGATATTTTTTGGATGATCAAAAGCTTAAGAAGCTTGGTTGGGAGGAGAGAACAACTTGGGAGGAAGGACTTAAGATGACAATTGATTGGTATAGAAATAATCCGGATTGGTGGGGCGATGTATCAACCGCTTTGAATCCGCATCCACGTTTCTCAGCGATCAATCTATCTGATGAAGCTCAATGGTCTTTCCAATATGGATACTCGAGGCTTTTGAGGTCGTTTACTGATGTTGGTCGGAGGGAGCCGGGGTTGAAGTTTTTGATATATGGTAGGACAGGCTGGATTGGTGGATTGTTAGGGAAAATTTGTGATGAGGAGAGAATCGCTTGGGAGTATGGGAGAGGAAGATTACAAGATAGGAGATCAATTATGGAGGATATAAAGAGGGTTATGCCGACACATGTTTTGAATGCAGCTGGTGTGACTGGTAGACCTAATGTTGATTGGTGTGAATCACATAAAGCTGAAACTATAAAGACTAATGTTGTAGGGACATTAACTTTGGCTGATGTTTGCAAAGAAAGTGATTTATATGTGATGAATTTTGCAACTGGTTGCATTTTTGAGTATGATAAAGAGCATCCTCTTGGATCAGGTAAGGGATTCAAGGAGGAGGATAAACCAAATTTCATTGGTTCCTTTTATTCAAAGACCAAGGCCATGGTAATATCTCTGAAATTTAAGTTACATCTTATTTATAGAGTTTTGTTATGTTGACACAAATTTTGATAACAAATTAGATGGTTAACACAGTTCAACTATGGTTTATATTCAGTAGATGGTTAATGAATATAATGAGGCGTTGAAACTTATTAATCATTTAGTGAATACAATTAACCACGATTTTTCAAATGTTCAAGTATACATATAGACTCTTAATTAATCATCCAAATTTGTGTTTAAATATACACTTGAAAATCGTGGTTAATTGTGTTCATTGTCTAATCCCTACAATTTTAGAAACTAAATTGGGGATTCACTATAAGAAACTAGGAAAATATAATCAAATCATGCACATTTTCTTGCAATGTCATTATCATCTTAGAACATGAAACAAAACACATGCAGGTGGAGGAGCTCCTAAAAGAATATGACAATGTTTGCACATTGAGAGTTAGAATGCCAATATCATCAGATCTAAGCAATCCAAGAAACTTCATAACAAAGATTAGTCGTTACAACAAAGTGGTAAACATACCTAATAGCATGACAGTGCTAGATGAACTCTTACCTATATCAATAGAGATGGCTAAGAGGAACTTAAAAGGGATATGGAATTTCACAAATCCAGGAGTCATAAGTCACAATCAGATATTAGAACTGTATAGGGATTACATTGATCCTTCATATAAATGGGTGAACTTTAATTTGGAGGAACAAGCAAAGGTGATTGTTGCACCAAGGAGCAACAATGAAATGGATGCTTCTAAGCTCAAAAATGAGTTTCCTGAGTTGCTGTCCATCAAAGATTCTGTTATCAAGTTTGTGTTTGAGCCTAACAAGAAAACTTGAAGATCTTATAGTTTTTTCTTTTGAGGTTTCTCATGTGACTTGTGTATCTAAGTTTTGTTTGGAAGGCTGGTAATATGAATTCAAACATATATATAGATATATTTAATGTTCTTTTTTGCAATTTACATAGATACTATAATTTTGTTTTCTATGGTTATGTATTTTTATAAACATTTTGTAGTTTACTAGTTTATATGTAAGGAACATTATGGTATTTTAACAGTTGGATTGATTCAAGGGTGAGCTGTTTGTATGTATGTTTGAGAAGATAAGAATGGATTAATGATTATGTATGTTTTTGAGAATATAAGAATGGATTAATGATAAAAAAAAAAAAGTTTAAATGATTCTATAGGTATGAACTACTTATTATGAGGAACAAAATCTATCTACAACAACCACAAGATCAAAACTTACGAAGCACCGGTAAAAAATCTTACCATAATATGTTATAAGAATTTTTATGTTAAGGCGAAATTGACATGATTTAGCACATTAAGAAATGTTATGCTCATCTGCTCGTTGCATCTTAAAGATAAACTCAAAGAATTGACTTACATTCACAATATTATGAGGAATATTGACGATGTTGCAATTTGCGTCAATCGTATAACTTTTAGTCATAATAAGCAGCGTCACTGAGGGGAAAAATCTTTGGCAGCGTGAATGTGAAATACTATAGACGATTTGTGGAGGAGGGATATGGTATTTAAACCTTGTCATCTACTTTAAAAAAAATGTTTGGAACAGAGAACTTACAATAATAGAACACCACTTTCTCCAGAGACTAAGGAAGAAGACACGATGCTGCTTATAAAACTCATGATTTTATCACCCAAAAAAAAAGATTATTGACATGAGATATTATCCATTTTAATTAATCATTTTTATGTACTTGATCTATAATTGTAATCACCATCAATATAATTGCTCATTGATACTGACCCGTCGAGCAGATTATCTGGATGAGTTGGAAAAGGAACAAAAATTAATAGCTATGAGCATTAGGAGAAATCGAATATTTATTGATTTACTTAGCAGCAAAAGACACCCATGTCTGAAAGTCATAATCAAATATATTGTGGGTTTACATGTATATATATTTTATTTTTAATTCCTGAAAACTGCCAAAAAAAAATCATAATAATGCTATGATTAATATAATATATGAAAAAAGAATAGCAACTCAAATTTCTTTATGGCTAAGCAGGAAAAAAAATCTTACAAAAGAATTAAGTTTTTCCTATAGCTAACTGCTCATTTATCAAGCTCACATGACCCAAAACTTGCTATCCCAGTATCCCTTTAAAAAAAACAGTCAGTATCAAATTGATCTGATCTTGTAAAAACCACCACCTTGTCCTTGTGTTTTCATGTAGCAGGCTCTTCATCCATTGCTCTTCAAATATTGAGCAATCTGCTTTCTCATCTTTTCTTCAATGCACAGCTGCATCTTTATTTTCTTATGGCTTATAATTGTTGAACCATTACAGACAGAAGCAAGTTGAAGGAAGATACTGTACAACTAAACTGAGTATTTTTTTCAACTATCAGAGGAATATCCCCAATCTTATATATGGCACCTCCTGTGCCAGGCTTAGGATTTTAAGGCCAATTAATTATACAAAAGCAACTCAGAGCATTACATAAATCAGGACCCTCAGACAACAAAGAAAGCAAGGAGAGCGTGCATTATGGTCCAATAAATTATAATTCCAAGCCGCAAGACTGGCTGTCTCATTAAAGTCCGATCACAAGAAACCCTGAAAAACACGAATGTGCGCCATTTAGCAAATTGAAAGAAATATTTAAAACCAAACAACGGAGGGAAAAATAGACCTACCACAAGCCATCAATCAAGTCGGTCACTGGTCTTGTAAATCTTGGGACAATTTTGGATGATGCGAGTGATTTGAAACCATGAACTGCAAGAAAAAGTGGAGAAACTAAAAGTTAATAAAAGGAACCAGTGTTTGAGAGCACCGCAAGCCAACACACAGATTAATTAGTGCAAAATTACCCTTGTCATCATCTTCGTCTTCTATCCTACTTGTACTACCAGGGTCTTCATCAACAGCAATGGCAACATAATCGCTATTGCCCTTGCGCAAACTTCGAACTTGAGGTGTAACAAAAGTCCCCGTTGTTGTCCATTCATTTATCTGTAAAATAAAATAAAATAAGAGCAAATAAAATCAATTCCTTAAAATGTTCAAATCCATCATAATAACTGTGTTTCTGTATAAAAAAATAAAATATCCAATATGAAGTCTTCGAACATGATTTATATTAAATCTGGATTTGGGTATAAGAATTTTATACTAGTGCAAGACAACTGTTAAATAAAATAATTGACTTCCTTACCACTGGTTCTACCTCCACAATTTCTGAGCTAGTGCCAACCTCCTTTCCAGTTTCTTCCACACCATCAAGCAAATTCAATTGTGATTCTTTCTCATGCAAGGACTTCTCAAGAGTTTCCGCTTTGTGGTTCAACTCTACCACCTTATTCCTTTCTGCTTGCAACATTTCATCCTTGCTTTCTGCATCTTCCCTTAGATTCTCCAATTCTAATATTAGAGACATCAACTTCTTATGAAGTATTTCTTTGTACTCATGAACCTGAGTATCACTCTTCACATCAGGAGGCAAATCATCCATCCCATCTCGAGATACGATTGTGTCAACCCACTTAAAGAACTCAACGATCTCATCCAGACTTCTCTGGTTGCTCAGTTGTGATGCACGAAGATCATCATTGGTGCATCTAGTAACCTCTTGCCTTAAGAAAGAAATTTCAGCATCTTTTTCTTGCAACTGGGACTGAAGCTTTTCCACCTCAGAAAGGAGATTTGCAGACAGTTGATGAAGCTCATCAAACTTGCTTACAGTTACGGAAAGCTTTTTCATAACCTTACCACGAGAAGATTCAAGGTTCTCAATCTCTTGATTCTTTTGTTGAACAGCCTTTTCAAGTTCAGCATTTTTCTTTGTCAGTTCATCCATTTGCATCTCTTCCTCGTCAAGTGCATGCATTAGCGATTCAATTTCTGCAATAAATCATTAAGTTATAGAAATATTGTATGTTTTAGCTAATAAAAGATATATTATATTACAAGTTCAATTCCTTAAAGACTTTAGGAATCATACAAAGCTCACCTTGGTCTTTGGCAGCCAGCAAACCACTATGAGATCTCACTTTATCCTCTAATTCAGCAGCCGCAGTCCCTTGCTTATCCTGCAGCTCCTTGATTCTCTGCTCAAGTATCTTCTTTTCTCCCTCAATCACTTCCACCTGTTCTTTTAAATTATGTTCCTGTGTCCTAAGAGATTCAAGATCTTGAGAGTAACTGTTTGCAGCAGCTTCAGCATCCTTAATCTGTTTTACAAGGTCTGCACAAATCCTGTCTCTTTGAACATCCTTCTCCTGAAGCTCCCTCTGTAAATTTGTTATAGTAGCCTTCATTTCCTTTTGATTAGCATCCAAAAATTCAGTTTTTATGCTAGCAAACCCATTTGTTGCCAACACCAGTCTATCTGCCATGGTTTTAATACATTCCTCAGATATTTCCTCATCAAATGACAATGTTTTCAAGTTAATCCCTGGATCTGAAAATTCAACCTTCTCTCCAACCAGTTCAGCTTTTCCGGTCTCAAGTACAGCGACAGAATTGATGCATGATTCATATAGGTGGGCAATGTTCCCACGCAATGCAACAAGCTGCAGATCTTGTTTACTAACTTCTGTCTTCATCTTTTCACATGATTCTCTTTGGGAAGTAATTACCCTCTGAACATTTGTCATTAGTTTCGACACAGTTTTGTCTTGTTCCTGTGCCAAACTTGAGTGCACGTGTATTCTTTCCTTAAGAGAGCTGACCTCCACCATAAACTCTTGTAGCTTATGCCGAAATAGACGAAAACTGTCAATAATGGTATTATCATTGTAGTGGTCAATGGTGCCGAATTCTGACCAAGATTCTGCATACACGGAGCTCTTCTGAAGAAAAATCGCGAGTATTAGAAAGAAAAATAAGTCATATAACACAAATAATATCAAGGTATAAAATTATGCCCCACATGAAAATTAATACAGTGAAGACAAACTAGAAGACACAACATTAAAGGAATAAAATTTGGCAATATCAACTTTAAATATTGAGAGAGAGAGAGTTGTATATTGGAAGTTTGCAAATGCAGAAACAACATTCTGTATATACTATAAATATGTTCCGCCTACAATTATAGAGTTAAATGTCAAGAAAATAATGTGCTTATAATAAATAAAAAAATCCAAAGTTTTACTTAGAAAAGCACATTCAAAAACATATTTCATATTTTTAACAAAGTTGAGAGAGAAAAATCATAAAAGAAGTGATTTAAAGTAGTGACGAGATACCAATATGCAAGCCCAAAATTTAAAAACCAATCCAATTGTTCAGCAACAACTATCTCCATTGTTCAATTTGTTCTATGTTTGAAAAGTTAGCATTCATTTACAAAAACATTAATGGAAAGAGAAAGGTTGACGAAAAATAAACTATAACAAAACACAAAATGATGATTTGGAGAATTAGTAAACTGTTCAATCCTCTGCATATCAGATGAGAAAACTCCCTTGAAATGCCATTTATAGAACATCAAACAAGGGGCAAGGAGACAGCCTCATCCAATATATAAACACAAAAGAAAAACCTTGAAATTGATTAATTCAGCTAGAAGCCTAGAATCGGATATATCATATATGATTATTCAAATAGCACATAATGTATTCTCTTTCTGAAGTTCCTCCAAGGTGTGATGAGATAAAACCTCAACTGTGCTCAAGCGATGTGCATATAGTCATGAAAAATTATCTCATCCAAATCCTTAATGGGAAAATGAAGACTTCTTTGTCCAACTTCCTTTCAAGCTCAATGCATATATCAATCTAACCAAAGCTACTCATCCCACCCCAAAAAACAAAATAGTATAAGAAATTAAACTAACGAATCATTGTCAAATATCAGCTGACTGCAGGCTATGTTCCATTATAGATTCTCATAATATACCACATGAATGACAGTTGATGCAGAATATAAAAAATAACAAAACTGAGTGCAACATATCATTGTAAGCAGCTTGTAGATATGTGATAATATATATTACCTTATCATCTGATGACTTGCGTAAAATACCATCATGTTCTTCGCTGAAAGATGAACCCATCACATATGGAGTATTGTTTCCTTTCATACACGACTCAAGACCAGCTTCCACATTCCGAAAAGACTCCAAATCTGTGAAAAAAGCCTTAGCCAGTAAATTCTGAACCTCACTAAAGCCTTTCCATACTTGGATCATGCTAGATTTTAATTCCACGAGCTCATAAAAATGGCTCTTTTTTTCTTCCTCATGCGATGTAGATAACTTTTCAAGATGTGAAAGAGCTTCCAGTTTGGCAGCCTCCGCTGAATCCCTTTCTCTTCTGAGATCCACAAGTTCATCAGCCACCTTAGCAAGCTCCTCCTGAAAACTATCATTCCTTTCTTGAACCTCATTCAACTCTGCCAACAAGAGCTCAGATGCTCTTTTAGATTTCCTGGTTTCTTGTTCTAAAGAAGCGACCGAATTATGCAGATCAGCGCACAGCTTTCCAACCCATTCCACCTTCTTCACCGGATCACTTACATGGCCTTCACCGCCAACATCAATCTCACCTAACTTGTTCAAAATCAGTTTCAAGGAATATTCTTTCTCCTGCAAATGGTGTTCATTTTCTTCCAAACGATGCTTCAGAAGAGAACTCTCAGATTCAAGAGCTTCTAATCTATCTGGGTAGGTTGACAACTGACTCAACTTCTGTTCATGCTCTGCAATAGTGTGTTCCCGTTTGTTGATCTCAGATTTCAAGTGCTCCATCTCAACACTCATCTCTCCAATGGTTTGTTTTAGACTGTCTCTTTGTTGCACCAGCGACTTCCCTTTCCTGACAGCAATATTTAATTTCTCTCTAGCAGAAGCTGATTTCTGCTCTTCCTGATTAAGAAGCTCTTGCAACTCCCCAATTCTTTTACTCAAAGCTTCAACTTCACCAGATAGTGATATTTGCTTTTCCAAAGTTCTCTCACCCTCCTCTTTCAACTGCTCCAATTCGCTTAAAGCTGCCTCCAGATCTTTCTTGTATCTGTCAATATCTGCTTGTTCGTTATGAAGAGTAGGATCGTCTTTTTGTTCTTCAATTTCAGCTTTCTGCTTCAATTGATCCTTCAAACTATCATGATTTTCAATAAGCTTTCTCAGCAATTCTTCCAAAGAATCGATATTTGCACCATCAGAAACCCGGTATTCTGTTTCAGATTCTGACAAGGCATCACCAACTAAGTCTCGTAATTGTGTTATCTTCCCATCAGTGGTGAAAATTTGTTCTTCAATTTCAGCTTTCCACTTCAATTGATCCTTCAAAATAGCATGATTTTCAATAAGCTTTCTCAGCAATTCTTCCAAAGAATCAATATTTGCACCATCAGAAACCCGATATTCTGTTACAGATTCTGACAAGGCATCACCAACTATGTCTCGTAATTTTTTTAGCTTGCCATCAATGGTGAAAATTTGTTCTTCAATTTCAGCTTTCTGCTCCAATTGATCCTTCAAACTAGTTACTTCATTGTGCAGATTTTCATTCTCAAGTTCAGTTCCCCTTGTCTGCACTGATAGTTTCTCACATTCATGTCTCAGAGCCTCTAATTTTTCAGAAAGGTGCTCTCTCTCAGAAGTGTGAGCTCTATGGTCTTCATGAAGAGCGGACAGTCTCCTCTGAGACTCTTCCAGATCAGCATTTAGCAACCCACAATAGCTTTCATATCTTTCAAGCTTCAGCTGCAGAGAATCTACATGATGATTAGCCTCGGCAAGTGCTCTCCCCACCCATTCGATCCTATCGTCCATCTCCATAGACCGCAAATGTGAAGGCATATCAATCTTGTTTACAAGCTCCTCCCATCTCTGAACTAAGCTGTTTCTTTCCATCAATGACTGCTCCAGCATTTCATTTTGTTCAGCCAGCCTATAATATTTACTCTGCAACTCCTCGAAGTTTTTTAGAAAATCACCCTCTGAATCTGGTTGTTGCTGACTATCATCTTTCCAGGTATCTGTGACAGCCAAACCAGCATCAGAGTATGAACGCCCTCCTGGATCATCCCCTAAATCTGGTTGCAGCTGACTATCATCTTTCCAAGAATCTGTTACAGCATTACCAGCATCAGAGTATGATCGTTCTCCTGCAGAATCCTTCTGCTCCCAATCATTCATGGGCAATGAGTTGCCAACAACTGACCTAACCAACCAATCAACCTTTTCAATTATGTCACTCGAATGAAACTGCTCAGGCAGATCAAGGTCTTCCAAAACCTCTTCTATCCTCTGAAGCATTGAATCTTTGAGGAGAAATGACTCTCTCAAGGCATTGGCCGAATTACGGATATATGAAAGTTCAGATTCCAGAGCTTCCACACGTTCACCAGCTTCTGAATAGATCTTAAGTTTCGTTTCAAGCTCATGAAGTCTTGTATCTTGCAACTTCAACTCTTGCAAGCATCTCTCCAATTCAGTAGATGTCTCAGCTAGACTCTGCTTGAGGCCATCCCGCTGTACAACCAACCCTTTTCCCTTGGCAACAGCTATGCCAAGTTTCTCCCGGATGGAGGATACTCGTTGTTCTGAATGGTCGAGTTCATTTGTTTTCTCACGCAATTCAGAACGGGCAGCAGAAAGAGCTTCCTCAGCTTGATGTAAGCTTTCCTTTAGAACAAATATTTCATTTTCATTCTCAAGATGCAGCGTATCTAGGTAATGCACCTTTTCTTTCAGTTCATCCAATTCCATCTCCTTAGATCCAAAGTCTTCTTTAGTGGTGTGATTCTGGATTTCAGCCTCTTTGGTTTTCTGTACAAGACTAGACACTAGTGAATCCAAGTACAAAAGGGGTGACGTGTTTATTTCGATATTGGGAGTTTCCACATTCAGCGCACCTGCGACGTTGTTAATTAGCTTCCCAACAGAATCTAAACCAAGACACTTCATCTTCAATTCTTCCAATTCTGTTTCCTTCTGCACCAATTCTGACTTCATCTTCTTGGTAACAGACTCCAGTTCCAGCTTTTCAATCAACATATCCCCCAAATGCTTCATGATGGTCTCATAGCTGCTAAAGTTTAGCAGATCAGGCAGTGCCTCACTTTGCTCATCTATCTTCTTATCTTCATCCAAAGACAAACCACTACTAGGCACAAGTTTCCTCAGGTCACTGTACATCTTGTGCAATACATCGATAGCCATTTCATTCCTCCCAAGCAGATGATCGCATTTTGAGGTCATTTCTTTATATGACATGGACATTATTTCATGATCCACGTTAGTAGCTTCAAGTTTCTTCTGCAGATCAAAAATCATTTCACTGGCAGCACTGACAGAAGCTTCTAACAAATGCCTGATATCAAAGCCTTCACGGGTATCATAAGAGACTGTTGTATTTGAAGTTTCCCCAACTAATTTATTCAGCTTTGCAACTAACTCAAAAATATCAGAAATAGTGGCATTCCAGCCTTGCTCAAGTAGCATTGCCCTCTCATTCACTTCCTTCTGCAAATTTTCCAGTTGACTGCCAATGACAGAAGACATCTCATTCGAACTTTGTTTCACATCATTCATTTCAGCATGCAATTCAATAATTTTTGAATGACAAAATCCAAGCTTTTCATAGAGTTCACTATTTTTGGCTTTGAGACGAATATCTTCTTGCTTTAGAGCTTCACAGATTTCCTCAAGTTGACATTTCTTTTCTTGAATGTCACCCAGAAGTTGCTTTACTATTTCATATTGAACTGCAAGTTCGATGTTAGATGCTTCCAAATCTGAACAATGCTGCTGCAATCCTTCAAACTGGTGCTCGAGATCACTGTACTTTGCATCCCCAATTTTCCTACCATCTTGTTCCCCCTTGAACAATGCAGCTGCACTCTGAACATCCAGCTTGCACTTAGGAAGCAATTTTCTCAAGTTTCCCACTTGCTCTTCTAACATAATAAATGACTTTGATTGTAACTGAACATCAGTAGATTGACTTATCTCTGCCTCATGCTCATCTACTTTTGTTTCAAAAGCCTGTATCAACTTTGATACCGCAGGTGAAGAAACCTTCTCGCCAGTACCGTCAGAGATTACTGATTGAGAACGCAACTCATTAATTGCCTTTTCAAGCTTCGCCAAAACATTCTCCACCCCATTCAAACCAGTCCACAACGAAACAAACTCAAGAGAATCATTGAAATTTTCTTGTTCAGGTGTAGTTTCAAATGGTCCCCCTGCTGCACCTTCATCTATACCCTGATCCATCTGCCGAGAATCTTCAGTGACTTCATTTTCAAGGCCCTTACTTTGGTCCCATCCATCATGTGCTTGTGTCCCAAGGTCCCTAGGTTGAGATGGTTGTTGACTCTGTTTGTTTTCCATTTCTTCTATTTTAGCCTTGTGCTCATCCAAAATGCTATTGAGTAATACATTTTCATTGGAGAGTTGTTCCAAGTGCATTGTGGCTTTTTTAAGGTCACCTTCAAACTTTGTGCATTCTCCCTTTTGTATAGATAATTGTTCTTGTAGGGAAACAATCTCAGAAGAGAGCCTTTGATTCTCAAGAACAACAGATTGATTCTCATCTTCCAGATTTTTATTCTTATCAACTGACAATGAAAGGTTCTCATTTAAGTTAGAATTTTCAGCCTGAAGACTTGCTACCAAATCTTTATTTTCAACCAAATCTAATGACAGCCTATCAACCTCATGCAAGAGATGCTCAACTTCTGCTTTGATCTTATTGCTCTCTTCAGTCACCAAAGAGATCCTGTCAATTAAATTGGAATTTTCAACTTCTACTCCTTCCATTGAACTTTTTAAGGAAGAGAATTCAGTTGCCAGCTTCTTACTTTCACACAGGTAAAATTCCTTCTCCTCCTCGAGTTTATTTTTCTCAGCAACCACCAAATCAAGAGTTTCGCTCACACCCTTCTTTTCATCCTGTAAACTTGAAATCAAACTTCTGCAGTCAGCCAGCTCTGTTGACAGATCTGATGAATCTTTCTGAGACATTTCAAAACTAATCTGGAGCTCAACTACTCTGGCAGAAAGAGCTTCAACCCCTGCCATGGCAGTATCAAATTGGTTTTGCAGTTCTACACTCTTGCTATAATTATTCTGCAGTTCTACGCGACAGTTAGCAAGTTCTTCACTAAGGCGTCGATTGTTCTCGTTAACTTCATTGTGTGAAACTTGGAGCTGAGATAGCTCACCGATCAACTGGTCACGGTGATAATCAGATTCCGATTGGAGCTCCAGTTGTTCAACCAGCTGCCTATTGAATATATTTTGCATCATATTAGCAAGAAACAATTCTTCTTTCAGTCTCTGAAATGCTTCTGAAAAGTCATGATCTGGTAAAACTGAACTACTGGTTAAAGGATCTGCATCAGAAACTGTTTCTCTTGCCTTGAGCAGAAACTGGTACTCTTCTTCATTAAGGCCTCTTATAAATTCAGCAAGCTGCGATAGATCAACTGAGCGGGCATCAGAAATAGGAGAGAGATCCAACGATCTGGTAGAATCTCTTATGGACAACTCCGGAGTGGGATCATCAACTGCAGATCCAACAAGAGATGAGAATAATTCAACTGGCATGTCTAGTTGTTCTGCTTCATGAGATGCCTCCTCAGTTATAGCATTCTGCAAAGCAATTCCTGGAAGAGATTGATCACTCCCACCAGCTTCAAACAATGGAATCTCCTTTTGATCATCTAGAATTGCATCAGTGCTTTGAAAAGATTTCATCATACCCAAATCATCAGCTTCCTGCATTGCCCCTAACCAGCAATAAATGAGAATATAAATTATAAATCAAATCAACATATCAGTTTTCCCAGACTGCCCAACTAATACCCTTATATTTAAACATAAACTATGCAATTAAATTAAAGCGACAGGGAGAGAGAGCACAACCTAAATCTGTTACCTGATCTTCGCTCGTTTGCACCACAAATGTATTGGGAATATCCTCAGATAAAGGCAATGATGTTTCCCTTTTCTCACTCTCTTTTTCATCTATAACAGACTCGCCCAATGCAGTTGTAATAGAAGCATATGGGGCCATAAGGGCAACAGGTTCAGATGCATGATCTTGTGTTCCTCCTTCCCTATTTGAAGCGTTCAAAGAGACATCTTTAGCCACTTCAGAGCTAACATTATGACAGCTTCCCCCTTGGTCTTGGGATGACAATTCCGAATCGTTCTCATAGACTCCTTGACCCTTAAGTTCTAACTTAGCATTAAAATCCAATTCAGTTTCGTGGCCTGTATCATACGTCACAGCCACCGACGATGAATCAAAAGACGGATCAACATTGTCAGGAGCCGACGAGCTTGTCAAATACACATCGTTTGCCACATTAGCACCAACATTCTGAGAACTCCCTCCTCGATCTTGAGCAGATGATTCAGAATCCTTCTCATGGACTCCACCACCCTGAAGTGCCAACTTAGTAGTAGAATCCAAATCAGTTTTTTTATCTGTATCATATGCCATGGCCACTGAGGATGAATCAACAGATGGATTAACATTTTCAGCATTTCCTGAGCTTGCCAAAGACTGTGACTCTAATGTTTCAGTGATAACCACATTAGGGTCACTGTTGGTTTCAAAGTTTCCATCAGTAACCTGAGATGATCCTGTAGAGGTAACACTAGCAGAATCGGCATCAGACTCAGATAGCTGATGTTTGGAAGATTTTTTTGATGATTTCCCGCGGCTACTACCACCTTTATCACCTTTATTCTCTCTTTTCTGACGATATTGTTGGAGCTGACAATAAAGAATCAAAATTAATAACTGCAACCGTTCAACCATACCACCCTATATGTGCTGAAGCAAACTAGTAAGAGGATTTATATAGGAAGAGAAAGATAAACTATCATATTTTCTAATACTTTAAAAATGAAAATAAACAGCTGAATAACTACAAGATTCAGACTTCGGCATGCCACACTATTTTCTTAGGTGAATTTGGATAAACTTCTCCACACGAACTTATGATGATAAAATATTATAATAATAACTAGGAATTTTTAAAGTAATAGCTTCTCATATAAGTTGAAATTAGCTTCTCAATCTCATTTTTTCCCAGAAGCTCTCTGATTCGACTTATCCATAAACACCTATAAGTATAAGCTTGTAAAGAATTGGGTTAATAGTGCTTTTCACCCCTGTAATATATGTCATTTTTGGTTTTCGCCCCTATAAAATTTTCGGTTTAATTTGCACCCTCGTAAAAATTTTATTTTCCAGAAAACACCCCTAATAGGCCATTTTCAGAATTTTTTTTCAAGAAACTTTGGTTTTTGAATGGCCTATTAAAGGTGCTTTCCGGAAAATAAAAATTTTACGAGGGTGCAAATCAAACCGAAAAAATTTATAGGGGCGAAAACCGGAAATGACATATATTACATGGTTGAAAAACACTATTAACCCTAAAGAATTTTTCATTAATAGAATAACCTTAAACTTATTTTAATAGAAAATCTCTCACACGATAGAGGCTAATCCAAGCTGAACCTTGGATCCTCTACAAAATTTTGGTAAACTTTGGAGTAGAAAGTGCATATTACATCATTACACCTCTCAAAATAATCAAATAGATAGATTGTCAGAAATAGTTTTTCTTATACATTTTATAAAATTCTAAACCTCATTATCCTCGTTAAGCACTATCATCTAATCTGCACCATTACTTCTCAGTATCCACGAATTCTTCTTAGTTGTATTAATTTACTAAATCCTAGACAACAACCATCTAATACTAATTGCCAGCGGAGGTTGGTCTAGGTGGTAAGGAGTTGGATCACATCCCGCAAGGTTGTGTTTTCAACCCTAGCTACCAGCGTTAGGACTTTGCTGGTGGGAAATCTGTAAATACATTCGTCGGCACTCTTTCAGACCGAGACTTGCCTTGGCCTTGATGAGCCCCTAAGACCCAACTCAACTAAACTTTATAACTAGCAAAACTATATTACCCTAATTGGAACCAAAATCGGAAAATAACATACGAGATTAGTGTTTTCAAAGATCGCATTAAATAACAGTTTGTTAAAATTCCGCTATAGTACAATGATTTAGCATTGCAATAGTTGCAATCTGAGAACACTTATAGTAATAGTTTGTTCAAATTTTGGTACGCTATAGCCGCTATTCTACAACAGTTTCAGAGCTAATTATCGTGAAAAAAACACACAATGACGAACAACGAAGAAATTGAAATTGAAAAGAGTTAGGTACCTTTTTTTTGCCAGCTGCGAGTAGATCGGTACGGCTCTTACTTTTGTCCATTTTCCGATCCACTCCGTTTTTGCTACCCACTGTAACTATCCTGTAATCACACACAGACTATTCTAATCCTACTTCCTCGTAACCATAATCTCGTTTAGATCCTCCTTTTCTTCATATCCTACACCATCGAATCAGATCAATTTTCAATACAGATTATTACAATCGTCATAGCAATGTATTCAATCTAAAATTCATTTCTGATATAATAACCGTGTGATTTGAATTGAAAAAAGCGAAAACGAGAAATGAAAAAGTGATGAACCTTGATTGAGGTGTGAAACGACGTCGTGGAGGGTTTCATTCACGGCGAGAACGTGGTGGTTCAACGATTCGTTTTTTTTTTTTTTTTGGTAGCAGAGCGAGCGTGTTTGAGATCTAAACGAAACGTATACACGCGAGCGTTATTTTCTCTTCTCTTTCGTTTCACTGTCTAATAATCCAAGCAACAACAGAGAACACACAAGACAAAACGTGACTCTTTATTTTCATTTCATAGAATTTTATTTTTTATTACCCTTCAGAAAATATATTTTTATTAATTAACCTCCGGTTGTTGAGAAAGGTTTATGTAATTCTAAGTTTAGAACTAGCTAAATAAATAAATTTTGGTTTAAATGTGTCATTGGTCCCTGCACTTTCATCAGATTTTGGCATTGGTCCCTGCACTTTTTTTTGTTTGGCATTGATCCCTGCACTTTGTAAAAATATTGGTATTGGTCCCTCTGTTAACTTTCTGTTAAAAAAAAAACATAAAACTAACGGAGTGCCACGTGGCCCAATCATTTCACGCCACGTGGCACCAATATCAATATTTTTACAAAGTGCAGGGACCAATACCAATATTTTTACAAAGTGCAGGGACCAATACCAATAGTTTTGTGTTTTTTTTTTAACAGAAAGTTAATAGAGGGACCAATACCAATATTTTTACAAAGTGCAGGGACCAATTCCAAACAAAAAAAAGTGTAGGGACCAATGCCAAAATCTGATGAAAGTGTAAGGACTAAAGACATATTTAAACCATAAATTTTTATCAATGAGGTAAATATATGCTAAATTTTTAGCTATATATTTATATTGTCATTCTTTAATTGTTTATTTTTCACCGCTAATTCAAAATATTGAAGAATTACAAAGTTTAAACCATTTGTTGGGATTCATATCTGCATCATGATCATCATATGTATAAAATACTTTAAACAATTTTTCTCTCAAATATTTAGAAAATGAGCTCGTCGGTCTTACATAGACGGTGGTTCTTAAGTGAATATATTTTTTAATTTATAATAACTAACGTAAATATGGTCACTAACTTTGACCAAAAAAAAAAATAGGTACTAAATGCATCTTCGACTATCTACTTTTATTCAAAAACAAAGATAAAATGGTAAAAAAAATGAAGGGAGAAATTAGAAGAAAACACATACAATATTTTTAGTCAAAATAAGGTTTTTTATATTGTTCCTATTATTGTGGGTTGTTCCTCCTATTATTGTGGATTGTTTATATTTTTAATGAGATTTAACTATTGTTTGAATGATAATTTAAATAAAAATTATGAAATAATTTAAATGAATGAGTAAAACTGAAGGAAAAAATACAACTTAAAATTATGTTTTTCTTTTATATATTGGTATAGATTATTACAGTTGCATTTAAAATAAATGGAAATAATCCATCTTTCTAAAAAACAAAAAAAAAAAATAACAATCCTTGATAAAATAACTATGACGTGACAGCAAAATATCAATATTTAAAATTAATATTTTTGTCTTAATCAATTTTTAGATCATTTACTAAAAAACGAAAGCTTAAATTACGTAATAAGTTTCTTAACCTTTTATGTGATTTCATATTGGTCCTATAATTAATTTTTGTTACATCTTGATTTTGTCAAAAAAAAAAAAAAAATGTTACATCTTGGTGAATTAAGAGGCCAAAACATAACGAAAATTGATCATATGATTAATATGAAGCATCATAAATAATTAAATGATTCCTTGAGAGAGAAAAAAACTAGACTTAACAATTATTTATGACCAGATTGAAAAGGAGATGATATCTCATGGTCGTTGTATAAGACTTGACTTTGAAGCGAAGCAGTAGTTGTGCAGTAGGTATCTGGATCTTAGAGATTTCATCACCATGTTTACAATGTCTCATCCATGTCTTGATTTAAGCAAGTTCTCGAGTGAGTAAACTGCAAACTTAACCATGAAATTAATAAAGCATCACTCCCATCAAGATTAAATATCTACGTCTATATAATATTTTAGAGGTAACCTCAATTTGGTATTCCAAAGTTGATGTATCGTGACTCATGAGTAAGAGAAAGTATCATCATAATCATGAATATACATAACAATTAGTTTTCTATTTTTTCCTAAAAAAATAATTAGTTTTCTATTTTATGGTGCAATAATGACACTATTCACAGATAAATAGAGTTCATGTACCCTCAAATTCTAAATAATTTTACAATATGAACATGAACTCAATTCACATAGTCTATGCAAACTCAATTCACGTAAACAATATATCCTCCCTCCGTCTTTAAATATAAGTAAAATTAACTTTTTAGGTTCATTTATTTAATGATGTATATGGTCCATATTATGAAACACGTACATCATTAAATAAATAAACCTAAAAAGTAAATTTTGCTTATATTTTAAAACGGAGGGAGTATTAATTTTTGTGTACGTGAATTTAACCATCATACTATACTAACATTTCGAGTGTGTTTAGATTGAGGGTTTAGGAAGGGGGGCTCACTTTTATTTTTTAAATTACAAACAATGCAAAATGTTTTTTAAAAAAAATTAAGTGTTTTTGATGTAATATATGTTTATTTATCATGTTGTTGGTTCAATTTTCTAAAAATCATTTTACAATGTCCGTAATTTAAAAAAGAAAAATAAATTTTCCCCTCCTAAACCCTCCATCCAAACACATCCTTCAATTTTCACTTAAAAGAAATGTGTGTGTGAATTCCCAACACTTTCATTCACTTTCAATTGTCACGAGAGTCCCAAACCACTGCGGCCACCTACACCCTAACTTTATCACAAATTTTCACTATAAATTATACCCTTAAATAGGTTGGGGAAAAAACCAAAAACTCGAATCAAATTGGCGAACTAGACTGAACTAAATTAAAAAAAATTGAAACATTACTAACAATTCTAAAACTAAACTGAAACAGTTCGGTTTGATTCGAAACAGTTCGGTTATGTTCCGTAATTAAAATTCAATTTCGTTTGGTTTTTTTATATTGTTTTCAACGGTACCAATAATAACAATTCGGTTCGATTTGGAACAGTTCAGTTCGAAATACAAACAATTTTTTATAGGCCAATAGAAAAATGACATCAATAAGAGTAGTGTTCAATTAAGTTGGAACCCTAGTCTTATCTGTTGTCAATTGCTCATATATATTATTAAAAAATGAATAATTACATAAAAATTGGAGGGACATACAACCTGACCCAGCCAACAATCCTAACGGGCAAAACAACAAATAAATAAAAAAAACAAAAAATAGAAAATCCGCAATGTGGATCCAACCCTAAACAATTTCAACAATTAAATGCGGGTCTAAACTTTGGCGAATGAATCGATCGTCAACACGAAATCGGATCACGTACCATCAACTCTTTACAACAACGACATCAAGCATTAACGACTCTTTCGAGTCCATACAGCCTCGTATCAATCAACAAGATGACTGAGATAACCCGAGAATGGTGTATGAATCGACTGTCAACACAAAGTGATTCAAGAACCAAAAGCCTCGACCACAAAAGCAGCAGTTTTACCGATCCTTTCGACTCCAAACCAAGCAAGAAATATCTTCATTAAAATCGATCCCAAGCTTTGAAACTGGACATTGAAATCGCTCGCCAACACGGTTGCAAATCCATCAATCCACCACTCACCGCGACGAACCTCGACAAAAGTAAGTCCATGGCCGTTCCTAAAGTTTTACAGGCCTTAGGCATAGTATGAAAAAAGGGCCATTTGTATTATATCATATATATATATATATATATATATATATATATATATATATATATATATATTTTTTATAAATGATGAATGAGACATGTATTAGTTATAGTGTGGTTGACATCCCAGCTATGCTCGCACCAAGTCACTATAATACGATATTTTCATGATCCAAATTTTCATTGTTGTTGTTTTCCAAATTTGGCACATCATTAGGAACATTTTCTTGGGTATCTACCTTTTTGAAAACAAATTTATCAAGAGCTCCTTGTTGTGATTTTATTAGCTCTTCATTTCGTTTTTTTTTTTTTTTTCGTTTTTCACTACCAGACAAATGTTTTTTAGGCAACATCTTTAAATAAATCAGATTCTCAATAGAAACCAATACAAACAAACAAACAAAAAAGAAAAACCATATTAGTACCAATAGTAAGTGAAGTGGAGAGCAATAGCACCTTAAAATAGACCAAGTTTTAACACCTGAAAATAAAAGTGCAACAAAAAAAAAGAAATATATCAACACTTAATTAAGCAAAAATCAAGAATTGAATTGAAAAAAAATATATATATACAAAAATCACGTGTACCTACAGTGTACAAACAATTAATTAAAAAAAATATCAAAAATAAAAAATGACTGTTATATGTACAGTACGTGAAGTGAACTCTTAAATCAATATCATACTATTTGTTTTTAAGCTTTTCGGTGTACACTACAAATCATGTTATATGGAAAAATAAAAAATTCAATTGGAAAAAACATAAATCATTCAATTAGAATTTTAAAATTCAACACCTGAAACAATTAGATAATTGAAACAATGATTATCAAAGAGAATTGGAATAAGAAAAAAAAAAACATAATTAGAATTCAACACTTGAAGCAATTAGAGAATTGAAACAATATCATCAAATAGAATTGGAATAAGAAAGAAAAAAAAAAAACCTAAAACAATTCACCTGGAGAGAATGACTGATTTTGCAACCTTTTGGTTTTTCTTTTTAGGTTTCTTTTTTCATCTGTCTTTCTAATTGCTCAAAATAAGTTTTTGTTTGTGTGTTAGTTGAGCCAATTTCATTATTTTCCTCTTTATTGGACCTTTCCACGTTTTTTTTTTTTTCTGTTTTATTCCTAATGGGCCCAGAAAATGATTCAGAATTAGGCCTGCTGTTACGAATTACTATACGCACCCCACTTTTTCCTTAGCTTTGCTATATACACCCCCTATAAAAAACAATTTTAGGGCCCCCTACGAGCATGGGCCCTAGGCCGTCGCACTCGCGGCCTATGCCTAGGGCCGGCCCTGAGTAAGTCTTAACGGCCGCCTAAATTAACCATCCATAAGAAAGGCCACACTCTTTCGAGCTAACCATCCAAAGTGAATATTTGTCCAAGACATCGAAGCACATTCAGATTAATTATAGAACCGAACCAACATTACCAGAGACAAGTTTGAGTAACATCAAACTTATCTTTTAAACGAAGAATGGTGTACGAACCAACCACCAACACGGATGGGTTCATGAACCAACAACCCCCACAACAAATCAGAGCGAGCACTTATGGCCCTTTCGAGCCCATCGAACATCGCACGAAGCAAACTAGATCAGAAAAATAAAAAATTGTACAACGACAACGAGGTTTTGAAACAGAACCTTAGAACCAACAACCAACGAAACCATCAACAAACTCATCTCCATGAGCGTATCAGTGAATTCGTTATAGAAAGAGGAAAAATGGATCTGACCCCGAAGGGTTCTGAACCGGAAAATGGCGTCGACGCGAGGGCTAACAACCACAAGAACCAACACCAAACTAGAACGGAGAATAGGGTGGTGCAGCCGTAAGAATGGCGAACGCACCACCATGGGAACAGCTACATCGTGAATTTGTGGTTTGGATTGTGAGGGAGATGTGTGGCGGCGGTGGTGGTGTATGCGGCTAGAGAGAGAGGAAATGCAAATAGTTCGGTTAAAATCAGTTATTTTAAATTTAGCAAACAATTAAGTTCGGTTTAGTTTTCGTTATCAGTCGATATCTCAGTCAAATATATCCTTCAGCAAGTTTTATCTGAGTTAAATTCATGTCATTTTCAGGGGAATTTATGTTTTTTTTTTTATTGTAGTTTACCAATTTTAATAAAAGAAATGATAACTGAACACAAAATGACAGACACAAATACGACACCACCGTATTTTTACTATTCATCAATACTGTTTTTTTTTCTTCTTCAGCTCCCAGGTTTTTTTTTTTCTTTCTCTGCTCTCATCCCCTCACGTACAACTCTCCGCTCTCTCACTTGCAATAACATTCCTCTTCCTCTTCTCTATCACTCTCTCCTTTGCAACACTCTCTCCAACAACCATTCGTCGGAGACCTTTCGCCGTCGTCACTCTTCTGACCTCGCCTGTGGCGGATCTGAATCTTGTAGGTGTCGGCGTCGCTTTCCTCACCTCGCAGATGTCGACGTCCGTCTCTTGACTTCGCAGTGCGTTGCTCAGATCTGTTTTTTGTTGGCAGATCTGAATGGTGGTTGGTGGAGTGGACGAAGACGGTGTGTGGTGGGAGGGTGGGTGGTGCTTGGTGGCGGTGGCGGCTGTTTACTTACAGAGAGAGAAGTAGAGGAAGAACCTATAAAAAAATGTCCCTCATTTCTACATGTAATATCAATTACGCCATTGAGTTTTGACGGAAATTACAAAATTATCCCTGGTGTCGTTTTTGTGTTAGTATTTTTGTGTCAGTTATCATTTCTCTTTTAATAATGAATAACTTTTTTATTTAACACGGAAATATCAGTGTGAAACAAAATTATTGTTTTATTGGCCAATTTGACAACTGATTTTGAAAGACCCTGAGTGGCTATTCGAAATCATTTAACAACATTCGTTCCAGTTTTTTCATACCAAAAACCCTTTCCTTGGTTTTTTCTTTAAAAAAACAACCTTTCTTACGATAAAAAAAAATTGTGATGCTTTTTTTTTACTTGAGTATTCACCAATTGTTTTTTATAGTAAAAAACACAAAATAGATGTGGAATCTTCGTCATGGAGTTGCACTTGCAAAAGGACCAATACTCATTTCCATAATGCACATCACATTAGTTTATCAAATACAATTAAGAATCATTTAGGTCAAGTTCTTATAACAATATTTTATTGGATATAGTTTTCTATGTTGACGGTGGACAAACGACTTATACGCAATGGAATATCCTATAAATTAACCAATTAATTAAAACATTTTAAAATTTCAAATAAGTTACACTTTGTGCCTCAGATTCTGATTTGATCTTAAAGAATCTCGAGAACATAATATGATTACCCGGAAATTATATTAAAAATAAGGAGTCCTTTTGAATTAAACGGTCGAGAGGATACGACAAATGATTCTATTGGCAAAATTATACGTAAATAGGAATCATGTCCCATTGCTATAAAAATAGAATCAAATCCTCAATTTATGTCTTTAATTTATAATATTGTTTATGACTTATGTCATGAATTAAGATTTTTTTAGCATGTTGTTTGTACGAAGTTTTTACCATGTTTATTGATGACTTATTTTTCGAAAGACTTATTGAACATATATGAACATATAAAGTGAATTCTCTAATTACAAATGTTTAACTAAGAGTCTAAGATTAAGGTGACTTACACAATAAACTAGATATATTTTGAAAAATCAAAATTTTGATCATCAAATATTTTGATTAGTTTACAAGTTTTCAAACGACAAATATTAATTAATAGTTGTTAAGATGTTAGGCGATCCACCACATAAAAATTGAGGTGTTATGTTTATAGTTTCTACTCATTTTATAGGTATCCTTGTTGTTGGTTGTGCTTAGTAAATTGTATTGTTTAGATAACAAAAGATAGAGATTATTTATAGGAAGAAAAAAAATTAACCACCTTCGAATATCCAAAGTTGCTTATATGAGAAAAAGAAACAAAAGAGAAATGAGGAACTACGAACTGTATCGAAGTTTGGTTAATAAAAATGTTATCAACAACTTCATTGAGTATGATCGTTTGAAAATATAGGGGACATTGTACAAAACATAGATAAAAAATGATCAATTGATATCACCGTGTCGATTGCAAACATAACATTACGACACCTCTGATAATTTTTAAGAAAAAATCAAAACTGGTTCAAATAAAAAATATTTTCAGTAGATTCTCCTTTTTTTTTTAAATAAAGCAAGAAAAATCATTATTATCTTAATAAGAGTGACACTAATGACAATTTTATAACTGTTCTATATGAAATTTAAACATTCTTTCTCGTGGTAACAAAATTAAACTTTATCACCAAGTTGACACCGCATGGACAAAGTTAGTTTTCAAACTCTTGAAAATCATTTTTGATAGAAAAATTTTTATGTAAAAAAAGCTAGCTTCATTATAGTAAAAAAACGCAAAACAACTTTTGTTTAATCTTTAAATTTTAATTTTTGAAAAAACAAAATGTGTATTAAGAAACATATACCAAACATAAGTTGCGCAAAACATAGAGGACTGATACAAAGCTTTAATCCAGTGACATTTTATCAACATTGTTTCTTAAGCGCAATTCGTATGATAAAATATTAAAGATGTAAAAGCTAGTTTCATATTAGTTAAATTAGTTAGCCTAATTGGCTATATAAATCTTAAGGTACTACTTAATGTAAACACATTCTCACGTAATCAATATTATTTCAATTTAATTTTTCTACAGTTTTATCTCAATTATAAATTCTATAAAATTTTGTAATATTGTATCAGATAGAATAATTATTCCGCTATATTCTTTCTCAAAAAAAATTTGAGAAAAATTTCATTGAATCTTTGTCATTTTATTTTTACTTCTTTCTATTTTGATTCTTGAAGTAAGTTTCTGATCAAGATTCTAAACTTTGAGCTTTTCTTTTGTGTTGTGCCTGATTCCAAGACACTCAAACTAAGGTCAAGGAACTAATAAACAAGGAATTAGTTCAAAATCTTTGTATAAAAAATTTATGGATGATTGTGTATTTTTTTAGTAGATGTATTTAGGCATTTTATATTCTTTTCTGTCGATCTTTTTCAGCATTTTTTATTTTTTTATTTTTCAGGCTGGAAGTGTTATAAACATCTTTTAACTCGTGGGATGCTATTAAAGATGTAAAAGTTAGTTAACCTAATTGGTTATGTAAGTCTTAATGTACTACCTGTTTTTTTTTTTTCATCTTCTTTAAAAAAAAATGTACTGCTTGATGTAAACACATTCTCACATAATCAATATTACTTCAATTTCACTTTTCTATATTTTTCTCTTATCAGATATGAATTTTATCGAGGATTGTCATTTGATACGTTGGAATACCGGTTCGAACTCACAATTTCTCACTTCTCAACATTTATTGTATGTTTGGATACGCGGCACAAGCAGAAATATCGCGTCCCGAGGCTGTTTTACCGTGAAAATAACAAAGCTACAAAAGGTAGCTTCTTTGCAAACGGCGTTTTTATTGATTCCACCGCTACAACAAACACAACCTTAGGTGCGTTTGATTTGCTAAAAAATGAAGGACAGGACAGAACAACTCTAGTTGTCCAGTGTTTGATTTGTAAAACTGTTTCAGGTACAGGACAAACTGGAGGCAAGGAACAGGACAAAAACTCATATTTTTGTCCCTCACCAAACCACAACACAACTTTTTGTCCCACGTACAAGTTGTCTAAAATACCAAAATAGCATTTTGTCTCTCAAAAATCATATAAAACAAAAAATACTCAATGCCATAAAAAATTTGTCATGTGTTGTTCTGCCTTGTGTTGTACTGTTCTATCTTGTACTGTTCTGTCAAGTACTTACTGTTTTGCAAACCAAACACACCCGTATCTGAGTTTCTTCGCTAAGTTTCTTAAAAACTAAAAAAACATCAATTTGTTTTTAATATGTAACAAACAACCCTTAATCAATAATGTCATATTTGTAAATAATAATAATATCATAAACTTTAAGTATCTTTTAAAACGTATTTATCGACTTAATTAAAAATTTGTCTACTTAATTAAAATTTTGATAAATACTTAATTAAAAATTTAAAGATAATACGCAAAAATTTACCCACGTATGGCAAGAGTCTCTAACTAATTTTATTATGCAAAATACACGGGGAATATTATCCTCCAATGTCAACGTTTAAAAGTCAACTATGTGATTTTTTGGAATAAAAAAAAACAGTGTAATAATTTTCAAATTACAAAACATTATCTTATAATAAAACATATATTTGTCTTAAAAACAGCATATATATTCACGGGGAGACAAACAAATGTTGACTTTATTTGTTTATTGAGTGGTTTTGGTTCAAGTTATTAATTGTGCAGAAGATAAACACTATTCCAATAAATATAAATATAGACTTATTCTTCCGATAAGCTCTACTACTTATTTTATTTGGCAATGCCTCTAATATAGCGTGGTGCATGTCTAATGTCTTTATTTATCAATTTATGAGTGGGGACTAAAACAGAATGGTCGACTAATAAATTTTGGATTTGTAACAAGTGACATGACATGATTAAAATACTATGTATTCAATTATATACAGATCATCACAAAGCTGTTATAGAGATTTTGCAAGATTTGTTCTCACACCTAAATAGATTTGCTCAAGTCAAACCGTATATTTTCACACAATCATACAATTAAATTGATGGTGTTCGTGTTTGAGACCCCAATTGGACGGGTCAGAGGCTTTGGTTATTAGAGACAGGAGTATATATTTAATTTTTTGAGTTTTGTAATATACTTCCGGTGAGTACAATCTTTAAAATTAGGGTTTAGTTTCTTTAGGTCATGTCGTTGGAATGATCTTAAGGTAGGTATTTATAGCGCTTCTTCCGCTTGCATTTTCATGACTTTGGCCCTAAGTAACTTAGAGTACAAGTCACACATTTTTTATTATAGAACGCTTCTGGATGCTTCTAGTAGTCATTAAAGACGGCGATGAGGGATGAACGCACCTTATTGTTAACTAACCTTTACGAGAGAATATTAACCCCTTATTATAATATTATCGATTCATATCCTTCAACACAAGTCTTGAGACAAGACGAAATGATTTAATATAAAGTTGGCGGTCCAATTATTAAAAGATGTTACAAGTATTGCACCATTGTATCCCTCCGTGTTTTAAAACCAGCTAGAATAACTTTCAACAATACATTTCAAACTTGATACTTATTATAAATAAAAATAATAATATTTCCTCATGTTTTTCTAGAAGGAACGGATAAAAAAAGGGACACTATACTTGTTTATTACTTAATGTCTCATTCAACGTTCCAGTTGTTATATAATTGTATATATCCCCTTCAATCCTTTTTTTATGAGATATTTTGAATCTTTTGCTCTTAATATAATGAACAAAGTTCAAATTTATAATGTTATTTATATAATGTCTTTATTTTAGTTGTAGGTTTTATTTTTACAAAAAGTTGACTTTTTCTATGCAAGTGGATAGTACATTAATATATGAGATGAATTAACATCAAGGTGGAATAGCAGTGATTTCGTTCTTCCAAAAAAAACTATACTCCATATGCCAAAAAAAACTTTACAATGCAATAAAAGAATCACATCTAGACCAAAATTGAGATTTAAATATGTAGAAACCCTGGTTTGAATTTAGAGGAAGAACCGTTGGCTACAACGTTGAATCGGGTTTGGTCAAACCACTCATTACCATTTATTCGGTATAACTTGTTTCCTTCGATTTTTACCATTTAATTATAATTTTATCATTATTCATTCAATCAAATAACCTAATCTTTTTAAATATTTACATAATCAAATCATGTAACCTTCATTATTTTCTTTCACGGGTGTTTTTTAACAGAAAATGTTAGTAATATTAAGTAATAAAAGATTTTGCATCTTAAAAAACAAGAAATATTAAATAAAATTTTATTATCATATTATTAATAGTATTATAAAGACCTCTATAGTTTTTTTTCTTTCTAGAATACACTTTAGATTTCGCTTTAGGTTTCAATAAGCATTGAATTGCTCTTACTAACATTAACTATGTTAGATTTCGTTTTAGGGTTCGATAAGTGTTAAAGATATTTTATAATGGGTATGTTAAATATTTTGTGATGAGTGGAACTTGATAATTGTTCTTCTCCCATCTGTTTTTGTTAATCCCGTCAAAGTAGTCGAGCGTGAGTCTCACACATGTGTATTTTTCAGATGGGAGAAGAGCAATTCTCGTGAAACTGTGCAACGATATTGTGAAGTACAATGGTTGGAATTGTGATAACTCTTTCCGTATGGATAGGAGGAGCTGATGGAGTTGCTAATAGTGTATCTCATTTCTTGGAATCTAAGCACATCTTGTGTTTGGCAATGTCCTTAGGATATTATTGATGTCCAACTTAATAATATTGACATCACGAGAAAACTAAGAAAACACTCTTTAGCATTTTCTTAAAATTATTATACATTGAATGCTTTTTTTTAGTTTATGGAAAGCCATTTCGAGAATGCTGTTAATTATTGAATTTGACCATTTTTATAGAGAAGAAAATAAGCACAGTCATAACAGTGTAGATTATCCTTACTATATTTTGCAAGCGCACGAGGTTTTAAATCAAATGTTTGAATTTTCTATATTCATTAATTATATATAAGTTTGAAGAGGAAGAATAGAAAAGTAAAACACTCAATTAAAAAATACAAAACGAAAAGTCAACATTGGAATACCGTTTCTGGCCTGCTAAGTTTGTTTTATGCATACATTTGGCATGGTCTATTTATGTTCATAACTTGTTGAGTTGAAACTACTCTATTTTATATTATAAAGTTTGAATTGTTTCAAATATTTATATTTATTTACTAAAAATATTAATTCAATGCATATACATTTCTTCAATTTTTGGCTCAGAACTAAAACGCTAAATGCTGTGTAATAATGGACTTTATCCAATCCTTACTTATGTCATTGTATAGTGTGGAAGATTGAAGAAAAATTGACTTGGCTCAAATAAAAAGTTGGCCAAGATGTTTTATTATAACAGAACAAGAGATTGAGAAAATCACACATCTGATGCACCCCAAAGTTAGGCAATGGAGTGGGACATTAAAGCACATAAACCAAGGGAGTATAGAAACTATTTTTAATTTTTATTGCAACATCAATTAATTTTTCAAAAGACTAGTCTTCCTTTGTTTTAAATATAAATACAAAGACGTTTTTTTTAGCTTAATTCAATTGACATGGACATTACAAAATATATATAGGAGTCGAGGTACGAACCACGGACATTCCACTTATTCACCTTGTCGAAGTGAATTTCTAATCATTAGATCACTTAAAAATTAAAAATACAAACACATATTTGGTCTAAATTTAGACGATATAGATGTATATTTTTAGACAAACCAAAATGGAATATATTAAGTGATCTACATTTCTTTTTTTGAAAGGTGTTGTTTCTAGATTTGTCAACCGCGTAATACAGCCATAGAATTTTTTGGGAAACAAATACTATAGTATTAGCAACTGAAGACCAGGTCCAATACCATTACTTCATTTGTTTTTTTCTTTCGATATCTATTTTATGTTACGACTAGATTATTCATGCAAAGTTTATCTTATCTTACCGTATATAAAACTTTTACAGTCAAATACATGGTTAATTTGATAATATTATATATATACCGTTCACTATTATATATACCTTTTGGAATGACCAAAAGAATTTTCCTATGTTTAGAGGACCAAAAGTAGATCGAAGAACAAAAAAACATATATGATACAATCACGAGGTTTGTGGATGAGAAATGCGATGGACTTTTCTTTGAGGAGCAATTTCTGTATCAGTTAAAACAATAGGAGAAAATGTTTCGACACTAGCATCAAGTGGTATATCAACATTAGTTATTCCGAGTAGTAGGATAAAGCATTCAAGATTCAACATACCAATAGGTATAAATGAGAATTCTACATTCTGAATCAAGTGAGGTGATCCTTTAACCCAATTCATTATCAAATCAAAGCTTATTATATGGGATGAAGACTATTAGGGGTATAGTTTGAGTTTCTAAACTTAGAAGTTTGGACTTAATTTTGAAGGAAAAGTGGTCATCTTGTGTGGTTATTTAAGAGAAACTCTTCAAATCATTCCGAAGGGATGCAAAATAAAACGATGTACATGCTGACATTAATTTATCATAACTTTGGCAATTTTGTCGAGTATTAAAATTTACCAAATAAATGAATGCTCAAATTTAATGGTGGAAAAATGTTAAATTTTTTTTAAAAGTGAATTTAGATGACTGATATTGATCATGAATTAGTGAAAATAGAGGATTAAAAGTGAATTTAGAATATATTATTACTTAAGTGCAGACAGGCATGCGGTAGTGGAGTGCAGATCCTCTCCATTTGTGGTAGAAATTGCAATCTCAATTTCCTTTCATAAAAACAAGACACGTGGATAAGTAAATCTCAATGGCTCTTATTCATTTGACATATTCATTTATAATTTTTTTTTTATTTTAATAAACAAAATATAGGAAGTCACGTCCTCTCATCTTTCCTCTCTCCTCTCTCCCTCATTTGGTTCCGCAATCCATTGCAGAACCCATCTCCATATAAAGCCACTGCATCGCCTTGTTGTGCCCGTCGTTGCTGACTACACCTCATCATTCTGTCGTAGCGCCGCCATAGTCTTGTTTCCAAACATGAGATTGTTGTCTGCACGTGGTCTCGTCGTCTCCGTGTTGTTGCTGTGCCGACTCGTCTTTGTGTTGTCGACTTATCATTCCATCTACGGCCGCCATAGTCTAGGTGGGTTCTTCTTCTTGAGTTATATCATAGGCCCGTCAATTAGAGTTGTCAAAAATGGACCGACCTATTGGCCCATGCTTTTGGGCCGGGTCGGGCCTGAAAAACTAGCCCAAAAATGCACTCGGGCTTTTTGGCCCATACGAAAGTTGGGTCGGACCGGACTGGCCCATCGGGCTTTGGGACGGCCCATTAGCCCGTATTTCATTTGATTTTTGTTAAAAAAATGGTATATTATTTAAAAAATTATCAACTAATTTAAAATTTATTAATAAAAATATATTAAATAAATAAACTTAATAGATATGAATGAATTTAGTTTAAAGTTTTAAAATTTTAAAGTTTATAAATTATTAATTTGATTTAATTGAAGGAAAAATCTATTGTTTAACTATTATTCAACGTTAATGTAAAAATTATTTACATTTTTATATCCATCCAATCATAAATGGGCTAGGCCGGTCCGGGCCAGCGCAGCTCATTTGACACCTCTACCGTCAATGGGTTTGTGGGTTCTTCTGGGTAGTTTAACCAGAAGTTATGCGACAGTACCAATTGTTAGATAATAAAGGAAAAATCCACTTAGTGTCAAAGAAGATGAAGATCACAGAATTAAAGAAAATAAAACAGAGGGGAGGAAGGCTACCGTAGACGGAATGGCCGTGGTTGCTGAAACTCGGGAAAGAAGAATAAATCCTCTTATTTCTAAAACAAATATTTTTTAATTGGTATGTGTAAGACAATGAATGTGAAACGTTGATATATTAAGTTGCCACGTGTCTTGATTTTATGAAAGGAAATTGAGATTGCAATTTCTCCCACAAATGGAGAGGATCTGCAATCGTTGTAGTGGGCCTCCATATTGACAAAAAAAGCTTGACGTTGCGGACACATTATATTATCTAATATTATAATTTTATTTTAATCACTATATTTTTGTTCAAATTTGAATTATGACTGGTTTAGATTAATTTAAAGATTGTATTATATTTGATTCAAAATTTTAGTTATCATCAGATCAAATTTTATTTGATCCAAATTTAAAATTAAGACTAGACTAAATTATTTAATTAGACAAAAGCGAATAATTGTAAATAAAATAGTTTAAATGAAGAGTTGAATTGAAATAAAATAATAACACTAAAATTGTGTATTTTTTTCAGCAAAATGCTAACTCAGAGCACTAAATAACACGACTCTTCTTTTTATATATCGATATAGGAGCTTATTCTTGTTTTTGACCGGATGAACTTAGTCTTGTAACTTTAAGGTACATAATTCAAATTCTCTCGTGGACTGATGTAAAATATAGTCATTTGCACCAAAAAAATTTAGCATTGTTTTATTTATTATTATAATTTAATTTAATAAACATTTCAATTTAATTAACATAAATCAGACTTCTAATTAGTACAACGAAAACAAATCTGACGTGTATAGTAAAAGTTAATGTAGTATTTGACTATTACTCCATTTGGTACTCCCTCCGTTATTAAATATAAGTAAAATTGACTTTTTAAGTACATTTAATTAATGATGTATGTGGTCCATATTATGAACCACATACATCATTAGTTGAATGAACCAAAAAAGAAAAATTTGCTTATATTTAGAAACGGAGGGAGTATAAATTCGGCTAGTTATTGCTATTACTTATTAGGGTTGAGCTCCTCTCCATTTGTTACAATAAATCGAGATTGTAATTAGGAAAGAAATAGACACAAAAAATAGGTTGTGATCCTATCATCGAATAAGTCTCACCATCATTAATTATATTTAAGATTTTTTGTGTTTATATCTTTTCAAATTGAATAAAATAATAAGAGATTAAATGAAGAAGATCTTAACTCAACTTATTAGTAGTATTTGACAAAATCTTATCTTTAACATAAATAATATACTTGCGTCAAATGATATAACTTTTTGAATATTATTACTTTTTTTTAATGCAAAAATGTATTAATGTATTAAAATTTGATCTAAATTCATGCAGAAATGAACTATGATGAGATACCGAATCCTTTCAATAACAAAGATGTGGTCGACATATGTTGTTTCACCTCCTTTAAGGATAAAAACATATTTAAAGAAATTCAAATTCTATCGAATTTGTGGATGATAAAGACTAAAATCCTTCCCACTTGGTTGTCATGTCTATTATCATGGTTTTCCCTTCTCTATAATATTAATGTATTAAAATTTGATCTAAATTCATGCAGAAATGAACTATGATGAGATACCGAACCCTTTCAATAACAAAAATGTGGTCGATATATGTTGTTTCACCTCCTTTAAGGATAAAAACATATCTAGAGAAATTCAAATTCTATTGAATTTGTGGATGATAAAGACTAAAATCCTTCCCACTTGGTTGTCATGTCTATTATCATAGTTTCCCCTTCTATCATATTAATGTATTAAAATTTCATCTAAATTCATGCAGAAATGAACTATGATGAGATACCGAACCCTTTCAATAACAAAAATGCGGTCGATAATGTTGTTTCACCTCCTTTAAGGATAAAAACATATCTAGAGAAATTCAAATTCTATCGAATTTGTGGATGATAAAGACTAAAATCCTTCCCACTTGGTTGTCATGTCTATTATCATGGTTTTCCCTTCTATCATATTAATGTATTAAAATTTGATCTAAATTCATGCAGAAATGAACTATGATGAGATACCGAACCCTTTCAATAACAAAAATTTGGTCGATACATGTTGTTTCACCTCCTTTAAGTATAAAAACATATATAGAGAAATTCAAATTCTATCGAATTTGTGGATGATAAAGACTAAAATCCTTTCCACTTGGTTGTCATGTCTATTATCATGGTTTTCCCTTCTATCACATTTTTCCATTCACATTGTTTGAATTACATATATCATTTTTTTCCATAGATAAAATGACAAATAACCATTAAAACTTACACACATATTAAATGAGTTGAAGTTCGAACTCAATTATATAACTTAATAATTTTAATATTTTTACCAAGGGATCTTCTACGGTGCAGTCAGAAAACTGACTTGTTAAAAAAAAAAAATTTGATCTTAATGTTTGATTCATTTTTAAATTGTTGATTACTGATTAATGATCGATAGTAATTCATCCAGTAATGCTTGCAACATTTTGAACTTACAGGTACTATTTTATCGTTGGAATCTTTAACATGCAAACATAGTTGATGATATTATATGATAATCTTAAGTGTTACACTTTGTGGAGTCTTGTTAATCTGATGATACTACGAGGACTGAACTTTTGATGTCATTATACAAACACTGAAATATTATCACTATATTTTTAATGTTATAGTATTAACTTCATCTGAAAAATCATTATCATACCTTCATCTTACTTGAAGTGATGATAATTTTCCGTATAGCTTATGAACACATCTTACTTGAATTTATTTCCACTAAAAGAGATTCGACCAAAAATGTTAAAAAAATCAAAGAGTAGAAGTTATTTTGACTCAAACTCAATCAAACAACACGCATTTTCTCTCTCTTACCCAGTCACCTAATTTAGCATCTTGACTCCTTTATATATCTCCACATCCCTCAACCTTTCACCCCTTCCAAACCCATTTCCTCTCTCTCTCTCTCTCTCTCTCTCTCTCTCTCTCTCTTCCTCTTCTCATGCCATTCTAACTCTTTTTCATTCATTCACTATCTTTAAAAAATGGCAGTGGAACTCATGGGGTTCCCAAAAATAGATGAACAAAAAGCCATACAAGAGGCTGCATCAGAAGGACTCAAAGGTATGGAACACTTGATCCTAACCCTTTCTCATCAACCAACTCAATTAAACACTCAACTAACCGACCACACCGTTTCTAAGTTCAAAAAACTCATCTCTTTACTTAACCGAACCGGTCATGCCCGGTTCAGACGCGCCCCGGTTCACTCCTCTTCCTCATCAGCACCGGTTCAACCGGTTCAGATTCAATCAACACCTTCACCGGTTCAAACACCAACCGTATCTTTACCAAAACACTTTCCTTCTCCGTCACAGGCACCGGCGCCAATCTCCGTGCGTCACGCGCCGGCGAGCTTTGTTCAACCACAATCACACAGCATGACACTCGATTTCACGAAGCCAAACGACGTTGTTTTGAGCTCAAACACGAAAAACTCCATGGTTGAGCTTGAATTCTCGAAGGATACAGCAACGTTTAGCGTTTCTTCAGCTTCATCGTTTATGTCATCTGCTATTACCGGTGATGGAAGCGTTAACGGGAAACAAGGATCTTCGATTTTTCTCAATCCTGCGGCGACACCAGCTATCTCCGGTGGAAAGCCGCCTCTTTCGGCGGTGCCGTCTAAGAAAAGGTGTCATGATCATGGGGAACACTCCGATGACGTTTCAGGGTCGAATAAGTGCCACTGTGTTAAGAGAAGGTACACCCTACACTCCTTTACCTGCGTTTCACTCAATTATTATCTTTTACTGGTAGTGTTTCTGGTGTCCAATATGTGGTAGTGTTCGCCAGAATCAATTGTATTTTTTAAATTATTATAACATCACATATGGGTGTCATATCCAGTGTCACTCATAATTTTTTAGTAGATCAATGTAATGATAAATAACCATCAAAACTTGTACAAAGTGATAAAAAGACAAAGATTAACAACCGGATTAGATGCTTTAACGTCCGACTTAACAATTTCGATAGGTTAGAATATGAGGACGGTCATATGTATTTTTTGATTGGAGCCGTTTTTTGTTTGACTCGTTCACATTAATTAGAAAGGGAAAAGGTTAATGGTTTCTTAACGAATCACGTGAATTTGTCGTGTGAGTGGGGTAAGGTTACCTTGAGAGTCAACGATTTCGGTGGTGGTGTGGTTAAAATGCTTTAATAGGTAACAGTGTGTTTGAAAGTGACAACACAACATAGGGTTCTGTTTTTGCTGTCTGAGAAAGAAAACACTAGAGAGAAATTCAAACAAAGTTAAAGTGATGTGAACTCTCTTTTTTCCTTTTTCAATTCCCTTCACTTAATTGCTTTGACTGTTGACTTTTTTTTCTTAATTTAATTAATGCACCCACCCCCAGCGCATAATAGTATTAGTAACGCATTTTTTGATTATGACTTAGTATAAGTTCAAATTAAATTAAGGGATAATAAGATTTTAATTTGTGTGGGAATACAAATTTTTGTGTATCATATGATTTGATTCAAGTCACTCTTTTCAATACCGAACAAAAGTAACAAGTTTCTTGAATTTGATTTTTTTTTTCCAGAAAAAATAGGGTGAAAAGGACTGTGAGAGTACCGGCGATAAGTTCAAAGACCGCCGATATACCACCGGACGAGTACTCATGGCGGAAATACGGTCAGAAACCGATCAAGGGTTCGCCATATCCACGGTAAGAGTTATACATGATCAATATAATCTTGACCGTTAATTATGTTGACTTTTATTAAAGACTTGTTTTCTAACGTTGATTTATTCTTTCTTTTAATCAGAGGCTATTACAAGTGTAGCACAGTGAGAGGGTGCCCAGCAAGGAAACACGTGGAGCGTGCAACCGACGATCCAACGATGCTGATTGTAACGTATGAAGGAGAGCACAGACACACTATTCAAGCTGCGATGCAGGAGAACGCAGCCGGGATTGTGGGTTTGGTATTTGAGTCAACGTAACAAGGGGAATTAAAAAACTTGGAGGAAAGTGGGAGAATGGAGGACTTTTCATTTAAAAATTAAAAATGAATTTATTTTTGTTAGAAAAATATGAGTGGAAGTTAAGGTGGGGCTGCGTTGTAAATTTGTTTTATTATTATATTAAAATATTTTAATATAGAGATGGAAAATTGGAATCTTAAGTTGTTTATTTATTTATATCTGCTCGCCAAAGTCTTGCCAACCATTATTTTTTTTATGAAAAAAATCCATGATTAATTATTATGACTTTGTGTTGGGGAGAGGTGGTATCCGAGGGAGGGTTAGAAATATTTTATTTATATATGATCTCATAGAGAAATAATTGAGGTGTTATTTTGCCCTAAAAAAATTGAGGTGATTATTTTATTATTCTAGATGTCTGAGTTTGGTTGACAAAATGTGGCATATTATAAAGACTCAGTGTATGCTTGAAAATGATTAGTTTTTTTCAAACATTATTTTTAAGGGGTTTATGTTTTCAAACACGTTGATGAGAGTTTTTTTTACTAAATAAATTATTCAATTTAACCCTTCAAGGCTTGCAATTTAACAATTCAATAGTCAGCGGAAAATCGAACAATTGGTGACATTGTTTATGCAAAATAGTGGTAGTTGGAAGACTACAGTAAGGTTGTTCGCAAAGATTAATTTAAAAAAAAAAAAGGTTAATGATGTTTTAACCCTTGTAATATAGAGGTCATTTTTTGTTTTTCTCATGTAATATTTTTTTTTTGGAATATCATCCTAATAGGTCATAAAAAAACGACTTTATTTTTTTTTTTCATAATTTTTTCATTTTTTTATGATCTAATAGGGGTATTCCAAAAAAAAAAATATTTTACAGGGGGGTAAATCAAAAAAAATATTTTACAGGAGGAAAACAAAAAATGACCTATATTACAGGGGGTAAAACACAATTAACCCAAAAAAAATTACTAAGAAAGAGAAACATCACTTCTTCCGAATACTCCTTTTAAAAAAAGGGTTTGTCTAACCTTTTAATACTCCTTGAATATTTTTTTTCGTATAACCGGATTTTTTGCAAAACATGAAGATCTTGGGTTTTTTCCAAGAGCGGGGGATACTTTCTCCCACACTAAACGCAGTTGAGCACGTAAACAAATTCATTCTATCATTGATTTCAGGAGACGAAAAGGAATATATCAGTTTTGATCGGTTTTCAAATCAGACGAGAATAACGAGGTACAAAGCGTCAAGTTGTGGATTTGATAAAGAGCACGACAAAAACTGCTATGTTCAAAATTAATAATATGGGATTGAGGCACCAATAATGCATCATTACTATTTTGAGGCATTTGACCAAACCATGCGCGATATAATATCTTATGATGGTGTCGATAATACAGACAAACTATTTGGGGGTGTTTCTGTGGTTTCAGGCGGTGATTTCATAATTTTTTTGTCAGTGATAAGAAAAGGAGGCAGACAAGACATAATTGCTTCATCCATCAACACATCGAAGTTGTGGAGTCACTGTAAGGTTCACACACTTACAACAAATATGCGTTTACGTGGTTCAACCGCTCGTGCCGAGTAAGATGAGATAAGAAAGTTTGTTGATTGGATGCTTTCAATTGGAGATGGAATAGGATCCGCCAACGAGAGTGGAGAAATTAACGTACTCATTCATGATGAGTTACTGATAAAAGATTCCCCTGATCTGTTGCGTTCTCGGGTTGATTTTGTATATCCGGATTTTACGCAAAACATGAAGATCTCAGATTTTTTCCAAGAGAGGGGGATACATGCTCCCACACTGGACGCAGTTGAGCACGTAAACAAAATTCCTCCTATAATTGGTTCCAGGAGATGAAAATGAGTATATCAGTTTTGATTTGATTTGCGAATCAGACGAGAATAGTGAGGTACAAAGCGAATGGTTTTCCACTGAATTCTTAAACAAATATCAAGTTTTCCGATATTTCAAACCACAAGTTGAGATTTAAAGTTGGACGTCCAATTATGTTGATGAGGAACATTGACCAAACAATTGGATTGTGCGATGGGATTAGGTTGATTGTAGACAATCTTTGGAGGAACTTTATCGGTGCAATTGTTATTACCGAAGAAAATGCTGGTGAAAAAGTAATTATTCCAAGAATGAACTTATTTCTGAGTGATTATAAACTCGCTTTTAAATTAACTACGAGACAGTTCCCGTTGATTTTGTGTTTTGCAATGACAATAAATAAAAGTCAGGGTGAGTCGTTGAAATCTATCTTTCCGAACCGGTTTTTACTCATGGACAGTTGTACGTCGCTGTGTCGAGAGTCACTTTCAAAAAGGGATTGAAAATGCTTCTCGATGAAGAAAATCACGTGTGTACTGAGACCACTAATGTTGTGTACCGTGATGTTTTTTGGAACGTTTCACCGGTCGTTCCTGATGACGCAGGTGGGTATGAGTTTTTTTTTTCTCTTTTAAACTTCGTTGTAATATATATATATATATATATATATATATATATATATATATATATATATATTATTTGAATATGAATTGGTTGTTGCTACTTGCAACCATTCTAATAGTTGTGTAAAGAAAGAGTAATGGATTGGTCATGTAGATAAACTACAATTCTGCAACTAACAATTGAGATCACACTTCTTATTTCATTGTATAAAATACGATTACATTTATTATTGTGCAGAGAACAGACTGAGTGATCGATTTGTTATAGAGACTAATATGTTATATGGAGTAATATTTTTGATCCATTTTCGACAATATTTTTGGTCTCATGTACCTTCAGGTGCTGGTTTTGTGCTTCAGGTTACGTGATATCATTCAGATGTACACAGGCTGACGTTAATGAAATTTCTCTTGCATTGAAATATCATTGACCAATTGCAATAGGTGCAATGCTTTCTCTTCGACGGCGAAATTAACACTGCCTGATACATTAAGGTGTTTATCTGCTGAGACTTCGATTTTTCTATTATCTGATAGAGCAACTCCAATATTCTCAAATTCAGTTTAATTTTATTTATAAAGTCAGTTTAATTTTTATACAATCAGCTATATATCCGTTTTTTTTTGTTCTTTGGAGCGCCTATGTATATGTGCATGCACATGACAATTTTGTAGTCCCTTTTTCAAGCTTTTTTGTTGTATTTTTGTTGATAGGTTGTTTTATAATATGCTTTGTTAAAAAATGCGATAGATAGTTGGTGTCTTTGTCGTTGTTTGTTATACTTATTTGTTACGCGATTGAATAATTACAAATTTGTGTTGGATGTTAAGCTGAATCAAGTGTATGCACGATATTAACTTTGTATATATAAGGGTATCCGCTATAGAAATCATGGAATTTGAAAGAAACTATATATAAGGGCATCTGGTAGAGACGATTCTTTGGGTAGGGACAATTAATTGTATATGCAGTGGTAGGCCTCGAGACTCCAATACCCCCAGTTATATGCAGAATAACCAAAACAAAACAAAAAAAACAAGACTCATGTCTCCGTGATTAATTTTAGTCCTCCATGTAAAATGTTCCGGCATTAAATACTAATATTTCGACGTTACATCCGTTAAATCATTCATGTTTAACGATACGAAAATCCAAATAACTATATACACGTTGATATTTGTATATAATATGTAATCGAAAATATGATAACAATGCGTTTTATTGATATATTGTGTATAAAATAATGAATTTGCCGTTTAATTAGATTTTATATAAAAATAATAATAATAGTTGCAATTCTAGCCCGTGCTTGGCACGAGTTTCCAAGCAAATATTTAATACTAAATGTTCAAATTCCAATACAAAATTACTATTTTAAATTTCTTTACATGTGTAAATTTGCACATGATAGAAAAACTCTTAAAAAAAATGGTTTTTACAACCTCTAACGTAACAATAACTCATCTATATAAGTTCTCTTTAGCAAAATTTTAGGTTTAAATATGCCTTTAGTCCTTGCACTTTCATCAGATTTTGGCATTGGTCCCTACACTTTTTTTTTGTTTGGAATTGGTCCCTGCACTTTGTAAAAATATTGGTATTGGTCCCTCTATTAACTTTCTGTTAAAAAAAACACAAAACTATTGGTATTGGTCCCTGCACTTTGTAAAAATATTGGTATTGGCCCCTGCACTTTGTAAAAATATTGATATTGGTGCCACGTGGCGTGAAATGATTGGGCCACGTGGCACTCCGTTAGTTTTATGTTTTTTTTTTAACAGAAAGTTAACAGAGGGACCAATACCAATATTTTTACAAAGTGCAGGGACCAATGCCAAAATCTGATGAAAGTGCAGGGACCAATGACACATTTAAACCCAAAATTTTATGTGCTTGTGTACACACTAGAAAAATATAGCCATAATTTTGACAAAATTCAAGATTGGTTGTTTGATGGGATAAAGTAGTAAAGGCAACATGCATGCAGCCAGGGCCGTCTCTACGAATTTGGAGGCTCAGCTCTGGGAATGAAAAGAGGCCAGTGATAAATTGAAAACATATTTTTTTTTAAGAGCAATGTTCTATTTATATTTTTTAAAAGATAAATATAAGGTGCCGTATATATGCGGTACACCCAAAGATGAAAATGACTACCGTATACACGAGGAACCCCCACCTAACACCAAAAGCAAGATGACCTAATTCTAATAGGCCTAAAAGACTAAAACAAGGGGACAGAAAATGGCTGGGGGTATTAAAAAATTTTGGAGGGCAGTAATACTAGTGGGTATTAAAATTTTTTTTGAGGCCCATGACTGAGGGAGGCCCAGCTCTGTTGAGCTGTTTGCACCCCCTCAGGGCCGTGCCTGCATGCAGCTCATCGTTTTAGTAAAATAATATCTTGCACTCTAGAATGTTTCTATGCCTAAATAATTGAGAAACTCTTAAACATTTTTTATCACATGAACTTAGTTAGCCAACATCTATATACTTATATTAAAAGAAATGTCCTTTGAATTTACCATTTTGCCCCTATTAGGGGCAATTTGGTAAATTAATTATTGGCTGAGTTTTTTTTTTTGAAGGTTGCCTATGAATTTCCATTTTTACCCCTAACCAATTTTTTTAATTATTTTCTAATTTTTATATTTTTAATAACTTTTAATTATTTTCCAATTTTTAACTATTTTTCAATTTTTTTTCCCAAATTCAGTTGCTTCTACATTGTCGTTGTGGGAGATTAAGGTATCGTTTGACCCGACTTTTTTCAAACTTCTCTACATTTTTAAGGAGAATTTAGGGCAAACACAATATCAATTAAGTACTTACTAAAAAAAGAACATTTTTTGAACGCATAAAATTGAACGGAATGAGCTTTGACTAGAAGTTGTTGAATGTTACTTTAAAAAACTACTTCTCCACAATTTATTTCACAAACACCTCTTTTCAACTCACGCTTGGAACTTTTTCTTTATTTTTTAATATTATATTTCAATATCTTTTTCTTATTAAGAAAAACTAAACATATAGGTTTCCATGACACCAACAAATATAATATCATATAGTATAAATTCCAGCATTTATAATAGTAATTTTTTTAAGAAATCATCGGGCTTCTTCATGAGATTGTCAAGATAATTCCAATTGGGACTAGAAAGAAATTGTGTACGAATATTGTGTTGAAAGATAAAAGGTATTATTTTCTTATTTGTCAACATAAGATGATAGGATTTTGTATAAGTTTGATAATGACCTGAAAGATGTATTTCCTTATGCAGTGAGAATATAGTTGATGTAACACTATGGGAAAAATATTTCGTAGCTTTATCATTTACCATCTATTTACCTCGAGTTCTTTGCTTCCATTTTGTAGTCAATGGCAACCCAAATATATGTAACAATTGGTCAGGTTCGAGGCTGCTCACCAACCTACATTATCCGGTTGTTGAGAAGTTTAAGACTTAGTAAGTTTGCATTATGATTTCACAATACAGTGTTAGAGTAAATTATTATTTCACAATCTAATTTGATTTTTTTTTACCATGTTTCTTGAATTGTTGTCGTGACCTTAACACTTCTCAAGCTTAGAGTCAAAGCATCAGTCAGAACTTAAGTCAGAGTTCGACTTCTTCTCAATGTACTTCGTACAACGATTTTTTCAATCTGTCTCAAGTAAGGCCAATTGTTGAATTTATAAACTTAGTCAAGGTCTGCTTTTTTTTTATGTACAAACATTCTTTGAATTTTTTACGCACAAATTAAAAATACATATTGCATTATTCTTTATTTCATGTGCATATTTGTGTTAGGATACATATTGCATCACCATTTGGAAAACAACTAAATTCAATCTTAACCAATTTGGATAATATTACGAGAGTTTCACCAAATGTTCGAAGACATCATTGTCAAATGGTGCTAGCTATAGATGCACATGCGGGAGCGATGCTTAATTTCCATCTGTTTCAACAATGTTAATTGGTCAACGGGGTTCATATAATGCACATGAATGCATTTATCTAACCTTTTTAGGAAGATAAATTAAAAGTCATGATACATTTTCTTTAGCTTAAAATCAGTTATGCTACCTTTATTTTATAAATTATATGTAACTATATTCGCATACGTCTTATCCATGTTAATATGCATTAGACTAATATTGTTGTTATTTCCCTGTTTAGCATTTCCCAAACGAGGTGTCAAGAACAATTCTAAAAGGAAAGCGCAAAACAATCACTCTCATTAGTTTCAATTGTTTTCATTCTAAAAATTATGTCAATTCCTAATCTCATAAACTGATTTTATGATCTCTAAATCAGCTCATACATATTTTATGATGAATCACAATGTTCCGTTGTTTTAACATCTTTTCTTTTGAAGAATTTTTTTTATGCCGTGATTATCTAAGGTTATTATTTTACCTTAGATAAACATTAAATGTAAAAGTTTGGAGGGAAAAATTAGGTTAAAATTAGAGCTGACATTTTGCATAAATTAAATCTAGGGTTAATATAGTAAAGTCACGCGAAAAAATACGTTAAATCTAGGGTTAATATTGCGTCACGGGTTAACATTTAGAAATAAGAGATGACATTTTGCATAAATTAAATCTAGGGTTAATGTAGTAAAGTCACACGAAAAAATTAGGTTAAATCTAGGGTTAATATTGCGTCTCGGGTTAACATTTAGAAATAAGAGATGTCATTTTGCATAAATTAAATCTAAGGTTAATATAATTTGTTTAGTAAATTTAAAGAGAAAAATTAGGAGCGATTTGTTTATTTTGATTTCCCTAACAATTAACGTTAACATTTTATTTAAATTAAACAGGATTAATTAAATAGGGTTAATACAGTAAAATTAAGCAAAGAAGTTAGGTTAAATCTAGGACAAAATTTTGAGTTCGGGTTAACTTTAAGAAATAAAATAGGTTAAGTATAGCAAGAGGGATTAACATTTACTAGACCATTGACCCGTGCTAACGCACGTGTCATTTAAAAAAATTAATACTCACTGAAAAAATAAGACACTGTAGTTCGCTTGAATGTAAAAATTGTCGTGAATCAAAGCAAAATGACAATTACCATAGACTTTGTTATTGTTCCACAATTTTAGTACGTAGTTCCTATAACTGAAGTTCGTTGACATGCAAATACTTTCAATAAGTAAGAAAATGAATAGTACCCAAAAAAGTCCTACACATTACGGAAAACTTCTCTGTAGACCACACTTGATGCAACATCGATATCATCGCCGTCGTCGTCATTAATCAATATCTTTAAACCACCCCTCGAAGTAACCTGTGATATTGCAATGTACAACTGTCCATGTGAAAAATAACAAAGATGAATCCAAAACGACATCTAAAAATTTCAATAAATAGATAGCTACCTCAGTTGACTCAATCATGCTTTCAATTGTCATTCGGTTAGTGTTGAGCAAGTCATCTGATAAAGACGCGGAGCTGTTCGTTGAAATTTGGTTGACACTTCGGGTGAACTGTATTGATGCATTTTTCATTCTAATAAAATGGCACCAATGTTAATAGAAGAGTGGTGAGACCTCCAGACAACTTAATTATGACCAAAAAAACTTGTCTTTATTCTAAAGCATATGAAAATATAAATGGTTACCGTGTCATGTACGCAGCGACATCAGGCAAATCGCCATTAAGTATCAGCTTAGTCCCATTAAAGGCATTAACAACTCCCATAGCACCTAATTTTTTTAAAAATCAACAGCAAGTGAACATAATTTCCCATTTCATTGTTGATATCAGCAGAAAGCAAAAACTTAAAACACGACATACCTAAATACACGCGTGTCTTGCAAAACTGCAATATCAATATAGTAGGTGTGTCGTTGTCATGGTTGCCAAAAAAGGTCACAATTTTGTCGCCATGTTCACCCCAAAGAGAGCAATGCAAGCGGTTGTTTCTGTAATAAAATATTACCAAAATATCAATTCAGAAACATAAGGTATATTAAAATTATATTACAACCAGGTACAAAGAAAGAGACAAATCTTACTCAAGATCTTCTAAAGTGAGATCAATAACCCTGCTTTTCCTTCTGTCCTTTTCAGTTTCCCTTATATCACCTCTTTCAATTACATGACCAATAACATCTGAAATTACGTATACAAAAGCAAAAACAAATGTATGAAATTCATAAACGAATGCTTATATGTAGAAATAATGTACAACACACATTCAGAATTCAAGTCCTACCCGTAGATACTTCCTCGACAGTTGAAGAGAGAATTTCATTGAATGGCTTGAACTCAAAAACGTTCATAGGGATAGCAGGCAAGTGTACTTTGGTAAAAGTTGAATTGTGCATCATACTAAGCTTATGTTTGTGTGAAGTTACCTTATAAGGACTTTCATTAAAATCTACAATTGCATTTTCAAGCTGATATGTACCCCCTTCTTGAACCATGGACCTGAACTTTGCCACCAAATCTTTTCTAGCTGTGGCGTGAATACGTCCACCCTGTTGACGACAACAACAACATTAAACAGCTGGTTAAATTACATAACTAAAAAACAAAAATGACATTACTTTAATTTTAAAGTTAAGAGTGCAAACATGCAGAAACCTTTTCATCGACCAGTAACATGTTCATGAAAATGATGCTAGTGGGGACCTTCTTCTCTCGAATCAACCAAATGTGAGCAACTCGCACACACATCTTGAGATTCTTTCTTCCTCCAGAAACAGCTGAGATTGGAGTGTATTTGGCAGACATCATTGGCTTGTTTTTTCCTTTCCAAGAAAGATGATGCTTATTTAGATTGAGATGGTTTGGCTAATAGGTTATGATATATTTATAGGAAAAAGGTGGAATATGTGTGAGTAGGATATGTCGGTTGAGCAATAAAGAGTATTAGTTATCAGGATAAGCACAAAATAGTGGAACAAAATTAGGAAGTGGCCAACATTTTAGGATAAAGATTAATATGAATAAAATGAAATTAATATTGTTGATGGGGCACTTTGTTTTAATTAAGAATTTACATTTTTTTTTTACTTAAGAATTACCATAGTTGATTCGCCAAAACATATTTTAGAGATGTGGATGAAATGTGTAATAGTTACTTGAATGAGATGAATTATGATTTTTAGTTTGTTTCCACCCAAAACATATTTTAGATATGTGGATGAAATCCCCTACTTATTTGAATGAGAGAAATAAGGATTTTCGTTTGTTTCCACCAAAAAGTTACTTTAGAGATGTGGATGAAATCTCTTAGTTACTTGAATGAGAAGAATTAGGATTTTTAGTTTGTTTCCACCGAAAATATATTTTAGAGATGTGGATGAAATCCCCTACTTATTTGAATGAGAGAAATAAGGATTTTAGTTTGTTTCCACCAAAAAGTTAGATTAGAGATGTAGATGAAATCTCTTAGTTACTTGAATGAGAGAAATTAGGATTAGGATTTAAGTTTGTTTCCACCCAAAACATATTTTAGAGATGTGGATGAAATCTTTAGTAGTTACTTGAATGAGAGGAATTAGGATTTTTAGTTTGTTTCCATCCAAAACATATTTTAGAGATGTGGATGAAATCTTTAGTAGTTACTTGAATGAGAGGAATTATGATTTTTAGTTTGTTTCCACCCAAAACATATTTTAAAGATGTGGATGAAATCCCCTAATTATTTAAATGAGAGAAATAAGGATTTTAGTTTGTTTCTACCAAAAACTTAGTTTAGAGATGTGGATGAAATCTCTTAGTTACTTGAATGAGAGAAATTAGGATTAGGATTTTAGTTTGTTTCCACCCAAAACATATTTTAGAGATGTGGATGAAATTCCCTAATTATTTGAATGAGAGAAATAAGGATTTTAGTTTCTTTCCACCAAAAAGTTAGTTTAGAGATGTGGATGAAATCTCTTAGTTACTTGAATGAGAGAAATTAGGATTAGGATTTTAGTTTGTTTCCACCCAAAACATATTTTAGAGATGTGGATGAAATTCCCTAATTATTTGAATGAGAGAAATAAAGATTTTAGTTTCTTTCCACCAAAAAGTTAGTTTAGAGATGTGGATGAAATCTCTTAGTTACTTGATTGAGAGAAATTAGGATTAGGATTTTAGTTTGTTTCCACCCAAAACATATTTTATAGATTTGGATTAGTAATTGTTAGTAATAATGTTAAGAGGAGACGTTACACAACTATGCTACTAAATTGATTCTAGTAATTGTTACTAATAATGTTACTAAAAGCCATGTTACTAAAATGCTTCAGTAACACAACCATGCTACTAAATTGATTCAGCAACACAAAAACAAACACAAATATATAAATCAAAAAGCAAAGCAAGCAAGGCTAAATTATTTATGAAATTCAAGGGACATTTGCTAAATTCAAAGACAAAAAAAATAGATGCTTCCAAAACTTTAAGAAACTAAAACTTAAAATTCAAATTGAAAAGGTCTTGCACAATTTATCTAAACATGGACTAATTGTAAATAACATCAAGGTAGATGGTATCATGTGACCCAACCATCGGAGCATCCCCTCTGATCTTCACACCTTGTTGGACTTAGGATCAGTCAATATTGCATAGCGCCCAATTTGATCTCCGAAATCACCGCCAAACATGTTTGGCAAGCATACTGCACCCTAAAAAAATAACAAACAAAAACATCACAAACATTGATAAAATAGAATGCAAATAATTAAGAATAGGTATATTTCGCAAAAAACACATACAACATCAATGTCATATTCAACGATATATGATCTGTATTTCAGTCTGAGCTTGTTGATTGCTTTGTCAAGATCGGAAAAAGAGTTTTTCACCAACGGACCTACAAAAGATTGAAAGGGATTGAAAGAATGATTTATACTTTCAAACAGCGAGGAATAAGAGCAAAAATCTATATATTTAGTTTAAACCAGAGTGGAATGAAGATATGGTTACCAGTGAGGTAGTGGTATGACAACAAAGTTTGAATGTTTCTGGAAGCCATGTTGATTAAGAAATTTCGGTTTAAGAGAAAGGTATGGTTTTAGAAATAGATTTCGGTTTAGGAGAAAGGATTTAAATATATTGGTGAGGGTTTGGAGGAGGGGAGTTAGGAGATATGGTTTATGGAAATCAATTAGATAGGTTTTAGGGGGAGTGAAGTTAGGAAATCATGGTTAGGGTTTCGAGGAGGGGAATTAGGAAATATGGTTAGGTTTTGAAGGAGGGAAAAGTTGCTAAAATATTAGGTTAAAATATTAGGTTAAAATTAGGGCAACCAAGCTTTGTTTAGGAATAAGAGATAGGTTAAGTATTGCAAGACGGGTTAACATTTATAAGTAAGATATTAAGTTAACTATAGCGAGACGGGTTAACGGTTATTTCTTTCAAAAAAACAGCATATAATTGGGAACATACTTTTATTTTACTTTAGATAAACATTAAATGCAAAAGTGTGGAGGGAAAAATTAGGTTAAAATTAGAGATGACTTTTTGCATAAATTAAATCTAGGGTTAATATAGTAAAGTCACACGAAAAAATTAGGTTAAATCTAGGGTTAATATTGCATCACGGGTTAACGTTTATAAATGAGCTGACATTTTGCATAAATTAAATCTAGGGTTAATATAATTTGTTTAATAAAATTAAGGAGAAAAATTAGGAGCGATTTGTTATTTTGATTTCCCTAACAATTAACGTTAACATTTTGATTAAATTAAATAGGGGTAATACAGTAAAATTAAGCAAAGAAGTTAGGTTAAATCTAGAGTAAAATTTTGTGTTCGGGTTAACTTTAAGGAATAAGAGATTGCAATAATTGTTATGTTATTTTTTATGTAGTGCTTTAGACTCTGTGTTGCAAATTTTCGGTTTACGCAACTTTGATTTTCATATTTATAAAGGGTAACAATTTTCCGTAATTTATAAGATTTCTCCTTCAGAACTAAATTTTAAAAAAATACGTTATTCAACCCGTGCAAAGCACGGGTTTGTAACTAGTTTAAACTACGAAAAAATATCAATGCAGAAGAAAAACTTAAATTTAATGTCATATATCATATATGTGAAGAGCAAGCAGAGAGCAAACTAGAGTCAAGAATCTTCATCTGCAACTAAAATCCCTATCACATTGCATAGAATAACTTTTCAAAGAAGTGCATTCCTACAAAGTCAATTCAAATTTAACCAAATATTACTACTGTATACTACTACTAAATTGAAACAAAAGGAACTCATATTAATACCACACACATGACACAACAATATGCAAAACGTGATAAAAGGGGAAATGAAGTGACAATGTACTAGTAGTCCTTTAAGACATCCGTAAATATTTTTAAAAGTATTCTAGTGTCTAACATTATAATCGATTTTGGTAAATATTAGAAATATTTTTCTAACCATTTCTCATATGTGGATAAATTGTTTTGGTGACTAGTATGTCTTCCACATAATCCACCAAACTAATATCAATGCTCCCACTAATCTCTTTGTGTGCACAAAATTTAAATTTGTTCTTTTATTAATCTAAGTTTTTATAAACTCTATTATTGAAATAAACAATTAAACTTCGAGAAGCTTGCTCTAATTCATAAATGAATTTTGTAATACATGTACCTTTCTAGTATCCTTTGGATTAATGAAATCTTATATATGTCAAAGACATATATAAGGTTATTCCAAGTAAGAAATCCAACCTCGTTATCCATCTTCTAGAACAAGTATTATACAACAATGGCAAGCGAGATCGTTATATTTAAGCATTATGATGATGTAATGGTTTCGTCATGATTTGCATCATGAATTGCATGAAACCTTCTACAAGCAATCACATCTTAAAGGTATTGATAATATCATCCATGTCAGTTTTTTATAAGAAAACTCACATTCATCTTATGAGTCAGACTCATTTGGATGATATAACCAATATCCATATATGGTTTGAACCTTCTCTTCTTTGTACAGAAGTGAAAAACGTGGGCGAGGTTTTGCTTTTTTGAATTAAAGTGAAGTTTGTTTGAAATACCATGCATGCCCTTGTTGAGATTATTAATATAATAGTGTATGTTTTGGTTAAAATAGGAAGAAAGTAGAAAATTAAAAGGGTTAAATATGTTTTTGGTCCCTATAAATATACCAACTTTTCATTTTAGTCCCTCTAACTTTTCCTTCAATTTTTAGTCCCTATAAAATTTTGAGTCACTACTTTTGATCCCTATTTCAAAGTAAATTATAGTATTTTTTTAATGAAATTGTACAAAAATGTGTAGAATATTGCAAAAACATTTCCAAAAAAAAATTAGAATTTTTTAAGTAAACATAAATTATATATGAATTTTTAACCATAAAATAATATAAAAATTCATATTAAATTCATGTTTTGTTAAAAAATTCTATTTTTTTTCGGGAGAGATTCTTATAATAATATTATGAATTTTTCTGGAAAATTTGATTCAAAAATATGAATTATACATATGAGTTTACTTTAAAAGAGGGACCAAAAGAGAAGATGAAAATTTTTTTAGGGACTAAAAGTTGAAGGAAAATTTTAGAGGGACTAAAACGAAAAGTTGGTATATTTATAGGGACCAATAACATATTTAACCCAAATTAAAATGAAGTGATTCATTCTAAGCCATCATAGTCACTTGAATTGCCTGTTATATCCTTAAACACCTGTCAAAAGCAATTGTAAAATTTTAGTTGGTTAACGGCGGAATAATATTTTTGCAGGGGATTTGTTTATATATATATATATATATATATATTAGAAGTAGATGAGTAAAAATGAAGTACCATGAGTACCTTACGCATACCCAATACGGGTGCGTACTTGGTAGAGGCACTTTACCGTTTTAGAAGTACCCATGCTTCAGAGTCTGTTTCACATTCAAATCCAATGTGAGTATCATTGTCCTCATCAGACCTACAAGTGTTGTCCATGATATTTGACTTGCGATTGTTGAAACTTAATGATAGTCTCTCGAACTTCAGCAACTTTTGTAGTATTAACAACATTTGTTTACTAAATGCCTTTTCCTTCTCCAACTAGACATTTTTGTCTGTGTAGATGCTACTTCTCCTAAGGTCCCTAAATCTTAATTGATTGACAAATTTTTCATGTTGAGCCTTGTTCTTTACTTGCGAGGACTAGCAAGATCTTGAACACCTGATGAGCCACTAAATCTAGAAAGAGACTTCTTATGACTTGAAGATGATGATCTCTCGGTGCAACTTCGTAGCAACCCTTTGTTTCCCTTATGCTGCTTTGTGGAGTACAAAGTGCTTCACTAGGATGAAAAGCATTACTTGGAAAATCAATGCTGGGTTCAAGAACAGAAAATATGTCCCCTTTACTATATTCCAGAAAAATTGATGGGGTAGGTGGGTAAAATTGATATTTTTTTGGTTAAAAGGGTAGGGGACATTGTTGAGGTATATGGTAAATTTTTTAAATGGATTGGCGAGCAAAGTCACAAGTTTTGATGAAAAACATAGGAGTGAAATCTCTATGCGACCATATTTAGTGATTTAGTGATTCAAGTAAGAGAAGTTAGATTATTTTTTTTTTAAAGAAAAATATTGGCTAACCAAACTAATCAAGCCACAAAGCGATTTATGACGATTATAGTGACTCAGTCACGGTTTGGCAAAGACTTCACAATGAATATAGGATCAAATGTATTCCAAATAATAAAATAACTAACAACAAGTAAACTCATTTGGGGTTGGTCTAGTGGTTGACTTGGAATCTTGGAGTTTACTCCTCCAAAGGTCTCATGTTCGATTTTCTCTGGTGTCAATTTCGGTTTCACAATGAATATAAGATCAAATCTATTCCAAATAATAAAATAATTAACAACAAGTCAACCCATTTAAGGTTGGCTTAGTGGTTGACTTGGGATCTTGGAGTTTGCTCCTCCAAAAGTCTCATGTTCGATTTCCTCTGGTGTCAATTTCGGTGGGCTAAGTCCATACAGAACTTGCTCTGGCTTTAAACGGGCCCCCGCAAGTGGACGGTGAGATTGGTCCCCTCAGATTAGTCGATTCTTAGATCGGATACCGAGCTTTTAAAAAAAACCAACAAGTCAAGAACACTTTAAAAAGTCAAAATGTCACACTAGTACTAGTTGCACATGCCAATCAATTCCAGAGTCTGAGCGCATACGTCAGGGCTCTCAAGACAACCTAGCCCCGCTCCTGCGTGGTGCCTCCTCCTTTTCTAAGTATCCTCCGCTCATCCAACCCAATTCTTTCATTTCCTACACAAATAAAATACAAACAGTTAAGTATTTAGAAAAGTAATAATTAAGTTAAATCACATGAGAATAGACCAATTTCAACTCACTCATCATAATTTAATGGGTCATGCTAAATGTGTTTTTGAAATATTCGATAAATATTTATTACAAAACATTAAATGTGTTTTTGAAATGTCATTTTTCTCCCTTCAGAATACAATAAATTCACCCATAATTTCAAAGAAGCACTTTCCATATGAGTTTCAAAATGTGGGGTTTGTTTTTTTCACAAATTAGTTGTTTCTTTTCCGGTGTAGCAAAATGACATTGTTGCTTTGTTTCATTCTTGAGAAATGTAATGGTTTGTATTCATGTTGGCTGCTTATTTGATTGGCTATTGATTTGATTTGCAGGTTTGATTTGAAGAGGAGCATCGACGTCTCATAAATATAATGAAGCTTCAAAATGTCCAGCTTTCGAACCTATATGTATGTTATGTTTGATGTCCATTTTATTTACTGCTTTTTGTTTTCACATCTCTGAAACTAATTGCCTTGCTTTATGTTTGATTTCATTGGTTTTAGTTTTTATAGTTCTCAGGTTTTTTTAAACGGTTCTTCGCTTTATGATTTATAGTCTGGTTGGATTCACTGGATGAACTCTGTATAAATTTTACAATGAAATTGGTTGTGATACCCTAGACCACGACCAAGTCATTTTGATGTTGAGGAGAATTTTTAATTGCTTGCATATTTTAATTAGGACATGTACTGCAACTGAACTAACGCTTCTACCATGTTATATGTATGCAATTGTTCTTATTTTACTGTAATAGCTGGTCTTTGATTTATGAAAAGCTGACTATATGTGAAAAGGAGAAATTAGAAATATTGTTGCAATTACTCTTGCATGGGTAAATGACAATGACGTAAGATTGTTGTTCTCTTAAATATTCTTATATTACTGGTGCATATAGGGTTTAAATGTACTAGTTTGGTTGTTGGTCTCTTCAATATTTGAACTTTTACTAAATTGACTGTTTTTCTGCATAATTCAGAGATGGTTTAAGATAATTTTCTTCATAATTTGGAGCGTGTTCGAGGTAATATTCTGCATAGTTCAGAGCTGATTTTTTCGGCTTGGGGAATGTTGTTGCACCCCTGGGTTCTGATCCATCTCCGTGTGTTTCAGCTGCAACATATCAGTTTTGTTCGGCTCTTTGCTTTGGTTCGCGAGCGTTTTAGTTCATTTTACAGATTTATATTGTTTGTGTTTATCTGGCTGTTTGTATCGTTGGTCTCTTGCTGGTTTTTCAGTATAGGTGGTTGTGGTTTGTCTCTTTAGCGTAGTTGGTTTTAGTTTGATTTCAAGATAGTTAAATAAACGCCTTCAAACAAACTCTGTTTTTGCTTATATCTATTGTGTATGTTTTGTAGATGTTAAAAAATAGAATCAAAGTTGGATAAGATTGAGTTTGTTGGGAGTGTGTATGGTTTGACTTAGTATGCACAAGGAGGTAAATAGAAGTGGTTAAGATTAATATGTTTTGTTTCCTTCTATTAGTATCCTTTTCCCCCATTTCACTGGACACAAGTACTATTTCTAGAAATGCATTATGTGATTTTTGAGCAAATGATAGTGTGGGATTTCTACAATCCTTCATATTCATATGTGAATAAAGTATTCTCATTGTGATATTGGGTTTAGACATTATTAATAAAATTCTAATTGTCAATTGGCTTTTCCCTAAAAAAAACTTTCATATTACTTTTATGTAAGTTTGATTGAGTGAACTATCATATTGTTTAGAAAAGCTAATCATATAAAATACTAATTTCTTTTGTAAATGCACGTGAGAGGGATATTAGGACGATTTTAATCTTAAAATTGTATCTCTATTAGTTTTTTTGTCATTTTTAATAGACTCGTGCGTGTTTTCATACATTCCTTTCTATCTAATTATCGGAAACATTGCTTATAACTATGCTCAATACATAAATTTACCTCTTGTGCATATTTTTCAGCCTCAACAACACGCCCTTCCAAAAGCAAAACTTCCTCAAATGGTGCAGGATACAGTGGTAGCTTCTTGCCTGAAGAAAAAAAAAAAATACTTGTATCAATTATTTACTATGACGTTTTTGTTCTTTAAAATGGCTAAGTAAAGGCAAAGAGCATCCACTCCTAACCTATATGTTTCTCTATCATATTGAAATGTCTCCTTTCATCTGGGCTCACAAAGGAAATGGCAACGTTAACATGAGCAGCAGTCCATCCCACGCGATAGATATAATCCTGTAGATCACACGGTCAGGAATATGCTAAAACGCGTCAACAAAAGTATAAAAGCATTATATAGCACATCTTACCTTTGGATACCGAGGAATGTTGTAGTTAATCACCATATCTACCGCTGGAATATCTAGTCCCTTACTAAGGAAGTCACTACAAAGGAGAATATTGTACTCCCCAGACTTGAACGCATTCAATGATCTAAGTTTCTTTGCCTATAAAAAAGTTATTATGTCAAGAATTAGGCATATTTCTTGTTGACGGTTTAGAAGAAATTAAAATTAGAATACAGGACCTGCAGTACAGTTACCTGACTCATATAACGCATAATAGGAATGGCTCTGAAACCAAGACGCCAGAAGAAGCGTTGTACCACATTGCTGAGTGTATACCAATACCAGTCATTCTAGCGAGAGTGTATACAAGGTAGCAATCCTATGCAAGAAGCATGGAATTGATGAACACGGTCAGCGCAAGCATGAATAATATATAATAGTTTCTTCTTATTCACAAAACCCAAAACTAATGAAAAAAAATTAATTTACTTGTTTTAACATCAAATAAAGCCAATTTGTTAGAAGCGTTAAATATAAACATTTCCTTAATAAAAGTGCTGTCTCTTGTGCATCAAACTAAATAAAATACTTCTACTTTGCTAAATCTACTGTACAAAGCAAGCAGCAAATCTTATGATATTTCTACATCTACATAGGTAACACTTGGCAAACAGGCAAAATGGAACTAGATGTTACTAGTCTACAACTTTTAATACACACCAAACATAAAATAAAACTTCTAATTTGTCCTCTTCTAACAGTAAGATATTCAACATTTTCTGGACAAGGGAGAAGAGAAACCTTATGTTTTTCTTTTTGCATAAAGCAACTCTGCTGCAGTGTGTCCGCAATAGAATATTTGGTAGACAGGTCAATCTATACAAAATAAAAAAAAATTATATTGTGAATAACATGAGTCAAGCAGGAGATTTGAAGCAATTAAGGTTGTACCTTCACAGGATTCCTTAAACAGACGCTTAGCATCGTATGGACCTGAAATCACACGAATATTTAGAGAACTTTTATGAGATTTTGTTACAAAACCTACATATTTACCTCCTTTGTGAATGTAGATGAAAAAAGAAATGTTCTCCGCTCACTAGGAATCATTGTCGAAATCTCTAAAATATCACGTAGATAGCAGGTGTGCATCATCTATGACCTGCGAGCAGAGCAGTGAAAGTAAAGACAAGATATATGAAATATTTGATTTTGTAATAATGTAAAAACGGTATCAATCAAATCATACCAGGTACTTTAAACTAGCAAGAGCAAGAGAAAATCCTTGGGTGTGTTTTAGGTGATATAAGATTAGGTCAGGCCTCCCAACCTTGAAGGGTAAGAAATAAAAAAAATTAGAAGCAGTGATAAATTGAAATAATAAAATTACAAGATTGTAACAACCCTTACAATAATACGAGGTTGCTCTGAATTCAGGATGGATTCGTGTTCCTTGCGGTTCTCTTGAGCAATCTATAGAAAAAGCAATCAAAATAGATTATGTTAGTAACCAGCCAGCATATATATGATCTTTTGCGGCGGGCGTGCACACACACTTGTAATTACATTACATTGAATTATGCAATTTTCTATTATAACTTACGATAGCACACTTGACACCAAACTGAGAGCCTAGGTTTCGAAAGTCGTCAGCAGTGTGAAAGGCAAGTCTCCTAGTTTAAGAAAAAAAAAAGGTTAGTTACGTTAAATATGATGAATGATTATGATCGGAAATAAGTACCTTGTGGAATGGAGCACAAGAGCAAAGAAAGGGGTTAGGTTGGGTCGGGTTTCCAAGAGGGCGTGCGATATAGGAAGAACAAAAGACACAGTCTTTCCAATACCTGGTGGGGAAACTCCAAACACATCATTTCCTGCAGAATGAAGAAATTGAACTAATTAATATTAATAATAATTCATTCAAATTTAGTAGTTTCAAAATCAGATACCTTGAAGTGCAGCGGGGATCACTTCTTTCTGAAACTTCTTCGCAAAATATCAAGTTTGTATTATATGACTGGCGTAAACAATTTCAAGTCCACCATTCAGAATTGTCAATGTTCCAATACACAACTTGCACCATGTTTACTTATTTGCAAGAACTAACTCTTCCTTCACTCAACATTTCTAGTTCTAGTGTATATCAGTTATCAGGGTATTTTTACTTTGTACATAATTTACCATATTAGTTCAAATCTTGACAAACTTGTGTATAAACTTGGGTGTTATTCTCCACATTAAAAAGGGTTAAAAGGAATTGTGTTTAATCAGAAAACTGAATGATATTGATAACTAATGACAAGGAGCAATATTGTCAATTCCATCACAGGAAATAGTAATTTGTTAATTGACAATATTTGTACAAATAGTATAGCCGCCATGTTATAACGCTACAGCGCCAACAGTTAGGTACATTCGGCCAAGTGCTCCTTTTCAAAAAATGGTTTTTACAACGCCTAACGTAACAATAACCTATCTATTTTAGCAATATATATTGTATGTGCTTGTGTGCACACTTAGAAAAATATAGTCATAATTTCGACAAAATTCAAGATTGGTTGTTTGATGGGAATAAGCAGTAAAGGCAATTCCTCCCCCCAATTATCATGTACTCTACCTTGTTTTGGTAAAATAATATCTTGCACCTTAGCATGTTTCTATGCCTAAATGATTGAGAAACTCCTAAACATTTTTTGCCCGTCTGTCAACATTTAAACTACAAAATAGTATCAATACAGAAGAAAAACTTAAATTTAATGTCATTTCATAATTCATATATGTTAAGAGCAAGCAGAGAGTAAATTGTAGAGTTAAGAACCTTCATCTGCAACTAAAATCTCTAACCACATTGCATAGAATAACTTTTCAAAGAAGTGCATTCCTACAAACTCAATTCAAATTTAACCAAATATTACTACTGTATACTACTACTAAATTGAAACAAAAGGAACTCATATTAATACCACACACATGACACAACAATGTGCATTTTCACAGATCAATGAACCCAATTACCTCATCTAATGTCTCCGGTTTATCAGAATAAAATATCATTAAAATCTTCCATGCTACATTATGGAAGAGAGTTATCTTGTGCTAAAGTATGGAGTAAGCTTCATGAATCGCAGCGCGTTTCACCTCGTGGGTAACCGTAAAAGCTAGTGAATCGCCAAGCCGGAAAATGTTGATTCCTAATCTCTATGTTGATGAAATTAGTTGAGTAATTTATGAGATGACCTTCAAAACGTAACCACTAAAAATACGTTAGTCCACCGCTCTTCCCAATTAGATCAACCAGAAAAGAACCTCATAACCTAGTCTAACGATCTGATTTCCTCAATCTTATTTGCATGTACTAATATTTTGCTAAGAAAATTATGTCCGATTTATGCTTCCGAGTTCCGAACGAGATCGCTGAGACTAGGAACTACACTCGAGTTTTCGCCAGTAAAAAAATGTTGAATTTATTTATTCTTGGTTTCATGGCTCACCAAGTGGACTCGGCCTTAAGTTCCAAGGTTGCCAAACGCCCATACATTTTCATGAAATCATCCACCATCATGCTTTCTTCCTCATTATTGTTGTTAGTGTCATCTAAAATTAATATTCTATTCTATAGTTTGGAAGTCCTAGCTCAACATAAAAAAATGTCGGTAATTGATGGGCAAGTCACCGTGATCGGGTTTGGTCTCTCCACTTGTGTAGATGCGTGAGATTCAATTATTAGTGATAAAAGACCGTGTATTTGCACAGGTCGTGTAACATAGCAGTAATTATATAAAAAATATTTAAATTTTTAATATTCTGAAATGTTTAAAATAGTAAATGATATTTATCTACATTAATGCAACGTTTCTATTAAAAAAATGCATGCAATTTTTTTTTAAAATATTTGCATCATGCCTGTTGCAGATTTTATTTTCCTATACATGCGAATAAAAATTATGTAGTGATACGAGATGCGTAAAAAAATATACTGATTTGAGAAAGTCAATTTTATTTGCCATTTTTTTTTTTGAAGAACAAATTACAATGTATGTATAACACATAACAAATTGTTTTTTTTTTTTTTAATTTATAAAAAGACTATTAGATCCCATAAAATTTATAAGAAGATTGTAAGTTTAAGGGCTAATTATAAAATTTTGTTTGAGATTGAATTTTTTAACCTCCCCTTAATTCGGATTTGTTGTTACTTGTTAGCTACTCAACCCCATCACCTGGGCGTTTTTCTTGTTAGCTATTTGGATAGACTTTAAATGCCTTGGATTTCTCATAAATTCCACAATCTTTTTTTGTTTGAGAATTACCGTTACAAAAACCCAAAACTTTGGTATTGTTATAATATAATAAGAGTAAATTACACTTCGTCCCCTCAAAGATGCTTGAGTTACACTCCCTCTTAAGTTAAAATATACACTTTACTCCCTCATTATTTTTTTTTAATGATAAAATTTATATTCCCCTCCCTTATAAGATGCTTGAATTACAAACCCCTCCCTTAATAATTAAATATACACTACACTTTAATCTATTTGAACATAAATAAATATTCTTATAATATATATTAATTTTGAATCACCATTTAAAAAAAATTTATTCATTTCTTTATAGTTTAAATGTCAATGATAATTAAATTTAACTATATTGCTATTGATTTTATAAATTAGAGTATAAAATTAACTTTTAAATAATCATGGTTTATTGATTTTAGTAATTTTTCACATATTTTAATTTTATTTTGGGTTGTTTCATATTTTATAATAGGGTTTAAAACTACATGTTAATGAAATTGTGAATAAAAAATAGCGAAAAATATGTATTCAATTTTTTATTATATTAAAATAGACCCGTAATACTATTTTTTTTAAGTGTGTTAAATTATTATTTTTTGCTTGATTATTAGAAATAATAAAAAAAAATATTGAGGGAGTAAAATGTAGATTTTAACATAAGAGAGGAGGGGGATGTAATTCAAGCTTTTCTTAGGGGAGGGGAGTGAATATTTTTCTAATATGTTTTGAATAAGAGGGGAGGGGAGTGTAATTCAAGCATCTTTGAAGGGAGGGGAGAGAAGTGTAATTTACTCATATAATAATAACAAACCCTAGTCCCATCAATATTCTCATTATATATAGTGTGCAGCTACGGCTCATATCTCTTATATTTTTATAAAAGCCTTGGCAATTTTCACCCTACTACTCTACTTCATATATAATAGAATGAAGCTTGTTACAGTTTTCATGCTCATCATCGTTTTGTTGGCATGTTCATACCATGCAGCCATGTCTCGAACACTCTCAAAAAAATCATCCTCGTCTGTTGATGAAGCTTTTCAACAATGGATGCTAAAATATAATCGAACATACTCAAGCATCACCGAGATGAAGAGACGCAAAGAAATATTCAAGATGGAGTTGGAACTCATAGAGAAGCATAACAGCACTGCAGCAGGTAATAATATTATACGCTTAATGTTTAGGGTTTACCACTTTTCCTTTTGTTTTGTATAGGTCAAAGGTTTTAATATAATTTTTTTTTCCTTCCATTTGCTTGTTTTTTCACAGGTTTTACAATTGGCCTAAATGAATTTTCTGATAGAACCATCGAAGAATTTTGTGATTGTTCAAAAGTACCACCTATGGATGATTTCCTAATAACTTTAAAACAATGGAAAGAAAACCGTCGTCAAAACAGATCGCAATCTCTCATCCATGGCCGAAGGTTTTCAACCCAATTGATTCTTGATAGACGTTCCTAAAAGTAAAAGAACTTAATAAACTCTTGCATTTTTTTGCTATAATTCATTTTCTTAGTTTTTGGTAGAATCCTTTATTATGTAATTTTAGTTTGGTAGTATACATCAGGTGTTTCTTTTATTAATTAATAAATAATGTTGTTTAATTAATTTGTGTGTGAGTTTAGGATGTTTTGCTATTTCATCTATCTATCAAAAATAAATGTTGGAAGGTGCAATAACATCCTCTTTAATTTCCACTAATTTTGGTTCTATATCTTTTTATTTCCTAACAAACAATTGATATACTCTCAATCTCTCCAACAAACTCTTCTTTTTGCCACTTTATCTCTTCCATAACAAACTTTATTTATAGAGTTTGTTAAAATGACAAAATCTTTGATAAAAAGTTAACAAACTATTTTTTTAAGGAGAAAACTTACTACAATTCCTTAGTGCTTTTCGTATGGTTCTTAACTAAAAATACATATTTTTTGGATATAATAAACTTTGAGAAAATTATGAATTTGAGGAAATCATGGTATCTTTAGTTAAGAACCATACGAAAAGCACCTAAGGAATTGTACCTAAATTTTCTCATTTTTCTAAATATTTGTTATCTTTTTCAGATAACAAACAATTTGTTTGTTGGTCTCGTTTTCTTCAACAATTTATTTATTTATTTATTTTTGAAAACCTTTTATCTCTCTAACAAAACAATTATAATCTTAATATTGTACCCATATTTTTTAATAATTGTAAATAAAAATTTGAATTTCCTCAATTTCTTTAATTAAAATTGGTTTCAACCAATACTAAATTCACACTATATGACATAGATTTGAATGTTGAAATAAAAAAAAAAACAAAAACTTTGTTTAAATATAACTAAATTTTGTTTTTCAAATAGATAACATTAATTAGTGACAAATTGTACCCTTTAAACTACCAAAATCCGTAGTCAAATGACACTTACAAAAAAACAGAGGGAGTAGTATTCGGTGGACACTTTTGATTCGTCTTACGTTGATGCAACATGTGTATCTTAATGGTACATGCATGATAATAGTATAATATTATTTCTCAAAATTAGTGGCTTCTCAACATTCTATTCATGTGTAATTAATTTTCTAGATTACATTTGAAAAATGGTGGGTAATTTACCCACCAACCAATCATGATGAGCAATTTATTGGTAGGGTCAAGATAGTTTATGGATACCACCTAAAAAGGTGAATGTTTATTGGTTGAGGTAAATTACCCACCATTTTTCCATGGGTACCCTAGTTGTCACCATCTTTGATAATATATATGTGTGTATAAATTGATGGGTCATCATGAAAATTAGCGGCAAGTTAGTTAAGGATATTTTTTGACCAATGGAAAAGTCATAAAAAAAAAAAAAGGATTCTTCCCTTTATATACTACATAAACATCCTATTTAAAGTCTGACTTTTGAACAATGACTCAGGTCATCACAATAATAATTCTTAAGTAGTTTAATTTTGATCCACTCTCTAAACTCATTAAAATTTTGAACCATGGTTCACACAAGTTTTGCATCAATAATAAATCAATTTCACTTCTTAAAACTTAATGAACTTGTCCACATGAAATCTCAAAGAAAACATCATATAGGTCTAGGATATATATTTACCATGTTGTAAACAACATAGAGTATACGCACTATATTTTGCATAATGAAAAGATTTGGGAGACATCCACATCAAATAATTCCTTGGGCAGCCAACATCAACAATTTTTTTAATGTTTCTTGGCACCAAAAGAGTATTAATATATTGACTAGACAGCATCAAATATAAACAGAAAAAAAAAACTCTTTAGCACATTATTCATGTTGTACTATCTTATTATTTTTTAAATTTTCAATTATAATTGTATGATTTGTATCTTTAGGATAGAATATTTGATATTGTATCAAAATAAGAATAAGATTGAGATGGCACTAATGAACTGGTATAGTTGCACTAAGAAATGAAGGGAACAAGGGAATAGTAATAGAAACAAAGGTAGTTAGCAAGCATCCTAAGCCTTTAAATTTTATGTGATGTTTCTAAGGAAACCCTACTATAATATTAATAATAAAAAAAGAGCAAACTACACTTCATATAACAATTGAATCTGATGATAGTAATAATTCCTTTAAAGAAATAGAAAAATGTGATTCTCACTTAGCTTCAGCACCAAGAAAATCTAATATGTAGTGTTTTTAAAAAAAAAATATTAATTCTAGAATATCAATTATACACTAATGGGATGTTTTTAGATGAAAAAATTTGTCAAAATATCCCAGTCAATTGTTTCAGAGTTAATAGCAGTTTTACCACATGCAACAAGGGTTTAACATGTTGGAATGAGTCTTGTTGATGTCACCACTCTCAGGCATTACATATTGATTTATTTTCAGGCTGAAAAATTCGAATATTATAAGCGTCTGAAAATGTTAATATATTAAGTTGACAAGGAATACCATGCAATACCGTGAAGAAATAATCTCCCTAATTCCTAGAAAAACCAAGAAGAATTTGTAGTAAGTCAGGAAGAATCTAATGGCAGAATGAAAGTGTCATAAAGAGTGAAAGCTAAACGTCATATATAAAATCCAACAAAGTTGCATATCAATGTGGTAAGAATTGCCTCAACAATTAATACTGGAAAAGATGAACTATCAAGTAAGAGAAAAAGAAGGGCAAATTGAAGTAAAAAGGGAGCCTATGCCATATACAATGCAATCTACATTATATAGTTATTCTAATACAGCTGACTTCTCTATGTTCAAATTTACGAACAGTTTATCAAAGTGTCTATCTTCTGTAGAGTTATCACAAAATGAAGATGAAGAAGTACTAGAGGTTGAATTGAAATAATATAAATATTGGTACACGTTGAATTGAAATTTAAAAAATAAAAGTAAATATGCATTTAGAGAGACCAAATGCAATACCTTTACCAAAACCAAACTCAAAGGGTGCAACTGAGAAGGGGCAGCCTTCAGATGATTCAACACCTTTATCTCAAAACTCACTACAAGAAAAACTGCAAATTGCGACACTTCATCTGCGACCCTTAACTTATAACTGCCTCAAAATGCACATTTGGAGCAACTGTCGCAGCTTTTCTTTGTTAAATGAATTAAAAGGCGCGTTGCAATTTCATTTACGCTCTCTATCCAAAATTTCATTTCCCCGCTTTCTTACTTTCCCCCAAAACCCCCCAAATCTCAAACTCAAACTTCACAAACTCACCCACCACACTCCATCCTCACTCGTTCCTCTTCCTCGTTATGCCTTCACACACACTCGCTCTCACACTCCCAACCTAACCTACACACTCTTGATTCAGATTCTTCTCACTCCCAAACCCTAACCTGCGATAATCTCTGAATCAGTCCAATCGGTGAATCACCTTTGGTTTTATTACTCTGAAAGGTTAGTGAACCACCTTTGCTAAATTGATTTTATTGCTGCTAATTTGTGATTTAAAATTTTATGGATTTTGATTTGGGTTTTTTGATTTATGTGGTCCTTCACCTTTGCTTTAAATTTGATTTGATGCCAAGTTTTTTATTCGGAAAAGTTTTTGATTCAGAAAATTGTGTTCATTGGTTTGAATAATTTTGTTTGTATAACTTCACTCGTTTGGTACATCGAAGAAACATAAGAGAGAGAAAGAGAGTATTTGAGTGAGTATAAGCTCTAATAATTGTATTATCGTTGTTCATCTTGTGGTTTATTTGTTGGTTGATCCATTTTTAAGTTTAGTTTAGAGTAAGCATGACTCATGGCGTTTGATGTAAAACTTTGAAAGAGCTAGAAATTTTAGAAAAAGTAGTTTTTAGAGAAAAAGCTTACTTGAGACTCTTTTTTGATTAAGCACAGTGTGGTGTAGATACCCCTATTGTCGATAGTCTAAGAAGTATGATTTTAGATGGTTGGGAATTAATGAAATGTGAGTTTTATTTCATTTGTATTTCTAGAAAGTCGAAATGACAGTGTTCGACTTATCAATTTGACCATTTTAATTAGTTGTGATAAAACTTGTAGACAATATCGGTTCATTTGAGAATTGAAACTAATAACAACACAGTCTGATGGCGCATTTCTGTTTATGTTTTTGGGACTGTTCTGGAGCATCAGAGTTTCTTCTTCTGCCTGTGTTGTTTTTTTGGGGTTGAATGGTGTTTTGATGACAGTAATTTGTATGGACTGGTTGAATTGTAGTGCAAAAGTTAGTTAGTAGTTGTTGCTTCTGTTGCAAGAAGCATTTTGTGAAGGAAAAACATCTAAGCAAAGTGTAGTCTTTCCATTTGCATAGTGCATATCTGCCACTTGTAAAATCTTGAATTCACCATTTTGATCAAACCTGAGCTTCAGATTCTCTTGTTGTTTTGCAGCCAAGGCACACGTAGTAGGAAATGACCAAAACCATGACACCATAACCACCAAAATCATGAAATTCAGACCCATTTTTCTCTTATTGCCATCACTGTTTTGGAAATTGAAGTCGCTAACACTAATCAAAATCTAAACTTGTTGAAATGGGGTTTGTGGACTAACAAAGATATGTTACAAATTGAGGAACCAGTCTAGTTTTTTTCCTCCTCTGTCGTTAATGGAATTCATGGCTTTTCAACCATCATTTTTCTTGATTCATTTCAGACCCCATCCCGGAAACCCAAAAGTGGTTGGTCATGGTAAAGTGGGTTGCGACCTTAAGGGTCCGTTGTCATGGTAAAGTGGGTTGTGACCTCAAGGGTCTGTTTGCGAGTTGGTTTTTGGAGGGATATGCCAATATTTGGATATATTTTTGCGAGTTGGACCTTAAGTGAACTTTGCCAACATTGTCAGGGATATTAATCCTAGACTTGCAACCCTGGGCCGAGGTTTATCTTAGAGTTATTTGAGTTGATTCCTGAATAAATCATAAAAACAAAAAACAAAAAAATCCCCCTACTCGAAAGATATTAGTATGGTGATGCATCTTGTTTTAAGAGGACATGGTTGCAACGATTGCAATTTGCACAAACTTCAATACCTTAGCCACTTAAATCCTTTATATTGTTGTGTATTAACAAATGTAATCGTATTCCAGGGCTGCTTGCTGAAGGTTCTGACTCAGTAGCCGAAGGCGAAGGCACTGTACTTGCAAGCATAAGTAGGTAAGTCAATTTCTTCATTTCATTTTCTGGATACTTTTGTTGCTAGGTTCTAACACAATTTTTCTACTTCTGACTTTTGAGTACTCTGCTAGTCATGTAAGGGCAGCAGTTGCAACATTAGGAGGTAAACATGGTGCTGCTGGAAGATCTGATAAACGGCGACATCTCTATGCAGGATTTACTGTCTGGTTGTCACATATTGAAGCATCAGGTGATTTTAGCTTATATGTTATTTGGCTGTTTTTACAAGATATGTCTTCAGTTTCAGACCAATAGTCCAACCTTGTTTTGAACCTTGAAAACAAGATATGAGTCACTTGACCCTTGACTCGAAGAAATTTTATCATTACAAAGATTGTGTGTTGGATAGGAGATTCAGGAGGCGAAGAGTGTGGAATCCATGATTGAACCAACCTTTGTTGGAAATTTTTCAAAACGGTGCGGGTGGGTGGGAGATGAGAAGTGAGAAAACTAAACAAGGGGAAGAAAACTTATTTGAACTTATCTTTTGACATAAACACTTGTGAGAGGGTTTGAGAGAGCTTATGAAAATGACTTATAACTTACATGAAAACAGATTTACTTTATTTTAACTTTTGTTATATAAATAGCTTATATATAACACTTGTATCATAAGAGCTTAGTTATGTTGTTAAAAATTGATTTTGATATCATGAAATACAGATGAAGTGATTTTGATAGCATGAAATACAGATGAAGATTCAGCAAGGGAGGAGACACACAGAAACATCAAAGATCGCATAACTGCATATACCAATGCAGATGTGGTTGTGAAATTATAGGGATGGGATCCTGCTTATGCTAAAAGTGTGGCACAGGGATGTTTGAGTGCCCTAAAACAGTTAATCCTATCAAACAAGAAACTTTCAGGTAGTTGTGCTGATTTATTTTTAAATCCCTTGATGTCACATTAGACTCCAATCCATTTCACTGTTTGAGTAGTAATTTTTTTTATTTAAATAAGTCCCCTTAAAACATCAAACTTCTGGCCTGATAACTTGGACAGTTGCTTTTCATTTCGTTAAGAGTATGTTTGTATGTTGTTGCTTTGTGAAATTGAGTATATGATTTGGATAATAGAGACTCATAGTTTCACGATCATTTAGCATCTGAAATATGTGTGTTTTCCTATTTGTTGAATGTAGCCAGACGTGTACTTTTGTATAACTGCTATGACTGGCTCATTTTTGTTATAGTCTGTATTTGCTGATGCTATATTCTGTTAGTATAGATTCTTTCATGCTTGCTTTCATGTATACATAATTCTGATTATAGACCAAAACATTAGACAAGATTTGTCTTCTTCTTCATAAGTGAAAGAACAGTTGAAATTGATATGGAATATGATACAAATTTTGGATATGAAATCATATGAAACTATCATTACTGAATGTTGTGTTTTTACTTTTATCTTGACAACTCTGGTGCTTTTTTTGAGCAATACAAGTACTCGAACATTGTGCCATTTATTGATATATTTGACAACTCTGGTGTTTTTTTTTTTTTTTTTCAGTTTCAATATTGTGTTTCAATTTACTAATCATTGTCTTATTTATTTTTCTTCTTGTTTTCAGCCAACAAATTTAGAAACAAGAGATGGTAGACATTCATAGGAGTCTAGCTACCGCCTCGAGGATCATTAAAGCAACACCACCAGGGAATATTTAGATAGTTTATGGACTTCTAATTTTGCTACAGTTGTTTTGAATGTTCAGTCACTAGTGTTTCGGTTTTTTGAATGTTTAAACTTGGTGCTATATCTTTGGTTTTAGTTAAGTTGATGTATAGATCAAACTTCTTACTCTTGAATTATATATATTTTTGCATTTCAAGTCTTTAGTAATATATTTATTTGAGATTGTACTCAAATTCTATAGATCTCTTTAATATAAGAAGCAATTGCATGTATTCAAACTTCTTAATTTTGATTAACAAGCAATTGTCAATTTTTTTAAATATTGCACATCTTTAATTATTTTAAGTCAATATAAAAATTATTCCAACTTCACATTAATCAAAAGCTAAAAAAAATTAACGTTCCTCCAACTCCTTTAATCAAAATTAACTTTTCTTTTGATTCACACCGTGTCACTTATCTTCCACTCTTTCTTCCTTTTGAACATTAATGAAATCTTTTTTTTCTCTATCAAATTTGTTCTTAAATTTTGCACTTGAATTTTTTAACAATTACTACCCATCTTATTCATAGAATTTTAACTATTCATGAAACTATTAGTATAGGTAACAAAATTTTGTTTAAATTTTAAGATAACAAGAAAGTTAACATATTAAATTTATTGGAAAAAGAAAGTGTGCGAAAAAAATAGGAATATATTGGTGGATTAAAATGAGGGTATGATAGAAAGAAAATGTGAAAAAATACACTTCACTAATTTGATGTGAATATTCTAAAACGACACTTAAAAAGGAACAGACGAAGTATTATATACACATAATTTTTGTCATCCTTAATTATATGTCTAACTTTCTTTTGGCACACCTTGTGCTAGAAGAGTTGTTTTTGGTGGTTAATATAATTCCATTTTTGATTGTTCAAAAAAAAAATTATGTCTAACTCAGACTACGTCTGAAAAAAAAAATTATATGTCTAACTCAGTTATGGTGCATAAGGAAATCCTTTTGCACCCTGCTTAAATCCATAAATGATTTTGGAGTACAACTCACAGAAACTATTTCCACAGCAAAATGATTTTGGCATAATTGTGTTGGGATTTATGCAGGGCTAGAAACTATTAAGTACATCTAATGATTTTTGAGTACAACTCACAAAAACCATTTCTGAATTTATGCATGGTGCATAAGGATTTCCTTATGCACCATAACCGCAACCATATTTATTATGCAAACCTTTTTTTAAAAAAATTTTGCAAGTCTCTCCTACTGTAAGTGACTTAAGAAGGTTGCCTATGGGAGACAGCGCCACAAGTTGGTCCCAAAACATTCTTTAAAGATTTTAAACAATAAGTTTGTTTTTTTTTTTGAAAGAAACGATAATTTTTTTATAAAAGTTTGTGTAATCAATATCGATGTTTATTAACAAGATTTTTTTTTTAGGAAGAAGCTTTATTTTATTCTTTTGCAAATTCTAATCCTAATAAAATTACAAAATACTTCCTCCGTCCCAAATTGTATGTCGCTTTGGAAAAAAAATTTGTCTCAAATTATATGTCGTTTTACAAAACCAATGAAATATTAATGTTACTTTTCCTATTATATCCTTAACTATTAATTACTTCCTCTTCTTTCAATTATTTCATTTATCTTTTCCATACTATTTATTAAGGATAATTTTGTAAAACAACTCATAATTTCTCTTCCCTACACAATATTAATTACATTTCTTAATACTGTGAAATGGCCAAAACGTCATACAATTTGAAAAAAGACATCGAGAAAAGTTGATAAAAAAGATGCCCAAAAAACCAATGTGATTTGAGAAAAGACATCGAGAAAAGTAGAAGCATAAACAAATTGAAAGAACGTTCAAAGTAAAGAGAGAGAGAGAAGAATAATTAAACTATGATAGATATTCAGAAAAAGTAGAACCATTCTCTCCCTTCTGTCATGCACTTTGCATCACCCCAAAAACACAAACTCTCTCTCTCTCTCTCTACACATTAGGGTTTCTCTCTCATCACTACACAGATTCAGATTCTCATCTACTCCATTCATTCTCCATTCACCATTATCTCAACTCGGTGAGTTAACTCACCCTTCTCTCTCTCTCTTTCCTATTTTAACTCAAAACCCTTTTCTTCTTTTTTTGATTTGATAGCCCAAGTACAAATTTCTTATCTATTTTATCAGTGGTAAGTTAAAAATTCAATTTTTTTAATACCCTTTTCTTGGTTGATCACAAAAACCACATTTTCGATGATTCCAATGAAAAATAGCCCAAATAAGGAAAATTAGAAAGACAAAAAACCCATCTCAAATAAGTTAACAATTGTTGTTATTTGTTTATTTTGAGTGTTTTTAATGGCTGATTCTAGTTCTGGTTGTTCTGGTTCTGGTTCTGTTAGTTTGAAAAGTGATAGTAGAATTGAGAATTTGATTTTAGCTAGTAAATCATTGAAACTTAGTTTAGACAAATCAAAGAGTGTTGGATTAGCATTAGAGAAAGCAGGGCCAAGGTTAGATGAAATTAGGGTAAGGTTGCCTTGGCTTGAATCCGCGGTGAGGCCGATTCGGGCTGAAAAGGATGCTCTTGTGGCGGTTGGAGGCCATATTAATAGGGCTGTTGGTCCTGCGGCTGCTGTTTTGAAGGTTTTCGATGCGGTTCATGGACTTGAGAAGTCGTTGTTGTCGGATCCGCGGATTGATCTGCCGGGTTATTTGTCGGTTTTGAAGCGTCTTGAGGAGGCATTGAGGTTTTTGGGAGATAATTGTGGGTTGGCTATTCAGTGGTTGGATGATATAGTTGAGTATTTAGAAGATAATTCGGTTGCAGATCAGGTTTATCTTAAGAATTTGAAGAAGGAGTTGGAGAGTCTTAAGGGATCGCAGAATGGTGATTTGGATGGTGGCTTGTTAGATGCTGCTTTGGATAAATTAGAGAATGAGTTTAGGTTGCTTTTAACGGAAAACAGTGTGCCGCTTCCTATGTTGTCGGATTCTCTTGGTGATCAGGCTTGCATTGCGCCTTCACCTTTGCCTGTTTCTGTTGTTCACAAATTGCAGGCTATTCTTGGTAGGTTGAGAGCTAATGATAGACTTGACAAGTGTGTGTCGATTTACGTCGAAGTTAGAAGTTCTAATGTGAGGGCGAGTTTGCAGGCGCTGAATTTGGATTACCTTGAGATCTCAGTTTCTGAGTTCAATGATGTGCAGAGCATAGAGGTGTATATAGCTCAGTGGGGAAAGCATTTGGAGTTTGCAGTGAAACATTTGTTTGAGGCTGAGTATAAGCTTTGTAACGATGTGTTTGAGAGGCTTGGACGTGATGTGTGGATGGGTTGCTTCTCAAAGATAGCTGCACAAGCCGGTATACTTGCATTTCTTCAGTTCGGTAAGACTGTTACGGAGAGTAAGAAAGATCCCATTAAGCTTTTGAAGTTGTTGGATATTTTTGCGTCGTTGAACAAATTGAGACTGGATTTCAACCGTCTTTTTGGGGGAGATGCGTGCGTTGAAATCCAAAATTTGACAAGGGAACTTATCAAGAGTGTGATTGATGGGGCTGCAGAAATTTTCTGGGAACTTCTGGTTCAGGTAGAGTTACAGAGGCCGAACCCTCCTCCTCCAGATGGAAGTGTCCCAAGATTGGTGAGCTTTATAACTGATTACTGCAATAAACTCTTGGGGGACGACTATAAGCCTATACTGACCCAAGTCCTGATCATTCACCGAAGTTGGAAACGTCAAAGCTTTCAGGAGAGGCTCCTCGTTAATGAGATTTTGAACATATTGAAAGCCGTGGAATTAAATTTGGAGACGTGGATCAAGGCTTATGATGATCCTATGTTGTCCAACTTTTTTGCAATGAACAATCACTGGCATCTTTTCAAACATTTGAAAGGGACAAAGCTTGGGGATCTTTTAGGTGATTCTTGGTTAAAGGAACACGAGCAGTATAAGGACTATTACTCCACAATATTCTTGCGTGATAGCTGGGGAAAGCTCCCTGGACATTTGAGTAGGGAAGGGCTGATTCTTTTCTCGGGAGGGCGTGCCACTGCTCGTGATCTGGTCAAGAAAAGATTGAAAAAATTCAACGAGGTTTTTGATGAGATGTTTTCCAAGCAGTCAGGTTGGATCATGGTAGAACGAGATCTGAGAGAGAAGACGTGTCAGCTTATAGTGCAGGCTGTGGTGCCTGTTTACCGGAGTTACATGCAGAATTATGGTCCCTTGGTTGAGCAAGATAACAGCTCCAATAAATATGCAAAATACACAGTACAGAAGCTGGAAGAAATGCTTTTGTGTCTTTACCGGCCGAAGCCTGCAAGACATGGAAGCATGAAAATTCCGCAGCTTAGTGGAAAGTATGGCAATGGAATGCCCGATCTTCGTCGTACGGCTTCAGCAGTTGTGTAGTTTCCGAATCCTATATTTATAAATGTCAAACAGCAACGATAATCGATTCCCCTCATCAGATGGATGGCTACTGTATATAATTTTTCATTGGAGCTTTGCGGTGCATGAGATAGGTTTTGCTTAGATTCTAAGGAGGAAGTTTCTGAGTAGTTCTATTCAAATATCTGATGTATTTCCATGAAAATGAAGTTTTGTATCCCCCTCTAACAGGGGTTTATGTAAAAGATGTGCAATCTCTAAGTGTACCATAGGTTATGATCCTTGGTCAATAAGTATGGACCTTCCAATGAGGTCCTTTGGTCATACTCCTTGCTAAGGTAATTAATTATTTTTTTCCATTTTCATCATTAATTATTCAGTTTGTAGCAGGATCGTTGTAATATGCAGAATTAATGTACAATTTTTTAGTATACATGAATTTAGTTTATAAGCTTAGATTAACAAAATGTTCAGTCATCAGTATCGTAGGGGGAAACCCTTCTGAATTGCTTGTTTCACATAATTTTCTAAGGGTGTCTTTCGCAAAATAAGAGTGTGTGGACTTATGGTGGAAAATACTCCAACGTATGTCCTCCCTATAGCATCAAGTTGTTGCCTCTTCAATTTGATTTTGATGCATTGAAACTAATAACTTGTAAACAAAAAGCCTCTTCAATTTGATTTTGATGCATTGAAACTAATAACTTGTAAACAAAAATGCATTAAGATGTGTTTTTTCTGATAAAAAAAAACTGATGGGAGAGGCTCATAGGAATATGTTGCTTTGATGATCGTTGCTTCCTTGATTACTTGTTGACTTTGTTTTGTTATTCTCTCCAAAACTCTAGAGATCATTATCATTTATGATAAAAAAAAAGCCGCACGGCTCAATCACCAATCGATCTCATGAGCCAAACGATGCAGATTGTAGACTGTAGAACTTGGTTTCAAAAAGCCTTATACGAAGTTTGGTTATGGACGTCTAGGTTTTACATTTCTACAACCAAAACTTCTATACCAAGTTAGCTTTATGAAAGGGCAAGTTCTACAGACCGCTTGAAAATCGTACAAAATTCCAACAATGATTTGACATTGGCCTCCAAAAATATAAGTTCACGATCCTTGTTGGAACGTCTGATATAGTGACTAGATCCGTCAGTTTTGTAAAAACAAATATGGTTGCCTCAAATCATATTTGTTTTCCATCCATTTTGTTAAACTGATATCAATTTGGTCACTGTAGTTGTGAGGACAAAGAGGTCCATGTGCTTTTATTTCTAGAAGGCAGTATCAAGCTTTGTAGGTATTTTAATTAAATAATGTTCAGGTACGTGGACCACCATACAACTTGCCTTGCAAAAGTTACAAATGTCGGTTACTGTTACATATTTGTAATGGAATATTCATCCCTTTCAGTTGCATCATTGCACGTTCACTTTTACTCTATATGGTTGTTTTACCTGTACTTTCTTCAACCCTTTTAGTAGTTTGTGTTGTTTCTAATTTGTGCTATTGACTTGTACAAGAATTGTGCCATTGAATCCTTGTTCAATTTGTCATCACCTTTTCACCATGGCATTTGATTATTATTGATTACTTCTTTTCAATGTGTATATTGCACTCATTTTTACCTTTTCCCCCCCTTTCCAATAAGCACTGTATCCCTTCTATTTACCATCTTTATGACTATTTTTTGTGGTACAACCCTTCATTATTAACAATATTATTTTCATCAACATAATATCCATTAATTATACTCTGGTCCACATTAATTACACCTTGACCCATCAATATCTCAAATGTGTAAAGCATCAATGCTTATTTTTGATCAATTTTGACCATGTATCTATAAGCTCTCATCTGCACTATCTGCGATGGTGGGTACGTAACGTAGCTCCAACAGTTGTTCATAGCATGTCTTTAAATCCATATAGTTGGTAGTTGACTAAGTTCACCATTTGAGTGTGCCAACAAGACAATGTGTCACAAGGACGGGAACATGCTCAAGCAACTATCCAAGGCAGGACTCCATAATTTTGAGGCAATTTTGTGGAATCAATGAGTTCTTAAAGATTGGAAAATATTATCGAACACAAAGTTTGATATCAACACCATGTGTATACACGATTTCTGAGTTTTATGTTGATTTTTCTCTCTTCGATTCTGACACCACACGCATTTGAATTGTTGTCCAACTTTTTTGTGTCTATGTAACACATTCTTAAATATTTTTACATCGTTGAAGAAAGAAAGAAAGAAAGAAATTGCTTCTAAGTGATGTGACATTTTGGTCCCATGAAAATTCATGTTTGGATTGATAGTAAATTTAGTGAAATAACAATGACGTTGTTGGTTCTTCAAAGTTACGGTCAATTCAAACATGCACGAAGTTCTCCATTGTAGATTGCATTATTGGAGGTGCTCTCAGTTTTTGTGTTTATAAGTTTAGCAACTCCTTTAAACTTTCCTATAAAAGATGACCTTATGCATTAAGCTTAAACTGGTATAGAAAAAATTGTAACCACACCATTCTTGTTTGTTGTCTCAAGTCATGTATTCTTACAACCTCGTGCACATGCTTTTACCTTATAACTTTTGGTGTCCTTTTGATGGGTGCAATGCACTAAAAACATTAACAATCAAAAGCTCAATATTCCAATACATTTTCCATTGCAACCTTTTGGAACACCCTGCCAAAGTTGATAAGTTAAAGTTGTCTTTTGCTAATTTATGTACAGTTAACCTAGATGATGCTGGAATCCCACAAATTATTCCCTTTTTATTCCAAAAGTTCAATACTTTCGTATTGCTACCATAGTATTATGCAATGGTACGTAGCACAGCGATGGATGAGTTAATAATCTGCAACTAAATTCATATCACATTGCATAGAAACTTTTCAAACAAATGCATACCTATAAAGCCAATACAAAATTAACCAAATATTATCAATATTATCAATGTAGAAACAAAAAACCTCAGAGTCCTCCATCCAAGTCAGTTCATATATAAATTGTACTCGAAGAGTGATGAGACCCTCTTTAGCTATAATTGCACTATTATGTAGCAAAAATTACACAACATTAAGCATGTAAAGCATGGTAAAAACTAGAAAATTATTGAATGCAAATTGGTTATAACTCTTGGTGGTATTTTGGGGAAACTCTTAACAATCCTCAAACATCACAATTGTGAAACATAAACAAAGATGAACGGAATGCTGAGCTTTCTTCCTCAATTCTTCAATCTTCTTCTTCTTCTTTTCTTCAATTTTTCCATTATCATATTCAGATGAGAGGCATGCTTTTCATCAGACCTAACCATTGTTATTTTTTGAGGCAACTATCCAAGGCAGCACTCCATAATTTTGAGGCAATTTTGTATAATCTGAGTTCTTAAAGATTGAAATTATTATTGGACACAAAATTTGATATCAACATCATATTTATATATGATTTTTGAGCTTTATAGTAATTTTTCTCTTTCTTCGATTCTGACATCACACACATTCGAATTATTGTCCAATATTTTGTGTCTAAGTAAGACATTCTTAAATATTTTTACATTATTGAAGAAAGAAAGAGAGAGAAAGAAGGAAATTGCTTCTAAGTGATATGACAATTTATCCCCATGTAGGGATGACAATGGGTACCATTTGGGTAGGTACTATAGTGTCCATCTCCATACATACGTTTATGAAAAATCCTCATATCCGTGCACATATCCTCGTGGGCAACAAACTCGGTGCCCATCTCGGTATCTTATGGGCACCGAAGCTCTCGTACTTGCGCCTATTACCCCACTTTAACAACAAAAAGACAATAATTATAAATAGCAAAAATGATCACAACTTAATTAAAGTATGGTCTAAAATCTCTTAAATCAACTTATAAATATTACATATCGTAGTATTTAGTCAAATAAAAAGGATCAAAAATATAAAAAAAACAAGTGCATATTACAATAAATATCAAAGACTTCGGATTAATTAACTAATTTTTGAATTACATAAAAATATAGTTATAATATATATAATGTGCAGCGTGGGACGGGCTAGGCACTAGAGTGTAGTACTTACGCTCATACCCATTCAAATTTGCGGGTAATTGTCCAAGACCAGACCTAGACCAAACAATGTGGGCATTTACCCTTTTATCATGGGTATTTTTTGTGGATTTTCCACTGACCTTAGGTCCAATTGTCATCTCTGCCTCCATGAAATGTATGTTTGGATTGATAGTAAATATAGTGAAATAACAATGACATTATATTTTTGTTGAAGTTGCAAAATCACAATAACATACCTTGGTTTTTCAAAGTTACGGTCAATTCAATCATGCACAAAGTTCTCATTGCATTATTGGATTGCAGGTGATCTTTAAAGTTTTTGTGATTATAAGTTTAGCAACTCCTTTAAACTTTCCTATAAAGGATACCTTATACATTAAGCTTAAGGTGGCATTTCACATGGAAAAGGTTAATCCTTTCCCACCATGGGAAAGTTGGATTCAATGATTAGATTAAGTGAAGAACATATTCTTAACATGCTCTTTCAATACTAGATTTTTCTTCACACTATCTTTCAACAATTTTAAAATTCTAAAAATTAATTTTTAGAAATTAAAAAAATATAAAAAAATTCAGATAATTTTTTTTTAAAATTCTGTAATTCATTTATTGAATATTAGAATTTTTTTTTTGAAAAAAAAAAATTCAGAATTTTCCAGAATTTTATTTCAAATTATTTTCAAAAACCTTATTTTCCAGAATTTTATTTTCTTAGAAAAATAAAAAACTTTAATTTCAATTTTTTTTTTTAGGATTTATATTTGATTTTTCAGAATATCTTATTTTATTATGAAATTAAAAAATATATTCTTTTTAAAAAAATAAAAACTTATCTTAGTTTCCAAAATTTTATTTTTATTGAAATAATTATTTTTTTTTGCAAAAAAAAAAAAATTTTAACATTCATTAAATGAATTACAGAATTAAAAAAAATATATATGAATTTTTTTATATTTTTTTAATTTCTGAAAATTAATTTTTAAAATTGTTAGAAAATAGTGTGAAGAAAAATCTAGTGTTGAGAGAACATGTTAAGAATATGTTCTTCACTTAATCTAATCATTGAATCAACTTTCCCATGGTGGGAAAGGATTAACCTTTCCTATGTGAACACACACCTAAGCTTAAACTGGTATAGAAAAAATTGTAGCCAAGCCATTATTGCTTGTTGTCTCAAGTCATGTATTCTTACAACTTTGTGCACATGTTTTTGCGTTATACCTTTTGGGGTCCTTTTGATGGGTGCACTTGAAACTTTATCAATGCACTAAAAGCATTTACAATCAAAAACTCAATATTCCAATACATTTTCCACTGCAACCTTTTATAACACCCTGCCAAAGTTGATATAAGTTAAAGTTGTCGTTTGCTAATTTATGTGCACTTAACCTAGATGACCTAAGTGATGCTGGAATCCCACAAATTATTCCCTTTTTATTCCAAAAGTTCAATACTTTCATATTGCTACCATTATCGTGTAGGTAATGTAGATGGAAATAATATGTGTAATAGGGCATAATCACACAACCTATGAGGATGGAGCACATAATTTACCTACTTTTGACATTTTTAAGTTATTCAAGCAAAAAGTAAAATTAAAGTGTTTATTTTTTTTTTTAAAATGATTAAGAGCTTCTTTAAAAAAACATTCTGAAAAGAATAACTACTTCCCGAAAAAAAATGTTTCCAAACATTCAAATGAGAACTTATTTGATTAAGTAATTAGGTGAGACCTATAAACTTTGAACAATGTTTATTCTACTCAGGATCAGATAAACTGATTTATTTATTAATATTTTTTTATCAAACATTGATTTTGTTCCAAAAGGTTGGTAAAGCCATGCCTTTTAAAGAAAGAAAATGTAAAGTCTTAACCTAATTCAACACATTTTCACATCAAATAATGGACAAAATGGTTAAGCTATTAAGTATTAACATAGTAAATCAATAGAGAAACCCTCCATTTATCAATTTGTAACTCTAAAAGAAATTTTTTTATATTGTATGAATCATGAAAGTTTGTACATATGCTGGAAGATAGCTATTAGTCAACGTCAAATCCTTGTCTGGGTTATTTTCCTCACCGTAAGAATTAAGGTCTTTACCCTAGTAAAGATTTTAAGGTATCCTTAGTTTATGCCTTCTTTACTTCCTAAAAGACCAATCACCAAGTTGACAGCAACGCAAAATTTTTTAAATTGAGTTGGACTCCGATAATATCTAACACGCATTACTTTCTTGAGAAAGAGTCGCTTTATCAACTCTCCCAACACTAAATTAATAATCCATTTTGAGTTATCCGTCAATTTCTCCTCCGCTTAAATTGAGATGAATTGTATTATTGATCAAGTTTGCGCATTTGGTGGTATTGCTTCATATTTTGGACAAATGGACTTTTTCCTAACAATCACGTTTTACAAATTATCAACATATAATTATTCTTCTAGCATAGTGGTTTAGGAGGATTGAATTTGCGATCTTGCATGCCTCAAAAAGAAGAAAGAAAGAAAAATGGAATATGTGATGGAAAAAAAAAATTGTATAAAAGATACATAAAAATTGAAAGGAGTGAAAATAGATGTTTTCTTTTTGAGCTTGTAACTTTAGTTTTTATAGAAACTCGTATTAGGAGATCCTTTGACTTGAAAAAAGTGAATTTAATTGCAACCCACGAGCCTATTTTAATTTAGGTGCTATAAACTAGAGGCTATTATATATGTTGAATTTATAGGAGTAGTTGCATCTATAAACTTGCACGCAAGAGCAAATTCAAGACGCAAACGTGTTTGTTTAAGTGTGCAAAATCGAGTTTTCGCATACTTGTTCTCAAAATGGAAATATTCTTCAAATGTACTCCATGGTTATGCAATAGACATGGAATAAGATTATATTATTAAATGAAAAAGTTACCAAACAAACAAAAAAGCATATGAACCGCATTAACATAACAATATTTTTCTAAATTTTTTTATATACTTTTTTAGATTTGTATTGAATTATAGAATTTATTATTTTCTATTTACTAAATTACATAATTCTGTAAAGAATCACAAAGATGGAGAAACTAATACTTTTCGTGATAGGGAATGAAGAGTGGGGGAGTACTTCTCTCCTCCACCTTGCTCATTGAAAACTATATTTTCTTTATAAGAAGAAAACATTTGGCAAAGGAGAGAGTGCTATTTGCAATTTATGTACATAGGTAAACATCATGGGTGCAGATCCAGATATTTGGTGTATATGTGGCTAAAATATCAAAGAAAAAATAATGTAAACTATGGTAAAAATAAAAAATAACATTATTTGACACAATATAATTATGATGAATATCTTCTTCTATCCATTTGATGAAAATGAGTTAAAATAACATCAATGTCAATAATAATGCAAATTTGAATCTACCAAAAAAAATAATGCAAATTTGAAACTTTAGAAGTTGAAATCAATATAAATAATTCTATCAAAAACTAAAGTTACGTACAAAGCAATTTGACGGAATTTTTAGAGTGATCAAAACATAAAGATTACATGTTCATGATCAAAACATAAAGATAACATGGTCATGATTGATGAACTTGTGTTTTACATAACACCATTATACATAACAACACCAATAAATTCACACATTCATCCTCAAGTAACCAAACCAAACCAAACAAATATCATTGACATTCATTCACGCGCAAAACAACAATGTTTAATTTTCACCCCTAACAAAATAAAATACAATTCAGCGCCCTAAGTACTACCCCTTTTGCAGTTTTGGCCCCTCAGGTCAATTTTGACCAAGTCAATGCTGACGTGGACGCCACGTGTGTAATTTTTTTAAATATTTTATTTTATTTTTTTTAATTAAAAAATAAAAAATACACACATGGCACCCACATCAGCGTTGACTTCGTCAAAACTGGCATGGGGGCCAAAACTGCAAAAAAAGACAGTGGGGCTGGATTGTATTTTATTTTATTAGGAGGTCAAAATCGCAATTTCCTGATACTTAGAGGGCCAAAAATACTATTAAGCCTAAAAAAATTGAAGAGTCAAATATATATAGGGTTTTGCTAGAAGACACATTTTATGAAGGTGTCTTTTAGCAAATTATTCTATGAACATTTGGTAAAAGACACCGACTAATTTTTGTGAAGGTGTCTTTTAGCAAAGTTATAACTAAAAAGTGGAAATCACACTTTGAGATGTGAGTTGTTAAAAAACACCTTCATGAATGACTTCTATCAAAACCCATATATATATATATATATATATATATATATATATATATATATATATAAAGAGTAAAGTTGATAACTTTATTATTTTAAGGTTGTTAAAAATATAATGTACTTTAAATACATTATATTTTTTTAAGAGTCAAATAGCACATGTATCATAATTCTTTCTTTTCTCCTTTCATATCTTACCGTCTCGGTCTCTCTCTTCTATATCACCTTAGTCATCAATCACCATCATCTCTTTGCTGGATTATGCATTACAACATCGGAGCTGAATATTATTATTTTTTATTAAAAAAAATCCACTGCGGGGATACACGAATCCGTCAGAGACGGGAATGCATTTATATTTCTCATCTTCACCGTGTACGCGTAGGGTAACAAATAAGTATATGAGAGTAGTGTATATGAAAGTGGAGGGTAAAACGCGTCCCCACCTTACCCCATTGTCATGTCTAGGCTCAACAAATGCATATAAGTATTTAGAAATCACGATGAATTAGGTCCTTTTTAATTTTCAAGATGATTTAATTATATTATTTTTTCATTGTACAAGATTTATTTAATTTAATTAATAATTTATATACAACATCGATTCAATATCTTATAATTTCTATTTATCATAATGATAAATAAATCAATTTTGATAAAGATGATATAATAAAATATCTTTTATCTCTGTATCTTTTTATATTTATTTAATTCAATATATATTTCTTTTTTTTTTTGTCTAAAAAATATTATTTAATTTGAATAAATAATCACTTTCATCTCTGACTCTGCACCTTGTTGTCACAAAGGTCCATGACTTATGACTAAATATAAAGTAGTTTCTGAATATGCACTTATGTTATCACTTTAGTCCCTGACGTTAAATAATTTTGTTAACTGATGATGTTGTTTTATGCCGACAAAGAGGTGTCACATGGACTAAAGTGAAAGTAGAAAATTATCACTTTGGTCCTTGAACCGAAAATTAATATCCTTGAAAATCAATATCCATGAACCGAAAATAAATATGTCCAAACTCGTCCCAACGAAGTGTTACTCTTCGACAAGAACTGGGTCATTTCCTTAATGAAGTTGTTATGTGGCTGAGGAGGACTTGTTTTTCAGTCCCTAACTGTGCATATTTACTACCAGTTAGGTCCCTGGCAGTATACACTTATTGTCACTAAGGTCTCTGACAGTAAACACTTACAGGCACAGAGTAGGCCTGCCTATGATCCTATTTTATGTCAATTTATCAATTATAGCAATATGAAGAATTTTTTCAAGCTTTCAGGTTTTGGTTATGAATCACATTTTCCCAAAATTCTGTATTTTTATATCTTAAATTCCTTCATTGTCTTTTCTTTTTATTCTCAATGTTAACTTCAAATTATGTCATTTCATTTTTTATGAAAGATTATTAGCTTTATGAATACATATTCAACTAAAATTCAATTGATTATTTACAAACATTATCCTAGTATATTTATCCAAGAGTCGAATGTATAAATATTAAATATATTAAATTCTTTCAATTTAAGAATAAGATACGTCCCCATAAGCTTAACTCAGTTGGTAAGGACAATGCATAATATATGCAAAGTTCGAAGTTCGAATTCCGGACACCACAAAAAAGAATAAGATACATAAAAAAAAAAAAGAGATAAAAACCGCAAATTTAAGGTGCTAAGTATGAGTAATGTTAACCGATACCCCCGGGGCACTGGTTAAGAATTTAAATGTAGTAATTTTTACATTGGAACTTGTGTTGTCAACTCTTCAAAAACATAAAAAGTTTTATTTTCATTTTAAAACTTTCTTTTTTTAGTTTCCTTAACCAATGCACCAGGGCATTGGTTAACATGACCTATAAGTATTTAGAAATCACGATCAATTAGATTGTAACAAAAAAAACGATGAATTAGATCCTTACGATTTAATTAATTTTATTAATAATTCATTTATAATATTGATTTAATATATTTTTTAAAATATTAATTTAATTAAGTTAATTAATTAATTTGATTTATTAATTAATATTAATTTAATATTATTTAATATCTTATAATTTCTATTTATGATAATTATGAATAAATCAATATTTGATAAAGATGATATAATAAAATATTCAAGAAACTCATTTGAGTTGGTTTGGTGGTATTGACTTACTCCTTTCGGTCACTATTATAAGCAAAAGTTCACTTTTTAGATTCATTTAAATAAATAATGTATCTAGTCTATACATAGACCGCATACATCATTTATTGAATGAATCTAAAAAGATAATTTTTGCTTATAATAGTGACCGGAGGGAGTCGATCATATAAGCGTGCTCCTCCTCAAAGTTTCAAGTTCAAATCTCCTCGATGCTAATTGGGTGGACTAATTTAATTTCTTGAAAATCAAAAGTCAGATCATTTTTTTTTGTTACAAAAAGTCAAATCATTTGCTTCCAGATCCTTTTATTTTTATTTAATTTAATATATATTTTTTTTTTGTCTAAAAATATTTAATTTTTCACATCAGTAGTCAAATTAGTCTTTGAGATATTTTTTATACTTTAAAGTAATATTTTTCCAAGAGTCAAATGCATGAATATAAAAAAATTCTTTTAATTTAAAATAAGATAAAAACGGCAAATTTAGACAAGGATAATTGAACATAATCCCCTAAAACGTTGCTGTTATCCTTTCATGCCATTAAAAGTTGTAGATAAGGATTCACAATTTCATTCCATTTTCCCTCACAATAATTAATTATTAATCGTAATTAACTATTAAAACGTGAATTTTTGTCACCATCGTTTCCACGTCAGTGTAAACTTCTTATTTCTCCGCCGGCGAAAAAAAAACATTATCATTTCTCATTTTCTCTCTCAAAAAAAAAAAAAAACATCATAGGTAGCGTGAAACTCGTTCGGTTCCTCGTACTCTCTTTCTCTCTGTCTGTGTCTTTGTTCTTCGTGAATTCCTTTGTTTGTGTTTTTTGTTCTCATTTTTATGGATGTGATGGTGGGACCCACTTTCTCCATCGACGTTCCATCATCACCGCCGTTCGCCGGAGCGGGGAACCGTCCGTCTGGGAACGTGTTTTTCTCCGGTGACTCACCGGAGAGTTCTTCATCGATCGGAACACCGGATGATAGTGACATCGAAAACGATAATGTTTCACCGAAGAGAAACCGTGATGAAGATGATGATGATGAAGTTCAGAGCAAGTTTAAGGGTTTGAATTCTCTTGATTCCTTAGAAGACTCTCTTCCCATCAAGTTAGTTCCTCTTTTTCTTAATTTCTTGATTAATTTGTTAATTTTCCTTAATTATCTGTTTTCTCTTTCAATCTGAAATGGTGATTTTTTTAATTTTTTTCTAATTGAATTTTTTGTGTTGCATGGGTTTTGATATGCTTTTTTACTTTACTTTCAATCTTATGTATTTGATTTGTGTTTTTAATTTTGAATTTCTTTTAGGTTTTTATGTGTGTGTTTTTTCTGTTTTGGTTTGATGATTGATTATTAGGTTTTTTATTTGTTAAATTTGTGTGGATGATTATGAATTTTCTGATAAGGGTTAGTGATTTTTTTAATATAAGCGAATCAGGAAGGGATTATCGAATCATTTTATAGGAAAATCAAAGTCATTTTCGGATCTATCTCAAGTGACAACTGTGACTGAACTAAAGAAGCAAGAGAATCCATTCAACAAGAGGAGAAGGCTTTTAATTGCATCAAAGTTATCAAGGAAATCTTTTTATTCTTGTTTCAATCCAAAATCAATGCCTCTTTTGTCTGTGAATGAGGATGATGATGAAGATCAAGGAGGAGAGAAAGAAGTCACAACAAAAGGATCACCATCATCTTCATCTTCTTCAATGGAGGAAAAGAAGAATCCACAAGAAGAAGTGATGATGAGACAGTTTAATAATAGAATGCCTCAATCTTATGCTAATCATATGAGGCTTAGATTAGGCAGCTTTAAGTCTAGGAGCTTTTCTCTTGCAGATCTACAAGAACATGATGAGGTGGAGGAAGATGATGATGAGGACAATGATGAACAACATTTGGATTAAAAGTACAAGTCTGGGTGTAATTAGTACTGAACTTTTAATTTCATTTTTTGTATAGATGGAGCTTTTAACTTTTTTTATTTTTGTTCGTATCATAGAGGGATCTTTTACTTTTTAAGGATATAAAAAAGTAGGCATGTTCTATGGTGATGATGGTTTCGTTTGTGAAAATAGTTCGATACTTTAATGGTGACTAATGTTGGCATTTGGAAGTGGAAGTTTACGACCCTTGTAACGCCGAAGATAATGATTTGATCGGTGTCAATTTGATAAAAGCAAAAGAGAACAAAAAGATGTGCTTCAAAATGTAATTCATAATTGTTTTCACTACTTGTTAACCTTTTAACCGTTCGATTCGAGGGAGATGTTGATTGCCAATGAAAGTTTTGAGCAATTTTCGAGTGGTGGATTAAGATATACTGCACTATAATTTGTCTATAAAGTGCATGTCTGAATGACACATTCATGACATCTTGTTAATCATATTATGTAGTTGAATTAATCAGATACTATGTAGACACTATGTAGGTGTACAAGAGGTGGATGTCTATGCATCACATAAAAATATAAAGGTCTTGTTAACCGGTGCCCCCGGGGCATTAGTTAAGGTTTAAAAGTAGAAAAGTCAAATTTTGATTTAAAAACTACACTTTTTAACTATCAAAAAGTAGAATACACAATTTTTAAGACAATATTTCTTGGGAAATGTTAACAAGTGCCCTTGAGATACTTGTTAAGAAGTTTAAAAAGGAAATTTTATCTTAGGAATGATGTATTCAACACATTGAAAGTTTAAAAAGTAATTTATCTACATAAAACTTGTAAATTACTTCTATATTTGAATCTTTAACTAGTGCCTTAAGGACATTGGTTAACAAATACTTTAACAAGTGCCTGAGGCACTCATTAACATTTTCCAAATATAAAATGCATAAATTGTTGAACAATCTTATTAGAATACCACGGGCTGCTAGTTGCATCCTTGGTCAAAGGGGAACAAGAATCGAATTTGAAGTGTGTAGCATTGTTGTCCTAACGCATTTCATTTGTGTTTGGTTTTGTTGTGGTTTGTTTCTAACTTGACTTCCAACTCATTCTCCTATTGGTTTTGGCTATAACTGGATGACGTGGGTCATGCTAAGTTGCTAACTTTTCATGAATCCCATTCACATAAAAACACCTATAATAGAATACTGTCCATTCAAATTCATGCAATTATAGCTGTGGGCCATTGATCTATTATATCCTCTATCATAAAGTGTATGAAATTATTGGTCCTTATATCGACTGTGTATCTGAAACAATTGATATAAAAAATCCAATTTGCCAATTCAATCATGCTTTGTTGCTAATATAATATGATTCGCCAATTATGCATCAAACATTATCTAAGAGTAACTTATTTAAATGGTTGGAAATTAAATGAGAGCTGTCGGTCTAACATTGACTAGCAAAGATGTGATTGTATAATACCTTAATGAAGATATATTTCGCATACCTTTTGGAAGTTTTATTAATCAATTGCTGCTTTGGATGCTCTCTTAGACTCACCATCAGATTACACCATCTGCGGAAATTAGGAAGGATTTCTAATTTTGTACCATGACTCCATGAGTACTAAATTTAACATCGAGAAATTCTTATAAGATTTCCTCAACATTTTTTTTATAAATAATTAAGATTGAATTAGATATGTATAATTGATTCGCACTAGACGTCAATCAATTATGCATATTTATCTTCTTAAGTTTCCTAAATATCCAGTTACCTTTTTTTTAAGTTTTTTTTTTTTTGAAGGAACCTTTTTTTTAAGTTTGTTTTCACTTGAACTTTTTTACGCAATATTATTTTCATTTATTTACCAAAATGTGATGGTAATGTTGTTTTTACTTGAACTTGGTTTGTTTTTTACTCCCTCTTCGACATATTTTCACCTTTCGGGTGACGAAGGGAGCAACGAGAGAGGTGATAAGAAATTGATAGCCAATGGAGTCAAAGTTTGATTTCGTGGTTAAGGTGCTGTGGAGGAGTTAAGGATTTGGGAGACCAGTGCAGTGGTGAGAGGTTTTGTTTTGAGGAAATTATTCAGTCAAAGAGGTTGTAGAAAATGTTTAACGCCGCTGATGGGTACCTTATTTCTGGCCTCAAAATAGAGATTAGGAAACACAGAAAATCCAAATATTTGTTGACTGAACAAAATATACACATAAATTTAAAGGTATCAACTCTCACCACCACATAACTAGTCTAAACTTATACAAAAAATGTATTGTTTTCCTTGATCAAGTACAAAGAGCATTTTCCCTCATCTAAATTTTTATCATATGAAATAAACAAGAGATATCATTTTGACACACAAAATTGATGTTGTATTTGACATCCGAATAAAATACACTATAAGTTACTGCGTTTTTCTTCATTTGAGATAAGAGAAAATAACGAGTTATAGGTCCACTACTCTGAGAAATTGCTCTTTGAGCCTCTACTTGCTCACAGACCCCTCAAAATTCAAAAATCACCATTTACATATCTATCAGATGGGATCAGAAGATATCTTTTGGTCGCTAGGTATTGAAAGATATGCTACAATCTATTACAGAATAACACCAGAACATGAACCTCATTTTGATATATGTGACACTTGATTTAAAATATCAAAACATTGATTTCTTTACATCCAAACAATGCGTGTGCCGTTTAATCCCTAGAAAGGATCATAAGACACCAGATACGCACAAGACATTCTTGGATTGGACAATGGTGGATGATCATATCTTTTCTCCATATGATGATCATAGTCAGACGCGCTTGTTAAAGGACATATGTTGGTTCTCTAGGTGTATCAGGTGAGGTCATCGTATGATTTTTCTCATTTGTTTGAGTGCGTGCTCAGACAATATGGTCATGTTTAGAACATCCCTACACAAAAATATTGTCTAATCATGTCCACATTGCCTAAGCAGGCGCTCTAGCAATCGAAATGTTTATCATATATGATTTTATTTTCATTTTGTTAATGAACATAAAATATTGTCATCATTAGTCTATGTGCCATTGTGTATGAAATGGTACACCAAAACTGTTTACAAAGTTGAATTATGTCTATGTTTTCATGCAAAAAATGAATTATGTCAATGTGCCAAATTTTAATTTTGTCAAAACCAGTTCAACCCAATAAAAAATTATCGTCTGGTTGCATCAAAAATCATCTTTCGATGTATATGTCTTAGGGTTCATAAGCATTGGAAGTTTTGATGTACCTGAAAGTTGCATACCATTGAAAGATCCCTTATAATCCATGTTTTTTTCTTTTCTTTTTTATATCCATAAGAAATTATCTTTGATGTGATCGATTTAAAACAAGGGCATTTTTGCGGAGACCGTGAGCAACTAAGAGAGCCTATCGAGCAATTCCCAGTACTCTATTTTCGGTACTCTCCCGCCCAAATCAAACATGATCCCCAGTTCCATCTAGAAACCCAACCCAATTTCAAAATGAACGTAACATATATTTGGTTTCAATTTTGGAAGGTAAAAAATATTTCTAATGATGTATTAGGGTGCATGATAATTTAAAGAATAATTGATTCTATTCGAAGTTGGAATTTGTAACTTTTAACTTTTACAATCGATTTAAACTTAAATTTATCATTAAATCTCCTTTTACATAATCAACTCATTTTTACCCGAAATCAATTTTCATTGATTAGTTTATTCAAAATCAATTGACTGAAGAGACAAACATATAGACAAAAACTGAGGTAATAATATTTTTGGTTCTTGAAGATTCAATGAATAATCTTTAATGTATAGAAATTTCAAAATAATTCATGATTCTTCGAAATAGTCTTTGATATTAAAATAATCCTTCATACCGGAACTAAGACAATAAGTAAATATAATTCCAAATTGACTATTACATGTTGGAGATAGAGTACATATTACAGATTGCAGATAGAGTGAGATTTTGTGTAATCGAGTTCAATGGCGAATGGATAGAATAGAATAACCTTCATCATAAAAAAATGCTTCTAACTCACGCTTTCTCTTCAATCCATTCTTCATACATTCCCATTTCTTCGTGTTCTTCATCTTCTCCAATACGACGTCGTTTATTTACCACTCCTCGCAAAACGAATCTGAAACACCTCACTTCACGAATAGTTCAACTAAGTCGCCGAAAACAGCTTCGCCAGATTCTGAATGAAATTGAAGTTGCAAAGAAACGTTTTGGAAAATTGAACACGATTGTGAAGAATGCGGTTATGGAAGCTTGTGTTCGTTGCGGTGATATTGATTCAGCTCTTAACATTTTTGATGAGATGAAGAATCCTGATGCTTGTGGTGTTGATACTGTCACCTATGCCACGCTTTTGAAGGTATTAAGATACTTTTTTTTTTTTTTTTTACAAAATTAAGTATTCTGATTATAGAAATTATTCAACAATTGAATGATTAATGGGGTATGTTTAGATAGAGTAGATTTTTCATTTTAAAAAGGGAAATATACAGATTATTTATTATGAAATGAAATGGAGAAATGATTAAAGTGTAATTTTTTTTTTTGTGATGATAATGTGCTATTGAAACTAATTTTACTGATAAGTGCTGTGGTGTGAGATTATATGTTGTGAGCATGACAATGTTGTAATGGGTTAGTGGATAGGACAATATAGGATTAGGAAAGACTTTGGGTCTGTTTGGCAAGACATATTTTTGAGCTTATAGCTTATAAGCTCATAGTCATATGAATATGACTAAAAAAGCTCCGTTTGATAACCACCATTTATTCACGAGCTTATAGCTTATTTTTATTAATTTATAGCGTTTTTTGATAAGCTAATTCAAGTAGCTTGTAGCTTCAAGCTTATCATTTTTTATCCTAATTTTACCCATGTTACTCTAATTGAAAAAAATTAAACATTCATTAAATATATCTTTTTTATGTCATTTCACATTTATAAGCTAGTTTAACCGCTAATTTTATCAAAACACTACAAACTAAATCACCTAGCTCATCTTCTATCAGCTATAAGCTAGCTTATAAGGCTATCAGCTCATCCAGTAGAAGCTAGCTTATGAGCTATCCTCTATTTTTTTACCAAACAAAGCCTTTATTGCATGAATAGTCGGGCTAACATAAGCAAGTATTGAGGAAAAGTGGTCAAACCTCGTCTTAGATGGGTTCGACATGCTCAAAGAAAACTGATTCTGTAAATTAATTTTGGCTAAAAGTGAGTTTAATGTAACGTGATTTATGTATGTTTGAATACATTCATGTAAAAGTGAGTTGAATAGTCAGTTCAAGGCTAAAAAACAATTGTAAAGGGAAAGCTCCAAATTTTGGCTTAAGTTAGAATCAATTCTACCCAAAAACATTCAAACATGTCAAAATCAAATTTATACTTTCCTCTAAACACAGAAACAAGCATACAATAAGTAAATCAAGTGAATGGTTGTACAGTAGGTAGAGTTACAGAGAAACCAGGGAAAATTGTAGGCTAATCATTAATAAAGATTTGGATTAAATAGTCTATCGTTATTCATGATTTATGTTAGGATATGCTAATGTTGTTTGATTCATGTAGCTAGCTCAATCTAGTGGACTAAGATTTTATTTTTGGGTCATTGAAAGGAAATATTAACAGATAACCTCGAAACTTTCAATCACCCATTATTAATCATTATAATCATTTTATAAATTTCATAATTAAAATGAAAAATATTAACAGTCCCTTTCCTTTAGCTATAAGTTCCTCCATCCAGACATACACTAATAGTCTTACAGATTACTTTTTATCTAATAATAATTCATTCTGCTATGGTTTTTAATTATATGTTCTATTTAAGCTTGATTGGATTTTATTTAAATTTATAAAGGGTTTAGGCAAGGCACATAGATTTGATGAAGCTTTTAGATTGCTTGAATCTGTCGAAAATGGTACTGCCGTGGGAAATCCAAAGTTGTCAGCACCATTGGTCTTTGGTTTACTAAATGCCTTAGCAGAAGCAGGTGAGTTGGACATTTCAGTCTCCCTGATGCCTATCCCTGTCAAATCTTTGCTCTTTGTCTCATCATCTATTGTATTAAATGTTTTTCATTTCTGGGAATTTCTTGCCTTGCTAAGTGTACATTACTTTTTATTTTGTTATGATATTTTTTTTTCCTGATCAATTTTTGTTTTTGCATTGCATGGTCAGACATGTAAAAATGTATATGGTAGCTGAAGATATAGGAAGTTCTTGTGCGATTGATATTTTGTTTGTTTTCAATGTTCAAGGTGTTAGATGTATGTTCTGGTTTAGTCTATGATAAAATTCATTAAAAAGTCATGTTGACTGGTGATGTTTTACTTGCAATGCTGTAGTGCAGGAGACCTGCGTCGTGCAAATGGCCTCCTTGCCTGTTATGGTTCTGTGCTTCGTGAAGGCGAACATTTTTCAGTCTCAGTATACAACCTTCTAATAAAGGTTTACTTCTGAACCTTAGGGAGAAAATTTCATTATGAATAGAATATTTCAGTATTAGAGATTGGAAATATTTGTTGAACCGAGCAATAATTTGAATGGTTATTTTTTTTTTCCCACTAATTTAGGGGCATATAAACTCAGGCTGTCCTCATACTGCAATAAACATGCTCAATGAAATTTTACATCAAGGAATAATGCCTGACAGGCTCACATATAACACACTAATTTTAGCATGTGTTCAGAGTGAAAAGTTGGATGTTGCCATGCAATTATTTGGGGAAATGAAGGTAATAACTTTTATTTGAAATATAACTTTAATAGTTTTGTGCTAGATAAATCTGGACCTTCTAAATTCCAACCTTTTATATTATAGGAAAAAGCGCAGGAATTCATCCATGATGATCTGTTTCCAGATATCGTTACATACACAACATTGCTCAAGGTCAGATTTCTTAAATTTACTCACTTGTAATATTAGTTTGTTGTAGTACGAAACCATTAAAATTTAAATCAAGTTTTGTTTTATTCTGTAGAACGTTTTGGTTGTTGGTGCCTAGAGTTATGTTCACTCATTTCAGTTTTCTTGAAATTGCTTTTATTTTATTGATTATTTATGTTCTCATAGTTAAGCAGTCATGTATGAAAATGCCATGCCTTCAACATTTATTTTAAACAAATTTAGTTATGGCCTTTATTATAATTCTATCAGGGGTTTAGGAGAGATTTGTGGCAGCATCTCTCAGTTTTTCTCTTTATTTGCAGGGTTTGGGGCAGGCAAAGGATCTCGTTTCAGTTATGCAAATAGTGCTGGAGATGAAATCATGTTCTCAGTTATACATTGACAGAACTGCTTACACTGCAATAGTTGATGCTTTACTAAAATGTGGCTCAGTTAAGGGTATGCTTTCATTTGATTCCGGTTTTCTTTAGTTGCTTGGAGATAGTTTCAGGAATAATTAAAAGGATAAATGTTTATGGTAGTTGGAATGAGATATTCTACCTTTTTTTGGATGGGTGGAGTAAGATATTCCTAACAAGTACTAATAATCAAAATATGTCTGAGATTAAGGAGTTCTTCTTATACCTGTCTCTTGAATTGAAGGGTGAAACATTGATATACTGCTGATTTGCATTTTACATTCTTCTAAGTCGAGTGAAGATTATGAATGTTGTATTTTATGATAAATTTCACCAATTATTTAGTTAGAAATGGATAATAGTTTAACTTTTGGCCGTGTTTACTTAAAGGTTATGTCTTATAAGGACTAATAAAACTTTCAGTTAAGTGGCCAGTTGAACCACGTAGCAAGTTAAAACTTTAAATTTGTGGGTGTGGCACAAAAAGAACTATACTCAATTAAACATAGTAAAGGAATGGAAATCTACTGTTTTGAGTTTCAATTACTAGTTCATTTTCTAATGAAGCTTGAATAGATACTATTAGTATTCTTCTTTAATAATCACTCTATTAGTGCATTCAGACAATCCTTTTGTTTCATTAACTAATTGATGAATTTGTATTTTGTTCGTCATATAATTTAATTATCTTGGGGTATATAGGTGCTCTGTGTATTTTTGGAGAAATACAGAAACAGGTTGGTTGGAATCCAGAGTTGAGACCGAAGCCTCATCTCTATCTTTCCATGATGCGTGCCTTTGCTTTTAGAGGAGATTATGATCTGGTTAAAAATTTGCATAAGCGGATTTTGCCAGATACTTCAGGAACAATCTTACCGGTTTCCCAAGAAGAAGCTGACCACCTTCTAATGGAAGCAGCCCTGAATGCTGGCCAGGTATTATTAATATTTATGTTTCTAATTTTCAACATTTTGATTGGGACAAGGAAGTTAATAATTCACTTGTTCTTGACATTTTATGCATTTTTTTTTTTTATGCCAGGTTGATGTCGCTACTAAAACTCTTATGTATATTGTTTCAAGATGGAAGGGCATATCCTGGACGAGTCATGGAGGCATGGTGTGTAGTTAGTTTTTCATGAATGTTGTTTTATATACATCCATTTAGTAGACTTTTAAGTATTAGCATTGATTTATATATCTGGTTCGTTTCTTATCACATTAATTTATGGGATCAACTGGTACTTCAGTTTATATTTTTGGTGTCCTGTTAACAATGCAAAGATTCCTTTGCAGAGATTAGGTTCTTAGCTTGATTTTGTTTTGACTTGGTGTTTCTTTTATAAGTATAATATTACTGTGGATTACATTTAATACAGTTGCCAAATATTGTTTGGTAGTAAGTTTCTGAACAAGCTGTTAGGCATTTAATTGTTTTATTTCCCTCCTAAAATGCTAAGGTTGGCAGCAAGTCAGGTTTTTAATCATTTGCCTGTGCTTCTGTAATTTAGGTTGCTTCTCGTATTGAGGCCTTGTCAGGATTCTCAGCATCTTTATTCAATCCTTTCTTACTTCCCCAGGTACTTAACATATATTCACTGACATCCTTTTCACTAGGTGGCATTGAGCTATATTAAGCTAAATAACAAGTATGCTCTATTTGTTTGTAAATGCATTTTAACCTAGTTTGTCTAAAACTACTGTCTTGCAGGCTTTCATGCTTTTATTTATATATTCATAATTCACAGACCCTCTGACTCAGCATTTGGCTGTTTTTTCTGCATTGCACTGCATTAAATTTTTGGTAGTTTCTTCTTTCTTCTTTGAGAATTTATATATAGTCTTATTATGCAACCTCGTGGTTTAGGTTTCACCTTCTGAACCGATTGAGGGCTTCATGATGCCATTTAAAGCAACACGGCCCCTACTAGGTACCATAAAGCTGAAGGATGTGGTATCACGTTTCTTCAATGATGCAGTAGTTCCTATTGTAGATGAGTGGGGAAGCTGTACAGGGCTTTTGCACCGCAAAGACTGCACTCAGGTATGTTTTGCAAGATTACCGTTTGATGAAATAGCATTCTACTATAAAGATATGCATTCTATAGTCTTTAAGTCAGACATGGAGAGAAGCTAATACTAATGCATGTACTTTCTGTCTTGGGCTATTAAAGACCCGTTTGTTCATCCTTTGTCAAAGAAATCAACATTTTTTTAATTACAAAAATGTTTTAACATAATATAGAACAATACATAGACATCGATACAAATTAAAAAATAATTCTTCATTTGACGTGTTGTCAATTTCTGATTCGGCCTCTAACTATCTAATACTATGATGAATTCATTCTGCAGTTGGATGCTCCGCTTTCAACAATGATGAGAAGCCCTCCTCCCAGTGTTGCAGCTTCAACATCTGTTGGTCATGTAATTGATTTAATTTTGGAGAAGGGTTACCCAATGGTTATCATTTTAAATTGCACCGACTCGTATGCTACTTCATACGGCTGTAGAGCAGTTGGAGTTTTTACATTAGAACAACTGAATAGGCTCATCAAACCTGTATCTGAAGTGAAAGAGACAGACCTTTCACTCTGCAGAAAATAGTAATATAACATGTTTAGTTGGTACCAAAATGTAGAATTTTATTTTTAGTGGTATTAGAAAATGCATTAGCTCAAAAACCAATAGTTTCCGCTTTCCATGGTGTTGAAAAAAAACATTTCTAGTGCACTGCATTTCAACATAATTGTCACTTAATGTTTCGCCCCGAGTGCCTTGCCGAGGAGTTGATGCAAATATTTTTATCAAATGATTTAAGGGATTTCATGTATGCAGCAAAATCCATTCTTGAATAGGCAAAAAGGTGTTGAGTTCTTTACAAATCAAATTCTTGCTCTAAGGACAAGAGTCTACTAGAAAAGGGCAAGTTTATTGCCTAATCGAGCCAAAAGTAGCTCAAGACAAGAAGCTCCTCGTAGCTGCGCAAGCTAAGGAATTGTCAAAAGAGGTTGAACTATTTGATGAAGATTTTGAGGATGTGAGTTGTCCTATAGAAGAAGGGAAGACGAAGGAAGAATCAACCGTTTTATAAGGAGTCCCAATAGACTACTAAGAATCAGATTGTTTGCTGTGATAGAAGAAGTCTGCGTGCATAAAGGGTATCTATCCCCTGCTCAAGAAGGGACACAAAAGTTTCTGACTCAGAAATAAATGACTGTAATGTGGGAGAATTTAGAATTTTGGACCTTTTATCTTTTGATAGTGAAGATGAAGTAACAAGAAGTTAACTTCTTTCGTCTCATGGCAAATGGTTAGGAACAAGAAGGGAAGGTAAATTTTTCTTATCTAATTAAACTTCACCTAGGAAAAAGTTGTTGTAAACTTTTAAATAATTATGAAAAAGTTTAATAGAAGGCTTTTCAATAAATGAGATGTACAAACTAAAACAAATCTATACCAAAAGGTATAGGTTAAAAATTTCATAAGTGTTAGAAAATAAAATCAATATGTTCTTAGTCAAGAGTATCAATCATAATCGTCAAATAATATCAGCTAATATCTTCTTGGTGAATCAAACACAAGCTTTGCATTACTGCAGTTTGTGAAGAACAAAAGGAAGAGAGCTGTCAAATTGTCAAAAGACTGAATAATTTACGTAGTTTACAATGGTATAGCACTCATACATCAGAATAAATTCTTCAACTCTTTTGTTTTGTTCTTGTTTTTTCTTTCTTCCTACTCCTGAGATTTTGTCTTCTGAATTGAGAAAGTTAGAAGGAAAAATGAGGAGCTATAATCATTTCTTGGAAAATCAGGAGTTGAAATTATAATTGCAATTGCAATAGCATACACACACATATATATAACAAAGAATTTGTTTAAATCTCAAAAGTTGATTTTTCAATCATGAGTATAACTCTCACTTCTCTCACACTGTTCCCTTTAATTCCAAAATGAGTGTCAGCAAAGTATAGTCTCACATAAAATAATACAAGTGTGGCATGCATGCATGGTTCATTTGATTTGATGATCAATGACAGTTTGAAATGCTCCAGCCAATGCAAGAACCTTGTTCTTCCTCCCCAATAGCTTGCTTGCAGTTTCCTCAATCATACCATTAGATACTTGAGATAAATCATTCTTCCCTTTTACTGCTAATTGTTGTTGCTTTGGTTGTGCTACCTCAATCTTAGCTTCTTCAACTTCTTCACTAACCCCTCCTTCAACAGCTTCCTTCTCTTCACCTCCATGTTCCTCTTCATTGTTGTTCTCACTTTTTTGATCTTCTATTACTTTCCCACTTTCATTTTCTTCCTTTTCATTCACAGCAACTTCGCTTTCAACCTCAAAATGATCAACTTCTTCTCTCTGATTCCCACTTTCAATTTCTACCTTTTCATTACCAGAAACTTCGATTTCAACCTTGGAACGATCAACATCTTCTGTCTGATTCTCACTTTGATTTTCTTCCTTTTCAATCACAGAAACTTCACTTTCAACCTCGGAACGATCAACTTCTTCTATCTGATTCTCACTTTCATTTTCTTCCTTTTCAATTACAGAAACTTCGCTTTCAACCTCCGAATGATCAACTTCTTCTGTCTGATTCTCATTATTGTTTTCTTTCTCTTCATGCTCAAGTTCATGTTCCTCTTCTTGTGACTCCTTTTCTTCTACTTCTTGGTCTGAAACCGTAGAAATGACTTTCTCATCATCAGCTTGATTCTGAGACATGTCAGAATCCTCAAGAATTTGATCATGTTCATGCTGTTGTGGTAATTCAGAGTTGACATCAGTTGAAATCTCATGACATACATATTCTTCATTCTCCACTTTTATCACTTCAACTTCTTGGTTTGTAACCTCTTTAACATCTTCAGTTTCAACACTTGATGAATCAGAATATGTAATCACAGCTTTGATCTTTGCAGGAATATCAGAAGCATGATCATTAGCTACCTTCTTAGAGGTTTTAGAAGTAGAATTGTTTCTACTAAAAGCACTCTTATTTATAACCTTTTTCCCAACTAGCTTAGTTTTTGCATCACTTGGTGTCTTATTTGAAATAGGTTTTGAAGTGTTGGTACTTTTAACTGGAACATTGGAAGATCTATTATTTAGTGTAGCAGATCTTTCTCTAGGGCCAGGAGAAACAAGGGTTTTGTGAAGTCTTGAAAAAGAGGTTTCTTTTTGTTTTGTTGCTGTTAAATTTGAAGATGAAAGTGATTTGTCTAATGATCTTCTTCTTAATGGAGAAGGCTTAATTGGAGTCTCAGTTTTGAGTTGTTTGAAACTTGTTGTAGGTTTTAGATAGTTTGGGATGTTTTTCTCTGATGAGGTGGTTGAGTTACTCTTGTTTGTTGTGGATGGTTTTGTGGTCCTTTTGGTGGTTGTGATAGAAGGTGCTGTCTTCTTCCTCTCATTCCCAACAAGTGTACTACTTTCTTTAGTTTTTGTTGCCATATATAATTAGGTATTTAAGCTATAAGAAATTCTTGATAGAATCTGCACACTGCAAAAAAAAAAAAAAAAGTACTTAAGATTAACCATCTGAATTAACTCTTTAGAATTGAGCAAATCACTTTAATGCTTTGTTTAATATGCACAAATATATTAGTTTTCTACCCTTGGATCAAAAAAGTACTTAAAGATTAACCATCTGAATTAACTCTTGCATCATGCACAAGTTTGTTTTCTACCCTTGGATCGATATGTCATGCCATATCTCATTTGATCTAATAGTGAAAACAAAATGCCAAAAACAAACTTATGTGCAAGATCTATCTCATTTTATACACTATAGAGTTGACGTACGTTACTTTAAAGCTAAACGTGCAACCTTCGATAAGAAAATCAATAATCAATTATTGATGAGAAGATGAGAAAATCAAGGATTGATAGTTTTTGTATATAAATATTAAATCATGCATGGATATATACTCAATAACATTGAGACTAATTTCCTTTACAATAATTTCTTGGAGGAAACATCCAATATTGTGTTAGATACTCGATTTCAAAAGATAGCTATGTTGTTTCTTTCAAAATTTAGTAGGTTTGCATATTGAATCAATTGACATTGAGAAATAAAAAAAATTTACTTATATTTGTGAATGGCATTCAAGAAATACATTTAGAAGAACTGATTTTGCTTGAATAGGGAATTTATAATCAACTTTTTGAAGTATACAAATATAAAATTTTAAAATACAAGCATCTTGTGTGTGACACTCCTAGTTTTGATTTACAACAAAATTTTAAAATAATACTCTTTTAAAAAAATAAAAAAAAACTTTTTAATAAAAGAGGACCTAAACCTAAAGGAGAAAAATTAGATAGAAATGAAACAAGTACTAACTGACTGACAAAAAAAAAAAAAACCGTCTAATGTAGCGAAGAGCACTAACTCAGGTAAAAATAATTTAACTTACAGAAAATTTAACTTGGCAAAAATGAATCATTTTAAACGATCATTAATGTCATTGATCACATTATCAAATCCCCACAAATTTAGAGCCAAAGTTAATAATTCCCTCTTTTACTTTATTTCTTCTCATATATGACCCACATGTCCTTATTAGTTCTTGAAAATAAGTGGTGATGAATATGTATGTAACCAAAAGAGAAAAAGAAATTGCTATGAATGGTTTGTTGAAAAGAAAAGGCTAAACTATACCAACTCCATGAAAAAACAAAAGAAAGCATCCCAAAGGTACACTTTGAGGAATGTAAGCTCAAGAGGGTGTGATATTATAGGAAAAATCCAAATCCAGATTCATCACAAATTTGTGTCTGAATGAGTTGTAAGGAAAAAGTAAAATTAAAAAGTACACCTCAAGTGCTTGTCAAATGATTATGATCTTAACCTTTTAAGTGTACTTTAATTTTATAAACAAAAAATTATGTTCCTTTGTATTTTTAAAAGGAATAAAGGAACATGCTACAAATAAAAATAAAAAGCAAGCTACATTTACATGAAAAAGAAAAGAAAAACAAATAGTTTGATAACATACCTGGATAAAATAAAGCTAATGGAAGAGTGAATTTGTGGGAACAAAGCAAATGAAATTGCTTAAGAAGGAGAAAATATGAGTTGATTGGAAGAGAAAATACAGCAATTGTAGGCTAAGAAATTTAACAAAAACATCAAAAAAGGAAATCACAAATCATGCACAACTCAAAGGAGCTGTACTGCAGGCATGAAATCACAAATTAAATTAAATGATTTGTTTACATTTTTATCAAACTATAGCTGTGAATAACACCGAGACATTTGGGAGAATATGGGAAGCATAGTTGACCTTTTCTCTTTCAGTTCTACACGTAATAATTATTTTAATTTTCTATAAATAACATATAATATATATTTCTTAAAAAAGAAAATTTTTATGGATTCATCATAGGTCACATGCATTAATGATTCTTTCTTCTTTTTTTTTTTAATGAAATTTAATGATATGTTATCCCGTTGTGTATTTTTTTTACACTACAAATAGAAAACTATATTCAAAACATTGTCAAAAATTAAATGCATATGTGTCTCCGTCAAAATTTAAACTTTAATTCACTACATTAATATGGTAGTTGATCTTCTAAAAAAACAAATGTGATAGTCGAGTTTCTTCTATTAGATATAATCGTTGTTGTTTATTATTTATGTCATTTTATTCGTATCATGACACAAGACACCCTACATTTTTAAATTCATTAGATATTTTTCAAAAACAAAATTCATTAAATAACGTGACAATATCTTAAACTTTGTATTAAAAAATAAACTTTTAATTAGAGAATTCAATTTTTATCTTCAAATCACTAGAATCAAACCATAGAGATTCACCCTGATCTCACGTCATGGTGAGCACAACTGCACAACACAATCAATCCATGAAAATGAATACAACAAAGTCATCGAGAGAGATTTGGCTAAGTCATTGATAAATATTGCTAAAACTAGATAAAGTAATTGATAAAGTGCAACAAGTTGACCAACACATTTGGCGCAACAACAGTGTTAGTTGACTAGAATATCTAGTACGTGGGGTTGACATTGACATAGAGTATCTAGAAGACATTGCACTCTATGGTGACATATGGCAAACCTTGCCAAATCCATCAAGGATTAGAATAGTACTAGTACTTGATAAATTATTGAATGTGAGTAACATACATGATGAAAATTGATTTTGTTGTAAATAATGTGAATATCATTGCTTATAGATTTTTAAGAGAGACATAAATAAAAAAAATCATTCAAGTTGGAAGTATGTATGTTAAAATAGTTTTTCATTAATATGATTGAAAAAACATAAACACCATGAGTTATGTTTTTTTCATTTTCAATATAAAAATCATTTTTAAAAAAATGATATTAAGAAACCCAAGAGTACTTGAATTTGAATCATAATAGATATTTTTCAATTTAATCAGAAGTGATGAGCTTGAATTCAATTTAAAGGTAGTGTTAAATATCTTAAGGAGAAAAATTTGTCGCCTATTGTGATCTTATCTAGCTTAAAAGATTATTCTTGTAGTTGTGTGAGAGAGATATTTAATAAAAAAAAGTATTTAGGAAAAGCACAAACATAACTAAAAAATTAAAAATAATTTCTAAAATTTTCAAAACAAACGGGCCATATTCAACACAAGTAAAGTAACTCATGTGAAGTATGAGGGAGAAAATCTTACATAGACACAAATACAAATAAAAAATTGTTAGGCACATATACATAAATTGATAAAATTAAAAGAAAAAATAATTGAATGATATGACTTAACTTTTTCTCATTTATTTTTCTCCATTTATGTGAATATGCCCAAACATTTTTCATTTGTATTTGTACCTATATAAGACTTTCTTAGCATGAGTTACCCTTATAAAAGTATATATACTATTTTAGACTTTGGATTATGATGTTAACAAATACTACCTCCGTCCTTAAATATAAGACCCTTTTGAGAATTTTTTTTGTCTCTTATTATAAGACCCCTTTGTTATTTCCAAGTGCATTAATTAATTTTTCACCATCATACCCCTATTTATTTTGTATATTTTTCTTCAATCAACATTAAATACTATATTGAAAACATAAATTAACTCTCTCTCTTAAGGATAAAATTGTAAAACCAATAGTAATTACCAACAAATTTATTATCACTATCAATTTTCTTAATTTCCGTTATTTTTTTTTAAATGATCCTATAATTAGGGACGGAGGTAGTAGTATTGTTATATGATCCATTTGTGATGACTATGGTAGTAGTAGGCCCCATGTCGGGACAAAAATGAGGTAATTCAACAATATACTTTTTCAGGTTTTAGTTAGTGTTTAGCTTTATTTTCTGACTTAATTTAACGGCTACATCCTGCTGCAATGCAAAGTACTACTCCCTCCGATCCTTTTTAAGTGTTATTTTTTGAGAAATTTTTGTTCTTATTTAACTGTCATTTTCAAAGGTCAATGCAACAATAAATGTTGTTTTACCAACATTATCCTTAGTTATTTATTGCAAAGAGAGAAATATATGAAATAAGATATTAAATGACTAATGCTATTATAGTAAAAGTAAAAATTATTGTATAAGAAAAAGTAACATTTATAGTGTATCTTAGTTTGTGTAAAATGTCAAAAAATGATAATTAAAAAGGAACGAGGTAGTAGTAGATTATAGAAGAGGATACAGTTACATGGAATTAAGGGCCACTTCTTTTTTTCAAGGGCAAAGAATATTAAGGCCACTTGACTCAATGTGTGTGAAGTAATGATTAATTAATGTTAAAAGCACTTTATCTTTTAATCAAACTACGTTAATATTCCATACGTGGGCTAGGCCTAGGACTAAAGACGGTACCATCAACGTTTCTGACTTTCTGTTTATCTTTTTCTTTTCTTACATATATGCGGTAAAAGTTAAATACTACAATACTACCTCCCTTCCTTTTTAAGTATCAGTTTTAGAGAAATTTTTTGTTTCTATTCAACTGTCACTTTCAAAGTTCAATGCAATAATAAAGGTTGGTTTACCAACATTCAGTAGCGGAGCCAGGAATTTTATAGAGCCTGGGCAAAAAATTTACCGCAAAACGTTACTTCCTTCCTACGAATAATTTCACATTTTCTGCAGATAGATTCACATTTCCTACGGATATATCTTTCCTGCGGAACCTAAATCCTTGGCAAAATCTGCAGGAAAAACTAAAAATTCTAGTAATGGTAGGGCTTGCTACAAAGAAAGTTGGAGCTGAAATATATGAAATAAGATATTAAATGACTAAGGCTATTATAGTAAAAGTATAAATTATTGTATAAGAAAAAATAACATTTATTAGGTATCTTAGTTTGTGTAAAATGTCAAAAAATGACAGTTAAAAAGGAACAGATGTAGTATATGATAAATAAAAATATATTCATTGATATATTTACATTTTTGTTTTTTAAGAGATTTATTAAGTCTATAATAACATCGTTCAGCTCACAATATTGATATCTATAAATTGAACACCTTCTTTTATGTTTGAACTCGAGATTTCACAAGTGTAAAAATATTATTCCCCCGTTTTGAAATGAGTGTCACTTTAGCAAAAAAAAATGTTTTAAAATGAATGTCACTTTACATTTCTAATACAACTTAAATTTTTTTCTTGCAACTTTACCCTCAATAAATACTCAAACTTTTCTCTCACACAATTTCCAATTCAACTTTAAGTTTGTCCTTTTCTTATAAAGTAAAGGGCAGTTTAGTAAAAGTGTTATATCTAATAATTATTTCATTCAATTTCTTAATATATGTGTCAACACCTAAAACCACACTCATTTTAAAACGGAGGGAGGACGTTTTAGAAGGAAAATTGTCATTTTCTAGCTATGAACAACACATGTCCGCAAATTTGCAAAAAATATTGGTAAAATCCAAGCTTGAAACCATTTGGGTCTGAACATTTATTTGCCTTCATTGAAAACATTGCTTCTTTGAACCAATACAAAGAAATACTCCCTCCGTTCTTTTCTAAGTGTCACTTTTGGAGAAAATTTTTGTTCCTATTTAACTGTCACTTTTAAAGTTCATTGCAACATTAAATGTTGTTTTACCAATATTGTCCTTAGTTATTTATTGCGGAGAGAGAAATATACAAAATGAGATATTAAATGAATAAGGTCATTATAGTAAAAGTATAGCTTATTGCATCAAAAGTAGTATCATTTGTAGATTGTCTTAGTTTGTGTAAAATATCAAAATGTGACAATTAAAAAGGAACGAAGGTAGTAGGGGATAACAATACCTTATTATCTTTTGTGCTGTGAATAAAACCAAGTCCATATGAGTTGTCCATCTCGGCTTATAGCATAGTGCAACATAGGATCATGTCTCATGCACGACCTCCTGAGATATCACGCCTCACACTCGACGTACAACACAAAGCAATACCTTATGCATCATCTCAAAAACCAACTCGTTCTGACATCTGGATAAGTCAAACACAAAAGTGTTTCACCAACATAGGCACCAACAAACTATCACACGGTTGATGAGTTGTTCCCGCAAACAAGAAGCTCATTCAGATCGGATAGGCGCCCTGTCTATCTCATAATTGATTGCTCTAAACAGACAAGCCTGAAATTGTAAGAGACTGAACCAAATCGTAAGAGTAAGAATATCAACAATATGAAGTGTATCATCATATTGCATCAATATAACTATGCGCCACCAAGTATGATCACTTCACGCTTTACTCGCTATTGCTAGCACACGTATTTATTGGGCATCAAAGTGTCTTTTTCTACTTCCTAACACCTATATTTATTTTTGTTACAAAGCTAATGGGAAAACAAAAAACAAAACACAAACAGAAAAAGAAAAAGCTACTACGAAGCTAACTACTCCCGAAGGTAAAAGGTGTCAGCGTAACGACATCAGTTTTAAGAAGGTCAATGAGACCAGTTGGGGGGGAGTCATGAAGAACAAGACCATCATCAGATGAAGTTCCAAACTTCGCCATGAAATCTACGCAATTAAGTGATCAGATAAAAATATGTGATCGTAATCGCTATTAAGTTTAATTGAAAATGAATAGAGTAATTTACTATTGAAATATAATTTATTATCGTGGTAAAAAAATATTGTAAAGAAAACATATATAAATTTCCGGGTCAAATACTCCGGTGAAAATATTATACTCCCTCCATTTTAAAATGAGTGTCGTTTTAGGTGTTGGCACACAGATTAAGAAATTTAATGAAATAATAATTAGATATAACACTTTTACTAAACTGCACTTTACTTTATAAGAAAAAGACAAACTTAAAGTTGCATTGGAAATTGTGTGTGAGAAAAGTTGGAAGAAAAAAATTAAAGTTGTATTAGAAATGTAAAGTGACATTCATTTTGAAACATTTTTTTTTGCTAAAGTGACACGCATTTTGAAACGGATGGAGTACTTTTTTTTAAACTCGCTTTCTAGTCATATAATCGACTAATTCAGGAGACCATTCTCATCATCCACTAATTGTGGACCCAATAAAAAAAAACGTAAAGTGTGGAGAAGCGAGAAATTGTTAGTTGATTCTACGTCCTAACTAGGGATGTCAATGGGGCGGACATAGCGATGACGAAAAATACTTCTTCGCTCCCCACCCTATCACTCAAATTGTCCTTCCATCCCCGTCCTCGTCCCTATTCCTGCCACATGGAGCTTTGTCCTCCCTGTTCCCATCCCCAGGAATCCCCATAGTCCCCGCGAAGCCCCGTCACCATGAAAAAAATACCAAGTTTATATAATTTTAATCAAATAGTTGGTAAAAATAATTGCAGTTTAACGATAAAACAAATATAATATTAAGACTTTGTTGTAAACATCACTTAAAATATTTGTATATATAAAAATTAAATATAATTTTTTGAATTACTAGTCCCACGAGGCAATTTCCTTTAGTGGAATCTTATCCACTCATCTTTTTTTACCAATTGTAATTAATTTCTAAAGAAATAACAAAGAGCGGATATAGACATTGTACTCTCTCATGTGAATAGTTTTATAGGAGAGGTTCTATTCCTCAATCCCGCGCTACTCTCGCGGGAATTTCTCACTCACCGAATTCTCACGGAGAAAATTCTCTGCACGCATATCTTCAAATAAAGCAATATACTCCTGAGGATCATCGTTTAATGTATATTATCATCGTAGTCTCAACATATCAAATATTCTTACGTCTAAGATATATGTAAAATAATAATTTATCAAAAGAAAAGAAAAAGATGTGTTGATACAATGGGTTACGAATGTGATTTGGGCCCTCAGCTTTGTTTCAATCAATCCACGTTTTAATTCACACTTTCATTCTTCTCCTTTCATTCTCTATAAATTCATTCCACTTTTTCTCAACTCACTCTCTTCTTCTTTCACACTCCACCAACAATCTCTCCTCTGTTTAAGGCGGAGAACAATAACTAACCACCACCACCACCACCATCTCAAGGTACTCGCCGCCACAATCGAGTTTCTTTCTTCTCATCAAGCTATCGAGTTTTTTTAATATCTCTTTCTGCAATCCTTTAATCAATTGCGTTAGAATCGATTCTGATTACATATGTACTACTACGATGATCAATTTATGCATGTTGATCATACCCTCATATTGAAACCATCGATTATTGGAAAAACCTTATTGAAGTTTTGTTTTTGTTTGTTTCCAGCTATCGATTTTTATGCTAAAGGTTTCGTTTTTATTTTATGATCATTTTGTTTTTATCCCTTAATCGATGGGAATAAAAAAAAGCCTTTTTTTGTTTGTTTGTTATTGTTGTTGTTACTGTTATTTCAGTTTTGAGCTGTTTTCTGATGTGATCATTGTATTTATATGATCATATATGTGTTGCTTTTTGTTGTTTGCATCATCATGTTTTTTGTGGCTGTTCATAATCATCATCATCTTCTTATCATGGCATGCGTTAGTTTCTTATTCTTTCTCGTTTTCTTCGTTGGGATTGTTCCAGCTGAATATTAGTAATGCAATCGAGTATATTGGTCTGTTACAAGTACTAGCAATCCAATTAACGGGCGTTTGGAAGGGTGGAAGGGTTTATTAGGGCTTATCTTACGATATTTGCACTTGTACTCTTGTTTGTTATGATATGTGCCCTGTTTGGATAAACAGCTTATTGCGGCTTATAGCATAAGCACATATGTATAAGCTATTTCTATAGTAAAAGATAAAATAGAGTTCAATTGTTTTTTTATAAGCTATAAATTGTTTTCATAAACTATCTTGGAGAACTTATGAAAGTAAGCTAAGTATGTCTTATGAACAATGTCATACGCTATTTTCATAAGTTCTTCCAAACAGTCTCACAAAATTTATGTCGGTGGATAAGCTCAAATAAGCCAATCCAAAGTTCAAACACAATGATATATCATAAGTTGTTTTGAATTTAGACAGCGTTTACTTTCATTCCCTCTTTGATTTTAGAAATAGCTCATATATGATATATGCTTGTTGAAAATGCGCTTAAATAAGTTTTATTAGCTTATGATGATATTATGATGTCTATATATAGCTATTGTTGGATTTAATGTAATCAGGCTGCATTGTACTTTTTGTGATTGAATAAGATTGTGATGATTCAGAGGATGTAAACAAGGATTACTCTGTTTAAGAACTACATATATTACGCATAATGCAGATAATGCTAGACTCCATTAACTTCTTCTTTAATATCATCTTCATATGAAAGAAAATTCTGGTAGTCTTCCTTTCGAGTTGAGAATTGCAGTATAAATATGTAAGCGCGATCATGGCTGTTGGTACAAGGATTTCATTGGATTGTTCTAGTTTCCGATATCTTCATAAATTTGTGCTTTAAACTTTGGAAACTGGTTGCATGATTTCTGTCAGGTTGTTAGGAAAATGCAGAAAGTCAATTTAGTGTCAACCTTTTGACTGTTTAGTGAAAGCTTTTCAGTTTGCTGATTTTCTTAACATTTTGATGATTTGAGTTTATAATTTATTTTATCATGTGTATTATTAAACCAAATGTGTTTTTCCATGTTTTCTGTTTTCTAACCTTGGTGTCATAATTATTTAATAAAAGAGCTTTGGTATATCTCAATTTCCCTACTTCATAAGAAGCCCTCTTGGATGAAAGGGGAAATAATTTGTGAATTAACTTGGAATTTATAAATTCTTGCAACACTATTGTATTTCGCTTGATTTTGTAGTGAAATTATCTCTAAATGCTATTTGAGGTGGGTTGTTATTTCTTGTATTACGTAGTTCAGTACAATTAACAAGGAAGGAAACTACCGCAAGCCCATCAAATGAGCATGTTATAATTTCTGTTATGGTTATGGACACTATTTTAATGCGTTATCTTCAATTGTTTTATTTTTTCTTTTTCAAACTACTATTGTAATCCGATTTATTTTGCCAAATTTCTTTATTTGTCCCCTTTTAGTTTAATCTCAGTAATTGATTATGCTTGATGTAATGCAGATTTGAAGGTAATAATAACAATTGATGGATGAACGTTCCAGCAAAAGAGGCATTAATGGTAATTCCAGAGATACTTCCAATACCAGAGATACCGCCAATACCAGAGATCGAAACGATCAAACTCGCAGACGAGCGGGTTGCAGTAGTACAGCCAACCCTCCTAAGGTTGCTCAAGTCAGATATGTTGAAAAAGGTAAATCGTTAAGGCCATCAGGACAGTCAGCTTCAAGTGGCAAGGAGGTAATTGGTAGTTCCCGTAGAACAGCTGCTAACCCAGCAAAACCACTTACAAAGCCTGAGAGAACATTAACTTCAAGCAGGCTTCAAGCTGAAAAGGAAGGGACAAAGTCTACTAAAGGGATTTTGATGGAAGTAGGAAAATCTAGCGGAGTATCAAATTTAAGATCTCAAAGGAATTTTAATCAAAGACCTGTATTGCGTCAACGAGAAAACGGAAGCATTGGTCCGGTGACACAAGCTGCTTCTAGCAAGTATGGATTGAGGAACCTCAGATGCAACACTGTATCTGATGTCATCCCTTCTTGCTCATCATCAGATTCTACCGTTAATACAAGGAAGACTACTTTGATAAAAAGGAGAAATTCTGAAGGGGAAAGTAGCTCCACTGGTAAAGGGAAGAAGATGACTGCGCCCTCATCGGAAGGATTGAATTTTGGCTCCAGAAAGGGCATATCTATATCTGATACAAGAGGATCTAGAAATATTCCTCCTCACAGGGACAATAGCAGAGCATCAGTTAGAACTGTAAGATCAGTTAGTGGTTATGCCAGGGGGAGATTTTCTAGTCAAGGAAACGAAAACCCCAGGGTGACCAATGAGTCCCCTGTCGTATCCCCTATTTCGCCTCATTCTATTGATCTTAATTCTCCTGTCACTGAGGAGTTATATGATATGATGCCTAATTCTCCTGAAGAATATGACATCCCACATTCTCTAATAATTCAGGATGGCTCTCGGCGCTACGATGTGGATGATATGTCAGAGGTAACTTTTGATGTAAAAACATGCAAGTGCATATTTATTATTTTGATTTTTAATGAGCTTAATATGTAAGTACTATTTATAATTGCATGTAGGTATTATTGGCACTTGAGAGACTTGAACAAGATGAAGAGTTAACTCAAGAGGTAATTGTAGATAAAAAAAAAAGTTAACTTGACTTAATTTGCTAGTTATTTAGTTATTTCATTTTAATCTTTGCAGCAAATTCATTTACTAGAGACCAACTTGTATCTTAGTGAACTTAACATCTATGATCGTCATAGAGACATGCGGTTGGATATTGACAGCATGTCATATGAGGTATGTTAATGTTGTAAGTTGCAGAATCAGTCTGTTACATCCTTTTTTCTTATCGAAGTTATTAGGGTACATATACAGGGTTTATGGGTTTGGATAAAAATGTTAGTAAGCATGCATGTTTTTAAAAGCAATATTGGTATATGACTTGGGCCCAGTTGCTTTTTAATGGTAGAATGGTAAATTAGAGGTTGAAGAAGTAACTGTGTTGAGAGAGTTGACTTGAAAGGGATTACTATTTACTATCCTTGAGGATATGTGATACTTTGAATTAATTTTTTTTGGATTTTCGTTTAAATTTTATGTTTATCTATTTCCATCTCAGAATATTTATATTATACTTATTAATTACAGGAACTCTTAGCTCTCGAAGAGAGGATGGGTACCGTGAGCACCGCTCTGACAGAAGAAGCACTTTCAGATAGTCTTAAAAGAAGTATCTATCAGTCTGAGCCTTCAGATGATGCTGCTGACTATGTTAATGAGGAAAAGGATGATACCAAATGCTGCATTTGCCAGGTATAGCCATCTCATCTCATCAGTGCTCTAATGTTATATAGCCAATGATTAGCTATGTGTTACTAGGATCCAGCATGTCGAATTTGATTTAGATAAATTTACATAATTTGCAGGAAGAATATGTTGATGGAGATGAAGTTGGAAGACTGCAATGCGTGCATAAATTTCATGTGCTTTGTATAGAGGACTGGTTGAGGCTGAAGAACTGGTGCCCTTTTTGTAAAGAGTCGGCATCACTGTCCAATTCATCTTCATCTCCTTAATTGCATTGTTCTTTTCCTTTTGTACAAAATTCTTCCTTTACTTTTTTTTTTCCCCTCTGCACAAAATACAGTTGCTTCTCGCCTCTTCTGATTGGTCCTACGTGCATAACAGATGACTTCATCCCATCTAATAATGTGATAAACCGTGGTTTGATGGACTTTGGTGGGATCTAGATTCTCTACAGTCACACAAACATGCATTCACTACAGTCGCCAAATTGGAATTGTTGGATGTATATTAGACGGCTAACATTCTGACTTTCAAATTAAATTTAAAAAATGAACTCAAAATGTGAGCCATCTAATGGTTTCGATCAATAACTGTGTCTTTTTGTGGCAGTAGAGAATCTGTTTCCAATTTTTGATTAGGGATTCATTGTTTTATTGTGGATGGAAGTAGTCTCGGCTCATTGTTTTTTACTGAAAAACAAAAAAAATCAAGTGATTTGCATGACTTTGTTTTTCTATGACTGTAGATTATTATTATTACTTTTGGAGTTAGGAATTGATTATTTTCTTGCTGATGAAATAGTCTTGTCTCATTATTTTTTTTACTGAAAATGATTATCAAATCAATCGATTAGCATAAACTTTTAAGTTTTTCATTATTAAAAAAGTTGGTTTTATAAATACCAACAAAAGATACATTGAGATGGGTACACATAACTATCAGACGGATGAATGTCATTCCTGTTGTGTAAGTTGAAGGTGTTTGACTCCTGGTACAGCAGCAAGTGTCCCAAAGGGGTATCTACTTGATTCCAAGACACTTTGATTTGAATGAGTAACAAATCAAATTAGTCTTTTAAATGCAGTGTTAATCACAAATCAAATTAGTCTTTTCAAATGCAGTGTTAATCACAATAGTCCTGCACTAATTGAAATTATAGATGTACTTGAATGTTTATTTTGCTGGTTAAGATAGTTCAGGTCACGTGTAGTAGTTACACAAGTTCAAGGGAGCAATGTCAAAATAGTACTGTTGTTGACAAAGTTAAATGCCATGACTATAATTAGCCACTTCCAATCTTTGATGTGAAATTATACATCAAGCAGTTACTTGATATGTTCAAAATTAGATGGTGAAGTCTAAGGCATTGTATGTTCCAAAGAGATTCAAATCCCACTTTGCAACAAGCCCCACTTTGTATCATTGTACAGTCCTATTTACTTCCAATGGGGACAACAATTGGTGGAACATCAACAAATAAGTTGCATATTCCACCTTTCATGGCTTGCTGTCAGCGTGTACCCTTTCCAGCTTGGTTATTATAGAATGTAAGAAAGTTATGGTTCTGAAATACATGATAAATATGCAAATTGTATCAAAGTCTATTTATTGAGTTATTCATCATATTATCCATGCGCCAAGCTCAATAGTGGATCGAGAAAAAAAAAATCTAAGTTTTACGTTGAAAAGAAATAAGGCGTGAAAATAATTAATGCATAACGTATGACACTTCTTATCTAACAAACCGATTATGTAAATGAGTTAAACTCAATTTAAAATAAAAAAAATAATTGTGAGCTTGATTTGGAAAATAGTTGAATTGAGTGGTTGTTGGTGATGAGGACTAAAAGGAGAGAAGAGGTAGTTCAAGGTCATAAAAGACATATTTTGACTTTTGAGAAAGCAATATCTCCTGCGTGGTGCATATATTCTAAGAGAACAATTGACACATCTTTTAATTTAAACACAAGACAAGAAAAGCACATTTGTAGGCAGGCACATGAATCAAGCTTTGGGAAGTTGTGCAACCAATTCTGCAACTAACTAACAAAACCTGTTTCCCAACAAACAGACTATGTCAACGTGGAATCTAATCTATCAAGCTTACGTCATATATTTGTGACCAATCAGAATGAGAAAAGAGAAAAAAAAAATATCAAAAAGTATATCTCTTAATTTTCAAGTAGCAAATATATCACACACTCATATAACCAGCTTCCACCATGAGTACTCCTTCAAAACTTCTATTCCTTACTTAAAGAACCTTCAAAACTTCAATTTTAATTCCATTTAAATAGTTGTAACAATTCACCATCTTTAACTTTCACCCCTTTTATATGCTGCAGCTCCAACATATTCAGCTTTTGTATATATCATCAATCAGAAAACTCAGCATCCACGGCTTTAAGAATTATCTCCATATCTCTCTGTAAATTGCAGAGTTGCTTTTGTTGTACGTTGTAACCACAGTAAAAAAAACCAATACAAATGGTAAAATCAAGGTTAAAAAGTCAAAACAGACATGAAACTATTGTCTGAAAGAGCCTCGTGATTGATCGATGATTGCTTGATCTTTTCTTTGTATAATGACTCTATGTAACAAGTCCAAAATATCAGGCTACTGTTATAAGTAACTTACCAGTTCACCATATTCACAGGAATACTGTTGTTTTACATATCTTAAGATTTATGTCAGAATCAAACAGTATATACTTGTAGGAACCAAATTGGATATAGGCATCAAAAGTCCCCACCAAGTTGTCATATTAAAATTTCCACAATTAATCTTACTCTTGTTTTAAAGCAGTGAACTTTTTCCTGATATCAGATACCACAAATTATAAACCAAATGAAATCTGAAAAAGTAAGATATTGCAATACTCATTGATGTTGAAATATAAAAAGTACAGCATATAATCAGAAATTAATTTATTGTCACCAAAAGTGATATGAACTGAAAAAGACATGTAACTTACAGATCTACATGATGAATAAAGTAGAAAATAAAAATCTAATTCAGATATTGGTCAAAGTTGGCACCACAAAGTTCAACTATAACACTGAAATCATCAAGGAAACTTAATAGATCTTGACATGTTATTAATATTGAATTTCAATCAATCGTCGCAATCTAAAATTACATACAAAGCAACCCTTCAGATCTTATACATGTCACAGTTCCTTGACCCCATTCCTGCAAAACTTTTTCCAAGTCTCCTAATTGGTTGTAAAGCAATCAAAAGTTATCAGATCTTTTACAATCGCAAATACAACCAGTATCAATGCTAAACATACAACAGTGCAACCACTCCTGGGCTTCATATCATAACTCCCTTGGTTGCAGTCAAATATATTGCCGGTCCATCCTAGGTCCTCCACATGGCAGAGATAAAACATTTTGAAGCTCGAAGCCAGCATTTGATCCTGGAAGGGCTAAAAATCCCTATTCGGGAGTCTTCTGGTTCATCATGGCAATATAAACAGTGCAAAGTACAGCAATAATCACCACAACTATCGCCGAGCTATCAGAACCAGAAGAACCTGACCCAACATTTGCTCAAGTAAACGTAAGAAAAAAAAAATCTTTATTGATGTGTTATTCTTCAAAGGATTGCATAGAAATTTTCTCCAACTGTAGTGGCCAATCTTCTCCAAGTTGCTGTGGATTTAGCTCCATCGCAACTTTAAAATCATGCAAAGATACTGAAAACTGGGGTCTGTGTTCAAGCTGAGGTTCAGCCATCCTACCAGTATTATGCACATGTAAATGATTATTTGGCAACATGCCATTTATGAGCTTCTCCTGAACCTGCTGCTTTGAGATAGGGAGCTTTGTCGGCTCATTTGTAGATCTAGTTCCCACTAAATCAACACTAGACTTGATCAACCGTTTCAAGTATACATCCAACACGCTATTCAACACAGTTGCACATTCTGGAGAAACACCTACAAGACCCTGTACCATTGCAATCTGCTCCATGCGCCTTCTTAACGTATCTGTATCAGATAACCTACCACTATCACAACAACTAACAAAATCACCCGTGCTATTCGCCGGCAATGCTTTGCGGGCCCCACCCACACTTGCAGAGCAGTAAGGGATCCCAAGTGGTGCTATTAGAGGATTTCTGTTAAAACCGAGGCGGTTTAGTTGCTCCACCTCCTCTCCATCTTCCACAGTCGATATTTGAGTCAGCCCATTGACATGTGTTCTTGGTTTTTCGGCTAATCCCAGAATAGCATCCCCCATAGCATTCTTAGGTAGCCCAGCAACTTCTTGAAGATGCTGTGTTCGTCGCTGATAATCACACGGAGTAAGAGTTCCATTCTCCATGTCAACCTTACTACCACTGTCTTCTGAAGCCATGGAATGATGAGCAACTGAATCAACTTTCCCATTTGGTCCAAGGGGACTCGGTCTATCTTTAAGCTTCCGATCACGTATTCCAGACCGTAACATACGCGGGGACACCGGCAAAACCCCATTTGACCAAACAGAAACATTATGATTTTGGAAGTTTCCATTAGCAACACTCTGTTCATGTCCATCTTCCACACCAGGAGAGAAATTAGTAACCCGTGCTCCTGATTTTGAAGGACCCGATGGCTGAACTAGTGGCGGAGTCTTGGCTTGACAGGCATTCTTGAAAATCGACTTTATAAAATAATTGTGCAACGGAAGATTCTCCCTACCGAGAACCCGAAAACATAACTTATCAAACTCATTCTTACTCAACTTATGACTCAAAAACCTATTCAGGTAATAAAAGTACCGCTTCGACTTCTCCACTCCAATCCTCTTTACAATCTGTACTTTTAACTCAACCAAATTGATTCTTGAGCTCTGTTGAGGTAACATTTCTCAACAAACAGATTCATACACCATCCAACAATATCAGAAAACAACCCACCCACCACCAGTTACCTCAATTTGAGCCAAATTACAGTAATATCTATCTTCACACATCATTTAAAGAACCAATTTTGAACATGAATTAAGTTACCCTTTTGCCCAAAATTCACAAATCAACAAACAAAAAATGCAAAACCAAATCTCAATTTTCCCAAAACCCTAGAGATCAAACCACTGAAAAATCACACTGACCCAGAAGCCCAAATTACTTAAATCAAACCCAATTCAACAAAGTTTACGGTAAATCAAAACCCTAAGTTCGAAAAACCAAACAAAAGGGTCTGAAAAACCATGCTTGCGCTAATTACATCACTTGCACCAATCTGAAAAACCTCATTGCTTCATGAAACCCCAAAAGCTTCAAACTTTGAATAATGAAAAGATCACTGAATTCAACAAAATAGAGCAAACAAAAACATACATATATTAAAAAGAAAATCAAATTTTTAAGAAAAATAAAAATAAGAGAACTTTGAAAATTCAATGAAATGAAGAAGAAAAAAATGAAGAGTTAGAAGTATACATTGATTGAAGTATGAAGAGGGTGAAGTTGAAGAATTTGCATAGAAATCTGGAAACTCAGTTTGGTCTTTGCTTCTTCATGAGTAAGCTCGATCTCTACTAACAGTGTTCTTCTTCTTTGTTTCTTCTTTTTCTTTTTTCTTTTTTAGTTTTAATTTTTTTATTTTGTTTATATATTTATTTATTATATTTATTGACTCTTAAATCTTCCCCTCCTTTTTATTGAAAAATTTTCAGTTTTCCCTCTTTCTCTTTTATGTAGTTTGACAAATTCGCCAACTTTGTCTTTTTTATTTTACTGAGGATGTAAAATAGTTTTACTTTAAATAGGAAACAATTATATTTTTTTTTGACAAACTAAATAGGAACCAATTACACCGTAAATCTATACTACTATAGATTTATAACGATGTTTTAAAAAGAGTGTTAATTGATAGAGTTTTTCTAATTATACCTTGTTTAGTTATGATTATACTTTAAAATGATAAATTATTCTTCCATAAAATTTAATTTTTAAACTCTTCCTTCTTTCTTGGTTACACCCCAAACACTTATTCAGTTCAAGCAGGTCATATAAACTCAATCTAAGTAGGTTATGTAAACTGAGTTTAAATGTACATCTAAAAGTTCAACCTTGTTCAATGATTCTATGTAATCTCAATTTAAGTATGTACATGTAAACTTAGTTTAAGTAGGTCATGTAAACTAAGTTTAAGTGTACATACTTAAACTTAGTTTAAGTATGTAATGCAAACTCGGTTTAAGTAGGTTATGTAAACTAAATTTAAGTAGGTTATGTAAACTAAGTTTAAGTAGGTTGTGTAAACTAAGTTTACATGAACCTACTTAAACTGAATTTAAGTTAACCTCAACAATGTAAAATTGAAGTCGTCGTACAGTGCAGTTGAACAAAAAGAAGAAAATTGAAACTAACATTATTGAAAAAGAAGAAGAAATTCATTTACTTATATGCAATCGAGTATGGATGAAATATGTTTTGATTCATTCTTTAATCTTTCATAGAGATTGATTGAACATTAGGTTTATTGAATAACTAATGTATCTGATCTATATATAGGTCGGATATATTAATTATTTAATGAACTTAAAAAATGAGATGGTCTCCAATGTATGTTAGATTGGTCTCCAATAGAAGGAAATGAGATGGAGAGTGAGTAACTGGTAGGGGGTGGAGGTAGAAGCATGCAAATTAAGTCCAAAATAGCTTAATCTTGCATAGTGAAGAAGTTGTCCTCAATTGCCCTTTGGACCTTTTTCTCTCTCCTCTTTGTGTCACATTTGGTCCTTTAACTAACAAAGAAATAGTGGGAAAAAGCGAGGTGTTCTATGTGCTCTTAGAATAAGGTTGTCATACATTGAACCATTATAAGATGTTCAGTTTGTTGTCTCACAAGTTACTATAACAATTTGTGCCGCATTTTCTGTGGCAAATTTCTCATATTTTTCTAATTGAATTTACAACTACTGACAATCAACAAACCACACATAATTTAAAAAACAACTAATACCTCACAATAGTCCTTGAATTTTGAAAAATCGGCCAATTTCGTCCCTGAATTTTGCAGACGTCCATCAAATCAGTCCCTCCGTCCAAAATGTCCGTTAACAGTGATGATGTGTCAGCCACGTGTACAAGGACTAAACTGATGGAAATTGTCAAAATTCGATATTTAACATTTCAGTCTCTTTTTCCTATGTTTCCAATTATACCCCTCTATTACCATTCACTTTCATCCTCACATTTTCACTCAGAAGCATCAAACAAGTCCCTAACCTTTCACCTTCCCGCCTAAACTGTCACCCTCTTCACTTCACCAAAATCATCATCATCACCGGCGATCATCCTTGCAAAAGATTCGGTTTTGAAGTCAGATTTTGTGGTTTGTCAAGGTATAGCCATTCAACTTTGTTTTCCATTCACTCTTGTTCGTTTGTCCCTGTTTTGTGTCCGTTTTTTTTGTGATTTTTGGTTTTAGTTTTAGCCATTATTTTTCAACTTTTAACTTCATATCATGTTTCGTTGCTGTTTGTCTGTGATTGTTGTGTGTTTGATTGCGTTTTTGAACGAAATCACGTCCTGATTTAAACAAATTATAAAAAGGGTTTGTTGAGGTTCGTATTAAAGTCTGATTTGCATTATTTATGTTGTTTTGCTTTTGATTTTGACGATGTTGGCATAATTCGCAGGATGGAAGACTCTATTACGGTAATTTTGCATCACGGTGGTTGTTTAGAGCGAGATGAGTACCGGAGGCTACAATACGTCGATGGTGAGTTTTGTGTTTGGGAGAAAATGGATGTTGATCAGTTATGCTTGTGGGACATTGAGAAGATGGCGAAACGTTGCAGAGGATTACATTGATCTCTGTTATGATAATTCAAGGACCAATTTGATGGTATTTTCATTAATTTGAGGATCGAAATGATGGATATGATTATAATTCAAGGACCAATGTGATTGAATTTTTTTTGACATCAAATAACCATTGTTAAACAAACCTTATGCAGAGGGCAAGCATAGAAAGGCCTTCCTGGGTTATTGACAGTGTTTGCTCTTCTTACAACACAAATTCTAGGACACCAACATTGAAGCTCTCTCACATCATCATTGTACATAGAGCTTGAAGATGAATACCGGTTGTTGTAGTTGTTTTTGCCCATCCGCGCACCACCCATCAATTCTAAACACTGAATCTACAAGTGGGGAAGAAATTTCGAATTTAATCAAAAAAATTAGGGTTCTAAGTTTTTTGAATTGGGGAAGAAATTTTACATCAATTTATGGAAGAAATTTTGGGGATTTTGAACTCTATGTAAGGAATTATAACATTAGGGTTCCAAATTTATATATTTGGGGAAGAAATAGTCCTTAATGAGGAAGTGGAGAAAGAGCCGTTACTCACAAAGAAGGAAAAGAGCCGTTGCCAATTTTCTGAAAATCCATCAATTTGGTCCTTGGAATTTTGTGTAAATCCATCAATTTCGTCCTTCAAAATTTTGTGTAAATCAATCAGTTTGGTCCCTGCTTGCGTGGCATCTGACGTGGTAAGCTTTGTCAGAGGTTAACGTGACACGTCACCTCCGTTAACAGACCAAATTAACGGAGGGACTAATTTGATTGACATTTTGTAAATTCAGGGACTAATTTGATATTTTGAAAAATTCAGGGACAAAATTGGCCGATTTTTCAAAATTTAAGGACTATTTTGAGGTATTAGTCTTTAAAAAACACTAAATTACTACTTTTACTTCTAAAACAACATAATATACTAATTACCAAAATAACTCTACATAACAAATTCAAAACTAAAGGGGGCACTAAATCAAGCTTAGTAGTGGTAAATAACACACCTTTTCAGGCATTATCAACGGTGTCAGTGGTTGTTAAGAAGACTATGAAGCTTTTAGTGAAAGAAAGGCTTATGGAGGAAAATTATGAATATGCATGATGTCTGGAGACACATTAGTTCATTCCATTTTCGAAAAACTTTTGTTTCTTTGTTTGTGTCTTTTATGTTAAAATCATGCAATATTAAACCTTTCTTTTAAATGATTTTATTTAAAATGTTTTCAAAATATTTTATGAAGTGCTTTGTGATCATTTTCACTTATTTATACTTTTATGTGGCATCACTATTCAATGATATTTTGAATAGTGACTTAAAAACTCTTCATCAATCATTTTAATACACTCTAACTCTAAGTTGGGACGACAACATGGGTCAACCCACCCCGTTTAGACTCGATTCGCTATCAGCCCACCAAAACAGGGAGGGTGGGGCAGGCCAACTTAAGGCGGTGGGCTCAAACCCACACCCCACCCCGCAAAGAGGCAGATTAGCGTGTTGGTCCATCTAACAACTTTTTTTCAAGTTCCTATTTTTTGTGATAAATGTTTTTAAAAAACAAGTTTAAATATGTTTTTAGTCCTTGAAAAATCACGAGTTTTCAAGTTTAGTCTCTATAAAATTTTTAAGTAATTTTAATCCTCCATAATATTGTAGTTTTTAAGAATAGTCCATGTTTTTAATACTTTTTTTTTTTTTTTTACAGAAAATGGATATTTTTAGTCCTTCATAATAGTCCCTATGATTTTTTTTTTTTTTGAGAAAAGTCTCTATGAAATATAAATAGCGACTAAAAGTGAATGGATTTTTTTTAGAGACTAAACTTAAAAGCCTATAATTTTGTTTGGGCTACAAACTTAATTAACCCAAAAAATAATATAATATTGTTATAAAAAGCAATTTTTATTTTCTCATAATCATTTTATTCCCATTCTAATCTCGTTTAAAGAGAAAAACAATTGTCTAATAATGAATTGTTCAATGGTTTCGTGCCTTAAAGAATTGTCCAATTATTTTTAGGGGAAAAGTCTTACAAATTGGGTCACTTACAATTTATTAGTATAATAAAAGTTAAATAAATATATTTTAACGAGCATGCAAGCCACGACCCGCTTTTTCAGGGGTTAAATGGGGCAGGCAAATCTGGATGGTTAAAGACTAAATCATTTATGTAAAATGCTAATGAGTGCCGCAAGGGCACTGTTTAAGAATAAATATAGTTAATGACTTTTTTATTTTTATTTTTAAGAAACTAAATTAACTCACTTAAATTGACATAAGGGGAATCGACCCTAAAACTTTGAGGAGGAGCATATTTTCAGATCTTAAGTCAATACCACTTAACCAACCCTAGCGGGTTTTAGTTAATGACTTATTAAATTTCAATGATCTATATTATTGAGCCTTTACTTCGATCTATTTGATGTTTTAGTTTTTATTTTCTACAATAATACTTCTTATCGTCGCTTCTAAAGTTCTTTGAAGAGAATTGTGGATGATTAAATTATCTTAGAGAAATAAATCGATAAAAGGATAAGAATTAGAAGACTAAACTAGAAGTTCATCAATTCTTGAAATTAAGTTTAGGAGCACATCTTAAAAGCTGAATATGGTTTAGATTAATGCTATCAAGACTCTCTTTTCACCATTGTCTCTAACACTCACTCATTTATTGACTTAAATCAAGGTAGGTCTCAAACTTTAGAAACGAGTCTCACTTAAAGTGGTGAAACTATATTGATGAATCAAATGAGAGAGCGAGTGTTAGAGATAGTGTTAAAAAAGTGTGTTTATACTATCACAACATCTTTTAACTAACAATGATACAAATAGAAATTTGTTAAACATCAATGACCTATATTTTCGATGTTTTGTACTAATATGTTTTGAGTGTGAAGGTAAAGATCATGAGAAATTCAAATTTATTTTTTTTGGTAAATTTGGATAACTTTGCTAAGGGAATAATAATATGATGAAATTGTTTGTTGTATTATGGACAAGTCCTATAAGATTGTACAAGGACCCATGTGGTCTTACACACAATTGTTCAAAGTGTACTTTATTGTTAATGAGTGTTGAATTTAATAATTTTGTTATAATATTAACCATTTTGAACTATCAAATAGAACAAAAAGGTTTTTGATTGATTTTTTTTTTTTTATCACAGAATAGTGACAGTAAAAATTAACTTAAAATTTATAACATGAGAGAAGTATCAGCAATGAATTTTTCAAAGATTCTAACTCTTAGATATTAATCTGATCTTAGTTATTGAATTTCTTCACTGAATTGTTGCCGGATTTTCTCCAATGATATAGTCCTAATTTGCTTAGTGACAAAACGTTTAATCTTAGTTTAACCATAACCTCTTTGCAAATTTTAAAACAAGATCAAGCGAATACAAATAGAAACTTTAACCGATTTCATGCAAGGTCGTTTCTAAGAATTCAATGGCCTATAAAGAACCTACAATTTAGGTCATAAATAATGAGTGTATAAAAAAAAAAAAAAATTCAAAATGGAATGATTGAATTCTTTATTGTTTTTTACGATTTACTTTTTTATGTTATAAAATGTTAACATTATTATTTGTTATTACTTTTTTTTTTTTTTTTACAGAATTTGATACACATTCATTAAAAAAAAAACAAAATAATTCATGACAATCATCTTCATATTCAACAAAAAAACCTAGAAAACTCATTCAAAAATCCATAAAAGATCAAATTTCTCTAAATCACAAACACCAATCCACAATCTCATTTCTCTTTGATGACATTGAATTCCTTGAATCTGATTTAAATCAACATCATACTCATAATTCGTTGAATATTCTCTTAATCAAATTGCTCCTTGGAGATTTGAGGTTAATTCGTTGGTGCGTGAGTTTAACAAAAGTCTCTTCGTTTCAATTGTGCAATGATTCATTTAGGTCTTGTAATGATTTACTTAGATATGTTAAACATGCTTCCTACATCCATCTATTTCCCCAAATAAACAACCTTTCATTCCGATTTTTTTTGTTCCTTCCTTTTAAACATCTAGTTCTATTTTATCTTGCTCATTTTCAACGCATATAAATGTTTGGTGGGTTGTGGTTGTGTGTCAGGAAGAGTTTTTTGGGTTTTGCGATGAAGAAATGACTTCTTGGGATGAAGATTTGAGTTTATTTCAATGAAGATATGTGTTTTGTTGTGCGAAAAAAGATAACATCGTTAACATTTTATACCATACAAGATCAAATTAGGGGAAAAAAGATAATTCAAGGATTAAAGAATTACCTGAAATTAAGTTAAGGGGCCACAAATATAATTTAAAGAAGTTAGAAATTATGAATAAGAGGAGGACAATGCATAGCCGAACATAAAATAATTGAATTGAAATTGATTAAAAAGATATCATCATTTTCCAAATTCAGAAATTATTTTTCCATTGCAATGAACTCTGGTGGCATAACAAACTATTATTGGACAGTTAAGTATATGAAAATGTAACCATTTTTACAACAATAAAAAATCTGTTTATAATTAGGCCTTAACATTGAAATGCTAAGCCAATGTATTGGCATGTACCTAATTTATAATTAACTAACCAAATAGGGTTTGTCACTTATATATATACATGTAGCATGCATGTGTCTTGTTGGATATGATTCCCAAATAACCGTTATTGGCAACTATCATTGAACAAAGTATATTGTACTCGCCTTGGGTTTATGGCTTCAAACTAAATAACTTTCGCATAAGTGATTGTACGTACAATCCACCCTTCTTGTTCACATTTCCAACTCTTCTTTGGTACATTCATTGACTTTGTACAATCCACTCTTAGCTAATTTTTGCATGACTCTCTTACATCAAACAAACTAGTTTTCCCAGTTTGAATTACAATTTCACAACAACATGATTGAATGTTCTCAAGCTTAAGTGCTTGTGTCTCTTGAGATAGCATTAATACAACTCAACATTATCTGACAAGCGCGGCCCGATATGTAATATTATCTGACAAACGCGACACAATAAACAATATTGATCCTGGTCATACAAAAAGGATCACGATTCGTGAATCGATACCTTATATAAACACTCTTAACAAAAACATGATACATTAAACTACGACATAAACATCGTAAACATCAAATTGAGATTCATCTGATAATCGATTAAATGACACAAATTTATATGAAGCAACCGAAGAATATTAAAGATTGCAATGATTGTATTATTAAACATAAATAATATACATTCAACTCAACATTGTAAATTAATTTTACTAGAAAAATATAACACACAATTATCCAATTCAATTGAACAAATTACAGAAAATAAAAAGAGAAAGAGGGAAAACTGAAATATTTTAGTAAGAAAGAGAAGACCTATGAAAAATAAAATTGTAATAAAAAAAACAAAAAATAAGAAACAAAAGAAAGGAACAAGAAAGAAACACTCTTAGCAGAGATCGAGCTTATTATACACGAAGAAGCAGAGACCAAAATTTTCATACAAAAATTTCACAGAAAATAAAAATTAAATAAAAAAAGAAAATAGAGAGAGAGAAAAAAATCGAAGAAGCTTCGAAGATTCGAAATCAGCAAGTGAAGAAGTTCGAGATTTCAATTCAATTTTTCTGAACTTCGCCAAGGTTAGTGTTCAATTCAATGTATAGTTTATACTCTTCAATTTTGCTTCATTTCATTGAAATTGCATAATTTCGTAATTTCCCCTTTTTTCTGAAGAAAAAAAAAAGATTTTTTTTTTCTGATTTTTTTTTTTGCTAAATTTTGTTGAATTCAGTGATCTCGGAATTATTCAAAGTTTGGAGCTTTTGGGGTTTCACGAAGCAATGAGGTTTTTGAAATTGGTGCAAGTGATGTAATGTTCGCTGAAACGCAAGCTTAGATTTTTTGAAGCTTTGGTTTGATTTTTCGAACTTAGGGTTTTGATTTGGTGTGTAATTTGTTGAATTGGCTTTGAATTAAGGGGTTTTGTGATCTGGGTTAGTGTGATTTTTTTGGGGTTTGATTTTTAGGGTTTTGTGGTTTGGGGGAAATTGAGATTTGGTGTTGCATTGTGTTTGAAATTGGGGCATAAGGGTGGCTTTATTCATGTTCAAAATTGGTTCTTTAGGTTGGGTTACTGTTATTAGAATGATTTGTGTGTATTTTGGTAGTTTGTATTTGCAGAGTTTATGGTGGTTGATTTGTTTTCAGTCATGTAGGAGAGGGTAATTTTTGGGTTATTTGGAAGTGTAATTGGAATAAATTGAGGTTTTTGGTGTGTGGGTTGTTTTTTGATTTTGTTGGAATTTGTATGAGAAATGCAACCCCAACAGAGCTCGAGAATTGATTTGGGCGAGTTGAAAGTACAGATTGTAAAGAAGATTGGACCGGATAAGTCGAAGCGATACTTTTATTACCTTAACAGGTTTTTGAGTCAGAAGTTGAGTAAGAGTGAGTTTGATAAGTTATGTTTTCGGGTACTCGGGAGGGAGAATCTTCCGTTACACAATCATTTTATAAAGTCGATTTTGAAGAATGCCTTGCAAGCCAAGACCCCACCGACAGTTCATCCATCGGATTCGTCCAAATCAGGAGCACGTGTTACTAATTTGTCGCCTGGTGGAGAAGATGGGCATGAACAGAGTGCTGCCAGCTTTCAAAATCACAACGCTTCCATTTGGACCAATGGAGTTTTGCCTGTGTCCCCACGCAAGTTACGGTCTGGAATGCGTGATCGCAAGCTTAAAGACAGACCGAGTCCACTTGGACCAAATGGTAAAGTTGATTCTGTTGCTCATCAATATACAGCGACAGAAGACAGTGGTAGTAAGGTTGACATGGAGAATGGAACTCTTACTCCATGTGATTATCAGCGACCAACTCAGCATCTTCAAGTAGTTTCTGAGCTACCTGAGATTGTTATGGGTGATGGTATGCAGGGAATTTCAGAAAATCAAAGAATACGTGGCAAAGGGCTGACTGAAAGATCAACCGTGGAAGATGGAGAGGAGGCCGAGCAATTAAACCGCCTCAATTTCGCCAGAAATCCATTGATAGCACCACTGGGGATTCCTTACTGCTCTGCAAGTGTGGGTGGGGCCCGGAAAGCATTGCCGGTGAATAGCGCTGGTGATTTTGTTAGTTGTAGTGACAGTGGTAGATTATCTGATACAGATACGCTGAGAAGACGCATGGAGCAGATTGCAATGGTACAGGGTCTTGGAGGTGTTTCTCCAGAATGTGCAAGTGTGTTGAATAGCGTGTTGGATGTATACTTGAAACGATTGATCAAGTCTAGTGTTGATTTAGTGGGAGCTAGATCTGCAAATGAGCCGACAACAACAAAGTTCCCAGTCTCAAAGCCGCAAATTCCGGGGAAACTCATCAATGGCATGTTGCCAAATCATCATTTACATGTGCAGAGTGCTGGTAGGTTGGCTGAATCTGAACCCGAACACAGATCTCAGTTCTCGGTATCTTTGCATGATTTTAAAGTTGCGATGGAGCTAAATCCAAAGCAACTTGGAGAAGATTGGCCACTGCAATCGGAGAAAATTTCGATGCAATCTTTTGAGAAATAACAGATCAGTTAAGATTTTTTTTTCTTTTTCATAAGCAAAGATGGATCTGGATCTGATGGCTCACCAGTACTTGATGATTATCTGTGTACTTGACTCTGATCTTATTATGAGGACGAACCAGATGACTCCCAAACGGGAATTTCTAGCCCTTCCAGGATCAAATGCTGGTTTCGAGCTTTCAAATGTTTTACATCCGCGATATGCAGATCATGGATGTAACCGATATATATTTAACTGCAACCAAGGGTATTATCAAATGAAGCCCAGGATTGGTTGCACTGTTGTATGTTAGCATTGATATTGGCTGTATTGTTGCTATTGCAAAAGATCTCAAGGCTTTTGTTTGCATTACTGCCAATGACCAGACATAGAAAAAGTTTTGCAGGGATACTATTGTGTAGCTGGGATCAAGGGACTGTGACATGTATAAGAGCTGAAGGGTTGCTCTGTATGTAATTTTAGAATATGATGATTAATTGAAATTCGATATTAATAACAAGTCAAGATCTATTGAATCCTTGATGATATTGATATCAGTTTTATGGTTGAATTCCATGGCCCCAAGTTAGAACAATATCTGTAGTTTTTTTTTTTACTTTATTCATAATGTAGATCTGTAAGTTAATGTCTCTTCTAGTTCAAATAGCTTTGGTGACAATAAATGAATTTCTTGTCATATATTGTACCATTAAATTTTGGTATCAATTTAATATACAATATGCAGTCTTTATTTTTTTGTTTCTGGTAAGTGAATATTGTGATATCTTACTGTTTGAGATTTCGTTAGTTTTATCACTTGTGGCGTCTGTTATCAGGGAAAAAAATTACTGCTTTTGGAATTATGGCAAGAGTAAGTACTTTTGAAACTTTTGATTTGATGCCTATATTCAATTCCATTAACTAATTAGAAAATATCATGCACACACACCTGATATGTATCAAGCCAGAGAATGAGGTAAACAGTTATTTTTGAAATTTTGACCATTTGTACCATCAATGTAATATTGAATGTTCAGTAATAGCTTCTTTCACTCTCTGGCTTGATATGCTTTCAGTAAGTATATATTGTTGACTCAGAATTCAAGATATAGTAAAAAAACACAGTATTGTTGAGAATATGGCTAACAAGTTAGTAATACAGTAGTAGTCTGATATTTTGAACCTGTTGCTGAGAGTCATTATGCAATCATCAACCAATCAATCATGAGGTTTTGTGAGACATTCATTTATCTGTTATAAGTTGATCACTGAAAGGTTTTAACATATTTGCTTTTAGTAAGGTTCCAAAATATGCTATACTGTAGTATAATTGCATAAAACATAGCGAGAGACATTAAAATAAGAACTGCTATGTGCAATGCTTGCATGCTATTTATAAAGTTATAAAAATGAAACATTATTTTGATATTTTGATTATTTCTTTCACAAATTTTGAAAATATGAAATATAGGGAAAGCAAGCTGACTGAACCATTGTCTGAACATTCAGATTTCACATTGTACCTGCAAGGACATGGTCTGAACCAAATGTTGAATATATTCATTTTAATAGTATATACTTCCAAGGCCATGTCCGTATCTGAGTGGCTTTTATGCTGACATCTTTCAGCAGGCACATCCAATTTTAGGTATCAAATAGAAGTTTTGATTGAAGGCATGAGCATGAGACTACTTTATTGGAGCAAAGAACTAGTTTAGTGCAGTAACTGCTGCAATAGTCAAAAGTTCTTCTGCTGCTGCTGCCATCTAATATCTATGGAAGATTGAGACAATAAGAAAAGTGGCTATTCTTTGCAAATGTTTAGAAAGTTCAGAAGTCTGAAATTTTTCTGCAAATGTGCTAAATTTGGTACTTTGATATACTATTGATTACTGAATTAATTGAAATGTTTAAATATTAAAAAGGCTACAAAGGACACTGTTCAAAGTACTAGCTGATTAGTGGTACAACTTTGTGATTATTACTACTGATTACTTACATATGTGATATGTGTAGCATTATCAAATTCATGGATATTAAGAACGAATAGGCTGAAAGAGCAAGGAGAAAAAAATTTGATTTTTTTTTTTATTTGAGCAGCACTTTTAATTAATTCATCTCATGAATTAAGACTCACCTAATTTGACTCTCGATTCATTTAAATTCTATTGAATTTGATCCAGTTAAAGTTGAACTTTTTTTTTTTTGAAAGGAAGTTGAACTCATTTGTTGACAATTAAATGTGTAAAAAAACATACATAATAATTAGAAACAGTGTAGTATGGTAATGATCTTCTAACACACAGGAATTAATTAAATAAATAATAATTACTACAATCACAATGTTTTAAGTCCACATGCAAGCTTCTCTCAATGGTGTCTCATATAAGCATGCTACGTAAGAAATCCTATTTCTTTTGGGTAGATTGACATAATGACTGTAGTTATTGAAAACTTACACATGATAAATTAGGGTTCGAATCCCTTTTATATATTATTATCTATAACATCAGTGTCAAAACAGACACTAACTTATACTCTTGTTGGTAAAAAACGATAAAATGGTAAAAACAATTAAGTGAGTGATAAGATTGAAAGAAAAAAAATGTTTATCAAAGCACAATATTTTTTTTATATAAGGTCAAAATAAGGTTCTTTTATTGTTGTTTGTATTCATTTTAATGAGATTTATCTAATATTTTTATTGATGATTTAAATAAAATGATAAAATAGTTTAAATGAATGGTAAAGATGGAAGAAAATATTCAACTAAAAATGCTATATCATCTTTATATATTGTTAATATATATTGTTATAGGTTCAATCCATTATCTTTTTGTGTTTTGTTTCTTCCTATTTTTAAGAGAATGGTTACATGTTTTATTAAATCAACTTGTTATTTTAATAATGAGTGGAGGGTAAAATCGACCAATAAAAGTCCAACCTCGAAAAATGATTTATTCCCTTTATATTTTCTTGACCAATAAAAATCAATCCATTATACCCTTATTTTAATCCATCAATAGATTTCTATTTTCTTGCACATATATTCTCTTTTCAATAAATTTAATAAGTTATTTTTCTCTCACAACAAACAGTTGTTAGTTTCTCTCTCTCTCCAACAAATTCCTTTTTATTTTGCACACAATTTAACTCTATTTCATAACAAACAAACAATAGTCAATAGTCTAAATATTGTATACATCATTTTTAATAATTATAAAAGCAAAATAAAATTTATTCTAACTTTTTTAATAATTGTTCTATTAACAATATTATTCATCTTATTTATAGAATATAATTTTTCATTGACTATTATTATTGGTAACAAAAAACAAACTTTGTTAAAAAAACTTTGTTTAAAAAAAACAAACTTGAGTTTTCTAAATGGATAATTTTAATTAGTTTTATTGAAAAAGAGTATAATTGATAAATTATACAATTAATTATTTAAACGATAGTTAAATAGAATCAGTAAATCTATAATCAAACGACAATTAAAAATTAATGGAGATGATACTTAGGTAAATCTATTCTACTTAGATGATGGTTAGAATGTCCTCGTAAGTTTAACTCAGTTGATATGGACAATGCATAAAATATGTGAGGTCTAGGATTCAAATCCTGACCACCACAAAAAAAAAAAAAAAAAAAAAGATGATGGTTAGAATGGTACTGTCAGTATACTTCCTCTCCATGGTCCAATTACTTTGAGCCTTTGATTTAACAAAAATGACAACTTGTTTTGTTTGGTACATGTTATCAACGAAAAACTTATCAATTTTAATATAGAACATATTTTTTTAATAAAGAATGAACGTATTATTTTTCTATTGCTATTTTTTCTTAAATAAATGTAGTGTGACAATTTTTTAGGTATATACTTTAGTGATAGTACGATTGTTGCTGCGATGATATAATTTAAGGGATTTTTAAAATTATTTTTAATATTATTTATTTGTTATTTAAATTATTGTAAAAAAACTTTATTGATAACTATGATATGTATCTCCCCTCAAAAACTATATGATATCTAGGGCTGAGTATCTAAATCAAGACCCAACTTTGATTGTGTCTTGTCTCGGTTTCAACGCATCTTAGGTTAGTCGGTTTGACGGATCCTACATGTGGGTTCAGTCGGTTGTGCGTCTCAACAAGGAAAAATAAAAGAGAAACAAGGAAGAGGGAGCAATGAAATAGTAGACATGAAAAACACACCCCCACTAAAAACAACAAAAATACAATAAAAAACAAATCTCTCCTAGAAAAGAGAAGATAAGAGAACGATATTTATAGTTTTTTGTTACCATAGAAGTATGAAGAGAGAAGAAAACGAGTTGATATGGGTTTGAGAGAGTAGAAGATCAATTGAGATTAGAGATTTGGGTGATTGGGTGACTTCATGAGTTGAGAAAGAGAGAAGAGAACCAAAAAGAGATGATGGAGTGGAGTTGGTTGTTGTGATTGTGAGTGATTTAGGCTTGGATTTGAATTTGAGAGAAAAGAATTTAATGAGTTATTAGACGGGTGTGGGTTTAATGAGTGATTTAGGGTTTGATATAAAAACTATTGTTTTAATTCAATAAAACGGTCGGTTTGTCATATATATGGTCGGGTGTGGCTTTTTGTGGGTTGTGAATTTTAAATCCAGGCCCGACCATTGCAACCCACATAGACCCAAATTTGCTCATTTTCCCACCCGAGATCCGTTTTAACTAGCCTCGTATAACCCGTAGTTTACTTGAATTCTTCAGTTTTTGGGCCGTTTCGGATAACATGCTCAACCCTAATGATATCTATCTCCCCTAAAAAAACTATATGATATCTATATATTTTATATAGGCTTAAATGTAGTTTTACCCCTTCTATTTTTACTTAAATTAGATTTGAAATCCTATTTTAATCTCAATATTTTACCCCATATTTTATATTTTTCAGGATTTTTCCCCAACCACATTTGAGCTCATTTTCGCTGATATGACACTGCTGATGTGAAATATATTATATTATTTTATTATGCACCTAATTTTTCTTTACTAATGTTGATTTTATTTATTTTTTAAAATTAAAATACTTTGCATGATAAAAAAAATACATGAAAGTTTGAAATAAAAAATAAATAAAAATCACTAAAATTGTTTACAAGAACATAAAATTACTTGTAAAATAATTAAAATGCTGGAAAAAAAATCAGGAAAAAACACAAGAAATAACCTGAAAATATTCAGGAAAAACCAAAAAAATAAGGAAAAAAAAAACCTAGAAAAGTGCATAAAAATGAAGAAAACTAGAAAATCAATAATAAAAGACAAAAAAATAAAGCAGAAAAATGCAACATAAAAAATTATAGAAAATACCAGAGAAACAAGAAAATTCGAAATACAATGTGCTTGTGCACTTTGTGCAAAAAAAAAACAAAATGAAACTCATCCTCATCTTTTCTTCACTTGTAAGTATTGTAAGATTGTTTGGAAAGATGCAATTCAATGTAGTAACATGAACATTAATACTAGTAATTGGCAGGAAGTGATGCAATATATGCAAAGTCAATGCAAGGAACAACACTACACATCAATTGATTAGAATTATGTTGAGTGTAACCCAATATATGATTTGGAAAGAAAGGAATGCCAACATATTTCAGGAAATTCATTAGTCAGCTCAGGAGCTTCTTCGCCAAATCAAAGAGATGTCTACATTGAAAAGTAATCAGATGATGAGCCTAGTGTTAAGATTGTGAGGTTGTGACCTTTTCTTGGACTTGTACGAGCCTAACTCTTGTTTCTATGTTGTTGTGGTTGTAATACCTGTTTTTGGTTAATGAAGGTTATCCCCACTTACCAACAAGAAAAATACCAAAAAAATAATAATATTATAAATACATGGAAAAATGACCATATAACTATAATTATTTGGATAATCAATATAGTTATATTTTTATCTTGAAAAAAAAAAGTCGTTGAAATATAAAAATATAACTATGGTAATAAATATCCAAATATTTACATGCGAATGCTGGTTTCTCGTTGTATTTATAATGGTGCTTTATTGTAGTATTTTTCTTGTTTTTCTAGTATTTTTTCTATACTTTTATACTTTTATACTTTTTTCTGCTTATTTTTGTTTTTTTCTTTATAATCTATTTTCTTTATTGATTTTATGGTTTTTTATTTCTGTTTGCTTATTGATTTTTTCTGTTTTATACTAGTTTTCTTGTTTTTGATTTTTTCAGCATTTTACTCTTTTTCACAAGTAATTTTCTGTTATTTTAAACTACTTTGCTGATTTTTTATTTTGAATTTTTATGTGTTTTTTTATTATGCAAAATATTTTTAATTTTAAAAATAAATAATATTCCTATCACCAAATACAAATTAGGTGGATAATGAAATGATATAATTTATTCCACATCAAGGAAAATGAGCTTAAATGATGCACGTGCGCGTATGTGGAGGTGTGGGTAATTCAAATTAAGCCAAAATAAAGGCGGTAAAATTGTAGTCAAGCCTTATATAAAAATGAAGGATGCTAAGTTTCATATTTTGCCATTACCAATGCATTGGCTTGCCATATTCAATTTATAATCACAAATTCAATCAATATACATACTAATTGCATTAAGATCAGACTCCCGTCTATTTGCTATATCGATGAACGAAAATTCTAAATCTCTAATACACACACTTTCTCTCACTTCTCTTCTTCATTGTTTAACCTCTTCAAAAATTGTTGTCTATGAAAACACCACTTATTTTTGTTGTCTGTCAACTTCTTTTTATATCTTTAACCTTCACCATCTATTTTATTTTATTCTAAGCCTCTATTTAATTTTATTTATTTTGGCGGTCTTTCACTTCTCCATCTTTCTCTTTAAATTTCAATTGCAGTTTGAAAAAAGGCACACACTATAATCTTTAAAAAAAATTCTTGTTTCTTTTTACATGAACAAGAGGCTTGCCACGAGAGGGAAATTCTTGTTTCTTTTTTTGGTTCAATTTATTTGATGAAATTTAATAAAAATTGTTGCGCATTTCAAAAAAAAATGGATAGAAAGGAAAATGGATCTCAATGAAAAGAAATAACATGAGATGCTGAGTTTAGAAATTCTTTATAAACATGTGTAATAGTATTTAAGGTACCAAGTATGTGCAACTGTGAATTATATTGGCTGAAAATCAATTTTACTACTAATCTAAGGTACATTGATGCAATGAAATTACCGAGTGTGATATTAAGAGTGGGTTAAATTGGGTATTTTGTATATGAAATAGAATTTAAGAGTGGGTTTGACTGCTTCACTTCACATCACGTATGCCCTAACATAACAGAAAACCCTATATTCAAGCCTCTATCTTTCAAATTCATTCTCATCCTTCATTGAACTTTTTCACTCATTCTATGACTCTCTACCCTTCAATCCCCTCTATTTAAACAACTCTAATAATTCACATTATTTGGTGTCTCATTCTTCAGCTCGATCTCCCACCATGGGTAGCATCAACCTTGAGCAGATGAAAAACGAGGATGTCAATTTGGTATAATACTTCTCTTCTCTCCATCTCTCTCCTTTTTTTGTTTGTTCATGTTTATGCCTCAAAAAATATTGGTCATGTTATTTATTACGTCGATATTTCCATCAAATCAAATATTATTAATGTTTAATTTCATAGAGATCAGTATATATGAAAAATTTACAATCATGAATGATTTTTTTTTGTTAATAAATCATGAATGATGCTTTAAATATGCCGTCACATGCCGTTTTCTTTCTTTGTCGTCACCGATGATCAAACTATATGAAAGTCATACTAAAAACTCTTGTTAGGGTTTATATTTGTTTGTTTGTTTTTTAATTGGTAGCGTTAAGAACTCTTGGTTTATATTTGTTTGTTTGTTTTTTAATTGGCGGTGGTTACATAAGATTTTAGGTTTTGGTTGTTTTACATATGCATGAAAAGTTATTTATATGTCAATTATCACTCTTTCATAAAAAGGTGAAGTACCCGTTCCGGGTACTTATCCATACCACGTACGGGTGGAGGTTCGTGAGACATTTCATTTTGGTTTATCATTTTATTGTGAATGAAAATTATGGTTTTCTCTTATATAACTAACTATAATATTTAGCTTTGTAAAAAATAGCTGACTTATGATTTAGCTCTTTCATATTATATTGTATAACAAAACTCATGATTTTGAAGGGTTTTTACTAGCTATATAATATAATCTATGAGACAGAAGAAACCTTGTTGATTTTGTTGTTTGTTATTAGGAACGGGTTCCAATAGAAGAAGTGTTTGATCATCTAAAATGTTCAAGACAAGGTCTGACATCAGAGGAAGGAGCCAGCAGGCTTCAAGTCTTTGGACCAAACAAACTGGAAGAGAAAAGTGAGAACAAGTTTTTGAAGTTTTTAGGTTTTATGTGGAACCCTTTGTCATGGGTTATGGAAGCTGCTGCTATTATGGCCATTGCTTTGGCTAATGGTGATGGAAGGCCTCCTGATTGGCAAGACTTTGTCGGAATCATTGCTCTCTTGGTCATCAACTCCACCATCAGTTTCATTGAAGAAAACAATGCCGGCAACGCTGCCGCTGCTCTCATGGCTGGTTTAGCTCCCAAGGCTAAGGTTTGTTTGAAAATTTTACTTCTCTTTACTAACTCATATCATTGCAAATAAATCACAGTTCTCTTATTTATTTATTTATTTAATATTAGAAATATCGTTACTACTTTATATTAAGAAAACACAATTTTCTTATCCACGTTGTGTTATGTGGTAGCGTACGTCTCTATATATCTTTTACTTGTTTAAAAATACAATATCGTGTTGTTATCATGTTCCATTTGCTCGTATATAAGCTATGTTTGACCTTAACTTATTTTTGACTTATCTTCATAAAAGGAAGAAGTTACACAATATTGTATTTTTAAAATGATCTTAATTAAAAACAAGAAATTATCGTTTATGCAGTGTTGTTAAACAACACTATTACATTGCAAAATTTGAACAAATTGCTATCGTCCCATGAAATATTGCGTCACGGAATTTTAATAGTGGCTATAACAATGTTGCATCGTGGAATTTCAATAAACCATTATTTTCCGCGATTCACAATTGACAACATTGTTTTTATCTATAGAACATAGATATAATTTATAAACAACTTTTCAAAAGTAACTGATAGAGGTTTTTTAAATCAAATAAAAGACATTTGATAATTTTATCTATTTCATTGTTAATGAACTCAAATTTTATCATTCTATCAACAAGAATAAAATCTTTTAAACTAAATAATAACAATAATCAACAAATAAGTTTTTTGTACTCCTATTTTTAGTTTTAATTTTACTCTTTAAAGTAGCGTTTAATGCCAAAAACTTATATATGCATGTGTGAAACTGTTTTATTATTAACACTTGTTCAACTTTTGTGGCCACCAAAAATTTTAGGTACTAAGAGATGGCAAATGGAGTGAACAAGATGCTGCAATTTTAGTACCAGGAGACATAATCAGCATTAAGTTAGGAGACATCATCCCAGCTGATGCGCGTCTTCTTGAGGGCGATGCTTTAAGCGTTGATCAGTCTGCTTTGACAGGAGAATCACTTCCTGTGACAAAGTATGCCACACAAGAAGTGTTTTCAGGATCAACTGTCAAGAAGGGTGAGATTGAAGCAATTGTGTATGCAACTGGTGTCCACACCTTTTTCGGCAAAGCAGCTCATTTGGTTGATAGTACTAACCAAGTTGGACACTTTCAACAAGTGCTTACAGCAATTGGAAATTTCTGTATTTGTTCAATTGCTGTTGGAATACTCATTGAGATTATTGTGATGTATCCGATACAACACCGCAAGTATAGAGATGGAATCGACAATCTTTTGGTGCTTTTGATAGGTGGAATTCCAATTGCAATGCCAACTGTTTTGTCTGTCACTATGGCTATTGGTTCTCATAGGCTTTCACAGCAAGGTGCAATTACAAAAAGAATGACAGCTATTGAGGAAATGGCTGGAATGGATGTTCTTTGCAGTGATAAAACTGGAACTCTCACTTTGAATAAGCTTAGTGTTGATACAAACTTGATTGAGGTGTTTTCTAGGGGTATGGATAAGGACTTTGTGATACTTCTGGCTGCAAGAGCTTCTAGGGTTGAAAATCAGGATGCTATAGATACTGCCATTGTTGGAATGCTTCCTGATCCACTAGAGGTAAAACATGTCAAATTAAAATCAAAATAAATCTCTTTCGAAATGCTGATTTACTCAATCTCTTTCTTTGGACTAGAAAGCAAAATATAAAGATTTTTTTTTTTATTGAATTTGGAATGTTGATTGATCAGGCTAGAGCTGGTATCAATGAGGTGCATTTTCTACCATTCAATCCTGTAGACAAGAGGACTGCTCTTACCTATATTGATTCTGATGGAAATTGGCATCGATCTAGCAAAGGGGCTCCTGAACAGGTAGATATGAGTTTCAACTTGTTATGTGTTTTCTTTATCAATAGGAATTGAATTCCAAGGTTTACAACACTCACACACTATGAGCATCAACCACTTACGCTAGACCCTGGTGTTATCTTTGTTATGTTTAATAAGATGACTAACTAAGACATGATGTTATGTTATTTCAGATATTGGAGCTTTGTAACTGCAAAGAGAATGTGAGTAAAAGGGCTCATGCGGTGATTGATAGGTTTGCTGAACGTGGACTTCGATCGTTAGGTGTTGCTTATCAGGTAAGTAAAGATGATATCAGCTATTTTTTTTTTCTTTCCGACTTGAACGAATTCCCTTGTTTTATTTTTGCTTGTATTGTATGATTTGTGTAAACAGGAAGTACCTGAGAGAACAAAAGATAGTCCTGGTGCACCATGGCAATTTGTTGGTTTGTTACCATTGTTTGATCCTCCTAGACATGATAGTGCTGAAACGATTAGAAGAGCTCTTGAACTTGGTGTGAATGTCAAGATGATTACTGGTAAAACACGAGACCATACTTTACTATATTACATTGTTCTAAATTGCAGTTTGTAACTGCAATTGTGATTGCAATATAAAGTTTTAGAGGTCTCCACAAACGTAATTCAGCGAAAATGTAACTGGGGCCACCAACTTTAATTTAGAACCATTTGTAGCTCATACCATAGATCAAAGTTTATAGCTTTGAAGTTTGAAATTAATCGCGGATTCTGTTTTTCTCTAGGGGATCAGCTGGCCATTGGTAAAGAAACAGGTAGAAGGCTTGGAATGGGAACAAATATGTATCCATCATCTGCCCTGCTTGGTCAAGACAGGGATGCTTCTACTTTAGATGTTCCTATTGACGAGTTGATTGAGAAGGCTGACGGATTTGCCGGAGTATTTCCAGGTATGTTTTTTTTAATGTTAATTTTTTGTTTTGGCAGGAATTTTGATTGTCGAATTGCTCCATCCCTTAGATAGATTCCCTGTCAAAACCAAAAATCAAAGGCGACAATCATTTATATATTTATCATATTTAAGTTGTTTTGGACACGGACACTTCTCAGACACACTTTGGACACCTTTTAATGATGTCCAATTAAAAAGTGTTTAACCCCTTTTCTCTTTGTATGAAATTGCAGAACACAAATATGAAATTGTCAAGAGGCTTCAAGAGAGGAAGCATATTTGTGGAATGACTGGAGATGGTGTAAATGACGCCCCGGCGCTAAAGAAAGCAGATATTGGAATTGCTGTTGCTGATGCTACAGATGCTGCTAGAAGTGCTTCTGATATTGTCCTCACTGAACCTGGTCTCAGTGTCATTATCAGTGCTGTGCTCACCAGCAGGTCCATTTTCCAGAGAATGAAGAATTATACCGTAAGTTTCCATGCGTATCTAATTCAATCTTTTGACTTTACTTAATTTTTTTTAGTGTTCTAATGACAAAATGTTTGGTTGTGAACAGATTTATGCTGTGTCAATCACCATCCGTATCGTGGTATGTGTTGAAGTTGGCTTTAGAAAATAATGTTACATTTATTTTTATGTACTTGAACATTTAAATCATTGGTTTTTTTTAATTTATTATTTTGGCAGTTTGGTTTCATGTTAATTGCTTTGATTTGGAAATTTGATTTTGCACCATTCATGGTTTTGATCATTGCAATACTGAATGATGGTAAGATAACATTATCACGATTCACGACTTTCATTTTATTTTAATATTATTAACTAATGTAAAATATTTAACTCAATTTCCTAACACTGCCATATACACATGTAGGTACCATTATGACAATATCAAAGGATAGAGTTAAACCATCTCCACTACCTGATAGCTGGAAACTAAAGGAAATATTTGCTACTGGTATTGTGCTTGGCAGTTACATGGCCCTAATGACAGTCATATTTTTCTGGGCCATGCATGATTCTGACTTTTTCTCGGTAAATTAAATTTATATATGTTTATATTTTTTCATTTAAATATCATCACCAACTAGGAGAAATACTAAGCACTATAAGCTTTAAACATGTTGCAGGACAAGTTTGGTGTGAGGTCTTTGAGAAATAATCCTGCTGAGATGATGGCAGCTCTATACCTGCAAGTCAGTATAATAAGCCAAGCGCTAATTTTTGTAACTAGGTCTCGCAATTGGTCTTTCGCCGATAGACCTGGTCTTCTCCTACTAGGCGCTTTTGTCCTCGCTCAGCTGGTAAGCTTGAACCTTTATTCTTCAAATAACTAGTTTTTTAAAAATAATAACTGCATAAAATTTTATCACTTCTATTATTTTTATTGAGAAAAGCGGACGAACACACACTGACGTGCCCTTCTGTCCGCCAATACTCCCTAAGATATATGCTATTAATCCTGAGCACTCCTTTTCTTTCTGTTGTGGTAACAATAGTTTGTTTTGTAACTTGACAGGTTGCAACAGTCATAGCCGTGTATGCAGATTGGGAATTTGCAAGAATTAAGGGAATGGGATGGGGTTGGGCCGGCGTAATCTGGTTGTACAGTCTGGTGACCTACATCCCTCTTGATTTACTGAAAATCGCAATCCGTTATATTCTGAGTGGAAAGGCATGGAACAATATCTTGGAAAACAAGGTAGGTTATTTTCTTTTTCACTTTATCATTTCGTCACATTGTTGATAAGGACAAGCCTTTGTGCAACTGTAAGGTTGTCGACTTATGTTCAAATATTGGAAATAACCTATCTGTTTGCAGGGATAAGGCCGCGTACATATCTACCTTGTCCATACTCCGCTTGCTGATAGCCTCGTGCACTTGCATTTTTTTTCCTTTTATCTAATTGTTTCATATTTTCTCGTTACAGACTGCCTTCACATCAAAGAAAGACTATGGTAGAGAAAATAGGGAAGCACAATGGGCATCAGCGCAAAGATCACGCCATGGTCTTCAGCCTCCTACCTCCAACACTATCAATGAGTATAGTAGCTATGAGGAGCTTTCAGAGATTGCAGAGCAAGCCAAGAAACGTGCTGAAATGGCAAGGTAAGCCAATTGAATGGTTGAAAAAGATTTCAGAAGTGGAAATTATTGTTGAAGAGTAATGAATTATGCGGCATAAACACTGACGAGTGAAAGTGTGTCTGTGTCCTACACCGACAAATAATTACAATCAATCACTTTTATTTATTTTTTAAAATTATTATCAGAGTCTACGTGTTAGTGTCGTATGTAATGTTTATTTGCGACTGATTCAATGTATGGACGTGTTTCAGGCTTATGGAGCGGAATACTCTTAAGGGTCGTGTTGAGTCGGTAGTGAAGCTGAAGGGCCTCGACATTGACACACTTAATACTAATTATTCAATTTAGGCAAAGGCTGCACAATCTTGAAGAATTGGTTCAATATTTTTCTCAGGAAAAATATTAATAATGACGAAGAAAGACTCAGAGACCTAAGCTATTTTATTGGTTTTTTCTCTTTCTCATCTAAGCTTAGATAAGATATTAGTATCTAACAAGAATTTTGATTCTTTTTTTATTTTGAATACATAGTTTGTTATTTTTTGTTACTTTTTCTAATAGGTGTTAGTTACTTTTTCTAATAGGTGTTAGCTTTTCGTTTTTATATTGAAAATTAATAGGATCAAGTTGTTAACATAAGATCTTTACATTTTAGATTTTCTATATCAAACCTTGTTTTTTCATGTCTTTCCATCCCTTTTCTTTCTCTCTTAGATAATTACTCAACATATTTCTTTATTTTCTTCTAGCATCTTTACTATTTTTTTGTCACAACAATACAGAATGGGACAGTGATGTTGACGAATTCACGCATTAAGGATAACGTTGTTGAACAACAGACATATTTCAAAACATTTTTTAAAAAATAAAAAATACTGAACATGAAATAAAAACGGTTCAATCTCGACCTAACAATCTCGATTATCCTAAATGCATAAAACCACAATATTCCACATGCAAATTTTGTTTGGACAGAAATGCATGTAATATGTTAGCATCTAATGCTGGCATCTATTTAGTTTCAAAATGTTTTTGAACAAAAAGTAATAAATATGGGATTCTATAATCCTTTCCTGAAGGTGGAATCCATGTTGGTACATCAATGAAAATATTGGAGCTAACTAATAGGTACCCCAACTAATAAATGAGCAACCTCGTTTGTTTATCTTCGATTAAACTCAACTAAAAAGTTAATAAAATGAGAAACAAAGCTACAATTAACGATCCATCTTGAGCTCAAATGCTCTTTTGGTCTGTCGAAATTTGGGAGGGGTCACAATAACACATAACCAAATTCCTTAACATCAAGCCCTTTTTGGTTCAATTCCCTTTACTGCTCCATACAATCATCGAGCTGATAGAACAGAAACGGAGGCAGTAGCATTAGATGTAGAATAACAAGTTGAGGTAGAGTGGCCTTCACGAGACCTAAGATTTGTTTCTACAAACATAGACATAGTTGGTTTCAGGTGCTCCACTAATCTCCTGGTCTCATTCCAGTTGATGCTTGATCACTAACATTTTCTTCACTTGTTCTCCATTATAGTCATCAGGGTCCAAGACCTTGTCCACGAGCACCAAACGCATGCCTCTCTCATGCAGTTTCCATGTCTGTTTAGCGAAAGTCAAAGATCATATGATACAATATTAGTAAATACTCATTCTGGTCATTTTTGTAAGAGAAATTTTAAGTTTGTTTGTGGTCTCTTCTTATGACTCACAATTTAATCCCATATATATGAATACAACTGAGTGTTATTGGTTGAATACGGATAAATCAGTTTTCTTAATTAATATGAAATCATATTCCACTAATATTTTCTTTGTCCGGAGAGATGCGAAATTGTAACATTTTTCCTCTGCCTGTTGTTCTAAGTTTTAAAACAAAACAAACTCGCTATGTTTATTTTATCCCAAACTACAAACAAACTTTACAAAAATTCATATCTTAGCTATTTTCTCTTAGCTTTTGGATGCAAAGATATCACCAGTTCAACTAAAAATATCAGTTTCCACAGCTGCAATGGTTTAATTTGTATCCCAATGGAAGTGACAAATATGTGTTTCAAGTATATTATATTACATTCTGTGATTGTGGTTGAGACATACAACTGGTGCATTAAATCTTGGGAGACAAATTTGTCCTAGTTTAGATTTTCAAAATGATGTTGTAGCCATTACAAATGGATATCCAATTGTTTAGAAAGAATATAGAAAGCACAAACAATAGTAGCTTGTGCAAATGTATGTGAAACAATAAGTCCCACATCGACAATATCAAACAGAGCGGTGAGGAAAGTGGGATATATAAAGAAAGGGTATGGCATTGGATTAAATACTTACCTGGATGGGGTCAATGGGTGATCAAGAAGGCCCATGGCCTAGAAAGGTGACTTCCATTGCACTTAGGAGGGGTGCCTTTCTAAGGTCTACCCAAGTGGTGGAGCCTACATCATAATTTGTTGCTGTGGGGGCCTGCGTTCGCGCGGCCCCCTTCAATCTTAGTTTAAATATTTTGAAGTTGGAATTTTGGTGCCTTTTTGGGCTACGCTTAGGAGGGGTGCAACCCTCAGCCTACTACGTTGTTATCTAATTGTAAATTGATTATAATTTGCCTTTGATTTGATATTTCTATAGTCAATTTTCTCAACTGCACAACAGTTCGCAATTTCAGTTCAAAACTGAACTATTCATTTGTTTCTTTTTTAATGTAGCAATTTCATTTCTAGTTTCGATTAGACAATGAAATTTTTTGTCAAACTTTGGCAATAAATTGTTAAGGAGGCACCAATATTTGAAACTTTTTTTGAAGGAGCCAGCATTGGAAACTTGGGACGGTTTTAAAACTTAATGCTAAGGTTTTTTTAGTTGGTTACAAATTCTAGTGGAATAAATCATCAAAATAGTCTCCAACTGTCCTGAACACAACTAGTTAGTGAAAATACCACATGAGTACTAATAACATTAATTAACAAACAATCTGAAACACTTCTTTGTGTAGAAACTTAAACCATTGGAAGAAGGCGCCGTCTCCGGTACGCGATGGCCATGGGTCACGTACTGTGCGAGATAAGCTTTTTATTTTGTTTACCTGCATGTGTAGGTTTTGTACAGTGTTACTACCTATTGCAGAGGGTTAATTTATTACAGAAATTATTATTCCAAACTTACATTACCACCAAAATTACAAGGGCAATTTCGATAATCTTGTTTTTGAGATTCAGGCTTTATGCTCTTGATCTGTTATGCTTAAAAAAATCCCAACTTGCACACTACTCAGTCTTTCAATCCAAGCCAGCATTGGAAACTTAGTGTTAATATACATACTAATGATTGATTTAAACTACAACAATATAGGAAGGTGAGGATAAACAAGTTTGCATAAAAAATCTGAATGAGAATCTAAATAAGAACAATGAATGAAAATTCTACCAGAGATTGCAAAGGACCAAAAATATTTCAAACCTAAATCTTTTTTTTTTGAACAAGTTCAAACCTAAATCTTAAAATTAAACTTTAGGTTTTTTCAAAAAAAAAAAAATTAAACTTTAGGTGAAACACATCAATTAGGTCATACACAGAAGTTTAAGTGATGGCAGAGGAAGAAAAACTCAATTTCTACAAAAATTCTACATCCCTTCCACAACAAAAATAATATATGATTATCAAAAGGAAGAAAAATTAGTCTTACAGTACTAAAAATTACTTCATGTTTCTGATATAGTAGATGATCTTTTTGATTTGATGAATGAATTGGGTTATTTGACTATTTTTTATATAGCAGAATTTTATTTGTCAAATAAGACTGCGGAATTTTGCTGATGCGGAATTGTGTACCAAATACCATTCGGCAGAATTTTTGTTAATGCAGAATCTTTCTTTGTATTTACCAAGAGTTTGAGCATTGAAAATAATGTACTTCTGCTGTTATGTATAATAACAATGAAGAAAATTACACTCCAATGGCAATAAACGAAGAGTTTGCTCTCAATTACATATAACCATGGCAAAGCAATGCTAGGGACACTCTCATTTCAACACTCTCTAACACTCACTCTCTTATTGGATTAAACTAGTGTATGTTTCATCACTTTAAGTGGAACCTATTTCCAATGTGTGAGACCCACCTTGATTTAAACAAATAATGAGGTGAGTGTTTGAGAGTGTTGACAAGAGAGTGTTGACAAGAGAGTGTTGCTAGCACTACTCAACCATGGTATATAACTTATATCAAACCAATATCACAATACAAACTATCACAACACAGAATACAATCCCAATGAACATCATTACAATATAAAATAGAACTTGATTGCAATATAATGTTGTGAATCAAATCATAAATTTAAAATAGAAATTACAATTGTTTTTGCAAACTACATTACTTATACTATCTACAAGTATGACTATTCTAGTTGAAATGTATTTCTTCTTCACTTTGTTTGCTACTTTAAAATAGTAATCAAACTCAAAATGTCCTATCCCATTGTGCTTCTTCTCCCACTTTGCTTCTTTAGTGTACTACCAATAGCAAGTTCATATTACAAACACATCAGCTGCAGAATTTGCAAAATTTGTATGTACAACCACTGCAAAAAAAATCTTCATAAAGATTAATTAGATCATTAGTTAAAATCAAGACCGGGTTATTAATAAAATAAAATAAATTGAAATTCAAAATCAGATCCAATATCCCACAACTCTCCAGAAATCGCAAAGAAAAAGAATAGAGATCAAAATCAGATTCAAAATCATTCAGAACATTCAAAACCCATCCTGCATCGTTCACAATGGCCGCCGATTCACTATCGTCAGAAACTAGATGAACTAGATGTGGCATATTCAAACCAATGACATCCTCTTACCAAGAACCAGAACAAGGATCATCATACAGAATGAATTGATGAGCTAATCTTAAAAAAATGTTAGAAAATCGTATACAAGAAAAGATTCAGAAAGGGGTCGATAAAGTGAGTGGTTGAATTTAAGAGGTCAGAGAATCGTCAGCGTCGTTGAATTAGTGATGGTGGTTTTCAGCATGGAAGAGTGATGCAGGGAGGAAAGTTGAGAGTATAAGGGTTTCAATGGAGAGAAAGAGAAACATGTTAGTGAGAGGAAAGTGAAAAGAGTGAGTCACTAAAATGAAATCATCTCATTTAATCCAAGGGTCATTATTTCACCCTCTCATTATAAATGTCCTCACATTTGATACATCCAATATATATATATATATATAGGGTTTTGCTAGAAGCCACCCATGAATGTGTCTTTTAGCAACCCACACCTCAAGGTGTGATTTCCACTTTTTAGTTATAGCTTTTCTAAAAGACACCTTCATAAAAGGTGTCTTCTAGCAAAACCCATATATATATATATATATATATATATATATATATATATATATATATATATATATATATATAAGCAATGGAATCAGAGAACTTTGAAGGCATGTATGAAACAAGAGATCTACATCAGTTTCAGACAAAAATTTGCTTCATCATTTTGCTTTGCTGATTGAAAACTTTGCAGGCACCTAATAGTGTGCGTTAATGCAACTTGATCGCCCAACTTAGTCCTCAAGAAAAAATGGAAGTATATTTTCATAAATTAAGGGACCAAGTTGTGTTAACTTACATAAGTTATGACTAAATTGATCAGTTTTAACTTGTACATGGTGCAAGACCAACTTAATTGTGCGTGTTAGACAAAGCCTTGTAAAGAATATCCCTCACTAGAAAAGTAGGATTATAATCCCAAATGTCAAGCCCAGTTTTACTTCACTTGTCATAAATACAAATAAAGCATGATAAAACTAGAGCAAATTTTTTGCTGCACCATGCTCGTGTAATCTGACAGATTAATGCAACATCAGACTAAGAAATTTGGTGCCTACATTCATTTTTAAAACAACTCGATCCTTTACTTTATCTTACATATTAGAACCCAAACCTTGCATAATACATCAAATTCAAATCAACTTGGTAAATGATATGTGAAAATAACTAAATTCTAACCAATAATAACAAGGATGAAACCTTTGATTAGTTAAACATGTAAACATAATTAATCTTTCCCAAAAAGCTCAAGCAGTTCATAAAAGAACTCAAAAAGTGGTAAATTACAGTTGCTAATAGAAAACCAGCAAAGCAATCAGAGAACTTTGAAGACCATTTCAATAAGGAATCCACATGATATTCAGATCTTAAAACCTCATAATTTTGCTCTGCTTTCAACAAAAAACAAAAGACACGACACGACGCATTTTATAAAGACTTAACATCAACTAAAATAACAGGTATACATATTAGATCAAGACAATGTCACAAACCAATATAACTATAAAAACAAAACGAGCTGAAAATTTACGTAAAAAAAATAAAATAGAAATTAAAACCCTAAAACTATATAAAGGGGGACACAAATAAAAGGTTGAATGAAACAATCAAAATATATAAAACTAAGCAAAGCTATCAGAGAACTTTGAAGGTATGTATGAAACAAGAGATCCACATCAATTTCAGACAAAAAAAATTACTTCATCATTTAGCTTTGCTAGTTGAAATGAAAAATTCATTTATCTGCAAAATCCATTGTACTATATGACATATTCACCGAGATAATTTGGCAATTTTTTTATAAAATAAATAATAATATGCATAATGGGTTATAAAAAAAACTCAGATCTACACCCAAAAGCATGAAATTAAATTGCCATGACTAAATATTGCACCTATAAAACCTTCTCGTAATTTCCTTGACATTAAACTTTAAGATGCAAGGGGCTACGTGGTGCATCATGATTGAAAACAATGAATGAAAATACTACCAGAGGTTGCAAAGGATCAAAAACAACTATGGGAATGGTTTCACAGGTCTATACAAAAAAAAAAAAAAAAAAAAAAATCAAACCTAAATCTTAAAATCAGAGTTTAGAGTAGCATCCACATTAGTAGGAAAACCTGGGAATGTTGAATTAAACAATATGTGTGTGTGTGTGCGTGCGTGCGTGTGTGTGTGTATATATATATATATATATATATATATATATAAAAGCAAAGCAATTAGAGAACTTTGAAGGCATGTTTGAAACAAGAGATCTACATCAGTTTCAGACAAAAATTTGCTTCATCATTTCACTTTGCTAATTTAAAACTTTTCAGGCACCTAATAGTGTGCGTTAATGCAACTTGATCGCTCAACTTAGTCCTCGAGAAATGGATGATAGTATATATATTCATAAATTAAGATACTAAGTTGTGTCAACTTACACAAGTTACGATCAAATTGATCGGCTTTAACTTGAACATGGTGCAAGACAAACTTAATTGTCCGTGTTAGACAAAGCCTTTAAAGAATATCCCTCACTAGAAAAGTAGGATTATAATCCCAAATATCATGCCCAGTTTGACTTCACTTGTCACTTTATAAATACAAATAAAGCATGATAAAACTAGAGCAAATTTTTTGTTGCATCATGCTCGTATAATCTGACAGATTAATGCACATCAGACTAAGAAATTTGGTGCTTACATTCATTTTTAAAACAACTCAATCTTTTACTTTATCTTACATATCAGAACCCAAACCCTTGCATAATACATCAAATTCAAATCAACCTGGTAAATGATATGTGAAAATAACTAAATTCTAACCAATAATAACAAGGATGAAACCTTTGATTAGTTAAACATGTAAACATTATTAAACTTTCCCAAAAAGGTCAAACAGTTCATAAAAGAACTCAAAGTGGTAAATTACAGTTGTTAATAGAAAACTAGCAAAGCAATCAGAGAACTTTGAAGACCATTTCAATAATGAATCCACATTATATTCAGATCTTAAAACCTCATCATTTTGCTCTGCTTTCAACAAAAAACAAAAGACAAGACACGACACATTTTATGAAGTCTTAACATCAACTAAATTAACAGGTATACATATTTGAACAAGACAATATCACAAACCAACATAACTATTGACACAAATAAAAGGTTGAATTAAACAATCAAAATATATAAAACTAAGCAAAGCAATCAGAGAACTTTGAAGGTATGTATGAAACATGAGATCTACATCAATTTCAGACAAAAAATTACTTCATCATTTAGCTTTGCCAGTTGAAATGTAATATAATCATTTATCTGCAAAAACCATTGTACCTATATAACAAATTCACCGAGATAATTTGGCAATTTTTTTAAAATAATATGCATAATGGGTTATAAAAAAACTCAGATCTACACCCAAAAGCATGAAATTAAATTGCCATGACTAAATATTGCACCTATAAAACCTTCTCGTAATTTCCTTGTAACAAAACTTTAAGATGCAAGGGGCTACGTGGTGCATCATGATTGAAATTGGTTTTGGAATTGAATCAAACAACTTAAAAAAGAAAAAAGAAAAAAAAACAGATGAGTGGCGGCTACACGCTAGGCCGTCCTAAATCCATTCAAACTGGGATCCTAAATCTACCCTTTTCTTTTTGTCTTAACTATCCAATTTCCAAAGGAAGGAGCCCTGATATTCCTAAATTTGGTCGAGAGGTAAGTAAACTATGGGAAAAAATTATTCCTGGTAGGATTTAGGCTGAAACTCTTCCAAATTACATTTCATTATTAACTAAAGCTCATTAACCACTTGAGCTCAATCTTTAGTGCCAAATGAATTTTCAACAGAGGGCCTAGATTCACACGAGAAATAAATAATTTGTGGCAATTCTCTCACGGCTACTGATCTTACTAAATAAGTTAACGTTATTGAAGATATAAGATTTATTTTTTTATCTTCCGAATTCATTTCTTAAAGTCAACGTTAACAATGCTAAAAAGTGAAATGACTCTTGTTTCTCTAAGATTCATAATGAGGAAATGAATAGCAAACATACACCTTTCTCAAATTAAGCAACTGCCACCTAAACCAAGCAAGCTTGTTGTATTTTAGAATGCCTATAGATAGATTCTTCCTATGCTTTTATAATTAAGTAGATTAAGACAAACCTGCAATTAAGATAACAATGAAAAAAATTAATGGCAAATTAAATAATCAAGCTATTTTGCAATTTTGGCTATTTTGCATGTTAGTTTAGTGAGAACAAGCTATACTTTTGATATTAAGGTATCAGTGGCTCAAATGGAAATTAACATACATAAATCACAATAATGATATCAAACATATACAAAAGTTGCTTGCGTTCATGAAATTAACAAAAACATGTCAATTAGGTCAGACACAGAAGTTTATGCGATGGCAGAGGAAGAAAAACACAATTTCTACAAGAATTCTCTCTCTTCAACAACAAAAAATAATATAAGATTGTCAAAAAGAAGAAAAATTAGTCTGGCAGTACTCAATAGATCAAGTATATTTATGTGCAACTATCCTAGACATCCACGATCCATGTGGTAATCGCATCTATTTTTAACACTTAATAGCATTCTTTTAACTTTTTCAATATGTAAGCCCATTAGGTCTCCAGTTGCATCAAATTAACTTGGAAAACCATAAGGCTTTGAGTTGCATCAAATTAACTTGATGTAAAATGTCTAAGTTGAATTGAACGGGTAACATAGTTTTAAATTTTCAGGCTCAAGAGCCTAAAAGAAGTTGAAAAAAGGGGTAAATTACAATTGCTAATAACAAAACCAGCAAAGCAGCCAGAGAACTTTGAAGAACATTAAATTCAGAATCCACATGACATTCAGACATAAGATCACAAAGCAAACTATCAAATAACTACTAGGAGGAAATAAAAGGAAATAAAGGTTTTCACATAAAACATATTTCTAAAGCTTCATGCCTGTGCTTACTGAACCAACAGATTGTAGTAAAGGGTGAAAAGAACTAACAATTTAATTAAGAAAACAAAACTTGAAAACCTATATTAGCAAAAGAGGGGAAAACCTGGAAATGTTGAATTGAACAATATATGTAAATATAAAAGCAAAGCAATCAGAGAACTTTGAAGGCATTGCATGTATGAAACAAGAGATCTACATCAGTTTCAGACAAAAATTTGCTTCATCATTTCGCTTTGCTAATTGAAAACTTTTCAGGTACTTAATAGTGTGTGTTAATGCAATTTGATCACTCAGCTTAGTCCTGAAGAAATGGATGATAGTATATAATCATAAATTAAGGGAACAATTTGTGTTAACTTACATAAGTTATGACCAAATTGATCGGTTCCAACTTAATTGTGCATGTTAGACAGAGCCTTTAAAGAATATCCCTCACTAGAAAAGTAGGATTATAATCCCAAATGTCATGCCCAGTTTTACTTCACTTTTCACTTTATAAATACAAATAAAGCATGATAAAACTAGAGCAACTTTTTTGTTGAACCATGCTCGTATAATCTGACAGATTAATGTACATTAGACTAAGAAATTTGGTGCCTACATTCATTTTTAAAACAACTTGATCCTTTACTTTGTCATCAGAACCCAAACCATTGCATAATACATAATATTCAAATCAACTTGGTAAATGTTATGTGAAAATAACTTTATTCAAACCAATAATAACAAGGATGAAACCTTTGATTAGTTAAACATGTAAATATAATTAAATTCTCCAAAAAAGCTCAAGCAGTTCATAAAAGAACTTAAAAAGTGGTAAATTACAGTTGCTAATAGAAAACCAGAAACGCAATCAGAGAATTTGAAAAACAAGAGAATTACAGTTCATAAAATCACCCACTAAATACAACTATGCGACAATGTCACAAACCAATATAACTAAAAAAAACAAAATGAGCTGAAACAAGAGATCTTTGAAGGGGGGACACAAATAAAATGTTGATTTAAACAATCAAAATAGATAAAACTTAGCAAAGCAATCATAGAACTTTGAAGGTATGTATGAAACAAGAGATCTACATCAATTTCAAAAAAAAAAAAAAATCACTTCATTTAGCTTTGCTAGTTGAAATGTAATAAATCATTTATCTGCAAAAAACATTTTACTATATAACAAATTCACCGATATTATTTGGCAATTTTTTTAAAATAAAATATGCATAATGGGTTATAAAAAAACTCAGATCTAAACCCAAAAGCATGAAATTAAATTGCCATTACTAAATATTGCACCTATAAAACCTTCTCGTAATTTCCTTGCAACTAAACTTTAAGATGCAAGGGGCTACGTGGTGCATCATGATTGAAAACAAGGAATGAAAATTCTACCAGAGGTTGCAAAGGACCAAAAAAAACCTATGGGAATGGTTTCACAGGTCCGTAAAAAAAAATTTCAATCCTACAACTTCAATTTAGAGTTCAGATTAGCATCCACATTAGTAGGAACCAATTAACCACTCAAAAGGGACTCAGTGTGAAACACGTCAATTAGGTCAGACACAGAAGTTTTAGTGATGGCAGAGGAAGAAAACTCAATTTATACAAGAATTCTACATCTCTTCCACAATAAAAAATAATATATGATTGTCAAAAAGAAGAAAAATTAGTCTGACAGTGCTCAATAGATCAAGCATATTTATGTGCAACTATCCTAGACATCCATGATCCATGTGGTGTAATGGCATCTATTTTTAACACTTAATAGCATTCTTTTAACTTTTTCAATATAGATGACCAATAGGTCGCCAGTTGCATCAAATTAACTTGGAAAACCATAAGGTCTCGAGTTACATCAAATTAACTTGATGTAAAGTGTCTAAGTTAAATTGAACATGTAACATAATTTTAAATTTTCAGGCTCAAGAGCCTAAAAGAAGTTGAAAAAAAATGGGTAAATTACAATTGCTAATAACAAAAACGGCAAAACAGTTAGAGAACTTTGAAAAACATTAAATTCAGAATCCACATGACATTCAGATATAAGATCACAAAGGAAACTATCAAATAACTACTAGGAGAAAATAAGAGGAAATAAAGGTCTTGACATAAAAACAGTTTCTAAAGCTTCATGCCTGTGCTTACTGAACCAGGAGATTGTAGTAAAGGGTGAAAAGAACTAAGGATTTAATTAAGAAAACAAAACTTGAAAACCTATATTAAGAAAAGAAGGGAAAACCTGGGGAATGTTGAATTGAACAATATATGTAAATATAAAAGCAAAGCAATCGGAGAACTTTGAAGGCATGTATGAAACAAGAGATCTACATCAGTTTCAGACAAAAATTCGCTTCATCATTTCGCTTTGCTAATTGAAAACGTTTCAGGCACCTAATAGTGTGCGTTAATGCAACCTGATCGCTCAACTCAGTCCTTAAGAAAGGGATGATAGTATATTTTCATAAATTAAGGGACCAAGTTGTGTTAACTTACATAAGTTATGACTAAATTGATCAGTTTTAACTTGTACATGGTGCAAGACCAACTTAATTGTGCGTGTTAGACAAAGCCTTGTAAAGAATATCCCTCACTAGAAAAGTAGGATTATAATCCCAAATGTCATGCCCAGTTTTACTTCACTTGTCACTTAATAAATACAAATAAAGCATGATAAAACTAGAGCAAATTTTTTGTTGCACCATGCTCGTATAATCTGACAGATTAATGCACATCAGACTAAGAAATTTGGTGCCTGCATTCATTTTTAAAACAGCTCGATCCTTTATCTAACATATCAGAACCCAAACCCTTGCATAATAATACATCAAATTCAAATCAACTTGGTAAATGTATGTGAAAATAACTATATTCTAACCAATAATAACAAGGATGGAACCTTTGATTAGTTAAACATGTAAACATAATTAAACTTTCCAAAAAAGCTCAAGCGGTTCATAAAGGAACTTAAAAAGTGGTAAATTACAGTTGCTAATAGAAAACCAGCAAAGCAATCAGAGAACTTTGAAGACCATTTCAATAAGTAATCCACATGATATTCAGATCTTTAAACCTCATCATTTTGCTCTGCTTTCAACAAAAAACAAAAGACACGAGACATTTTATGAAGACTTAACATCAACTAAAATAACAGGTGTACATATTTGAACAAGACAATGTCACAAACCAGTATAACTATAAGGGGGGGCACAAATATTACAGAAATTACTTATAAAACGAGCTGAAAAGTTACTTATAAAATAAAACAGAAATTGAAACCCTAAAACTAATATAAGGGGGGGCACAAATAAAATGTTGAATTAAACAATCAAAATATCTAAAAATAAGCAAAGCAATCAGAGAACTTTGAAGGCATGTATGAAACAAGAGATCTACATCAGTTTCAGACAAAAATTTGCTTCATCATTTCGCTTTGCTTATTGAAAACTTTTCAGGCACTTAATAGTGTGCGTTAATGCAACTTGATCGCTCAACTTAGTCCTTAAGAAATGGATGATTGTATATTTTCATAAATTCAGGGACCAAGTCGTGTTAACTTATGTAAGTTATGTCTGTGCTTACTGAACCAACAGATTGTAGTAAAGGGTGAAAGAATTAACGATTTCATTGAGAAAACAAAGCTTGAAAACCTATATTAACAGAAGAGGGGAAAACCTGGGAATGTTGAATTAAACAATCTAACTATATATGTGTGTGTGTGTGTGTGTGAGTCAGGATCCGTTGACACCAGGTGTAAGTCAAAAGACTTACACCAAATCTTAACCGTTAAATTTAATTGATCGTATGGTTTAAATTATATCCACGGAAGAAACGGAAGGAACGCATAACAGGGGATCTCGTTAAAGCATGTCATCTACACCAACTACAACCTTCTGTTAGTTTCGCTAAAAGGATCAGATCAGAAACCAAAGGATCTAGATGCAATTGAAAGCATTGAAATCTCAAAACAATCATAATTGAAAAGAAACGCTAAAAGGGGATAAAAAGAAAAATTGAAATATTTTAATTACTTTTGGATTCATAAAATTGATTGAATCTCATGATTTTTCATCCATAGAAAAATTTGTTGTCACATTAGGAGGTTTATCGAAGACTAAGAACATTTAGGTCTTGAACCAATGAAGAATGGATCTCAAGTGATGGTAGATGTGAGATTGTTGGTGAGTGGTGACATAATGGATCTCAAGCCAGAGTAAACGGAATCGCAAGTTTCATTGTTAGAGAAAAAACTACTATGAGGAAGGAGAAAGAATGAGCCGTGTTCCAATATTCAAATTTAATAATGACCGTACGATTTATTAGTTTTAACGGTTGAGATTTGGTGTAAGTCTTTTGACTTACACCTGGTGTCAACGGATCCTGACTCTATATATAAAAGCAAAGCAATCAGAGAACTTTGAAGGCATGTATGAAACAAGTGATCTACATCAGTTTCAGACAAAAATTCGCTTCATCATTTCGCTTTGCTAATTGAAAACTTTTCGCGCACCTAATAGTGTGTGTTAATGCAACTTGATCGCTCAACTTAGTCCTTATATTATCATAAATTAAGGGGCCAAGTTGTGTTAACTTACAAAAGTTATGACCAAATTGATCAGTTTTAAATTTAAAGGACCATGTTACGTTAACTTACGCAAGATAAGGGATCAAATCGACAAGTTTTGAAGTTAAGATCGAACTGAACTTTTAATATATGCTAAGGGACCAAAGTGATATTTAAGCCCATATTTTTCATATAGTACTTTATTTGTTTAAAAACGTGAGTTGTTTTAGAACATGCATAGAAATCAATGTGAGTTGAGCAGACAAGTAAAATTTAATTTGATAAGGTAAATAAGGACTGAGATGAAACTATAGCTATCCAATTGTTACCACTAATAATAGTTAACAGGATCGAGAAAGGTAGGTTGGGTAGTAAAGAAACAACATTGCAATGATTTGTTAGCAACCAAATAAACAATGCTTTCATGATTTAATCTGATAAGGTAATTTGTTGTATCTAATGTCCCTTTCAAATATTACAATTAACCCAGCAAGCATGTAGCTTCCTACAGATGTAATGACATACATAAAAGAAGGCCAAGTCTATGGTGCACAAGAGATGTAAGTCTTGCATCATGCACAAATTGCACAATGTTATTTTCACCATTGCATTAATAAATTTCATTATTAAATTAAATGAAATATCAAGAGATATATTTATCTATTGATTTAATGATGAAAAGTAAACTTGTACATGGTGCAAGACCAACTTAATTGTGCGTGTTACACAAAGCCTGTAAAGAATATCCCTCACTAGAAAAGTACGATTATAATCCCAAATGTCATGCCCAGTTTTACTTCACTTGTCACTTAATAAATACAAATAAAGCATGACAAAACTAGAGCAAATTTTCTGTTGCACCATGCTCGTATAATCTGACAGATTAATGCACATCAGACTAAGAAATTTGGTGCCTACATTCATTTTTAAAACAACTCGATCCTTTACTTTATTTATCTTACATATCAGAACCCAAACCCTTGCATAATACATCATATTCAAATAACTATATTCTAACCAATAATAACAAAGATGAAACCTTTGAAGGCAAAAAAACTTACTTCATCATTTGGCAAAAAAAAATTATTTAAGCTACTCACATATCTCTTTCTGTTCAGCCACGATGAAGGATTCGAGTCGCAAGGATTCTCAAATAAGCTTCGGGATTATCAATTTCGGCACGGTGGTTGTTTATGAAAGTGCTCAAATCAAGAAATAGAGTTAGGGGTTTTGTTGCGGACATTATGAGGAAAAGGATTATCAATTTCGTTTCTCAAAATGAGGTTCATAGTGGCATGAATTTAAGAGGGAAGGTGATGATTAGGGTTTTTCAAATCTCACGAATCTGGAAAAGAAATAGGTGGCTTTTGAAGATGAAAATGAGAGAAATTTAATGGTGTTAATTTCACGACCAATAGACATTGATGTGCGGCGGTGGATCAGTGTGAAAAATGACTCGCGGTGGTTCAAGGAGGAGGAGGAAGCGGTGGTTAAGTGAGAAGAAATTTAAGGAGGAGATTTTCATTTATCACCAAACAAAACCAAGCCTAATATAAGCCGGAGAATGCTAACGAGTAGTAAGGTTCCTAGTTAAACATTCAAAACAAATAATTGATATGTGGCGTGTCACATCAGCGTTGACCGAGTCAACGAACTGAAGCTCCAAAACTGTCAAATAATCAAAATATAGGGGCTGTTTTGTATTTAAATTAGTTAGGGATCCATAACCGCAACTTTTGGAAAGATAGGGGTACAAAAGTGCAATTAAACAAAAAAAAAATGCATAATTGACGGCCAAATCATGTATTCCAAATTTTTACTTAAGGAAAAATCACATTTTGTACGGATTTTGTCTAAACTTTTCTTAATACCTGCGGTATTTTTTAAATCGTCTATTTCTTTCAAAAAAAAAATTAGGATAGCTATAAAACCTCTAGTAGGAGAAGGCCGATTTTTTCGGAAAAAGACCTACTATGAGACCTAGTTACAAAAATTAGTGCTAGGTTTATTATACTCAATAGTAGGTTTAAATCAAACTTGGTCTCCAACATATTGAAAGTGATTCATACTTAGAATTTTTGTTATTTGGTGATGATGTTGAGTAAACTAAGGAATGTAAATTAATTTACCATAAAGAAGGTTTAACTCTATCCTTTGATATTGTAATAATGGTACCTAAATGTATATGATAGCATAAGGAAATCAAGTTTAAACAAATTAGAAAGAAATAATTTTTAGATGAATCATTTAGGGAGCTCCTAATATGGACCTCAAATTAAAAGGACCACCAATGAACCTCAATAAGTGACAGGCTACAGCCGGTCATTGTTCTTCAACACTCAAAACACAGCACATGTTTCATCTCTTTCAACTACCATGATCCATTGCTTATTCTTGAGAAATAAGAGTATACTTGATAAATCTCAGATCTATCTTTATCTTAGGAGAACGAGAAGATAAATATCACCTTCCTCTTTAGACTCTAGTCTCTAAGATCAAATTTTTCACTTCCACTTGTCCCTGTTTTTGTTGAGAAATATGAAACAAAATCAGTTATTTTATCCTTGTACAACTCCATTGGCCTATGATTATTTTTGGAACAAGATGTTCCATTTTGGTTCCAGAAATCACAGGTTCTTGAGTGCCACCGTTGGTACTCAATAATTTTAAGTTTGACAATAAACAAAAAATTCAACAATTCATTTTGGAATTGATATGATATTTATGATAAACATAATACTCCTACTTTCTTTTCATACTAAAATAATTCGCATCAAAATAAAATCCGGACGATATTGTAGTTTGAGAGAAAGATGGTGTTTAACAAAAAAAAAAAAAAGAACTTAAAACAATTATTAAAAATGAATAGTCCATGCCTGGACCCTTTTTAAAGGGGCATATTAGAGGCCAGGCCACCCTATCATTTAATATGGAAATAACCAAGATCATGATGAACAATGCAAAAATCTAACTTGCAGATCAACGCAATATATAAGAGACCAAACTGCAAAAATGAAAAATCAATCAAATAATTATATAATTCGAGAGTTCAAACTTTAAATATTGATGCATTTTCGCCAAAAACTAATTTCAAACACTTACCACTATACAAATGGTGAATGACATAATATATATTTGTTCCACAATCAAACTTTTTGCATTGTTTTATTACTTCGAACTTTGAAATTTGATTTTGCACCCTTCATGGTTTTGATCATTACAAATATTGAAAGATGGTAAGATAACACTTTCATGTTATTTTTAAAATTTCCCAGACTAGTAATATCTTTAAGTTAATGTCCAAACACTACCATATACATGTAGATACCATTACAACAATATCAAAGGAAATAATTAAATAATCTAATCTCCAGTGTAGTTGGAAAACGAAGGATATATATATATATATAATATCATCACCAACAAGAAAAAATGCTAAGCACTATTACCTTTAAATATGTTGAAGGACAAGTTTGGTATGAGGTCTTTGAGACACAGTACCTAGTACCTGACAAGGGTAAACCAATGACTGGTTCTTTAGACAAACTACGAGATTGGTGGAAAGACAGGGTAAAATTTGAAAAAAACGGTGCAGCTGCAATTGCAAATCATGAAGATTAAAGAGGAATTTCAACAATGAATGACATGTTGAATGGTGAACCAGTAACAGCTTACTCATTGAATGAACTACCTGACACAACATTAGGTTCACTTTTATCATCATGAATGCAACATTGCGATCCACCACAAAGAAGATATCCTTTAGAAAGAGACATTCCTCCACCATGGTGGCCATCAGGAAAAGAATCATGGTGGAATGAAATGGAATTTAGCGAAGATCTCGTCCCACCACCTTGCATAAAGTCATATGATTTGTAGAAAGGTTTGAAAATTTTATGTTTTGAAGGTTGTTATCAAACACATGTCTCCTAACATTCAGAAAATTAGGATTATTGGTAACATAAGTCAAAATACAAACTTCCAAACTTTTATTCAAATCACATGATTTTCTATAAAGTGGTAGACGAAGATCTTTGATAAATTTCATTTCATTCCACCATGATTCTTTTTCCAATGGCCACCATGGTGGAGGAATGCCTCTTTCTATACGATATTTTCTTTGTGGAGGATCGTAATGTTGCATTTATGATGAAAAAAGTCAACCTAACGTTGTCTCAAGTAATTAATTTAATGAGTAAGGTTTTATTGGTTTATCATTCAGTATATCATTCATTGTAAAATTATTCGTTCTTCTTCATTTTTTATAATTGCATGGATCATTTTTGTCAAATTTCACTTTGTCTTTCAAACAACCTCGTAGATTGTTTGAAGAATCAATTATTGGTTTTCCCTGGTCAAATAATGTCTCTAAATTCTAACACCAAACTTGTTCCACAACTTAGTTAAAACTAACAATGCTTATGATTTCTATTAGTTGGTGATGAAATGAAAAAAAATATAAATTGATTTGCCAAAAGAAGCTTGTACCATTCATTGCTCATAACAGCACCAGTGTCATCATTGCCACTTAGCTTCCCAACGCAGCAGAAGTAGCAAATGTATTCTCCATCTTCAAATTCATCATCTCATAGGAACAACTTACATTTCACTATCTTCTACAAAAAGAAAAACATAATTAATAGAATAAGAACGACCAAACACATAAATTACGGTGTAAGAAAAGACACATGATATCCACCCTCCAGTTAATGCATCTCAAGAGTTTGTGGTTCATATTTTCAATGGTGGTACATCCTCATACGTACTCTACATCCACACAAAGGAAGCTTGTCTTGCCTAGATGTCCCACTCAAAGATCAAATTCTACTTGTTAAATTTTTTAAGATGAGTTCAATGGGTATAACGATTAAAAATGAAGAAATGAAATTGTGGTGAATTACCCTAATTTTTACGAGCTTTTCATATTTTCAATGGGTATAACGATTAAAAAAGAAGAAATGAATAAGATGAGTTATCGAAAAGAGATATGAAGTTGTGGTGAATTACCCTAATTTTGACCATTTTTATAGTTTTTATTTTATGAATTCCACGTAATTGTATCCTATCACACGTTGCCACATCATCAAAATTTGTCACATCAATTTTTTTTTAAAATTTATTAAGAACTTTTCATTTTATGAATTCCACGTAATCATATCCTATCACACGTTGCCACATCAATTTTTTTTATAAATCCATTAATTAAGAACTAAAAGTTACGGGTTCGAAAATTGCAAAGAAAAAAATAAAACAAAAACTATAGGAGTCTTAATTTTCTATATTTTCTTATATCAAAAGTATGTTTTTAGTTTTTTTAATAATAATAAAGTATAGGAAAAGTTAGTCTTGTGTGGTCCCTGAACATAATTTTAGGTAATAATTTAGTCCTTTAACTTTTGTTCATTTGCATATAAATTTTCAAGTTTCAAATACATGATTTTATTTTTCATTGAAGGCCCAACTTATAAATTTATGGTCCTTCACCGTATTTGTATACAAATTTTAGATTTGAAACTTGAAAATTCATATTCAAATGAACCAAAAGATCCAAAATAGCATGAAAAAAGATAAATGATAAATTCATCTAAAATTAAGTTTTGGCCCCCTAAGTATCTGGAAGTTGCGATTTTGGCCCTCTAACAAAATAAAATATAATTCAGCCCCCTAAGTATTAGCCCTTTTGCAGTTTTGGCCTTCCAGGCCAATTCTAACTAAGTTAATGCTATTGTGGACGGCACACGTGTAAATTTTTTTATTTTTTATTTTAATTTAAAAAAAAAATAAAAAAAAACACACGTGGCGTCCACGTTAACATTGACTTGGTCAAAATTGAACTATGGCCAAAAGTGCATAAGGGGCAGTACTTAGGGGGCTGAATTGTATTTTACTTTGTTAGGGGGTCAAAATCACAACTTCCTAATACTTAGAGGGCCAAAACTGCTATTAAACCAATTAAGTTAAGGAACCACAAACGCATTTGCCTAAAATATATAGTTAAAATTTAAAAATATTGTTTAAGTATATTGGATAAAAACTTCTTTTACATTTTTTTGAAAAAAATATATTTTGGCGTGGATAGTAAAAAATATAATTATAAAACTTTCCCATCCTTCTATCTTTTAATGGTTTAGATTTCACATGATTCTTAAATAGTAATGCATGTTTCTCGTGTCGAATTTTGACTAATTTACTTTATGAATGTTCATAAAGTTTAACTTCACCTGTTTCTTTTGTACAAAGAAAAATTGATAGAATTTTTCACATGACAGAGAGGGGAAAAAAAGGGAAAGAAGGGCACATATGGCAAGTGAACTGTGTCATTTTTTTAATAAAAAAAGAGGTGGCACAAGGGAAATAAGAATATTTAGAGATGTAATAAAAGAACAATATAAAATATAAATTTAAGATGCACGTTTGTTGTGAGTTTAGACTCAAATCTCACACAAATAAACTTGGATGTGTAGAGTTAAAGGAATTAGTAACCAATAATCAAAGTGATAGGTCCAGTAGTGGCGGATGGTGGCAACGGTAACAGAGTGATACTTTGGCACGATGGTGATGTAGTGTTCGTGGCGGAACGGAGGGTGTATGCAGACACGTTAGCACTCAAACGCTCAAATCAGTGTAGGAATTGAGATGGAATGTGTAAAAATGTGAGGGAAATGAATCATACCTTGAGGGTGACGCGGAATCATCCTTATATAAAGGAAGAAGGTGCTATATGCCCCCATGAAATGCAGCACCTCATCAGTGAGGTGGGGTGCACCAGCGCTAGCGTGCTCACTCAGGTGATGCGCCTTAATCAAGAGGACTTACTGTCCATGGTTCATCGTAGGATTGACCTTCTGGCCGGTCCAGAACACAAAGTAACCAAAATCTCAAGCAGCAACAACAACAATATCTAATCTAGTAACCAAGTTTAAAGCACAACCCACAAGCAAAACTAAAACATAAAGATAAAGAGAGAAGAGAAACAAACAAACCAATATTTGTTTACCCAATTCAGCCCAATACGTCTGGAGGAGAGAGATTTCTCAACTTCACTATCAAAGAGTTTCTTTATAAATAGATACAAAAGGGTTACAAGAAATTATATTCAACAAGCACTCCAAGAAAAATCCTAATTTCTACACTTTTACCCGAATCTCTTCCTGTGACAAAGATACTCAATGATTTTCACTCACTTAATGTGTTTACAATTGTTTCCCCAACACAAGAATCTCACACAAAGACGCTCAACTCTTAACCTCTAAGTTTCCTAAAAGTTCCCTCCATTGGTTTCATGAAATTACCCAACATGCAAATGGGTCAAGTAATGCTTATATAGTGTCTGAATCCCGAGTAAATCATGCCACGATTTGCCTGAATCTTGTTGCGATTTTCAGTTTCATACACAAATATCGATGCTATCATCAGCTCAATCTCACCACGATTTCAACCAATCATGCCGCGATCTCCCAATCGCGCCACAATTTCAACAAATCGTGTCACAATTTTTGACTAACCAAAACATGCTCCCAACATCACCAAATTGTGTCACGTCACGATTGTCTAGAACTTCCAACATCAATTTTAAGTCGCTTTAACAATTTTTAATATAGAAGTAGCTAGTATCACTACTCCATGGACCCATTTGGGGTTGACCTAGTGGTTGGCTTGGGATCTTGGAGTGCTACTCTCAAGGTCTCAGGTTCGATTCCCTTTGGTGCCAATTTCGATGGGTAAGTCCATACAGAGCTTTGCTCTGACTTAGAACGGGGCCCCCCCGCAAGTGGACGGTGGGATCGGTCCCCTCCGATTAGTCGGTCCTTGGATCGGATACCGAGTTTTTTTTTTTTTTAAAAAAAAAGTATGACCATGAAGCACAGACACTCCTCGGATTAGGCGTGTCCCGGTGTCGGACACGTGTCGTGTCCGACACGACACCGACACTTATAATTACACTGAATTATGTGATTTTTTCAAATTATTAGCTGTGTCAGCGTGTCAGTATCCGTGTCGTATCCGGTATCCGTGTCCGTATCCATGCTTCATATTTCACCACTCCATGGGCTTCCACTTCAACCTATCACACAAACTTAACTGCTTCTTGTCAAATATTTTCAAATTCTTCACAAGACAAGTGACACGACAGTTCTCACACACCAGTTTTATAGAGTTCAATTGAGTTAAGCTTGGTAGTTTATTGATAAGTAGACACATTGTAATTTGTAACTTTAAGTTTGAATAATAGAAAATAATTGCAGCCACTCTAAGATCAGAGATGCATGTATAATTGGCCAAACTCCGTGATCAAATATTGTACGTTCTTTGTTTGAACTTTTCGTATCTAATATCTTTTGAACCTGAGCTATTGTTCTAACAATATTTAGTCATACAATCTTCACGCTCTAAATATCTGGTCCTAAGCGTGGTGGTTTTATAAGTGGTGATAAGTCGTCACTGATAGTCTTTTCTTTCAGTTATGGTTTCCCTTTAAGTACTTAAGCATGCAATCACTACAAAAGAAAATGAGTTTTCAAGTTTCCTCACCTTCCTTGTTAATCTGTTTCTCTTACAGCTTGTAAATAATTGTCGCATCAAAACTTAGTGTTGACTATTACAGAAACACATGTTCATATTTTGAATCAATGGTCCAAAATACAGTTAAGATGTATAAAATAAGCAATGTGTCAAAACTTGGCATTGGTAAATAAGCAACAAACGACTGTGATGAAATAATAATATAACATATCATTATATCAAATTCTTATGTGACTGTATCTTGACCACAATTTCAGCCACAACAACCGCATTTGCCAGTAACTTGGGTCTTAATAAAACAAAAACAAAAAACAATTGATCCGTAAAAGCGAACCAAACTGTACCAAAAAGAATCGAACTGTCAAGTTCAGTTTGTGAACTATCCGTAGAAGTTTTTGGGGTTTTCAACCGTTTTTGGTTTATTTAATAGTTCTAATATCAGCTAATAATAGCTTTGTGTAATGTTCAGTTTTCTGTAAAGATAGTTAAGTTTGAACCCTTAACAGTTCCGTTCAGTTTAATTGTTATATGGTTCGGTCTGGTTTTCCTTTTTGAAACGAACCATGGACAATCCTATTTGTAATATCAAGGATTGCAACACAAGTATGACCATAACCATAATTTAAAACCTTGATTGCAAAGCTGCGTCCATTTATAAGGAAATTTTTAGAGTATCATTCTTCTTTGGGTTTATATAGATAACATTATCAAGTAGTTTGGCTATGTAGATAATTTCAACATTATTATTCCTTGTAGAATTTAGATGAATACCAAAAAAAATTGCTTTATCAGATAGGAGGGACATCTTATACAGTAGAATTGGGAGGGTTAAACGAGAGAATCTCGACAAAAGCCAATGTCACAAACTATTTACCTCATCTTGAATTTAAATTATCAAAGCTAACCAAAATGTTTGCTTCAGGAGTGATTGTTTTCAGATCATTATTATCAAATATTTCGCTTTTAGTTGTAAAGAATATATTGAGAAAAGGTATCAATACCATTGTATTGAGATTTTAATGTGGCCTTAATAATACAAATGTTATCCAAGGAAAACTAAACTAAGAAGTAAAATCTATCAATGATGTTATTTGATGATACTAAAGAATAGTATCTCCTCCTTGCAAATTAGATGTGCATGCGCAAAGGATTACAAGAGACTGTAGTTTTTTTTAACTGAAGAGAGACATGTATAGTACTGCTGAATTGTATCAATGTCAAGTCCCTTTAGCTTCAAGACCGATACTACATGTCCCTTTAGATTATGACGCTCCCTAAGCCTGTCAGACAGTTCAAAATTTTTGTTAAAATAAACCTCACATAGATCATCCACGAAATATCTCTATGTCTGTGCGCACGCGCAATGGCATACCTGAAAATTTTTGTTAAAATAAACCTCACATAGCTTCTTGGCTTGCTCGGCAATATCTGAAAATTCTTTACAGCTGCCCGTGCAGTGTTTACTGTGCAGCCTCTCATTCTACTTCCCTCTCTTTGTCGTAGTCTTTCTTTATAGTGAAGTCAATCTGTGATGAGAAAAGCATGAAAACACAGTTAGATCAACAATGCAACAAATAGGACGAATCAGTGCATGAAGCTCCCACTAAGTGAATTTTGAAGAAAGCAGATGTATGCAGCCGTATCTCCGCAAGCAGAGAAGTTCATGCACGAAAGCTCATTCTCATCAACATTGCAACAAAATAATAAGATAAAATAAAAAGAAGCTACCTTGTTTTCCAAAAGATTATCCCAAGCTCTGCCATTCAGAACATATCAGACTACAAATTTTAATAAATCAAGAGGGATATATGTTACCAAACTATACAACCAAATTATGCCGGTCGAACACCATGCTGTTCCCTTTATTATCGCATACACTGCTATAAAAATTACCAAACTATTGTTACCATGGAAGAAAGATAGTAGTGCTTAGAATTATAGTCTTGCAACTAATGTAACATATATCTTATGGAGTACTAGCATGCATATGAGCACTGGAATGCACATCTATCTGCTTTTCTCGATGAGAAAAGCACCTAGTAGGAGAAGATCAGGTTTTTCGGCAAAAGATCAACTGCGAGACCTAGTAACCATTCTTAATTATTCAATGCAAATATTGTGAAGTAACGATTAGCTAGAAGGTCCCTTCACTTCATTCGCTTCAATTTATTTATGTTGATTTCCATTTGACTATTTGCGCAACTTATATAACTTAATCTCATAAATTTGTAGTAACTAACATGCAAAATAGCGAAATTAAAGGAGGGGCGTAAATTTTGCCCTTCATCTTTTTCAATTTGCCATTAAATTGTATTCGTCGTTATGGAAGTGCAGGTCTGTTTTACTTTACCTATGGTGTATTATCAGTGTCATATCTGATGTCTGTGTTATTTGTCGGTGCTTCATTCATAGAGGGAGCATTCCATCTTCCCAACAAATCAAGGTATATGAATATATGCTTGCATAAATATTAGCATTTGGTTTTTTTCTTTTCTTCTTTTCACATTGTTATCCGTGTTAGGGTTTATCATGAATGACACATTAGAGCCAATATATACAAGTATAGGTAAAAGAGTAGCTACACAAAACATAAATGATAAGTTAATCCAAAATAAAAGAGAATCAAAATCCTTATTTGATATATAATAGTATCTTCTCGTGGATGAGAAAAAGAAAAACCAATAAAGTGGATAAGGTGTTTGAGTCCATCTTCGTCATTATTAAAGATTTTGTAGTGATAAAAAACATTGAAAAAATTCTTGAAGATTGTCCAAGCCTCTCAAATTATATAATTCTGCATAATTGTGTCAATGTAGTCCCTTCGGTTTCACCGCCAACTCAACGCGTCCCTTTATAGTGTTCCCTCCATCAGCATGTAACACAACCATTCATTAACTATTAACTAGTGTCACAGACACAAACACAAGATACAATACTGATAATATAATTTAAGAAAATGAAAATAGTAGCTTGTAACAATCTGTGTCGGTGTAAGACACCAGACATTTCAATCAGAGAGTCGTTGCTACATATTATTCATTACTCTTCAATATATAATTTCCACAATGTTTAATCTTTTTTAAACCATTCAAATGGCTTACCTTGCAACTACAACGTGTTTCTTGTCTTGCTCTACAATCTCTGAAAGCTCCCTTTAGCTACTATTTTCATTCAAAAGGTTCGAGGTAAAAGGCTGAACACCATGAAGTGATCCCTGTGCTGCTTTCCATTGTGCTTCTCTCTCTTCTTTACCATAGTCTTTCTTGTTAGTGAATGTAGTCTGTGATAAGAAAGCATGAACACAATTAGATCAACAATGTAACAAGTGGGATGACTAAGTACACGTGACAGACGTGACTCCCAATAAGCGCCGCTTGGAAAAGGTAGATGTCTGCAGCCTTATCCCTGTAGGCTGATAGGCTATTTCCAATGCTTGAACACGTGACTTTTAGGTCACAACACAACAACCTTACCGTTTCACCAAGGTCTATCCTCGTAACCAATAGAACAAATTGACAAAAGAGAAAATAAAAATAACTTATCTTGTTTTCCATTTTTTTTCCATGCTTAGCTTTTCCAATCAGAATCTAGCCGATCACAATTTTGAGAGAATTGAGAGGGAAATAGGTTACCAAACTGTACAACCAGATTATCTCGGCCTAACTCCATATCATTCTCTTTATTCTTGCAAATTCCCATTTTGCATGTAGTGCTATACATGTTGAAATCTGGTAATTATATAGCCTTACCACTAATATAGAAGATCTCTTAGGAGTACTAGAGTGAAGACGGGTAATAATGTGCCCTTCTGCCTGCTTTTCTCAACAAAAATAATAGAATTTATAAAATTTATGTTATTATTTTAAAAAATAAATCAATTATTTGAAGAATATGTTGTCTAATAGGAGAGAACTAGCTTAGTGCTTGACTTATTATACTATGACAGGTTCTTCAAACAATCTACAAGGTTGGTGGAAAGACAAAGTAAAATTTGACAAAACGGTCCAACTGCAATTGCCAAATATGAAGAGGAAATAGGAATTTCAACATTGAATGACATGTTGAATCGGTCATTCGTCGACAAACCTGATCTTCTCCTATTAGGCGCTTTTGTCATTGCTCAGCTAGTCTTGTTTTATATATTAGACAACATATTCTTCAAATAATTGATTTATTTTTAAGAATAACGTAATTGACAGATTGCAGTAGTCTATGCAAATTGGGAATTTGCAAGAATAAAGGCAATGGGACGGGGTTAGGTCGACGTAATTTGGTTGTATAGTTTGATAACCTATATCCCTCTTGAGACTATTTGTTGATCTAACTGTGTTCATGCTTTCTTATCACTGACTGCATTCACTAACAAGAAAGACTATGGTAAATAACAGAGAGAAGCACAATGGGAAACAACACAAGGATCACTTCATGGTCTTCAACCTTTTACCTCAAACCTTTTCAATGAAAATAGTAGCTATAGGGAGCTTTCAGAGATTGCAGAGCAAGACAAGAAACATGCTGAAGTTGCAAGTTAATCCATTTAAATGGTTTAAAAAAGATTAAAGAAGTGGAAAGTATGTATTGAAGAGTAATGAATAATATGTAGCACCAACAATTCTAATTAAAAGTATATCTAGTGTTCTACACTGACGCATATTGTTACAAGCTACTATTTTCATTTTCTTAAATTATTATTATAAGTATTGTATCTTTTATTTGTTCCTTCAAGTGCTGATTGTTATTACAATTTACAATAAGTTTGTCAAAATTAAGGTTAACTTTTAAATATTACAGTGGAGTTACTATTGTTGCGGGAGATGGAAGGTTTATCATGTATTTATTTATGGGTGTTTGAAGTGTGGTTTGGATCAATTATGAGTTAAAAAGTCATTTGATACAAAAAAATTAAATACTTTGATTCGGTTTTGAAAAATAAATCCAAAATTCTAACTGATTTGAGTGATAGTTATAAAAGCACATCCAACAAATTTCAGTTTTGTGCGATTTTCATTTTTTTGGATCGGTTTGGATGTGATCATCTCTAATTTATATTAATAAAATATAAAAGAATAATGTGTATACCTAAGATTCTCTTTAAGAACGCATTTGAAGGGGCTCCACTGTGAATGCAAGTTTCTCACGACAAATTTTGTCTAACTCTTTGTATGAATGTTCATAAAGTTCAGTAAAACTCCACCTATTTCATATTTATAAATAGATAAATCGATAAAAAAATTCACATGACAAAATATGGGCAGAAGGGAAAGAGAACAATAAGGAAAGAAAAGAGGAGCACACATGGCTTAGTGCAATGTGTCATTCTTCCATTCACTGTTTTTAATATAATAAGAACAGGAATTACTAGAGCAGTAAATACGAACCATAAAGTAATATACAAAGTGGCTATCATATGATAAGATAAGAATTGAAGTGGCCATTGAAGTTTGTGTATACAGCTACTATCTCACTATACCAAGTTATATATAGAAAAAGGACCTTACACTATGTGTGGGACCATACTAGGTTTCTATGTATAACATAAATTTAATATGCACTTTTAATAAAGAAGTAGTATCACCACACTTCAAGAGCTTCCACTTCAACCTCATCACACAAATTAATGTGACCATCACAGTGAGTGCTATGTCAGATATTCTCAAAGTTCACAACACTTTTTCAATCAGCATTTTGGCTTGTAGTGTAGTTATTTTCCTTCTATTGTTTCCTGTGTATATTTAAATACTAAGCATGCAATCACCAAACTGAGCCTAATATTTCAGACACTATAGACCAAAAACAAAAAAAAAATCCAAGAAATGGGTTCTCTCAGCTTCCTCACCTTCCTTGTTAACCTGTTTCTTTTGCAGCTCATAACTAATTGTCATGCAACAAAACTTAGAGTTGATTATTACAGAAACACTTGTCCAAATGTTGAATCAATAGTCAAAAATGCAGTTGAGATGAAACTTCAGCAAACATTTGTTACAGCACCTGCTACACTTAGGCTCTTCTTCCATGATTGTTTTGTTCAGGTCAGTGTTCAATGTTTTTGGAATTAGCAGTGTCGACGTGTATCTGTGTTGTGTCAAGTGTCTGTGTCGGACTCTGTGTTTTACATTAGTTACTATTAAACTTTATAATGATGTGTTTGTATATGTGTGGACAGGGATGTGATGCTTCTGTGATGTTAGCTACAAGAAACAGCACTTCAGAAAAAGATAATCCAATTAATCTTTCACTAGCTGGTGATGGATTTGACACAGTGATCAAAGCAAAGGCTGCAGTTGATGGTGTACCTGGCTGCCAAAACAAGGTTTCATGTGCTGACATTTTGGCATTGGCAACTAGGGATGTCATAGCATTGGTAAATAATCAACAATCATAATATAAAATTTTGGTTCTTTTTAACAATCCTAATATAAGTTAATAAAAGCAATTTAGTAAAGTTCAGTTCGAAAAGGTTTAGTTCAGTTTACTGTAATGATAGTTCTAGTGCGTTCGATTGGAAACACAGAACTGGTGTACCGAACCTTTATACCAGTTTGGTTTGATTCACGACAAACCATAAAAAATTCTGTTCAGTTTTACTAAATTATTATAACAGTTCGGTCCAGTTTTCCTTCTTGAACCGGTTAAAACCTTGATTGGGCGGCTACTCCCATATATAAGCATATTTATAGAATATCATTCTTCTTTTGGCTAATATTTATGACATTATTATTTATTAAATAACTTTGGCCATGTAGATAATTGTAACATTGTTATTCATTGTAAAATTTAGCTGAATACAAAACTTAATTGCTTTTCCAGACAGGAGGGCCATCTTATGCAGTAGAGTTGGGACGGCTAGATGGGAGAATCTCGACAAAAGCAAGTGTCACAAACCATTTACCTCATCCAGAATTCAAACTAGCAAAGCTAACCAAAATGTTTGCTTCACATGGCCTCACTCTTACTGATCTAATTGCTCTATCAGGTGCTTTATTCATAATTATGAGCACAAAACTTGTTCGCTCGAGAGTATGAGACTTGTTATTTAGGGCTCGCTTATTACAGATTAAAAAAATGATTTTGATATTCAATAATTTAAACTGAAATGAATGACTGCAGGAGCGCATACTATTGGATTCTCTCACTGCAGCCAATTTTCGAAACGAATTTACAACTTCAAAAGTGGGAAGGTAATTGATCCATCACTTAATATTGGATATGCAAAACAGCTACAAAATGTGTGTCCAAAAGATGTTGACCCTAGACTTGCCATTGACATGGATCCGATTACACCTAGGACATTTGATAACCAGTACTACAAGAATCTTCAGCAAGGAATTGGACTACTCTCTTCTGATCAATCTTTGTTTACTCATAAAAGTTCAAGAAACCTAGTGAACTTGTTTGCATCCGACAACACAGCCTTTGAAAGAGCCTTTGTCATTGCTATAACAAAGCTTGGTCGAATCGGTGTCAAATCAGGTAGACAGGGCGAAATCAGACACGATTGCTCGATGATTAACTGAGCCATTCACCTTGTTTTGAGATCATTATTATCAAATATTTCCTTCTGTTTCTTCTAGCTTTTTCTTTCTGTTGTTATGAATGTGTTGAGAAAAGGTACCAATATCAATATATTGAGATTAGAGCAACAGTATCAATACCAATGTATTGAGCTTTAAGTGTGGCATTAACAATGCTAATGTTAAAAAAAAAAAACTATATCAGTGATGTTATTTGATACTTGAGAATAGTATCTCCTCCTAGCATAGATAGTAAAAGGATTATCCATCCAAATTTTTACAAGACACCTTTTTTTTAAAGATAGATTGACTAAGATCTTCGAGTCTTTCTTGAAAATTGTTGAAGCTTCTTAAACTGTGTAGTGCTGCTGAATTGTATCAATATCTAGTCCCTTCAGCTTCACCACTGATTCTACATGTCCCTTGAGAGTATGAACCTCCCTAAGCCTTGCAACTTCAGCACGTCTCTTGGCTTGCTCCGCAATCTCCGAAAGTTCTCTATAGCTATTCTTTTCATTGAAAACGTTGGAGGCTTCCGGAGGCTGAAGACCGTGAAGTGTTCTCTGCGCAGCCGCCCATTGTGCTTCCCTCTCTTCTTTTCCATAGTCTTTCTTTGTAGTGAAGGCAGTCTGTGATAAGAAAGCATGAACACAATTAGATCAACAATGCGATGCAACAAATAGGACGACTCAGTGCACAAGGCTCCCACCAAGTGGAGTTTGGAGAAATAAGATGTATGCGGCCTTATCCCTACAAAGCAGATAGGCTTCCGATATTTGAAAACATGTGACCTTCAAGTCACGAAACAAGGCAACAACCTTACCGTTGTGCCAAAGCACTTCCACATCAACAACTCAACACAATGATAAACGAAAATAAAAAAAAAGACCTTACCTTATTTTCCAAAAGATTATCCCAAGCCTTCCCGCTTAGAAAATAGCGGATTGCGAATTTGAGTAAATCAAGAGGGATATAAGTTACCAAGCTATACAACCAAATCACACCAGCCCAACCCCATCCCATTCCCTTTATTCTTGCAAATCCCCAATTAGCATACACTGCTATAAATGTTGCAATCTGTCAAATAACAGAACAAAATAAAATGGTAGTTACTCAATACTTATGTCATCTTAGGAAACTAACACATGCTACAGTATATATAGAATTGTTGATTGAAGAATAAGAGGTTCAGGTTTACCAGTTGAGCAATGAGAAAAGCACCAAGTAGGAGAAGACCAGGTCTTTCGGCGAAAGACCAACTGCGTGATCTAGTTACAAAAATTAGTGCTTGGCTTATTATACTAACTTGTAGATATAAAGCCGCCATCATCTCATCAGGATTATGTCTTATAGGCCTCACACCAAACTTGTTCTGCAACATATATAAAGCTATTCACACTTAGAATATCATCTAGTAGGTGATAATATTGAGTTAAACGAGAAATAATTAATTTACCGAAAAGAAGTTGGTATCTTTCATCGCCCAGAAAAATACTACTGTCATTAGTGCCATGTAACTTCCTAGGACAACACCAGTAGCAAATATCTCCCTCAGTTTCCAACTATCAGGTAGTGGAGATGGTTTCACTCTATCCTTTGATATTGTCATAATGGTACCTAAATACATGGCGGTATGGTAAGGAAATGAGTTTAAACAATTTAGCAAGAAAGTAACTTGAAGATCAAGCAAATAGTAACTTACCATCATTTAGAATGGCAATAATCAAAACCATGAAGGGTGCAAAATCAAACTTCCAGATCAACGCAATAAACATAAAACCGAACTACCAAAATGAAAAACCAAATAAGTATATAGTTTGACTGAAGTATACAGAAAAAAAAAAAAGTTGAAATATTTTTTGCATCAAACAAATTTCAACACTTACCACAATACGGATGGTGATTGACACAGCATAAATCTGTTCAACAATCAAACTTTTTGCGATTACTCAACTAAAAAAAATTTAGTAAATTCAAAATATTGAATTGGATATGCAAGGAAACTAACAGTATAATTCTTCATCCTTTGAAAAATCGCTCGGCTGGTGAGCACAGCGCTAATAATGACACTAAGACCGGGTTCAGTGAGGACAATATCAGAAGCACTTCTAGCAGCATCTGTAGCATCAGCAACTGCAATTCCGATATCGGCTTTCTTTAACGCAGGAGCATCGTTTACACCATCTCCTGTCATTCCACATATATGCTTCTTCTCTTGCAGCCTCTTGACGATTTCGTATTTGTGCTCTACCATATCAAACAAAGATAAAAGGGACTAAACTGTAAAAACTTCAAAGCGTTGGACAATTTGAACAAAACGTGTCTGACATGGCACTTTGGTCAAAAGTGGCATACCTGGAAATACTCCTGCAAATCCATCAGCCTTCTCGATCAACTCGTCAACTGGAAGAGCCGAAATAGAAGAATCTTTGTCTTGACCAAGCAAAGCAGACGATGGATACATGTTTGTTCCCATTCCAAGCCTTCTACCAGTTTCCTTTCCAATGGCAAGCTGATCCCCTAGTGAACAACAGACACCGCAAGCGATTTCAAAGCTACAGAAAACTTTGAGTTGTGGTGTATGCTATAACAAAATGTGGCCTAAACTCTTACCAGTAATCATCTTAACATTCACACCAAGGTTAAGTGCTCTTCTAATTGTTTCAGCACTATCATGCCTTGGAGGATCAAACAACGGTAGCAGACCGACAAATTGCCATGGTCCACCAGGACTATCTTTTGTTCTCTCAGGTACCTCCTGTTACACAAATCATACAATACAAGCAATTATAAAACAATTTACTTAAATTAAGTACAAAATTAGAAATATTGATAATTGATATCATTTTTACATACTTGTCTTGCAACACCTAAAGATCGAAGTCCACGCTCCGCAAACTTATCAATCACTGCATGAACTTTTTTCCTGACATCTTCTTTGCAATTGCACAGGTTTATTATCTAAAACAGGAGAAAAGCATGGCCAAGTTATCTTCTATAACATCAGAAAACCATGATAATGAAACCAATAATTACCTGCTCAGGAGCTCCTTTGCTCGCTCGATGCCATTTTCCATCGGAATCGATATATGTAAGAGCAGTCCTCTTGTCTACAGGATTGAATGGTAGAAAATGCACCTCCCTTATACCAGCTCTTGCCTAGTCATTAAGAACATAATAATTAAATTTTATCTATGCCCAAAATTCATATTTTTCGTATCTGTTTTCTTTTGAACCAGGGTTACTGTTCTAACAAAATTTTATCCATATCTAAAATTCAACTTATTTTTTCCTTTCATCATTCTTGTTTAAAAAAGAAGCAAGTTTTGACCTATTTACCTCTTTAGGATCAGCAAGCATTCCAACTATTGCAGCATCTATAGCATCTTGATTTTCAGTCCTAGAAGCTCTTGCTGCTAAAAGCATCACATATTCCTTCTCAATTCCCTTGGCAAACACTTCAATCAAGTTTCTATCAACACTAAGCTTATTCAGAGTGAGAGTTCCAGTTTTATCACTGCAAAGAACATCCATTCCAGCCATTTCCTCAATAGCTGTCATTCTTTTTGTAATTGCACCTTGCTGTGAAAGCCTATGAGAACCAATAGCCATAGTGACAGACAAAACAGTTGGCATTGCAATTGGAATTCCACCAATCAAAAGCACCAAAAGATTGTCGATTCCATCTCTATACTTGCGGTGTTGTATCGGATACATCACTATAAGCTCAACCAATATTCCAATAGCGATTGAACAAATGCAGAAGTTTCCAATTGCTGTAAGCACTTTCTGAAAGTGTCCAACTTGATTAGTACTATCAACCAAATGAGCCGCTTTACCGAAAAAAGTATGCACACCAGTAGCAATAACAACTGCTTCAATCTCACCCTTCTTAACCGTCGAACCTGAAAACACTTCGTCCGATGAACTCTTTGTTACAGGAAGTGATTCTCCTGTTAAAGCAGACTGATCTATGCTCAAAGGATCTCCCTCAAGAAGACGCGCATCAGCTGGAACAATATCTCCTAACTTGATGCTGATTATGTCTCCTGGTACTAAAATTGCAGCATCTTGTTCACTCCATCTACTATCTCTTAGTACCTAAATTATTTTGTAACGACAAACATATAAATAATCCATCATTTGTAATCTTTTTTTTTTATCAACTGATCAATGATATGAGGTTATTTAAGAAAGTTTATTCTTCATTCATCAAGTAATATTTCTTAAAATAAATGAAAGATAAATCGAGGCGCTGCTACATGGTGCAACATGGATAAGCGAACTAGTATATGACGACAAGTTAGTGAAGAGAAGTATGTAAAACAATACCTTGGTTTTGGGAGCTAAACCAGCCATGAGAGCAGCGGCGGCATTGCCGGCATTGTTTTCTTCAATGAAACTGATTGTGGAATTGATGACTAACAAAGCAATGATTCCGACAAAGTCTTGCCAATCAGGGGGCCTTCCACTTCCATTAGCCAAAGCAATGGCCATGATAGCAGCAGCTTCCATAACCCATGATAAAGGATTCCACATAAAACCCAAAAACTTCAAAAACTTGCTCTCTTTTTTCTCTTCCAATTTGTTTGGTCCAAAGACTTGAAGCCTGTTGGCTCCTTCTTCTGATGTCAGACCTTGTCTTGAACATTTTAGCTGCTCAAACACCTCGTCTATTGGAATCCGTTCCTACAGGAACAACAACATTAACAATGTTTCATTTCAATGCTTGTTACAATTTTCCAAATGTTGGATAACATAATGCAGAAACTGTATCTTATATGTTGCATGTTGTTCAAAGGTTTTTAAGAATACTGCATTAATTTAAGGGACTGGTATAATATAAACTTTTGATGATGAAATCAATGTAACTTGATGAAGGAAAGACTAACATGACTCAATTTTAAGTAACGAACATTTTTCAATAAAAATATTAAGGTTTTGTATGCTTAGGTTTTTTTATATGGATTAATAAGAGGATACATGAACATTTCAGCAACCATGAAGGCACGTGCATGATGAAGAGTACCGGAAAAAACAAATTAAGAAGCATGCTGTGTTTGGAGATTAAGCTATTTTTATTTCTCGCAGTACACTCAAACATTTTATTTCCCTTTGCCAAACAAGTTTTATATCACTACTTAACTTATCCTTTTGAGTTGGATAGAGTTAAAAAATAAAATATTACACCATTCTCGGATTATATTTTGAATTTTATTTATATACACCCATAAATTTTAGGGTTAAATATATTTTTAGTCCCTACAGCCATTTTAAAGAATAGTCCCTACATTTCATTGAATGTTTTTAAAATCCCTATATTTTTCTACCATTAACAAAATTGGTCCCTACCATCTATTTTTGCTGACCAGACAAACAGAACATGCCACGTAGACGCCACATGGACTCATTAATGACATTTCATGCCACGTGTTAAAATTCTAATTTAAAAAAATAAATATTTATCACACTTAAAAAATTAAAATTAAAAAGTAAAACAATCCCTCTTCTTCCACATTCTCTCTTCCATCATTTTTCAATTTTTCATAAATGAAAATTAAAAAGAAAAGGGTTTGTTTAAACATAAATTTGCACTAAAGATTTGTCTGTGAAATCAGAGGTAAGAATTTCGTTTGGTTGAGAAAGGAATCATCAAGATGCAGCATATTATCACAGATAAATCATAAATCTAAGGAGTGAAAATAGTCATGCACGCAAAAGGAAAGGCTTTGAATCAGGCCATACTGAGATTAAAAGGAAAATGGACCAAAAGCTGACCCACAAACCGAACCCAACCCCACCCCTTCACCGGAGAACAGAGCATGTCGGCGGATCTAGCAAGGTTCAGATCTGCAAAACTGAACGGACAGGAAAAAGGGTGGTGTGGCAGCTAGAACAGCAAGCACCACAAAATTAACCATCTACAGAGAGACGAGAGGATAAGGGGAAGAAAAAGAAATAGGATAAAAAATGGAGGAAGAATTTAGGGATTGGAATCCAAATTGAAATGGGTTGGATCCATGGGTCGGGTTAAAAAACCATTTCATTTGGCCCAATCCATTTAAAAGGACAAAAAATATTTAAAAATGCCACATCAGCATTCTGTTTGGTGACTGGATGGAAAATAGACGGCAGGGATCAATTTTGTTAACGGTAGAAAAATGTAGGGATTTTAAAAACATTTAATGAAATGTAGGGACTATTCTTCAAAAGAGCGCAAAATATAGGGACTAAAAACATATTTAACCCTAAATTTTATGGTGCACAAATTATATCAATGATTCCTCTAAAAAAATTTATATCAATAATTCTTCCCTAACAAAAATATATCGAAGATTCTGCCCTACTTTAAATAGATGCTAGTATGGAGGGTCTGTCTTAATGTAAATTTAGATCACGCTAACAAATATTTTTAGAGTGTTAGTATTTGTTAAGATGTCGAAAAAGAAAATAAGTGATGAGTTTTATGTAAAAATATAACTAAAGTTTTAAAATGTTGAATGCATTATTTTTAAGATAAAATAAAAATGCACTTCTTATAAAAACAATTGTGAGAATTTCACTAGTTACTTTTATTTAGCAAAACAAAAAAATATAATATTAAATTGTCACTTGTTTCTACCTACCACACTCTGACTTTATGAAGTTTAGATTTTCTTTATTTCTACAATTTTTTATAGATTCTATAAAAAAAAGATAAAATTACACTTTTAGTCCCTTAACTTAATTTCAAGTAACAGTTTGGTCCTTTATCTTTTTTTCATTTCAATTTGGTTTTTTTTGTCCATTTTTATATGCATTTTCAAGCTTCAAATCTAATATTCTTATGCAAACATAGACGAAAATCATAGATTTGAAGATTGAAAGACCATAAGAAAATAAAATCATGAATTTTAAACTTAAAAATTCATATGAAAATGGACAAAAAGGATCAAATTAAAATAAAAAAAAGATAAAGGACCAAACTGTTACCTGAAATTAAATTAAGGGACTAAAAGTATAATTTTACCTCAATAATACACCATAGACTCCATTTATGAAAGATAACATAAATCAGATATCCTCTCAAAAAAATGAGATGTCTGTATGATTGAAAATTAATCCTACAATATCTCATTTGTATTTATCTTTCTCTTAAATTAAATATTTCATTTTTCTTAGAAATAGAGAGTACTTTGACCCAATTTTATAGTGAGTAAAGTCGTAAATCATAATCATAGAAAAATAATTTTCGTCAATATTTGTTTTTGACAAAACATCTTGGTCACATTTTTCCGATACTTTATTTAATTAGTCAAATAACTATCTATTAGTTTTTTTTTAGGGAAACTATCCATTAGTTATAGCTTTTGTCAAATAAAAATTATTAGTTATAGCTAAATAACACTAATGACTAATTTACAAGTAAATTTGGGTGAAATTTGAACTCTATATTTTTAGGAGACAAAGTCAAACTCTTTTTTCTTCATTTTAAAGAAGGATAAAGTCAAGTTCTTATCGCTGAGTTCACACACCTTTTAAACTATTTTTAAGATATTTATATTCTTATAACCCTTTTAAAAAAACAATTTTCATATTCGGAAAAATTTTGAATTTAAAAGAACAATTTTAATTTTCAAGATATATTTTTTTAAAACTGTTTAAAAGAAGTGGTTAATAAATTGCATCTTTTTTTTTTGACGAAGAATTGCATTTTTGTTGTTAATGAGATTTATGCTGTAAAAATATGGTTAACATTGTTCACGTATAAAAATCCTCTTGTATATAAAAAACAAAAAATTACCAAAAAGAAAAACATTGTTTACCGTATAAATACGATGAACAGTACAATGTCACCGTGTTAGTGTCAATTACTCTTGCCGTTTTGGAAAATAAGAAAAGATTATTTTTTCAGGGGTTTTTCTATCATGTGCAAATTTGCACATGTTAAGAAATTTAAAATAGTAACTTTGCATTGGAATTTGAACATTTTGTATTAAATATATAACTTTTTGTTAAATAATTGTTGTTTTCAATAAAAATTTGCTACTTTTAGTTACCTTAACATGTGCAATATTGCACATGTTAGACAAACCCTTTTTTCAGATTCATTAAAAAGTGATGTACCTGATTTATATTGTAAACAAGATATATCATTAATTCAATGAGTAACTAATTAACTACTAATATTTGTCTGTACAAACAAAGTTGCCACGATAAAAACGGCAAAATGGCCTGTTCTCAAACAAATGATCAATCAGTCTAAAATAATAAAACATAAAAACTTCATAACAATTATTTATCTATATAATGTTAAGAGAAATACCAAAAGAAAATAAAATTGTCAAGAGAATTTAATATTTGTGCAGTATGCTGCTGTTAACTCATGTGAATCATTTCATAACTTTAAAAAAAGAAAAAATTGAATATCAGAATAGAGAGACTGAAACACAGAAACCTACATGAAGAAAAATGGTGGGAGAGTGGGAAAAAAATGGTATGAAAAAGAAAAGATAAGATAAGGGGAAAGTAACAATATAGAATACGTACAAGATCGACGCTTTCATTTTTAATCTCTTCGAGGCTGATACCTCCCATGTTGGATGAAGGAAACGTGAAAGATGAATGAATAATATGAGAGAAATGAATGAGAAAAGTGAGTTGGGTTAAATAGAAAAGTGTTGAGTCATGGGGTTAGTGAAAATAAATGCAGCTAGCTAGGTAGAGATAATATAGAAAGAGGAAGAAGTTGGGAAAAAAAGATTAAGGTTTGAGGTGTTGTGTGATGTGTATGGTTTTTTTTAAGTGAAACCGTGAACTACTCTACGTGTCTAACTTTTCTAGTTTAGGTGCCTTCTCTAATGCTTTACATTTATAATGTCTTTTGAAAGAATACGGCGATGAAACTTACACACATTAAATATAACGATAAAAATATAAAGTCGGTTCGAATATGTATATCCATAACTTATCACATGTCTAGCATTTTATAATATGAGTTGTACGTATATTGAGAACCATCTACAGAGAACCATCTACATTTATGTATAAATGATATGTTAGGGTTGTTCAAAAAAAAATCTTCTTAAAAAAAAGGGTTGTTCAAAAAAATCATAAAAACCAACCGATCGAATTGAACCAAAAAAATTGAATTGAAATGAATGTGACTAATGATTTTGGAATTGAGTTGAATCAGCTCGATTTAATTCAGCTCATGAATTATCAATGTCGTTTTCAAAAGTATATTCTATTTTTCTTTTAGCAAAAATAGCGTTGACGCGCTTGGTTCGTATATTCATTTCACTCAAAAATCGAACTCAAGATTTTCCTGAAAAATTTGTTATATGGTGGAGTTCATTAACCATTTAAGCTCAATTATTTGATTTTATTAGGTTAAATGGTTATCTTAACAAAATTGAGCTGTTCAGAAGTAAAATTTTTGGAAACATTAATCTATCTTTGCTTTTCCTTTCAGGAAAATACAGGTTTATATTGTTTTTCAACTAAACTGCACCGTTCCGTACGTACATTAGAAAGTATAATATAATTTCTTTTTTTAAGGGAGACCGTATAATTTTTCTTTTCTAAAGTATGGGAAAACTAATGCTATTTCCCTTTTCTTACCCACTCCTACAATCATGCAAGAGTCACAACAACTCTTGGGTTAGGGCCAGAGCCATATCATTATCATGCATATATACCTTTATTTCCATCACACATGTTCCATATGATATATCTCTCATAGAGAGTATTATGTAAATATTTTTTCAAAATATAACTACACTTATTATATTTTATGCAAAAGAATTTCTAACCCTCCATTCAATTAGTTTCTGGATCCGTCCCTGTCTAAAAGCATATAGCATCGAGCATTATAACTCGCAAAGTTAGAGATATTAATTTAGTCTTGAATTTGTTTAGAATGAGTGTTAGTTTTATCCTCTTATTTTTGTTTTATCAATAAATTTCTATGTGTTCCACCTAATATAAATTTTCTTTTTGTTAGCTTAAAAAAAATCCAACATGCCATCAAATATCTAGATTCAGTACGAAACATCTATTCTTTTCTGTTATTACTGTATGATGACACAAATTTGGCTTCTTGCCTACTAGGTTATATGTTTAGGTATTTTCCATGTTCTAGCGTTTGAATTACATGCTATAGGTACAACATGTGATGATCAATGATTAATATCATGAAATTTATATATCCGTCGTCAACAGGTATCTTTCTGGTATGTTACCTTATTTTTAGGTTAATAGTAATAATCATTTAATAAATTAGTTTAATTATTCGATTTTGTTTAATATTGTAAAATCAATTGATTTCATTTTTATTGAAAAAATATTAGTTTTTCCTTCTAGAGGATTTTGTTTGAAGGGTTTTTTTGTTGAAAGGATTGAAACAATATTAGTTACATATTAATTTTAATTCAAAAATAGTAGAATTTGAGCCTATTTTATCAAATGAAATTTTATATTTTTGAAGGTTTGAGACTAAATTTTATAGTAGAATTTGAGCCTATTGGTAGATCATGATGGTTTTTACAGTTAGAAATGAATAATATAGAAGTTTGGAAAAGTATGGTTGAAAATGGATGTACTAGAAAACACAAAATAAAAATAAAAAATGGAGGTTTGAATTGTATCGACCGTTCTGAAATCATTATAGTTAGAAATGAATAATATAGAAGTTTGGAAAAGTATGGCTGAAAATGGATGTACTAGAAAACACAAAATAAAAATAAAAAATGGAGGTTTGAATTGTATCGACCGTTCTAAAATCATTACAGATAGAAATGAATAATATAGAAGTTTGAAAAAGTATGGTTGAAAATGGATGTACTAGAAAACACAAAATAAAAAAAAAAATGGAGGTTTGAATTGTATCGACCGTTCTAAAATCATTAGACATTGATTCAAAGAACTTTATTTTACTGCACTGAGGACAAAGTTACTACTTTGTGTAGTTTCCATAGATTTTTTTTTTTAAGGAAATTTGTTATTGAGGTATTTAGCTTTGAAATACAATACCATTTTGAAGTATACCATATATTAACAAATTAACACACGTATGATTTATTTAATGTTTTAGAAGCTTATATAACATATTTAACAATAGTAGAGGCCTTAAAATTAAATTAATCAATTCTTTAAGTACTTAAAATGATTCAATTCTTTTCTTTTTTTTTGACAAAAAAATGATTCAATTCTTATAATGATTACTTTTAGAATTCTTTTTTTTCATCTTAGGGAGCAGCTTACCCGTGATTAGCACTCAAGTTCTTGAAAGTAAAGTTAGATTTATCACAAAAAGTGATTAAGACTTTCTTCTATATATCATCATAAAAGCCCAAAAAGAAATTTAGGGGTGGTGAAGTTCGTGAGTAGTCACAAGAAGGAATAGCACAAGACACGAGACAAATAACAGTTGTGACAAAGTGAAAGAAAAAAAAAAACATTTGATAGTGTTGTATATGATGAAAATTTAACCTTGCATGAACCATGGCATGATGTATGATTCATAGATTATAGATATTTCGAAAATGAAAGAATAAAGTCTCGTGGACATGAGTTAATTAAGACCCATGTGATCGGGGATATCACAGTTAGTACTATTTAGAGTTACATATAACAGGTCCTGCACCATTAAAATGTGGACCATTTTTGCATATGAAAATGTTTCCTTTTATATGTTACAAGAATCTTTTTTTTTTTTTTTTGACAAAAATATGTTACAAGAATCTATATCTTAGGCATCTTGGTTTAGTGGTATTGGTGTTTGAGAGATTCATAATTTTGTGACAATCCACAAAAACCCACTACGGGCTGAAATGCCACTCAATATATTAAAAAAATAAGGTGATGATTTGGCATGTACTATTTCACCCTATTTCACTTGGTAAACATAGGGTACACTTTGTAGAGATTTAAATTCACTAAGCAAATCTACAATGGTTGTCTGTTATTAGTTAAAAGATACTAATAGTGCTTTCAATGAATCATATATTTGAATCATATGTCACCACTTTAACAAACAGAATAATACTCCAAGTAGATACGACCCTTATGGAAAAACTTTTATAATTCATTTATTTTTTTAATTATTTTTGGTCGATTCCATGTAGATTTTTTCCACTAAAATTAAATCATATTCGAGACCCGTTAAACATAAAATGTGGATATCTCTTCCAACGACATTTGAACCTTTTCAGATTTTTCTTTTCTCATAGATTTTTTGTAAATGGATCCCATAACAAAATGTGAATATCTCTCCCTTTCTTTTTTTACAAACTACGGCTCTGTTTGGTAAAAATAACGGATAGCTGATAAGCTAATTGAAGTGTTTGGTAAAAATAGCGGTTCAACTAGCTGATAAATGTAAAATGACATAAAGGGTATTCTTAATTCATAATAAAAATTATATCAATTAATATTTAAGTATTTGTAATTTTGTAAACTAATTTTTCTTTAAAAAAATACTTTAAATTTATTAATTTAATATATCCTATGTATTATAAATTAAATTAAATTTTATTCACTAAAATTTTATCTTATATTTATTATCATTTAAGTGTTTCCACTTTATAAAGAAAATAACATTTACCTCAAAAAAAAAAAAAAAAGGTAACACTAATAGAGTAATACTAATAAAGTAACACTAACAAAGAATAAAGAAAATAACACTTACCTCAAAAAAATAAAAGTAACACTAATAGAGTAATAGTATTTTGTTTCATAAAAAAAAAACGAAGTTATATATTTTTTCAAAACAAAAAAAAAAGGCCAGCTGATATACATACAAAAATTGGAATAAAGGGATAATAGTCTTTATTACGTAGCTTATTATAAAAATTGTAATGGATAAAAATGGAATTTAAATGAAATAATAAGGGTAAAATTGGAAGAAAAAGTGAGAAGCTATAAGCTATAAGCTCAAACGCTATTTGGAATAGCTTCTGAAAAATAGCTTATAAGCTCGTGAAATAAGCTATAAACTAATGGTGAAAAAGTGTTACCAAACAGAGCTTCTTTTTGTCAAACGAGCTTATAAGCTATAAGCTAAGAGCTAAAAACTCTTTTTTGGGTGTTACCAAACAGACCCGTACATAACTCCATCCTCTTTATATTTGAATGGTCTAGGTCTTTCACATTATTTCCTCGTATTTTTCTAATCATTTTTCTTATGTCTAAAAGTACACCTGATTAATTTTAGAAGGATGCCGTTTTTAAAAATCATAAAGAAATAAAAAAAAAAAAAAGACCTCTCATATTTTTTATTTATAAAGGAAAGATGAAATTGGACCATAATTAAAAAGTATTCCAAATTATCTCCTAGAAGTGACGACTACCTTTGAGATGGTTATGTGTGTTTTAAGAGACTTTGAAGAGGTAAAAATGTCCTCGATTGATCTTATATCCTAGATGTGTTTTTAGCCTTAGGTTATATATATCAATGGTGCTCGATTGAAAGTGGAACATCACAACTCCTAATGTTGTTCAACACATGACATGACAATTGATAAATCTTCTTTGGAGTTGTTGTTTGCGAACTTTGGATAAATAGAAATAGTCATGTGTTTAATAGGAAGTCTTTGATTGGTGATCAACTTATTCGTCTAGTAATGAACCATGGTAACGAACCAAGCCAATTTCATCACATCCATGTGGGTTCTTAGTCCTAACCCTCCCTTGAGACACAACATATAGATTTCTTGGATTCCTCCACCACACGATCATTATAAGGTTAATGTTGATGGGTGTCATCAGGGATTTATACTTGTGGATGTTTGATTAGAGAGAGACTCATGGTAAGTTCATTTGTAGTTTCTACAATAGAATTGATTTATGCTCTGCATTGTCGATATAACTCTAAACTCTTCACATTGAAATATAAATGACAAATCAGTTTAATATCAAATACATTATTTTTTAGATGTCTTCTTCTAAAAAAAAACATTATTTTTTAGATGGATTCTCTAGTCGTGGTTACTGTGGTCAATTCCAAATACTTTTTCCTTAAGAGGAGATACCCCCGATGTCATGTGTATCATGCAACTAATCAGTGTGTTGACATTTTTATTGTATTTTTCTCCTAGTTTGAAACTTTTTTTTAGACAAACGAAATGACAATAAACATTTGAGAACTCACACACACATGAGTAAAGAAGCCAGGTTTCAAACCCTGCGCTTGATGTCCAACTTAACAATGTTGATATATTTTTCACTTGATCTTGTGAGCAATTGAAGGTGTCTAAAGAAGGTTGGAAAAAAATGAAGGCCCAAGAAGAAGATGAGTCGGGTCAAAGAAATGAACCGGTCCACAACGTCATTACGCAAGCGCTGATTGCAAGCAAAACCTTGGTTCGTTCAATCTTCACCGTTTCGCCGACAAACAAACAAAAATAATAATTAATTTCTTTTGCCTATAACCAACTATATATAATCCCTAATTCTCTTCATTTTCATTTTCTCTTCTTTCAACTAAGGAATCAAAAAAAACAATGTCAGGATTAACGTGCAATTCTTGCAACACAGAATTCACACATGACGCTGATCAAAAGCTTCATTACAAATCTGAATGGCATCGCTACAATCTCAAACGCAAGGTTCTTTTCTTTCTTTCTTTTTTTCTTCAATATTTTTGATAAATTAGGTTAAAGTTTCATCAAAAGTTAATACATAAAATGAATTTTTGATTTTGATTTCTGTGTGAAGATTTTTCTTTTGTTATATGAGTTTTTGGATGGGGAGGGTAAATTTGTTATGGGTAGGATGTATCAAAATATCGATTAGGTTTTGATTATATATAGGTCATGTTTGGATAAACAGCTTATTTTTAGCTTACAGCACAATCACTTATCATGATAAGTGCTTATATATAAGCTTGCATGACCTATTTTTACAGCAAAAGACAAATAATGCTGTATTGTTTTTGTATATGTAATAAGTTGTTTTTATAAGCTCTGTTGGAGAACTTGTGTAAATAAGTTGAAAAAAGCTTATGAGAATTTCCATAAGCTGTTTCCAAAAGTTCTACCAAACTTATGCTGATAGATAGATAAGCGCAAATAAGCCAATCTAAACGGGCCCATAGAGTCTGTTTGGATTGGCTTATTTACTGACATAAGCACCTGTGATACTGTTTCAAAAAACTTATGACATGTTCATTAGCTGTTTTCAGCTTATTTTCATAAATACTCCTAAGATAGGTTATGAAAACAGTTTATCGCGTATCAAAAACAATTTAACTTTATTACGTTTTTTGTTATCGAAATAGCTTGCATTATAACTTATAAGCTACAAATTAAGTTGTTTATCCAAACAGGGCCATAGTGTGGTGGGAGGTTACCAGGTTCTATGTTGTTATGGTGGGAGGTGTTACCAGTAGATGGAAAATTTTGGTAGGATTAGGTTAGGTCCCGTTTGAATTGGCTTATTTGAGTTTATATATCAGCATAAGTTTTGTGATACTGTTTGGTGGAGCTTTTGGAAGCAGTTTTTGCCAATTTTCATAAGCTTTTTTCAACTTATTTTCGTAAGTTCTCCAATAGAGCTTATAAAAACAACTTATAACCTATACAAAAACAATTGAACATTATTTATCTTTTGTTTTAAAAATAGCTTTTGCAAGCTTATATATAAGTGCTTATCAAGATAAGCGCTTGTGCTATAAGATACAAATAAGCTGTTTATCCAAACAGGTCCTTAGTTTTGAAGTTGTGAAGGAGGATTTGGTAACTAATGAATATCTTGCTTGAACTTGTTTTATATGCTTAAAATATAGAGGCAGTGTTGATTTTTGCTTCACTTTTGAAAAATAAATAGGTGGCTGGGGTTCCTGGAGTGACAGAAGCATTGTTTCTAGCTAGACAAGCTGCACTTGCTCAAGAGAGGGATAAATCTAATGAAAGCCCTATGCTCTATAGCTGTGGCCTATGTGGCAAGGGATACAAAAGTGAAAAGGCTCATGCCGAGCATCTTAAGTCCAGAACTCATATGATGCGGGCTTCTGAAGGAGATAGTCAGTCAGATGGGAAGGCTATAATTAAGCCACTTCCACAACGCGTTGTGAATAAGCCTCCTCCTAAAAGAGTGGTTGATAACTCTGCAGAAGATGATGACAGTGAAGATGAATGGGTGGAGGTTGATTCTGATGATGATCTGGTTGATGATGCTGCAAAGTCCTTGACAGATATGAACATGGACGAGAATGATGAAAATGATGACATGGATGAGGATGATGTTGTGGACTTGGATCCATCGTGTTGTTTTATGTGTGATCATAAGCACAAAACAATAGAAAACTGCATGGTTCATATGCACAAGCATCATGGATTCTTCATTCCAGATGTTGAGTATTTGAAAGATCCAAAAGGACTCCTCACTTATCTTGGGCTGAAGGTATAATTCTGCGACCCTCTCCCAAAAAAAGAATATGTTTGGTTTGGTCTGAAAAAATACTAATATCTTTCCAATTTGTAGGTCAAAAGAGACTACTTGTGTCTGTACTGCAACGATCGGTGTCATCCTTTCAGCAGCTTGGAAGCAGTCAGGAAACACATGGTAGCGAAAAATCACTGCAAGGTGCATTATGGTGATGATGACGATGAGGAGGAAGTAGAGTTGGAAGAATTCTATGATTATACCAGCAGGTTTGTTTGGTTCATTTTATATCATTCAAATTTTCCTTTTAAAACTACCCCTATAGGATTTGCAAGGCCTATTGATACATCAGATATAAAATATTCGTATTACTAATATTCTTTTTATCAGTTATGTTGATGAGCAAGGGAAGCAGCTAGTTGTATCTGGTGATGCTGATAATAATATAGAACTTAGTGATGGGTCTGAGCTCGTAATCACTAAGATGTCTGGTGACAAAAAATCAACGAGAACTCTAGGTTCCCGTGAATACTTGCGTTATTATCGTCAGAAACCACGTCCATCACCAGCAAATAACATTGCCATTACTGCGGAATTGGCTGCAAGGTTTGTAATTTTAAAACCCGTAGTCTATTTTTCTGTTTAATGCTGTGCTGAAACGTGTAGAGTACCACTTTAGCAAATCATTCTCACCTGCTAATATGGATGGATATCTTAATTTTTCAGGTACAGGAGCATGGGTTTGGCCACTGTCCAATCAAGGCAGCAAATTGTGAGAATGAAAGTGTTGAAGCAGATGAACAGATCAGGTGTGGAGCATATGCGTAGCAAGATGGGGATGAAGAGTAATGTAATCCGGAACCTGCCAAACAATGTCACATATTAGTCCTCATCCTCTCTTTATCGTGTCTTGCTGGCTGTTTACATTTCAAGGGGTGCTATGTAACGACGTTTTTAAGCTACAAGCTTTATTTTCTTAAGTTGTTTTACTTTTCTGTCATAAGCTTCCAAAGGTACCGTTTGTGTTCAATGGAATGACATGGTATATTCCCATTGAAAGGTATTTGGATTGGATACTTGTTTCTTTGTTTTTGATTGTGGTATCAACAGAATCGGGATGGATGATATAACGTATTTGATTGATGCAATTTTGCGGTGATATGTTTATCATATACTATAATTACACTGGAAAACATATACAAGTTTTTTTTTTTGAAGAAAAACACATACAAGTTATCTTATGATAATACGTTTTTGGTTGATGCAACTGTGGGTAGATATAATTACCATAGAATTTCATTGATAATTATATTGAAGTTATTGATGATACCGTGATAATGATGGCATCAAGTGTAAAGTAATTAGTCGTTTTGTCCAATATCTTAATAACTTTATATGTTAATAGTGGTATACTTCATATTTCACATTTTATTGTTATGAATTTGATTGATTTTGAATATCTTATCCCTTAACATGGTGTTGAATTTGAAGTTTTTGAGATTGTATTACCGATTCATTGTCATTTGCGAGGTCTGAAATGAAAGAGGAATAGAGCACGATTATGAGAAATCTTTGCAGGCGGTGCATTAGGGGGCAACTAAGAGACATGCCTTTTAGTTAAAGGGCCACAAACAATTGTTTCAGTTGATCTATTAGCGTGCGAGTATTGTATTCCCTTATGCGAGGATGGTTAAGAATTGTGGTAGAGTAAAGATTACATAATTTAGCCTGATTAAAAGTCAGAGCAGAACATGAACATTTTACTAATCAATTATGAAGAGTCTATTTTCAAATTGGTGTATGAAGGGAGACGGGTTTCAAACTAGTTATGTAACAAATGCTTTATTGTCAAAGGGAATGCAGTAAGGAAACAATTGATAAGGCAGAGTATCAGTGATAATATCAAACTAGTTATGTAACAAATGCCTTTTAGTGGAATAATATCAAATTAGCTCTTTCGACTCATTCATCCAAACACCCAAATATCTGTGCAAATTATTTTAAGAGACCCTATAATAAGTTAAAAATACATAATATTTTGTTTAAACTTTAAAGATTACATCTTTTTTAAGGATGTTTAAAGATTACATAAATGTCATTCGAAAAATAAAATTACCTAAGAGAAAAAAGAAAAAAAGAAAATCCAAGAGACTTGTTTTCACACCAATGAACCTAAAACATCCAGAAAAGGGATTATATTTATACAAGTTTATTACTATTTATTTTTGTTGAGGGAAATATTTATTTTAGTATTTAAAGGGTTAAATATATTTTTTATCCCCGTAAATACACTAACTTTTCATTTTAGTCTCTCAAAAATTTTCTTTGACTTTTCTCCCCAAAATTTTTTCATCTTCACTTTTGGTCCTTTTTTTTTAAGTAAACTTATATTTATTCATATTTCGTTAGAAAAATTTAAAGTTTTTTTTGGAGAAATTTTTACAATATTCTACATATTTCTACACAATTTCATTAAAAAAATACAAAGATTGCATATGAATTGGTATAAAGACTAAAATCAAAAGTTGGCATATTTGTAAGAAAGAAAAAAAAAAAAAAAACATATATAAACTTGACAAAACTAAACCCTTGAAAAAAAACCCTCCTTAGAACATAGAACAACGAAAGTCGCAGCAGCTCCTCCGTGCGTGAATATCTGAAGCTATCATCAGAAGAAGAGATGGCAGAGAGAAGCAAAGAACTACTTCAATTAGAGCGCAAAGGAACACCCCTTTCTTCATTAGGTAGGTATCTCTATCTTCTTTCTCCAATCTCTTTTTTTTTTTTTGTTGGGTTTTACAGTTATTGATTTAATGAATTTTCTTTAATGTTTGCAGAATCCACTCTTCTTGTTTGTGATAGTAACAAAAAAGAATCAAACAATCTAACAAAGAGACTCTCCACTTCCCCACTTCCTCCTAGCCAATGTACTACTTCTACAAATTCATTTCATCTCTTTATTATTCAGTTATATATATTTATTTATTTATTTATTTATTGTGGAGGTGTTTAATTGATTTGACATGTTTGGTTGTGCTCTAGTATGTTTGTTTGGTTCCATTTCTAGAAGGAGCATAATTGATTCTTGATATGTTGAATTAATTCTGACATGTTTGGTTGCTGTCAGTAAAACTGATTCTGTCTCCAAAATTTATTCTACTTGAAGCTAGGATTTGTAGCTTTTTATTATATAATTGATTTTTACACACAAATTTATTGTTCAACTCATTTTTACATGAATGTATCCAAACACAAATTCAATTCACTTTTAGTTAGAATCAATTCTTGTCACCACAGAACCAAACATACCTATGTGAGGGAATTGACCAGGGTTGTCAAATAGCAGTGTCATAGCGCTTTAGTGTACCAGAATTTAAACAAATTGCTGTTATTGTGTGATACTTTAGTGTAAAGTGTTGTCAAATAGCAGCACTTTAGCATTGTAGCGTTGTGGAATTTGAACTAACTATTATTTTCAGTGATATATGATTGAAATAACTACTCTGGTTTGCTTAGGTTAATTTTCTGACCTTTATGAATCCAATGTCATTACTGATCAATCGTCTACGATGTTCTTTACAAATTTTCCTAATATTGCTTAGGATATATAGATCACTCAAATTGCAACTTTTGCTTGCTTGAGTTAAAACATTATAAAAATTGTATTTATCTTATATTTTAATCATTGTACTTTTGATGTTTTTATATAACTATACCATAATATGTTGTATCTGTACTCTAGTTTTGAGTAATACCCCATACATGCACTGTACTGATATTCATACTCAGATCTATGAAACTTACCCATCAAATTATGTCCTCTCCTAGTGGAAGAGACCAATATGAAACCATAGTGCTTTATAGTAATTAAGTTAAACCTCTGCAGCCTTGGATTTGGATCTCAATCTGAACCATTTATTTCCTGCCATGGAATCCTCGAAAATGTTCTTTGAACTTTATGTGCTCTTCAATTTATTTGTGGTTTGGATCGTGTAATGTCGTGGTGCTTTCCGCACCTTGTTTCACGTGTTGCGCAAGTTTTACGTTAGGCTATTCATATAAGCTATATAGTTTAAGCTACTCATACTCAAACCCATGCAACTTACCATCAAATTAGGCCCCCTGCCACTGTATGAGACCGACCATAGTGCTTTATTGTTGATTTATCATTAAGTTAACCACTGCCGCCTTGGATTTTGATCATGATCGGAACCATTTCTACCTTGCCATGAAGTCCTCAAAAAGGTTCTCTGAGTTTTATGTGGTCTTCAACTTATTCCTGGTTTGTGGTGTGACTCACGTAATTCTGTGGTGCATTCTGCATCTTGTCTTACATGCTGTCCCAGTTGGCTTTATGTTAGAGACTATTCGTACAAGCAAATTAGGTGAAATCGAAGTTCGAGATTGTGTATCATATTGGTAATCCATTATATACTCGAACCCTTGACTTGTGTATGATGAGTTTTGTTGTGTTTTCTCTACCCTCTCACATGCATTTTTGTCTTTGTTTTATAATTATAGATATATATGATTGTTGAACTTTGTAAATTATGGTTAAAGAGAAACAACAGTTCAAATGTAATCAATAAAAAGGCGATAATGTTACCTTTTTCCCCAAGATTTCACTGTACTGGGTGTATAACTATCAGATTATATTTTAGTGACATGAAATGAAGTAATCATCATTTGAATATAGCAAATTCTGTAAAGACAGTTAAAAATATCAATAACAATTTTTTTTACCCTGACCTGACAATACTTTGTTTATTGATGCAGTATTAGGGAAGGTTAAAGACTTCTTAGGAGTGATGTCAGAAGCAAATAAGCAGCTGGAACATGATGCAAAGGTTTAAACTCTTTCTAGTTGAAGATATAATTTTTACTTCTTTCCTATTTTCTTATATCTCCAATTCTAAAAAAATGTAGGAACATCCAGAGAAATATGATATTGAAGGGCTAACTGGAAATGAATCTGAAGTTATTGAAATGGTCAGTCAACGTTTTATCTTTCTTTGCATATCAATAATCCTTCTACTTGTGTGTTTATGTCATATTACTTGCTTGCAAATAGTGGAATATTAAATTATATTTTTTCGATTACGTTTCCTGGCAGGATTTGATGCTTGGTGTTGCCGATCTTAATACACCTGAGGCTGTTGCTGCTGCAGAGTCAGCTATTTCCAATTCTCAGCCTGTGATTTCATTGGCTGCTGACGATGATAGTGAAACAGATTCAGAAGAAGAAAGTAGCACTGATGATGATGGTGGTGAAATTGACAGCAATTTTGATGACTGTGATAATGGAAACGATGGCAATAAGCCTATGTCCATTGATCAAAAACCTACTTCTGGTAAAGATAATATCCCTGAAAAACAGAAGGGAAATCGTCGTTCCAAAAAACGTCCAGCGATAGTTGAGCTACCATGAAGCCAAAATGGTAATGAGTTAGATTAGATTCCTGTTTTGTATGAAATCATTGTATGCAACCAGAATCACAACATTTATACATTTGGAGTTCGAATTTACTATGACTTTAACTACGTTGCGAATATAAATTAAGACAATACACTGGAAATTTTCAGATCTGCTAATGTATGTATGACATCTATGTTGGGGTGAAGTAACAAACCTCCCTACTTGGTCTGGGGTTCGAATCCCGTACACCACCAAAAAAAAAAAACCTCCCTTGGTCTGGTGGAGTTCATTATGAATCCTTCTGCTTGGAAAGTTCTCATTCTGTCCATTTTGTATCAATGTCTGGGATTAGCTCACACTCACATAATTTCCATTTCATTTCTTAAAGCATAATTCAAAGTGGGTTCGATAACATTAAAAGTTGTCCCTTTTTCTTGTACCAAACCAAAGTTGTCCCTTTTCTCCAGTTTATTCCAAGTATGCAATAGTTCATAATAGAAAATACCAGTATCAGTTCTTCTCTTGTACCATTTCCAGTGGATTATTTTGTGCTAAATTATCTGTCTCTAAGCCTTCTAATTGCTTATAAGATGATCCAATTGTCTCTATAACAAGCTTCACTATTCTTGTGGTCACTTGGAGCTCTATTATTATAACACCAAAACTAAAGACACCTGGTATGGATGAGAAATGTCATAAAAAAAAGGGCAACCCGGTGCACTAAAGCTCCTGCATACGCAGGGTCTGAGAAGGGGTCCCACCAATTGGTGTATTGTACGCAGCCTTATCATGTTTTTTAACACAAGAGGCGGATGAGAAATGTCATATGCTTTAAAAATATATCAGCTACGTGTCAATCATTGAAAGATCAATTAGATTAAATCATTATCATTTTTCTTGACAATAATTCAGTTTTCACAAGTTTTTTAGTTAAGGATATTTATTAGGAGCTAATCACCCTTGTTATTAATAACCAAGTACAATCTTTCTTAACAATCAAGTTAATTATGTTTAGGTAACCCATTGGTCACCAGATGTTTGATTTTTCTTCTAATCATAAGAACTACATTTAAACCTTTCTTTTAATCAATTTAAGTTTGAATAGATCTTTAATCATCAAAGGTTGGACTTTTCTTATAGTAAGACATTTTCTAATAACGAAGTTAACTATAATACTCGGTGTTTATGTAGTTATACAATATATATTTGAAGATTTATATCAAACCTCTCTTGAAAGAGATTCTTAACCTACTTCAGTTGACTAATTGGAATGCCTGTTTCTTTCAATGTTTTGCTGCTGAGGTTATGCTTGCTTACAAGTCACAAAGAGCATGGTGCTCCTTTCACTCTTGATTTACTTAGTTATACTTGTCCTTCTCTAACATATTCTTTTAAGGAATCATTGCATTGGACTTCCTTTCCATTGCTGAGTACGTTATTAAAGTGCTTCTTTTCATAAAAGAAATTATTGTTCAGAGGTCCATTTTTTTTACTGATTATATAATTTGAAGATTTTTTCCTTAACCCTCTAAGTCAGTAATATTTGACTAAAAATTGTTTCGTCTGAGAATCAAACCTATTAGTACAATTTTACATAATAAAACTCGACAATTTGTTGAGTCCAACCACTTGATTATGATAATTTTAAGATTAATGCTATACATGATATGCTAATTTAGTAGAAAAGTAAGACTTGCAAGTGTGCATTATTCTGTATAAAATTTTGATTCCATTTTTTAAAATTTGTAAAAGAAAAGGGAGTTTATTTTCTCACCTCCAAGTTACTTCAAAATACATGATATAGAAATAACAGTTGCTTTTCCGTCTAAAATCAAACATACAAACACGTGTTGGTCAAGTAAAAGGATGCAAGATTCGGACTTGTTCAAGTAAGTCAAATTTATGCCTCTGCTCTAGTGTTGGTCAATAATAATAGTTAACCAACTTGTAATGAAGATATATATCAATACAATCACATGAAAAAGAAGGAAGAGATGTCCCAACTTTGAAAACTAATTGTAAGACACTTTGTTTCAAACATAAGAAAATAAGTACACAACAAAGAACCGTATTGAAAAAAATTGATTACATGGAAATTTTAAGTGACCCATTTGATACTCCATTTTTTAAATGGAAACCTCTATTTATAAGAGATGGTTACATATAAAAGATTGTTGAAACCTAATTTTTTAATTATTTTTAAAAATTGGTCTCATCAATCTCATAAATGGAACTCTCAAATTTATTTATTTTTGACAAATGAAGAGGATCTTCACTCACTTTATAAAAGGGCGATTGAGTGCCAAATTATCAAGACCTTTTGAACTGATATACTCACACTTCTATAAGCCTAAATATAAGACAATTCTACAATTGAGACTGCAAAAATTCCAATTAGTATCGGTGTCCAATATGTAAGAATCATATTGGAACATGCACTAGACCTATTTTACAGAGGTGAGAATCATGTAAATTTTCACATATGAAACACAAACATGCATTAGACCTATTTTAACAAACCACAATCAGTTAATAATATGTACGAGAAATTTAAGATTCTAAAATAGTCATTATTGCAAAGTATGCAGCGCAATGCTGGTGGCGAAATCACTTTGGTTGCCCATGAGTAAATAAAAGGGCAACTAATTGCTAGCATACTTTCTTCACTTAGATTTGATAAGTGAATGTGATTTTTAAAACTAAACAAATAAAAGAAAAGGAGTATGTAACAAAATGGAAATGTCTAGTTCATAAAATCTTCCAATCAAAACAGCAATAGTTGATCAACATGTAAATTTTGCATGGATGAGTTGTCAAGGTGCGTTTTCCTTGTCCATTCCTCATTCTGCTCTTCTTTGATTCATGTTGCCTCCAAACCTAGATAAAGAAACCTAGACAATGATTCATAGGTAAATTTAAAGGTAATGGTTAATGGAATAACAACATCAAGTATTAGCATTTACCATAGTTGTGTTATTTTGACACTATTTCGACATCAAATTGGATGATTAACACAGTTAAAATATGTGGTTAACCGATGGTTAATAAATATAACAAGGTGTCTCAAATCCTTAATCAGCTTTCAAACACATTTAACCACGATTCTGAACGTCATTAACCAAAATTATTTGCAAGTGTACATTTGAACAGAGTCATAGTTAAGTAATATCATGTATATTTGAACACAAATTTCATGATTAATGAATATATGTATATTTGAACACTTAAAGATTGTGGTTAACGACATTCAAAGTCATGGTTAATTGTGTCCAGTTGATGGTTAATGAGTTGTGTCACTTTGTTGTATTCATTAACCATCAATTGAACATGATTAACCACATATTTGAATTGTGCTAACCATCCAAATTGAGTTGAACTTCGATGTCAATTTTATGAGTGAAAATATCATTCCTCTTTGTACAATAGCAAAAAAAAAAAAAAAAGCAATTTGGCAGACAACACATACCTAAATGTCTTGAAAACGGGACTGACGTCTCCGTGATCTGTGAATATAATTATCAAAATAATAAATCAATCATATCAAACATATCATCTCAAAATCTATGAATGCCCTAGGCATCTATATCTTCTCTATTCTATTTTCTTTATGCCCGTTTTATTTTTTTTCAATAATCACAATCAAATGTGAAGTAAATATCGAGATATAATATATAATAACTAGCAAATAAACATCTAAAGTCTTGTAGAAACATTGACAATCAGCTTAGGATTTGTTGAGGGATAGCTTCAGGAAAGAAAAAAAAAAAGCAGCTTTACTAGTACTAAAACTTTTATCATAGTATCAATAGAAACAATGAAAATGTTTTGCATAAGAATTCTTAAACCTATAAATTGTCAGACCTTAACAACTCAAAAAGTAATGTCGTGCGATGTAAAGAAATATAGGATTACAATACAGGAAGAGTAGATGAAGAAGAAACGGTTTATGCACCTGCGATAGTTACTGTTACGCCTTGAGGAACCACTTGTGTTAACAACCTCGAACTCAATCTCATCTACTAAAACATCACCATAATCCCCAGATGCTATAGAACCTTCATCAGAATTTGAAGTATCATAACTTAAACGACGATTAGCCCTTTGTGTATCACTGTTTCTTGTCCTTCTTCTATTTCTAGAACTTCTGAAGTTGTCGAAGACCTGATACAGAATACAAGAGGTCCACCAGTTTCCGTCATCTCCAGGGAAGTCATCATACTCATCTCTGCCATCATCGTCCCCATATTCAATCACATAATCTCCCAAAACCATCCCCCGCGGGATTTCCGAATGTATAGTGCTCAAAACATCTATGATCTCAGAGGATTGCTGAAAATTCTCCCAGTCGAGCACTCGAGCAGGATCAATTTTCGATGGACATGCATGAGGGTGTTCAATTTGAGCATGATTTTGTAGCTCCAAGTAACTTCCCATGAATTTACATTTCACCTCATCACAACAACGTTTCTTGTCATCAAGATGCGTGCGAGCTTTATCCACAACAATCCAGCCAGATACTTGGCCTCTACACAAAGGGCAGGTTAGATTGGATTGACCATCTTCATGTACCACAGGCTCATTAATTTCAACAGACGTTGCATCAGACACTGAAGAGGATGGCACGCCACAGGCAACTTTAAAACGATCCAAACAATTTGAGTGCGATTGATCTGTGTCGCAGACTAAAGCACGACACCCTTTATCATAAGATGAACACTTAAGGAGCACACAATTATGAGGAATATCCAAGCATATTGGACAAACAACATCGTCCCAAACGATATTCAATTGAATATCGTCCATGTTGTTTACACTAGTTGAACTATTACTATCACAAGACATGAAACTCTTAAGAGGTCCCTTATAGCAAACTCGTATATGTACCTCAAGTCAGTGGCATGATCCTTATTATCCAAACATCAGAATGTCAATGAAAACTTGGAAATGAGTAAATCAAACTTTGTACTGTGTTTGGGAGAACCTGAAAGAATAAGAAATAAATACAAAAATTAGTACTTAAGAATTCAAATAACTCGTAACATATAGATTCAACTACAAGCAACACATAAAAACCATTTAAAACGTTACTTCCATCCATCACGACTTCATTTTCAGAAAACCATTATAGTCTCTTTATGGAGTGGGGACTATAAATTACAAAACAAATTATATTGAGCGAAGACCCAATTTGGTCTCTCACAATTTTCTCAAGGCCCAATTTACTGCCCGAAAAAAAATAATGCTCAAATTAGTCCCTGGTATTTTCATACTAAGGACAAATTTGTCCCTCTGATATAATGAGCAGGGGACTAATTTGCCATCCAAAAAAAATGACAGGGACTAATTTGGATATTATTTTTTGCCAGGGACCAAATTAGTTATTTGAAATTCTATCTGATAAGATGGATGAATTTTCTTGTTCCTCAATGAGATTACTCTGATACACATAGAATTCAAAGTTAACAAAGGTCAACAAAAGCCCTAATACCAATCGATTAACTAATAAATTGATACACAAACATGAACATAAGGTAACATAATAGCATCTAAGATACCTCATAGGTTAAATTTTACAATCAAACATTTTTTTTTCATTGAGATTCTACAATGAAAATATCACCCAAATATGAAATTTTATGAAAAAATCATGACAAGAAAAAAATACCTATCTACATCTAATATAGCACAAAACACACAATCACAATTAGGCAAAATAATCACATATTAACACACTAAAACACCTAGTTCATTCATCATAAATGAGTAATTCAAATTAAACAATCCATCAATAAAAAAAATGAATTCACAACACAAGAACAACCCTTCTTCCAACATCCAAATTTCCCCCTAAAAAAAGAACCTAATTTTCAGTTCTGCATAAAAATGATCAAAGTTGACCAATCCAAAATGAATATTATTCTCCTAAAAAATCAAATACAAACACCTACCACATAAATTGAACCTGACCCAGATAATAAAATCTAAAACCCAGTTAAGAAAAACAAAAAAGAAACAAACTTTGAGACAAAAAATGAATAACTACATTAAAAAAAAAAAAAACAAAAAAAAGAGTACAAGTACAAGTACAAGTGAAGATCACAAACCTTAAACACAAGATTTGATAAGTGAAGAGATAAACATAAACCTCGTACCTATGGATTGATGTTTGGGTGAAAATGGATTATGCCGGTTTGTGAGGATCAGTGAAAGTGGGTGGTTCTCTCTCTCTTCTTTCCTTTTGCACTTTGCAAATGCAATTTCTTTTATTTAGAAAATAGAAAAATGAAATGAAAAAATATATATAATGGTATTAAGACATTAATACCCTTTTGTGTGACTTTTGTAAGAAAAGTTTATTCAACGGTTTCACGGGATAATTGTGGTCAATTACGTGATACTAGTTTGTTTTTAGTTAATTAACTAAAAACCTTATGTTTTAATGAACATTTATATCTTTTTAAATATTAGCCATGCTTGAACCTGTGATTTTTGGATTGGTTTAAAGCATGTCTCTTACACTTAGATTAAGCCATTGTGTTATCCTGATTTACAATTTTGATCTTTAGTTTAAGAACAGTGATATTTGTACAACTAATATTAGACGATTTTGATGACAACCACTTTTCTCCTGTAGTGATTGGACAAAAACAATAGAGAGAGAGAAAGAAGAAAAGAGAGAATAAAAACACATGTAAGTATGACAGAGATAGTTATTTCAAAAGTTATCAAAAAGTGGTTGTACAAATATCATTTCTATTATTCTAATTTAGAAAATCATGTGTGATAAATAATAAATGAGTACTAATTTTGGTGTGCATGGGTGTCCATATACTTCTTGGAACAAATAAGATTGTAAGGCTTTGTTTGAGAGTTTGGAGGGGATGGGAGATGAGGGTTTTGGAAAAAAAGGAAGGAGCAGGTGGAAGAAATAGAAGACATTGGGAGGAGAGGGCTATGGAGGTTAATTTTTTACTCATAATAAAAAAATCCCCCTCGTTTGGGGGAACTCAAAAATTATATTGGGAGAGGGTTTTGGGGGTTATGGAGGGTTTATTTGAATTTTTTCAAATTCAATCTATGTTGTTATAATATTCTTAAAATTAAAAGTATATTAATCATAAGTATTAGTTTATCATTCTTTAAAAATTTGTTCTTTAAAAAAATGTGAATTTTTTGTCCATTTTTCAATATATTTCCAACCCCCCAAAACTCTCCCATCCATTCCCCTCCAAACTCCCAAACAAAGCCTAAGAGAATATCAGTCTTATTTTTCCAACACAAGATATTAGTTTTTTTTTTGGTACAAGATATTAATTTCTATAGTTGTGTATAGAAAAATAAATTCACACAAAAAATAATACTCATATTTTCAACCGATCAATCTAGTAAAAAAAAGGCTTAAATGCGTTTTTGGTCCCTTAACTATTTATTTGGTATCACTTTGGTCCCTTAACTATAAAAGAAAAAGACTGTTTGAGTACTTTATCTTTATTTCCGTTACCTGTTTTGGTTCCTTATGTTAAAAAAAATTCAAAAAACCTTAAGTGAGGACATAGGTGGCAATTAAGGGTTGATTGACACTCCTAACACTTACAAAGATTTTAGACCCATCAGTCTGTGCAACATTGTTTATAAAATTATCACCAAAGTTTTGGTTAATAGAATTCACAGGCTCCAACTCCCTAATGACACTTGGTCCTCTGATGATTCCATTCTCCAAGCGGAAGCAAAAAAATATTTCAAGAACCTTTTGGCCAACACCCAACCCTATCAAAACCGCACCTTCAATTTCGGCCTACACCCCACCATTGACGAGCCTAGCAAGACCTCCCTCACATGTCCTATCACCAAAACCGAAGTCTTCAATGCCCTTAACTCCATAAAACCTTACAAAGCACCCGACCCTGATGGTTTTCAATGCATCTTCTTCAAGAAATACTGGCATATAGTTGGAGATGACATTTTTCACTTGGTACATTCAGCCTTTCAAAATGGTCATTTTGATCCGGAGATTTCAAATACTCTCATTGCACTCATTCCCAAGATTGACACTCCTAACATTTACAAAGATTTTAGACCCATCAGTATGTGCAACATTGTTTATAAAATTATCACCAAAGTTTTGGTTAATAGACTGAGACCGATTCTAAATAATATTATTGGCCCCTATCAAAGTAGTTTTCTGCCTGGTAGGGGAACTTCTGATAATTCTATTGTTTTGCAGGAAATTGTCCACTTCATGAGAAAATCAAAAAAGAAAAAAGGTTGTGTAGCTTTTAAACTAGATCTAGAGAAAGCTTTTGATAATGTTAACTGGGATTATCTCCATCATTGCTTGAAAGACTTCGGATTCCCGGATATCACCATCAAACTCATCATGCATTGTGTTACCTCTCCTGCCTTCTCTATTCTTTGGAATGGTAACAAATTACCTCCTTTCAAGCCTTCCCACGGTCTTCGGCAAGGTGACCCGCTATCTCCCTACTTATTTATTCTCTGTATGGAAAAGCTCTCGGTTGCTATAAGCACAACGGTGCTTCAAGGAGAATGGGAGCCTATCCAAATCACAAATACAGGGCCTCAAATATCTCACCTTCTCTTTGGATGTCCTCCTCTTTATTAAAGCTAGAAATGCTCAAATTCGCTTTGTTGCCGACTTATTTGATATATTCAGCAACGCTTCGGGTTTGAAGATTAATCTTTCCAAGTCTAGAGCCTTTTATTTCCAGCCTCACATCTATTTCAGGTATTCACAGCACTTCCTCCCTCCACAGGTATCTCAACTTCCCCATCATCAAAGGACGGCAAAAAACAAAGTGATTTCTTTTTTATCATTGAAAAAATGCATTCTAGGCTCGCTTCTTGAAAAAATAAACTTATCAACAAATTAGGAAGATTGACATCAGCTTCTTCAGTTTTATCCTCTATTCCTTCATACTACATGCAAATTAACTGGCTTCCTTAAATCATTTGTGATAGTATTGACAAAACAACCCGTGTAACGCCCTAGTTGTTTATTTAATTAATTTGAATTATGTGGAGTATATATATTTTTATATATGATGTTTGGTGATTTATGCGGAGTATATATATATATATATATATATATATATATATATATATATATATATATGTGATTTTTGAGTGTTTTATGTGGTGTATTATTTTATTATATAGTTTATTTAATAATAATTAGAATAAGTATGAAATATTAGTTATTTTGGAGTTTGGGGAGTTATTTAATAATTATTAAAATTAATGGGGAGTTAATGGAAATATTAGGGAGTTAAGTAAGAGGGAAGTTGAGAAATAGATGTCAGAAGCAGTTTACGTGAAACCAAGCCAAGGGAGAGAAAACCAGGAACAAGAGAGAAGAACCAAGGGAATCCATTTTTGCTGTGCATTTTCATTCTGAACTAAGGTAAGGGTGAGGTTTACTTCAATAGTGCAGATTTTAAAGTCTGATTTGAGTTTAACAGGTTTTTGGAGTGAAATTGAAGAATTGGGTTTTAATTGAATTTATGGTTTTTGGGGTAGATACTGCTGTTCTGATGTTAGAATTTGGTTTTGGTTGCATAGAAACATTCAATTCTCATCTGTAAACTGATTTGGGGAGTGATTGGAAGGAAAATGGGATTTTTGGGAAAAACCAGTTTTCTGCCCGTACAGAAGTTCATCGCTCGCCTCGCGAGTAGCTGTGCTCGCCATGGCGAGTGAGCAACTTCATAGCTCGCCTCGCGAGCAGTCCAACTCGTCATGGCGAGTAGCCCAGATTAAAACTTGATTTTTGAAAAGTTGTTATAAGATGTTTTGGGGATGGTTTAAGGTACCTAGATGATATTAATGATGAATGGTGGAATTTTTAGGCTAAAAAGATGAATAGGGAACTTAGAATTTGGATTTGAGTGAGAAAATGGCATTTTTCCCGAGAGCACCTGATTTTCACTCGCCTCGAGTTCGCCTTGAACTCGCCATGGCGAGCTAGTGTTTTTGTGAACTCGCCATGGCGAGCAGATGTGCTCGCGAGGCGAGCTGCACAGTTCTTGAATGTTGTTTTGCTAGCTTGAATAGTAGTGGTTGATGTTGTTGTTTTTGAGCATGGTTATATATAATTATGCATTATTTTGGTTGATTGAACTACTGGATTAATGATTACTGATGATGGTTGAAATGTATGCCAATTGTTGAATCATACATATTATTAAAGTGGAGTCATATTGAGTTGCATTGCATGGTCAGTTGTATGTAGATATACACAAGTAGGTCCATGGCATATGCATAAAACAGCGGTGAGGGCTTCGGTCCTGGAGTACTAGTTGCTCAACAGCGGTGAGGGCTTCGGTCCTGATGAATGCTTTAACCATTCAAAAGCGGTGAAGGCTTCGGTCCTGTTTGGTACCACATGCATATTGCATTTCATTAAGAAGTCTAAGAAGGTGTCTTAGCAGTGGTCATGTCATTTGCATGAGTCTTGGTTGTTGGTTTCAGTTATTATCTGATGGATGTTGTTGGTGTTGAATATGCATTTATATATATTCATTGTGATCATGGTGTATTGTGGATGTTGTTGTTGCTTGTAACTTATACACATATATATGTTTACAAGATGATGTGTTTGATGATTAGGGTGTTAGATTCAATTGAAGATCTTAATATCTATATTTATTGTTGTGAATCTCACCCCTTCTGCTTGAAAATGTTGCCCTTCCTATGGGTAACTTGCAGGTGATCCTGAGTAGTTGGTGGTGGCCCAATGTCGTGTCTAGGGCTCTGATACGTGGGATGGGAACTGTTATTTATATTATTGTTGTTTCTTTTCCATGTATCGAATTTTGGAACTTGTTGATGTGGAGCCTTTGTTGTCTTTTGAATAATGTTGTTGAATTAAGCTAAGGCCTTTAATGTCGTAGGCTGTTGTTGGATTTGAAAACTATTCCGCTGCTATGTTTTCATTTTTATTAAGTGGTTTAATTAAATAGTTTCATATGCTATTTAAGAATTTTGATATTGCAATGTAGCATACCCGTTTCTGGTGAATTACTCTGATGATTATTTGTTATTTATTTACTTTTGGGTAACGGGGTGTTACAACCCGCAATTTTATTTGGAATGGTACCAACAACAAAGGAATCAATTTGGTTAATTGGCACAAGGTTACTACCCCTAAGCATCTTGGAGGGTTGGGTATTCGTACGACTAGAGAAACCAACACAAGTCTCCTTGGAAAATTGGTGTGGGACATGGTTCAGTCATCAAACAAATTATGGGTGCATCTTCTATCAAATAAATATACTGGGGGGGCAAAATTTCCTTCAAGCATCTAATCATTCAAACAATTCTCCTTCTTGGTCGTCTATTATCCGCGCTAAAAATATTCTCAAGCTTGGTTATTCTTGGCGGGCAGGTTCATGTTCTTCATCCTTTTGGTTCAGCAATTGGAGTAATCGTGGCCCTATTGGTAATCATGTTCCCATTATCGATATCCATGACCTTCACTTAACTGTTAAAGACATTTTCTCCAGCGATGGTAATGATCTGTACACTAATCTCCCCTCTGCAATTGTGGACAACATCAACTCAACCCACTTCCGTTTCAACGCCGCAATTGAAGATTCTTTTATCTCGGCGAAAAATAAAAATGGCAATTACACAACCAAAAGCGGTTATGACTGGCTGATCTCTCTCAAAGTTACGGTTGATGACACTACCCCCCTACAAAACTTGGTCCTGGATTTGGAGGTTACAAGCTTCTGAAAAATTCAAATTCCTTATTTGGTTAATCTGTCATAATGTCGTGCCCACTTTGTCTTTGCTCCACCATAGAAACATGGCAATTGCTGCAACCTGCTGTTTACACTGATTTTTGGTAAACAATCGCTGGTTTCAATAATGTTTACTTGCAAGATCAACCAGTAAATCTTAGGAGCATATTGTGCTTTTTATGGTATGAAGTAAACGTAATACTTGTTCGTAAAGTATTTTGATAAAGTAAAAGACAAGAACAAAATGCAAATAACTGAATTCAACGGAGTTGAATCCAATCGAAATTCTGTAAAGATAGTAATAAAAGAAGATACTTCGAAAAGGTTAAGTAAATTGCAAAGTTGTTCAAGGAAATGTATTGAATTTGTAAAGACTTAATGAAAATTGGTGCACATATTCATACTTTGCAACTTGTGACTCGTTTGTCGTTTCCATACGGACAGTATTGAGTGTAAGTTTTTAGTATGATTGAATTGTGACCCGTTTTTCGTAAGAAAAACTTCTATTTATACAAATAGACATATAACTGCCTAATCATAGCCATTCGATTTGAATATCGAATAGAGTCGTTGCTACTTTTTGATCTTATCCACAAAGTTGATGGCGCCTCGATAACTTCCCTTATCCGTCGAACAAAAATTAATATCTTCGATTCCTGCTGAGGACGCATCTTCGATATATCTTTTTCAAAGCTAAGTCCATCTTTCTTAAGTCAAACCTCTGACTGCATTAAATGATAGCCTTTTCGCAAATATTGGCTAACACCTGCTCGCGGTGTGGGGAAGAGGAAGAAACAATCCTGAATTGCTTTAGGGACTGTCTTTTCTCTAAAAACATTTGGCATGAAACTGGTTTCTCTAATACTCATTTTTTCGCTGACCAAAGTGCTCACAGATGGGTTAATGATGTTGCTACTGGCCCTCGCGGTTCGCTCTTCCTTGATACTCTTTAGTGGGTTTGGCGTCACCGTAATTTAATGTGTCTTAATAATGAAACATGGTCCATGGTCCGTATTACCAACAACGTTCACAACTCGACAGATGGAATTGTTAAAAGCTTTCAGCAAGATCAGAGAATTGCTCATCTAGATCGATTTGTTAAATGGAACTACCAAAATCACACAGGTTCTATCCTCAATGTGGACGGCAGCTGCTTAGAAACTCCCATTCGTGCTGGTTTCGGTGGTATCATTCGCAATAGCAATGGTTTTTTATCTATCTGCTTTCTCTGGCCACATATCTAGTTCAAACGACATCCTCCTGGCTGAGCTCACCGCAATTTTCCATGGATTGCACCTAGCTGTTAACATGGGACTAGATGATATAGTTTTCTATTCAGACTCCCTCCTCTCCATCAATCTTATCACGATAGACACTCCAAAGTTTCACATCTACGCCGTTCTTCTCCAAGATATCAAGGATTTGCTTCGTAACCGCACTCTTCATCATACTCTTCGGGAGGGTAATCTGTGTGCTGATTTTTTGGCCAAAATGGAAGTATCCTCTGAAGATGTTTTCATCGTGCATCCTTTGCCTCCAGCTGACCTTCTGCCTTTGATTAGGAGCGACGCGTCGGGCACCTGCTACCTTAGGGCCTAGTTTCTATTGTTTTCTGTTTGTATTTTGCTTTTGTTACAAAAAAAAAAAAAAAGACAAAACACACTATCGGAAGCTAGTGGTAGCTTTAGCTTGGATGGGATCTCCCGACATTCAAGTCTTATATTCTGCTCATCTTTCCATGACTGTCTCTTGTGATTCAAATCTTCGAAAAACATCTAAACCCTCAATTTTAATTTTATTATAATATGAACGATATAACTTATATCTTTATTTGATTGTGGCATATTCTAAAAAAATATAAAAATGATAAAGTAGTAAATATACAATTAAGTGGAAGTTTACTTGCCAAAAATATTGCATAATATTTGCAAGGGTTTAGATTCAACCTCCGAACTCATCACTTATTCATTTTAAACGTAAATTTCTAGTCATTAGACTATTAATAAAAAAAACATTGAAAACAGACACATGTTACATGTCCGTATCAACACTAATTAGAATAATTTAAATAAATAATATAATTGACAGATAAAAAGGCAACTCAAAATCATGTGTAAAACACCAAGATTTTGTGATTTTCTCATTTGTTCATTTTTATCAAGTTTTTTCTGAGATTGCTAAACTAGTACCATTAAGACAGTGAAACATAGTACGAAGTAACAACGGTGAAAACAAAGAGAGACACAAACACCAACGTTAATTTCATATCTCAATTTTGGATCCCGATCTTATTCATTACCAAAGTTTAGATTTTATCTTCCTTTTTCTTCAACGGTAATGCTTGTTCTCACGAGAAACTCTATGCCGAAATCATCCCGACCGCTTTCGAAGTTTCTTTTTGCAACTGTAGCACTCTCTCTATTTTATATCTAACCCTCCATGATTTCCATCCACTCATATCTAACGGCAGCAATTCTTTCGTGAGAGGTTCGGGATCGTTTAGTTCGCTGTGAATAGCAGTGTTGTTTCTTCAAATTCAAATTTTTGGGTCAAAGTTTGGAGTTTTAGGTTGAAAAGGGAAATGCAGCCTCTGCTTGAAGTTACTCCCATTACTTGATCTTATATATGCTATGGACTCAATCCTGGTGCTATTCGGGTCCTTAATATATTATCAATACTGTATGTTTCTTTTGGCCTATACTTACTCCATTTTGATGTTAATTAAACACCTATTTCTGCAGCAAAATATAAAATAAAGTTAAATTGTTTTATGAGTTACTAGTGAAAAGACAGTCACGTGCCCGTCTTTCCACTCTTTTTTATTGCGCTAACGTTTGAAAATTATGAATGGTATTTTTGTATGAAATTTTGATATTGATTATAACTTAAAAAAAATATAAATGTTTGTTGCTTTCAAGTTATAAAAAATCAAACTAACCATAATTATCTATTTCAACAACACCAACAAAATACAATATAACAAAAAAAATATAATCTAAATTCTTTTTTTAATGACACCAACAACAACTTTATTATAGAAAAAATTGTTTAAAGGTATAATTAGAATGATGAAAAAGTAAGTATAAATATACTTATCGAGAGTTTTCCAACCCCTTGTGGTTTCCACTTATCATTTTCACCGAGGTAGGAGGTGTTGGTCATCCAACTTCGCCTTTCGAGACTGCAAAATTGTTGTTTTTATTTGTCTGTATAAAACATTTGAAATATTAATATATGTGCAATGACGAGTAAACCCATTTTTACACATGTAACCAATTAAATCATGTCAAATAGACATTTATAGAGCTATTTTAGGAAATAACCTTAGAGCATTTACAAAAGAAACCCCTATTTTTAAATAGGCTTAAACTCACTTTTTACTCCCTAAGTTTGCAAAAGTTGCAATTTTGACCCCCTATTAAAAAAAATTACAAAAGTTACCCCCCATGTTTAGCCCCTTTTGCAAAACACCAATTTTGACCTGGTCAATCCTATGTGTCACGTCAGTTGTGTATTTTCTGAATTAAAAAAAAAAAAGGAAAAGCCACGCGTGTATTTATAAAATTAAAATATAATAATGATGAAATAAAATAAATGGAAAAGGAAAAGGAAAAAATGGGAGGGCAGGTGTGTTTTCTCCTTTCCTCTCTCTCAACCATCTCCCTAACCTCCATCAATATTGCAGCAATCATAAACTACCACAACCCCTCCCTAAGTTTCGTTTGCAAGAGTGGAATTGATGAATGTTGGAGATGAATTCGTGTTTGTGGGTTTTAATTCAAGTAGGAGATGAATTGATAAATGTTGTAGATGATTTGATGAAGGTTGGAGCCATGTGAATAAGAAACTCACCACAAATTCATGTGAAGGGATTAATGAATGACAGTTGAGAATGAAAAACGAGCATGTTACTGCCATCTCTGTGGGTCTCGAATTCGTGTGTTTTGTTGGGGAGTGAGGTGGCGGACTGGCAGCAGAATGGTTGCAAAGTGAGGAGGGGTTGGTGGTTTCTGATTTGTTTGGGAGAGAGGTGGGGTGGTGCGTGTTTCACTCACGTGCCCTTCCTTCTTTCTTTTATTTTTGATTTACTTAATTTCATTAATAAATATGTTTCACTCACCTTTTTTTTTTTGTTGTTATTTTTGGTTTTTTTTAATTAATTATACGCGTGAAATTAAAAAAAAAAATACAAAATAAAAATAAATACACGGGTGGCGTGCCACATACGGTTGACTAAGTCAAAATTGACATTTTGCAAAAGGGGGTAGACATGGGGGGTCACTTTTGCCATTTTTTTTTAATATGGGGCCAAAATTGCAACTTCTGCAAACTTAGGGGGTAAAAAGTGGGTTTAAGCCTTTTAAATATTAAAGTGGAACTTACAACTAGACAACACTCAATTCTTCTTAAGGATCTGAGAATCATATGTTGTAAATGCTCCATGCAGTTTCACGTAGTAGGCGATTCAAGCCACATAAAAGCAATCTAGCAGTTCCGATTTATGTAGTGCATTTTCAATTTTAGCCAATTATTTTTTATCGGACGGTATTTACCGATTACTGCATTAAAGCATAACCGAGTGGAAATCATTTCGTGATGAACAAGTAAAATCCTTTGCTGATATTTCACACTTCACAATACTTTATGTTGCTTTTAACCCGTAAAAGAAAAAAAAAACTAAGGATCTGTTTGGTAAAAATAAGCTATAAGCTAGTTGATAGTTGATAGTTGATAAGCTAACTGATAGTTGAAAAGCTATCTTATAGCTGATGGCTGATAGCTGATGGCTGATAGCTGAAAGCTTATAGCTGAAAACTAGCTGGTTGAAGTTAAAGTGTTTCGTAAAATTAACTTCTGAAATAAATGATATATATAAAATGACATAAAAGTACATGTATTTTTTGACAAGGAGTACATGTATTTTTTTTTTATTTTTATAAATTACATATATATAAATATTTTTAACTGATATATTTATCTTAAATATTTAATTTATTTTAAAGTATTTTTTTTATCTTTAAAATGATAACTGTGATTTATGAATTTAATTGATATATTTTTTTAACAAATCTTGTCTAGCTTCATTTTTATATCTTTTTTAATTTTTTTCTATGATATAATTAAGATGATATGAATTTAAATGATAATATGAATATATAATATAAGTTCAATAGAAAGTGTCCCTTTTGATCAATATTATTTCAAAGAACTAGAATTAATCCTTAAAAATAAAAAATAAAAAAAACTAGAGTTACCAAACACAACCTAAAACCCTAAACCCTAGACATTCTCTATTTTAATTTGTTTCATCATGGTTTTTTCTAACTTGCCTTGGGAAAGAGGTGGGTAAACTACCCATCTTGACGTGGCATCACATAACATGGACAACTGTAATCTACACCAAAAAATGGATTAGGAGATGGATTTGATATATTGACCCGGTATACTTTTGTTATTAGCAGATTGACCCATTAATTAACTAAAAAAAAAAAAAACATTCCAGATTATTTTCTAACGCTTTCTTCTTCTACCTTTTCTTTCAATTTTTCAACCCAACCATTACTTCCTTCAATCCATTCGTAATTTAGGAAAAAATTGATTCATCAACATCAAATTCATCCATCGTATTTACTCTCCACTCATACCGTTTGTTCTCTCTCATCTTTGGGGAAAATGCCCTAAGAAACTCATCTCTGTCATGAAACTCCATAATCTCTCACGGTTCCATAATCTTAACTTATTCCTCGCGGATTTGAAAGTAAGTAAGTTTTCTTGTTTTAATTGCTATTTAAATGATTCAAATTGTTTTGTTTGATTTGGGGGTTTAGGGTTCTCCATGTTTTAATGAAGGAAAAAGCTATTTAAAGCGAAAACTTTCTTCACGATTGTACAGCGACATGTATTGTAGTCTTTTCTAATTTGTATTCACCCACTCATTTATTGCTACAACCACTTTTGTATTGTGCCATATAAACATCCAACGGTGAGAGTGCAGTCGCTAGAATTTCATGAAATTGCTTTCTATGATCATATTTACCACCATACATTCATATGGAGCATCTGAGAAGTACTGTTGTGTTGGTTTTGTGAACTAGTTTATGTCCTTTTTAGTTCTTATGAAAGAATCACTTCAATTTCTTGTAGGGACCATCTAGAATGTGTGGGTTTGTTCTTAATGTTTATCTGATTGAGATGTTTAGGTGAAGAAACCCCATGCTACTTCCTACTTCAATGAGATTTCTGTACCTAAACAGATCACATTGATACAGGAAGTAGTCCGGGATAGGCAATGTGCTTTTGCTTGTCCTTTTGATTAGAGATACATTAGATACAGTAATTGGATATTGGTTTTATAAAGTTATTTTCTTTTTCAAAGGAAAATAGATGAACCCTTTGAGCAGCTAGTTGAAGTTGGCCATGTATTGAAGCTAGTTTTACCATGGAAGTTGCCTACTGTTTCTTATGTTCTGATAACAATTCTGTTGATGTGAAATGTCACATGTGTGTTTCTTCATTCTTGATACCATTGTTTGATTGATTTTCTTTGTTTTCTGCATGGTTTGATTTTACACCTGAATGTGCTTCAAAGTGTTATTAGTTACACACTTGAAGAATATCAGATGATTAAACGTAGAGTATAGATATCAAGACATAAACATCTTCAAAGTCTTAAACGCATAAATAGGTTTGATTCAAAGGTACCAGGTTCGGCGTGTACATTGAACAACTTAATGTTGTTGTGCACCGTGTTGTCAAATATCAGCTCTATTGCATTATATTGTAGTGAAATTTGAACAAATTGCTAAGTGTTGGTTAAATAGTTGCTATAGCGGCAGCACTATAGTATGGCAGCATAGCAGAATTTGAATAGACAGCTATTTTTTCGCAATTCACTTTTGACAGCACTGCTCAAATTCCTATATCTTCCAATAACTCTTTGTTTCTGCTCAAAATCTTTGTATAATTGTTTTTTACATGTTCGAATGCATTTCAGAATTATGAATTTTCACTCTAGAATTAATTTTAATTTCAAGCTAAGATTTGTAGTGTTTGCTCCAGACATGATTTTTACAGTTATATTTATTGTTCAACTCACTATGTGAATTTACTTGTATTAAAATTTCCTCTAGTTTGGGGTAGAATACATATAGTTTGAGGCAAAAGACATCTAAGACTAGGTGTCTTAGTGAAATTCGTAATCAGGTAAATTATAGTGAAAAGTCCTTCGAGTGTGAAGAGACTAGAACTAGCTCCAATTGTGGTGTGAATTAGGATAAATCTCCTTTGTCCTTTTCCCTAAGTAGGATGGTAAAATCATCGTTGTCTCTTTTATGAATGATGTTGGGATCCTTGGGATAGTTTCACAACTTGATTGGTTCCACAGATTGATTCTATTGCTGGTTTGAAGTGGAAACTCTCTGGTTCATTTGTTGTTCCATGACTTGTGTTGCTACTCTTTGCCAACGCTGCACGCCTGTTTTTAGGTTGTAATCTGCGGCTTTGTTGTATGGAAAGTGATTCGGTGGCCGTTTCTGTCTAGGATTTTATTGTCGGAGCTGCAATTTTGTGCATATTTTCTGTGGTTTTCTGGTTTTTTTGGTGGCTGCTGCAGTTGGTTTCCTTCAGCTTTGGCCTTCGTTTTCTTCAGTTTTAGTGCATGATTTGTGTTCTAATTTCGACCAATTGCCCAGATAGTTTTATGAGGAATAGATAAAGAGGGATGAAAAGAATAGCTAACAATAAGAGGAACTTTTCAGTACTGTCCTATGAAACACGAAACACAGATACAAACATGAACACCGTATACGACACAGACGCTGACACACCGACACCGCTAATAATTTGAAAAAATTACATAATTCAGTGTAACTATATGTGTCAGTGTGGTGTCGGTGTTGGACACAACATATGTCTAACACCAGAGCACGGATAGTCCAAGGAGTGTTCGTGCTTCATAGGTATATTGTTTGCTCTATCATTTTATATTGTTAGTGTCTTACGATGCTTCTGATGTTCAGAATACTAGGTATTTATGTGTTTGTTTATACAGGAATAATTTTTTATTTATTGGTCAGGGACATGTATTGCATGTGTCGATGACATGCTATTTTAATTTATTCCTGTAATTGAACCAATTAATTATTAATACAGCACAACATGTTATTGAATCTTCTGATAAGTTGTTTAAAGAGGTCTAATTTTGCATTGGAATGTAATTGATGCTATATTACCCCTTCTATGGTGGTTGAGTTATTAAATTTTGTTCTCTTGCTGTATATGTTTTTTTTTTTTTTTTTTTTTTTTTTACTTTCAGCAAACTATCAATTTCCTTTTAATCAATTTATTGTCTTGTTCTCATGCTGAGATTTTACCAATTTGATTGTGGGTCATCTGGGTGATAATGTTATTTAAGGCTCTGTTTGGGACAATTGTTTTGGAACATTTCCTGGTTTAAATTAGTGGATGAACAACTGAACAACAAATATATTTCTGGATATATAGCAGTCTGTGCCCTGTGAGGTGTGAGAAGGAGTGTCCGTGCTTCATAGGTATTGTCACTTGTCAGCCACAACCATTCTTTTATATAGAATGTTAGGGTAGAAAGGAGTAATTCATTTCTGTAACAGTCCCACAATCAATCAAAATATACCCGTTGAAATTTGGCTAATAAAGTGGGGTTGAAGTTACAAATTGATTTGACAATAGTAAATCAATAGCAATGAATCATGGATGTTGACAAAATCTGACCAATTAAGAGGAAATTAAGGCATATATTAAATAAGAAAGAAATAATGTTATTTTTCTACCAAATAGTGATTAGCTGCCTAGTGGTAGATAGATTAATCTCTTTGCCCAAAATAAGCTTTACTCCACCACTTTGACAAGTGCTTGAACAAGTGTTTTCAGAAATCAATCATGTTTGATGAGAGTTACTTTGGCTGGATTAATTTCCCACCACTTCGAACTAACATTAGTGTCATGTATATGTATATTTTTGTTGAGGACGCTTCATTTTGAGATAATGTGAGAGTCCAGTTATAACATGTAAACGACTATTTAATGAATAAATTAAACAATAAGCTTGTTGAACATATTATACTAGTATATGTGTATGATCATTTTAATTTTTTTCTTCCAGTAGTTCAATGAAGTTTTAAATTATTGAACATATTACTATCTCTTATTTCAGGTAAATTTAATTTAAAATGTCAACCTATAGTGAAGCAACTCAGCGTCTCGATAATGATAGTGTAGAGGTAGAATTCAGTAGTGATAATGGTTTTGGTAATGATGGAGATAGAAAGACAGAGAATTGCAATGGTCAGAAAAGTTTAAGTGAAATTACAAATGATGATATAAAAGCTATGGAGTTTAGCACAGAGGAAGAAGCTATACAATTTTACAAAGCCTATGCCCGTTTCCATGGGTTTGTTGTAAGGAAGGATGATGTGGTAAAGGATCACGAGGGAAAAATTGTTGCGCGGCGATTACTTTGCAATAAAGAGGGAAATAGTGAAACTAAAAATAAGAAGAATGAAGATAGTAATAGGCAAACCATGCGAACTGGATGTCATGCTAGACTTCGAGTAGCCTATGATTTCATTGAGAAGATTTGGAAAGTTACTAATTTTGAGCCCAATCACAACCATGAACCAAGTCCTCCAAATCTTGTTCATTTGATTCCGAATTATAGGAAATTGAGTGAATCAGATAAACAGATTGTCAGTGGTTTGCATTCTCAAGGTGTAAGAACCTGTCATATACTAGGTTTCCTAATGGGCCAAAAAGGAGGGCATGAAAATCTTGGATTTATCAAAAAGGATCTATACAACTACACTGATCATCAAGGAAGGGTTAGAATTGAAGGTGGGGATACTTTTGCTACTTTGAGTTATTTTCAGGGTAAAGCTGATAATGATTCGACCTTTTTTTCAGAGTTTACCTTTACAGATGATGGCCGGTTAGAAAATATATTTTGGGCAGATTCTGCAAGCAGACTTGATTATGAATGTTTTGGCGATGTGGTTCTCTTTGACGCCACTTATAAAAAGAACAGGTATAACAAGCCGCTTGTAATTTTTACAGGATACAACCACCATGGTGAAACGACCATTTTTGCATGTGCTTTAATTTCTGATGAAAAAATAGAGACATATAAGTGGGTGTTAAATATGTTTTCAAAGGCCATGTACGAAAAACATCCAAAAGCGATTGTTACTGATGGAGATAAATCAATGAGGAAAGCTATTAGAGTTGTATTTCCAAATTCAAGGCATCGCCTTTGTTCATGGCATCTACATCAAAATGCTCGTGTGCATGTAAAAGATCCCAAATTCTTAGAAGAGTTCAACAAACTCATATATTCTAATTACACACCTGAACAATTTGAGTCTGAGTGGAAGAGGGTTGTTGACAGTTATGGTGTACCAAAGAATAAGTGGGTGATTAAAACATATAAATTGAAGCGAATGTGGGCAAGTTCATACATGCGAGACCATTTTGTGTGTGGAGTCAGAACAACCTCGATATGTGAAGGTGTGAATTCATTTATCAGGAAGTATGTTCAAAACAAAAATAGCCTTGTTGATTTTCTGCATAATTTTGAAAGAGCTGTCAAAGACTACAGAAATAATGAATTATTGGCTGATTTCAAATCATTATATTATAAACCTGTGTTGACAACTTCCTTGCCTGGATTTGAGCGTGAAGCTTCAGAAATATTCACTTTTAAAAAGTTCCTAGAAGTCAAAAAGGCGATAAAGGATGTTGCTGCAGAATCTGTCACTCACCATGCTGAGGTTGGAAATAGTGTAATTTTTAGGGTTAACGTTTACCGCAAAGATGCAGTTTTTTGGGTTCATTTTGACACGGAACATAATAAATTTATATGTGATTGTAGACGATTTGAATGCGAAAGACTTCCATGTTCCCACATTATTTATGTCATGAAGTATGAGAACATGGATGCTTTCCCAGAAAGTCTAATTTGCAAAAGATGGTCAAAAACAGCAAAGAAGAATCACATCTCATCATTTGCCTCCAAAGAAGGTCATAATGAGGAAAAAATGATCATGTTCCGCCGATGGGCACTTACCGCTGCATTCAATAGGCTTTGTGAGGCGTCTTGTAACAATGGCATTGATTATGAGGAAGCTTTGGAAGGGATTAATAGTTTGTGTGACAAGATAAATGTACGTCGTGAGGGAAATGTCAATAAATCTGTTGTTGGAGATCCAGATAATGCTAAACCCAAAGGAGCCCCTAAAATGAAAAAATCATACATAAATAGGAGACACATGAAAGAAAGACGTTGTTCTCGTTGTAAAAGGCATGGTCACACAATCCGAAGGTGTCCAATACTTGCTGGAATTGATGTCACATTTGTAGATGAGGAGGAGAAGGAGAAGGATAAAGAAGAAGATGAGAATGAGGAGGAGGAGGAGAAGGATAAAGAAGAAGATGAGAATGAGAAAGAGGACGAGAAGGAATACGAGGAGGACGAAGATGCAGAGGAGGAGGAGGAGGAGGAGGAGGAGGAGGAGGTGGAGGAGGAAGATGATACACATGTTGAATCTGAATATGAATCAAATCGTTTAAATGTAAGTTTAAGATACTATATACACATGTTTTCCATCTTGTGATGAATTTGCTGTTGATGTTGATACTTTATTTCTTTTATGTCCAGGTGTCTATAAGCCACGACATGAATGATGAAACCCATTCTATGTCAGTACCAAATGGTAGACATGATGTTGATAATATCTTTGGTATTAAACGTAAGAGAGATGGTGACAAAGCCGATTTTTCAACACAAGACTCTGCGGCGAATACCAGAACAACAAATATAGACATTAAAAAGATTGATGCTTCTGTGACTCCAAATATTACAGTTAACATTGAAAACGTAATTACTTATTTGTATTACATTGCTAAATATCGTTTTGATTTGAAATTTTATAATATGTTATCTTAATTAATTTAATTATTATGTTTTGATTGTTGTAGAATGGTATTCCACATGGATTTGCAAGATGGAACCATGGTGTCGGGTATGTTGGTAACTCTTTTCATGTGTACGATGGGATTCCAAATGTGGGTGGATTAACTTCTTCACAATTCCCTCCGGCAGACATCCTTCCATCACATTATAACAACATTCCTTTGTATCCTGGAACAAATAGTGTATGTTATACCAATTTTTTAAAACTTATTGATTGTGTTTATTTTGTTGTATTTTTATTTTCTTCTGATTGTTTCATTTATGTACGACAGTTTATGAGCGTGCTGAAGGACATGGAGAGTTTAGCAAAACATCAAAATAGATATCAAAATTAAGAAACATTATCATATGTTGCTATTGTTTGTAAGTGCTCTTTTTGAATTTGTGTTTTCTGAGTTTGAATTAATGATTGTGTTGTAAGTGCTTATTTAATATTTCCTAGTTTGTTATTCGACAGGTCGAAGTAAAATTGGAGTGGTTCTTTACTTTCACATGAATTGATAGTTGATTTGCATTAGGGAGTTAAATTGGTAATTGGCAAACCAACTATGGTGGCGTTCTAGCATATCTTTATCAGATTGTGATTTAGCATGACTGAGATTTCCTGCTTTAAAGTTTAGATTGGATTGCAGTTAGTTTTTTTGTAAGTTGGAAGCTGAAAACTTGTCAACTAACAAGTGATGTGTTAGTGATGATGATAAAGCTGTGTACTTTGCAGTGGTTTAGACTTAGTTTACATTTTGGATTTGTCATGTTTTCAATACTAAAACATTCTTCCTGATAAGTGCTTCAGGCTTAAAGAAGTTTCGTTGATTCATATTTTTTGCATCTGCTTACTTAATATATGTTTTTTTACTAATCATATATGTTTTTTTGTTACATTTTTCTTCTATATTTAAATATATAACTCGGTTTGCTTGTATCTAAGCATCATTCTGATGTTGGTTAATGCATGCATTTTTGGGAGAAAAAATATTATAAATTTTTCGCTGAACTAGGCAAAATCTTATCAATTTTTATAAAAGGAAAGGAAAGTAACGTAAACTTGTCAATAAAAAGTATTTCATTTGTCCATTTAAATGGTCCTCTTCAAAAGGATTGTTTATCTCTTACTTTATGATTGAATCTTACTTCACATTAAGAACTCTACTACTAATATTCTTTTTGTTATTGAATGCATTTGTTTTCCTTTAGAAACGAGTTCCCTAGTCCTAGATCAAAGACCCCTAGATAAAATACTTTGTTTTTATTTCTTGGTGATAGCTTTTGAGTTGTGCAAACTTAATATATGTGCTTGTCGAATAAAAAAGATGAATGGGTGTTAATTAAAAATATGCAAGAGTGTATCTTTGGTTCCACTTTTATTCCGAGTATAGAATTGATTTTGACATGTTTCGTTATTCTCGAGTAGAATTGAGTTAGTAAATATAACTATCTGTAAATTCGTTTCAATAATGGATTCCAGAACATCGGATAAGTATAGCAGCAATCAGTTCAGGGATTTGAGTTCTATTCCCATTGATGTCATATATTTCTATTTTTATATAAAAAAAATAGGATAAAAAATTACAAAGAAACAAACACAAAAGGATTCGAACCACTGGCAAGGGAGAGAAACAGTTCAGTGGTAAGCCATTCAAGCTATTTAAGAATTTTTGTTTAGAATTATGGATGTATGAAACAATTAGTTGCAAGCAAGTAGGAGGGCATATGTGTCTTTACAACTTCCTAGTATATAATGCTATACTCCCTTATTATTCTTTCATTCCTCCGTTTCCTACACTTAACCAAAGACTTAGGCTTTATTTGGGAGTTTAGAGGGGAAGGAAATGAAAGGCTTTGAGGGGTGCAACATATGAGGAAAAATAGAGAAATTTTTCAAAAAATTTAAAAGAGTAGTTTTTTAGAGAATGATAAATTAATGCATATGATTACTTTATTTTTAATTTTAAAAATATTATAACAACATAGATTAAATTTGAAGAATTCTTATTAACCCTCCAAAACCTCCCTCCAATACAATTTTTTAGTTCCTCCAAATGAGGAGGGTTTTGTATTATGAAGAAAAGTTAACCCCCCAAAGCTCTCCTCTCCCATTTTCCTCTATTTCTTCCACTTGCTTATTCTTTTTTATCCCAAGCCTTCCCCTCCCTTCCCCTCCAAGCTCGCAAACAAAGGCTTAATAGCAGCTTTAGCCCCCTAACTTCCTCAAAGTTGCGATTTTGGCCCCCTAAGAAAAAAAAAACTACAAAACCACCCCCTAAGTTTTGCATATGTGGCAGTTTTGGCCACCAAGATCAATTTTGACTCGGTCTACACTGACGTGGCACCCTAAATGAGGTGCCACGTGTTATTTTATTTTATTTTACCAAAACTTGACCTTGGGGGGCCAAAACTGCTACAATTGCAAAACTTAAGGGGCGGTTTTGTAGTTTTTTTTTCTTAGGGGATCAAAATTGCAACTTCGTAAAAGTTAAGAGACGAAAACTGCTATTAAGCCTTAACAAAAGCAATGATTAATGTATTTTTATTTTTTGAAGAAGCCAAAATATGATTAATGTATGTTAAAGTAGATGATGACACTAGGTCATCCATTACTTTTGGCTTAGTTTTTATGTAATTCTAGTTGAGTTCAGGTGTTTTTGCATAAGTTTGAAGTTACAAAAGAACAATTTTGATACTTGAAGAAAGCAGAAAATCGTGCTCCAATTTCTGGCATCGTAGCCCGATTTTTGGTCAAGTTTGGAAGCCTTTGCTACGTAAAATATCGGGCTACGATAGAATTCCATCGTGCTCCGATTTTGAGGAGTGTCAGACAGGTTTTGAAGATTAAGAAGAAATCGTGCTCCGATTTATTGGATCGGGCTACAATTTTGGCGAATCCAGAATTTTCACTATAAAAGCCAAGTCGATTTCTGAAAGAAGGGTTCGAATTTTTGGAGAGAAAATCATACTTTTGGAGCTGGATCACTGAGCAAAAGGTGGGAGACCATCAAAACTCATAGCCAGTTATCAATTTCATGTAATGAATTCTTCTTCATCATTAGTTATTTATGCTTTAGCCATGAGTAGCTAAGTCCTTTGTGATTAGGTCAAGAGATGATTCTGTAATAGCTCATACGTTTATGAATGTCAATCTAGTTTATTCAGTATATCTTGTTCTTAATGCTTTTATGATTCTGACCCAATATAATTGATTTAATAGATTATATGACTATTGACCGTAGCGTGTAACTCGGATCTATTTATGTTGTTCAATCTAACGGACAATCTAGGGATGGAGAGTTGTTAGGTTGAGATCATTGAATTAACGGACTTGATATCCTTTGACAATTATAGGTTCACCTAAGGGATTAGGGAATTATGATTAGATAAGAGGACTTAGGATCAAGGGATTGACCTAAGTTAATGTGTTGATTCATCATTTACTTTGTAACATTCGTAGACATCAGAACCAGGTTGCCCATTGAGTGAATTGCAGATGATTCGAATGACCAAGTCATCTCTCTAAAATATTTCAAAAACCAACGTTACTTTCGTCAATTGAATCACAATTGCGCACAAAACCAATTTGCCTAAGGCAACCCCCAATTTAATTACATCTTAATGATAATGTTCTTGTTAAGTAGAGATTAAAACAGTCCCTGAGGAAACGAATTATTTTATTACTCGATTCAAATTAGTACACTTGCTAATTATTTATCAGTAGAATTGCCCCAAGTGAAGTGTAGTGCTAGATGTGTTTTTAGCTTAATTTACATGTTTTAGAAAACTAATTTTTGATGAATTGGTGGTTAATATTCATTTGGTATGTTTGGAGGAGAAAAGAGCTTATTTGTATGCCCAAAAATGATTTATGCTTTCTAACATGTCATATTAGATATATGTTACAGAATTATATATGGATATAAATATATAAGTTTTCAGATAAGTTGTGGCTAAGAAAAGCTCAAGATTATTTTGGATAGGTCCAGCCCGAAAGGGAACCTTCACGACGACAATAGGAGTTGGGCTCTAGCCTCAGATAGGAATTTAGCTGGTTTATCAGAGCGAATGTATTCGGGGTTACTCCACCCGGGTCCATTCCGTAACATGAACTCATATAATATTGTTTGTTCAACTTTAACTTTCTAACTTTATTATGAAAACATGTCATGAATAAGATTATGTTAAGAATTGTGATAGGAAATAGATAGCGATCCTAGTTTTTTAACTATGTTTTTGAATGGATAGTTTGTCGTATTGACATATATCGAAGATTCTAATCGTCGAAATGTGAGTTCCTAGTTCATTCTCATTTCAATTAAGTCATGCATTACTGTCAAATTGATTTCATTCGACAGGGTTAGTCGTTTGGGATCATTTTAGTTGTCGGATGAGTGTCCTGTCATTTTCACTAGGTTTCTAAAGGTCTAATTTATCATATACACATATACTGAAGTTTCTAATTGTCAAAATTCGAGTTCTTAGTCCATTCTTATTCTAATTAGGTCATGTCTAACATACAAATTGATTTCATTTCATTTGATATTGTTGGCAGTTTTGGACCATTTTTGCTGTTGGAGGAGTGTCCTTTTATTTTAACTATGTTTCCGTATGGATAGTTTGTCGAATTGACATATACTAAAGATTTCGATCGTTGGAATTCAAGTTCCTGGTTCACTCGTATTTCAATCATGTCATATCTAACGGCCGAATTCATTTTAGTCGATACAGTTAGTAGTTTGGGACCGTTTTAGTCGACGGAGGAGTGTCCTTTCATTATGATAACTAGAACATATTTATCATATCTCCTTTTTCTTTACACTCTATATGGTCTTAAATATAAGCAACCCAAATGATCATTTTGACTAGCTTTCTAGAGGATTAGTTTATTGGAGTAACATATACCAAAGATCCCGATCGTTCGAAATTCGAGTTCCTTATCCATTCTCATTCTAATTAGGTCATATATAACTGTCGATTGGGACAGTTTTTGCGGACGAAGTAAATGTTCTTTCATTTTGACTTGGTTTCTAAAAGGCTAGTATGTCGTATTGACATATACCGAAGATTTTGATCGTCCAAGTTCAAGTTCCTTGTTCATTATCATTCTAATTAGGTCATATCCAACTGTGAAATTTTTCTGAAGGACCGTTTTGTCGACGGAGGAGTGCCCTTTCATTTGGATATTTTTTTACATTAAGTTAAACTAATAAGAGACCCGTGTTTTCGCACGAGTCACGTAACATTTGTGGTAATTATATAAAAAATAATTAGATTGTTAATATTATCGACTGTCTTTTCATTTTTATGTATGTATATGTGATAGTTTATATGATAAAATTTAAAAAACTCGTGACCACTTTTAAATTATCATCATTAATAGTGTTTTTATTAAACATTTTTTATTTTATATACAAAATATCGTTAAATATTTACGACACATTCATTGCAATTTTATATGCTTATATCTCAAAAATCAAATTTTATATATACTAATATAATTTTTTATTTTTTTTTAAGAATGTTTTATGAAAAAGTTTTGATATGCTTAAATTTTAAAAACTAATAATTATTTTATAAATATCAACATTAATATGATGTTTTTCTTTGCCGTTGGATTAATCCAACCACTTAAAAATGTACTTGAGAGGGCAACACTATAGAAAACGTAGGAGTGTATAGATACAAATCCTAAAATACACACGTTCCCACTACTGATTCCATTTTCTACTATTTTTCTGTTGAAGCCAAATTCAGTTAAGCACACGTTCCCCACTCCTGATTCAATATACTCAGTTCTCCAAACCTGTTATATCATTTACTCCATCTCTCTAGTAAGACACCATAGTCTATACCTTCATATCAGTCAATAGCATGGTTGATATTAAAATTGAAAACGAAAACAAACGGAAACGAAACGATGATGAAAATGGTTCTACCTCGGTAACATCTCCATTGTCAAAAAAAAATGACGTTAAGGAACCTGTGAAGAACTATATTGGTAATACTTCCTTGGTGGATTTGGACTCAGAAAGGTACTTGGTTCTTTTCGTTTGCATCTCTTTTAGAAGGTTTTATTGTATATATGCATTTCATCAATTTAGTGTACTGTCGTATGAATTTTGGTCTGGTTTCATGCATAGTTTTGCGAGATTATTGTTTCATTATATTTGTTTGTATATTTTCTTTTGTATTTTTTCTTCCGTACTGTCGTATGAATTTATTATATGTCTTTTGTCCTTCTTTTGTGTTTCAGTCTTTGCTTGGGCGCTTTGTTCTCTACTCTTTAGCAGTGTTTACTTAATTTAGATCTTAGTAATTCATTTTTGGTTTTTTTTTTTAAAAAAAAACTTGTTTAACTTTTAGAACTTATATTATTATTCAGTGACAAACAAACTATTCAGCAATCGAAAGTGCAAAATGGATTCTTTGATGATCCTAAGTTTTCAAGGCCAACAAATTATGATGTCAGTGAGGTAAAATATTTGAATTACTTTTTTAATTTGAAGTCCATAATGTGTTCATCATTATGTTTTACACACTTTTTGAATGTTATTACCAGGGGTCATTAGCTCCAAGGGTAATAATTTTGGAGAGCGATGTTCAAAGCATAAAGACATCAGTAGAAGAAATGAAGGAGTTGTTAAGGAATATAGCTTGTACACATAATACACCTCCATCAAGAGTTTCATATGACAAGAATGTCGAAGAAACTTTGAAAAAATTGTTTGAAGACAAAGATATGTGTCAAAAAAGTGATGACAATTGCAAGGAAATCAATCCAAAGCAAAGTGTCCGAAAATTGTTCTCAACAAAAAAAGGAGGAAACACGTCTCCTATTCTAGTTACCAAGACACCGCTGGGGTACACAGTTACACAAAGAAAAGAGAAAAAAACTCCCTCCAAATTAGATGGACCATCTATTCCGAAGGTATTAACATACCACTATTGATGTCTTCGGTAGTATATTCATTTGATTAATGATTTTGTTTATTTGCATTGATTTGTTAATATCTTTATACAGTGGTTGCCTCTGATGTTTCAACCAAAGAGAAGAATGGAATTAAACGAAGAAGAGTGTAATTTGGCCATTTACATATTTGGATGTCCACCTAATGAAGAAATTGGCAAGTTAGTCACTCTTTTCAATTTGTTTTGGTTTTTATGATTTTCATTATTTATAATTTGTTTATATTGATTCATATTGTTAATTGTTGTAGGAAGGAGATCATCGCAGCTTCTAATTATTGGGCGCATCATGTAACAAGGAAATTGCTACTTGATTTGAAACCCAACAAATTCATTACGGGAGATGTATAAATAAAATTATTCTTATTTGTTGAATTAGTTTGTTACATAACTTATTAAGCTTATTAGTATGGGGTTATAATGCTAAGAGATCAACTTTGTTTCAGGTAATAGATTTGGCCGCGTGCATGCTAACTTATGATGCAAGAAAGGAAATGCGTCAACCTAAAACTTGGTTTATGCCAACAACTTTAACGGTAAATTTTTAATGCTAACTATTTTTAATATTTGTTTGTCCCCTATGCGCTCATTCATGTTTAAAATCCATCTATTTAGCGATACGTGCTGTCGTGGAATTCACCATTTTGGCAAATGAAAAAGTTCTACCAAAAACAATTTATGGGAAAGGTTGATGTGGTTTCAAAGGTAATTAGTCTGCGTTAATTAAAGCAATATTTCTTTACTCATTGCTTATATGTTTGTGAAACTAATGTTTAAATATAATCAGATCTTTTTACCAATATATGATCATCTACACTGGTTCCTTTTGGTTATTGACTTTGTGAAAAAAGAATCAGTATATCTTGACTCGTACCAAAGTTCGTCGGTGCTTCACGGCAGGATGTCAAGTATCAAAATATTGGTAAAAAATTAATTAAACTATATTTTTATCTTACATATTCATCAATGTAGAAAATCATTTACAAATTTTAAGTGTTGTTTCAGTCATTATTTATGGAGGAGTTGTTGATGGATCCATCTTTCCATGGCACTGATTCAAACTATGACTTTAAAATAACAAAGTTTAAAATTGTCACCCCAAAAGGTTTGGGACGTCAACAGGAAGGATCGTAAGTTACCACTGTGTATTCTTTAATTATAATTTTGTTTACATATTATCTCTCTTAATGATTAAATTTTGTTTTAGGAATGATTGTGCGGTTTGGGTAATTAACTGGATGATGCAACGTGGAGAGAATGAATACAAGATTGAAGTATGAAAAAATCACATTATAAAATTTTGCAATTTCATTACATTTTGTGGAATTTTTCAGTGATGATTTTAGCCAAATTATGCAAGCAGGTGGACGAAGGATCGAGACTAAAAATTGCACTACAATTGACACTGCATCCTTTCAACGACGAGAGAGATTTGATGTTGGCAAAGTCTTTGGAACACAAGCAAGATTTCATTAAAGGAAATGATTTAGAGTTGAACTGAAATTATTTTTATTTCTTATTTGTTGGATTTTAGTTGGAGACTCTGTAATGACCTTCGGGGACAAAGTCTTTTTTGGTTTTTTGTTGGATTTAAGTTGTAGACTCTGTAATGACCTTCGGGGACAAAGTCTTTTTTGGTTTTTTTTGTTTTGTTTTGTTGTGGATTTCTAGTTTAAACTCTAATGCTATTCTCCAAACATGGTGGTCAATTATTTTCTATCTATGTTATGTGTGTGGACTTGTATGAATGTTTGATGATTGATATCCAAATATTGTGGTCAATTATATTCTATCTATGTATGGAGGAGTATACTAGGAAGGTAGTAGTCTTTTATGTGAGATGATGGTGTCGAGTGGATTCAATTATTTTTGATATTGTCTCGAATTTTCTATCATTGTGTTGGCACAACTCAGTGTGTTTCGATAGTAGAGGCTGTTTTGGAGTGTAGTTTTTTCTGCGGCAATTGGTTTTTTCTATTGTTGTCTGTAACAGGTCTCTGTACTGTATTTTTTTTATCTCAAGCTGCAGGTTGTATTTCTGTTTGGTAGCTCTTTAGAAGCCCGTTTCTTTTATATAACAGAAGCTTATTTTTCTAAGTACCTTTGAGATGGTTACATTTCATGACCTTGTTCACATAATTTTGATTGTTTTCTTGCTTGCCAATTATTCTCATGGCCGTACAGTTCTTGCTTGCCAAATCATTGGCTTGGTTTGTAGTATATTATGCGGAAAATAAACAATGAGAAAAAGAATGTAAGTCTATTTTTGTTAGTTACATTAGAGAAAACAGAAAAGAAAAACAAGCAAAATTCATAAAAACTAGAAACTAGGTCCTTTAGAAGGACACCCCTAGAGTATCAACACCTGCTGAGCTAATTGGATACTTCAATTATGATATTATTCTTGATATAGTGTGTAATTATTTGAGTAGGATATTTAACTAAACTTATATCTTGGCCAAACATTGAATTAGTCTAGTGTGCAGTGTAAATTAGAAGCTTTTGCTAGTGAGCAGGTTAACTTATGCTAGACTACCGCAATTTTAACAAATTTAAACTTCAACAATATTTCAAACATGATACAAATGAACGTTTGTAATTTATACACCATATATATTTGTGAAATTCATCCATGGGACGTAATTGTTTCAAACACATGTTGCTGATTTACTTTTTATGATAGTATTGTTGATTGATTTAAATACAACAAAGCCAGAATGGGAGCATAACCATGGACTTTTATGATAAGATTAGAATCATGTATTAGCATTTTAAATAACTTCAAATATCTATTTACATTTTTGTTCATTACATCGAAAGCATTCTGCTAAAGAAAACCATTAAAACTTTACTAATACTCTTCGCCTGAACAAGCTGTACCGGTCGGAGGATTGAAACAAAACAGAGCATGCAGCTACAAATAGAGACCTCTAAAAGCCATAGAAGCTGTATAGTTGAGGATCTTCAATATCCGCATCTATATGAGGAATATTCGGATCCTTTGGCGCATTCAGAAGTTTGGAATCACTACCTTTCTTGGCTGCATCATTTATGAAGTTGCTGAACCCAAAAATAGCAACACAAAAGTTAGATAAGCTAAATCAAACAAAAGTGTTTAATATCATAATATGCAGGAAAATCATATAGAGGAAAACCCTTAATCTTGAGAAATCAAAGGTTGAAAAGATGTTTCAGATGTCTGCCAATCAAAAAAACTTGAAGGTTCATTGTCTTCGAAATTAACAGAGCACATAATTTCTTCTCATACGACCTCCTTCAATAGTTTTGGTGGAAACTGTCCAGTTTCACTTAAAGCAGCAGCTCGTGTGTGAGTTAATCAAACCAGAACCTCTCCAACTTTCGAAACTTTATCAAATCGGAAAACAATACAACATGAAACTTTATACCAAATAATACTACAGTAAGAAAACAAAAACAATATGTAGGCCGAAACACAAACTTCACAAGCTAGATAGCCATCACCCTATAAGCTTAAATAGAAGCAAAATTATATAGAAAAAAAAAAGATATTAAAGTCAGGTAGTCTCCATTTTAAAAGGTATTAACTATGTAAGCACATATAATAATTACTTGTTCAATTAGATATATAATCAATCAAAAGGCTTAGTTCCTAGTATACAATAATAGACTAATAGCATTGTCACAATAGACTAATAGCTTAACCTGCATAACTGATAACCTTAGGCACAGTAATAACTGATAAATATCTTAGCAGTTCACATGAATACAACATATATTATTATCTTAAAAAAAACCAACAAGATAAGCTACACTGGCTTCTTGAAGAGAAGAAACAGTACTACTCTAAAATCGGAGATCTGTTTTGAAATACTTCGTGATTTCTCTAACAAATCTTTGGAACTTAAGTTTCAAAATATAGCTCGTCATAATTGTGGTGATAGATAACAATTCAGGAAAGCCGGAGATCATTCAAAAAATGCACTTAATATACTGTGGTGCAAATAACCTTGCCGATAAAGTAACTCTTCATTAAGATTATGCAAGTACAAAGTAAATCTGTTTAACATAAGTTGTGCACTGAGATAAAGTCCAAACGCATAGTTCATCAAAACCACCAAACATAAGTTGTCTAACAATTCCATGGTAGAAGCTAATGAAACAAAAGACAAAATAAAGAAAATATACTTAAACTTCGCTAAGTCGAGATCGAAAAAATTTGAGGATTGGAGGAGAGATAAAATTAGATTAGGAGGGATTTGACTTTCCTCCCTTCTCCTCACCTCCTCTCAAATAAAAAATAAAAAACTAAACAGACCCTAAAGAATTGTTCAAATTATTGCTTTCTTTGGGAAATAGATCTGTAAGCTAAAGAACAAAACCAGAACCAAAAAGAACTTATAACCAAAAAACCATACCAACTCATCTCTTTTCCTCACAAGCAACTTAGTTCCTAGTATATAAGGGTTTTTTTGCTTTTTCCGATTTCTTGCATTTCTTTGTGCAATCCCGCATTAAATGAAACAAGAATTTTTGTACATGAATCGGTCATTAAGGGGTGTTGCAGTGGTAAGAGATGAAATGCATTATGCATGAAATGTGAACAGAAAAAGACACTCTACATGTTTTATACACACAATTATGTCACCTCCTCAGTTATCTTTGTTTAATATCTAAATTAAACCTCCGCACATATAATTAGGAAAACTCCAAAAAAAAAAATTAAAAAAATAAATAACATAAACCTATCTCTCTAAAAGATGAATCTTCTGTTTTGGTCTATCCTCTTAGATAACAGAGAAGCATGATTTTACAAGCTCCTCCAAGTTCGCCAACTGCAGAAGCCTTAAATCCCTCCTCACCTAATAATTACCAGACCATACAAAACCCATACTGACTTATATAGACACATTACATGCATGTAAATGCAATTGTAAACACAAATTTCCCATTTCAATTTCCAAACAAGTTCAATTATTCGTAAAATAAGAACTAAAGGAGTAAAAAAAAAAGAAAAATAACTTTCACAAAAATTTCCAAAATTAAGTAATTTCACATCATTGAAGTTGAAAACTGATTTCAGAGAAACTAGACTACGGTGCGTACCTTCATAAGATGCTGGAAATAGGAACAGCGGCAATGTTGGTTCTTGTTCTTGTATACCAATCTTTCAAGGACGCCACACTTACAAATCATGAACAGTAATTCAAGGATCTTCAACTAAACAATGCCCAATTTTAGTTTTGAATTCGGAATCTAGTTTATTAGTCTATCAAAAGTTATGAATAGCTTGATGGGGTAAATATTTTATTTTTCAACTACATAGAATCAAATATCGAAATCTTTAACAACAAACGAAATCTGAATTCTGAACTTTGCCCACATATTTCAGCTACTTAGAACCAAAATCCCAAATCTTTAAACAATGAACTCAACTTGAACCAACCCACATTTCAAATTAATATTTTGAATCCGATGTATTAATCATCCATAGTCCCGAATTACACGATTGTTTTAAAATCATCACTTTTGAACAATAGAGAATCTAAATCCCAAATTTTAAACCCCAAATCAAACAATCACAACCAGTGAATAATTCAATATTCATTAAAACATGATCAAGCTCTCAGTCATCTCATATTAAATAATTTTTATCGAACTGTGTTATAATGATAAGTTGGCATGTGCACCCCCATATAATGATCTGATCTTACCAGCTTCATATTTCCCTTCCCAAGGTCATGCAATATATAAGTGATTTGCTATTGCTCAGAATTTGGAAAATAATCAGACTATCATACTATAGATTCACTATGTTGCTAAATGGAGGGGTATCCCCCTCCCTTTATTACTACTTGGAGGAGGAAGGGTATGATCCAAGTAACTCGATCGGCCAAAATCTAGTTATCCTTTAATTGATTGTTCCAAGTTAACATGTTCTTTCTTCTACACGTCTTTGCAACAAACGTTATGTCCAGTTGTCGACATTTACGTCAAGCGTGTAGACTAAGCAGTTTTGATTTAATAAAAGTTCGTCTACAAATCACCGTTGAATATTCATTTCTGACATTAGAAGAGCTCATGGCACTGCCTCTTCTTGATTAGAATGCATCATTGTTTTGAATCTCAGGCCAATTATAGCTTAATATCAACAAATGAGAAAAATCTAATCACAATAATCTCTAGGACTAAGGTTTGACATCAAAATCTTCTAGAGCATATTTGTATCAGACCAAACATGATTCATAAACCCCAAATTAAACAATCACAGTCAGTGAATAATTCAATATTCATTAAAATATGAAGAACCCTAAACCCCCAAATCAAACAAAACAATTTGAACCATTTAAATAGCAATTAAAACAAGAAAACTTACTTACTTGCAAATCCGCGAGGAATAAGTTGAGATTATGGAACCGTGAGAGATTATGGAGTTTCATGACAGAGATGAGTTTCTTAGGGCATTTTCCCCAAAGATGAGAGAGAAGAAACGGTATGAGTGGAGAGTAAATAGGATGGATGAATTTGATGTTGATGAATCAATTTTTTCCCAATTTACAAATGGATTGAAGAAAGTAATGGTTAGGTTGAAAAATTGAAAGATGAAAACGCAGAAGCAGAATATAGTCTGGACAATTGTTTTGAGAAGATAAAACTTAATTAATGCTTGGGTAAATCTCCAAAATAACAAAAGTATGTGGTTACAATTTATAAAACTAAATAATAAATATTTCAAATACAATGGGTATACGTGGCTACTTTTTATTATTGTTAACTTACATGGGTAAATTACCCATGTGTTTGTAAAGGTAGGCTAGGCCTCTGGTTTCTACACTCATCGCTCACTCACAAACTATGGCGAACCAAATCATCACTCGTGTCATTCCTAAAACCCTAACTCCCTTCTTCTCTCGCTCCCTCTCCACAACCACCACTCTCTCCTTCCTTTGCCGTCTCCGTCCTCTCACTGCCGCTGCCGTAACCTCCCGCCACATTCTCCTTCCTTCCTTCCGCGCTCTCTCAACAAGACCTACCACCTCTTCCCTCAACGATCAAAACCCTAACTGGTCTAACCCTTCTCCTAAGGAAACCATCTTGCTTGATGGATGTGATTTTGAACACTGGCTTGTGATTATGGAGACTCCTGATGGTGACGCCACCAGAGATGAAATTATCGATGGTTATATCAAAACATTCGCGGAGGTTATCGGAAAGTAATCATCATAATATATAAATGCATGATTTATTCTTTTGTCTATGTGGGTTTTATCTCTATAACATTGACATGTTTACATGTTTACCGGGATTGACTTGTCACTGTGTTTTGTCATGTTCATGTTGGTGCTGCATAGGGTTTTATTGATATATGAAGCACAGACACATATACGAACAACCATACACAACACTGACGCCAAATATGATGTCGACACCTATAATAATTTAAGAAAATAATTTATTTGAATATAATCACATGTGATACCGACACACGTTCCATTTGAAATGTTGGTGCTATTGATTCCAAATAATATATGTGAATGGAAGGTTGGTTGTGTTTTGGTTTAATCTTTTAGTGTGTTTGGTTTGTATTTGTTTACAGTGAAGAACTAGCTAGGAAGAATATATATTCTGTTTCAACTAGACACTACTTTGCTTTTGGAGCTGTTTGTTCTGAAGAGCTTTCCTACAAACTCAATGGTATATACATATACATGGTTCCAAAATTCTCATTAAACTTTGTCTTTTATATACTATATACCATAAAGGGTTTTAATTTCCTGTTTTTCAAATTTTCAGAACTGCCCAAAGTTCGGTGGGTTCTTCCTGATTCTTATTTGAATGTGAAGGAGAAAGATTATGGAGGTAATTTCTCTTGTTTCTAATTATATCAACTAAGTACCAAATTGGTTTATAGACAAATGTTAGTGGTTAATTTGATAGGTGAGCGGAAAATGTTAGTAGCAGGGATCAAAACACGAAATGTTTAGACTTGACATTTTACCAATAATTTGTTATTAACCTTTGGGTTGCTTTATAATCTATTGATTTTTTATTATGATTGTATAAGCTGTTATATATTGGAGTTATAGTATTATTAGGTGGTACAGTAAGCATATGTGAAGTCTTTCCATAGCATATAATATTTCTTGTTGTAAAAGGTACATAACATGATGCTTGGTGGACTTGTTTGTTTCCCTCTCGCCAGGGGAGCCCTTTATAAATGGCCAAGCAGTTCCATATGATCCCAAGTATCATGAGGAGTGGGTTAGGAACAATGCTCGTGCTAATGAAAGGAACGGGCGCAATGGTAGGGATAGGCCTCGTAATAACGACAGGTCAAGAAATTTTGAAAGGAGAAGGGAAAATGTGGTGAACAGAGACATGCAGAGTAGGCCTCCAGTGCAGAATTCTGGTCCACCTCCAAACAATGCTTACCCTCCCAACAATGGTGGCGGATACCCTTTCAACAACCAAGCTGGATATGCCCCTCCAAATCAAGGTGGATACGCTCCTCCAAATGCAGGTGGTGGATACCCTCCCCACAACATGAGTGGACCTCCTCCTCCTCCCAACAGTGGATATCGTGCTCCTCAAAATAACTACTCGGGGCAACAAAACCACATGGCAGGGATGTCTCCAAATGCTGGTTGGTCAAATAATCAGTAGACTCTCGTCCTGACCTCCGAGTAATGAGATTTTATAGATCTTAGGTCTAGTTTCCCTTCTTCATAATGAATTTGTGTTTCGGGTATTGAAGTTTACAATTTTTGAAGTTCATTATTTTGATGGTTTATTCGAAAGTTAAGTGTCAGTTTATTAAAACAAAATTGTCTGATACACTTCATTAAGTATCGTAGTTTATTAGTAAAAAATATATTTATCTGACACACTTAAGCCGAATAGTCGTGAGAAATTCATGATCATGATATGATCTTTGTGATTTGTCTTACTGAATGTGATTCAACAAAATATATTAATGACTGAAGCACATAGCACCTTCTTCTTCACTCAAACCACATTGAACTATTGTTATTATCATCCGGTTGAGAGTTGTTCACGAGCTGGAAAAAAATGTGAAAAAATGAATTATTTGAATGTAATTACGTGTATTTGTGTCGTGTTTGTCCCTTGATCAGAGATATCGGTACTATAGGCTCATATAATGTAGGAACAGGGATATTTTTTGTTAAAGTTCTGCTCTATGACTCACAGTCTCACACTCTAAGTTAACAATTGAAACTGAACAATTGCAATTTTAGGGAAGCATGTATTTGAACAGAAAATCACTTCATAGAAAGTTTTCAAAATTTGAACAAATACCGTACTATTCTCCGAGTCAAGATCATTAGAAAGACCAACCCTTTTCTTCCCTTTTTGCTCTTCAACAAACCATTTTCAAAAGTCAAGTTCTTCATCATGAAGACTATCAAAAGTTTGTTGGATCTTAACGAATGACCAAGATAGTATCTAGACGAGGGTGCTTGAAACGCAAAAATAATTCTTAGATTAAAAAAATTTGTGTGGCGGACTCGTGAAAGCGCGGGAATACGCTTATTGGACACCCTATAGAGAGTTAAAAAAAATAGCGGAGTCGTGAAAGCATGTAACCGATATGAAGATGTATGCAAGTTACAAATACCTAATTAAATATGGTATAATGATTAAATCAAATTGAAGGATTGAGATAATCACTCAATTTGATTATTCATATTATTGCAACATAAGATAAAATATGATAATCACTTATAATAAGCTGTTAACTTGATAAAATCTAGATCAAAACCTAAGTTTAATTTCTTGTCAAATAAGTAACAAAATATGTAATCGATTCAATTTAGTGAAAAATGTGATGGATTCTTAGAACCCCTTTGACAAAATTGAATCGGTTCAGTTGTTGGTCACCTTAAACAATGTCTTTGTCTCGTTATTTTTTTCCTAAGTCAAATAATATAGTCCATTAGCTTTTCTTTTCTTTCTGCACAACCCAATAATGTTACTTAGCTCCAACTCTTCCTCTAGATGATTTCAATAGATCACTCTCTCTCATCCGAAGAAGATGAAGTACGTTGAACAAGAGCTTTTCTCACCCAAGTTGGGTATGATCTGTATAAGGGTTGAGTATCATCTTTGGTTTTTAAATTGCGTGACATCCTCACATGAAGAAATTAACATCACATTAGTTTCAAAACGGTTAGAAGTTATGGGGTGGCCTAAAACATCATGAATTAGAACTCATTCACATTTATGAAATTACCATAAAATGCAAAAAAAAATTGTGCAATGCTTTGAAAACCGAATTGAACCATACATTTCAACCAGTTCAATTGGTCATTTCAATGGGTCGGTTATTTTGACGGTTTGACAGTGATTATGTTCTAGTTCTAGCAATTTGAGACATTTGAGTCATGGTCCAAAGCTCGGTTTTCTTTTTAAGCCAAACTATCATCTTCCTTCAATCTAACATTATCTGAAATAATCCACAGCAACATTTTGCTTTATTATTTCGATTCACTCCTACATTAGCAAAGAATGAAATCCAACAGAAATTTGGTACCAACCATCAAGCATAACTTGAATGTTAAACTAATGTAAATCATTTCAACCACAAAAGCATACACATAAAAGAAGAAACAAAAAGAGGTTTTATTATGTTATAATGGTCGTACAATAACTCCATGTTATAGTATATTATTTCTGCATGGATAGGTCGCACAATACCTCAAAATAAAAAGGAAATTTTTTTTTTTGAAAAACAATTTCATTCAAACAGTAACAATGTAACAACAAAAGCAATTTCAACTAGAATGAAGACAACAACCAAGTTTTATGCTAATAAGTGAGGAATTTCACCTAAATTGAAGAGGTCATGTAATTTGAACTGTTACTTGCATCAACAATAACAGCAACACCCCTCGTTAGGCCTCACATAAGCACTATCAAGGAGAAAAGGAAATACATTAGGAAGTTCCTCTCCAATAAGTCTCGAGTCCCACAGTCCAAATACGTATTTTCATGATGTGTATTGCATTTCTTTGTTCGATCTAAAATCAAACCCAAAAACGTGCTTATAATTAGTATCCACTCCACATGTAATGTCGATATCGACAAAGGTATTTGACGTGATTCATGTGATTGGGTTGCACATTAAAAGTCATTAACTTTGTGCCAACCACTCACACCACAAACTTTTTCTAATGGTTGAAGTAACCATTAGAAAAACTATTGTCCATAGTTAGATGAAACCACTTTGGATCTTCAGCTTGACTAAACATCTAGATTGAGTTTATCAAGAGGTATATCAAACAGGAAATATTGCAATCCACTACTATCTCTAATCTTGTACTATTACATTTGTTAAAATGAGGTAGAAGTAAACATTGATACGAACGATACCAAAACTATTTGGTCTCAATTACTTTAGCTAGGGATTGGAGAAGTTTCATCTAACCGAGTATGATGCTTTTCTAATCTCGACGTTTCTGTGCTAGATTCAACATGAGTTTATATGTTTAGTTGGAACATATTTTGTAGAAAATATGGTTTTCATGGTGCAACCCAAATCAAAGGAAAGCATCAGGATCCAGATACTAACATTGCCAGTGAAATGGATATTGTCTATAAGCACGATTTTGATATAAGCATGATTTTGAGTTAGGAGAACAACAAATGCACAACACATCACAAAAAACCAGAATTCGGATGAAGCTTGAAATAGAAATGTAACCCTAAAAAAAAAAACTTGAAATAGATAGATCACTTGGGTTGCTGCTATAACAATTTTTTTTTTTTAAGTTTTTGTTTTTTTTTTTATATTTTCCAAAAATAGTTCTAAAAAAAAAATTAAGAATGGACCAAGACAAATATTTTAAAGAGATTAATTATTTAAAAGGAAAATTCTATGGTGAAGTCATGAGAATGACTTTTCTGGTGAAGTTAACACTATAACATAAAAAATGTTGTGAGTAACACTCCACTGTTTGTGCAGTGGCATCAAAAGTTCAGTTCTCATAGTATCATCAGATTAACAAAAATACACTTAATCTAATTTTATCCTACTTTGTTTTAAGTGTAACACCCCACAAAGTGTAACACTCAAAACTATCACATGATATCAACAACTCTGTTAAAGATACCAACGATAAAATAGTACATGTAAGTCCAAGATGTTGCAAGCATTACTAGATGAATTACCATTGATCATTAATCAGTAATCAACAATTTAAAAATGAATCAAACATTAAGATTAAAATTAATTTTTTCAAAAAAGTCAGTTTCATAATTGTACCGTAGAAACTCCCTAATTAGAATTGTAAAACAACTTTACACTATCAATCAATTAAAATCACTCAATTATTAGCCACTTCAACTTAAGTGTTAAAAAAAGAAAAATCAAATAAAAAAATTTCCAACAAATGTCATATCCCACGTTTCTTAATTTATGCTTTGATTTAACGGTTTTCAATATGCGTTTAGAGGCTTTTGCAGAATAAATAGGCTAAAATCAAATGGGTGTGTGGGATCGAGCAGAATTTTTTGAACATAGACTCTACCACAATAATGCTTGTATTTTAATACCAGTGCAATTTGTGACCACTTCTCCCTTTAGTAAACATGTTTTTCACAACTTATATATGGACATATAAACTTCATGATCTCCTAAGATTCTAAGATTCCTTTGTGGAAAATTCAATTGTTTTTTCTCCTTCTCAACCCTTAAGTTTTAAAAATGAAAAGATGTTTGTAAATGTGAACCTGTCGTAACCTTAATCTACAATTCACTTCATATCACTATTATGATTTATGATTATTACTTATGAATTATGATTTTGACAACTCATATAGTCTTCACATCTAGATTGAGGTCCAGCAATGTACTTGATTTATGACAGTTCGGTCCAGCAAATACACCTTGTGTTTGTTTGGTGATATATCTAATAAATTGCTTTTGCTGCTAAAAAAAAAAAAGAGATTGAAGTGTGTCATTTATTTGTTTTTTTACAGGAAAATTCTGATGAGGCACTTGAACATATTGCACTGTTACTTTACTGCTGCAGGGATTGTTTACCAGTATACGCCGACAATCGTGGTAAGGTTGTTGGCAAGTTACAATCCGGCCTAGCCGTGAGTTTTTGAGCCTATACACTTATACTTCCTTGATTATGCGAGTTCAGCACTTAGCCATATCACTAGAACTTGCTCTTTTTATTATTATTTTTAGCAGCAAAATGATTTTATTAATCAATGTAATTGTGTTTAGAATCTTATGAATTGTATGGATATTATGATCATTCAATCAATCTTGAGTTTAATGCTTTTCATAAATTGATCACTTATGAGTTGATTTTATTTACTTTGATTTGTACTTGATCTGGTGCAGGGAAGCCAAGATACTTAAAAGATGTGAAGGCTATTATGATATTCAAAGAAAGGATTCAATTCCCAATATATTATGATCTTTACTAATTGTATAACACTTGATGTTTCAGATTTTTTTAGCTGCTAAATGGAAACTAATTTATGTATCGAAAGGTGATATATAGAAGATTGCAGAACTTCTAACTATCACATATTATTTACTAATTAGTTTACACTATATATATTCACTTCCAAACGACTACGTCTTAAAATTAAACCTGAACCTTCTGTTTAGTACTCGGATGAAATGGACCAATTAGATTAAAATTAAACCTGAACCAAAATGTTTAATAGCAATAGTAGTGATTCATTGCCTACTATCTCGTATTTATAGGCGAAACCTTGCATAAATATGCATGAAGAGTGGTGATTCATTGAGAATAGTACTATGTTGAACTGCTATTTTGCTCTCATTCATCAACTGGTAGTTTTCTTTTATAAGCTTATCAATCGATAGTTGATAGCAGCCTTATCATCATATCATAAGTTAACTTGTCAATTCTGTAGTTCTTTTTTAGGCAAAATAACACAATTAGTCCCTTAACTTTATTTTAGGTAACACTTTCGTCCTTTATCTTTTTTTTGTCACGATTTAGTCCTTTATGTTATAAAATGACAATATCTTATCATTTTTTATGAGATTTTTTTTAAAGAAATTTGATTTTCTAGGCTTGTATGATGAAGATTTACGTTTGCCTATGAATTTGATGATTTTTTTTTTTTGAGTTTTTGATTAATTTTTTCATAAAAAAGGATAACTATGTTGTTATTTTATAACATAAAGGACTAAATCGTGACAAAAAAAAGATAAAGGATGAAAGTGTTACGTAAAATAAAGTTAAGGGATTAATTGTGTAATTTTGCCTCTTTTTTATCTTCATTTTAAATGATTTCTTAGTTATCAATCACAGTGGTTGTAGTGTTGAGTTACAACAAGTTTTACATTATCCAGTTTTTTTTATTATTACTAATTATATCTATAAAACTATACAAAATTAGACTCCATTTAGTCTCTTGCAAAATTTGGCCAAGTTGAACCGTCTAAGTATTTGTCTAAAAAAACATTGATTTCTGCGGTAGAGAAGCGCAGTGACTTTGAACTTATGTGTGTGATAAGTGCAAAACCAACAATATTAAGTGTGGCCTAACTTGAGAAGCAAGTATGAGAAAGTGTGGCCTAATTTCGATGAGATGAAGTTTTGGTTATATGAAATGGTTCCAAAAATTGATGTATGGTCGCAATGTTGGGTGGTACCAGGTCTGAGATTAATGAACAGCACCAGCTATGTTCCAATTAATTTGAGTGATGAGAAAGAGAATGGTGAATAACTGAATATATTGTTGCTGTTACTTACAGAAGTCTCTGTAGGTTTAATTATAAGCTGATAAAGTTTGGTCGTTGATTTGAAAAATTGGTGTACCAGAACGTGTCAGATGTTTCATCGTGTTGGAGATTGATATTTTTCTGATTTAATAATTAATTGTGTTGTTATTTTTTGTCATAATTAATGTGTTGCTTGTTTAAGTTTAAGTGTCATAGTTAGATTGTTGCTTATTTGGTAAGTAAGAGTCCTAGGTAATGATATCTATGGTTCTTAGGTAATGATGACTAGTGTTTAGAGTAGATTTAGTGCAGATTTTATGTTTAGTCTTACAAGCAAGCTTATGGCTTGGCTCTATATATTTGTAGTGTATGCTTAAGTTTAATGTATCAAAGTATCTTAGCTTTTTAGTACTTTGTTCACAAAACATTGTTGTCTTCTCTAACTTTTTGGTTTTTTCTTCTTTCTTCTCCACCATTTTTAACCTTAATTTTCTGTCTTGAGCTTATTGCTTCTGCTGCCTTTGCAAAAGCTAACACATCGAGTTAGTATGTTATAAGAGATTACTTACTAACTTGAAGAAATCTCGGATGTATTTTCATAAGTTGTATTGCAGATTGCGATTGTTCTAACTTTAGACGATAGGGATGGTGAAAGGAGACGATAGTCACTCTTTGTGGCAATGGAGGAACAAGGAATTTCACGTCAAAGGTTTTGTTTGACCTCATGCGCCCTGAGGATTCGAGGCAGTGAATCTGCATATTGACTCACAGGTAGTGCTTCATAATATGAAGACTGGAAGTGACAGTACTGTTGCTCGGAATACGTTGCTTCAGCGAATCAGGAGCTTATTTGAGTTGGATTAAGAGGTCAAGATTTGTTACTCATATTGTGAAGCAAACTCTTGTGCAGACACTTTAGTTAACATAGGGTTATGACTTTTAAATAACAAAGTAAAAAAATCAAAAGAATCAATAATGCCTTCAACTAAACAGTTTAATAAATACATGTGATAAACAGGATTTATCGAAATCATGGCAACTTGGAGAGCCATCATGATACCAAACATTCAAACATTTATAGGATAAACACTTGTTACTTATATTATAGAGTAATGTAGTTTATTTGATGCCAGTACAAATCTCTAGAAAGCACAATAGGTTTCTGTGTATCCAATTATACAGATTATACAATACATAGAGTATGGAGCTTAATTAACCAGTGTTTTGCATACCAGCAGCTATACCCTTCATTGTCAAAATAAGGGTATCCTCAAGACCAGGAGCATACTCACTTTTTGGGTTAAGCTTAACAAGTTCTGCAGCTGGTTTGCTTGATTCCATGTATTCCTTTGACAAATGTGGCCTCATCTTCACATGGTAATCTGGATCGGGAATTTGATTCAATGTGTATGCTTGTAAGACATTTAGGGTTGTGATATATGAGTCTCTAAGGCGTAGTCTTTGCTTTAAGCAAGGGTCTCCTTTTCAAGTATATCCTTGTGCCCAGCAACCTGAGAATAAGTAGAGTTCATTAGAACTAACTTCATTTTCTATTTCAGAAATTCTCAAAATATAGAAACGGCAACAAAGAAATGTACAAACATCCCAAAACGGCAAGTTTCAACGCAATTAGAAATTACCTTGAGGAGAAAGCCCTTGGTTTCTTCATATTTAGATCTTAAACGTTTACCAAACGGACACAACTCTTTTGAAACTAAGAGTTTGTCGTTATAAGGAAGCAATCCCGGGGTCTCCTTTGGCAAAAACCATCTCAACCAAGTCAATGGTAACTCTGAAGAAAGGACATTGATTGTACATATCCTGAAGCATTTGGAGATTCTTCGGATCTTTCTCAATCACATGCTTGAATGCTTCTCCAAAGCCAAGCCATACTGGTAAATGAAACCTTGTTTGCAAGAAACCTTGTTTGCGTCCAAGCAAAGATCCAAGGAATAGCACGGAGTGATTCAATTCCTCCACTCGGCTTTCGTTTTGACGGACGACTGCCCATGTTCATTCGTCCATATTCCAACTCAGGAGTTGCCTGCAATTAATAATATTCATAAACAACAGAGAAAACAAAAGACAAATAAATTGCAATGTCACAAGTATTGAGTAAAATGATCCTTACACATAGGAAGTATTCAACAAAACGAGGTTCCTGAAAACAATTGAGTGATACTCCTTTGTTGCAATGACAGCCATCTCATCCAAAAGGGCACACCATTCTGGTTTTGGCGAAACAGAAGGATGCATTCCGTGCTCAAGTGTCGCAGCAGTGAAACGCTGAAGTGTTCTAAAGCACAAAGTGCTCCTCTCCAAACGATTGTTCAATAACTTCACCTTGAACTATTACCCGAAGTGAGCCGTGAATAGTATCTGGTGGCTGAGATAATATAGCAAGATGAGTAGGACCTCCTCCTCTTCCAACTGTCCCACCTCGGCCATGGAACATTGTTAGCTTAACACCGAACTCCTTTGCTACGTTTACGAGTTCCTCTTGAGCCTTGTATAACGCCCAAGCTGCAGAAAGACGGCCAGGATCTTTTCCCGAGTCTGACTATGCTAATCATAATTTCTTGCTTTCCATTGATGCGGTTTCTGTACCAATCTATAGAGAAAAGACGCGCTACCGCAGCAGGAGCAGACTCAAGATTAGCGAGCTTTTCAAACCGTGGAACAACTCTTAGAGCTAGCACATCAGATGGGGAGGTTGCCATCGAGATGATATAGGCCCCGAAGCTATCAGAGGGGAGTTCTGAAATGACATGGAAGGTATCAAAAACATCGGCAATTTCTTCTGTCTTAGGAAGATCATGGCCGAAGAGAGGGCGCTTTCCACTAAGCTCGGACAAGAGCCATTCTTGCCTGCATTCCTCTGACCATTCTCGGTATGATCCAATCTCCAAGTGTTTCGTAATTGCATCCATAACATCTGTGTGCCTGTCTGACTCTTGGCGGATGTCAAGTCTTACGAGTGAAAGTCCAAATGTGGATACTTAAGCCCTCATTTCTGTCTGCTATCGATCGGTCACCACATGCGCAGAGTGACCTATAACACAGCTCAAGAGGCTCGAGAAACTACACAAAAAAGAAAAAATAGAAGTTAGAGGGTTTCAAAATATATATCTGAAAAATTAGAAAATACTATAAACAAGAAAGCAACGCAACATGTTGCTGCATGGAAACTTCCATTCAGGCGTAACGATTCCATTCCCGTTATGTCTTAATGGTGTGTTGAGTTGTTGTGAGGATAATACCTGCTCAAAATTTGCGAAGGTTGTCTCTTCAACGATGTCAGAGGTTCCATTTGCTAATAACTGTCGAGCACATTCACGTGTATTATACAGTTTGTCCCTCACACCTCCAAGAATGACATGGATATTACAGCAGTGCTGTTCCAAAATTTTGTTCTGTATTGTAAAATGCCAATAATAATGTCCAAAAAGTGTTACTTAGAACACAATAATAATACATAGCAATATAATGTTTTGCATCTTTCTTTGAGGATCTATGTAGCTCTTCAGACAATAACAAGAATTTAAGAACCATGTACTAATACTAATTAATGCTTAGTGAAAATTTTATTATCATGAAAGAGTCCGGCATATTTGATTACCTCAAACACGAGATCAATTTGTTTGTTAGAAACACTTATCTTTATTTTTTATAAATAAATCATCATTTTTTAGAAACATTTGAATTTGGATGCATACTAACTTATATAGAGCCTTTTAATACTCCCTCCGGTCCTTTTTATTAGAAACAAAATGAGAATTTTTGTGGTCCTTTTTATAAGAAGTATTGATCAAATTTCAAGTATGTTTGAAGCTAAATTTCATTTGTGCCCTTATTGATTATGAGAGAGAATATTAAAAGTAAGTAAGTTGATGGAATAAAGAGTAATTAATTTAAGGGTATTTATAGAATTTTTTTAAATGTAGAAGTGTATTAAATGAAGTTGACTATTTTCAATGTATTTTCTTGGTGTTGGTGTTGGTGTTTTATGTTTTTGTTTTTTTGTATAAAGGACTGGAGGGAGTATCCCACAAAGTCGATATAAACCCACAAAAACTATTAAAATGTTAAAGATTTTTATTTTAAAATTTCAATGAAATACATTCCCCTAAATTTTGTTTGTGAGATGAACTAAACCAAAAGTTTACAAAAGACTAAATCAAATTTGGTTACAAGTATTGAGAAGATGGATTGCATTTATTTAAAATAAAAAGAAAGGAAGAAAAAGATGGGTTGGACATGAATTGCAAAATGAACAAAAGAAAAGCAACTATTAATCAATGAACTACTTAATAAAAAAACCAAATATATAACAATGAGATAAAGCAAAAGATCTAGAGTGTTGTAAACAAAAAGAAAGGAGTTCTATATATGTCTTTGGTTCTCAGTTTTTTTATCCTTTTATACCCAAAATTAGGTTAAGGTAAGTGTGATGGAAACCAAAAATTACAGAGTTGGTGTTCCAACAAATTTGTTTCTTGTTTCGGTTCACAGAAATGGGATAAGAAAAAAGCAGTAATAAAGAGAAATTGGATGAAGCTTGAAATAGAACTATTCACAAAATTGGTAAGAGATAAAGAGTCCTGGATTGGATGATGAAGCTGAAATAGAATAGTCGGTTTTTTTGTTAGTTTATAATTATATTTATATTTTTCAAAAATAGTTAAAGAATGGACCGAAACAAAATATGAATCTAAAAATACATGTGTAGATCTTATGGACTTTTTTATTTTCATCTTTTTAATTAAATATTACAACAAAAATGGAAACTAAAGTGTAAAAATGCATGATAAATATTTTTAATTTTCGTTTGCAGCCCAATAACAAGAAACTTCTGAAAAGAAAAAAAAAATGTCCCCGACTTTATTTGTGGAATGGATATTGTTGCATGTAAGCAGAGTTTTGGGTTTAAATTTGGATGGAACACGTCACGTATATGTTTCAACCGTGGGACTCGACGCTTATTAGAGAGACCTTCATATTACACATTTGTTATCCTTTGCTTTGATCTCTAACATGAGCTGCCAGCCAACTTAACCCTCCATTAACAAACCTTCCAGCACCTATTATCAATGAGTAGAAGAACAGGTTATGCTGCTCATGCTACATAAATCTTAAAAACCAACTCATCTTATACTAGTTGATTAATTTTAGAGACCATACTTAATGAAGTCCTTTGCTAGGAAATCGTCAAAACACCACTTGACATAATCAAGCTTATATCGAAAATCCAAAATAACATCGACAGATTAAACAACAAAGATTGACTTTATCAACATCTCTCCATTTTTATTTTTTTTTGAAGGGAATCAACATCTCTCCATTATTTACTAAACTTCTCTCATTGAATTTCCAATTTTTCTAAGAGACCACAATGACTAATGACTCACACTCTAAGTTAACAATTGAAACTGAACAATTGCAGTTTTAGGGAAGCATGTATTTGATGTCACATCTAAAGACTAAGAGAAACATTAAGTCACTTCATAGAAAGTTTTCAAAAATTGAACAAATATCCTACCATTCTCCTGGTCAAGATCATTAGGAGGACCAGCCATTTTCTTCCCTTTTTTCTCTTCACCAAACCATTTTCAAAAGTCAAGTTCTTGATCATGAAGTGAAGACTATCAAAATTTTGTTGGATCTTAACGAATGACTAAGATAGTATCGAGTCTAGACGGAGTGCTAGATACGCAAAAATAACTACGCTTATTGGACACACTAAAGAGAATTTAGAAAAAATGCGTAGAGGAATCGTGAAAGCGTGGGAGTAACCAATATGAAGATCTATGCAAGTCACATATACCTAATTAAATATAGTCTAATGATTAAATCAAATATTTTTTAGATGTCATATGTGTATCTAGCAAAGGATAACAAATGACAAATATTTATGTTAACACAAAGATGATACTCAATGCATTCTGCACATATGACTCAGTTATTTTCTCATGTCAAAAATATCATGAGAAATGCGAGTAAACACAAATATGGTCTAATGATCTCTAACATGAGACTCATTTTTTACACATATCAAGGATAAATGGAAACACGACGTTTATTGGAGAGATCTTCATATGTTTCCATTTATCCTTGATAGTGCTTTTAAGGATTTAACTGAAAATGCACCACAATCAATGTTTCAACCATGAGACTCGACGTTTATTGGAGAGATCTTCATGTGTTGTCATTTATCCTTGATAGTGCTTTCAAGGATTTAACCGAGTATGTACCAAAATCAATGTTTCAACCATGAGACTCGACGTTTATCTGAGAGATCTTCGTGTGTTTTCATTTATTATTTATAGTGCTTTCAAGGATTTAACCGATAATGTACCACAATCAAATAAATATTTAACTTACATTGTTTCTATTATAGCGAAATTTTTTGACGAAATTGTTCCTATTACAATTTCCATTTTGGTGAAATTGTTCCCCTATTATAGTTGGATTTAACTGATTTTTTAATTAAAGATTTAAATAATATTATAAAAATGATAAAATTGTAATTATAATAGTTTAAATCGAAGATATAATTAGAAGAAAAATACTACACCATAATTATGTATTTCCTTTTATATATAGGTATAGAAATGTATAGAAAGATATATAGTTATAGATATAAAATCAGATAATCATGGCGTTTGGGAAATTCAACTAAATCGAAATCACATAATCGAACGTTAATGTTTAAAACTCATAGTCGAAGCAAAGTGTCAATTTTTTGTCTTACAAGGAACAAACAAGCTATAAACTGAATTCCCAGAGTAACAAATAATAAACAAGTTTAAGTTCTCAACTTGAATAAAGTTGGAACAAAATGTCGACAATAACTATTTTATTTTATTTTTATCTGCAGACAGAGTAGTAAATACGCTTAAAACTCACAAACACAAATAAGAGAGTGAGATAATGGGTTCGAACCCGGGACACCACAAAGATCCAACCTATCAATTTCGAAATTTGCCGGTTGAGCTGTGTAGGACTTACGGATATAGTATACTTGTTTGATATAAACAAAATTATACAAACGGTAGCAACATGATAAGTGGAGTCTAGTGAAGGAAATGATTTGACATACCAATGAGCAGCTGCAGCAGAAGTTAAAGAACTGAATGAATAATATATGTCGAAGGAAGCTCGAGGATCAATATGAACTTTTTTACTTCTTCCATTGAAAATTCAATTTAATATTTACTGAGAAATATATTGTTTCCTATACAAATTTACTAGTTATTTCCTTTACCAACCAAGTCTTGGCGGTCATTTATAATTTCATATAATAATCCTTGTGCAAGTATGCTCATCTGACTGAAACAATATTTGTATTTGCTATACACCGTCCAAAAATTCAACTATCTATCAGATAAGACTGACTCGCTCCATGAAAGTAGGAGATCCCTGACAACAGTTGGGAAGTCTACACCAAAAAGATATTTATATTCAGTTCACCTCATGCATATAACAATTGAACTATGACAATTACAGGATGCACAGGAACTTTACCTCGAGCTACTTCTACGGCCACTGAGGGTATATCTATCTGATCTTCAACCAACCTATATACATCGACAAGCTGTATAGAACACAAGTCAGATTCTCCATCACATAATTTGGATTCAATGCAGTCATATTATGACCGAACCACTGCAGTCATGTGATCGGAACCATTGGATGAAATCAGATGGCTCACATTTGAATCTTTTTAATAAATCCAATTTACCAACATGGTGTTGAGAGAGTTGGTAACATGGAAGCCTAACTCAACGACAACAACAAAAAAATGGTTGTCCCACTGCGATTTGGATATTAGTAATAGCCGGTCCAAATGACCTAAGCTTGTAGAGATACCCTGAGGCACCCATTAGGGCATCAAAGGCCCTAATTGCAATGGGTTAGCAAGATAAGCTATTTTGCTGCTATTGAATATGGCTTGTTCAATCATTCATCCGATGACTAATTGCATGATTGCAGTGAACCAAGATTGCAGGCTTAAAGATAGAGGAAAATGCTAGATATCATCGGGACAAACCTCTTCTATATGAAGCTTTGAGTCCTCGGTCAAAGCAAGTAGAAGCTGCCGGCGGATTCCTTCGTCAACAAAGAAAAGGCGAGCTCCATCTTTGATTGTATCAGTAAGGTCCAATTTTTTATTAACTTTCCAGTTTCTCTGGGTTTGCCTGTATAGATATGGTCTAGTGTGTAACATTGGAAGATGAACGGAGGTAACTAACCATGAAATGCAGGTTTTGTTTCTGCAATAATGTTATAAACTTAAAATAAAATACATACGTGTTTTTCACTTGCAATGCTGGATTGCTGCTCATCTTGGCCACATTTTCCTTTGCAAGAACAATAAGGTTTTCAAGCCGTTTCCACTGGAAAAGGCCATCTTTGAATAGAACCTAAAAGATTAAGTGAAGTACATCAAATTACGAGCAATATATATTCACATAGCAAGTGTGACTAGGTTAGATTGACAGATATTGATTACTAAGTTATCTCACAGGAAGTGTACAGAAAAGTTCACATAGGTAGGTATAAGACCGCTTAGATTTAGTGCTTTGACAGGCGGCAAGGAAGAGAGAAAGTGATTTACTAGCAAATCAAGTTTTAAGCACATCTGACTGAATTGTGTGCCCATATATTTTACATGTTTAAGACGGATTTGAAAAGAGAGCTTGTATTGCTTCCATATCCCAGTATAACAGAATAATCTTCCACTACTATAACACAAGTGAAGTAAGATACCAAGTAGATTTATTTAGCCACACCAAAAGACATGCATGTTGTGTCATCAATTCATGACTTTCATCTAACCAACTTCAAAATTAAACCCATGACTTCTAACCAACTATATCTAGAATGACCGTGACAAAAAGTACCCTTGGCTCATGAATTTGAATATAATGGGTAAAATGGCATCAATTCATACAGTATGAAACCTTGGAATGCATAGGTCACCTACTTTCAAATCCCCCCTCCTCCAAACAAAAATATGATAGTTGATACCAAGAATGGGCTTTCTTTTTGTTGATGGTCACAGACTAAACAGAATAGTAGTTATATATTATATGCACAAAAGCAAGTATATGCTCTTTGAAAAGCATTACTGACCTGTACGAGTCGTTCACGTAGAGCTGGATTTGGATCTGTTAGTAGTCGCTTAGCCACATATGGATATGCAACCTATTTGACATCCCGATGTTAATGTTGCAGTGACAAATAATGATAGAAAAGGGACAGTTGCCACGCCTTTTTTTATTTACAATAACAGACGTATATAGCAAAATATTAGTAATTATTTTGCTTCAAATACATATTATGAAACCGATTTCGTTCTTGAAATGCAACATTATTTATAAAATTAAAAAAAATGCAATTCTTAAAATAAAGTGCATACAACCTTTAAATCAAATTGAAATCTGGACAAGTCAGAATTGGGAATATTTACCTCAAGAAATTTGAAGTCAGGCTTCAGAGTAAAACATATGCCTTCTTGAGTCAATAAAGAACGAATTACGAGTGAAAACCTTTCTGGGATTCGAATGGGATAATTGTAAACCAACTGGTTAAACTTCCCTGTAGTATATTCATTAAAATATCAGTTGAGAATTTATGAAATTCGGCATGACAAAAAGCTTCTATTCTTGCCTTGTTCCCTCAAAAATGCCAAAAAAACATTGACGGAAATAATTTGAAAAACCATGATTCCATGAATGACGCTTCATTGACACATTGGTTACGATGCAAAAACAAAATATAATAATAATTAACAGATAACTACTGAATCCTGGATTACCATGAACTCATAATACCAAACTAAACTGAACCATTGTAATGTACAGATATATTACTTCTTTATTATAAAGCAACAGATTTGTCCCTTTCTTACGATATCTCTGATACCTTCTGCACGTTATCATTGAAGAAAGCTAAGAGGTAAGATGCAACAACAGTCACATAACCTGTACTGTAACTAGGGTCCTTAACTTGATTGGATTTCTTTCTTTCAGATTCAGGCAGTATACATAGTATAGTGTCTTGTTATTTTAAATTTCACTTCCAATATAAAAAAGCATTCAAACCAGATTGAGAAAATTTATTTCAAAAACATTAGAGTTTGGATTAAATGGCCGCTGTTATAATCCTAGAGTATTTTAGATAATCTAGGATTAGTTTCTTATCATAGAATATCTCACAATATTTCTTTAGACTAGTTTTCACATTTCTTTGTTATTTTCAATTTATCATTATTTGTTTCCTTATTTAATTAGGATTTGGAGTCTAATCCTATATTAGTATAATAAGAGTTAATGTTTAGTTATTGTATCAAATAACAATAGTCATCATCAATCATATCAAACCACATTCATAATTCAAAGTCTGCATTTCTTTCTTATTTTTAATCTAATACTCTATAACTTAAAATGTCACAAGGCAATAATTGTTTATATTAAGTGATGAAGTGAAAATGCCTACCAGTGACACTGCGAAAATTAAAATCTGCCAGTCCTTTTCCAGCAGAGTCTTGCCAAATTGCTTCTAAAGCAGGAACTATTGGAGAGACATCAGTCCCTGCTGCCAGGAAGCCTAATCTGGTGAAATCATTAGCCATTTCAGCATAGTCCTCATTCACAGCGTGTACAACAGCATCAGTTAAAATCTGTTTATTTTGCTGAGGAAAATGGAAGCAGATAAACATGTCAGCCACAAATTTTTCACTATTCTGCAAGGCCAGATAATATAGCATATGATTTAAATTATTATATATATTATTTTATTTTATTTTTTATACACACACATTCAAGACTGGAAAAATTAGAAAAAGAAAGCATGTGGCATGATTACCATTTGACTCTTTATTAGTGTACAAACATTTTTCTGCAGTTTCATGTAATTAGGAGGACAGGTTTGGTTTGAAGAGATTTTGTAAGCCATTATCTCCTTGTAATATCTTAATTAGGTTGGATTGGATATATCCTAATATGTGTTGTAAACATTCAGCAAACTTAGTAATCAGAAAATTAATATTTAGACTCTTTTCCTCTCTTTTCAAGTTGGAATTAGAACTCTTGATTTGGGAGACTTTGCTTCCATGGTAGAACCCTAGCTCCATTTCAGCCAGCCCTTAGGTGCTTTCATTACAATTCAGCTTTCTTTTCAACTTCACCATGCGTAGCCATCGCTGACAACTGCCAGAAGTTGCTTGGGAAAGCATTTCATGCACCTCCAGTTGTGCTGCTCATCATTGGCGCGTGCTAAAAGTCCCACCATCTCATTCTTCATTTGCAACACCACTAGCATAGAACAGGTCGTCAACATTCTGTGGTTCTATTTCAGGGTCGATTGGTTCCAACTCTAAATCATTTTACTAATATTTGAAAGCCCCGGACTATTACTTGTATGCTACACTCTTCTGTTTGAAATCCACACCACTTCTAACAAGAAATCATCCCTTATACTGTTGAACCACAATGACCTCTTCATATTGCAGGGTTCATATCATAGAAAATGGATCATCAGGCAATTAAATTGACAATCATCATGATATCATCACCATGTCTTATCTCCAGGGATGTCACTTTCAAGATAGAGTCCTTTTACGTTAGTTCTCAACTTCAGGAGGAGAATAGTCTAGAAGTTCACTCCCTTGAGTCATCACCTCTTAGACTAATGTTGGATCATCTTGTGCATGATTTGCATTTTCTTCTGGTACTGCTTCTGAGGACAATAGTACTCATAATTAAGGACCCTCAACCAGTATTAGTTCCAATATTAGTATCAATTTTGAACAAAACCAGAGATTTGAACTGATATCAGTACCAATATCAGAGATGGCAAAAACCCAACTTGATCCAACAACTAGCGAAGTCAATTTGCCCCCGTGAGTAGGGATCCCATCAAGACTGCCCTATTTGGGGCCTGCAGGAGGCATTTTTTTCCCGTGAGGACAGGAACGGGGAAGAAAATCCCCCCCAAAGAAAGTTTGGGGATGGTGATGGCCCCCACCATGCAGGTCCCCTTCCCCAACAATATTACCACAACATCCTTTACAAATATGTTACAAGTACGATTTTCTTGTCATTTTTCCTTTTTTTTTTTAAAAAAAAACATAATTTAAACAAATTAACACATCACATTACTCTTGTTCCCATTATTTCCAAAAAAAAATCCCATGTAGATCGAAATTCATCCTAAAAGTAATATAGAATTTACAACTTTTTTATGTTGTTAGATCCTCACGGGAAAGGGACAGGGGAGAAAATCTCCTTGTGATCAGAATGGGGGACATTTTGAGGGGCAGGAGAGTACGCCCGTCCCCACCCTGCCCCATTGACATCCCAGCAAACAACAACTTAAGTCATCAAAATTAAAGGTGTTTAGGAACTTTATCAAGGAGAAATTTGATAGTGGTCTCATAGCTATGACGTACATTCCTATAAGGCTTCTGTTGGCAAATGTATTAATCAAAGGACTTCCTACAGAGAAACTTCAAGAACTAACTTGCAATTTAGGAATGATAGAAACAGATATAACTCACCAGTTAAAGAGAGTGTATTGTGTGCATAATCACAACAATTATCGGGATTTGACTCTATTATTGTACAGATTTCTTTTTGTAGTTTCCTGTCTTTTATTAGATACTATTCTCTTGTAATTCTCTAGTTAACAGATTCAATATAGCCTATATATTGTAATCTATTTATTTCTATCAAACTTAACTCCACAGCTGTCTGGTGGAGAAACACAACTAAACATTTCATTACATGATATTTACAACAAGGAGACACAATTACTGGTAGCCATAGAAGGACTAACACAATTTTTTTTCCTCCATGCTAAGCATGTGAAGAATTACCTGACTAAGAACAGCAACATTGCCAAAGTCCACATATGCAATCCGTCCATCACGCATGGCAAAAATATTTCCAGGGTGAGGGTCTCCATGAAATAATCCAAATTCCAACAATTGTCTAAGTGCAGCACTCACACCAATTGTTAGAAATCCATCTAGATCAATACCACCTTCTTTAATTGCCTGGGTAACAAGATGAAAACTTATTAATCCATGAAATATAACAAACCACTTTCACTGACAACAGATACAATATATAGTAAAGGCATCAACAATCCAAGTAAACAAACCTGTGGATTGGTGCACCTAATACCATCAATCCATTCCATCACTAATACACGTGGCCCAGAAAGTTGTTTGTAAACAAGAGGAATTTTGACAGTGGGGTCGTTTTTAAAATTTTCTAGAAAATCTTCAATATTGCGGGCTTCCTGAAATAAAAAGAGGGAAATCAGAACATTTGTTTAGAACATATATACTGAGAAAAACACACTCAATATGCCAAGCAATGCTCTTATTTGATGCTTTAAGAAGTTCAAAGCAGAAAATAAACTACTATGACAAGCACAAAAAGTTCTGAAAGTTACCAATGTATAATCAAGCTCTTCCAAAAGCTTTTCACCAAATTCATCAACAATCAGCTCAGCATTACAACCCAGTTTCTGTATACTGATGCCGTTTAAGAATGAAGCTAAAGTACGAAATAGGAAAAGATCTCGATAAATTATGGGCTCTATCCCGGGCCTTTGAACCTGCATCACCAAGCTATGTCTTTAGAAGTGGATTTTCCCCTTTGCTTATATTTTAGTAAGATATATGAATCACTTTCATAACATACTTAAACAAAGCCAAATTTTTCAATCATAAATAGAAGACAGCAAAACGAGTATAACTAGAAAGGGGGGAAAGGGTCAAAATTTATATACCAACAAAAATAAACAAACAAAGAAACAAATGAAAGTAACTGAACTGGAACAGTATGAGTAAGAAAATATCAAAAAATCATCCCAACAAAAAATGATGAAAAAGTATAATAAAGTGCACGTGATTCAGGCAACAGCAGGAAATAAAACCATTATGAAAGTCTAAAGGTGATGGCTCAAGTACTGCAGTTATAAAAGTGAAAAAGCTAAGCATGTAAATTTTAAAAATATTAGTTGATCAAGCTATGGAGACTGCAATATAATCTGATGCCATGTCAGAACTTCTAAAAACCATGTAATAAGGGCTAAATTGGAAAAGCATAACAGAAATTTAATACAAGGTGAGTTCAATGAAACCTTTATAGCAACATCCTCGCCAGTGGCACGTAAAGTAGCACGGTAAACTTGACCTAAACTCGCAGCTGCTATAGTCTCTGATGAGATGCTGCTGAAAACAGTTTCAAGGGGCTGACCCAGTTCTTCCTCTATGATACCGAAGGCAATCTAAGACATTATTATGCCATACATCAGATGATAATTCTATGCTAACCACTTAGCATAAAATAGATTAAAAACAGTTGAGGCTCGGTAATTAGATTTACTTGATTGGGAAATGAAGGGACATCGTCTTGAAGAATGCAAAGTTCACTCATATAATCTTCTCTAATGATATCTGGCCTGTTTGCAAGGACCTGTCAAATGAAAGAAAATCTATGATCAACTGGTAAACACAGAACAAATGTTTGACAGAACTGTACAACAACACACCTGACCAGCTTTAATAAATGAAGGCCCCAGATCACACAAGAGGTTCCTAAGCTGTCGAGCACGAAATGGAACAACTTCTTCATCTCTTCCAACAAGGAAATCATACACCAAGGCAGACCAATACAAGCCCAGACTCAAAACTATCTCCACTCCTCGTGAAATTAGAGACAAAATAGATCCTCTTGATCCTAATACCTTATTCCTCACCTAACAGACAACAGGGGAAAAAATAATCAAACAAAATTTTCTTCAATTAGGAAACAAACATTCACCATATTGAAATAATATTTTCTAGTTCCACTACCCTCCCATGCTAAGATCAAACTATCCCCTTTCAATCAACAAGAATAACGAAAATGTACAGTGACTACCTAGTTGGACTATCAATCAAGTACCATATAAGTTGACAATGACTAACACCCAAAATTCAAAAATAATAAAACAAATAAATTAAGTTATGTAGTTAATCATTAAAAGCTACTATTTTCTCAAGCATTAGCCAAACGCAATTAGGGGTCTGTTTGGATTAACTTTTTTGAGATTATCTACTAGCACAAGCACTTGTGAGAGTGTTCGGGAGAAGTTACAAAAACAGCTTATGAAATTTCAGCTTATTTTCATAGGCTCTCCAAGATAACTTATGCAAACAGTCTAAACTAAAACAAATTAACTTTATTTAAGATTATCTACTGGCATAAGCATAAGCATAAGCATAAGCACTTGTTGTGAGACTGGCGCGTTTGGATTGGCTTATTTTTGAGCTTATGAAAAATAGCTTTGCAAATAAATAAGCTTTTATGTTATTTCATAAATCATAAGTACTCACTAGCGAAAATTGTATCTTCATATGTTATTTTTTTCATAAACTACCTTGACAAGCTTACGAATAATGCATAAAAGCTTGTTTATTTACATAAGCTGTTTCATAAGCTCAGAAGTAAGTCAATCCAAATGGGCCGTATTTGGAAGAACTTAGGAAGACAGCTTATGACATGTGCATAAGCTGTTTTCAGCTTATTTTCATGAGCTCTCCAAAATAGATTAAGAAAACAGCTTACACTTTATACAAAAACAATTTAACTTCATTTTATCACTTATATTAGAAATATCTTGTATACATAAACACTTGGTAACTATAAGCTGCAATGAACAATAAACTTCAATGATAACGCAAAACACAGCAAGAATGCTAAAAAAAAACGTACAATCTCAGGTGAGTACTTGCGGAAAGGTATACAAACACCACGCTCAATGTCAAGCTGCTCCAACGCACTGTTATTCGACTTTGAATTACTAGGCAGCTGCAACGGCCTCACAACCGCGCCGTTTCCAGTGGTCGAAGCCAAATTCGAAATTCGCACTCTCCGCACTTTCCTCTGCTCGATTCTGGGCGAGAGAGTCAATTGAGGAGAAACTGTGTACAGAGAGTTGACGCAGAAGGATTCCATGGAGAGTGAAGATGAAGAGAAATGAGATTTTGTGAACCCTAATTTGAAGAAGAAATTTGGGGCATTTTGATGCTGAAAGATGAAGATGAAGATTCTGAGAGTGAATAAGTTGAGAAGTTATTTGAAAATTAGTTTTCGTATTTAAATACGGAAATTGGGATGTGAGAAAAGTGTGAGGGTGGGGTTGGGAGGGAAAGGACAACCACATGAAAAAAGATCCAAAAATTTACAATACTTTGCATGTTTGTGTGGTCTACGTGGCCTAATAGAAAATCATTCATAAATGCATGTGCTTTTTTCTTATTTGGTCACTAATTTGGTAAGGATGGTTATAAATGGATAATATAGATGAGTGTCATGTTGTGTGAGGGAAATTATTTTTTACACTATGTTATTATATGTAAGAATCGAGGCTTGAACTTTAAATATCTCATTTATTCATCTTAAAATATGAATTATAGTTTCTAAGCTATTTGACCAAAAAAATCATCTTTAATATAAATAAGTGGAAAATTTAAGGTTTAAACATGTGATCCTACCTATATATAATATGATGTTCCTATCTCCGGAGTATAATGGAGACTAGAGGACTGTATTTTAACATCCTTTTCTAATTCATAACATTTGATCATAAAAAATTGATAAAAAATAATGAAGACTCTGTGAAGGAGGTTGCTGAAATCGAATTTAATGGTAAGGTGGGATAATAACTTTAAATTAGAACGAAGTTAAGATTAGAGGAATGGACGATGCATAGATGACGACGCGCGTGAGAACAAAGTAATAGGATATAAAATTGTTTTATTGAGGAGAATAAGTATGAAAGACCTAACTATGTAGGGAGGGGACGTTGTATGTAATGGTAATGAATAAGAAAGCATCTTGAGACTAAGAATGAGGAATAGGATATGGTATCAGGGATAAAGTTTATAGAGAGCCTAGAATAGAAGAGAGAATAAAGTATGTCCGTAAAATGAATAATAAAATAAAGAGACATTGACGTAGAAATGAGTCACACGTAAGGGTTGGATTAATGAAGAGACAATGTGGTGATATAAACGGTGGATAGAGGGTAATAATGAGGAATCATATAATTGTGACAAAGAGTGATGACGATTGATATTATATATATGTAAACAAATAAATACGATGAGAAATGACAATATTTATATTACGATAATGTCGAAGATGAGAATGATAATGTCTGTATTTTAGCGATGATGAGAATGACGATGTCTATGTTATTGTGAGGATGATAATGTTGATGGTTAATTTATGACGATGATGTTTATCTATGATGATGATAATGATGATGATGATGATGAGAGTGGTGATAATGTGAAATGAAGAGATTATACATAATAACTATTGATAGTGATGCGACAGTAGGAATTATATTCTTTTTATATTTATTTAATGTGCATGTGTTTCCCTATTATTATGTTATAGCAGGATTTCTCACCCCTTATTTTGTTGTGTTGTTTTCCGTATGGTGTCTGTACTTTGAGTACAAATACTCAGGTTGATGAGCAGTAGTTGTGGGACGTTTTAGAAGGTGGAAATGAGGGGATGTCATCTCTTTAGTCTGATATTTGGTAGTTGGATAAGCATGTAGTCGCTACGAGCTCCGATATTGTAACACTAGCGTTGGGGTTGACGATTTAATTTTAATTACGTTTTGAGTTCAATCTTGGAAACTTTGTTATTTTCTATTTATGTTTGTTGAAAGGCAAGTATGAATTTATTAATGTGATCAGTGAATGATTTTCTTCTTCTACGGTGGATTTATTTTTAAAGAAAATATTTTATTATTATTTTGTGATATAATGTCGAGTTTTATAACATCTTATTATTTAATATTTATCGCCGGAGAATAGGGTGTTACAAATGCCAATAGGATAGATAGTCCTATGGCAGCTGGTAGGCCCGTTGGAGCTGCAAATTTCACTTCCACGGTGAGAGGACTCGCCTTTCTTGTTGGTGAGACATTTCACAGGGTGTGTAATGTCGCTATGGGAACTCCCGAAAATGTTAATGGAGATCCAATTCTTTGTAACTTGAGCAACAAATTATGTTGTTCATTTTATAATGAAACAACTTTGAGGATATTTCAGGCAAGCCCGGACCACACTTGGCAGCTTACATTACAAATCAATTCACTGCCTAAACTTGGTGTTCCGATGGATTTCTTTCCTGTTGGAATACACAAGACAAAGCCTATCGTTGCTTTTGTTTGTTGGCTTAACCCAGGGGACGACATCCCACCAAAAATCCCAATGGACGCCCCAACCTTTTTCAACCTTGATCACGGGCTCTTAATTGATACCGTAACTAGCACGGTAGAAATAATTCATTGCTTTCGACCCTTAAGATGATTTTTTGTGAAGACTATTGTGCAGTCGGATGAACCTTTACCATATTAGCCATACATGAAGCGTCCATTCCAGCCAATGAAGGATCTTGACATGGACAAGGTCATCTCAGATATCGTTGTTGATTTATCAAATGCTGGTTGACTCTAGTTGATTCACAATTTCTCCTTTGGCTTGACTTGTAGTTGAGTTAGATAAACTGATTTTACCGTAGAAATTCTTAGATAGATATATGAAACATGCATATTTATATGAGGGAGTATTTACACATGCATATTTATATGATATAAGCTCAAATAAACTCTTTATAAACATATGCTTCACTTTAGGTGACATCTGTACTAAACTCTCACCCTCTACCTTCTTCCTCCCTGCTTCCACTATTTTGACTCTCACCGTGCAACCTAAACTCAACCAAAAGCCTTTTAAACATTTTGTTTTCAATGATAGCTTATCAACGATGAGAATTGTTGGTCATGACCTTTTTTACGGCTTTTTTTTGAACAACGAGAATGACTATTGAATTCATATGCTATATTATTTGACCAGTCCTTGTTGTCTTAATACTCTGTTTTTTATGCCAACAATACTTGATTGATCCAACTTTTTCCTTAAAAATTTACAGCCAAGGAGAGGTTGCTTTGAGATACGCCAGCAAGGTGGTCAGACATTCATTAGCCTTTTGCTAAGTCCTGCTCTCTTGTTATCAACATTAACATTTTTTAATTGGCAAGCTAAATCAACCTTTGTTCTTTTTTCTATTTGTTTATATGCTACAGTTGAAGTTTTTTGGATATATTAGCCATTATTTTTCAGTCATTGTTCTTGCTCATAAAGTAATAAGATTTTTTAGATTGTACATTGTATTAAGATCTTAGTCTCTTCCATGGATGATTTCATTCACATGAAAATATTTATTTTCTGTATGTTTTAAAGAACTTCAATTTCTTTATTAGTTTAAAGGCATCCTACTGGCAATCTAAATGATATAGGCAACATTTAATTATATTTTTTAGATAATACTGCTTAACTGCAGAACATGGGCCGTCCATTCAAGCCAATGAAGGATCTTGACATGGACCGGGTCATCTCAGATATCGTTGATGGGTTATCAAATGTTGTTTGGTTGACTATAGTTGTTTCACATTTTCTCTTTTGGCTTGACTTGTAGCTGAGTTAGATAATCTATTTCACATTTTCTCTTTTGGCTTGACTTGCAGTCATTTTGGATATGTTAACTGTCTCTAATGAGTACCATTGGTTTTGGTTTTAGGAAACCACATTCAAGTTTCATTTTGGATATTCAAATCAAATTCAAAGTTAAATACTCCCTCATAAAAAAAATGTTTTATAAACATAGTTGTGACTAAATAGTTTTTACTGGTCAATGACTAAATAATTATTTATATGTTAAATTGATATTTTACTCTTATTTTAAAATATTTTATTCTATTTGGTATTGAAATATTAGTTAATTTTGATATGAAAGTATTTACCTTTATATATATGCCAGTGAAAAGATGGGTGATACTCACGTGCCCATCTTTCCGCTTTTTTTATTATACTGACGTTTGAAAATTATTAAAGGTGTTTTTTTATGAAATTTTGATTTGGATTAAAACTAAAAATATAAATGTTTGTTGCTTTCAAGTTAGTATAACAAACCAAACTAATCATAATTATTTATTTCAATGACACCAACAATATAAGAAAAAATATATAATTTAATTTTTTTTTAATGATATCAACAACAATCTTTTTTTTTTTTTTGGTCAAGTAGCCTAGTGGCTAGAGCTCACACAATTTAATTGTGGAGAAGTGGAGTGTCCGGGGTTCGAACCCCGGCTCCTGCATATAATATGCAATATCCCTACCAACTGAGCTAAGCTCACGGGGATATCAACAACAATCTTTATTATAGAAAAAATTGTTTAAGGATATAATTAGGATAATGAAAAAGTAAGTATAAATATATTCATATCGTGTTTGTTACACTTTTTAAATGATAAAGGAGACAAAAACAAACATATATATATTCATACCGTGTTTGTTACATTTTTTTAATATTTAAATTTATTCTTATCTATTTGTTACATGTGTTATTGTATTTAAAATTGAGGGTATATTTTGAAAGAGAAAAAGTCAGTCCAAAAGAGCTTAAATGAGTTGTTTTCTTATATATAGTATATATTTTTTTGTTGTAAACCTTTGTAAAAAAATTGGTGGTTGATTCTACTTTTTAATTCCATTAAATTAGTGATTGAAGTATATATATAACCAATGAATGTTTTATTTTACCTTACGATTAGTAGTGTGTAGAAAATATTTATGTTAATAGGTTAGTAGTATATGTGTGCTAAAATTAATTGTTTGAGTGATAGTTTATTTTACATTATGATTGGTGACTGTTGAGATTATTTTTTTTAATATAATAATGATAATGAACGATTTACATTTAAAATATTATATATGTAGTTGTAAAAATTAAACACAACTAAGCTAATAAGTATTATAAAAAAAAAAAATTAAAAACAAACAAGTGATAGATTTATGTAATATATAACACTGATAATAAAAATTGGTATTAAAAATTAAGTTCGCACTTTGATTTTAAAAAAGAAATTTAAAATTCAATCTAAGCAGTTTACGCTAAAGGACATTCAAACAAGTCAAATAATATTTAGTTTTGTGTGATTTTGATTTTTTTTTTTTTTTACTAATTTGAGTGTTTTGTTTAGATGCGTAAGCGCCTCTAACTACTTGCAATGTATATATAGGCTCATATAAGTGTTTTATTTTTAGTTTTACGCGTGTTTGTAGAAAGGAAAAAGAAATTAAAAGAGGAAAATACAAAACAAATAATTTTTTTTGAACAAAAATACAAAAGAAATGATTAATTGATTGAGTCTTTAGTGACAACTGATAAAATTTATACTTTGTCGTAAATTAATGAAACATTTAACTGATAAAAAATTATGTGATAATTTAAAAAAGTCATAATACATAAAAAAAAATTATCTGATAAAATTTATGCTTTGTCATAAATTATTAAAAAAAATTATATTTTGTTATAAAAAATTATGTGGACAGTTAAAAAAATCATTTATCTAATAGAAAATAGATACATGATACATAAATATTTTTTTTTAAGGGACATGATACATAAATGTTACAGGTGTTAGAGTTTACATTTTCTTTATGGTTCTAAGTCTAACAAATATAACATTTATTTTGGTATGACACGTATGACTCTAAGAATTGTGTTTAATACATGAAGAATGAGAATTGTGTTTAATACATGAAGAGTCGATGGTGTGGTGAATGCGGTTGGTGGTATTTTTGGTGATTAACATGTATGTGACTCCAATAGTCATATCTAATACATGAGAATGAATGTGAAACAATAGTGTATGATTTATCAAATAATCATTTATATTTTTTATTTAAAAATGATATATTAATTGCGTTTTTATCCTTTTAACCAAGGTAGTCAAAACCGAACCGGACCGGCAGGTCCGACCGGCTGAACCGGGAACCGAACCAGTACCCGGTTCGGAAGACCCCAAAAACCGGGCTGCTATATAACCGGTAAGAAAACCGGAAAACCGGTCCAGAACCGGAAAAACCGGAGTTAGGCCGGTTGTGAGGTTAGACCGGATTTTGATTTTATTAAACTTTTCTTAATTAAAAAAAAAAAGCCCAGATTTATAAGCATTAACAGCGTCAACATCAAAAACCTGAAGAATTGATTTTGAATTTTGATAAGGAACAAAGAAAAGAGGGTCATAGGGGAAAGAGAAGAGAAAGGTGTGAGTTATTTTTCTTTTGGGAGTTTTTGCAACAATAAGGGATTTGAAGAAGTAGCATGATAGGTGATGGTTTTGGAAAAATAAAGGGAGGAAGAAGAAGAATAGTGAAACCATCGAACTGTAACAAATGAAAGAGGAATGCGGCTGCTTGTTTTTGAAAGTTTCAGATTGAAAATTTAGGGTTAGTCAATGGATTGGGCATTTGGGCTTATAAAGGAAGTCCATGAAGAGTGACTTTTTATTTTTTTTTTAAAAAACTTTAGGTGTAAGTGAATTAATATTTGACCTTAGGCATGCGTGTTCCACTTGTTAATTTTTGTTTGCTTCATAAAAAATATTAGGTGTTTATTAAAAAAAATAATTTAGGTGTTACAATATTATAACAAAGTTATATATTTTTTATTAGGATAATATATTAAACTAATAAAAAAATATTTTTTAATTAAATCCGGTTGAACCTTAAAACCTTGAACCCGTGCTTACACCGGTTCAATGTCCAGTCCGGTTTCAATTACCTTGCTTTTAACTAACATTTGTAACAATTGATTTTTTAAACTAAAAGTAAACTTTTCAATTTTAGATTAAGTTCAAAATCAAACCATCGACAAAGAGTATCTAAATTTTATTTTTTGATTTTGATCGTATCTCTGACGCTCAAGTTAGTAAGAGAGCAATAAAGGGGGTTTAAGGTTGAATGATATCCCACCTCTGGGGACTGTGTAAAGTCCAGTTGTATAGTGGTAACGTGCGGGAACCGTTGTGAGACACACCGAGACATTCGACATTTAAGGTATCATGGGAATCATAACCGTCAAGCGAGTTTCGCAGCACGTGGGGGGAGACGTTTCCATTCGGTTTGAATGGGTCTCATGAAGTGATGCAAGCACCCCCCCCCCCCCCCGGTGTGGTGAGAGTAGTTGATCCAAATTTTGAATCGGGCCAACTTGATTTGGCCATGTTGTAGTTGGGCCTTAGGCGTTTGCTTGGTCCATAACAAATTTTAACAATACAGTACCTGACTTTTTTTAAGTTCTAATAGAACTTTATATTATCATAGTCTTTTTCCTCCAAGCAATTGGAGGGATAAGATCAAACGTTAAAATTGTGTCAAATTTCTGTGGTGAGACACACCGAGACATTCGACATTTAAGGTATCGTGGGAATCATAATCGTCAAGCGAGTTTCGCAGCACGTGGGGGGAGACGTTTCCATTCGGTTTGAATGGGTCTCATGAAGTGATGCAAGCACCCCCTCCCCCCCCAATACTTGGTTAAGTGGAATGTTACTCGCCCAACGAAGCCGCTCTTCCCTTTTCATTAGAATTCTCTATCCTTGCTCACTCTCAACCCGCTTTTGCTCATGCAACAAATCATTTAGCTCATGCACATGTGTAACTCTCCGACTTTGCTTGTAACGCCCTCTTTGAATTATTTGTTTTATTTAATTATTTAATTGAGTCTAGAATTTATTAAGAAGAGTTTAGAATATATTTATATGATTATGTGACTTATTAAGTGGTTTATTATATTATTTAATAGAATAAGATTAGAAAATAGAAATAAGATTGAGTTGAGAGTTTGTTATGAGATTTTAGAGAGTTTTGGGGGAGAAAGAGAAATAAGATAAAATAGAAAAAGGGTTATAAATAGGAGAAACCTAATTTAGAAAAAACATAACGTACGATCAATTTTGGAGAAAAGGGAGAAAAAGCCGAGAGGGGGAAGACCTAGGAGTGCTGCGATTTTCATCTATAAGGTAAGGGTGGGACTAACATTCAATAATCTTGGGTCTATGATTCTGAAAATTGTATTTAACATGTTGTAGGTTTTAGTTTTTGAGAATTTGGGAATTAGGGTTAAAAGTGATTAATTGATGATTTTCTAAAATAATGTTTTTGGTCAAGTTTTATATGGTTTCGAGTCTCTTTTGATGTATATAAATGTTTAGACAAATTTTGGAATCAAATTTAGGCATTGGGAAGTCAAAATTAGGATTTTTGGGTGAAAAATGGGTTCTTCCCGAGAGCTGCACAGTGACAGCATCTTCTGTTTCATGTTCTTGCGTCTTTTTCACATGTTTCCGTTTTGAACTGGGTTTTAGTGTAAAAATGAAAGTTGTAGATAATTTTGTTAGCTTTCCAATGGCTTTGGTTTGGCGTAAAAATGATTTTTGGTTTAGGAGTTATGATGAAAATACTCCAAGGAGGTCTTAGTGAATTTTTATGAATTTCAGCACAACTTTGTCCGAATTTGAAATGAAAACTGGTATTGATTAGTACATAATTGGTCTTAAGTGTAAACACGAAATTTGTAGGTATAAATGTTAGCTTTCTAATGCCGTTGGTTTGACTTCAAAAGGATTTATAGAACTAGAGTTATAGTCAAATTACTGCACGTAGGTCACAGTGAATAATTGAATATGATTGATGAATTAGTATATGAATGTATATGTTGTGAATACGATATTGTCCATGATTGATGAAGTGTTATATGTATATATGATGTTTTAAGATGTTGATTATTATTTGATGTTGTTATACTGTGATATAATTGTATATGCATTACTTGAATTATATGTGAATAATTGAGACGTTGTTGACTTGCATTTGATATTATTATGTCATGCTGTATTTGTATACTGTTGTGTTGCTGTTGTTATTTAACTAAGCTGCATGAGTCGGTCTAAGTTGATTAAGATGATGAAGTTCCAAATTATTGGATTATATAAGAGGTTGTTGATTTAAGATGTTAAGAGGTTGAGTCCATGCATTAGCATTTCATTGTTGGGGGCTTGATGCCCTGGAGCCTTTGCTCAATTAAGTTGAGGGCTTGATGCCCTGGGAGCCTTTTTACGCTCAAATAAAGTTGAGGGCTTGATGCCCTGGAGCCTATTTACGCTCAAAGATTGGTACCACATGCATGATTAGAAGATTAAGTTGCATAGTCAAGAGGTTAAGTTGTCAAGTTATCAAGTTGTCGAGTTGTTAAGTTGTTAAATCATGAAATTGTTTAAAGTTGTGATTCTTTATATGAACTATTAAAGAAGTGAATTATGATATATTATTATCTATGATGAATATTATGATGATTACATGATGTTGTCTATGAGTTGTTAAATATGATTGATGATGCTTATGTTGTTAAATGTAATTGATGAATTATATGCTTAATATTATTGTTTGTGAAATCTCACCCCTTCTGTTTGCCCACCATGGGTAACTAACAGGTAACCAAAAATAGTTGATGTCGTGTGAGCTTTCCTTCTCGTGTGTCTTAGGTGCTCTGATACGTAACGGGATGGGAACTTTGTTATTGCTTTTCTATTCCTTACGTATTGTTTTTGAAGATTTATGACTATGTTTTTAGATTGGATTTTTATGAGACATTTATGAAGAGGCCTTCGTGCCAAAGACTGTTTTAGTTATTGAAATAAATTCCGCTGCGAAGTATTAAAGATCTTGTATTTGAATTTTAAAGGATAAATAGTTATTTATTCAGTTTATGATTTTAAGAAAAGAATGTGACATTCCGTTTATGTTGAAAAACTCTGATTATTTATGCCAAATTTTTATGTTGGGAAAACGGGGTGTTACATTGCTCGCTTCTAGTTCGCCTTGGCTCGTCCAACAAATTGCTTTGAACCCGTATTATTTGTAAATCAAACTAAATACCTTCAAAAAATGATGGAAAATATACAATAGCAGCTTACTGGACTAAAACTATAATTGTTACATGTTTATAGTAAATTGGATTTTTTTTTACCCATATTACTTGCAAAATAAGTTAACAAGTGTTATGGAAATTAACATGATTATGACACTTATCAATAAATGAACATAGCTCAAATAACATTTATAAAAGAAGTTATCATGATCTTTTGGAAATATCCAACAAATAAAAGAGATCCATCTCTGAATCTTCTTTTTTGTCAAGTAGTTTAGTGATTAGAATTCACTTTTTTCAAGGTAAATAAGTGGGGTGTCCGGGGTTTGAATCCCGGCCCCTGCATATAATAAAGCATATCCCTGCCAACTAAGTTATGTTCATTGGGACAGACCCATCTTTAAATCTTAATCCAAAGTATTTAGTTATTTGTGATAACTGAATACATCATAAAAGATGACCTCATTTAATTCAAAATGAAATTTCATGGTTTCATCGCTTTTAAGTAATAAATATTTGGTTTTAATTATTATGTAAGGTATTAAGAAGTCTTAACTCAACTGGAAAAATGCCAAAATTGTTTGATCGGATGCCATGACCGGGGTTCGAACTCCGTTACCTCCACTTATGTGTGTGAGTTTATAATGGTTTTGTCATTTCGTCTATCTACCAAAAAACATTGTTATGTAAGGTAGTGGTGATTAATAGTTTTTGCAAAAGCGTTGTGATATTGTGTATGAATTTGTGTATTAAAGTTTTGATAGTTTGAATTGATTTTAATAATGTCAATTGTTTTCAAATTATGCATTGATGTTAATGGGAAATGCAATATATGAGTTTTATGCTCATAGTAATTTAAGTTGAAATTTGTTTGCTGCAACGAAGAAATAATACAACATATCAACTAATTGTTCATAGTATTTTGAAGTGGACGTCGTTTACTGCAACAAAGAGATAATGAAATTCATGAGTCTAAAGTTCATAATAATTTGAGTTGATTGACGTTTGATACATCGAATGGATAATGCAGCCCACATATTAGGGGCTTGTAGTATCATGGTTAACTATAACAAAAGAAATAGTACATACATAATTAGTTCTTTACAACGAAGAGATAATATGGTATGTACGCACATAGTGAAATATAGATTTACGAGGTTAGACCTTTGACTCAATGAGATATGTTACATTTGTTTTCATTATATATTTTCTGAAGGTGAGAAAAACATACGAAGGGGGGTTGAATTGTGTTGGTTTTTTCTTCTTTTTCTCTTATGCTGAAAACACTGATCAGAAGCAGATAGAGTTCTACTTCTGAAGTGATGTTTAGGACTAGATGCAGCGGATAAAAACAGAGAGAGAGAGAGAGAGAGAGAGAGAGAGAGAGAGAGAGAGAGAGAGAGAGAGAGAGAGAGAGAGAGGAAAGACACAGAGCAATTATACAGGTTCCTTCCACAAACCGGAAGTCAGTCCTGTCCCCCTTGCATTTCCAAGGAGAGTTCACTATGTAATATCTGATTACAATTGCTCACTGCTAAAACTAGCAAGAGACTTCAAATGCTCAAGCACAACTGCAAGAGTCATCCTATGCTCCTGAACACAATCAAGAGACTTCTAATGCTCACGCACAACTGCAAGAGACTTCCAAATTCAAACAGAATTACAATGAAAAATGTTTGAGGTTGAACACTTGATATACAATCAGTGGTGTTCAAAATACAAATCAGATATAGACTCTTAAGACTCTAGAATTTCTAAGATATGAACTTTGATAAGAAATTCTAAGTGAACTTTTGATGCAGCACAATTTTGACAGAGTTTAGGCGCTTTCAAATTGTTGTTGAGTCTTGTTGTTCTCTAAGTCTTCACTCCTTTATATAGAGGTGTAGAAAAGAGACGCTGTCATATTGCCAGCACATCAAAATAGAGTCGTTTGAAGCTTTGATCAATCACCAATGATCTTTTGCCTGATATGGTTATTGTCCTCTGAAGGATCAATTTCAAATCCATTCCATGTATGTAGGAACATTGTTGCAGGCAGAGCTGGTATCCTTGTCTTGTAGCAGAGACACAAACTGAGTAGTGGAGATAGTGGTTGTACACTTAGTACAATTATACTTTGTCAACGCTCTTAAAAGAACAAGCATCCAATGCTTTCAAATTCTTTCAAAATAGTCGTTGCTTCACTCTTCCAGTCTTCTGCAATGCTTAGACGAGATTAAATCTATTGAACAACCTTTGAAGCTCTAAGTCTTGCATCTCCTGATAAACTTTAGCTTCTTGTGATCTTGCTTCTGACGAGATGTTTCTGATGACGTCATCACTTCAGGAGCACTTCTCTTCAGATGCTTTAAGCTTCCTTTTTGTTGATTCCTTTGCTCTCTTTTGTTCTTTCAGAACCTAATAAAGATATCAAATTTTTGTCTATGGTCCTATACACTTGAACAAATATTAGCATATCCAATTGACATTTTTTAATACCTTGTTATCATCAAAACTCTCAAAGGGTAACGTTAAACACATTTTGTTCCAACATTTTCAAGTTCGAAAAAAAAAATTAAGAGAAAACCTTTACTTGTTTTATGAAGTTGGTCCTATTTCATACGATTTACTCCATTCACTGCTACAATTTTGAGTTTTAATAGCACCTATATAATAGCGCTTTTAGTAAAAAGTATTAAAAAACTGAGACTAAGGCCTTTATTAGCGTTTTTTATCGGGCGCTATTGTAAGGTATAAGTATGAAAAGGTATAATAGCACTTTAGTGAAAACGCTATAACTGGCATACCCTTTGTTAGCGCTTTATCGAAAACGCTATATTTCAGAACTCCTTTGTTAGCGCTTTAACAGAAACGCTATCTGAGAGCATGGAAATAAATAAATAAAGGAAAATAAGATACACCATTTATATCAATATATTTCTCCCAACACGTGGTTCCTTGGAATGCTCAAGGTCAATCAGTTGGGGAAGAAAGCTAAGGTTTTGTCGGTTATATTGGAGTCATCGTTCGTCGGAAGGTTCCAATTAGTATGGAAAATTGGAGAAAAAAAGCCAAAGTTTTGTAAGTTACTTTAGGTTTCTCATTGTTCATATATACATTGTGCATAGACTTTGCATTTTTATGCAAGTGTACATTAGATGTCATTTGTAATTAAGTTTTTGATCAACACATTAGTGTTGTTTATGTCTATTAATGGATTACTAGTGTTTCTGATCTGTATATATTTTTTTTTGTTAAGTCAGTACATTATTATGAAGCTTTTGGTTGTAGATTTAATTTTTTAAATAAAAAAAAATTAGGACTTTTATTAGCGCTTTCCGAAAAACGCTAAGAAACATTTGTTTAAAAATAGCAAAAAAAGAGAGGCTATATTAGCGCTATTGAAACACTGCTACTTAATAGCTTTTTAAAAACGCTATTATAGGGTTCTAACCTATAATAGCGAGGGCTTTCTTAGTGCTTTAAAAGCACTATTAAACGCAAAAATGAATGATATTAAAGAGGGTATTTTGTAGTAGTGATTTTTTCGTGTTTGCAATAATATTGTTTCTCCTTCTTATTCACTCGGCGTTCTATGCTCTCACTTAGACTATGTGACTCATCGTCCTCATGAGTTTAACTCGGTTGATAGAGACAATATATAATATATGTAAGGTCTGAAATTTAAACCTCGACCACCACCAAAAAGACTATGTGACTCCCCATTTTTATTTCATTTTTTTTCCTTCATATTCACAAGACTGAGGAATAAACATTTCCTGATAATTGTAGACGCCCAAAGTGTTTGCTTACTTAGGTATGCCTCTATCTTTAATGGTAGCCATTGTTCTCCAACTTCAGTAAAATACAACTATTTTGGTTAGAATTTAAGTTATGTGTAGCGGTATATGTTTTGAAGTGTTACTTGTGTAACCATTGTCCTTTTGAATAAATGAAACATTAATATATGATAAATGTAACTATCGTTGGATACTATTTTGGTATAAATATTTAATGCAGATATGATTGATATTTTGAAATTGTAGGAAAAATAAAGAAAACTCTGCCGAATTTTTGATAAAATCAGAACCGTAAACAAATGTGTATTTTTACGTTGGATATGTCGGACTTACTAATTTGTTAAAGAATGATATTTTTACAATTAATTTACTATAATTTTTTCTTTCTTTTCGTTTGAATAAAAACAATAGAGATAGAAATATGAAAAAAATGAAAGTATGAACACAGTAAAATAGATAAATGGTTATACAAATATTACTTTCCCTTTGTTTAATGGATGTTAGCAGCGTATGTGAGTCATAACTAATGAAACCCAGATACCTGTTACGATTCAAATACGATACGACATCGATGCACTGATATGTGAAAATTTTAAAATTTAAAATGCGATGCGGCCGGAATACTTCAATAAAAAAATTAATTATAAATTACAAATTAAAACTCAAAATACGATCTATGGAGTGAAACTCAAAAGAAAAACAAAATAGACGCAGAACTTAGACCAAACAAACATATGACAACAATAAGACACAATAATAAAACTCTCTTTACATGACAATCAACAATAACAACATCTTCAAACAAACAAAAAGACACAAATCAGACGACGGACAACAACATGAATATTTATACAAGTAATATATTTTCAAAAATGTCTTCAATTTTCAATACAAATAACACATGTAGCAAATAAATAAGAATAAATTTAAACATTAAAATCAAAGTGTAATAAACACAGAAGTCCAATTTTTTTCATTATCATTTAAAAAGTGTAACAAACTAGACGAGTGTATCTATACTTACTTTTTCATTATATCAATTATACCTTTAAACAATTTTTTTTTTTTATTTTTATAATAAAGATTGTTGTTGGTGTCATTAAAAAAAATAAAATTTTAGATTTTTTTTTGTTATATTGTTGGTTTCATTAAAATAAATAATCATAATTAGTTTGTTTTGTTATAATTTGAAAGCAGATATCATTTATATTTTTACGTTTAATCAAAATTAAAATTTCATGTTCCCGTGAGCATAACTCAGTTGGCAGGGACATACAATGTTATATGCAAGGGTTGAGGTTCGAATCCCAGACACCCCACTTTATTTACCTTAAAAAAAGGTGAAATTCTAGCCACTAGGCTACCTGACAAAAAAAAAATCATAAAAAACATTGTTTGTTATCAACAGTGTTTCATACTAGCGAAAAGACGGACACTCAGGTGTCCGTCTTTCCGCTCTTTTTATTGCGCTAAAGTTTGAAAATTATAAAAGGCGTTTTTTATAAAATTTTGATTTTAATTAAAACTAAAAATAATATAAATATATGTTGCTCAAGTTATAAAAAATCAAACTAATTATTTATTTCAATGACACCGACAATAATACAATATAACAAAAAAATATAATCTAAATTTTTTTCAATGACATCAACAACAATTTTATTATAGAAAAAGTTGTTTAAGGGTATAATTGGAATGATGAAAAAGTAAGTATAAATATACTCATCTAGTTTGTCACACTTTTTAAATAATAAAGATAAAAAAAACAAAAAAATATATATTATATCGTGTTTGTTACATTTGTTTTAATATTTAAATTTATTTTTATCAAGAAAACAGATAAGTATTACTCCATTTATTTTTGTTTATTTTAGCCCAAAAAAAAAAAAAAAGTAAACAGAAATTAGACGTGAGAGGGAGAGAGCCATATTTCATTTCATTTCCGAAACAAAAAGATAAATAAAACCGTGAAAAGTTCAAAGTTGAAACCCTAAGCGGCGGGAAAAATCGAAGCATTTCTAGCGGGAAGCAATAATTAGAGCAACAAAATAACACTATTTCTAATTCCCTCACTTCATTGTTTCACAAATCTCTCCCTCTCTCTCTCTCTCTCTCTCTCTCTCTCTCTCTCTCTCTCTAGGGTTTCACGATGTTCTCCAATTCCCAATTCGATTCCTCCAACGCCTTCTCCGGCGGCGGATTCATGTCCTCGCAACCCAACGATTCTTCTCCGGCACCGACTAAAGTAAGCGCTATCTTTCTCATATTGCTTAAACGAAAATTTCCCTTTAAAGATTATCGATTATCTAATATTTTTTTTTGTTCTTTGTTCAAGAGTCGCGATTCTCAGGGTTTGATTCCGGTTACGGTGAAGCAGATAAGTGAAGCTTCTCATTCTGGAGATGAAAAATCCAATTTCTCAATTAACGGTGTAGATCTGACTAATGTATGATTCTTTCCTTTTTTTTTTGAATTAAAATTGTTTTAGTATTATAATACTTGCTTAATTTGCTACAAGATTAGTGAATTATGTTATTTCTATCTTCTGTATGATTTTCGTCCATCGTTGCAGTACTATCATGCTGTTTGATTTAAATCAATATTGTTTGCATATAACAATCTAGTAATTTTTTTTATGTAAATTTGAGAATAAACCATCAATTTAGTCCATAAACTGTTATAAACAGTCCTTAAAATATATGAAATCAGTCAATTTAGTTTACAAAGTACTCTAACATGTGTCACTGTCACGTGCCATTGCATTAGATTATGTGATTTTCTCATATTATTATCTGTGTTGATTTGTCAGTGTGTTGTGTTTCGTGTGCTTCATAGCTAAGGTATATCATAACCTGTCAATTTAGTCCCAACATCTTGATGGCAGGGACTAAATTAACAGATTTTATAAACTTGAAACACTAATTATATTTGTATAGTTTATGGACTGAATTGAAGAGAGTGAGATTTTAGAGACTATATGAATGATTTATTCTAAATTTGAAGCTAGCTTTTGTGGTAACAATTATAATTATTTTTTTTAAAATTAAAACATCACCCATTCATACACCAGTCATTATTGTAGCATGGTTATTTTTGGACAAATTACTAGCAGTTGATTATTTATCTTGCAAAGTTGATTTTTTTACAAAATGAGTGAATTTCAAATAAATGATTTTTTACAATTTTTTTTGTTATGATGCTTTGTTATTCCTCTTATTTAACTCGCTGTATATTTTTGGTTCAGGTTACATTGGTTGGAATGGTGTATGAGAAAACAGAGAGGAACACGGATGTTAATTTTGTTTTGGATGATGGAACTGGACGGATCAAATGCCGAAGATGGTACTTTTTGCAGGCTCAATGCTATGTTGATTATTTAAGACTTATTTTTGGAGAAATTTCTTAACATGTGTTGTGGAAAGTAGACTTAATTTCATTATTGGTTGTTTAATCAGGGTAAATGATACTTTTGACTCAAAGGAAATGGAAGAAGTACTGTAAGTACTTTAACTATGGTTACACATGATATAGATTTACGAGTCTGGGGTTGTAATATTTCTCACCTTCTCTAATTATTCATTGACAGGAATGGCATGTATGTTCGTGTTTATGGGTCCTTGAAAAGCTTTCAAGGTGTAAGGCAACTTGTAGCCTTCTCTGTCAGGCATGTTTGCCATACCCATTTTGTTTATATTTTATCAAATATTCCATGGTTGTTTATCTGCGTTCAGTTTGTTGCCTGCATGATTTGATTTTCTCTTCTGAATCTTTGATAGCATATGTTAGCCTTTTGTCACTAGTTCAAGGAAATTACACACGAGGTGTCTGCCTCTTTAGTATCATCACATAAACTATATAATTATAATTTGGATTGATAAGTTCTAGAATGTGTTTGTCGATATCCAACCTCTCTTCTGATTTGTTGCTTTCTCAGGAAGGGGCTGGGTTGTCAAAGGGTAACTAGTGTGTAACTGAATGCTTAATAGGAGCAAGTTGGAATGGTGCTGGGGGCGGTGAGATTTAAATTTAAATGGTTCCAGAGCCTGAAGATTGTAAAATCATCAGTCCCCTGAAGATTGGGAATTGAAAAGTAACTGAATCAACTTTGACATGCGATGTCAAAATTTACACCTTAGACCTTACAGAACATGGGGATGATGTTTGCCTTATTTAGCCTGCTTTCAGACTATGTTTTTGCAAAATTGTTAGTTTAGTTTGCGAGCACACCCAAGTTTAGAGTCAACTAGGCTAATTTATTTTAACTCAGTATTTAATTCCGTCAATGAACATCAACTGGTACATGATTGTTTTTGCCTAATGTTACTCCGGTTTGTGATTATATTTTCCACATAGCTCAAACTTAAATCTTTTGTCTAATGGCTGGTATCTAATTAGTTTCAACTCAAATTGAACTATTAGTAAAGACATTCTTATACCTGGTTATGGGTGTCCTTGTTACATTTGTGGAGAAACTGCATATTCAAAAAAATAATTCCCAATAAAATGATTTTTTGGTTTGTAGTTTGAGTGTTTTACCTGTTTGATGAATTACAAAGCATGATATTTAGTAGTGGAAAAGTGACTTGCTAAGTTGCCTTACATATACTAGCGTGCTCAAGTTTCACTATGAGAAATGTCTTTTATTTGTCAAATTGGCTGTTTTAATCATATGGTTATTTCATATTTGTGATGTTTCACAGGCCCGTGACAAATTTTGATGAGATCCCGTTTCACTTTATTGACTGCATACATAACCACCTCCGCAGCAAACTAAAGGTACACATAGTTTTTGTATTTTATCATACTATTTTTTGTTATATTATTGCATGATAATTGATGGCAGTGGATACTGCATAAACTTTCTGGAATTTAAGCAATAAGAATTGTTTGTAACCCATTTATAAGATCATTGGAAGTTTTGACTATTCTATTGTGTCTTTCTTAAGTTGTCAAACATGATAATTTAACATAATGCCTTACTTTTGTTTTTTGGATTATAGATAGAAGGAATCACTTCTGCACTTCCTTCATCAAACTCGTCTATGAATACTCCTGTCAGAAATGTCTCAAATGGATCTCAGGCACCATCATCAAATCCGGTATGATATTTGATGTAAGTAGCTGTTTCTTTAGTTTTTGATTGGATTGCTGATATAATTTTTCAATCTTCAGGGATATGTACAATATAGCACTGATGGACTCAAGGATATTGATAAATTGGTCCTTAACTATCTGGAGAAGCATTCACACATGTGAGTTACTATAATTCAGAAAAAAATTAAGTTGTATTTATTACCTTTCATTAATGGTTTCAAGTAGGATTACTAAGGACCCGTGTACTTAGTGAAAACATTTTCTATATTCACTTTCTTAAATTTGTGTTAGTTTTACATGTTACAAGGAGATAACAGACTCTTGAAGTGATTAATTGTATGCATTTTTGGAAACAATGAAAATGTCATAAAACTGTTGTCAATATTTCTGGAAATCCATCATCTTTAACCAACATTTCATCTTTTCCGTTACAATCATTCACTTCAAGATTCTCTCAACCAAAGCAAATTGAACATGGGTTTTAGAAAATGAAACACAATGATTTAGCAGACCCTAAATTTTTCATCAACAATATTTGCTAATTTCAGTTTATATGATACTGAAAGATGTTGAAATTGATTTTACATTGCAGAGAGACGGGAGTACATGTTGATGAGTTATCAAGAGAGCTCAAGCTTCCATTGGACAAGATCATGTCAGTTCTCTTATTTTTTTTATTTATGTCTCATTATGGGTTTGCAAAATATTTGCTTTTGATTTAACTCAAAGCTTCTCATAATGCCAGGTTGTTGCTGAAGACTCCTTTAGAGGAAGGTGTGATTTACTCCACCATAGATGATTCCCACTACAAACTTGCTTGATATTTTGTCATCTAAAGCATATAGCCGAGGCTCGGGCTAGACTGGGACAAGAACCACCGCTGATATTGATGTTGGTCTGTTTTGGTTCATAGGTTGATGTAGATATTTTCTGGATCAATTAATCTTTTACCATGTTGTTTTTTTTGACGATCTATTACTACATATGCTTAGAAACCGTATTATGTTTTTTGACTAAATTACCGAACACTTTAAATGATCTCACGTCTGAATTTAACATCTATCTTCTATTTTTATTTCTTCAACATTGTGTGATTCTTTTTGTTTATAAATAACCTATTTAAGGGTCGGCAATACTCATAATACTCATTTAAATTAAGGGAAAAAAATTGCAAAATTAGAGCCTGTTTGAAATAGTTTATGTTTTTAGTTTTTGAAATATACAAGTCTTCTTCTTACAATAGTTATCCTTTTACATGTTTTGGAAAGTGTTTTAAAGAAGCTTTTAATATTTGTATTGAAAGTCTAAAAGACCGAACTAAACTTGTTTCCTGTCCGAACACCCACTTGCAAAACAGTTAAAAGTGTAAAGAGTTTTTTTCTTTTCTTTTAAGTATTGCACCAAATATTTTTATTTTTTAGGAATGCAACAAATGTTTATTATTAATGTAACATTCAAGTGGATTTGTTCAAAAACCAACAAACTTGAACTATCTATCGACTAATTGGGCTGCACATATGCTTGTTCAACGTGGACACACCGCTGCTTTATATACTACTGTGGTTGCTTGTGTTTCTTTTATCATTTTAAAAATAATGTTTTAGTTTAAAATTGTTTGCAGTTGAGATGGATGAAGTATATGTGATGCTAGCGGTATTCCTCCCCGAGTTACTGAATCAACCTGTTTTATAAAAGAAAATATGTTTTGACTAAAAAACGTGGTTCTAAATAAATACATTTTCAAAGTGTAGTGAAATATAGACAAATTTCATCTTTATATGGACACACAGACAGAACAACAGGATAAAATAAAAAACTTAGTTATTGTTTTATTTTATTTCTTTCAAATCAAAGGAACAATCTTTCACGAAATTATTGATGGGGCCAAAGCCAAAAAGAAAATCCAATTCTGTGAGGCTAATGGCTGAGGTTTTCGTTTTCACAAAGTTTAGATTCTACAAGAAGCACATGGCAACCAAGGCTAAACTAGTGTGGTCAGTGACCACTACCTTTCACAATCAACCTCACGTGAACTCCATCTCCTCTCTTCCAGTTTTGTAATCCTTAACATCGTACATTCATTTCTAATTGCCAATCCAAAACTTTTTCAAATAAATATCCTTATCCAAAACAAGATTGTATCATGTGTGGATTTACAATCAATCTCGCGTTGCTATCATTATTTCTTCTTCTCTATATATGGTTGACTTAAAAATTACAACTTTTAAATTTTTAAAAAAAGTTGAATTTGTTACTTTTCAATATTTTCCAACAAAATATTTCTATTTTGCTTCATCAACCAATATCCTAAGAACATTCTTTAACATTTCCTACAATATTACAGATTTATCTCAGGATATATATTTTTTTAAGGTGGCATACAAAAAAAGTTAACATCGATCATTTATAAACAAAGAATGCTAACGAGTGTTCGATTACATTGGTTAAGTATCTAAACTAAGTTTTCATAAAAGTAGTGTAATCATTAATTGATTAAAAATAATATCTTCTAATATTTTATAAACAAAATTTGTATTTGTCGATTTCTTAACTAATGTCTCGGGGCACCAATTAGGAAGAACATTTTCCTAACCCACTTGAGTTGGCCTGTTGATATTGACTTGAGACTTAAGAGTGTACTATTCCTCAAAATTTTAATTTAAATTCTCTTCAATGTCAATTTAAGCGAGCTAATTTAACTTCTTAAAAAAATATTTTCCTTCATATCATGATTTTTGTTAGAGGATATAAATGGGAGGAGCAAAGAAAGATTTCTTAATATGGTATGGAAGAGTAGACAAATGTGAACAGCATAATGATACAAAAAAGGTAAACGACTGTTGGCATATATCACTGGCTGTGAGATTCTTCTAATTCAGTCAACATTCTCATTCACTGATATAATTGGATGTGTTGTCTGTCTTTTTGTCCCTTTCAAAACCATTCTGATTGGGTGACATTTTTTATTCTGGCTGAGGTTATCTACTGTAGTCGTGCCACTCCCCATGTTTTCGGCATAGTAGTTCACACTCAGATTCTATTAGCCCTATGAGGCACCCAAAATTATCTCACACAACTTGCAAACTTTTGAAGACATAAAGTAGCATTTATTTAAGGAATTTTTTTTATCATGGACAAGAGGAATAAATTGTCCATGGTTTGATGTTGAAAGTGAAAATTTGCATCATCTCTAATGATGTATTTTTTTTATGATGACCTACGCCAATATTAGTAGTATTATGTTAGGAGTACTAAGGTTCTTACCCTGCTTGATCTAATTTTACCATTTAATCAATTCAAAACTCATTTCTTTCTCATCATCCTCCATCTTCTCCTCATATTCTCTTCTCTTTACTATGTAATTGCGATATTCATCAATGCTATGTCTTTTTTCAGTTTTAAAATGTTTGTTGCATACAAATTTGGTCACAACTTGCAGAGAATGAAAAAAGAGGGAGCAAATACAGAAGAAATTGAAACCACAACAACAATTGGGGTTTTAGTAGAGAAATTGAATGATAAGACCATTTTTAACGAAAGTGGCGAAGAACACGACCGAAGGTTCAACAACGAGTCAATAATTCAATGAAGTTTTTTTAGTCAAGAGTAGGCGATGTTTGAGAAAAATATATTTTGTATGAATAGTGTATCATTCGATCTAACGAACCTTCAACATCTATCGTAAGTTATCCATTGTTCATGATGGACCATTTATCTCACTTGTCCGTGGAAGCATTCAAGGTTGGCGAAAATATCTATTTGGTTTTCTTTAAACTTGATCATAGAATCATACTATAATTGCAAAGAGGAAGAAATGTTTTTTTTTTCCTTCTTATATCAAGGTTGGCGAAAATATCTATTTGGTTTTCTCTAAACTTGATCACATAGAATCATACTATAATTCCAAAAAGGAAGAAATGTTTTTTTTCCTTCTTATATCATGGTTGGCGGAAATATCTATTTGGTTTTCTTTAAACTTAATTATATAGAATCTTACTATAAGTGCAAAGAGGAAGAATATGGCAAGATAGAAATCTTTTTTATAGAGGAAATTCGGAAGAATATTGTTAGTATTTTTTTTAGTTATTATATTATAGACAAAAAATTTCCATCTTTATTTAACGATGACTATAATCTACGTTAGAGAATCTCTTGAATATACAAAGTGAATTTTCTCTTGCAATCAAATTTTTTTCCATATAAAGAGTCATATATCTAACCTCTTACCACTTCTTAAAGGGCCGAAATCACTTACCCCTTAAAATCAATTTATTGTTTAGTAGAATAATTGCTACTTTTCTTACTACTTTAGAACCTTTTCTTTTATTAATTTCATTTTTAAATATTATGAGGGTAATGGGATTTAAAGTAACTTTAAGTATTTTGTTCTCCCTCATAAAAGCTATTTTTAGTTTTGCTTTTCATTTTACAAATATTCACCAAATTAAATTATAACACATGCACATGAGTTACAAAATATCAATCCGTGTGTATTTTATTTATCAAAAAATTTCTCTAATTTTGTTTACTAGCTTTGTAATGAGATGTAATTTTGTCATTAGGATTGCTCTTTCTATAATACATGACTGTCTTATTTTTTATTTTCTTAACAACAAATATACTGAAAACGGTTCCCCACACAAGATGAATGGGAAAACCAATAAAAGCGAAAACATGTCTGCATTATTACATTCCTTCAAAAAAAAATGTCTGTATTATTACATAGCTACTATTTCACAAGTGAGAAAGTTATGTGACACGACCATACCACTCCTTCGGATTTTTTTTATAAGAAACATATGAGTAAACAAAAGTTAATGTATTTAATCTATATTATGAACTAAATATATTAACTTTAGTTGATCAATTTGTCTTTTGTAAAAAACATTGAGGGAGTATTATATAGAAAAGAGATGTAATGTATTTGCCACTTCATTTTAGAAAAATTGATTAAATATTTCAAATTAACTCTATAATTGCTTATTTATAGTAAAATAAACTCTAAATTGCATATACATTTTGAGAAAAGATAACATGTGACCAATTAATTCTCTTACCTTCTGAGAACGTGAACAGGTGGCCCCCGTGCTCATCAAAACTCATAGTAATACTACTTACGTTTCATGGAACCAATCATATCATGTACTGTATTTTCTTTTTTGTGCTGAATTTTCTTCTGTTCAGTTTGTGCTGAAATGGCTTTTCCAAATCAGGAAACAAATATACTCTCATATATTGACACTTGGATTTTTTTTTGAAAAACATTGGACTTTTCTCTCTCATCTCAATTTCTCCCCAGATATAAACTATTAGTAATAGCTAAATTAAGCCATCAAGATATTAAAATTTCTTCTTCATTCTCTATTATTTTTTGTTGATAAAATCCATTCTCCCTTTCTCTTTATTAGAATTCTGATTTCCTATAATGCGATTAGAGGTTGGCCATCAAATTCATTCAATGATCTAGTCCATTGATGCAATGACCAACTTCTAATCGCAGGATTATCAAAATTCGTATTAAATTAGGAAAATTGTCTCCGGTCAAAGATATATAGATGAGATTTTTTTTAAGCCTTTATGAGAAATCAAAAAAGAAGGGAAATTATTGAAATGCAAGAAATAAAGATATTATTAGAAACCAATACTCAATATGTTACAAAGAGCACTCCAAGCAAATATACACTAGTCAAGTCAAACACATCAACACCATCAATCATCTATATTTTACTTATTCCCCTCTCTATGAACATAAACCAAAAAGAAATCAACAAGCTTTATCACTAGAGTTTCCACAAAACTCTAGATATATATATGTATAGAAAAACACACCAGCGTCATAAAAAAAACCTAAACCCCTAAAAAAAAGATAAATGAAGGAGCTAGCTACTTAGCTAGTAGTAGCATCCAAAATTAGCATCCAAAATTACCACTTATCCCTAACATGGAAAACATTAGGGTTTTTTATGACAATATCATACATATGTATGGAATTGAACTTGGAGAAATCTTTAGGTAGAGAAATTAGGTCAATAGAACAGTGTTTATGAAATTGGTATAAATCAACATCTCCATCATAGTACCTCTCCCAACCTAAACCAATCAATATTCTCTCAAGAAAAGCATAAGAAGTTACCACTTCCCCTGTGGGCAAGTGAACCAACATCTTCCTCTTCCCATGCCTTACTTCCGATTCTGCTTGAGGATTCTCGACCAATCGAAACACGCCATTCTTGAACACCCAAACCCCAGACATATTTTTTTTGTTTTGTTTTTGTAAAGACAAAGATTAAGCAAGAGATATATAGCACAAGAGAAGAAGAGAGAAGTGAGATTGAAAATGAATGAATTTTTTTTTTCTTCTGGTTTTGGATGAGGAATTATGAGAGGGTATGAAGGGGTATATATATGTGTCAAAAGTGGATACGAGGCTAAAATAAAACAAGAGGAAAATACTCTTTGTTTTGAAGTGGAAGAATTGAAAGTGATGTATATGCTGCATGTTTCACTTTGGCATATAGAATCTATAGTTTTGTGGGGGCATAGCGTTTTTTATAATGTGATTACATTACATATGATATGGGGTGACCCTAGGGCTTGCACCATGGGTTTATTTTGATAGAGAGAGTATCTTTTTGTGGTTTAATTTTGATGCAGGCCTTGCTTTTGGATTGTGTATGTTGTGTGCTAGAGAGAGCCTAGGGAATCTAATATTATTTATTTAACAAAAAAATATTAGAGGAGGAAAAAAATGGTATCTATCTAGCTTAGCTACAATAATTTGTGAATCAATCACACGAGATGTCCACGTGAAGATTGTGGGGCTCCCTTTGTAGCTGTTCCCGTTTGCGTTAGGTACTCATCATTGGGAATAATTGACACCCTTAAAAGGCATTTTTTAGTACTTTTCTATTTAGTCAAATTTTATATGCAAATGATATAAGGTTATGTATTTATTTTCAACACGACAAAAATTATTTGTAATCAATAAATTTATTTATCCATATAGCTAGGTTTCCCCCTAATATATAGACACGTTTTTTTTTTTTTTTTGTTGAATATAATGTTAACCGTATATATTTTTTTCCTCGAAAGAAACCGTATATAATGTCATATATTGTTTTTATGGACCATAAGATGACTCCTAATCTTTTAGTGGATCTGAAATTAAGATCAAACATATATTTATTAGAAATAATAGTGGTTTCAAGGGTCCATATCCATCTCTAGACTAGGAGGCCATAATATCTAATGTCAAACATTTACATGTTTCATTTTTTCTCACACCGTAAATCATTTTAAAGGTGGAAAAGCGATAAAATACATCAAGAACAAAGATCAGATAAACAACACAATAAAATCTATTCAAATAGTCCTTAAAAAAAAAAAAACTATTCAAATAGAAATTATCATATCATAATACAAAGGGTTTCCCTTGACATTCCTTATAAATATGCCCTCCCCCACCGTAGACAAGTGTTACATCATTAGTAGTAGTCGGTATGATGACATTTAATCATAGCATATATTTCAGTAAAATCTATAATTTATAGGAAAACAATTTTACTTACTATTTTATTACTTGTAAGATTTGGTACACTTGTCGAATTATCCATGAATGTATCGAAGATGTTGGCTTAGGTGCTTCAACTTTAGGGACGTCACAGATGTTAAAATCTTCAACATGAGTTAATCAGAGTACTAAGCAGCCAAAGTTGATTCTTCTTTCATTTCATAAATTATTGCTTCCTTTTTAGTCGCACTCATTCTTTCAGTTAACCACCAGTAACTATTAAGTATTAACTACTATAATTCCCAAAAGGTTAAAACTTAAAATAATCTTGGTACGTAGGGCTTTGTTTAACAAGGCTCCACTTGATGAATCATCTAACATTAACCTTATTGAAGATACCGGGTCATCATAGAAAGTCTCCATTTAAATTTACAATGGTATCCGTTTATGAGGAAATTTCTTGAGTAATTTCTTGAATCTTTCCCATGCCTCAAGTAAGTTTTTTCATTAGTTTGCTTAAAAAATGTGATGTAATTCGTCTTTCTTGCACACAGAACAAGAGTAAGGGAAAAACCTTTGAGGGTATCTTCCTCGACACCATGAATCTTGAAATTGCTAGCAAACTCGGTGCAATAGTTAGTAACATTTGGAACATCATTGGCACCAATTTGATTTAGTGCAAAGTCAGTCTTGAATCTTTTGAACGCTCTTCAATTACTTCTAAATGTTCTCATTATTTTAGGATCAAATTAAAAAACTTGTGATGATTTTGACCTATAAATTTAAGTCACACCTTCCAAGCAATCACCTAAATATTAGTAACAAAAGCAAAAAAGTAATCTATCTAGACCAAAAAAAAAAAGAAAAGAAAAAACAAACAAGTAATTTTCTAGAAAAATATTTAAATTTTTTAACACCATTCAAGTCTCGACAATATCAGTACAAACATCTTGTTTGAAAAGTGAAAGAACGCGTTGGGTAAAGGAAGTTATCTATACAAGGGAATTATCTTGTGATCAGGTCGGGATTTCACTTGTTTAGAGGGGAAAATCAAGGTTACGGTTAGAGCAAGTAAACCAGCAAGAGTTATTTTTCTCTATCTAATTCCACGTCGAATAAGGGTGTCTAACATCTAGTTTTCTGATTTTACGGCGCAACGATGATACTATTCATGTTCAGTCGTTTCCGTTTACCTCAAATCATATCATCACTCAGAGTTAATCAATAACACAACACATGAGGGATTGATTTGCAACTAAAAATAATTATCCTTTTTGCTGAAATCAACATATAGACAATTTAAAGACAGCCGACCAAGTACTATTTCAAGTGGAGTTTTGATATTCGAACAAGTGAATTTAGACAAAAATTGCAAAGGCAGCGAAATAGTCTTTGCAATCATTGAGACATATGATGTTTTAAACTTTAAAGCTTATTCTAGGAATCAAATCAACGAAATAGGTTTGATCGCTAGAAGAACACTCTCATTAGGACCGAAAGGAAAAGTGAGAGGCTAAAGAGAAACCGGTCTTTAGAAATTAGGTTTAACATAAAGTTTTAGGTTTAAGGTTTTGGTTTGTGAAGGATTTGTCGTTATGATGAACCAATAATCCCAAGACTCTTTTTATTATTATATTTTCTTTCAACCAATTGAAAACCCCAACTTTGCAACTTAATCTCTTCTAATCATCAACTAAGGTTAATTGAATTGAACAACTCCTTGTCGAAACGATACTCTATTTTTACTACTTCGGTAGAACCGTACACTTGCGGTTTTATCCCATCAGATACTCGATCCATGTTCCATATTTATAGCACCACTAACCACAAGGAAGGATGGCCAAGGATGCACATTTCAAGAAAGGTTGTGCACATTGGGTTTTCTCAACAATCTATGACTATGATGACAAGAAATCATATAGGGTTTTTAGTGTCTTTTTAGATTTATTTTAGAGTAAAAATAACAATTTTATTTGTATTTTAGTAGAGCTTTGTAAAAGATTTGTTCGAAAATTATGAAAGAGTAAAAGTGGAAGAATGGCCTTGAAACCATAAAAAATCACCCACACTAGACAACTTTGTTACTTGTACTATGCTTGCTCGAAGTTTTAGCATGTTAATTCTTGGGGTATAGTCGTTATAGACTTTTTTTGGTGAGAAGCAATGGGATACATAATGAAGAAAATAGAAGGGTCAGCTACTGCCTAACTCATGTGCTACTAGCCACGCACCGCGACATCGAAGGAATTTCATAAGTGTTTTGCTACCACTCACACCGTGGACCATAAGTTTTGTGTCATTATATGTAGAACTCGAAGTGGTTCTTCATTGTTTAAGTCATATCGGGGACAATAAGATTTTGTCGCAAGAGCTAGAAAAATTCAGAAGAGCCACAAGTCGATTAAAGTCACTTACTGAAGAGGTCGAGTGTAGATTGGAATAATATTTGGGTTATTGGATTTATCTGGAGGACCCAAATAGAACATTTTTATGTTTAGAAATTAAGGAAGAATATACCTATAAATACAAGAGGCAAGAAACACAAGAAATAATCGATCAGAAAAGAATAAAAGAAACTCACAAATCAGGGTTTTGGAGAAGTCTTAAGACGAGGCAACCACGACAAAGAGAGGAGAAATTAGAATCAAGGATCAACACCATCCATGTTATGTTATTTATTCTTCTTTCACTGTCTAGCTAATTTCTCTTTGATTAGGTTAAGTATAATATCTTATTTGTAGTTGTTCGATCATATAACTTTAAATTATCCTATAAGTTGAAACTTGATGATTTTGCTATTTTATTTGGTTAATATTGTTCTTAATATTATTTATGCATTTACGAATTTCCATAAATTGCTATAGGCCACAATGATTACTTACCCTAAGTTTGATGGCTTGACTTATTTTAACCGTTCAGTTATTGATTACCTTTATACATAAACAAATGATAATTGGGTATTTAATTTAACGTTCTTAAACCTTCAAGGGTTATGGGCTCACATAAGATATCAAGGAGCAACAAGTGTTGAAGAGAGTTAGTTACCAATATATTGACCTAACTATATTGTTCAAGTGTCTTAAAATCGAATAATCATTTCAAACGGTGTTCATAGTTTGTAGCTACCAAACAATTGAGAGAAATGAATCGAAACAACCTAATGATTCTTCTTACCTTAATCTTATTCTTTTATTTCTTTTCTACAAACAAACATGTGTCTAGTGCAACACCCCTCCTCCCAATTTACACATCCTATATTAACAATCGATACTGGTGAGTAGAAATTTCACCATTCACGTGGAGACAAAATTTATAAATTTTACTACTTGTCGGCACACTAGTTCACTTGTTAGAATTTTGTCATCAGATCACACCACAAAGTGAAAAGCTGTTAGATGAACATGAGACGTCACACACTACCCGCATAAATAGTCAAGCAAGACTGAACGTTGTAGGCCATGTTGTTTCGCCAATATGGATAACTTTTTTCTATTAATACTCATCTTGTACAATGCATTACATACATAATCAATCAAACTCAACCAATTTACACATTTTTTTTTGCATATATGTCTTTATCTTTATTTTACATGCATCCCTTAGTTCAGTAGCTAAAAACCCAAAAATACCATTCTTAGCGCTATATCGAACTAGTTAAGGAACACATCGCTAAGGGACGTAGTTCCTTCCTTAGGGTAATCGCTTGAATAACGAAATCACAATTGAGAACTATAAGCAAATATCTTAGCTAAATCTCTAGTTTCAGAACAAGAAGACTTACATGAATGCTATAAACACTCTTTTATTAGATGAAACTCATTTAAGTCTCATATTTGTGGTATTAAATGTTCTAGTGAATACTGATTAATAAGTAATGTTTCAGAAGCCTTGTCTTTCCCATGATATGCGGTGAGGGCTAAACCCAATATGCCATCCGGCCCTAATTATAAGCTCCTTTCGAAGAAAAAAAAATTGTCCATAAATATAAGCCCTTATACAAATTACGATGTGCATTTTTTCCCTAAACATAACATTAATTAATACTACCAACTTGTTTTGGAATGTGAAAAGTTAAATTCAATAACATACATGCAAACAAAAGACAACTTAGTAAAATTCCCACAAAAATAAGACACATTAACTATATTACAAACTTTTTTTAATACATATGAAATTAGTCAAAGAGGCTCATAATAACAGACAAAGAAAGTAGTATAGTGATCTTCTCGTGGTATAATTTTTCGGGAAAACTAGCATTTCCCTTAGCTTAATATGCTATTTAACTATTTTCTCGGTTAGTTAATTATAAGTTGCACAAGTCAAATAATGTTGTACCATGCCCACAATTTAATCTATAAATTCCACCATATTTTATACTTAAGCACATTAGAAGTATATCCATATATCAATATTTTTTTTTTTTTTTGACGATATCAATACAAATATTTAATAGTAGAACACCTAATTAGAAGTATATCCCTGTAATGTTTTCTCACTCGTGATACCTTTTATTCTTGTGTGGTCCTACATTGGTTACTAAATGACATACACGTACACAACTACTAGATAACCTTAGTTATCCATGAAATTTATATATCACTTCTAAGTTCTAACTAATCACATCCTTAATAGTCATTATTTTTGTATCAAGTCACTTCAAAAATGATTGGGTACGTAAAGTGCTCCTCAATTTAAAAAGGACCACACAAGAGTCTCATAAATCCTATAATGTTACTAGAATTCTAGAAGCAACATAATTCTTCTTTTTGTAGCTTGAAATTCTGAGTTGCCCATATGGCATCACATGGGCATTGTAGGTTTCATGGTCCTCCACTCCAAAATATCCATAACCAGCCGCCTTGTCAAATCTGTCGTCAATACAATACAAGTCTCCCTCCAAAAGCTAGGATTTTAGTTTGCACAAAAAATATTCTACATTCTTTTCTTATAATAAATACTAATGGATAAATTTTTGGATAAGGAAATAATAGATAATACACCCTCAAAGTCATTATTATAAACGAAAATATACATTTTAAATTTATTCAATTAATGATGTATATGATCTTTATTATCGACCATATATATCATTTAATGAATAAATTTAAAATATTAATTTTTACTTATAATAATGATCGAGAATGTATGCTCTTAGGGTGTGTTTGTTTCAAGTTATAATTGTTGATTTCCGGGAATAAAATGATAGGAATGTATATGCCTATGTTTGTTACAAGTTTACTAAATTTTATTCCCGGATATAAAATGTTCCTGGGAATAGAAAAATTTTTCCAAGAAAAAGGGTGGGAATAAAGTTCCCATGAAGATGGGAATAAATTCATAAATAGTTTACCTATTATAATCCATATTTTTATGGTTCCTAAGAATATTATAAAGTTAACCAAACATATTTTTCCTAAATTCCTTGGAATAAAATTCCCATCTTTATATTTCAAGGAATGTTATTCCTAAAAATAAATTTGGTAAACTTGAAACAAACACACCTTTAAAAAAGCACATATTAATATTTTAAAATCGAAATTATGTTTTGGAAATTATGCTAATTTGTGGACCATAATAACTTAGTTAAACTTCACTATCAATCCTTTTTTCTCACTATGTGTACGTACGTGTGTTTATATATATATATATATGTGGAGCCGTCCATGGACTTATGGTAAGGCTAGCGACAACATATGACTTGGAAATGCACTCTTAGTTTGAGGTCATTTTGCAGGGTACTAATTAGGCTAAATATCTTAAGAGGTCTTTTAAGTTTAACGTTTATATCTTTAGGAGTCTTTAAGTTTTAAATTGGTCCTTTAAGTTATATAAAGTTTGCAACGTTACCCTTTTTCATCCAAATATGTTAAATGAGGCTTATGTGAATGTTAAATGATGATGTGACAAGGCCAAATGATTAAAAAAAAATATTTATCTGGTTTTTTTTTTAGGAAATTTATCTAAGTTTTTATTATCTTCATCTTCTTCCTCTTCAACTGTCACTACTTAAAATTATCATAAATTATCCTCTAAAAAGGGAATTTATCACAAATTCTAACGATGATACTCTTCAAAAAGTAAAAACTCACAAACTCTAATTTTTACGGGTAAAACAATTATAAGATTGATGTTAGTTCAATATATATATTGTTTTAATTGAATGGATACCAATTAAATTAATATCTCAATTTAAATACCCCATCCGATCCTATTTATAAGAGAAATATGGTCAACAAAAATTGATGTATATGTTAAAAATTCAGTCCAAATACATCAATTTTTATTGATTCAACTTTTTCTTATAAAATAGGATCTGATGAAGTATTTTCTAAATATTAATTCATTGCTGACCATTTATGGGAGGCCCTATATCATAATTTGTGATATATTGGTTCTAAACTAGAAAGTGATGAAGAAGAATAGTAAAAAGCAAAATTTGTGTGTGCCTTTAGGCATCCATGGGTGAGTGCACGTAGCTGTATGCCCCTCTTTATGCAAACAACAAAGTCATTTTGATAAAGACATGTAAGAGACGCCCATGGAACTATTAGTTTTTTTATTTTATTTTAGGGAAAAGCCTATGTTTTTTATTTTATTTTGAGACACACCTATATAGAGATTATAGCAATCACAAGACACACCTATATCAATATATGCTCATGTAGTCACGTGCGTAGCATCCACCATAAGATGATGGTGGTCCTAATTGCCTCAATATAGCATGTGAAAGTTTCCATAATGAGCAATTTCTTTTCCCGGGGAAGGATCAAATTGAAAGAGAATTTGAGATAACAATTGCATGATAAAAAAGAGAAAGTATATTCCCCATCTTCTAAATTAGTCTATCAGATTATTATTATAAACAAATATTTATTTTTTAGATTCATTAAATGATTAATGTATCTGATATATATTATAGACTAAATACATTAGTTATTTAAAAAATCTAAAAAGTGAAGTGTTGTTTGTTATTGTATCTGATATATATATTTTTTAGACAACTTTTCCCCCTCATTTTATGCTATGTATTTTATGATGTCAATGGAAATTTTATTTTTTTTGAAGAAATCAAAATGGAATATATTAAACCACAAAGTTATCCCACAAGCATAAGGTGTGCCAGCGAAATAGACAATAATTACATCAATGTTCTACAAACAATAAGATAGACAACAAGACCGCTAACCATTACCCAAACAATGAAAAGGGTTCTTGCTCCAATCATGAAATTTATAACAAAAAGAAACAGAATTAACTTTAAACCACGAGAAGGAAAGAAGCTTCTAACAACTGATGCAAGGTGCTTTCCTTCCAAATTACCCAAATGATTGTAAACCAAAATAAATGCATAAAAGAGCATCTAGATATAGCAAAACCTAACTGAAGATAATAGTCTGAAATTGTTGAAAGGAGTACCAAAGAAACAACTAACCAATGACGGACAAGAATATCAATTACAAACAATAGTCAATTGATATAATCTGTCAAAAAAAAAAAAAGTCAATTGATATAAATATTGGTTCATCCTGCCGGGTAAGAATATCGAAACAATTTTTTGAAGGGTAAATGCTATTTAATTACAAAAAGCAATGTGTTTTTTTTTTTAGTTATTTTGTGTTAAACTGATGTCAAATTATTTCTCATTCTATTTTAGTTAATGTTACAGAAGAGGAATAGGTTATATATACATATAAAACCATATCTCTAATAAACAAAAAACGAGTAATTAATAATTACTAACTATATCTCCTAAAATATCTCCTACAGTCTTGTAAAGGACAGTTCTCACCAACATTTTGGTCTTTAAATGTGTTTTAGTTGATTAGTTTAGTTATTAAATGTGTTTCTATTTATCAATTTGATCATAATATTACAAATGAAAGAAACACATGAGGTTTATTTGATATTTTGATATATTTAATGTGCGAAGCTGGCAAAAAATTTATGTAGGGACCAACTATAAAGAGGAATTTTTTTATTAAAACAAACATATTAAATTTAAGGATAAAATATATATTTAGTCCCATAAATTATAATTTTTTAGGTTTAGTCCTTTTTTTTTTTTGAAGAAGCTAAGTTAGTCCATCCAAATTGACACCAGAGAGAATCGAACCTGAAACTTTAAGGAGGAGCACACTCCCAAATCTCAGGCCAATCCAAGTGGGTTAGGTTTAGTCCTTAAAAAAATTATTCAATTTTTGTCTCAGTTTTTTAAAATTTTACAAAAAAAAAAGTATTTTTAGTCTTGAATTTAATCTCTAACAAAAAATTAAGGACTAAAATTAACAAATCTTATGAACTTAACATAAAAATCGCTATTTAGAAATGTTGGGTAAAATACGTTTCAGGAACCCAATTTCATCAATAATTGTTTATTTAATAATAGATTAATGATGATTTCTTTTCAAATGTAAATAAATAGGTTATTTGCAAGAAACTCATTGTCCATTTAATTTGTCTATGACTATTGTCTTGATAATTTTTATTGTTGAAAAGGGTTTCTCTATTGTTGTTATTGAGACCGAAAGCATCAAACCAATGCAAATAAATCTATCAATCTTGTAGTAATTTTTTTACTTTATTATTTATGCTAATTTTTGCAACTAAACTTATTTGGGGTAGCCAAATATAAATACATACCAACCACTTCAAGAATAATATTTTTTTTTGGTAGCCAAGGCCACCCCTCCCATATGAAGGGCTACGCCCTGGATCATCATCATATATATAAAGGTCTTGTTGACGGATTTCCGGAGCACGCTATAAGCATTCTAAATTACAAAATTATTCTTTAAAAATGTTAAATAGTTCAATTTCAAATGCATTAAATACATAAAATTTATAAAAAATTAAGACCCTTAGGTGTGTTTGGTCTGCAAAACAGTAAGTACTGGACAAAACAGTACAAGAAAGAACAACACAACACAACACAAGGCAGAACAACACAAGACAAATTTTTTATGGCAATGAGTAATTTTTTGTTTTGTACGATTTTTGGTGGACAAAATGCTATTTTGGTATTTTAGACAACTTGTATGTGGGACAAAAAGTTGTGTTGTGGTTTGGTGAGGGACAAAAATGAGTTTTTGTTCTATCCCTTGCCTCCAGTTTGTCCTGTACCTGAAACCGTTTTACAAATCAAACACTGAACAACTAAAGTTGTTCTGTCATGTTCTTCATTTTTAGCAAATCAAACGCACTCAGACTAAAGAGTACTCAAGGAGCACTCATTAACATTTTCCTATATATAATAATAACTACATCTAACACGTTTAGAGCGCAAAATGACAACTTAGCCCTTTTTAAAACAATCTTTAGCATCGATGCAATTCTCTACATTTATAACTATTTTTCCAAGTACATCGCTTAATTCTACCAACTCATTAAAAAAAGGAAAAAGCTATTTAAAGCGAAAACTTTCTTCACGATTGTATAGCGACATGTATTGTAGTCTTTTCTAATTTGTATTAACCCACTCATTTATTGTTACAACCACTGATGTATTGTGCCATATAAACATCCAACGGTGAAAGTGCATTCCCTAGAATTTCGTGAAATTGCTTTCGTTGCGTATAGCAAAGCTCTTGAAAAAAGAATAAACACAAATACTCCAATTTGATACTTGATAATAAAACTCACAACACAAAACAACCCCAACAAGAACCTATTTTAGAAATCTTAAAAATTTGTTGTTGGAAAGTTGGCCCTAGTTTCTTAGTAAAAGAAACTCTAATTTTTTTAAGTTCTTTTTCTCCTTTGCTAATATGGGATAGGATGAGTTGTTTTAAGTTATTTTTTGGACATACAATCATTCATTTACATATTTTCTTCTTTCTTTCGATCTAAATAAGTGGTTTCTATATATATCAAGTTTATCTTTCGTGTCTTTTCATGATTTCGTCGTCTTCTGCGACGTTGTTTGATTTTGCATCTTGTTGCGGCGTTCGTTTGATTTCTATTGAAAGATCGACTTAGTCAATTACAATTTCAATCAATGATTTAGGCATCAATGTTGCATATCCGGAAGCACGTGTATTCCAGTCACTTAAATTTATCATATTATTCATAGACATTTTACATGTTGTATTCTATTCGCTTGGATTTTGTAAATTTGTTCGCATATTGACCATTTACGTTTTTAGTGATATTGAATATGTAGTTATATACAATATATTTTTTTAATTTGAATGAATAAATATCATTTTGTTTTGCAAAACAAATAAAAAAAGTCATTCCCATAATTCTTTTTGGCTATATTTCTCTAAATAGAGTCATCCTCCCATCTCTCAAAAGAAATGGAGAAAAAATTATACCATTATAAATAAGGACAGGAAGAGAGAGTACTTATGTTAAAGGTGAATTAGGATTCTCTCAATTTACTTTCTCCATCTTGACTCATATGATATAAAGTAGTGCCGACAATTCATTGAAAAAGAGTGCTGATAACACTAATTTTTCAACACTCGTTAATATTCATTCTCTTATTAAATTAAATTCACGTGACTTTACTACTTTGTGTGAGACTTATTTCTACCGAGCGGGTCATTCACAAATTTAACTCAATAAAAAGTAAGCGTTAAAGAAAATATTGAAAAGAGATGTTGATAACACCCCTCTTACAATATACACCTTCCGGTCACTATTATAAGCAAAAAAATCATATTTTAGGTTCAGTCATTAAATGTTGTATGTAACCTAAATATAGACCACATACAACATTTAATGAATGAACCTAAAAAATGAATTTTTGCTTATAATAGTGACTGGAGGGTGTAGTTTTTAATGACAGCAAATTCTACGCCACTTAATTTTTTTTAGATAAGTGATATTTGTACAATTATTTTTTAACAACTTTCTCTCTCATACTCACATTGTGTTTTTACTTTATCATTCTATTACTTTAGTTTTCATGTGATACATACTTTTCTTTGTATATATTTAGTTGTCCCATAAACTGTATTTTTCAAATACCATACTTCATTTTCTTATGTCCGAATAGGACAGCCATGAGCAAATCCAACTCAGTTAAGATTTGATTTCCAATTTCTTTTATAGCGAAAGAAACTAACATTAATTCTATTTGAAGGAAGAAAAAAACTTTTTTTAAAAAAAGAAGGAAAAAAAAAAACTTGGTGTGGGGGATAATCACTGAATTGCTTGAGGCACACATGTTTCATATATATTTTTATTAACCCTTTAGTTAATAGGAGAGAAGACTCTAGTAAGTTAAAATTCGTCTAAGTAAGTAAAGTTTGTTAAAAATTTATTTTATCTAGGAAATAAGCTTAGATTCTCTCAAATCATTTGTTTTTTAAGTTGAACTCATTAACCATTTAAACTCATTACTTGATTGATAATCACTCATTTAACATCAAGCTAAAAAAACTCACTGGTTGTATTAAAATAAATAAAATTTATTGAAATATAATTATATAAAATAAAATATGAAGGTGTTAGATTAGAGGAATTGAATGTTAGTCCTCGTGAGCGCTTAACTCAGTTGATATAGACAATATATAAAATATGTAAGGTCCGGAGTTCAAACCCCAGTTACTATAAAAAAAAAAAAAAAAAAAAGAGGAATTGGATGTTTGTTAGGTTTAACATTAAAAAGTTATAAAATGGATGACATTTAGATACAAGACTCGCTTTAATGCCAAAATGGGACCGCTTTATTGTGGATTTTTTTTAGAGGATGAGTGTTATAAACTAGTAGTTAGGACTGTACTATATACACATTTGGCTTCTGGAAATTCCAATGGAATCTCTCTTCAATCAATATACCCTCCAGCTGGATGATGCATGTAAATCCTTGATTGAATTTGAAGTCATTAAATTACGTATAATTCTAGTGATATTTTGTTTTTTTTTTGGTCAGGAATTCTAGTGATATTTTACTAGTAGAAATATGGATAGAGATTATAATATACTCTAAATATAATTTAACTATATAATTAAGATTGTCTTAAAAAATGATAAGATTGTCAACTAACCTAGTGGTTAGAGCTCACACATTTTAAATGTGGAGAATTGTGGTGTCAAGGGTTCGAACCCCGACCCCTACATATAATATGCAATATCCCTACAACTGAGTTAATTTCACGGAAATAGATTGAGTGAAAACTTATCAGTAACATAATTGTAAATGAAAACGATAAAGATAAATATCTTATTAGTGAATTATATTATGTGTAGTTCATTTGATTTAGCTGAGGGATATTTATAAAATAAAAAATAAAAAAAATAAGCTAAGGGATACAATGATTTAAAGAGTAAATGTCAAAGTTTGAATCTTAATAAAGGAGAAAATACTAATACAACAGTTAATATTAACAATCGTCATTAAAAAATGTCGTTTATATTATATAAAGTAATTAAACATGTTAGAATAATTTAAAGGATATATAAATATGCTTATTTATCCTAAATTTTTTCTATAATTCTCCTTAGTCCCCATTTGAAAAGTGACATGTTATCATCTTAAAACTTTAAGAATGTTATTTGTATGCTCTTTGAAATTTGAATTTGGTCCCCATTTGTTGATGTTTCCTACAAGGAATTGACATATTTCTAAAGTTGGAGATGAAAAACATATATATATCCTTCATTTCACCTAACAATTTTTTTTACTCTATTTAGAAAGTTTACATGTATGTTTCAATTATGTAAATAAAATTTCTCATTAATTGTTTAAAGCAAGATATATCATAAATAAATTAAATTAATAGAAAAATTAGTTTGCATAATTTTGATTATATAAGTTAATATAAAAAATCAAACAAATTTAAACTTATACTAGAATTGGCACTAGCATTTGGGATAGACTATGACATGGACTCTCCCTCAAGTTATATTTGAGATGGATTAAAGTCATTGTCGTATGGTTTGTGAATTGACTTCTTATACTCTTTCCTCCATGAATTCATATCCTTGTTTCAGCAGTCTGCTAGGAAATTTTGGTTATTCATGTCTATCGTGAGACAAATTGGTTTGATAATTTTAGGGACTTTTATTAGAAGAAAAAAAAAGTAAAAAATTTAGGGACTTTTCGATGCCTATTTTGATTAATTAATATTACTTCCTTTTTCCATAAAACAAAAGCTTTTATTTTTAGATTTTCCTCTTAAAAAAAGAAGTTTGTTTTATATTTATTGCTCAATTAAAGCGATATATAGATATATGAAATTAATCTTAAAAAAAAAATCTTCGTGAGCTTAGCTTAGTTAGTATGGACAATGCATAAAATATGCAAGGTCCGGGGTTCAAACCAACCCCGGCCACCACCAAAAAAATCTTAAAAAAAATAAATATGAAATTAAATATATTTTGGGCAATCTAAAAGTTTTAGATAAAGTGTGCTTAATCAGATTCTTTATTTTCGACAAAAGCTTAAGATTCTTATTCTGTTAGGTTTTATGGAAATTTACTATGTTTTTTATTTCACCCCCAAATTATATAAGGAAATGAACTTTTTCCTTCACTTTGGGGTATGTGATTCGTACTTTCTTTGGGGATATGTACCCCATAAACAAGCCACACTTTGTTAAATTAAGTAAATATCTCTCTTATTTCTATTTCCTATATATAAAGCAAAAGATAAGATCGAAAGTCAGAACTAATTACCTAATTATGTGTTCGATAATAGAATAGCATTTGGAGAGAATATCTAGAAAAAGGAATAATATTGTAAAATTAGGTGAATAATTAGGTCACCTTATCATTAGTAATTTAGTAGGATCGATCAGACCATATTTTAGTTCTTATATACCATATTCCTTTTATAAAGAGCTCACAATATATTAGAGAATGAAAGTGGAGAAGAAAGCATCTAATACCTCAAAATAATTTCTTCAAAAACAAAAAATGAGGACATATTCCACTAGTTTTATAATTAATTATCTAATTGCAAATGATTATAGTTTTATGGGTACCGTACATGTTTTCTAGGAATGTTATTTTTTAGTAAATAATGATTTCTTTTTTTTTTTTTTTTTTTGGTACAAGAATAATGATTTCTTTTTAACAAGCTAAGAATGTTTAATTAGTAGTATATGCGTACGTAACTTATTTGATGACCTCTACCAAAAAAAAAATGCGATTCGAAATTTGGTATGAAAGCTTTTTGGTTGTTAATTTATGGAGCATATAAAAGTTGACATCAATGGTGACAACATTATGAAAAAGAAACCCATTTGAAACAAGAATCTATATATCCTCCAAATTAGTAAAGCTTCCCATTTATAGGATACATGGAACGGTACGTAATAAGTAAGATATCATATACAATTTTGTTACGTAACATGTACTATCAAATACGTACACGATTCTCTGTAAAAAAATTTAACAGAAATGATAAACAAACACATAAATTTGGACACAAATACAACACTGTGGATAGTTTCGACATTTCAACGATAAAATAAGGCTAATTTTGTCAAAACACAACCTCCTCTTCTTTCTATTCTCTGCACGTGCTCTCTATCAGCATACCATCCACCTCTTCTCTCTCCCTTCAGTGTCGTTTTCACTCCTCCTTCCTTTTCAGATCCGATTTTTTTTCGTCCATACCGTATCCTCCTCCTCCTTCCGTTTCTCTCTTGCCTCTTACCACCTATTATCTCTTCCCTCACCGTCCCTTCCAGATTCCCCACCCCCATTCCTTCCTTCGCCGCCCCATTATTCGGCCGTACTTTTTCCTCTCCTCGTCGGCGTTTGTCATCACCTTCGTCGGTCATCTTGTCTCCTTCTTCCATCACCAACGCCGTCAACAAAGCCTTTGTTTTCGGTCATCTCTTTGACAGAGACGACGACGGCGGTGATTAGAACGGATCTCAGAAGGAGAGGGATAGTGATTGTGTTATGGACGAAGAAGAAGGCTAACGGCATAATGATGACGGTTGTGGTGACCAAAAAGGATTGCAGAGAGAGCGGTGGTGAGAGATGAGAGAAAAAGGATGCACCAGATGGGGAGGGAGAGAAGAGAGAGAAAGAGGAGAGGAAAAAAAACATAAAATAAAGAAAATAAAAAAAAAAAGGAAAAATACGTATCTAATACAGTGGTGTCTGTATTGTATTTATTTTTTTGTGTTCACTTATCATACCTCAAAAATTAAAGGGTTAAATATATTTTGGATTTTGTTAACTTGTGCCCTTAGGGCACAATATAAGAAACTAAATGTAGAAATTTAACTTTGAAAATTGTGCATTCAATACAATATTTATTATTTAATTCTATTTTAAATCCTTCATCTTGTGCCCTAAGGGCAATAGTAAACATTTCCCATATAGTTTTGGTCCATATAAATATATCAACTTTTCGTTTTAGTCCCTTTAAAAATTTTCCTTCAATTTTTGTTCCTATAAAATTTTCAATCACTACTTTTGATCCTTATTTTTAAGTTAATTTTTGTATTTTTTAATGAAATGTGTAGAATATTGCAAAAATTACTCCGAAATAAAATAAATATTTTTTTTGGTCAAGTAGCCTAGTGAATATTAATTTTTTTTAACCAAACATAAATTAATTATGAATTTTTTACCTCCAAAAATATAAAAATTCATATTTAATTCATGTTTTGTTAAAAAAATTCTAATTTTGATCCTTATAATATTATAAATTTTTTTGCAAAATTTTATTCAAAAAATGAATTCTACATATGAGTTTACTTTGAACGAGAGACCAAAAGTGAAGATGAAAACATTTTGGAGGACTAAAAGTTGAAGAAATTTTTTAGAGAGATTAAAATGAAAAGTTGACATATTTATAGTGACCAAAAACATATTTAATCCAAAATTAAAATTAAAAAAAAAAATACGTACAAGCTATTTTATCTTAATCTGAATTTTTTCGTTAAACAAAATCAGGGATGGTCCACAAATACTTAACAAGAGTCCTTAAAACCATTTTTCTCTCTCTCATCCGTTTATACATTTTTCTGAATATGTGTGAATGATTCAGTTAATTTGGAACGGAAGGAGTAATAATAAAGGAAATGCTAACTTGTATCCCTAGGACACATGTTAAGAAACCTAAAGTGGAAACTTTGTTTGGGAAATTGTACCAATTTATTCTTCAAGAGATTGAAAATTAATGTTTTGTTTAGTTTACCCACTGCCGTAAAACACCAACAACCACCCTTCTTCTTCTCCCCTAACATCCAAAAGATCTCCAAAACAATGTAGCCGCTGGTGTGGGTGGTGTGCTTGCGTCACCGTCACACCACCTCCACTCGTCCATAAGCTATGAAGCCTCGATACATGACACGATACCGATACGGCGATACGGGAAAATTTTCAAAATTCCCGATACAATGCGGCCTCGATACGTTATTAAAAAATTAAATTTAAAATTAATAGTATAAGTGCAAAATGTATAAACATAACTAAAAATTAATAGTATTCCGGTGGCCTTTCACCGCCGCAGGCGGCTCTGTTTCAACTCCTCAGATTCGCCCTTCTTCCAATCTTCCGGATCTAAGAGAACATGGATTTTTTGAAACCCGTCAAGGGTTGATCCTCCGCCGTATACTGGATTATGCAGCCGCCGCCATCTATGAGGTGGTGGGTGGTTGTATTGCTTAAAACATTGGTTGTGATGGTTGATGTCATGTTAATTCTTTCATCACCGACGTCTGGTTTGAAGACTGTTTCACGTGTTTAGTTCTGTGTTACACACGTTGTTCCAAAATCGGTTGCTTTTGTGGTGGTTGCTGCGAGGTGCTCTGCCGTTCACATCTCCAGCGATGACTCCTTAGTGTGTTGATGCTGGCTATGTTTTGTAATAGATTTCTTTGGCTAAAAATGGCCATTTAGTGTTTTACTGCGCGAGTAGTGGGTTCAGGAAATTGTCACCGTGTTGGCGGTCAATTTCAGTTACCGTTCCTCAAAGACAAAGAGATGAGTTCAATCTTGTCTCTGACTTCCACTCCTGTACCAGTATGAGGGCCAGAAATGGTTGTTAATTTGCTGTCGTTCTTCGTAGTAAACAGTTGGTGATCGTGGATTCGTTAGTTACCATGTTGGCGGTCGGATCCACTCCCTGCTCTGATTCAAATTATGTGATGCCTCCGTGGCTATCTATCCCAATCATCCTGTTGATTGACATGGGACTGTATGAACTCGAAAGAGTCGTCAATGCTTGCTGCCGTTGTAGGGAGTTGATGGCACGTGATCCGATTTCTTGTTGACGATCGATTCATTCGCCAAACTTTAGACTCACGCTTAATTGTTAGAATTGTTTATATATATATATATATATATGAGCAACTGACAACATATTAGAGTAGGGTTCCAACTTAATTGGACACTATTCTTTTTGATGTCATTATGCACTTGGCTTATCAATTTTTTTTAGTGTTTTGTAATAAATATTTACTATTTATGGAATCCTTAACATATGCTCCAAAGGCACAAGTTAGCATGATTCTTTTTTTTCTTCAAGATTTTATGTGTCTTTACCTCTCTAAATGAAAGAAATGGGAAAAGACATAAATGAAGAGGATCTTAACTCCTTGCCCTAGGCACTTGTTAAGAAGATTAAAGAACAACTTTTGTCTTGAAAATGATGCATTCAATGTATTGAAACTTAAAATGTAATTTTTTCTACTTAAAATTTATCAATTATTTTTATCTTTGTATCTTTAACAAGTGCCATTAATGACACTTGTTAGCAAGACCCAAGAGTTTATTAAGTGAGACACTCCCTAATGTACAAGACAACTTTGTAAAGATGAATTAGATTCAATATGTAACACCCTCAAACCCAAAAGTAATACTCTATCCGATCACATTTATAAGCAAAAAACAACTTTTTAGATACATTGAATAATTAATGTATCTGACCTATACATTAATTATTCAATGTATCGAAAAAGTTGTTTTTACTTATAAATGTGACCGGATGGAGTATTTAATAATAATACAAGGTTCAAGGTGTTACACCTTCAATAATCCAAAACATGCATAATTCATTTACATAATTCATACAACAGTCGCAACAGATTTATAAAATAAAACAACATAACACCAACTTCTCATCATCTCAAGGTATATCGTCATGCACATCATGATTTCTCAAATATAATCCAACAAATCAAAATAAACAAAATCCTGACACAAAGACCTAACCGGAGCCCACACTGGACTCCAAAGCAAGCAATAAAAACTAGGAAGCCACAAGCTATCATCGAGTACTCACGCCGTCTCAAACCTCCTCAACCTGCACGTTTACACCATAAATGTGAGGCGACCAAAAAGCCACTGGAGAGTAAGATTACATTCAACATAAAGAAATTACGAACTCAAGCATAATATATTAGGATTTTACATCGAATATATTATCATCTTCCTAACAATAGTATATTCACATGTAATGTCATTCAATGTATCAAGTAAATGCAATAATTCACAAATCATCAACAATAAGATATATAGTCTCATGAATATAACAAGTATTAAAGTCATCACTTCAACAACAATTAGACTCATAGTATTCACATTTCATCATGAATAAGTATCAAATAATATTCCACATACACCTATATCTTCATGTTATAAAGTTTACAAGTTTCCGCTAACGTTTCATAAGCATATATTCATTTCAACGGCAATTAACAACTTCAAGTTGATGTATAATCAAAATAAGCATCATTCCCAACTTAACATAACAAAACTCATCAATAATTATCACAATTTCAATTAAACATATTGATACATAATTCATCGTTACGCTTCACTTTGTCAAATAACATATCATCACTTTTCACATCTTCAATTACACATGTTCATCACAAACCTACAATATTCACATATATTCTCATCTAATTATTTCAAATAAACATAATCATCATCTCAATAGTATAGATAAGAAAATCATCATCATCAAAGATATCACCAAATTGAATGCACCTCATTCAAACATATTCACCATTTAAGAGTTCACCAAGATCACACAACATTCACACCATATTCACACATCACCAATTACTTAGATTCACATAGGCTTGCATAGTCAAGTACATATTGTTCACATTTCATCACCATCACTAAAATAACAATCACCATAAGAATACACATAGTTCACATAATTCACATCATTCACATAATACACATAGTCAAATATGAGATATTTCACACAAAATCAATGCATGCAATGTTCTAAACACAACTCTACATGTATGTGGTACTGTTCTGGATGTCGAAGGTCTGTTATCGATTGGTCCCTGCGTCGCTGGATTCCGAAGTATCCTAAATCTCGTTACTGGATACCGAAATATCCTAAATCTCATAACTGGATATACTCAAGTATCCTAGCACCAAGACTGATGAATGCATAAACATATGACTCAGGCACACTCACAAAATATAAATTCCACATCTTATTCTTTTAATTATTTCAAAAGTAATAATAAAGTTAATTTTATGTTTTGCTTTTATGTGAGTGTGTCTAAACTTGTGTCCATAATCTTGTGACTATGAAAGACTTGCTCTACTCCATACATTAACTTCCTTCTATACTAGGATGTCACATGAATTTGCAAAGATAGTCCCACGTAATACTAGATCCTATCTCTATATTGATGTATCATCTTGTAACGAATTAAGTTGAGTTGTTTCCTTCACACAAAAAAAAATAAGAACATCGTATAGTATATCAAATGATTATATATATATATATATATATATATATATATATTATTCAACTCATATGGTTTATGACTATTAAATTTATTTGTAAAAAAATATTAAATTTGATAGTCAATGTTCGTCAAAAAATAATAATAATTTGATTGTCAATATATATATAATATAATATAATATAATGAACACAAGTTGAATAAGAATTTAATTTGGACAAAAAAAGCACTTAATTAGGTTAATGTGTCACAAATTAAAGCCAAAGGCAAGGAAAAGGAAAATGGATGAAATAGTATATTAAGTGGTAATCTATTTTCTAAAGTCTACAGTAGAAAGATCCACATTCATTTTCATGTTTCAAAAAACCTTCCTCTTCATGTATTATAATTAAAATGTATACACTCTTAAACATTATGTTTTCTGCATGTATAACTCTACATTACATGACGACCAAGAGCGAAGCTAAGCACATCACTGCTCCAACAAAACCTATAACAATCCTTGAAGAGCTGCTAGTAGGTGCAGCATCGGCAGCAGCCTCATCGCCACCTGGACCGGGAGCCAAAGATGGGCTTTTTGCAGGGGCTTCAACGGGAGATTCGCTGGGCTCATCGGAAGGTGAAGGAGAATCTGAAACTTCTGTGATGGGCTCTTCAGCAGCCGAAGGAGCGTTTGCATTCTTTGCCTTTGTCGGCGGTGCTTTAAAAACCGAAGAAACATCTACATTCGTTTCGGCTGCTGGAGCGCTTGCATTCGATGGTGCACCCAAGGTTTGTGTTTCAAGTCCAGGGAACAAGATAGGTTTCGCGACTTGGATTATGGTGATGTTGTAGGGCTGGGCGAAAACAACTTTCACTAGCTTAACGTCGATTGGAGCACCACTCACAGCAGATCCAATGGCCAAATCACCGTCACTAGTGCGATTAACCTTAAGGTACCCTTGTTGGTCGACGGCGATGCCTGAGGATTGGTAAAGGGTGGTCAAGGGTTCGCGCTTATGCATAGCTCCAATGAGCTTCGTTGGATCGTAATAGTCGAGGAGCACGTGGGTGGCCATGATAGCCCTAATAGCTTCTGGCATTTTGTCGGATACGGAAGACATGGCGCCGTTATCAAGGGCGAAGACGGTGATGGTATTACGACGGTTGATTTGGCCAACAAGCTTGGTTTCGTTGAGGTATTTGTTGAAGGTGGAAAACTCAGGGGTTCTATCTAGCAATTTTTGGATGTCAAATGCATGAATGGAAGAAGAAACTGTAAGGAAGAGAGCCAAGCAAAGAAAAGACAAGCTTTTGAAACCCATCTTTTCTTTAGGATATTATGCCCGAAAACCAAGACTGCCTTGAGAATTGATAAAATTATGAGGGTGTTTATATATGTTCCCTACTATGTGTAATTAAGGATTAGTTATTTTGATGTTTGTCTTTCAAATCCATTTTTGTCATCGTGAGATGTGAACCTCTCTCTATGCAGCTATTTTACGACAAGTTTGAATGGTTTAGCATGGTTTTCACTTTTTTATTTTATTTTTCTTTTCCTCTTTTCCTGGTTTAGCATGGTTTTAGATTAAAAATATCAAAATCAATATTTGAAGAAATCCATTTATGTCATGGTGACATGTGAACCTCTCTCTATGCAACTACTTTATGACAAATTTAAATGGTTTAGCTTGGTTTTTAGTGTTTTTTGTGATTTTTCTTTTCATGGTTTAACGTGGTTTTAGATTAAAGAAAAAACAAAATGGAAAACGATGTGCATATTATTAAGGGTTAATAGTGTTTTTCATCCCTGTAATATATGTTATTTTTGGTTTTTGCCCTTATAAAATTTTCGGTTTGATTTGCACACTCGTAAAATTTTTATTTTTCGGAAAACACCCTTAATAGGCCATTCAAAAACCAAAATTTCTTGAAATTTTTTTTTATGAAAATGGCCTATTAAGGGTGTTTTCCGGAAAATAAAAATTTTACGAAGGTGCAAATTAAACCAAAAATTTTACAGGGGCAAAAACCAGAAATGACATATATTACAGGGGTGAAAAACACTATTAACCCTATTATTAATTAAATAGTACAATTAAAATAAATCAATTAAAGCAAAATTATAAAATTTAAATGACACTTTTTCGGAGACAATTCTTCACGCCGATGTGTTGATATTATGGTACAAAAATATTTTTAGTGTATCAAGAGATCAAATACATCAGTCCATGTATATTATTTTTTTTGTCTATTAGTCATTAAGACTATTAAATTTTATTTCTAAAATAAGAATGTTAAATTTAGCAGTCAAAATTCATAATTAACAATAATAATTTGATAGTGTATATATATATGTATGAGATGGAATAACACTTGTTAGTTTTTTAAAAGTAAATCTGATCCCAAAAATTACAAACAGGATTACTGTAATGTGATATTATTGCACCATGATTGTCCAATGTCTTCTAAACAATTGAAGATTTAACCACAATTCCACAAACTGATATCAATTGATTTCACATCATACAGCAATCTGAACCCATTAATGTCAATAAAGAGTCAAAGGATAAAAATAAACTACGCTACTTTGTTTCATGTGCTCTCATTACAAGTTTTTTTTGGAAACAATATGAGCCATTGGATCAATTAATTATAACGGTTGATCCAATGGTTAATTACACTTATATTTAAATACAACTTTTTTTAATACACCGATAAAATAAAAATTAAAAAAATATATATACTTTTTTTTTAAAGAAAAAAGTATAGCAATATTTGTATTAATTATTTGTATTAATTATTTTAGTATATATATATATATATATATATACTTCAAAAGAATTTATTTAATATATAAGGGTGGATCGAAGCCCTGTTCTAAATAAATATTAGATATAATGTAAGAATATTCTTTTTTATCTTTTCACCAATAACTGATCGTCTCAATAAAACATCTTGACCAAAAAAAATTGTGTTAATAAAACATAAATGTTGATTGAGTATGAAAAAGGAAAATTAAATATTGTTAGAATGATCAAGTATGATGATGCACATGATTATTAATAAGACATAAATGTAGTCCATTAGATTAAGATAAAACTAATGGTGGGGATGTGGAGTAACTCTTGGAGTCAAAATATCCCTCCCATATATATATATATTAAAGGTTAGTTTTGTAAATTTGTTTTTAAACATGTAAACAACGTTTTAATGAAGAGAAATGATATTTGTACAACCACTTTCTCACAACTTTTTAACAACTTTCTTTCTCATACTCACATTATCCTCTTATTCTCCCTCTTCATTTTTCTCTCTCCATTTGTTTTTTACCTATGAAAAGAGAGAAAATATAAGTTGTCACAAAAGTTATCTCATATGGTTGTTCAAATAACACTACCCTTTAATGAAATTCCCCATCACTGTTTCTTCTTGGATCATTGTCGTAAAGCCAAGAAGATTTTTCTAGAAACTGGTACAACCCTGGAGCTTGTGTTCTTAATTTTAATTGTAATTATATGTCGAAAAAAGTCACAAAAGCATTCACATGGAAGAAAAAAAAGACATTACTCTAATTCATTCCAATCAATTTTCAATTATAGCACGAATAAAATAGACATTGAAATTTGTACCCAAAAAATACACTAGTGATTAATTGAAAAGATTTTTAAGGGAAATCAAAATGATGAAACGAAGCAAGAACTGGTTGTTAAATGTGGTTACATGGTTTCCTCAAAAAAAAAAAAAAAAAAAAACGTGGTTACATGGTTTGACGTAAATAAACTGCATAACCCAAAACTTAACGAGAAACGGTTACATGGTTTTTAATGCACCAATTGATATCAACTAATGACTCCCTACTTAAAAATAGGCGCAGACCATGTTGTTTTACACGGAAAGACACAAAAAGGCTTACTCATTTGTTGATTTACACGGTTACGTGGTTACAAATTACAATTGATATCAACAAGATGCTCTTGGTTTTAGAGGTTCTTCTATAAAAGATAATTTGGTTTGAAGAGTATTCGCTATCTTGTAAATGTTACAAGCTTATCCTGTTTTTAATTAGTGAAAATTTTGATGGATTTTTCTTTGGGAACTAGACGTAGACCATGTTGTTTTAGGCCGAATCAGAATAAACCTTTTTGTGTCTTTCCTCTAATCCCTTTGTTGAACCAAAATGAGTTTTGAACAATGCATCTGAAGTTTTGATAATAACAAAGTATAAAAGAACAATTAGATATGTTAATGTGTGTTCAAGTAAGCAGGATCATAGTATTAAATTAAGTTTTGATTCTAAAAGAACAAGATTCTAAGAACACTTAAGAGCATTTGAATTTTGAGAGAAGCTGAAGTTTTGGATCAGACTCTGAAGGATACAAGCCTCTAAAGAACTGAGACATTGAAGACCTGGACTCTGAATAAGTGAAGCTTCTTAAAGACTCTGACTTCGAAAGCCACGTCAGTATTAGTAGACTATGATCAGTTCTGTCATCTTCTGAAGAGGTCACTATCAGACTCAGATAGCACAGTTTACCCTCTTCTGACCATGTGCACAAACAAACAAAGAATTTCAAGGACAATTGAAATGAAGCATATAATTTCCTTTGAAACAAATCCATCAAACCTCAAATCATAAATTTCATAAACATCAAATCCATCAATAGCAGCAACAACACATCAAAAAATCAAATTCAACCCTTTTGAATTCTTTTCATCATCATCATAAATTAAAAACATAAATTTTTCCAAATTCAACACATTAACAACACATAAATTCACCCTCAAAAGCCCCTATTTCATTTCTCTCCAAACCTTCAATTATCCTTTCCAATGGTCAAACACATGAAGAAATTCAAAATCTCCGACAACTTCGTTTTGGTTCAACGTTGGAATTGAGAAGTTGGTGGGGTTGGAGAAGAAGAGGAGCTTAATCCATGTAGGTGTTGGCGATTTGAATTTGATGGAAACATTATCATCAAGTTGGGAATTGAAAGGAAAGTGGAGATCACAACTATTTATATATCTATAAAATTTAACACAGTTCAAAATTTCCACTAGTTTTTTTTACAAATTCAAAATTTCCATTAGTTGTGTCTATATTCTAAAGATGTTATATAATATTTTATTTTTAATACTATAAAAATATATCTCTATTTATATGATAAACAATCATTCAACATTTCATCTTTCATACCATTATGCATTTAATTATTTACATATAAAATATTTAATATTTTTGTGGGGTAACCAATAATATTTAGTTGAATAATAATAAGAAATGAGGTAGTGGGAGAAACTTCCCCCCATTTTCATATATTCCTTGCATGGGTAGATGATCAGGGCAAAGTAATCACACTTGCAAGTACAATTTTATTTTCCACTTTCCCCCATTTTCATATATGAACATATCGTATATTCGGGAAGGAAAATGTTGAAGTGCACGACAATTTTTTTTTGTTAAAATTGCACGAATCATTCTTCTCTGCAATTGATCTTGTTAGATAGTAACTATACTTTCTACTCGTACGATGCACGGGTCCTATCGAATGTAATAAATATCAATAATTTATATTATAAATATCCATTAGTTAATAAATATGGTGGAATGAGAACCAAATTAGAAGGTACTAGAGTAGCTATGGCGAATATCATCATAAATTTTACTAATAAGATAGGAAGAGAGAAAAAGATAACAAATGTCATCATAAATAAATAAACATAAAGAGATAACATTAGTCCATAAAATCTGCAAAAATTAAATATCATCATAAATAAACATAACAAATGTTAAATTAATCAAGAGAGAAAAAGATAAGAAAGGAAGACTTTTGGGAGGGTTAGTGGTGTGAGTAGCGGTGAGTTTGACAAAATTCATCAACAGAGATTTGGATTTCAGATGAGGGGATTGAATAGCCTTTGTCTGAGAAAGAAGTAAAGAAAAATAAATGATTTAGTTGCTCTCATTGTAATAGTGGATGATCAGATAACATAAGATAAACATTTACAACCATTACCTCAACGATCGAAACCAAATCGTCGTCGAAATGCTATCCTGAGGTGCTGAGGAATTCAGAGGATATGAGATTACCTCATCCATTGGAGAAGAATAACCTTTGTGCCTCACTGTGACTGCCTCAACTCAGAGTTATGGTTCGGTCGCTGAGTTCATGACCACCTGAATTGAAAAAGGAAGACACAAAAGAAGGGTGGGAGGATGACATCAACTTTCCAGAGGAGAAGGATGAATAAGAGGAAGACGCAGAGGATTAAGAGTGGTCGATTTCATTGAGAATATAGCGAGTTCCTCATTGCTCGTGAGGATGAGGCTTAGAGTGAGGGAAGAAAGAGAGGTTTTTTTTAAAAAAAAAAAAAAAGAAGAAGATGATTATCATGAATTTTTTTAAGGAGGTGGGTGCCAGCAAAACATGCATACTTTTTTGCTTCCAAAATAGTAGCAGAGAATGTTTGAGATGAGATGTGATTGTATAATTCCAATTCTTGTCATATGTAAAACGCAGTATAATTTATTAAGACATTAAGTTGGGTAGTTGGTAAACCAAATGATACTTAGTAGAGCACAAGTACATTTGGGAAGGAAATTAGAATTTGAAAAGGCATTAAACGAGGTCTCTCTAGTTTGTATAATACTCCTTTAATCTTTGGAGGGAAAAGCCAAAAGCTATTAGGGTTTAGAAAAAGCTCGACCTAATAAGCTTTTATAGTAAGAATGATGTTTTGACATCAGGCACATAACCTTATAATGATTTATATTCAACTCCTCTCTTTCACGGAATAAATTATGAATTTGTAGTATGTTAGGTATTGTGATAGTTTTTATCGATGCAACAGTGACAACGATAATGACGGGGCTACCGACATCAACCGCAACTATAATTGTTGATTACAAGTCATTGTATAATTTATATTATTTTATTTTATAAAATCATAAGCCGCCAAAAAGCTCAATAAAAGAGTAAATTGTGTGCCCTGAACATTTTCGTGCAAGAGTCGTGCATGGAATCTCTCGTGTCATATAGCAACTCTCATTTGGGAAAATCGGTTTATAGAAAAATGTGTGCTCATGATGATACACAAGGTGCAAAACTCCTATACATACATTTGAGGGTGGAGTTTAACATGGGAAAGGGTATTCCTTTCCCACCATGGGTCAATTGGCTTTTTACCATTTGATCAAAAGAAGACCATGATATTATCATGTTCCCTCAACACTATATTTTTTCACAATTTCTTCTTTCCCAACCACTATCCCTCCTTCATGTTTTTAACACCTATCTCCCCACACCATAACAACCCACCATCAGTCCACCACCACCAACCCCACTCCTATATCACAGTAACATAGTCCATAAAATCAATTGAAGATAGATAAACAACTCCATATTTAATTTCAATAAATAATTCATATTGAAATCTTAGTCTTAGCGTGATATTGAGCGAAAACTTCATGCCATTACTTAACAACTCCATATTAATTTCAATAAATAACTCATTAATTAATTTATGTAAAAAAAATCATATATTAATTAATTTCAAATTAGAGTTCAAGCATCATGATTTTTGGAAGGGAAAATCTTGGCATGATATTTGACCAAAAATTTTATGACGGGAATGGCAGTGATATCGCAAGAGATTGTTGATGAATAATTTAGTTTTATGAAATTTGCAAAATCGATTTTCTATCAACTTGTTTTTTTGTTTGTTGATGAACAACACCAGTATAAAAAAAATTGGATCTTTGGATGAAATGTAGCTATTATAAGTTTTATGACTTGGATATTTGAGTTTAATGATGATTAATTTTTTTGGTTTTCAATTAGAAGTCATTGATTGGTAAGTGACTAAGTGTTATTGTGATAGTGAGGTTGGTGGTGGTGGTGGATGAGTTGTGGTGGTGGATGAGTTGCTGCAAGTGGTGGGTGAGAGAAACCAGAGTGAGAATGGTTGGGGAAGATGGTGTGGAAAAAAATATAATGCTGAGAGAGCACAGTAATATCATGGTCTTTTTTTGATCAAATGGTAAAAAGTCAATTGACCCATGGTGGGAAAGGAATACCCTTTCCCATGTTAAACTCCACCACATTTGAGAACCAATAAAAATGCCCAAATCCATGTGGAAAATTAATGGTTGGAACATTTTGTGTCTACACTTTATTACATTCCTATCAAATCGTAAAGCTAACATCAAAAAAGAAATTTATTCCGTGGCCAAACTTTATTTACATACCTTTAATTTGTAAGCACAAACACCACAATTATAATATACAATATCACAATTATATATATATATATATATATATATATATATATATATATATATATATATATATATATAATATGAACACAAGTTGTATAAGAATTTAACTTTGGGTAAATTTTTTTAAAAAGCCCTAAATGAGGCCGAACGTGTCATAAATTAAACCCAAAAGCAAGGAAAAGTAAAATGGATGAAATAGTATATTAATTTGTAATCTATTTTCTAAAGTCTACGGTAGAAAGATCCACATTCCTTTTCATGTTTCAAAAAACCTTCATCTTCATGTATTATAATTAAAATGTATACACTCTTAAACATTATGTTTTCTGCACATATCACTCTACATTACATAACGACCAAGAGAGAAGAGAAGCACATCACAGCTCCAACAAAACCTACAACAATCCTTGAAGAGCTGCTAGTAGGTGCAGCATCGGCAGCAGCCTCATCACCACCTGGACCAGGAGCCAAAGATGGGCTTTTTGCAGGGGCTTCAACGGGAGATTCGCTGGGCTCATCAGAAGGTGAAGGAGAATCTGAAACTTCTGTGATGGGCTCTTCAGCAGCCGAAGGAGCGCTTGCATTCTTTGCCTTTGCCGGCGGTGCTTTAAAAACCGAAGAAACATCTACATTCGTTTCGGCTGCTGGAGCGCTTCCATTAGATGGTGCACCCAAGGTTTGTGTTTCAAGTCCAGGGAACATGATAGGTTTCGCGACTTGGATTATGGTGATGTTGTAGGGCTGGGCGAAAACAACTTTCACTAGCTTAACGTCGATTGGAGCACCACTCACAGCAGATCCAATGGCCAAATCACCGTCACTAGTGCGATTAACCTTAAGGTACCCTTGTTGGTCCACGGCGATGCCTGAGGATTGGTAAAGGGTGGTCAAGGGTTCGCGCTTATGCATAGCTCCAATGAGCTTTGTTGGATCGTAATAGTCGAGGAGCACGTGGGTGGCCATGATAGCCCTGATAGCTTCTGGCATTTTGTCGGATACAGAAGACATGGCGCCGTTATCAAGGGCGAAGACGGTGATGGTATTACGACGGTTGATTTGGCCAACAAGCTTGGTTTCGTTGAGGTATTTGTTGAAGGTGGAAAACTCAGGGGTTCTATCTAGCAATTTTTGGATGTCAAATGCATGAATGGAAGAAGAAACTGTAAGGAAGAGAGCCAAGCAAAGAAAAGACAAGCTTTTGAAACCCATCTTTCCTATCTGATATTATGCTCCAAATCAAATCTGCCTTGAGAAATTGATAGGATTATGAGGGTGTTTATATATGTTCTCTGCTATGTTTAATTAAGGTTTAGTTATTTTGAGGTTTGTGTTTCAAATTCATTTTTGTCATCGTGACATGTGAACCTCTCTCTATGCAGCTATTTTATGACAAATGTGAATGGTTTAGCTTGGTTTTTAGATTTTTATGTTATTTTTCTTTTCATGGTTTAACGTGGTTTTAGATTAAAAAAAACAAAAACAAAATGGAAAACGATGTTTATATTATTAATTAGATAGTATAATTAAAATAAATCTTATAAAGGAAAATTGAAAAATGTAAATGACACTTTTTTCGGAGACAATTCTTCACGCGGATGTGTTTATGGTACAAAAATAATTTTAGTGTATCAAGAGATCACATACATCAGTACATGTATACTATTTTTTTTGTGAGTTTTTCTAATTACACTCTGTTTAATCCTGGTTGCACCTCAAAATGACAAAATTACCTTTCCATAAAATTAATTTTCAAAAAGCATCTTCCTTTTTTCTTGGTTACACCCTAAAATCCCTCTTCAGTTTAAGTAGGTCATGTAAACTTAGTTTTAGTAGGTCATGTAAACTGAGTTTAAGTGTACATACTTAAACTCAGTTTAAGTAGGTCATGTAAACCGAGTTTAAGTGTACATTTAAAAGTTCAACCTTGTTCAATGATTCTACGTAATCTCAATTTAAGTACGTACATGTAAACTTATTTTAAGTAGGTCATGTAAACTAAGTTTAAGTGTACATACTTAAACTCAGTTTAAGTAGATCATGTAAACTGAGTTTAAGTGTACATCTAAAAGTTCAACTTTGTTCAATGATTATACACGTAATATCAGTTTAAGTATGTACATGTAAACTTAGTTTAATTAGGTCATGTAAACTGAGTTTAAGTGTACATACTTAAACTCAGTTTAAGTAGGTTATGTAAACTAAGTTTACATGAACCTACTTAAACTGAATTTAAGTTAACCTCAACAATGTAAAACTGAAACTCTCGTACACTGCAGTTGAACAAGAAGAAGAAAATTGAAACCATCGTTATTGAAAAAGAAGAAAAAATTCACTTATTTATATGCAATCGAGTATGAATGAAAGATGTTTTGATTCACTCTTTAATCTTCCATATAGATTAATTGAACATCAGGATTGTTTGATCGTTGGTGGGTGAAAGAGAGTGTAATTTTAGAGTGACAATGCATGAAATCAAGATTTTAAGAAAATTTATATAAAAGGACAATTTTGATATTATCAAAAACTTTTTAAAAAAACTGAGTGTAACCAGAAATATATAGGGTGTGAATAGAAAAAGTTAACTTTTTAAAAAGACTAATGACTTTGTCTATTAGTCATTATGACTATTAAAATGTTAAATTTAGTGGTCCAATTTGATTGGTTTAGCATGGTTTTCACTTTTTTATTTTAGAGAGAGAGGAAAGAGGAGAGAGGAGAGAGAGAGAGAGAGCTGACCCCAGGGTCTAAATGGAAAAACATCGACAAACATCCACTCCCTTAAAAATAGGTATGCGAAGAATATGGATACAATGACGGATCTAGAAATTTCTACTAGTTGGGAGCTAGATAATATATATAAAAAAATTATACAAAAACGTAAAAATGCATAAGTCATAAAATAGTCGCATTAATCATCGTTACAAAAGTGGAAATCACAACTATATCATTATACATCTATAAAATTAAACACACTTCAAAATTTCCTTTAGTTTTTTTGACAAATTCAAAATTACTATTAGTCGTGTCTCTATATTTAAAAAAATGTTATATAATTTTTTATTTTTAATATTATAAAAAATATCTCTCTTTGTATATGATAAACGATCATTAAACATTTCATCTTTTATACCATTATGCATTTAATTCTTTACTTATAAAATATTTAATATTTTCGTGGGGCCAACACAAAATATTTAGTTGAATAAGAATAAGAAATGAGGTAGTGGGGGAAACTTCCCCCATTTTCATACATGTGTCCTTGCATGCGTAGATGAGGGCTTAGCAATCTTCTTTACAAGTATAATTTTGCCCTCAACTCAATCTAAATGAGGATGGCTTATATCGAAATGTATATCTTATATGACAAGGCGATTTGAGGTTGTAACTCAATCTACAAGGTATTTACACACATTAATGATGACAGGTGATGGTCGATTTAGAAAGTCTACTTAATTGTCGTCAAACAACAATACTTAGATTAGTTCGTCTCCACGTGGATAGTGAAGTTTCTATTAAACAATATCAATCGTAATAAGGATGTGTAAATTTTGCATTTAAAGGTACTCAACAAATTATATGGTTCAAGAAGTTTATAGTGAAGATCCTTTAATTAACCTAATCAAAGAGAAATTTGCTGGACATAAAGAGAAAAATAAATAACATGGAAATTAAAATAACCATGATGATGTTGCTTCTCAATTCTTCTTCTTCTTCCTCTTTGTATATAAGCGTGTGCTGCTTGTTACCCACAAAAGTCTTAATTTTTTTGGGGTCAGCCAATAAAGCCAAATAACCCAAATAATTTCATGCGCAATCGATAATTTCAGAAAATGGATGTGCACGATCTAAATCTTCTTCTATGCATCCTGTATGAGGTAGTAGCTGAACACTTCCAATTTCTTCACAGCTGCTTGACGTGCAACTCATAGCACGTATCGTGCAACAACTAGTAGCTGAACTTTCTACTTTTCGTCTTTCCTTGTCTCATTTTTCTCTACCGAAATGTTCATGGTGACTATACCCCAAGAATTCAATTGATATATCTTGTAAGAAAGTATATCAAGACCACATAATTGTTTGTTTTGGGTGATTTGACATGTTTTAAGATCTTGTATGCTTAATAGCTCTTCCATGCTCATCAATTGATTTATTATGGGTCAACAATGTGGCAAGTAATGTTAGTGTCGGTGCTTAGTTATTCTAAGCCTATAAATACCCATTGTAAAGATATTCAACACACATCAAATCAAACAAATATTTACATATACTTTTATCATTCCTTTATCGCTTTCCTTTACTTTATTTTTGTCTTTTTAGGTAATAGTTCATCCTTCCACACTAGACGTTCTTTGAAATACTCTAGGAACCTGGTGAACGAAATTGGCAAGTGCACCAAATCGTAACAAATATTAAAGTAGTAAATTTATCGTTCTCCATTGAAATTGTCGTTCAACTTAGTAATTCATAAAACTTATTTTAAAAGGCGAAAGTAATAAAAAGTGAATATACATGGAGGGTTGAATTTCCCTGCCCAATACAAGATTAGGTTTTTGTGATTCAGATGATTAACAGAGATTAGGGTTTTCTTGAATCCCCCTTCGTCTTTATTGGAATTATTTTTTAAGAAACCAAACAACTTATGTGGTGCATCATTGGTTTAATGAATCCCAACGGTAAAACTCGCACGAAGTTTCTTTAAATAACTTGTGTAGGACCAACCAGAGTCGTGTACTACATCTAATTTAAATCTTAGCACAATCAAAGTATAAACTGAATGAAAAATTTTATTAATAAATTCCAACAAATAAGAAGGGGTTCATTGTGGAACCCTAATCAAGAGGTTTAGTTGCTCATGGCAACATATATCATAAGAAAATAATAGAAAATCATACCCTAGAGATAACAAACGAAGGATGAATCCTGCCTTGAACTTTGATTACGTTCCTATCAAATTGAATAGTTAAAATAAAAAAAGAAATTTATTTCGTGCCCAAACTTTATTTATATTCCTGTAATTTGTAAGGACATACACCGCAATATATATATATATATATATAAGGTGATGGTTAGACTGTGGAGAAGAAGAGGATGAAAATGAGATGGGTTGCGTGTGTGAGGAAAAGGATGAAAGCATGAAAAGGAGGCAGGGTTGAGTGCGTGAGTAAGTTAGCATTCAAGGCTTGTGTGATGTGTGTTTTGATTGAGTGTGGTGTATGAAAACATCATTCTTTGGATTTTCGTGAATATTCATAATACAACATTGTCTTCCTTCTATAGTGCAATATCGCTTGCAAATAGAATCTAAGATGAGTCAATAATTAGTGTTTTTAAGTGGTTATTTAAGTTTATTTTATTTAAATTTTATGTGTTTTTATTTACTTTCTAGAACTATTTTACTACAATTGCTTGTTAATTAATTTCAGGAAGAAATATATGAAAGATTGAGTCTTGGAGCAAAAGAAAGGGTTTTGAAGCATGATTTAAGGATAAAAGGATCTTGAGCATGATTTGGAGCTGATTGAAGACAAAAATATGAAGATCCTGCACAAAAATATCAGACACAGCCCGTGCCTGTGGTGACACAGCCCATGCCTCCAAGTTATCAAATATATGCACAAGTCAGAGAGGGGCACACGGCCCGTGCCTCCAGCTACACGACCGTGTGCGACTGTGCCAACCCTTTTGCTGCTTTTGCTTCCTGATCTAGCTGCCTTTTAAGTGTAATTCTGACCTAAAAGCTCATGGTTTCTTGTGGAACATTCTATTGATGTATTTCTTAGGGCTTAAGTTAGTTTTAGGCTATAAATAGAGCAGCTAGCAAACATATATTTTCATCTTTTGTTCTTGGAAATTATAAGTGACAATTGTTTCTTAGAATAAAAGTTCTCTTTATTTTATTGTTATTTACTTTTATGTTCTTATTCTTCTTCTTCTCTATGTTTACAATAAACATGAGTGAGTAGACTTCTTTGTCTTGGGATTGTTGGATGAGTCTAATGACCTAATCCCTATCAAACCAAGCCTCGAACCCTAATTTTATGTAAATTTATTTTCTAATCTATTTCACCGTTTTTCTAATGAAATAACAAGTATTAATCGAAGGACCGAAAGGTGAAGTTTAATAGTTGTTATTTCATCATCACAAATATCAAGTGAAGGATCGAAAGATGAAGTTTGATATTGGAACAAGTGAAATTAGACAAGGATTGTGAAACATGAGAATAGTCTAGCAAACCTTGAGACAATAAAGTTTCGTTCTTAAAGGGTTTCAATAGCAATCAATCATGAGAATAAGCGTGGTTGCTATTGAAATACATTCATTGAGACCGAAAGGAGATATGAAAAGCCAAAGAGAAACTTGTCTTTAGAAAATAGGTCTAACGTAAGATTCTAGGTTTAGGGTTTGGGTTGTGAAAGATTTATCACCAAAATGAACCAATAATCCCAATGCGCTTTTTATTATTATTATTTTCAATCGATAAAAATCCCAACTTTTCAACCTTAATTCTTCGGCTAATTTTACTTAAAAAGAATATCAATTGAACAACTCCCTGTTAGAACGATATTTTATTTTTACTACTTCGATAAACCGTCCACTTGCAGATTTACCCCATCAATTTGCAAGCAAGTGGCTTCAAGGGAATGAAATATATAATAGGGGAAAATTCAAATTTATTATTGTAGTAAGTTAATATAAGCAGGACATTGAAAAAATAATAATATATTGAAGCGACCACAATCAAAATAAACTAACATATCGTATATGTTTACGTGAACGTGATGATGATTATGGTACAAGAAGATTATATAGTATAGTATATGCAAGCAGTTGTTTCACAACAATTTCAAAAAACTCATGTCGAATTTAGTCAAAAGTAAGATAATGGGGTGTCCCATTAAATAGTAAAGGTAGCTTCATGTAATACTAAATCTTATCTCTATATTGATGTATTATCCTATATTTAGTCCATGATTGATAATGAAATGAATTATGTTGTAGATTATATATCAATAATTCAATGCATATGGTGTAAGACTATTAAATTTTATTTGTAAAAAAAATATTAAATTTGATAGTCACTATATATATAATGGACACAAGTTGTATATGATTTTAATATGGGCAAAAAAAAACCTTAGGCTAACGTGCACAAATTAAAACCTTAGGCAATGAAAAAGGAAAATGGATGAAATAGTATATTAAGTGGTAATCTATTTTCTAAAGTCTACAGTAGAAAGATCCACCTTCCTTTTCATGTTTCAAAAAACCTTCCTCTTCATGTATTATAATTAAAATGTATACATTCTTAAATATTATGTTTTCTGCATGTATAACTCTACATTACATGACAACCAAGAGTGAAGCGAAGCACATCACTGCTCCAACAAAACCTACAACAATCCTTGAAGAGCTGCTAATAGGTGCAGCATCGGCAGCAACCTCATCACCACCTGGACCAGGAGCCAAAGATGGGCTTTTTGCAGGGGCTTCAACGGGAGATTCGCTGGGCTCATCAGAAGGTGAAGGAGAATCTGAAACTTCTGTGATGGGCTCTTCAGCAGCCGAAGGAGCGCTTGCATTCTTTGCCTTTGCCGGCGGTGCTTTAAAAACCGAAGAAACATCTACGTTCGTTTCGGCTGCTGGAGCGCTTGCATTAGATGGTGCACCAGTGGTTTGTGTTTCAAGTCCAGGGAACAAGATAGGTTTCGCGACTTGGATTATGGTGATGTTGTAGGGCTGGGCGAAAACAACTTTCACGAGCTTAACGTCGATGGGAGCACCACTCACAGCAGATCCAATGGCCAAATCACCGTCACTAGTGCGATTAACCTTAAGGTACCCTTGTTGGTCCACGGCGATGCCTGAGGATTGGTAAAGGGTGATCAAGAGTTCGCGCTTACGCATAGCTCCAATGAGCTTCGTTGGATCGTAATAGTCGAGGAGCACGTGGGTGGCCATGATAGCCCTGATAGCTTCTGGCATTTTGTCAGATACGGAAGACATGGCGCCGTTATCAAGGGTGAAGACGGTGAGGGTATTACGACGGTTGATTTGGCCAACAAGCTTGGTTTCGTTGAGGTATTTGTTGAAGGTGGAAAACTCAGGGGTTCTATCTAGCAATTTTTGGATGTCAAATGCTTGAATGGAAGTAGAAACCGTAAGGAAGAGAGCCAAGCAAAGAAAAGACGAGCTTTTGAAACCCATCTTTTCTTTCGGGTTTATTGTCGAAACCAAGACTGCCTTGAGAATTGATAAGATTATGAGGGTGTTTATATATGTTCTCTACTATGTTTAATTAAGGATTAGTTATTTTGAGGTTTGTGTTTCAAATCCATTTTTGTCATCGTGAGATGTGAACCTCTCTCTATGCAGCTATTTTATGACAAGTTTGAATGGTTTAGCATGGTTTTAACTTTTTTATTTTATTTTTCTTTTCCTCTTTTCCTGGTTTAGCATGGTTTTAGATTAAAAAAAAAATCAAAATTTGAAGAAATCTCATTTATGTCATGGTGACATGTGAACCTCTCTCTATGCAACTATTTTATGTCACGTTTGAATGGTTTACCATGGTTTTGACTTTTTTATGTTATTTTTCTTTTCATGGTTTTAGATCCAAAAAAAATGGAATTTTTTTTCTCACCTTCTTGTGTTTTTCTCACCTTGACCTTTTATCTCCTTAAATTATTTTACCTCGCCATCTCTATTTTCCTGATTTGTTTTAACTTTTTTTATAAGCTCTTTATTTTATTTGGTTAAACATTTTTTCAAGTGCTTATTTTTAAAACGTCTTAAAGAACACAATTCACGTTCATCTTGTGTGTTGAAGTCATTTGTTCAACAATATGGCCTTTATGTTCACTCTTGTTTCAAAATGAGAAGTGTAGATTTTAACATAACATGTGAGGTCTTCTAAAAAAATATAAGAGGAGAGTAGAACCCCAATTTTATTCCTAAGTAAGCGGATTTGTTACTAGACTTTATTTACCTTCCCGTCAAACCTTGAATTACCAGAGTCTCATTCCCATAAGAGCCAAAACGTTAACGATGGGGTTTATCAAAGTGACAACAATCTTGATCTTTTCAAAATACTTCTCCTTGATCACCTATGGAAGCTTGAAGCAAGTTGTTTGATTTCATAAACATATTTGAAAAAACATAAAACATATCTGGAATTTTCATAGCACTTTCGGCCACCTAGAGAGCCACCACAGACCACCGTCGACTAGTTTTCCAGTCACCACTTCCAGCCACCTATAACATGCTTAAGAAAAGAATACATTAGATTTATGTTCTTCATTGTGAGATCTTTCTATTGTTCTAATTCTTCTTGCATTTCGGGGCACCTTCGCCAGAGAGCCACCGCACACCACCGCCGGATGGTTTCCGGTCGAAATTAAAAAGCAAAAGTGAAAATAAAATGAGATAGTGGTATCCTTTTTAACTCTTTTGGAAAAAATTGAGACAATGGTATCCTTTTTAATTCTTCTAGAAGACAAAAAAAAGGACAACAAGTTTGATGTTAGTGGTGGTGTGGCATGAAGGAGAAAGAATAGTGTTGGATCAGCAGCCGTTTGTGGGTGAGTGGTGGTGAGTGTTGGAATAATATTTGGCGTTAATTTTTTTTATATATATAAGAAAGGAGAGTGGACACACATCAAGAGGCAACATCAATATCCCAACTAGGTTGGTACCCCGATAAATCTCCATCCTACACCGCCAAACTCTAAAAATTTATTTAAAAAATGGGAAAAAATACAAAGGAGGGGGAACTAGGCCAAAACCCTCCAAAATAAAACAGAAAGCAAGAAAAGAAAGAAAAAACCTAAAAATAACCCAAAAACAAGCTATGAAAATCTGTAGTTGGGAAAACCACATATATCCCTAAAGAAATCAACATTCAACTCATTAGGGGAGAGAAGACAACCAAACCATCCATGAATTGAATGACCCATGTTAGCTAATTTATCCACACAGCAGTTACCTTCTCGGTAAATATGAGATGAACCAAACTGTAATCCAAGACTCTAACATTCCAATAGAGGAAATTCATTGAGTCGTCAGATGGTTATCACCCCGAGCACAAGTTTAAGTGGGCTGCTTTGCGAAGACTTGTTGCAATTTAATTTTTTGTTTCTGCTCCCTTGTTAGTACCGGCATTAAGTCTTCCGCATCTGACCTTTTATCATATTCACGAACTCGGACCCATAAATATAGGCCGTGTTGAATGTTCTTGCTAGGATGTACTTCTTGCTTTTGTAAAACGACAACCTCTTGCTCCTCTGGAATTGTCATGGGCATGCTAGCTGCAAGAGGGTGCTCTACCACAACCGGTGACAACAAGGAGGGGCGTGACCCAGAATGTACCTCATAATGGTCAACAAGAGTATCTGGCTTAACCTGGACCGATTCTACAGACACCTCATGCACCTCAATGTGCTCAATAGGGGATGAATGTGGTACACGCTCGTGGGAACCCTTGGGACTCTCGACCAGCTCCCGCGGGCTCGAACTATTGTGTTCCACATCATCATAAAGCGTAACAGTGACATCATCCACCGTGGGGTTCCCCAACACCTCCCGCGATGTCAGATGCAACTGTTCTACTCTCTCAAAATGCGCGTCAACGTGCTCAATAGGGGAAACAATATCTAACATTGGCATAATACGTGGCAACTCCTCATGAGAAATTTTGTCAAACACATTGAATGAATTTGACGACAAAGGCGGAACGGACACGGGGACGTCCATCTGAGAAGTAGCCACTGCTGAAGTAGCAATAGAAACCGTCTCCATCTATGAAGTAGAAGCTGGGATGTCCAGAGTAATGGAAGCCAGTGATGTAGTAGATGCAATAACTGGTATTCTTTGAGTGGTGGTAACTGTTGAAGCAACCGGAATTGGAACCCATGTCCAAGTTATACCATTGGCTGAAGTAGAAGCACCCACGTCATTGTTCTGCCAAGCTGGTTTAGGGGGGGCTGCTTCGGCAATAACAATTTGTTTCCCTCGATCATTCTTGTCCTTTGGTGGTTGTGGATGTAACCAACGACAAGTGGAGACATTGTGCCCAATAGCGAAACAGTGATGACAAAACAACGGTCTCCGCTCATATTGAACCTCCACTTTGAAAGCGAAGCCATCTCTCTCAACAAGAATTTCATCATAAGCTCTCTTTGAAAGATCAATGTTAACTAAAATTCTTGCGTAATGGCCAAAGGTACGGTTTCGTGTCGGTCCATCAATGTCAATCGGGGTACCCACCACACTTGCTATTTCCTTCAAAATTCTCTCCTGCCAATATTCCTGCGGTAACTCTACGAATCGAATCCAGAGTGAAGCATGGGTCTGTTTCTGAGCAAGGTACGTATTTGAAGTCTTTGGTCCATTGTGATAACCTTAATAAATGGTGAAGTTACCTTCAAACACAATCTACAACCTTGCTTAAAAGCTTTGGTGTAGGACACGAGTTTACAACTCAATAAATAGTCCTTAACATGTATCAAGGAGATACAAGCAAGCCTCACAATAAAAAATAAAAAAACAGTACTAAACTTGCATCAACACGATACAAGAGTAGACACACAAAGACTCAAAACCCTAAAACTAGACTTTTAGAAATGACGGCTTGAATAATCAATTAGGTCTTGAAGTTTTCCTTTTATACTGAAGCAATATGGGCTAAATAACCTTGTTGGGCTTCATAACAAAGTAGATCGTCCATCTGATCTACAAAACACGAATCAGAACAAACAAGGAAAGTCCTAAGAAGTAGGAACGTTTTTCGGAACTTCCAAACATATCCAATTATTCCCTAAACTATTGTTGCTCTTTTGGGAATAAAAGCACAACTGATTTTGTATAGATATGCGCGTTGCTTGGTCAGCAAGATATGGGAAAGTGGTTTCCTTAAAAAAGATAAAGCGCGCGTACAAGTAGGCATGAAACCAGGCACACTGAACTGTTCCAGGATGTTGGAACATCATATCCAACATCTTACAGAAATGCATAAAACATGTTGGAATATTGTATCCAACAACATAAACAAGGATATTTGTTTTAGCAATAATGCAGCCAATACAAATACCTAACATCTTGTACGCTTAATAGCTCTTCCATGCTCATCCATTGATTTACTAACAAATTCAACTAAAAGAAATGAAAACTTTCTATAAAGCCTTTAAACTTACTCCTAAACACTGCTAAAAACACAATATGATTAATTGTCATCATTATCTCTAATCTTACATATGTGGCAACAATGTGGTAGATAGTGGTAGATAGTGGGTCAACAATGTGGCAAGCAATGTTAGCGGAGGTGCTTAGTTGTTCTAAGTCTATAAATATACCATTGTAAAGATATTCAACACACACATCAAATCAAACAAATCTTTACATATACTTTTATCATTCCTTTATAGCTTTCCTTTACTTTATTTTTGTCTTTTTATGTAATAGTTCATGCTTCCACACTAGACGCTTTTTGGAGTAGTCTAGAAACCAACAACTAAGAAACGAAGTCTCTTTATCAACATATTCGCTTGATCTAAAAGTGGATAATTGTCTCAAGTGAAAGTTATCATAAATATCATCTTATCAGTTGAAGAATCCATAAATCAACAATGTTGTCATGACATCAGCAGATCACACATCTAATTGGCTAAGAGAGAATTTTGAAAGATGAAAACAAATTGAACAGTGAGTGGGACCATGAAGGTGAACTCACAAATCATATTTTTGTCTCCACAGCAACAATAACAATGTGTTGATGCATAAGATTTACCCCGTGTTCAACTGTACATTGTTCAGGCATAACTTTTATGACAAGTTCAGCCAAAATTTGTTTAGGCATGATATTTACCAATGATTCCACCGAATACGTTTGCCACTACTTGCCTTGGGGGTCAAATTATGGTGAATGAGATGGATGAAAAAGTATTAGAACAAATAAAAAAGATGTTGGTTATGCCAAATGTTCCGGCTTATGGTGTAACTTTACAAGCCAGCGATGAAAATGCCCAAGTCCATATTGCAATTAATGGTTGGAACATTCAGTGTCCAGACTTTATTTACATACCTATCAAATCGAATAGTTAAAATCAAAAAAGAAATTTATTTCGTACCCAGACTTTATTCACATTCCTCTAATTTGTAAGGACATACACCACAATTATAATATACATAACCGTAATTATACATACATACATACATATATACATACATATACATATATATATATATATATATATATATATATGGGTTTTTCTAGAAGTCACCCATGAAGGTGTCTTTTAGTAACCCACACCTCAAGGTGTGATTTCCACTTTTTAGTTATAACTTTGCTAAAAGACACCTTCATAAAAGTTAGTTGTGTCTTTTAGCAAATGTTCATAGAATAACTTGCTAAAAGACATCTTTATAAAAGGTGTCTTCTAGCAAAACTATATATATATATATATATATATATATATATATATATATAAGGTGATGGTTAGAGTGTGGAGAAAAAGATGATGAAAATGAGATGGGGGTTGAGTGCGTGAGCAAGAAGATGAAAGGATGAAAAGGAGACGGGTTGAGTGTGTGAGTAACTTAGTATTCAAGGCTTCTATAGTGCAACAGTGCTTGCAAATAGAATTTGCAAGCGTGTGGGTTCAACGGAATGAAATTGAGTTTACATTATGATATTTAAAAAATTATATGGAACAATTTAGTTAAAAAATTTGCATGCAAAGAAAATATATAAAAAGGGAAAATTCAAATTTATTATTTGTAGTAAGTTAATATGAACATGACAATGAAAAACAAAAATAGAAAAGGAAGTATATGCAAGAAGTTGTTTCACAACAATTTCAAAATTCTCATGTTGAATTTAGTCAAAAGAAAGTGACTGGGATGTCCCATAAAATAGTAAAGGTAGCCTCATGTAATACTAAATCGTATCTCTATATTGATGTATTGTCGTATATTTTGTCCATGATTGATAATGAAATGAATTGAGTTGTTTCCTTCACAAAAAAGAAGAAGGTCGTATAGTATATAAAAAGATTATATATTATCAATAATTCAATGCATATGGTGTAAGACCGTTAAATTTTATTTGTAAAAAAAATAATATTAAATTTGATAGTCATTATATATATATATATATATATAATGGACACAAGTTGTATAAGATTTTAATTTGGCCAAAAAATACCTTAATTAGGCTAACGTATCACAAATTAAAGCCATAGGCAATGAAAAATGAAAATGGATGAAATAGCATATTAAGTGGTAATCTATTTTCTAAAGTCTACAGTAGAAAGATTCAACTTCCTCTTCATGTTTCAAAAAACCTTCCTCTTCATGTATTATAATTAAAATGTATACACTCTTAAACATTATGTTTTCTGAATGTATCACTCTACATTACATGACGACCAAGAGTGAAGCGAAGCACATCACTGCTCCAACAAAACCTACAGCAATCCTTGAAGAGCTGCTAGTAGGTGCAGCATCGGCAGCAACCTCATCACCACCTGGACCGGGAGCCAAAGATGGGCTTTTTGCAGGGGCTTCAACGGGAGATTCGCTGGGCTCATCGGAAGGTGAAGGAGAATCTGAAACTTCTGTGATGGGCTCTTCAGCAGCCGAAGGAGCGCTTGCATTCTTTGCCTTTGCCGGCGGTGCTTTAAAAACCGAAGAAACATCTACATTCGTTTCAGCTGCTGGAGCGCTTGCATTCGATGGTGCACCCAAGGTTTGTGTTTCAAGTCCAGGGTACAAGATAGGTTTCGCGACTTGGATTATGGTGATGTTGTAGGGCTGGGCGAAAACAACTTTCACTAGCTTAACGTCGATTGGAGCACCACTCACAGCAGATCCAATGGCCAAATCACCGTCACTAGTGCGATTAACCTTAAGGTACCCTTGTTGGTCCACGGCGATGCCTGAGGATTGGTAAAGGGTGATCAAGAGTTCGCGCTTACGCATAGCTCCAATGAGCTTCGTTGGATCGTAATAGTCAAGGAGCACGTGGGTGGCCATGATAGCCCTGATAGCTTCTGGCATTTTGTCGGATACGGAAGACATGGCGCCGTTATCAAGGGCGAAGACGGTGATGGTATTACGACGGTTGATTTGGCCAACAAGCTTGGTTTCGTTGAGGTATTTGTTGAAGGTGGAAAACTCAGGGGTTCTATCTAGCAATTTTTGGATGTCAAATGCATGAATGGAAGAAGAAACTGTAAGGAAGAGAGCCAAGCAAAGAAAAGACGAGCTTTTGAAACCCATCTTTTCTTTCGGATATTATGCCTGAAACCAAGACTGCCTTGAGAATTGATAAGATTGTGAGGGTGTTTATATATGTTCCCGACTATGTGTAATTAAGGATAAGTTATTTTGAGGTTTGTCTTTGAAATCCATTTTTGTCATCGTGAGATGTGAACCTCTCTCTATGCAGCTATTTTACGACAAGTTTGAATGGTTTAGCATGGTTTTCACTTTTTTATTTTATTTTTCTTTTCCTCTTTTCCTGGTTTAGCATGGTTTTAGATTTAAAAAAAATCAAAATCAATATTTGAAGAAATCCATTTATGTCATGGTGACATGTGAACCTCTCTCTATGCAACTACTTTATGACAAATTTAAATGGTTTAGCTTGGTTTTCATTTTTTTTTATGGTTATCGCGGTTTTAGATTAAAAAAATGGAAAATGATGAGCATATTACTAATTAGATACTAAAATTAAAATAAATCATCCTTAAAAAAATTAAAATAAATCAATTAAAACAAAATTGAAAAATTAAAATGAAATTTTTTCCGTAGACAATTCTTCACGCAGTTGTGATGATGTTATGGTACAAAAAGATTTATAGTGTATCAAGAGATGAAATACCTTAGTTATTCGATGTATAATTTTTTTGTCTAGTTCAATGTAATATAGTCATTAAGACTATTAAATGTTATTTTTGTTGGTTACTTTTAATTTTGTTTTAATTGATTTATTTTAATTTTACTATCTAATTAATAATATGCACATCATTTTCCATTTTGTTATTTTTAAATCTAAAACCACGTTAAACCTTGAAAAAGAAAAATAACAACTATTAAATGTTATTTGTAGTAGTAATAATAATAATTTGATGGTGTGTGTATATGTATGTATGTATGTGTGTGTATCATCTTCAACAAGATGTAGACATTTGTCCTTGGTGTGTAGGATGGTGATCATGTGTTCATAATAATAACACCACCTCTTGCCCCAGTCGTCGACGCTACATGATTGAGTTTGGTTTGTCGTCGCAGATCGGTTCATTTTATTCCATATTTCTCACTTCTACCTTTCTTTTCAAGCTTCAATTGGTTAGTTTGTTGATGACAACCTTTTTGGGTTGTTCTTTTGAGGCTCTCCATCGTTTGTTTTTTTATTTGTTCTAGGTCAAAGTATGGATTTGGTTTCAAATGTTGTTCAATCGTCACTCCCAATGTTTATTTCAATGTTGTGCTCGTCGATTGTTGTTGTTCGTCCTGTTGAGGTTTTTTTGTATTTTTGTTCGTTTTGTTGGGTTCACGTGAGTTTTTGGTTCTCTAAGGTCGTGTGTCATTGGATGTTCTCGGTCGTCAAGATGGTTGTTTTTATGGGTTGTCGAATGTTCGCTTTGTATTTCAGGTCATGTTGTTGGGTTGTAGCCTTGTAGTTTTGTTGAGTTGTTGCTTCTTTGATCTACCTTCACCTCTTCTTTGTTGTTGTCTTATTCTTGATCAATGAGTGGGAAGGCGCTCGTTTTGTGTTTTATAGTGGATGGATTTGGTCTCATCTTATATTTTCATGTACATTAAGATATGTTTTAATGGAGGTATTTGTCAAAGATATTGGAGTGGTATGGAGTTGTTTTGTTCAGGTTGTGTTTGAACCACCACACCACCATTATGATTGCCTCCGATCTGGTTTTGTTTGTCACCAAATCACCACTGTTGATTGCCTTAGTGATTTGTTTCTGCCTTCTATCTGGTTTTGGGAGTCATATGCTAGATTCAATATTTATGGAATTGTTGACTATTTTTGTGATCTGTTTCTAGGTTTTGGTGGATCAATCGTTTTTGCTTTGAGATCGGGAGTGTCAGATTTAAAATTCAAGATTTTTGCCTTGTTATTGTGTCTTCTCCGCGTACTAGGGGTTGAGTGGTGGTTTAAAAGAGTGGTGGTTTAGGGTGTTAGAAGGAGTAGCTTGTTTCAAGATATGGGTTATTGGTTTGTTCTGTCTTATATTTTCGTTGCTAGACTATTAGAATTTTTTAAAATAAAATTAAGATAAGAAATGTAGATTTTACATAAGATGGGAGGTCAAGTGAGAGGAGTATCTATTGTGAGAGATGAGATGACTCATTAATAACCATTAGATTAAATTATGTGACTCAGATTAAAAGCTCCTTATTAAATTAACTACACATAATTTTTTTCCTTCTTTTTTCCTCGTCTCCTTCATCATCTTTACCGGTTCTCCCTTCCTCTTCTTCCTTCTCCATTGGAAACAGATGCAATTCAAAATTGCAAGTTCTCTTCTCTTCCATAAACCAACCCTACTTGTTTTTTTTCCTGCATGTTTTTTATTATGTATACTAAACTCATCTCCAATTCATATCTCAGCCTTCCTATCCCTAATTTTATGTCTCTCAAAATTAATTTATAAGGTCATATAACAAAGCCCAAAATTATGTTTTTTTATTCTAAAAACATCAGGTTTTTCTAATTTATTAATTGTATATCATTTTAAAATTAGTAGAAACAAAATCCTCACATTACCATTGATGCGTGGTTTGAGCACCATAATCACTACCATTGTTATACGGGAGAAAAATGAGCAATGGAGTTATACAAAATTCATTTTTCTTGAATTTGTTATATGGTATAACAAATTTGTTATATGGTATAACAAATTAAATCTAGGGTTAATGGTGTTTTACCCGTGTAATATAGGTCATTTTTTATTTTCCTCCCTGTAAAATATTTTTTTTTATTTATCCCCCTGTAAAAAAACGAAAAGAATTCTGCAAAAAAAAAATAATAAAGTTTTTTTATGACCTATTAGGGGGTATTTCAAAAAAAAAAAAATTACAGGAGGAAAACAAAAAATGACCTATATTACAGGGGGTTAAACACCATTAACCCTTAAATCTAATAGACCATTGAAAAGAATTCTTTTATTACATCGCTAGTAGAGTTAATTATTAGAGTGTATAGTAGTGCAACAAGTTGGTGAGCAATGGAGTTCGAGAAAGAGAATACAAGAGAAAATTGATAGAAAATGAGGAAGGGGAAGGGGTAACTTAGTAAAGATGAATCATGTGTATTAATTTAATATGAAGCTTTTAATTTGAGCCACATAATTTAATTTAATGGCCATTAATGAGTCCTCTTATCTCTCACAATAGATACTCACTCACTTAATACATGCTAAAATGGGAGGTCCTATAAAAAAAACATAAGAGGGGAGAAGAACCGGAATTTTATTCCTAACTATAACCATTTTTACCATACTTTACTTACATTCGAGCCGAACCTTGGATACTAGTCTCATTCCTCAAGGAACGAGAGTGTTAACATAAGGGAGAAAAATGTAATTCATATTTCTCTTATAAAAATATAATTTTATCTAATATGTTTTGCATAATTGAGAAGAAGAGTGTATATTTTGACCTTAAAAGGAGAAGATAATACTCTCCTCCATTTAAGTTTGTTCATTTTTTTTCGTACAAAGGTTTGATGAATGTTGTTCCTCCATACGTCTCAAACTATTTGGCACTCCAACCAAAAATATATTTTATTTTGTATGTGTCTATTTTTTTTTCTTTGAGGAAAAAAAATGATAAGACTTTTTTATTAAAAAAAATAAATGATAGACTTTTCTTTTCATTTTTGGTAATACCTATTTTTCTTAATATGAGAGAAAACCGCCCTTTGTTTTTCATAACTAGTGCCCCGGAGGCACTAGTTAACATTTTCCGTCTTGTTAACTAATGCCCCCGGAGCACTAGTTAAGGAAGTTAAATATAGAAAAAAAATTATTGGAAACACCAATTTTTTTACTTTTAAAAAGTTAAATACTCACGTTTTCACAATTCTCAATATAATATTTCTAATTTTGTGCTCTTAACTAGTACTTCGGAGGCACTAGTTAACATTTCTCAATAAAAATAATTGAATTTCGTAAATTTTAGGAGTCAAATCCATAGTAAATGAGTTGTTGGATTATTATTTTTTATGGAAATAAGCTTACCACATTTCATTCATAATAAGAGTATAAATACATCATGTATGCCAACAAAAAGTTGTAAACTAGCATACCATAAGGCTAACCTAGATAAGATATAAGCAACACCGTTGACTTGTGATAAGCCATTTAATTATATGCCTTATATTAGAATTTTAGGTATAGTTTCCATATATTGGGCTATAATTTTTATTTAGGCCCATACCTTGAGGAGGCCCAGTTTCATTGAGTGATTTGCACACCCCAAAGTCCGACCTAACTATGAACTACTGTTTTGGAGTCCATCACAAAATCCGTGTTCACCAAATGAATGTCCCTAGCACATTGAAAGGCTAATAAAAGACCAAGACCTTCTCCCCTTTCTACGTCAAGTAATGGTGCAATCCTTTCCATTTTGGTGAGCTGAGCGCAAACCGCCCCTCCTCATCACGAATGCAGATTCGAATATCGACTTTATTAAGTGAATGGGAAAAGGAGGCATTCACATTGCATTTATAACGACTTACACTTGTTTTATTCCATTGCACTTGTTCCCCACAACCCGTTGGACTTGCCCTTGTGTTGCGAGTAACTTGAGCATTCTGCCAGTTGGTTAACAGATGTCTTGGTTATTTTCACATTATTCCACACTTTGTTATTTCACTCCAAAAAGTGACACCTAATATTTTCTTTTGCTTGACATATACAATTTTAAGAATAGCAAACATATTTGCAACACATGAGGTAGCAGAATGTAGTACATGCAGAATGGTGTTACATAAACCTATACCCTGCCTGCACCTAATGCTTTTGGTACAACCTAAAAACACATTGGTTCAATCTTCATCTTTCTCTGTACAGACATCACATACAGTGGGACATCGTAGTCCTCTGTTTTGTAGATGCAATCTAATCATTAAGCATTTGTGATAGACTGTCCATAAGAAGTTCTTAATGTTCGATCGGCAGGAGTTTGATTTTCCAAATAATGCTCCAATAACCTGCCACTTTATGCTGAAGAGAGGCATTGTCATTGTTAATAATGTCTTGGTATGCGCTCTACTGGGTGCTTACCATCTTTCTCAAACCTCTAAGTATCCAAATCTTGCCGAACCGAGGACAGCAGCGGCGTGTTGTAAATTTTCCTAGTCGTGTCTTTGTCGAACATGTAGTTGATGAATCTGTATTCCAATATTGCTTGGTGTTAGGCCACAACAAATGCGATATTGTTAGTTCGTTCCACATGGTATATAATGTCGTTGACGGAGTAATATGTTGAATCAAAATGGGGTTTTGTACAATGTCTCCAGAGTTTTGATGATAATAAGGTATAAGTGAACAATTGGATAGGCTAATATGTGTTCAAGTGTGCAGGAGCATAGAATTAAATTCATATTATCAAATCAAGTTTTGATTATGAAAGAACAAGGTTCTGAACATATATAATAGCATCTGAAGCAAGTGAGAAGCTGAAGACTTGGAACAAAGTTAGAAGAAAAATCAACCATAAGTCAACTTTTGGATCAGAAGCATCTGAAGAAGCAGAGCCTCTGAAGTCCTCAAGCATCTAAAGCCCTACCAGCATCTGAAGCCTCTAACCAATTTGTCGTCTTCTAGAGAAAGATCGCTTTCAGCCTCTGAATAGAGTGTAGCTTGTCTCTTTTTGACCACACGCATAAACAAACAAGAAATTTGAAGGACGAAGAGGATCTCGACAAGAGGAATACACTGATCAAATATGAATGTATAGATTGAAGTAATGATTTGATGAGAACCTATCTCCCTGCTTGTAAGTGGCAACGACTACTCCATTAATTAATCTTATCCTAATTCTATCTTTTACAACAATGAAGGTAGCCTTTTTACTTCTTCAAATCATAGATGGAAATCCCAAATACTCGCATGTCCAAGAACTTGTTAAACCCGCAATGTATTTGCAATTAACTCCCGAATGTTGCTTCACACGTGGCTAAAATATTCATTATTGCTACCGCCTTGCTTTCACATGCTCCAGAGAAGAGGAAGAAATCATTCGCAAATAATAAATGTGACATGACTGATACATTTTTCAAATAAGAGTGCCATGAATGTCGCCTCGACCTTATGCATCATGAATCAAGGCGGACAATCCCTTCGCACAAAGGATGAATATATAGGGTGAAATCGGGTCACCCGGGTGAAGCCCTCTACCGGGAATGATAGGTTCCACTAGTGTTCCATTCACCATCTTTGTAAACAGTGATTATTTTCAATACATATTGAGTGCTAGTATACACTTTCACAATAAGTAAATAAAGAGCAAGTAGAGTGTCGATTCCGTTAAGATTGAAGTGGTTAAGTTCTGTGTATTTCCAAATGCTAAGTTTAGTTATTCAAAATCCAAAATGACAAATAACAAAGATAAGAATTTAAGGCTTTAAATAAACTAAAGTAAAACACAGAAGTAAATAATTATTTGCACAATTAGCGTGCCACTTCAACGTTTTAAACCCGTCAAATGACATCATTAGGGTTCATTTCCAAAGAATTTTTATATTGCAGAGTTGGATTTCCAAAGTTTTTTTTACAATAGGTAAACCGAAATTCGCTCATATTGCAAGGCGATAAACAATAATTAACCCTAAAAAACTATATTGACATATAATGCAGTTCACATTTGTAAAAAACTGAAGAAGATATATAGGAAAGATGGCTAGACTGTGGAGAAGAGGATGAAAGGGAGATGTGCTGCTTAGTGCGTGAAGAACAAGATGAAAGGGGGAATAACATGAAATTGAGAGTAAATTAAAATATATAATGAGTAACTTGGTATTCAAGGCTTGTGTGATATGTGTTTTGATTGAGTGTGTGGTGGAATTCGACGGATTGGTGGGATGAGGAGGTAGAAAATTTCTTATCGTTCAACTCTATTGTGAAAGGGAGCAAAATGAATAAGGTATCGCATTTATTTTTGTTATCAACATATTGGTATTTAGTTAAAAAACATTGCATGCAGAGAAAATGTAGAGAAGGGAAAAAATCAAATTTAATATCAAGAGAACAATGAAAAACAAAAATAGAAAATGAAATAAGATTGAAAACCTCAATCCAAATATATGATCATATCATATATATTTTTTCCATTAAACCGTCACGAATACTAAAACAAACTAGACTTTGATGTAATTGACAAATAGTTTCAATAACAACAAGCCCTAGCTTGTGCTTTTTTTTATTTTTTTATTTAAAGGATCCACCTTCCTCTTCGTGTATTATTACAATTAAAATGCATAGACTATTAAACATTGTGTTTTCTGCATCACTCTACATAACGACCAAGAGAGAAGCGAAGCACATCATTGCTCCAACCAAACCTACAACAGTCCTTGAAGAGCTACTAGGAGGTGGAGCATCGGCAGCAGCCCCACCTGGGCCTGCAGCTTCGGCTGTTGGGGCTTCAGCGGGAGCATTGGTGGCGGGCTCTTTAGAAGGTGAAGGAGCAGTCGCGGACTCTGAAGGAGTCTCAGCTGTGGGAGCATCAGCTTTAGCAGCCGAAGGAGAGCTTGCATTCTTTGCCGCAGTTGGAGCGCTTGCAGTAGATACTGAATCAACTCCAGGGAAGATGATAGGTTTGGCAACTTGGAGAATGGAAATGTTGTAAGGCTGTTTGACAACGGTTTTCACAAGGGCAACGTCGATTGGAGCACCACTCACAGCAGATCCAAAGTCCATCTCACCCTCACCAATGAGTTTAACCTTAAGGAACCCTTGTTGGTTCTTGGCTTGGCCTGAGGCTTGGAAAAGGGTGGTCAAGAGTATGCCACTGCCCACAGCTTCACTGAGCTTCTTCTCATCGAAATAGTCGAGGACCACGTGGGTGCTCATGATAGCCTTGATAGCTTGTGGAGATTTCCCGGATATGGCAGACATGGCGCCGTCACTGACGGCGAGGACGGTGATGGTATTGCGACTGTTGATTTGGTCAACAAGCTTGGTTTCGGTCAGTTGTTTGTTGAAGGCGGCAAAATCAGGATTCTGACCTAGCAATTTTGTGATGTCAAGTGCATGAATGGAAGAAGAAACTGCAAGGAAAAGAGCCAAGCAAAGAAGAGAAGAGCTTTTGAAACCCATCTTTTCACACAAGCTTAATTAAAGTTGTGTTTAGTTTCTTTTTCTTTCGGATGTTATGTCCGAAACCAAGCTTGATGAATGATGATTGAGAGGATTGTGAGGGTGTTTATATATGTGACCTGCTATGCTTAATTAAGGTTTAGTTATTTTGAGGTTTGTGTTTGAAATCCAAATTTGTCATGGTGACTTGTGAACCTCTCATTAGAACGAGTTTGAATGGTTTGCATAATGAAACAAGGGAAGGATAAGAAAATTAATGTGTATTTTTAGGGTGATCATGATTGGTGTTAATTAACGCAACAAATGTATGGTTTTCCAAAATTATTATTAGAAGTTTTTTGCTATATTTGCATTGAATCATGAAGGCCATACAATTCTCCAGTGGCTATTAATGGTAAAATTGTTTTGCGAATCTAATCTCTCCGGTGGCTATTAATCAGGTTTGGATGGAAGAGGTCCCAACCTCGATCCAGACCCAAGTGTATCTAATAAAATGGTTAAAGTATAAATTCTTCTAATAAAATGTTTTTTTTTTTTTTTTATGGAAGTAAGTTAGCAATCTTATATATATTGACAATTTGTAGCTCTCCGCAAGTATAAATCTTTGTTAAATAAGTTATTAAATCGATGTGTAAATGTGTGTGATGTGTGTGCCAGCACATTTATTTAAAAAAAAATGTAATTATCATCATTAAAAATTGAACATCAAATGGGTTTCGGCCCTCTTTATAATAAAAATAAATAAATAATCGAATGCCAACCATTTATAATTGAAAATATTTTGAAAATATCATTTTTTGATTTTAACCCTTTGATAATAATCCGAAATTTAATCGAAAGATAAATAAACGAAAGTAGCAGGAATATTTTCAGGAACATTCATAGTAGAATCTCTTCTCTGGCCTTTATCAAGTAATGTGCAATGACTTGTGGTTGTCTTCCGTAATGATTATAGAAAAATATGACGGCGGCGGCTTGGATGAAAATTTGGAGGATTAGGAATCTTAACGAATTGATGATACAATTGTAAAGTAAAATAACATTTTTAATGTTTTTAAAACTATATTGTTAATTTTACATGAAAAAACAAATTAATATATTTGAAGTATTAAATAAAGTTAAATGATCAATGTTGCACAGTATTGCCTTGTTTCTTTTGTGAGTTCAGTCTAACATTTTTTCATTTCGTTTACGCCTATTTTTATATATTTGGGAGGGAAGAGAAAACCCTTACAAATTACCGCTCTTTTGCAAGCAAGAATGGGTTCCGCATGTTCAATTTTGTTCGTATTGAATTTTGGATGTGAGAGAATGCTCGTTCAAAAATACAACTAGATGAATTAAAAGATATAGAGATTAAAAACACGAACCCTTCATGTTTTTCAATGTGAGAGAATCAATTGGATAATGAGATAGTTCGGAGGATTAACCACTTCAGATCAAAAGCAACTATACAAGTGTGACAGATCTATAAAGTGTTTGATCTTCATCTTTTTAAACAATGTATGATTTCTAACTCACACTTGTCACAACAATCTCTGTGGTCAAGTATGAGTCCATCAATTCATCATGTTCGCCTCTCAAACAAAAGTTCTTTCATCCGTACACCACTTGCTTGCACAGTTGTTGTAGTTTCTCTCAACAAGACATGCCGCCTGAACAACTTGCCAAGAAAACTTTCAATACAAGGAGCTTGATCAAACACTTTGTTGAACCACGTCATTGATATCACGGGTGGATGGTGAGAATAGTCTAGGGAATCAACCACATAAGTGATGATGACTCCGCACTATAACCCAAAATCTTAAAGTAGTAGGTTTATGGGTCTCTCGCTTATAATTTCTTATTTTTAACGACTTGAGAATTTTTGCGACAATGAGCGGTCATTCGACCAACCATTTGGCAATTAGTACAAAATTTAGATAAATTTTTGAATTCAAGATTCACAAAGGAAACAGAGCCTTATATTTCAACCAAAAATTTACCTCTTATTTCATCTAAGAGATCCATGTCAACAAGTGCGCTCACAAAGTGGTCCAAGTACAAATTTTTGCAACAATGGCTAATATAATTGTGCAGCTCATATACTTTTGTGGAAGTTCATGAAAGTTAACCTAAATTTGGGCGTGAGTCTGTTTTTGTAGATGAGGGTTGAAATCAAGGGTTCAAGAGTGACATTCGCATGAAACTTCATAAAAGTCGTTACAATGTATTTTGTTAAAAAAATAGTTGATAGAATCTATTGAATTTGGATTTCTTGAGATTTTAAATTTGATATCTACTATGTATAAAAATATAACTGGATCTTTTTTTTTTTTGCTAACTATCTTATTCTTAAGAGAAAGCGGTCACAATAAAGCGAAGTTCGGCTTCTTTGATAGAACTTATTGATAGTTTGGGCTCAATCATTTGATTAAAATATGGGTCATGGTAACTTGTGCCTTAAGGCAAAAGTTAAGGATGTAAAAAAGAAATTAAAATAAAATTTGTATTGAAAAAATAAGTTTTTAAACTTTCAAGACATTGAATGCACAATTTTTAAAATTAAGTTTCTACATTTAACTTCTAAACTTGTGCCTTTAGGGTACAAGTTACCATTTTCCTTAAAGTATAATTGAATCGCTTTTTTATGTGATTTGTGAGAATAATATTGAATCTAACCGTTCAAAAATAATCGCATCTAATTCATGAAATTTAAAAGAAGAAAAGAAAAAAATCAAGGTGTCTCTCGCATAAAACTATAGAGATTAAGCCAACAAAAGAAAACAATGGAGATTAATCTCTTAACGTAATTGAAATCTGTATATAGAATTGACATTTCTCAATACTATATGTTTTTCATTCATACATGTGACAATTTGATTATTTAATCAATTCATTCATACATGTGACAGTTTAATTATTTAATCAAATGATTAAAAGAGTTATGTATACTTCCCAATAATTCAAAATACTAGTTACTAACTTTTTTTGTAGCTTGTCATTTGTCTAATAACCATAGAGATGCTAAACTAGTTCAGGTGAGTTATACGGTAATTGGAACGTAGATTACGGTTTTTGCTAATTAAGTCTCAATCAAAACGCCATAGTAAGTTACCAACCAGCTTCTGCGGGTAAACTCAAATGCATAAATACCAATCTTCTGATTGAGGGAGAAATCGAACCAGTCTTATCTACATCAATTCTTTAAATTTTGCAAGACCATCGCAATGTGATTTACACTAACTATATAACAGTTAAATGTAGCAAAATCATAACATGAGAGCATTATTATTCATTCCATGGGTCTTTTTAAAGAGAGAATAGTGGATATTTAAGGTGCTACCTCCTAAGGGAAGATAAATCAAATCTCCCTGACATTTACGCAGCAACATAATATAACAGTGGATATTTAACAAGACATAATAAGCAGTAAGAAGTGACGAAAATATACATCTTGGAATTTGATTTGATTATCCAAAATGAAACCTGAATGTGGTTTCCTAAAACCAAAATCAATGGTGTACTAACTAGAGACAGTTCACATATCCAAAATGACTGCATAAACTCCTAGTTGCCTCATCCAAAAATAACAACCACAAAGGCAACATTTAATACCATGTTTCATATATCTATCCAAGCATTTCTACAGTATAATCAGATTATCTAACTCAGCTATAAGTCAAGCCAAAAGAGAAACTGTGAAACAACTATAGTCAACTAATATTTGATAACCCATCAACGATATCTGAGATGATCTTGTCCATGTCAAGATCCTTCATTGGCTTGAATGGACGACCCATGTTCCGCAGTTAAGTAGTATTTCATAAGTTGGTATTAAAACAGAATATCAAAAAAAAAATATAATTAAATGTATGCCTATATCATTTAAATTGCCAGTAGGATGCCTTTTGTAACACCCCGTTTTTCCAATTTGAAATTTTTTGCATAAAATCATAGTAAAACAACTAAACAAGATGCTACACTTCTTTAAAATATAAATATAGTAAAGTTACTATTTATTTCAGTCATCTTATGTCATCAATTTAAATATCAATGCAGCGGAAAACAATTAAATTTAATATCGTAATGGCACAACGGCATTAACTTAAACAACTTATTAAAATCCAGTCTAGACAAATCTTCAACATAAATTCATAATAAACACGTAACACATGGAAAACAAACAAGATCCCCATCCCGTTACGTATCAGAGTGACCCTAAGACGACACGTGAAAGAGTCACTCACTTCAACAGCTAACCTTGATTACCTGCAAGTTACCCAATTGTAAAGGCAACATTTCCAAGCAGAAGGGTGAGATTGCACATTCAATAATAATAATAAGCATAAAATTCATCAATTGCATTTAACAACTTAATCATCATCAATTAATAGTAATAATAATTCTTCATATAGTACTTCGTTAAATCATCAATCAACTTCTGATCATCATCAACATCATATACATTCATACAATAATCCATCAATAATAAACAACATCATATAACAACATAATCATCACATCATAGACATCATCATATAACAACATAAACAACAACGATTAACAAATATTAATACTTCACATAGTTCTTCGTTAACAACTCATTGATAAATGACAACTTAACGACAACAACAATGCGACATCATCGACTTCGACTCGACAATGCAACTACAACTTCTTAATCATGCATGTGGTACCAACCAGGGCATCAAGCCCTCAACATAAAGAGCAAAAGCTCACAGATCATCAAGCCCTCAACGTAAGAGCAAAAGCTCACAGGGAATCAAGCTCTCAACTTCAAATGAGTATCCATGGACTCCACAATGTACAACTTAGACAACACCACAACTTATATGACTCCAATATCTTGGATTAATATCTTAGAACTTTACAACTTAGACCAACTCTTGCAACTTAATGACAATAATGATTTCAACAACAGCAGAGACAACAACATAAACATCTTACAACATAGCAGCATCAACAATAACATCTTGAATGATATAACAACATTATTTTCTATAACATACATTTTCACATAATATATGTATTTCACATTAACTAACAACATTAATCATTAATAACATCATAGTTATCAACAAGTACATTCATATAAGAATTCAACTTCATATAACATCATATTCATAAACATATACATTCATATAATAATTCATCAATAATGAAAAATATCATATTCATCAATCATAAACAATATCATATAACATCATATTCATCAACATACATTCATATAGATATTAAATCATCCAACAAAGATATTCACGTCAAATCAAGTTAGATCCATCAAAACATAGGTTAAATACTCTTAAACACCTTAATTGAACTCATAGTACACAAGTTTTGAAGTTTGGAGACAATCCATAAGTTTTGGGTTGACCTAGAAATAGTTATGCGGAATTTTCATAAAATTTCACTAAGACCTCCTTGGCGTATTTTCATCATAACTCAAAAACCAAAAATCATTCAAGTCAAACTAAAGCCATTGGAAAGTTAACACAATTATCTAAAACTTTCATGTTTACACCAAAGGCCAATTCAAAACAGAAACGTGTGAAAAATACGCAAGAACATGAAACAGGACGTATAACATAACAAAATATCAACACCAAATAACATAATATATTTTACTAATATATACCAACATATAACATAACAAAATATCACTCTTCAAAATAAATCAACTAAATTATAAAAAGACATATAAACTCAATAAAATAAATAAATAATAAAATAGGGTGTTACACCTTTAAACTAATAAAGAAATTGAAGTTCTTTAAAACATACAGAAAAGAAATATTTTCATGTGAATGAAATCATCCATTGAAGAGACTAAGATCTTAATACAATGTACAATCTAAAACATCTTATTATTTTCTGAGCAAGAACAATGACCGAAAAATAATGGCTAATATATCCAAAAATCTTCAACTATAGCATATGAACAAATAGAAAAAAGAACAAAGGTTGATATAACTTGTCAATTAAAAAATGTTCATGTTGATAACACGAGAGCAGGACTTACCAAAAGGCTAATGAATGTCTGGTCACCTTGTTGGCGTATCTCAAAGCAACCTCTCCTTGGCTGTAAATTTTTAAGGAAAAAGTTGGATCAATCAAGTATTGTTGACATAGTATTGTTGACAGAGTATTAAGACAACAAGGACTAGTCAAATAATATAGCATATGAATTCAATAGTCATTCTCGTTGTTCAAAAAAAAGTCGTAAGAAAAGGTCATGACCAACAATTCTCGTCGTTGATAAGCTATCATTGAAAACAAAATGTTTAAAAGGCTTTTGATTGAGTTTAGGTTGCACGGTGAGAGTCAAAATAGTGGAAGCAGGGAGGAAGAAGGTAGAGGGTGAGAGTTTAGTACAGATGTCACCTAAAGTGAAGCAGATGTTTGTAAAGAGTTTATTTGAACTTATATCATATAAATATGCATGTGTAATGTGTGTGGAAGTACTTTTAAAAATAATTTATAATATGTCAATAAGTTGTCAACTTATTTTCATAAACCCCCCAATAAGTTGTACATAAACCCTTACCTAGTATTTGTTTGGGGGAAATGGATATAAAGAGATGTGAAAAATCTCTCTTCACCAAACATTAGCCCCCTCCAACATTGTGAAGATTTCAAAGGGGGAGATCGGAGATGAATAAAACAGTGAACATGAATTGCATAAATATTTTAAATACAAACTTAAGAGTAAATTTTGAATTAGTATTTTCATTATTAAAATCACACCTCCGTCGACAAACAAATAAGAAGATTCTATTGACCAACCCCCTCTCCTTCCCTCTTCCTAGTTCTACTTTTAACTAATCATTCAAAACCTCTTGATTGTATTATAACACATAATGTAAAGAGGTAAAATAATCAATGGCAGAATAAACAAGACACTTTCATAAAAAATACTTAATTAAATTAATACAGATTTGCATCACTTTAAAAGATTAATTTAAAACACATGTATAGCTTTTTTTGAAAAAACATGTATATATATATTTGATATCATTGACATAAACATAATAGCAGAAGGCATGAGTGGATAGAAATGATAAATAAAGAGCGGTTAATAACACAATACAATATCAAAATCTTAGAATACCTTTTCAGGGTTCAGTTTCACCACCACATCAATAGCTTGACTACCCTCCAGACCATCCTTCACCTCAGTAGCTCTCCTCAAGAATGATTTGCATTGAGTACTAAGGAAAATTAAGACAAAAGGATTGAACAAATAAACAGTTACAATGTTAGAGAGAGAAATCAGCAATAGTAAAAATAACTTCACTGAGGTATATAATGGAGAGGACCAAAAAGCAACAACACTGTCAATTTATTTCAAAATTCCACGTTAATCAAAAGAAGCAAATTATTTTTCAAGCTCCTCATTGCTTTAGATAGTCATTATAATCAATCAAGAAATAATATCATTAATATTTCAACAATCTGCATGAATTACTCATCAAAAAAATGACAATATTTTTCAATCCAATTCCTTATATTTCAATTATTACACTCTATTCAATATATAAACACATACTATCAAATTTAACCACCAAACTATCCAAAAAAAATTACCACCAAACAAGAATCTATCAAAAGCTTCAATTTATACAATCCATTTCATTATTTATATTCCATTTAAATATATGTTGTCAAGATTACCACCAAAACATAACCTGTCAACAAAAGATTCATTTAATCTACAAATTTTTCAATCCATTTCAATATTCCATTTATTACACTCTAATTAACAAAATTTTCAATCCATTTTTTCGGTTGGTTCCAAAAAATTAGGGTTTCGTCTCACTAAAATAAATTGTTTTCATAACTAGTTCAAATCTTGATTAAGCTAATATAAAAACAAAATAAACAGATAAAGATAAAGATAAAGACAAAAAAAAACTAAAAAAGCGCATAATATTTTCATCATCGTTACGGACATTATTACGAAAGCAAGAAAAGCGAAAAATAGCTTATACAGAATCCACCATTCTCGGTTAGTTCCAAGATATTAGGGTTTGATATAAAATTTGCATTAACGGACAAAATCGAATAATAATTTCTCCTTCATTATCGTGCATTTGTACGAAAGCAAGAAAAGGGCAAAATGGTAAAAAAAAAATGAAAGAGTGAAATACTAATGCTCGACGACGATAACAGTCCTGTTAGGATCATCATCTTCGTCTTCAGGTTCATCAGCAGCATCAGATACATCTCCACCTTCAGGTGCTGCAGCTTGTTTTCCCTTACCCTTCGGGTCAGCATCAGCACCAGAAGTACCTTCACCTTAAGCGGCTTTATTTGTTTTATCCTTCGGTTCAGCTTTCTTCTTCTCCTTCTTCTGCTTCTTCTTCGCCAGAGATTTCTTCTGAATTTCATCTAACGAGACAAGCCTAGCATTATTGGAGTTTGAACGAAGTGTTCTTCCTCCCGGCGACGGCGCCGCCGCCTTCGCCGGAGAAGCGTTAGCGGCGGTTTTAGCCTTGCATTTTGGTGCAATTTCTTGAAATTGAAAATTCTCTCTCTTCGGTTTCTCTCTGAAAATTGTGTTGCGTTGTGTCTCTCTCTCTCTCTCTCTCTCTCTCTCTCTCTCTCTCCTCTCTCTCTCCTCTCTCTCTCTCTCTCTCTCCTCTCTCTCTTCTCTCTCTCTCTCTCTCTCTCTCTCTCTCTCTCTCTCTCTCTCTCTCTCTCTCTCTCTCTCTCTCTCTCTCTCTCTCTCTCTCTCTCTCTCTCCTCTCTCTCTCTCTCTCTCTCTCTCTCTCTCTCTCTCTCTCTCTCTTCTCTCTCTCTCTTCTCTCTCTCTCTCTCTCTCTCTCTCTCTCTCTCCGTGTGAGTGTTCTCTTTTAACAACGCTTTGGATTTTCCCGCGCTTTTGCGTACTGAACGAACGGTTGAGATTATTTGTGTGATGGATTAATCGAAGGTAGTAAGTGTATATTAGTTTGCATAAAAATTAAGTTGTAAAATATAGTAATAAAATAAAAATGAGGAAAGAAAGTTCGGACTGTTAAACGGTTCCAATTTCCAAAACAGATGGAGTGAGGGGTAAAAATTAAATATTTCTACACCAGATAACATATATATTTCTACACCAAATAACAATATATATATTTCTACACCAGTAACATATATATTTCTACACCAAATAACAAATATATTTCTACACCAAATAACAAATATATTTCTACATCACATAACATATATATTTCCACACCAAATAACATAATATTTATTAAATAAATAATAAAATAGGACGTTACACCTTTAAACTAATAAAGAAATTGAAGTTCTTTAAAACATACAGAAAAGAAATATTTTCATGTGAATGAAATCATCCATTGAAGAGAATAAGATCTTAATACAACGTACAATCAAAAAACTATTATTACTTTATGAGCAAGAACAATGATTGAAAAATAATGGCTAATATATCCAAAAAACTTCAACTATAGCATATGAACAAATAGAAAAAGAACAAAGGTTGATATAGCTTGCCAATTAAAAAATGTTCATGTTGATAACAAGAGAGCAGGACTTACCAAAAGGCTAATGAATGTCTGGCCATCTTGCTGGCGTATCCCAAAGCAATCTCTCCTTGACTGTAAATTATTAAGGAAAAAGTTGGATCAATCAAGTATTGTTGACAGAGTATTAAGACAACAAGGACTAGTCAAATAATATAGCATATGAATTCAATAGTCATTCTCGTTGTTCAAAACAAAGTCGTAAAAAAAAGTCATGACCAATAGTTCTCGTCGTTGATAAGCTAGCATTGAAAACAAAATATTTAAAAGGCTTTTTGATGAGTTTAGGTTGCACGGTGAGAGTCAAAATAGTGGAAGCAGGGAGGAAGAAGGTAGAGGGTGAGAGTTAAAATATAGATAAGCTATCATTCCAAAATAATTATCACTTTTGACTATTTTATATTAGGTTATAAACAAAATAAGAAATTGAATGATGAGTTTAGGAAAAATATCCTCAATAACACTAGATAAATTGAATTATCCTTATTTATTAATTTTGTTAGGTCTGCAGCAGTTTAACCTAAGTTTTTTCTGCTCATTTGCTTTATTAGGTTTGGAATTATTTAACCTAACAAATTTCATCTAAAAAAATGAATCGCACCAATTTCATTTCTATCATCTTGCCTTTTTTTTTTTTAAGGAAATATTTTCTACACTTATTTGTTGTTGCACGTTTGTTCTAGAAACTATGAGCATATCAATGATCACATTTGATGTCTTCTATTTTATATTTTTTTACACTTTCTTTTTTAAGGAAATATTTTGTACACTTATTTAATACTAAAAAAAATGGATCGCATCAATTTCATTCTTAGCATCTTGCCTTTTCTTTGACAATATTTTGTACACAATACTAGAAAAATTCATCGCCCTAATTTCATGCCTTTTTTTTTACATATTTTGTACACTTTTTTTTTTTAACCAATTTCATGCCTTTATTTCATTCCTATCATGTTGCCTTTTTTTTTACAATATTTTCTGCACTTATTTAATACGTTTACAAACAAAATACCCTAATTTCCATGCAAACTCGGCTACCCTAATTTCCATGTAAACTTGGTTATATATACCAAGCCCTAAACGTGTTTCTCTCCAAAAAAAAAAACTCTAAACCGTGTTAAAATTTCATACACAACACAAAAATCATATATTTTGATATTTAGAGCTTTGCAAATGGAAAGACGTGACCTTACAACTTCTTTTTTTCACCATTACCAATTATATATTGCATTTTATTATTCGTATGCCAATCCCTTTACAATAAACCCGAGCGGAGCACAGGTCAAAAATCTAGTTCATATTTAAAATGTGTGAGCTCGAGCCATGGTACAGAGTATCACTTACGATGTATTTTCACCAACAAAAAATGGTTTATTTTAATCAAAGTATTTTTTTTACAATTTATGGAAAGAGGTTTGAGAGTGTTATCAAGTTATATGGATGACTTGCATTGAGGTTTTAGAAGGAAAGAAATCATCGGCAACTTTGACAAAAGGAATCAACCGAGGTGCAAATTCTTAATAGAATCAAAGTGTAGATGAGTGGTCACTAAAATTAAAGAATCAAAATTTTCTATGATTTGAATCGACGGTGGTTTAATCCTTCAAATTGTTTAGACTACTCTACCTTTTGATTAGTTTTGATTATTTGTTTTAACAAGAGGAATCCTTTCAATTGTTGTATGTAACTTTTGTTGTTTTCTATTCTTGACACGTCTTGTGTTACGATATTTATATTTATTTGAATATAATTTTGGCTTCAAAACATTTTTGTGATGTGTGGTTATTACTATATGATGTTGTTAAAAAGTACAAAATTTGTGATGGGCATGTGCTTATCTTTCTTGATTCTTTGTCATTTTTAGTTATGAAAAAGGAGTGTCTGTATCCACAACTTGTCAATCATTCAATATCCTCGCCCATTACCCTTATATTTTTCAATCACAATACTTAGACTCTGCATTATGCAACTAAATCAAACTGACAAATAAATTTATTTGCATATTCATTTTTACTTTTCACAACAAACCAGCTATTGTATAAAAATAAACAAAGTACCATACGCTCAAAACAATTATCTTTTAAAATGAATCGTCATGTAAAACCAAAGATTTCTGCATGTATAAACAAAATATTGTGACAAATTCTGCATAACAGATGAACTATTATAAATAATAAAGTTAGCTTCTAGAGTCATATCAAGATCAAACCTTATCCCTCCCTCTCTATCCTATCAAGGATACCAAAACTTTTCAACCCTCAGAAGAATAATCTAATAATCTATGATGTTTCAAATACAACACAAAATATATTGTAGAATAGGAACACCATATTATCCAACCAGACAAGCTCAGAAGTTCCATTTCATCAAGCCCCAGGAAATCAAAATTTGATCTAATCATCTTCTGTGTCTTTTTAAGAAATATATCCACCAGACTCAGCCGTCGGGAACTTCTCAAAATAAGATATGTCGTATGTGCGAAAGATGGTTCTGGGGACCATATGGTGTTGATTCACTAAAGAATGATGAAGAAGTATTTATAAATACTTTAGAATGTAGTTGAATTCGAGAAAAAGTGAATCAATTTATCTTGAGTTTCCGGATAAAACTTCCGAGCAAATAGATAACAAGATCGTTTTGAGCCATTTAATTCGCAAGGTTGAATCACCACTGTTCTCTGCAAGGCATGTGAAAATGATAACAAAATCATAAGCTGATAAGCATTCTTTTAACAGGAATAGAAGCAATATCACAGAATATGGAAGGAGACCTGAACCAAAACTAGAGGAATGAAATATATTACACACCTTTGCATCACTTGTATAATGCGGACTTTCATCAATGTACTGCAGTGAATAAAAATGTGTCGTTAAGTAGAATTGAAGATAAAAGCTGTTTTGGAAAATTGCAAATTAACAAGGTAAAGACAAGGGAAAAAAAAGAAGTGTGCAAGCTAAAAAAGAGGTCCGGCTAACAGGTGCAGGAGTAAAGAGTGCTGTAAAGAGTGCAAAAACATTTGAAGGGAAAGAGAGTAAAATGTGTCACATACCGCTATTTTTTTCATGAGTTTATAAGTAATATCACGAGCCCTGAATGACCTAGGATGCCATTTTCCTTCGGACCAATCAACATATGTCACCGACCAATTTGCGATACCGCCTGGATCAAGCATCTAAACATACACCAAACAAGTTAGCAGGGAGAGCAAGATGGGTACCCTGTATCACTTTTAATGAGAAAAGATTGGTGCACTTACATTAAAAAAGGTTGGCAAGTAATGCTCATCAGAATAGCAGTTACGATTTCCCTCCATATTCGGCTGATAAATTTAAAACATTTCTTTCTTCAAAAAATTGTTACAAAAAGCATAGAAAGGAAAAAATGTAGATGATTAACGAAACCATCATTTGTGATGCTATAACTGACTATAATAACTTGGTCAGCAAGAAAAATCACAGGTGATTATTAGTAACATAGTACCCTGCAATGATGCTTGAATTTATTAAAATAGAGGCTGTCTGCCATAATTATTAGAGCGTGCTGCCGTTTCATCGAGAACCACTGCATTACAGACAAGATTCAATTCAGATGCACGTCAGAAAAACTACGCATTGGTTTCGTACATTGGACACAGCAAATTTTCATCCAAATCTTATTAACCTCAATGAATGGTGTATGGTTGTGTTTTAAAAATATACCTGTGAACCCTTTCGAAAATCCTTCTTTTCTACTTCAGGCAACATGCGTTCTACATACCTGCCATTTCCATGCGGACCGGTATCCACATAACTTTTTTTTATTTAAAATTTAAAATAAAAGACAGATTAGTTCAAATTTCCATGTAACAAATATGTCGAATCTTCAATGAAAGGAAAAAGTTTCTAAAATTTAATCATCTAATTTGTAGAAGGTTCTATAATTTCTTACCTGTCAATAAAGCTGACACTTGTTAATAACAAGTAGTTGTACACAAAATCAAAGCGGCGCACCGGTATACAGCTGAAGCAGAAAGGAACATACAATTGAACCGATTAAGTCCCAAAAACCAACCAAATTTTAGCAACGGAACCAAGAACGAATTAACAAAAATACCTATCAGACAACAGTACGAAATGTTGGTTATCAGGGTCTAAAAGTGCATTTGCCAAAAGTCTCCTTTCTGCCTCAACCATAGAAATTCTTCCCCAAGTTACCTGAAAGAAATTGAAAACCAGTTGGCTACTATGAAAAAGATGGCATGATTTTTTGAATGGTGGATACATGCACTGTTTACAAATCCTTGATTTTTTTGGTTAATGTCGAAACTTTTAGAGCATCTCCAATGGTAAAATTTTAAGGAACACATTAGTATTTGAGTGGATACATTACATGCCAGCTCAATTTTATGACACTGCAATCAGAGAGGTCCTGCATGTAGTGCGGCTAGTGTCATTGGAATTCATAAACAATTATACAACAACCACCAAGCTTTATCCAACAAAATAGGGTCGGCTAGATTAATAGAACGACGTTTTATAGTTCTATCATGTCTTTTCCAACTCATTTATCTCTACATCCTTCTTGATAGATAGAGATCGGACAAAGTTTTATGTTTGCTGCCCAAGCTTAGTTAGAGTAATCGAGTTATTTATTATTAATTATCATGGTATACTGGACAACTATGATAAAAGAAGGGGAAATAAAGCCTTAGTGTTGTGCTTGATTGAATGATTTTCTCTCTTAAGCTTAATATTTTATTAGGCTCTAGTTATAGTTATTTCTACGTACCTAGTTCAACGAGTTCCAACTAAATCCAAAGAAACAGGGAAATTTCTGCTCAAAGGATTTAATTTAATTCGTGTAGATTTGATATGATACACTACTTCTCGATGCTTATTACTTGTAACTGGGTAACATTTGCACAACACACACAATGCTATGATGACTGAGATGTTTTTATCTGTACTATTCGCCTTAGACAATCATTCATTCTCCAAAGTGTTGGGTGTTAACCATTTGATAAATGTCCTCAAATTTCAATCATTTGATAAATGTTTTATAAAAATTACACATGAAAAATCATATGCATTGACCACATTCTATATCATTCTTAGCTTATATTGGAACTTGAAACTGCCATATAAAGAGTTAGTATATATTCAAATGATGAGCTATACCCCATACCGGTTCACTGTGGATGTCTCGTCCAACGAAATAGGGGCTGACATGTATCGGTTTTTCCTTTGATGCATGCACATAAACAGAAAATTTTCCTTCATGGCCCTGCATTAGTTAAGTAAAGTTCAAATAAATAGGAAGTAGCATATCTCTATCACATTCAAACCGAAAAAAATAGCACTTGATAATTATATTTAGCATGACAAGCATTGATATAAATGAGATAATACTTGAGAATATTACTAGTTCTAGAACAATATAATAAATGAAAAAGACAGCACCCATTATTTTGAAAGAAGACGTGAAATCTAAGAGTGTGGTCTATGGATAGGAATGTCATATACCTGGAAGAATGTATGCCAGAGCTTCTCGAAAGGTAATGTGCCCGGAGTCAAAAACATAAAAGCAACTTTAGGGACCGTGCTTTGAACAGCATAGTACTTAAGAATTTCGTTAATAACAACCCGAGATTCAGTCTCTTTATCGGTGAATTCCCGAGTCTGTACGGGTGGTGGCTTATTAAACGTACGACCAACACCACCAACACTACAACCTTGAGAGTTAAACAAAGAACACGTCGAAGCGGAGCTCCGCGGTGGATAAATATAAGCAGCAAGCAGAAAAAAGCAGACTATGAACACTAAAACGATAATCCAAGTAGGCCTCTTTAAGTTTGATCTGTGTCTTGATCCAACCATGATCAGAAGATTTTTTGTGAATTGTGGCCATGCAAATTCTTTCTTCATTTAAGTTCAAGGCACCGATTCAACTTCCCCATATGCATGTAGTCTATCAACAACATTCATTCACATTCAACCCTATCTCACAACAAAAAAACACAAGACAGAAAGAAAGAAAAAACATTCAATATAAGAACCACCAATAACCAATTTACTCTAGTGTAGATGGAATCACACGAGTGCATAAAAGACTTAAGAACCATGTTTTCAAGTATGCAAAACAAGAGACATAAATAAATAACAAATAAACCACCAAATTAGTCCCTGACTTTTTAGGTAGCTCTCAAATAAGTCCCTCACTCTATTAAACTTACAAATTGACCCCTATTACGCCCCTGTAATTTAACAACTTACTATCAATTCAGTCTCTAGCATACTCTCAGAAGAACTAGTAATGAGTAAAATGCGACAAAGTTTGGGACTTTTCGAAATATTGATAATATCATCGATCTATTTGAGTGGTTTACTCATAAATAACACAATTAGAGTTCAAATCACGACTGAAACAATAATTAATCAGACTTTACTTATTTATCTCCTGACTGAACTCTGGATTAGCAGGCCTTTTGTAACAGGAAATCGGATGGTTGAGACAAATAAAAAACAAAAACAGCATTCATTATGCTCTCATAAGAAGGGAAAAAAAAAAACATGATTCAGATCTTATCACATACCTCTTCCTAGACAGCTCCTACCTTAATTTTTTAAAGCCTAATTATAAAAAAATAAAAGTACAAAAGTAAAATCAAGAAAACAGAACGAGCGTGCAAATGATACAACCAATTGTATATAACAATTTGCAGAAGAGACGACATAGTAAAAAGTTTGACCCTTCCTTCACTTGTCCTTCCTAAAACCTCAATCCAAATATACCACACAAATCTAAGCGATGCAATATTTTGCAGATAAAACGTATAAGATATCGTAAGAAAATGAATTTAAGAATCCGGACCCAATTCATTCTTCACTAGTTTGAGTGAGTAGTAATTTTACTCAATTCAAACAATAACAAAAACAAGTTTAAGAAGAAATGTGAAAGTCGTTCAATTTTCCTAATCAGCTTGCAATTTCCAGATTGAAAAAGTTAAAAAGTACAAAGAGTATAAATTTTCAAACAAAAAAAAAAAAGTAGAAAAGTAAAATGTCAGAACAAAACAACAAGATCCATGAACAGAACAGAGATCTATCATTATGAACACAAAGATCTTTAACTATAACTAAAGCAGCACATAAGTATTCGAAAATGAATCTTAATCAGTACGAAGATGAATGAATACCTGTGAATTGAATGCAGGGATCTGAGAGAGAACCCTGATGAAGAAACAATGTCAACGTTGGTGTTGTGTGTTTGGGGTGGTGTCGTGTTTGGATTGGATCGGTGGTTTTTAGATTTGCAACGCCAATTGGAGAACGTTGATACCAGTGTAGGTGTTTTTCAACATTTATTTATTTATTTGTTACATCAATAAATAAATAAATAATAAGTTTAACAATGTGTTTGTGTTTGTGTTTGCGTTTGTATTTGGGTTTTCAGTTTCTCTCTCTCTCTTCTTCTGTCGTTGTTGTGCTACTAAGTGCAGGTTGTCATGTCATGTCTTACTCCCGGACACTATGCTTTATGTCGTTTATCAATCTAGTATTTTCTTGTACCATGTCGTTTATCAACCTAAGTATTTATGTGTAAACGCAACCTATTTTTATTTTTATTTTTATTTTCATTTTCATTTTCATTTCTTCTTCTTTCATAACATCTAAAACATAAGTTTGCTCAAGAAAAAAAGTAAATTCTTATTGACACATTTCATAAGGCTGAGGCACAAAAGTGAAATACAATTTTATCCTCTCGGCAGTTAACTGCCAAGAATTATGTTTCATCGTATGAAACAGTTACCTGCTCCCCCTACACACTATTTTCATCATCAACTTCCATACCACTTCCATCCAATCCCCAAATTCAATATTTTTTTTCATCAAATCTTGATCCAAAATCATTCAAGCATCAAGCATAGGAGGTATCAACACACTTTTGACATAAAAAAATTGGTATTGAGCATTTTAATCCGCCGAAACCACAAAAGGAGTCAAACAAAGCGGCGCCTATTTTGTTGGACACTCCCGAAAAACAAAAGCAACAATTTGAAGTTATTGCGGAAGATTAGAGGAAGATTCTAATTCACTTGATCTTCCCCAATCACTTGATCTTTAATGAGTGATTTTTTTGTTGGTGTTAGTCCTTTTTATTTTGTAGAAATTACACCGACGTATATTTTGGGGTCGAAATTGTAACGCCAATTTTTTTGGCCAATATATAATTAAAATTATGTAATTTATATTGATATATATATGATAATATGACTTTTATGTGATAAAACTAGTGCAATATTTATTTATTCGTTATTAATGTTTACGCACTTGATTTATTCATTATTACATTTCATTTAATTTTGTTATAATATATGATTCTTTTCTTAAAGCTTTTGTCAAGTGAAACATGTACGAGGTTGCAAAAATTGAAGGTCGTGTTAGGTACTCCGCTTTTAAAAAGACAATTAAGGTCATGATAACGCCGACTGACTCTCTTGATAATTTGAAGGCACAACTTAACACTTATTTTGAGCATCTTGGTGAAAATCAATATACATGTCGCTTGTTTGGTAAAGTGTCATGCATGGACCTAGGAGAAGATAGAGATGAATACGCATGGAAAACGGCAAGCTATATGTCTTGGCTTATTCGCGACGATAGCGACGTCGGATTTATGTTTCGGAATATGGTGGAAGATAATATATTATATATGTATGTTCGTTCCATATGCAATTGCGTTGAATGTAAGTAATGATTTAATTTAATGATGTGTAATGAGTTGTAATGTGTTGTTTATGCATGGATACTATGTAACGATTTGATGAATTTCAAACTTTTGTGTATTTTGAACCAAATGTCCGTTTGATTTAATTATGGACAATTGTAAAAGATATTGTATTTTACTTGTTTATGACTAAATTTAAATGTTGTATAAGTTATATTGCCTTTGGAAATGCTCTGATTAAATTACAGGTAAAAACTGGCCGAAAAATGGCTTGAAAGTGCTTAACAATTATGCAGAACCCACTGTCTGCATAAATGTTTTCCTCGGCAGTTAACTACCGAGGTTTTTCTCGACAGTTAACTGCAGGCGATTTTTGAATTCCTAAGCAGCTGTCGAGGGGCAAAAACATATTTTACTCGTGTTTCTCAACCTTATGAAATGTGTCAACAACAATTTTCGAAAAAAAAAAAACATCTAAATAGAAGTTTCCTCAACGTGTGATATTTATACGATTATTGAGTGACAACTCTCTTATGTTCTTCTTAAAAAAAAAAAAAAAAAAAACTCTCTTATGTTCTTACACAAATGCTAACATATGTTTTTAGGGCATGGTTAAGCATGTAAAAATATCAACTTTAGGGTTTCGTTAACGAGTATATCTGAGACACTTTTTAAATATTTTAAATTAAATAATTATTTTTTAAAAATGTCAAAATTTTCAATTTCCAATGCATTTTAATACACAATTTTTCATAAAAAGTTATTATTTAAGGTCATTAACTAATGTCCTGAGGGCACTGGTTAACATTTCTTTGACTTTTATTTGAAATAGTGTATTTATAACTTTTACATGTATTTGACTTGTATTTTCGAGACAAATTTTTCTTTTTTATGGATATTTTAAACAATGTCCCTACTACATTTGTTAGCAAGACTCGTATTCATATGATATTTTTATGGGTTTTGCTAACCAATGCCCTAAGGGCAATGACTAAGGATGTTAAAAATAGAAAAATTTTATTAAAAACAACACCTTTTTTACTTTTATAAATTTAAACATTCCACTTTTTCACCAATTTATAATGCATAATTTATATATTAATCTCGTTAACTAGCGGGCACTAGTAGCATTTTCTTATTTTTATTTTCTTATCTCTATTATTTTGATTTTTGTGTCAACACCTACATTTTTTTTGTATGCTTTTTTGTTGTCTAAATAATAATTGTTCAAATAACATGTCTCTTTGTCAAATTGAAATGAGTTTAATAACGGGAATGTGAGTACTAGTAACTTTTTTTTTACATTTATTTGTGAGTGAAATCAACATGAATCACCCGTTTTGTAAAAATTGAAATCAACATGTCTATGTTGTTCTTATACGAGATATAAAATAGCTTCTTCATCAGAGTAATATCACTGTTTGTCACACTCTCGGAGAAGGGAATCAATGTGCTGATTTTTTGGCAAAGTTTGGAGCTTCTTCGGATGTTGACCTCCTTATTTACGTTTCTCCCCCGTATGGACTGCTAAATCTTATTAGAAGCGATGCTAATGGAACTTTCTTCCTTAGGGAATAATTAGCTTCTGTTAGGCTTTTTTTTCCATTTTGTTTTCTTGCTGCCTCCCTTTCCTTTGTAATAATAAAAAAAAAATGTCATTTTACAAAGCGTTGGAAAACCACATTGATTTCTAAGAGAAATATTAGTTTTACAGACATCGTTGAAAAAATAATGTTTTTAAACCTCTTTATGGGAATAGATTTTCGAGTAAACTAACCTATTGATCCTTCAATTTGTACCGTCAATCAAATTGATCCTCATATTTTTTTAAATAGTTAAATAGCCCTTTAACTTTCTAACTTATATCAAATAAATCATTTTGTCAAGTTTAACCGTTAAACAATGTTGAAGTGTCCTTCTATGTTAACTTTCATGTTATTGTTTTGATCGATTTTTATCGTTGGAATCAAATTTCGTATCATCAAAGTTAACATGAACCAATCATGATTCATGAAAGTTAATATAAACAGGACTGAATCGTCTGATTCAATCGATTGAACCATGATCTAAAGTCTTCTCTGGTTTGATCTCCGATTCGATTCTTAAAACATTAGTATCATCGCAATTAATAATTTAGTCCTAAATGTTATTGATATCAAGACAGTCCTTAGGTTGACATGTACCATATATAGAATGTAAAGCATTCTTTTGTGTGCAGAATATATCACGTTATTCTCTGAATAATTAAACTTATTATCAATTCACTCCATGCATTACCAAACTTAATATCAATTCAGTCTGTATGACCTGGATATAGTAAATGGTTCACCGGTAGAATGATAATGTACCAAACATTATAGAGTAAATGGTTCAAGTACATAACATATTATGGAAAATGTGGCAACAAGTACCATAAGAAAGTCATTACATCATCATGAGTTAATTTATACACAGCCAAAAAAAAGGGGCCATATATCATTATACCAAAATAACCAAAGATATCACAACACTAAAAGAACAAAATATCCGATTAGCATCATTCAATTGTTCTCAGATCACACGGTTGATGTAACGCCCCTTATTATCCCCTCTTTGATTAAGAACGGGATTAAGATGTTTAAGTTTTTTTTTTTGAAAGAAGGATTAAGATGTTTAAGTTATTCTTTATTAATTATAGGGGTGGAAGTGGAAATATGTTAGGTAGAAGTTGTGTTAGAGAAAGTGTTGCAAAGAGTTTGTTTTTTTTTAAAAAAAAAATATACAATCTATTGCCTTGAAAATAAGGGAACTTCTATGGTACACCCACAATTTTGAGTGTACCGGTATTCTTGTTGCACAAAATTTATAAATTAACGAACACTTTAATGAAATAAAAAGGTATTTGTCAATATTTATATTTTAGAAAACATTATTTCATAAGAAAAACCATCATTTCATTGTTTATGTGGATTATATTAAAAAAATTACATTTTATCATAAAAAATAATCAATATTAATTGTTATGAGTAATAAAAATTCTTAAAAATTAAATTTTATTTCGTCGAAGCTTTTGGTAAATAAAATTTAATTGTCAATGATAGAAAATAATTATTTTTCTTCAAAAAAACAACTGATTTATTATTAATTTTACGACTTGATGTACCGATACACCAAAATTCATCGAGTGTACCATAGAATTTGCCTGAAAATAATAGTATTTATAGAAAGAATTACACTCGACAAACAATCATCTCATCTATGAATTTTAACTTTCCAACACTACTTTTTAATGACTGAGTTGAAAAAGATAATGAAGTAACAACGTGTAATTTTTTTAAAATATATAAAAGCGTGTAATTATTCTTTAAACAAAAAAGAAAAAAATGTTACTCCCTTTGGTCGTTATTATGAACAAAATTTTATTTTAAGGACAAAAAAAAAACTTCACCTTTTAAATACATTGAAAAATTAATGAAATTAGATACATTAATTATTTAATGTATCTAAAAAAATGAAATTTTATTTATAATAGTGATCAAATTGAGTATTAACAAAAAAAAAGTGTTAGAAAAATAAATGTGGGTAGTTTTGCAAAAAAAAATTAAAGGAAATGTTGTAATTTTAATGGTAATTTGTTTTCTTAAGTCTATCAAAAACTCTTTTTTTTTTTAATAATTCAAATTAGCTCACTCGCATCATGCAGAATCAAATCACTTTAGTGTGTGATAAATGAATTTGATGAATTTTGTAGCGGATCAAATGTCAAGTTTATTGTATACCCTAATTGGTTCTTTGATGAAAATTATTATTGTTCTGAACCGGTCAGAAGACCAATCACACGTTGACACGTGGCATTACTTATGTCGCCTTAAAGACTTTGCACTCAAGGGAACACGCAACTCGAGTGCACCGCATCACATAGAAGCGCGCGCTCGTGCGAGGATCATGCTACACGTGTCCTATAACTGCCCTAATAACAAGCCGCATTTCACGGAGACGGTTAGACTCGAGGCACACCTATATAAGGGTGAACTTGCTCCACCCACAAGATATTTCTCACTTTTCACAACACTTCTTACACATTCTTTCTCAGATCCATTATTGACTTGAGCGTTGGAGTGATAACGTGTATGTAGACACCTTTCGTTCCACCGTATAGATTCGTCGCGGCCGTACCGAAAACTGCCATTACCTCACCGGAGCAACTTCCACCACCGTTGCCTCTCATCCGCTCTCACCGAACATATCAATTATACTTCATTAAATGATAATGAAAACTTCGAATAAGTAAGATTGTAAAAAAAAAATGCATTTGAGTGAAAATACTAAAACCCAAACAATTTAAGTTCAAGCTCAAAACAACACTAACCAAACATGCTTACACTCCGAGAAGATAAGGCAAAGAAGACTTTACGCAGACGTGGCATCACAAAAACCCAATAAACTCGATTCTCATCCGACGTGGCACCATATAACCAATAAACGATTAGTCAAATATAGAAAGAACTTGTTCACTGTTTGTGAGGTTTAGCGCAGCTCAGTATACCGTCATGGCTGCAACAACTTCTGCTTCTGCGTTTCGCTTAGTACCATCTTCATTCGAAATCAGAAGCCATAACAATAATAACTTTCCAACATCTAAATCATTTAACATCCGTTTCCCTCGCCGTAAAAACAGCTTATGCGTTTCTGCTTCCGTTTCTATTTCTAACACTGATGTCCGAACAGGTCCTAATGATCTTGTAGCTTCTCTTCTTTCAAAGGTACTCTACTACGTATATTTTTTTTCTTATTTATTATTTTGTTTACTTTACTAAATATTCAAATAATGTTTATTTAGTTTTGTAAGAATTTTATACACACGGATGATTATTCTTCTCTTTTTATTTACATGTAGCATACCTTGAACATGCTACATTTTTTTTTTTATATTATGGTAATCACTTATTTAATAAATGCTTAATTAAACTATGTATTTATCTGAATTTTAATGCTGTCATCATGTGATGTTTAATCTGACTTCAATGTCAACCATTGATAATCAACACTTAGTATTTGATTAATGTCTTAAAATATTAGTAATGGTTGAGATGTCTTGATTTTTTTTTAATGTAAAAGTTGACTAAAGAGAGGCTAAGTCCTTGTATTAATGTTCAACGCCGTGATAATAGCTGATCAACAAAACACCCAATTACAGTATAGTCCCCGTGAGCTTAGCTAGACATGCATTATTATATGCAGGGGCCGGGGTTCGAACCCCGAACACTCCACTCATTCTCCTTGAAAAAAAAAAGAATTTTAGCCACTAGGATACTTGACAAAAAAAAAATTACAGTATATTTTAAAGTCTTTGATGATGTGTTTTCTGATAAAGATATAAATTAAATTAATCATCAAAATAGGTGAAGTGGGAACTAATGTAATTGATAAAAAACATACTCTAGGATTACTATTGGTGTGATGCCTCGGGTGTTTTTGGTGATACAAAATACTGCTCAAGTCAAAGGGTCAATTTTGCCGGACAGCAGTAAGACCAACGATATTGTATGGGATAGAGCGTTGGGCGGTGAAAAACCAACACGAGAATAAAATAAGCATAGCAGAGATGAAGATGTTGTGTTGAATGTCTGATAAGACTAGATGTGATAGGATTAGAAATGAATGACAATATTTGAGAGAGAGTTGGGGTAGCACCTATAGTAGAAAAGATGGTGGAAAATAGGCTCAGATGGTTTGAGCATGTAGAGAGAAGACCTATAGATTCTAGTAATGAGAGCTGATCAGATGGAGGATAATTAGATCACTAGAGGTAGATGAAGACCTATAAGAGAAACTATTAGGAAAGATTTAGAAATTAACGAGTTGGACCGAAATGTGGTTTGTGATAGAACATTTTGGCGTAAATTGATCACTGTAGTTGACCCCACTTAGTGGGAAAAAAACTTGGTTGTTACTGCTGACTTAATGGTCAACTGATGCACAATCAAACGGGGAGGGGGAAGGAGGCGTAGTGGATTCAAACCCACGCACCCACACTCATGTCCCAACAGTGCTAACCCCTGCACTACAACACAAAGGACAATGACTATGGAGTGAGTTGATCGTTCACTTTCTTTATTTCTGACATTTTAGAAAAATAATTGAGGAACCATGAAATAAAATGGAATTTCTAAGCTGCACTTGTAGATTAGTATTTGAAAATTTCACAATGTAATTGCTAATATACTATACGGTAGTACTCAGTTATGGATGCTGCTAAAAATATTTGAACAAGAGCACAAGAGTAGACTGTAATTGGAGTTACGATACGAATTTTCATGTAAAGTTGTGATATCTAGTACCAGACTTTATAGTAAGACTTATGAATCATGATTGCTATTCTATTCTTTCAGAACTAAGATAGTTATGAATTACACTACTTCCTTCCATTTCATTACATTTAATATTTAATTTACATATACTGTACTTTTAAATCTTTATTTCCTTACTGAAAATTGAATTTTAACTTTTAATCAGGTGGTGCAAACAGATGGAGGAGTTTTACTTCAAAAGGAAGAACACAAAGAGGTGGCTGAAGTAGTTCAGGAATTGCAAAAGTATTGTGTGAAAGAGCCGGTGAAATGCCCTTTAATATTTGGAGGTGAATCCACATTATGCATTTATTTGTGCTGCTTAACCTTGAGATTGTGTTAAAAGTTAAAACCCCTACCAGCCTATCTGCATATTTAATAAAGTGCTTGTAGTATAAGTACATATCATATAAGTGTTTATGTATAAACTACTTCTATAACGAAAGATAAAATCAAATAAACTTTTTTCGTTTAAGCTATTAGCGGTTTTTATAAGCAATTCTGGAGAGCTTATGAAAATAAACTAAAAATATTTTATGGACATGTCATAAGTTGTTTCCGTAAGCTCTCGCAAATAGTCTCGCATGTACTTATGCTAGTAGATAAGCTCAAATAAGCCAATCTAAATAGACCAAAATAAATCGCATGGTGCTTTTGATTTGTTAACTGTGTTTTTCAAATTTATATTCATAATTAAGAATTATAAAATGTTACCTTTTATTTGTTGGCATTTTTCAAGAATTTGGCAATGAACAAGTGAATAACAATTAACAACAAAGTGTAACCAAGTTGAAAACAATGTGCTATGTTTATCCATAGTCTAGTGCTTGGGTAAACAGCTTAAGAAACGCTTATTTGAAGCATTTATAAGTAATTTCTTTACAATTAAAAAGGACATTAGGGAAACTCCACACATGCTCTGTATGATGTATCAACTGTTTTTATAAAGAAAAATGCTAAATGTCATTAAGCACTGTTATCTGGAAACTCACAAATGCCACATTTTATAGTTTACTTGGCCTAGTAATCGGTGGTTTTTGGCTTTGTGATGTTCATGAGCAATAATTTTGTGACAAATTGCAATACTGTTTTATAAATTATCTTGGGGAGCTTGTGAAAATAACACATCATAAATGATTTTGAAATATTTTCTTTCCTCCTTGTTCAACATACTGACAAAATTGCTTTCCAGAGTGGGATGTGGTGTACTGTTCACAGCCAACATCACCTGGAGGCGGGTACCGGAGTGCATTGGGCAGAGTTTTTTTTAAAACAAAGGAAATGGTTCAGGTTGTTGAAGCTCCTGATGTTGTGAGAAACAAAATCGCGTTTACTGCTTTAGGCTTTTTGGATGGAGAGGTTTCTCTAAAAGGTATATACGTCTTTTAATCATTTCAAATATGTATGATGGCAACCCACCGTAATTCGTATCTTTGACCCCCATTAGGCGTCCGATGGTATCCCCACGGCTTACTCCCTCTGGACCCGCCGTGGGACTGATCATCGAGTCATTAGCTGGATTTCTGGCTTTTTATCAGGGTTGGGCTACCTCCCAAAAGGACGACTCTAGCAGTCAAACTCGGGTTCTTTTCCTAGGGGAGAGTCATGTTGTCAACTCTCCCAACAACATGTTGGTTAGCGATATGGTTAGTTAGTAAACGGTTTATTAATAGTATGTAATGACAATGTTATGGTTACGTCAAGGGGTTAGTAACTACTAATAACAAACTATGTCTCTAATACTAATATCAAGTGAAACCTCTTTGGATAGCATTTTGAGTCTTAACTAACAAATTGGAGGAGTAATTTGACAATCATATTTGATTTTAAGTATTTAATTATAGGGACTAAGTTGAAATGTTAGCTAACAGAAGGGACTAAAATGACAAACATTTTACAAATTGAAGGATGTTTTTTTATTTTATTTTATTTTAGAGACTAACTTGTTCTTGTTCGTGCTTAAGTTCTTTCTATATCCATAGAAAAGCAATAAAAAAGGGTATCTTGTCTGTGATTCAGTTTTATTTTTTCACTACCAAACTTCTGTGCTTACTTGTTGTATGAAAATGTGAAACAGGAACACTCAAAGCTCTAGATACTGAATGGATTCAAGTTGTATTTGAAGCGCCTGAATTGAAGTTAGGATCATGGAAAGGACAATATGGAGGTCAGAGTGAAGTTAAACTCCGAATCACTTATGTAGATGAAAAAATCAGGTTAGGATTGGGATCCAGAGGTTCGCTGTTTGTTTTTCGAAGAATATGAATTTGGATTCGAATTCAAATTCCTTTCAGGAAAATTCTGGCAAGTTTGTAACTTGGCACAAATTCATGTATAATATGATTTTGTGAGTGTATATTTGTTAGAACTTAAAAAGAAAAAAACTTTCCAAGACATCATTACCCCTTGGCTGCAGAGTTTGTCTCAAAATGCACTAGTAGGGTGCTATATTATAGTTACAAAGTGGTGTAAATGTGTAATCAACTTGTTGTTCAGACAAAAAAAATCTGACAAGATTATTTAATTTAGGGAATGCGAGGTATGCTCTTTTTATTTTTGTATGCTGTGTTTTCTTTTATTTCAAGTAATCAGAAATTTTCATTGAAACAATGCTTGGGTAACCGGCATAAGGTGACTGATTTATATTTAAGCTTTTTACAAATTGAAACTCAAAATACTATTTTACTTGCCATGGTTGATTATCCGTCGCAGTGCTGAGTGCCACGATTGTGGTAACCACCATGAGATTGATAGATAGTTTGCTGAACCAAGTAAATCACTTGTGTCTCATCATGGTTAGGTGTGCTGAAAATAACAACGAATGCAACACCAGCCGACATCCAAACAAACGTGCATTAGATGCGATGAAAATGAGCTAAATTCCATAACAAAGTATAAATGAACTTCAAGATGCAAAAATGTGTAAAAATTAAACTAGCACTCACTCTATTATAGCAACTAAACAATAAAGAAATTCCTGCACATCCAAACCATATATACCAGAATATGAATGCATGTCTCCCAAAATAATGTTGTTCTACATGTATGAGCTCTGCAAATCACTTCAACAATGGGCAATGAATTGACCAATATAGAGCACCTCAACTAACAAACAATAAAGAAATAGATGTAAACTACTAAAACAAGTGCCATTCATAAATCCGTCGACACTGTCAAACTTAGAAATTGTTAGAAAATGGGTAAGCAAAAACTAAGTGAAACATACGAAGTTCATAAAATTAAGGTTAAATATGTTTTTTCTTAGTTCATAAGAACTAAGCAAAAACTAAGGAAGAAAATGGTTACCATGATATTGGTAAAAAAAAAAAAAGTAAAAAAAAGAAGTCAATATTATCATGGTAACAAAAAAACGATTATTTCTATTTTCTCCAATCATCTTACACATATAACTTCAGTCACCAATCGCATAACAGCGACTAATTTCTATCGGGGATCCTGTGCAACACATAAGGCGGATTCTTCTTTTTCAAATGATTTTTTTCCATACACAAGAGTCAAGAATCGAACCCATGACCACATGTCTAAGTCGCCTATCACTTGGATCAATCAATCCATTATTTTGACTTTGTTTCTAACTTCTTAAATTTATATATTTTTTGTCACATAATCAACTTGTCAAAAAAAAAAAAAAAAAAAAGTGTCTGAAGTTGAAATCTTCACTCCTGCATACTTCATGAGACTATTCAATTTTTTTGTATAAGTTTTAAGAATAAACTATCAATTGGTTCGATAAATTATCACTAGTTATTTCTAAAATATATAAAATCTTTTCAATTCACTCCTCACTCCGACCAGTGGTTGTGTTCGAAATGGGCAGTGCATTTCAGCTTAGTGCCGGTTTAAATTTAACCGGTACCAATCTTGTTCACATTCAAGGTAAGTTTGTTTCATTTCAACACTCTCTATTTCATTTTCCAAACTCCTTCACTAAAACCTTCTTCTCCAATATCTTTTCAGCGAGTTCCAATTCCAAGTTTGCACCTCAATCAGTGGTTAGTAACTAACAATTCAATTATCCTTTCACTAATTTTACTTTAAGCTAGCTTATTGTGTTTGGCTTTTTTAATAAACTAATTCAACTAGCTTATAGCTTATCATTTTTCTCTTCAAAAAACTCAAATATTAATTTAACAGGTATGTATTTTTTTATTTTTTTTATTTGGGTTTTTGTAGAGAGCACTTCCTATACGTATATTATCCGTGGGAAAAAAGCGATCACCTGGACTACAACTCATGGTTGACGAGTATATTGAAAAGATCAAATACTATTGCAGTGTTGAGGATGTTCAAATTCGGTCAAATCCTAGAAATGCACGGTGAATTCACTTTCTCAATTTTGTTTCACCTGCTTCAAACTTGCATTGTCGATTTATTTATGTATGTTGCAACCTTTTATGCGCTCTGAGATGGATATATAAATTTTAGTTATTGAGGACAATATTCATGTAATAATAATAATACATGTTGGCCAGCTAATAATCTCTCCAACTTGGTAACCGCCCGTGCTTTCATGTCACTTAAATGGATTTTGTCATGTTAAAATTTCACTTGACCTTGTTACAGACGAATAAACGTAAACATGCACACGAAGAATTGCTTTTTCAATTGTCTAATTGAAACGGTGGATTGTATTTTTTGTGTTGCAGTGACCATAGGGCTCAGGTTGATGACGAAGACATGGCAGTGATGAATCTTATAAGGTCTGATGATTGGGTATAGTCTTGTACATGCATGAATTTAGATTACACTAACAAATAATTTTGTGCTCCTTATTGATACTATGTCTTATAATGTTTTAACTGCAACTACTATGGTTGACATAGTTTCATTTTGCAAAGATTGTTGTATAACTCACTGCTATTGTGTCCACTTTAAGTCCTTGCTTGAAAGTTGAAATCCATTTTACTACCAACTGATACTTTCAAGATATAGCAGAAGAGTTACCAGTTTATAGGTCTTTGTCTTATTGCCATGAATTGGTCTTTTCTTTTTTCTTAACTAAGTTTTGTCTTTGTCTGTCACATAACTGTATTTTAGGTTGTGATGTTGGATGAGCGCGGGCAGGATTTACGATCTGAGCAAATGGCAGAGTTGGTGGCTGATGCAGGAAATACTGTAAGTAGATATTGTAAATGATCTCTTCCATGGTTCGTTATATAGGTTTGATCCACCATGTACCATTATATTTTTCCACACTAATAGAAATGATGCTGATGTTTCATGTTTACTGTAACTAACTCTGAAAAACATACCAAAGGTTTTAACTCGTACCAACTCCAAATCCCTTTCAGATTTTCTTCTTCTTCCCCACCTAAACTTGGTCACTGTGGATTTCATCGGGAGAGGACACAATTTTGTGAAATGGTGAGACAGATTTATTGGATGTATGCTCTCCTAAATAATTTCTTCTGAAACACACCTTAGTAATTGCCAATATGAAGCAGCCCTTCCCTGCAAGCTGGTGATTACCTGCAGCTGGCAAACAATCTGGTCGTCAAATTGTAGCAATGCACATTCAAGAGTCAAACAATAGAAGCTTCTTGGGTTCATTTTGGATCTCTTCCCCTCCAAGGAAGCGGGTTTTCCGATCCACTTTCTCTGCTACCTCCTTTGTTGTGCGACCTACCTCTTGACGACAGCAATGCCGCTGAGTTGGAGAGCAACCAGGTTTAGAAAGATGTGTCGTTGATGAGGGTAAACAAAGATTTGCAGATAGAACTATGGAGATGTAGATAGACATATGTGAACAGGCCTCCTACCTTTATTACCTGCATCACGTTTGATTATGATTGTGCTGTGGGGGTAACTTAATCATCCGAGCTGTCAGATTCATCCGTTTATACCTCTTCAGTACAACCCTCACTATTAGGGTTCTGTCCTCCAATTCCATGCTTACCCTGACTTGGAGCATTTTATCTTGTGATCTCGTAATTTTCCCTCTCAGCTTCCTTCCAAGCCATCAAGATCAAACACCTCTTCTTTTTTTCTATGAGAACTTTTTCAGTCTCGGTGTCACCCTTCTGAATTTGCCCTTCATTATTAATCAAACATGGGTATTTATAAGATTCTCCAAACAGACATTTAATATCTGAAAACCTTATACATATTTTGCATACATCAACATACCAGTATACCTCACTCATTTTTCAATTGCCTTACCATGTTGCTTATATAACATCTAGAAGGCATATACCATATACTTTTCATATACCATATGCACAATCTCGTACTACCCCTAGTTGGTTTCTTCCTGACATATCCCTTGCATATATATATGGGTTGCTTGACCAACAAACAAACTTCCATGGTGCGTGCATAATTTAATCTCGCCAACTTCACTTGGCCTACTAAGAACCAAGCAAAGTTACATTACAACCAACCCAAAAAAGTAATATATTAATCATCCAAATCCATTATTAAATCTACATAGGAAATCACTAACATGGGAAACCCTAACCCGCATCAAATATCAATCTAGATTGAACTTTGTAAAACCATACCTGGGTGTTCAGCAATCATTTTTATTGTTCACATTGTTTTCTTGCTTAAGTCGTTTTATGCTTCTATATTTATGTCTTCTCTCGGATGGTGTGCGAATACCCCAGTTTTGTTTTGAATAATGCTTTCTGTTAAATGAAAATAAATTTTATTGATTTATGCTCTCTTATAGGGTGCTTCACGTATATCTTTCTGTATCGGTGGACCCTATGGTCATGGAAGAAAAATAAGAGAACGTGCTAACTTATCAATCAAGTTATCTTCAATGGTCTTAAATCATCAAATAGCATTACTTGTGCTTGTAGAACAGCTTTACAGGTAACATCTCCTATAGCATTCTGTTTTCTTCTTTAATTTCTTAGTCTCCTAATGCAGCATCATGATAGCAACATAGTAGTATAACTTTGACCTGGACCATACTATTGGCCTGCTCTGCTTGCTTGCTTCATATGATACCGAGTGAAAAAAAGACTTTTGTGGGGACAATTGAATGCCACTTTTTAAAAAGCTTAATTTTGGTTTACAAGAAAGATTAGAACACAATTAATTTTCCAGCCTTTTCAGAACCGTGGAGTTTTAGTTTCTCAAAAGAAAATATTATCATTATACAAATTCTAGGTGTCAACTGTATTTTATTTTTTCCTCAAAAAAAAAAAACTGTATTTTATTTTATTTATTTAAATGGCTAACACACTCTTCAATTTTGATTTGTAGGTCATGGACAATTTTAAGGGGACAAAAGTACCACCATTAGATATTCTGTCTTATTTTGTTTATCTTTCATTTATGTCTTTATGATGATCTGTCCAATTTTCTTTTAAGCATTTTATATCTTTCTATTTCCTAGATTTTTTTTCTTTTGAATTTTGAGGGCTCAATATGAATAATAGAATGTATGATGAGTGTACACTTAACGACGGAAACTCCATTTTCTCATGTTTAGATAATGTTGAGGGTTTTCAAGTGAAACTTTTATAGTCTTCAAATTTTAGGGTGTGCTCTGGCTGTCACTAAAATTAAAAATTGACAAAAATATTCATGAAATTGTACTTTGTCGATCATTTCAGTCGAATGTTATTCTCTTAGTTTTTTTTTTTAGTTTTAACTAATTTTGTGAGGCCTAATATAATATGTGCAAATTTGCGATAGAAAAACCCATGTTTTAACTTTCAAAAATTTAAATCACTTTTTACCATTTTTCAATGCAATATTTTTATATTTATCCTCTTAACCAATATCTATGAGTATTCTTTAACATTTCCTTAATAAAAGGTTTTGTTAACCGGTTAAACAAATTCATTAATAAAAAATTTGTCTTAAAAATATAAATTTTTACTTTTATTTGAAAAATAATTACAAAACTTTTTAATGCCAAGGACATTTCATCAACATTATGCTAAAGTAAATTAATTTGATGGAAAAGGACTATTGATCACGAGATAAATAGATAAAAAGTCATCAATATTGGCCTCAAAGTCACTCAATCTCTAATATAAGTTGTCGGCTTTTTAGTTATAAGTTGTCGGCTTTTTAGTTATAAGTTAACGGTAGTTAACTACTGTTGGGATGTTTTTGGTCAATTTACAGGCTCAGTCTAAGGTGGGAGACCTTGATAGGTCTCCTACCGTGAGTGAGTGAACAAAACAAATATTTTTTTTGGTATAAATAATAAAACAAATTTTAACCATTAAATTGTAAAATCATATGATTCTTATTATACACCAACAACACCCAATACTTTTTATTTTACCGTCATTTTTCCTATTCTCTTTCCTCTTCTTCATACATCCATCTTTCTTCATTGCAGATCTCCACCATCTCTTTGCCATTGCAGTTATTTACGAATGTTTTTTCCTCTATGTTTCCTTTCTATTCCTTTCAATCATTGAATTTAAATTTATGATTATAAAAATTCCAAATTATGCTATCTTCAATTTTAATTTACAGTAAGAAAAGACTTTCAATTTCAATTTTCGACATTTTGACGATACCATATATAATTTCATCAAAGTGCATAAGGCTTGATTTTGGGGTCTTGTTGAATCTCTCTTGGGGTTGTGAATTACGTGTTTCTTAGTTTTTATGACAGTGTGCATTTGGGTTTTAAACCAGATTGAAAACAAAGAACACAAAGAAGAGTGAAACATAATAATAACAACAATAATAAATTGATAAAACTGAGTGAAACATACTTAAGAAGATGGATCTGGTCTGAATAAAAGATCTGATGGAAGAGAGGAAAGAGAAGAGTAATTTAGAATAAAAGAAAGTAATTGGATGTTGGAGGTGTATAGTAAACATTTTAATCTAAATGTTGGTTAATCCTTATCTAATGGTTCATATTCATTTTGTAAAAAAAAAAAAAAAACACCATGTCTCCTACGGTAAAAAGATCTTGGGAGTAAAAGGATGCAAATCTAATTTTACCTCAAGAGATTATGTCTTTTTCTCAACCCGACGGACCACTACTTTCCCAAAAAGCCACTGCTATTTATCTAAAGGGGTATAAAGAGCCTAGAGACTATAGAAGCAAAAAATAAGAAGAGAAAGAGGGGGAGTGAGTGGAATGAGATAATGTGAGAAAAAGAGGAAGTTTGTAAGGGTACTTGTAGGTGGTTTAAGTTAGCATAGCACTTAATGAGGTCCAAAAACGTGAGAAAAATTTAAAAAAATAAATGTAAAAATCAATAAAAAGCATTGACCACCGTCCAAAAACGTTTGTTCTTCAGTTTTGACCACCGACCAACTTGCGTGCGTTAACTCGCGCAGAGGCTCAGTGGTTCGTGACTTAAGTCCTGCAAAACTTGTAAGGTGCGTGAATTAAGTCACGCTGCGTGACTTAACTCATACAGAGGTATATTTGAAAATCATGTTGGACGCGAGTGTTTTATGATGGGGGAAGAGCAGAATTCCTTTTTTTTAATGACATAGTGTTATAATTAGTTGTTAGATTGATTTTTTTTCCTTTATTTGGGCTTAAACACAAAACTTACGACACTTTATTCTTTCGCTCAAAACAATTGAGATACTCAACCCTTTGTTATATGTTATCATGTGTTTGGTGATCTTGATTTTTATTGTACTGTAGGTTGCATCTACGCTTATGAGAAAGCTCGTAGATTGGGTTTAAGAAGCACACTATGAAAAAGCTCTTAGGCTGAGCTCACAATCTTGCTGATTAGTGGGCTCATACCAACGAATTCATCTTTCATTGACTATTGTGGTATAATAGGGACAAGAAAAATAAATATCTATATTTTTCTTGTGAAAAAAATTAATAATTTCTCCATTGCACTCACAAGTTATTGGATGGCATACAAAATGGATGATAGATTGATATTTGATCAAAAATTATATAGATGAAAAAACTTAATATTAAACACAACCAATCCCTTTGCACTGTTAAAAGATTTATAGCTATCGTCATCAGTTGGTGTGTGCGTAACAACTAGCATGCATTCACATGGGCATCACAGTTATCTGGATAATAAATATGTCCTTTGTCTAGGGCAGCTGTAGTTTAATTTGGTGTGATATATATATTTTTTTTCATATTGAAAAGCAAATAGAATGTGAAGTTGGGTTTGGTGAGATGAAAATAGAATGTGAAGTTGATATGAGAGTTAAGGTAGCAGGCTGCAACTCATTCTTTCACCAATGAGCCAACAAAGAGCAGTTTTCAACCAGAGTAAATTGATTAATGGACTGACTTATAAGGATTGAATGCAATTAACATATAAACTAATGATTAATAATTTTGATGGAGTGTTTGTCAAAAAAAAATTGATGGAGTAATATGGATTATTGAGAGAGAGTAAAATAATTGACATGAGTTGAATGCTACTTTTTTTTTTTAAAGGATGAGTTTTTTTTTTTTTTTTTTAAGGTTTTAAAGGATGAGTTGAATGGTACTTGTTATTCATATATTTTAGTTTTTACGGAACATTTTAGTTTTTGTGTGTATTCGATTTTAATTTAAGGAAAAATGAAATAGTATCATGTTGTCCTTTTATCCGTAAAAAAAAGAACATGTATTCCATTTAAATCGTTAATCAGTAAAAGAAATAAAATCGTGGAAAAAAATCAATAAAATAAAGAGTAAAAATTACACGCAATGTTTTCTAGAATGTTGGAGCTTAATACTTAACCAATAATCATAGATACAAATTATAACATATTTGCATCATAAACATAAACAATAGATTAAAAAATTGTGCATGTTTAGGATAACGATGACACATAGCGAGATAACAATATGATAAACAAACTATCTTAATTGTCGTCCGAATTTAATTGTATAAGTTAGATTTTCACCTTATATTTAATCATATTTTAGAATAACATATAAGTAGTTACACGAATGAGAGCATATACCTCTCATTTAACTTAAAAATGGTCTAACTGACCACAATTCATTCCAAACAAAGTCCAACACATATTCATCAATTAATTAATGTTTAATATAATACATCATATTTTTTATTGAGAATAATTTCCAATAATTGATAATTATCAATCGATAAATAAATTAATTAAATAATTAATCCAAGAGTTTTTCACCAGAATGACAAAACCATATACTAAAAGGATAGGAATTTTAATTCAAGAAAATTGTCACTTCTAAAACAAATCATGTGAAACAAAGTTAAATTTCAATGTTGTAGAAAATTGTATTCAATAGGAAAAACAAATCAAACTTGTTAAAAACTTGTATTTTATATAACAAATGATGAATATACATGGATAGGGACAATGAGTAGTGATACATAGACCATCTTAGGTGGCATGTACCACTTGTACACCCACACACAATTTTGATAAGTGTCCTTGTGGTTCCCCTACATACAAAAAAACTCATATGTATTGTCTCTCATACACTCTTACATGAAATGGTACAATGTGTGTATGGAAAAAAGTGTGTACATGAAATCTCTCTATGTACATCCTCTTCAAATCTCTGCGTAGAAAAATATTTTTAACATCCAATTTTTGCCACAAACATGAAAATCTAGATTCAAATCTTTACGTCTTTCATTTATTAGAGTTTTCAAAGTTCAGTAAGTCACCTCACATGGTTTCTGTCAGAGAATTAGTTTGCATTTAAGTCAAGTTCAACGTCATAACAGTACCATCAGATAACCAACTTCTACAAGAAAAAAGTTTATAGTGTTGTTATTTTCTTGGTGGTTGAATTGATTGAGCTTCATAATTCATAACACATATTCATCACTTCACTTTCTTTGCCCCAAGCTTGGTTACCTTTTCCTTAAACCAAATACAGTTGACAGCGACTAAATATTTAATCTTGTCATCTCATGAGTCGTGACCTTATACTTAGTTATCTACCTTATTAATATACTCCCTTCGGTCCTATTTACAAGAGAAAGTTGACTTTCTAGATACATTAAATAATATATGTATTTAGTCAAGAACCTAAACCAAATACATAAATTATTTAATGTATCTAAAAAATAAATTGTCTCTTGTAAATAGGATCCGAGGGAGTATTAAAATGAATTATAAAATCATAAATGTTATAATTATTACTACTAGATTAGTTCATCTCTCTTTCAAATTGCAAATACTAGCAATAAAGGAACAATTGGATCAACATCTTGCAATTTACTCCCTCCGTTCTTTTTTAAGTGTCGTTTTAGAATTTTAACACAAAAATAACAAAGTGTATTTTTGTACATTTTTTCTATCATATCCTCATTTTAATGCAATAATAATTTCCTATTTTTTTTATACACATTTTATCTTTTCAATAAATTTAATATCTAACAAACGGTTGTTAGTTACTACTCTCTTTCTTCAACAAATTCCTATTTTTTTGCGCGTTTTATCTTTATGTCATAACAAACAAACTTTATTTTAAATCAAAATCCATTAGTACTATTGACGAGTCTTCAACTATTTCTCCATTTTCACCTATCATCAACGGTTCCAATGAGTCTTCCACTCTTTCTTCCTTTTAAACATTCATGAAGTCTTTTTTTTCTCTCAGATATGTTCTTTTACTTTGCACTTGAAATTTTTAACAAGTATTACTCATCTTATTTATAGAATTTTAACTTTTCATGGAACCATTATCATAGATAACAAAATTTTATTTAAATTTGAAGATAACAAGAAACAAATTTTATTTTAAAACCAAAAAAACAAACTTTAGTTTTTCAAATATATAACATTAATTAGTTTTATTGAAAAATATAAGAATAATTGACAAAGGTATAATTGACAAATCGTACCCTTAAAATACTAAAACGACAGTTAAAAGGAACGAAAAATTCATCCTAAAAAGACACTTAAAAAGAAACGGAGGGAGTATGAAATTAGTTTGAAATGTTAATTGGTAATAAGAAGACTAAAGTATCATTAATAAATCGGTTTAATAAATCGGTTTAAGGGACATGAGACTTAGACTCCTTAAACAAGTAGTCATATCTCCGGTCAATCCCTTAAGCGTGTGAAAAAAAATTGATTGGGAAAGGAGAATCCATCATGATTCCCAATAGTATAGTCATATGATATGGAGTATATTGTAAGCCTACAAATAAGTAAAGCAAAACACCTCAAGAGAATTTTGGAAGATAACGAACGAGGATTCAAAAAGCCACTAAAGACGTTACAGAGAGGAGAAACTCGATTTCAAATTCCAAGACCGGTTTCATGGAAAAAACGCTCTAATGACGAAGAAAAGGGCGAAAACACACTGATGGACTGTGGGGGACGCCTCAGGTAAGATGTTGCGTGTCCCAGGTGTGTAGAAAATGCACTGGCACACCCCGAGTGTTAATCCATGCGCAGGGCGCATCCCATCTAGGAAAAAACAACTTTTTGTTGTTTTTCTCCTGCAGGTTTGAGAAAAAAGGCTCAGTATTTCAACCCAAAACCTACATGGGAATCAACCTATAAATACAAATCCTTTCATTCACAAATTCTCATTTAGAACGAAGTGGTTCAAAAGGAAGACAAACGTTAGAAGCCTCGAGGGAAAAGTCTTTCTCATCAACCTTAGTCTCTATGGTATGTTTTATTTCTTTTGTAATTTGTCTTTTGTTACCATGAGTAGCTAAACCCCGTAGGGTTCTAAGACGAATCTCCATTTTACTTGTTGGATTAATTTTAATTAAGTCTTTTATTTAGTTATTTTATGTGTCTTGTTTAATTTTATTATGCAAAAATCTTAATACTTTCATCAGACCTGTCAAGGTGACATATCTAGGGAAGAGGCTTGAACTTAGAAATCCGATGAAACCATATTCCAAATGTTGCATAGTTATTTTATTATTTTCTCTTTGGTAAAGTAGACAATATATGGTTGCTCGTTTGTAGAATTACTAAGGTAAAATATGATATGTTGATATACTTATAAGATTTATAGATAAATAAGAGCCTTTAGATGACAATTTAGGAATTTATCTTCTTCTCCTCTGTTTAATCACCTTTAAGAAAGTAATACCACACTGCAAACGAGTGAATATGTGCGTGATCACTCTAAGACCGACGACCCTAAAACTGCATATCGCCTTAACCCGCATGGGAATCGGGTGGAACTCAACCACTTTAGGATTGATAAAAAAAAATTACAATGTGCTGACATTTTTTTATTTTTTTTGAAAGGGTGCCGACAAAAAATGATAAAAAAATAGTACTTGAAAGAGTAATGTGAAAAAATGATTAAAAAATGAATGTAAGATCCTCCCTTCAAAACAAAAAAATCGATGTAAGAAAAAAATATTAAAATACTGAAAACCCCCAACTAAATTTGAATCCTTATTGATGTTTACGCTTCATCGATTGATTCTTCCTCCAATATTATATCTCACACCAACTTCGTAATTCGTCAACTTTGTCACGTGCCCGCGCGTGACCGAACCTTCTAGAACTATCTCAGATCGAACTTCATTCAACGCGCTTTCACTTTCATTTCAACTCATTTTCCTTCCATCAATCACAACCGCGAAACGCAAAGTAATGGCGGAAGAGAAAACGGTTACTACCGCCGGTGGCGAGAAGAAATCGACGGCGAGTGACACTGTTACTTCTTCTACTTCTCCGGCGGGAAATGGAAAGAAGAAGCGTAAAGGTTTCGTTTCTCGAATTTGGAATTTTGTATTTAGGTCTAATAAAGATGATTTTGAGAAGAGGCTTCAGTGTATTTCCAAAGAAGAAACTTCTGTTATGACTAGAATGAATAACAGATCCCGTTCTTGGAGGCGAACCTCTCGCCACATTATTCTTTTTTCTGTTTTATTTGAGGTATATTTTTTTCTTTCAGTTTCATTCCGATTTTTACTCTTATGTGTTTATTAACTGTTAATTGTTTTTGTTTAATACTCTTGCAAAAAAAATTAATTATTATGATTCATAGTGCTAGAATTTAGGTCAGAAACGCTAGTCCATGGCTGCAAGGACGTTCATATTTAGGTGTTAGTTCGAACTCGGGGTTTTTCACGTGTGAGTCTAGCCCCTAGGCTACTTGTAAAAAGTTAAATAAATTTAGGTTGGAGATAACAAGTTTGAATCTCGGCCAAGAGATACTACATTATCAAATACGCCTTGAAATAAAGATTATACTCCCTCCGTTCCTTTTTAAGTGTCACTTTTGGAGAAATTTTTTGTTCCTATTTAACTATCAACATTAAATGTTGTTTTACCAATATTATCCTTAATTATTTATTGCGGAGAGAGAAATATATGAAATGAGATATTAAATGAATAAGGTCAATATAGTAAAAGTATAGCTTATTGCATTAAAAGTAGTATCAATTATTGATTGTCTTGATTTGTGTAAAATGTCAAAATGTGACAATTAAAAAGGAGCGGAGGTAGTAACAAATAGAAGGAGTGTATGAAAAAAAGTTGGGTTGAAAATTCCCGGAGAAAATATAAATTAGGCTGGACTTAACCAAGAAAATTTAAATAGGTTGGACCTAACCAGTGTTGTCAAATTTCCGCCATGGCATTATAGCATGACGGATTTTGTGCTGGCTGCTATAGGCCATATCCATCGTGTTTTGGCCATAGTCGCAATGCCATGTTTATATGGCGGATTTTTGGATGGCCGCCATAAGCTGTCATTGATAATATTGGATTTATCTCAATTCCACAGAACTAGGGTTGTACACCAGTGATTACTCATTAGACCATGTTACTATGTGAAATTTGAGCACTCCCTATTGGCGAGGACTAGATGAAGTGCGGCCTAGGTGCCCGGATAACAGGTCAGATGTGGTCAAACGGGTCTTAGGTAGACTGGTATAATCTTAGATTTAGAAAATGTCTAATTTAGCCCTAAAAAAATTGTCTTCTAAGATAAGGGATGTATTCTCTTGGTACTTATTATAATTACTAGTAATGAGGTCATATCACTATAGTGCGTTTTCAAGAAGAAATAATATAATTAAAATTTAGACTTCTAAACCCCTGTTCTCTGTGCTCTGAAAATGCAATCATTTTATCTCTTGGTTTTTGGAAGATTTTTGGAGTTGATTTAGACTGGTGATAATTTGAACTGCTGCCATCTTTTAGTTTATGTTTGATTTACATCTGAAAATATGAAACTATGAGAATGTATATTTGGACTCTTTAGTCTTAAGTATCTATATTGTTTAGTTGGACACCCAAAAATAAGTTTGCACTGGAATTTCATACATACCCATTAATCATTTTGTTAACTTTCTTACTATCTTTCAAGAGAGAGTAAAAGAAGAAGATGACATTTTGGTTACAAAACTAATGATAAAAGACTAAACTTTGTAATACTTGTGATGTTTATAACTAATGTATAATTATCCAAGGGGTTTGCTCAAATTACAAATTATTTTAACATATATGAATATTGTCCTACGAAGTGTTTAATTTTTTTGGCATTGTTGGAAAAATATATTTTGCTTAAAACAGTTTCAACTTTTTCAGATAATTGCTGTATCTTATGCGATTATGACCACAAGATCCACAGATATGAATTGGAAAATGAGGGCGATTCGAGTTTTGCCGATGTTTCTTTTGCCTGCCTTATCATCTGCTGCATATTCAACATTTGTAAGCTTCATAAGGATGTGTAGGTGTCGGGCAATTTTTAATTAATACACATATCTTGCAGAAGCTAGTTTATTTATTTTTTATAAAGCAGAGCACCTTCTCTTTATCATGTCGGCTGCTCTGTTGAATTTTCAGTCAACATCCAGGTCAATAAAACCTTTCATTTTGTTTGTCATTGTTAGTATGAAATTTGTGGTCTGGCATAGTGTTAGTCATCCTATATATGCCACAGTTAACTAAAGTGTTCGGAAATAGTTCAGACTTCATCATTTTCAGTAGAATTTCTGTTGTTATCTGTTTAAGTGGGTTTTCTGCCAATAAAAGTAGAATCTCTGATTTCCACGGCGTAGTTTTGCGGTAAATGCCAATAAAAACGTGGTTTTCATGTGTCGATACATTTATTAGGAGCTCATAATTGATGCAATTTAGGACTAATACCTCCGATGAAACTTCTCTGTAAATAAAAATGTGCTTGAAGGAGCAGTATTTGAACAAAGAAATTTGTTATGATTCCTGACTCTAAATACGCTTTTGCAACATTAGATTTCAGTTTAATGGTGCAGTTTGTTGGACTGGAAGCCCTTGTTTAGAGTTTGATATGCCAGGTGCAAATAATATCAGTTGAAATTTTAATACGAAGATGTGATTTTATAGGTGATCGCAGGGACCAGAAAATTCTTGATAGGCTGAGAGCTGAAAGGAAGGAAAAAATTGACGAGCTCAAGGAGAGGACAAATTATTACGTTACTCAACAACTCATTCAGGTGATTGTTCGATGCAATGATTGTTAGATGGCTTATTGGTTTTCAATGTATCACCTTCTTTCCTTGTTATTGACCAGCCAATATATCTTTGGGGTTGCATTCTTAAGGCTACATTTGGTCCATTTTATGGAGAGAATCTTTTAGTTTAATTATATGCTGCTATAACTAGATATGTTGGTATCTCATGGTATAATCAAATCCAGTTGAACATTTTGACACCCTAACATTCACTCCCGCATCACTTGATATCAATCACTAAGGGGAAAATGTTGCCCTTGTGCTGATTTGAATCCCACTCACTGGCAGCAAGCTGTGAATGCCACCAGTCATCCACCACCACCTCATTATAAGCACTAGATTCAACTTACTACATAGAGGCCATAAAAAAAAAAAAAAAAGATAAAGAAAACCAGTATACCATATATGTTTTTGAACTCGTGCCAGATTTCACTGAAATTTGTTCTGCTTTGCGTTCTTAATCTAATTTTGCTTGCTTTTTGTTGGGGGAATAGTCGATGATGTGAACGAGGGTGCAGGGAGCTTCATTTGATATTCACTATGCTATTATTCTTCTCATGCGAGCATGGTCTTTCCTGATATGTTATACATTACACACACAAACATACAATCTTTTACGTTTCCGATAAATGTTTTCTATTAGCTCATTGTTCAATGTTTACTAGTTATTCCAAAAATCTTTTTCCCCTGTTATATTAACCTTTAGATTTATTGTCAACTATTTCTTCTATGTTGACTATGTAAAAATGAACTCTTGCAGTGCTTGTTTATCACTGTATTATAAGTGTTTGTTCGAGTTATATAAAATATTTCAAATTACTTTTTAATGGAACACGACCTAGTTAAAGGATAAATTTGGAACATTCATTTCAGCCTCCCTAAAAAAATCCTTTATTCTCCGTCACCTTGAGCCTGATTATTTTGTTAATCAGTAACTTTCAGAACTTTTTCCTCAGCAGTGAAAATGATTGAAATCACATATGAGTAGAATCCTGGATTATTTTTTTCATCTTGAGCTGAGTAGAGACCTGTGCTTTGAATAGCATTATTGGAAGGCATATTTGTTTGCAACTACTTAAATATTAGTGTATTTTACTTGTGATTGCAGAAATATGACACAGACCCTGCAGCAAAGGCAGCTGCTGCAACTAGTTTGGCATCCAAATTGGGTGCAGATTCGGGTTTGAAATTGTATATGGAAGATGAATCTAAATCTGGTGCTCCAGCAGGAAAGGCCAACAATGTTGAACCTGTGCAGTCTAGTGGACTTCGAAATCGCAAACAAGGGCAAACTCAATCCACTAATCTGGGGACAACTACCCCAAATCACACTGATCAGCAATTAGTTGCTTCTGGGGGTGATCAAACTCAGACTCGTGTGCAGAAACAGCCTGTAGTTGTTGAGCATCACCAACCTCAAAGCTCAAATAAGTATGCTGGAGGATGGATTGCTCAAATTGCAGCATTGCTTGTGGGTGAGGATCCGCTGCAGTCTTACGCACTCATATGTGGTAACTGCTATATGCATAATGGTAAGTGGAATAGGTTTAATGTTACAGACTTTTGTTCTCTTACATCTATTGCAGTAAATGAAAGGGTGAGAGAATTTGATGTTTATTGTACAGCTATATATGGATGGCTAAAATTAAGTTTAAGCATAACCGATCTTGACCATCCCATATATACTTGTTCTGTCAATACCAGGTCCTTTCACTTTGTGTGCTCTTACTTGATATGGACTTTCTCTTGTGTGTGGGAGGATATATCTAGCGAGATGGCATTTTATTCAATAATAAGAGAAATAGATTTTGACTATGCAACAATATATAGATAGGGAAGATTACTAGTTAATGTTCATCACATGATCACTTTACAAAATATTTTCTCAGAATTTTGACCATGATAAGATCTAATGATCAATGTTTAACCCTTTCATTCTATACCCTTCTTACTTTTTTTTGAAGAAGCTATACCCTTCTTACTTGATACATGCATAGACACATACATATTATAAGTGTGTCCACCGCACCTGTGTTTGAATGGATTGGCAGGGAAAGTGTTTTTTATTTGCTTTATTTCTCTGCAGGTCTTGCTCGGAGAGATGATTACCCATTTATCACTTACTACTGCCCACACTGTCACGCCCTGAACAAACCAAAGCAATTGGCTGAGCCCATTTCTGGTTTTAATTCACCAAACACGGAGCCCCAAAAAACAGATGCTGGAGAGGCAGTTAAAAGTGCTGGTATCGATGCTTCTGACAGCTTGGCTAGAAATATTAAACTGGTAAAGGCTACCCCTGAGATTGAGCACATATCTGAAGGAGCTGATTTAGAGAAAGAAACAAACCACGACTCTGGTTTTAATTCACTAAACACGGGATCCCCAAAAACAGAAGATGGAGAGGCAGTTAAAGATGCTAGTATCTGCGCTTCTTCTGATAGCTTGGTCAGTAACATTAAACCGGTAGATGCTACCCCTGAGTGCGAGCAAATATCTGAAGGGTGGACTAATTTAGGGAAAGAAGAAAGCTGAAAAAGAATCTTTATTTGGACTCGGGTTGTTTGAATACATTAGTCTTGCCCCTTGTTCCATGAGACTCACTAACTATAAAGAGAGCAACTTTGCAGTTAGTTGTGACAGGAATAGTGTTGATGTATTACTTTGAAACTTGTAATAATATATAAATAGTAATACGTAGGATAGCATATCTTGCATGTGATTTATGGAAAATTTTGGGATTTGATTTATCGTTGATGTATTTTTTATTTGCTAGGACGGTCATAAAGAGTTGAACTGTATGTAAGAGTCAAATGATTTATTAGAGTTAATGTTGTGCGTCAAGTAATCCCATAGTTTTGAAAATCAGAATAGGGCGCTAAATGGTTTAATCGGTCGGTTTTGTTGAATCCAACAATCAGGTTGGTATAAAAAATGCTAAAGAATCTGTTCAAAATTGATGGAAATGGTCAAACGCCAAGGTTGTACTCCTTATTTTTAGCCGTGCTGTTGTATTTAATTGGTGGAAATGGTGAAAAGCTTAGAGAGTTTAGAATAGGCTAACTACTCTTTATAATTCGCTGAAACTGATAGTTTATGGAAGGTTAAGTTAAAACAATATTAGATGAAGTTGTCTCATGTGCTATTCGCACGGTTAGCCTGTGTGGGACTATAGGAAACTGTTTGTAGTCGAGCATTGGAGCTTCTTTTTTCTGCCTTTAGATGTAGTATATTTTTGGACTAAAACACTTTTTTTCTCTGACTTTGAGGACAAATCATGACGTGAGTTGGGGACTAGAGGAAGGATGATGTCTATACCATTATAGAGTTACTATCAATCAATTAACTGGTACATTTTGGTTGGACCTTTTTCTTGATAAAATTACCCTTATTAAATCTATTTCTACTTCCAAAGTTATAGAAAGTCTAAAAACCCGTAAATTTGGAAAATGGAACACATAAATTGAATTAAATCTTTTTGGTGTATCTTTTAGTTGATACAAATTAACCCTTAATAATAATCTAATTTTATTTTCAAACTAAAATTTGGAACACAAAAATTGAATTAAATTCAAGTAAATATTCCACCATAAAACACATATACAGAAAAATACAAGAGGAAAAAATGTGTCTAGACGGTTAGTTCCGCCGGTGAGAATAAATGAAGCAATATTGTTGATTATACTGATATGGCTAGTTGGAATGTATAAAAGGGGTGCACATAGTAATAAAAAAAAAAAGAAGAAAGGCCCAAAGGAAAATGGTGTACACTGCTGAACTGTACTGCGGGTAATGAATGAATACGCATTGTTTGTTACCGCCGCACCGTCGTAGATTGATTGATTCAAACCTCATCGGATTTGGTGGGATCGATCGGAAACATAGTGGTGGAGAAAGCAGGTACTATGAATCCTAGTTAGAATTGGTACATTCATATTTACGAATCTAATGTTATCATGAAATCACATTGTTATTGTTATTCTATACAGATGGTGTCAAGTTCTATATGATTGAATGAATGGCAACGAGTGCAATTTTATTTGCTGCTTGCGGAGAACCGAATTGGTTACAAACGATGACAACGACACATATCGCATTTCTAAGATTTATTAATCGCACTATTCAATCTATTAATCAACGCTTTTTCTCCTCTCAAGACCAAGACATCAAACATGTCAGGTATGTGCTACTTTAACTTAATTACAATCATAATCACTTGTGTTTAAGCTATAAGTTGTTTTCATAAGCTATCTATCAAAACACCTTATGAACAATGTCATAGGCCGTTTTCGTAAGTTCTCCCCCAAATACTCTCACAAAACTTATGTCAGTAAATAAGCTCAGCTCAAATAAGCCAATCCTGCCAATTTAGGGCCCGTTTGTATTGCCTTATTTTTTAGCTTATGCTAATAAATAACCTTTGATGGTAATTCATAAGTTCTTGCTAACGAAAATTGTAGTTTTATAAACTGTTTTTTCATAAACTACCTTGACAAACTTCTCAACAATACTACATTTTACCATGATTTTCTCAAACTCACTATGAATCCAAACATGCACTAAGTTATCGGGATTGGCTTATTTGAGCTGAGCTTATCTACTGACATAAGTTTTGTGAGACTTTGGAAGAATGGCCTATGACATTGTTCATAAGCTGTAAATAAGTCAATCCCGAAAACTTAGTTTGTGTTTGGATTCATATTGAGTTTGAGAAAATCAAGGTGAGCTGCCGTGCAAAATCTACACTTTAGAATTTCAACAAAATCATGATGCCTTTGTGTTCCAAATATACAATTAGTCCAACTTCGGAGGTGAAGTTAATTTTCATTCAAAGTAGTCAGTTCTAATACTACATTTTACTATTATTCTGAACACAAATTTTTCAAGAACCTTTGATTTAATTTATGTCGTAGTGATGTTCATTTGGTGTTTTTAATGTTTGGATGTAGGATATTACACGACGAGGATACAGTGTCAGCTATTGGGAGAAAGTGCCAGCTGAACGCTCAAGATTGTTCGTCGCATGCCAAGAATTTTGGTGGTGAGAAGGGCCCGCGTGCTGTTTTCAATGTGTTGGATACGATGCTAAAGTCTAGTCTAGAGCGTCTCAAGATTATGAGGTTAGCTTTGATGTCATTAAGTTTGAAGAGTATATTAGTAGTAATCAGAAGAAAGATGTTACAGATTCTGAACCCAATGACACTTTTGGTTATTACATGAATGTTGCAGGGAAAATATATCCTTGGTAAAGATAGGTCTTCATGGATATGCATTTGAATATAACAATGTTGAAAATGCAGCCACCATTAGGTTTTTGTGCTTGGAAGGTAAATTGGCAGCTGCTTGGTGGCTTCGGATAAAAATGATGGAAAAAGGTGTTCTCCCTGACGTGTATACCCACAACCATATTGTAAATGGGTTGTGCGAAAATGGGCGTATGGAGAATGCAGATTTTCTTGTTAGACAGATGTTAAAATCTGGTCCTCATCCCAACTGCATTACTTACAACACCTTAATTAAGGGCTATTACGCTGTCCATAATACAGAAAAAGCTGATGATCTGTTCAGAACCATGTCCAATACTGGTATTCAGCCAAACAGGGTTACATGTAACATAATTGTACGCGCATTGTGTGAGAAAGGTCATCTAGAGAAAGCTAGAAACATGCTTGATAAAATACTAAATGATGATAACGGTGAAGCTACACCTGATTTAGTGGCTTCAACTACACTTATGGATAATTACTTTAAGAATGGGAAAAGTAATCAGGCTCTTGGTCTTTGGAATGAGATGATTCAAAAGTGTACAAAAGTAGATGTTGTTGCTTACAATGTTCTTATCAATGGAGTTTGCCGGAATCAACAGATGCATCTTGCATATGGATATGCATGTGAGATGCTTAAGAAAGGTTTAATTCCTGACGTTTTTACTTACAATATTCTTATTCATGCTCTTTGCAAGGAGGGAAAAATTAGTGAAGCTTGCTACCTTTTTGGAGTTATGTCTAAAATGAGAATTATACCTGACCAAATTTCATACAAGATGATGATTCATGGCCTTTGTTTGAATGGAGATGTTCTGAGAGCAAAAGACTTGCTTTTGTGTATGTTGAATAATTTTATGGTGCCCCAGGCTATAATATGGAACCTAATCATTGACTCTTATGGAAGATGTGAAGATCTTAGAAATGCTTTTTTAACAAGAGATCAGATGTTGGCTTCTGGTGTTCTCCCCAATGTATTTACTTATAATGCTTTAATTCTTGCACAATTGAAGAGTGGAAATATCCACAATGCTCACTCTCTGAAGGAAGAGATGCGCACAAAAAATCTTCGTCCTGATGTGGTTACTTATAATTTGTTGATAGGCGGTGCTATTAATATAGGAGATCTCGATTTAGCGCATCAACTATGTGATGAGATGGTGCAGAGGGGGCGTGAACCAGATTTAATAACTTGTACTGAATTTATTAGGGGGTATTGTATCATTGGTAACATTGAAGAAGCAGAAGAGCGTTATGCTAGAATACTGAAATCTGGTTTATGGAGCGATCATGTTCCAGTTCAGATTCTTTTTAATAAATACTGCAAATTGGGGGAGCCAATAAGGGCATTTAACTTTTATCAAGACTGGCTGAAAAGTAAACAAGACAGTAATTGTTCCTGAAGCCCCTATAATGCTTATGATTTTAGACATCACTTGGTGCCAAGTTCTGGAAAAAAAAGGCCATGTTTTCCCGAAAGTCACTATTGTCCTAACCTTCGGGCATTTCATTCAAATGCTGGTCGTTCTCAAGTTGTGGCACATATTACTAATGAACTCTCCAGGTTTGTGTGTTTTATATTTTGCACTTCCTGAATCTATTAGTCGCTTGATTCTGGATAAATATCATTTTGGAAGGTTGAACAACTTTGTAATTGATCTTATAGAAGAGGAATGACAGAACACAAAAAAAAAAAAAGTAAAACTTCAAGTTTTGATTTTCATCTTTTCTAATCTGTCTTCCTCTGTTATCATGTCTTTTTGGAATTGGAAGTTTCTTTATGCCAAGTATGAACTTTGTACTTCTGTTACTGGATATTATTTTTTGGGTCTTGCTAACATGTGCCCTCATGGCACATGTTAAGGTTTCCACAACTAGTAAATATTTATTGCAAAATAGTAATTATAAAAAGTTTAAGAAATAAAAATTGACACAATTTCCATCTTTAGCACCTTAGCATGTGCCCTTATTTTTTTGGTTTATGCTGGTAATGAACCAGGTTGTTGTTTCTAGAGCTTTTCTAAATTTTGAGACGATCATGTTTAAATTGTTTTCTGAAATTTGGATCATGTGTTTTTAATGATTTTGAGATTGCTTTGTTCTTTTTGTGTGCAGTGACCCTTATGTCTTTTAATGGGATGCAGCATCTTTTCAGAAGATGCTATCAGCAGATAAAAGTAAAAGTGTAAAACCAGTTCAAGGCTCGTTATTTTTCTGCTCAGGTTGGGTTTTAAAACCTATTAATTCTAATTTTTTTAATTTCGCGTTGGTTTCCTCCACAGGAGGTAATCCTATTTGAGGTGTGTCAAGCACCAGTGTGGTACCTCACCCAGCCGAGATTTGAACCTTGGTTCGCCATGTTGTGGGAATCTAGCCCCTTCCATTAGTTTGTTAAATTGTGAAAATATTTTATCTGAGTTGCATAACATTGACTTAGAGGTTGAATCATTGCTCATGCTTTGATGACTCAGGTCAAGTAGTCACATATTCACAATATGTAATAGGCAGTATTTACTATTTTTGAGTTGTGGTTATCTATGTATTGGTTATTACTACTGCATGAAATGGAAACAACTTGCATATTTAATTTACTATTGGGAGGGGAGCAACTAATTTTTTATCCCAAGTTGATCTATAGTGACAAATTACATGCACTGTATATCAGAGTATGTTCTAGTTAGTACTAATGAGATATTTGACTCCCCTAAAATGAGTAGTTAGTAAATTGAGAAAACCGTGTTACATTTCAACTTGATTTGTTATGCATGTGCATATAAATTTTAGTATCAACCATTAATTTGTTAAGCAACGGTTGATATCATTCTCAGTGAATTGTTCACTTTAGAGGAGTCAAATACATTAATGAGAAATTTTAGCAAGTGTTTAGGACTGATACCGACCTTAACCATATAGAACTAAAAATACAATTTTGGTGAGCTTCACGCTTAAATACATATGAGTGCCACTCAGTAAAACAAAATTGTATGCTGATGAATTAAAAGGTGGAAGTTGGTTGTCGTATTTTATGTTTGACCTTGTGTTAGTGTTCATAATTTATTTATTTGTTTTTTTTACAGCGAAGTGCATTTTTGCGCAAAGGAGAGGGGAAATACAACTTGGGGGAGCTTAGATCCTTCCCAATCAGCTATGTCAAGAAATCTGAAATATTCAATTTGCGGTCAGACTGGCATGTCTGCACATCAGAGCAGAGGAGGTAACTTCATTGAAGCAGCCATGAGGAAAACAGTAGAGCAGAGAGATACTCCCATAAACTCAATCCTATCCAAAATCAAGTTTTGGGGGTAAAGTGTGTTTATTCCTTAAGGCGTTGTTTGGGAGTTTGGAGGGGAAGGGAGGGGAGGGCTTTGGGGGGTTGGAAATATATAGAAAAATGAACAAAAAATTCACATTTTTTGAAAGAACAGTCTTTTAGAGAATGATAAACTAATACTTATGATTAATATACTTTTAATTTTAAAAATATTATAGCAACATAAATTGAATTTGAAAAATTCATATAAACCCTCCATAACCCCCCAAAACTCTCCCCCAATACAATTTTTGAGTTCCCCAAATGAGGGGGATTTTTTATTATGAGTAAAAAATTAACCTCCAAAGCCCTCTCCTCCCAATGTCTTCTATTTCTTCCACTTGCTCCTTCCTTTTTTCCAAAACCCTCCCCTCCCCTCCAAACTTCCAAACAAAGCCTAAAGAGGAAAGAAGTGATTTAACCACGTAGCCAAATATGTAAGTTTCCTTTTCCTTTACACCAAACCACATTATGTTAGCTATCACTTCTTTTGTTAGACACTGTATCAAATGATGAACGTATAGATGCTAATAGCTCCTACATCCGTGTTTAAATATATGTTTCCAATTCTCGTGTTTTTTTGTTTCAAAAAACTTAGTGGCAAGACACACATTAAGTGCATAGTGAAGGATCATTGCAAGTTCACGTTCTAGATTACTACCAAAAGGAAGAAAAAAAAAAACACTTCTATTTTTAATGTGTATTTATGGTGAAATTCTAGATTACTACCACATGGAAGGAAAAAAAAGACTTATATTTTTAATTTTCGGTAAATAGGTAGATTCGATTGAATGTACGTACTTTCTTCATCTTAAATTATGTGTCATCTTTACTATTTTTTTTTTATCAAATTATTTATCTCTTTTATAATATCAACACATCATTTATTTATTTTTTTCACTAACATAATTTTATTTATTGCATTTTAATTATTTAACTACTCCATTAACTCCTTCAAAAATAAATAAAGGTGTTTTAGTAAATGAAACACATTTTATCATTGAATTGAAATTAATATTTTTTTAGGGGATCATTGAAATTAACATTATTAATAATTTTCTTAATTATCATGTAAAAGTAAAACTAAAAAAAAATCTAATATGAGACGGAGGGAATAACGATCAATGTTTCTTTGTTTTTTTTTTGGTAGTACAATGTTTTTGTGATTAACTCAATCCAAAGATTTTATTGATTGATGATAGATACTTACCGTAAAATTAGATATCCCGAATGCATGAATAATAGTATTGTTTTGTTAGTAGATACGCCATTGGATCATGATGAGGAAATATATAACATGCTTAGAGAGATATGTTAAAAGAATTATACTTTTTTTTTTTACAAAGAATTATACTTATACATTCGAATAGAGAAATGATATTTGTACAACTATTTTATAACAATTTTTGTGACAACTTTCTCTCTCATACTCACATTATATATTTACTTTCTTTCTATTACTTTGATTTTTGTGTCAACACATACTTTTATTTATAAAAATATGGTTGTCTATATAGTTGTCACACAAATAAATGTTCATATAATATTACTCATTCGAATATTAATTTTGTGGTTATCTTAGACTCATCTTCTAAACGTATTTTATATGCATGATATTTTCTGCTTTTGCATTTTGTCATAAGGAAAATAGAGTCCTGTGAACGTGTTCTTTTTAAGAAAGAAAATGATAAAATAAATAATGGGAAAGTATACAAATCTTGCAATTTTTTGCCAATAAATCTTGCTTGCACCAATAAAAAGATGGTAAAATACAATCACAGAATAAATTTACGTTAACACAGAGATGACGATTTATAAACTTCATTATCTCAATGCATTATTTTTCCAGGACATAGCTGAATATTCTTGTCTTTCAAAAAAAAAAAAATACTGAATATTCTTTTCATTTTTTGATAAACAATGCAGTTTTTAACTTTTGAAAAACAAAAGCAATTTGGACAAACACAAACAAAACAATGTGAAATTTACTATCCTTTAGAATGTAAATATTAATGAAGGAACGAAGGGTGATTAGATGGACACAAACACAATTGATACTCGAACTTGAGACCTCAAGGAGGAACAGACTCCCAGGTCCCAAGCCAATACCACCAGACCAATTCAAGTGGGTTACAATTGATACTATTTTTAATCTTTACCATTAAATTAAATCATCTGGTACTAATTCATAGTTCTCATTTCTCATAATAGATAAGAGTTCACGTCAGATACGCTCCATATATTAGAGTTCTCCTTTAATAAATACATTTGATTTGACTTGTATCCTTGAATAGTCTTATTTTATTGTGGTTTTAGAAATACTAACACAATCTTGACCCAAAAAAAAAAAAAAAAGAAAAGAAATACTAAACAATTGTATTTTATGAAATTGTTTTTCTTAGACGGTTTAACATAAATTTTAAAGAGAAATAATATTTGTACAACCATTTTGTGACAACTTTTTCTCTCATACTCATAATATGTTTTTAATTTCTCTCTATTAATATATACATTCTGCCATAAATAGGGAAGAATTTACAAATAACAGGAATTGGATGCAAACTAATAAGTTATTCTGCTTCTTTGCAGGGTTGATCTTGGATGGATACCAACTCAAGCATGAAGACAACTAATATATAGAGAAGATTTATGATTAACAATTGTTGACACAAATGGTTAGGTCTTATACTTACACCATCTGTGACTTAAGTTCAAAAATAATGTTATCTCTAATTTTATAATTTAATCTTTAAATAAATAGTATGACGTGGCAAAATAAAGATATTCTGTTGGGTGTAAGTTTGAAGCTAATTTACACTAAAAATAAGTGTATACTGCTTAATCTCTAAACAAAATTCATAATATATATATATTTCACAGCTCACAGAAGAAATATATTTACAATGCATCTTCTTCCAACTTTAAGAGCAACATTTTTTTGCCTCCAGCAAAACCACTTTCTAACGAATGTACTTCCTGTGGTTCTCTGCGCGTCCTTCTCCATGGGGCATTTTCTTTGAGATAGCTGCGACAAAATTTGATTCAACAACTCAAATAGATGAACGGAGAAGTTTGATTCACATTAGTCTCAAATTTTAATGGCATAAATCAAGAATGTGATCTCTAAATAATAATCAACAAATTTAAAACTGTCAATACGCTATATGTAGACCTCATTTATTTAGAATTTTTTAATAAAAGTTCCTATTAAGTACTCCTATGGCAATACACTAACCGGGAGTCCATTAGAAACATACGTAGATTAAAAGATTTAGGGTTAAATAAGTTTTTCGTCCCTATAGATACATTAAAATTTGATTTTAGTCCCTAAAATGTAAAATGAGATGTTTTCATCTTCACAAAAAATTTTGGTTTATTTTTTGGTCCCTAATGAATATATAAAGATTGGACATAATAAACGAACATAATCTGGATACAATTTGAACACAAAAGTGTTAGAATTTTTACATTCACATGAACATAAAGTGGTCATTAAGGACCAAAAACAAAATCATTTTTTTTTTAGGATGAAAACATTCAGTTTAATTTTTTAGAGACTAAAATCAAAATTCGCTATATTTATAGGGACGAAAAACCTATTTAACACAGATTAATTCATTCCCTATAAAAGGATCTCAATATTTTAAACTCAATTAGGAACCTGAGGGCCTGTAAAAGGATGTCAATATTTCAAACCAAATTAGGAAAACCTAAGGGAATTGTGCTCGACTCCTTGCAGCATAGAACAACGACATTAGAAATAAAGAGAAAGAGAGCATACTGTCTTCAAGATCATTGGGCTGCAACAACCACTGTGACTTTAACTCCGTGATCTGCAATAAGAATATACATATAGTTATAGCTATTCCCGAGCATCCATTGAAAAAATTCATAAAACACTTGGATTACTTAAATGTAGGGAATACCTGTCTCATATATTCCTTGGTTGTCAGCACTAGTTCATGGTACACGACGCATCTTGGACGAACCTTCGAGTATAAACAAAGTGGAAAGTTAATATATAAGAGAGAAATTTGGATATGTTTTTTTTTTTATAAATGAACGTTCACGCAACAAAACATTGATAGAATCTTTTCATTTCAAGTTGCCTTAAATTGGACATCCAGATGCACACACACAAACAAACAACTCCAACAACCAAACCCTTTTCAACTAAATTGTGATGGCTCCATAGATAAAACAACAATATAATGTCCTATGTTCTAAATATGTCTATACAATTTGATTCCGTTTTTCGTATCGGTTCTTCAAGTATCATTCTTCTCCATTTGGGTTATCTAAATTGAAAGAATAATGTTACCAAAACACGCTCTTTTATTGGTTAAAGTTCATAGGTGTAAAATTCAGAGAGAATTGCATAACTAACTTTTGATCTAAAATTCTGTTTTAAAATAATTGATTGAAATCAGTTACAATCAAGCATGTATAGTAGCCTGAAAGTTACCCGGCTATAACAGGTTGATCTATGGATGACTGACAGTTATCGGTCAGTTAACAGCAGCTGTTAAGTGCCAGTTGTGTCCAGCTGGCATCCCTTAACTAACTAGTTCTAAGTCTAACTAAACTAGACTTAAGTTTCTTCTCTAATAATAGGGGTCTCACCAAATTTATATGGGATCCGCATGATTTAGTGCGATCCGAGTGAATATTAACCAATGAAAGAGGGTGTATTAAAAAGTGTGTTAGAGTGAGTGTTGTTGGCACTTCTCAAAAAAAGTGTGTTAGAGTGAGTGTTGTTGGCACTTCTCAAATTGAGTTGAGGTCATCACCATTGCTTTAAATTGTGGTTCACAATTGCGACTTCAATATAAAGGAATTTAAGGTCTATGCATCGGCATCACAACCCTTATCTTACAAACCGGATTTATGAGGTTGGTTGGGACACAAATCTTAGATATTCAAGTTGTGTTAGTTCTATTTTTGGGTTATAAGATATTTAATCCTGAGATCTAAGATACTCAAAAATAATATAAAAGATACAAAACCAAAGTACCTGTGCCAGCCCCGAGCTAGGATGTATGTCAACAGTCTGTACATGTTTAAGTGTCCAATATGATCCGTTTTTTTGCAATTTTGCAGTGTGTGGAAAAAATCCTGCAGTCGTTAAAAATTTGAATCAGCAGGATGAAAAAGAATTCATAATGCAAGTGATAATTACAAGTTTTTAAAGCTCACCAAAATGGTGGGACCCCTTCCCAGACCCGGCAGATGCAGGAGCTTTTAGTGCACCAGGATGCGCTATACTCATAATTGTTGAGTGCCACTGCAATTCAATTAAATGGGCTTGGACTTCACTCAAAAATATACAAGGGATTTGCTTCATGATGCTGACATGTCTGCAGCTCAAGGTATCTGCACTAGTTTTAGGCGGATGAGAGCTATAAAAGTTTGCAGGTGATTGATTACATGAATAACTCTCAATCTATAAATCATTTATTAGTCATCAACAGAATGACACTGTGACTGGGCTTGAGATAGGCTATCTATAGTATTGATAAGGTGCACCAGTTTATGAGTCAACCTTTTAATGACCGCAGGAAAACTGTTATTAATGCATTTTTGAATATCTCAAAGCCCCTGCAGCCCTTTTTTTTTGGCACCCTTCTTTCTTCTCCCCTAGTATATTAATACGGGTCAAACATTATTTCCTTCAATACCCCTTTGATTATCTTTGTTATCTGTTAGTCATTCCCGCTTGGAGATGTCAATCTGTTGCATTAACCAGTCCCTCCAGGAGAGACTAGATCCACTGCACTCCTTCTTAATATACATATTATTTATAGGTGCCTGACTGCCACAAAATTAATTGAAAACTGGTCCTTATTTAATTAAAAACTGCTCTTCGAAGCTCTACTTTCCATCATTCATTTTATTTATTTTTAAAAATTAAAAAGTATTAAAAAATTTCATTTCATTATAACTATTAAATATTTATGGGATGAAACTTTCAGAAAATAAAAAATGTTGATTGACTGGCAAGGCAGTGCCTGTAGAGGTACTAAAACTTAATAAAGCCATTATTAATTGAATTATTGAAGTGCTACCTGAATTGCAAGTGCCTCTGATGCCGACTTTGCTTTGGACTTTTCAATTGAATCTGCCATCTCATGGTAATCAAACTGCAAAGCAAGTCTGGCTCAAAAACAAGAATATCACCATTAAACGTCATGAGTCAAGTTGAGTCATTAACATACCTTATCTCCATCCATCACTGATGCCTTGATAAAATCGATTTGGTCCTCGAACACAAATCTACATACATAAATTGTAAACAAGTTAATGACCAGTAATGTGTGCACTCAAAGAAAGATACATGATGAATCACCTTCAATGCTACACCTAAAGAATAAAAGCACACTGAGCTAAGACTTCAGTGTCATCCGATAAGTAACAACAGAACCAGATTAGAATATAACATTGCACAACAATTGTTTTTAAATGAACAAACTTACTGGTAATCATCAGAGGCTTGCTTTTTATTTTTGGAGCCATACTTCATTGTTGCCTTTCCTAGAAGATATTATTAAGAATACACAAATATGAAAACAAACGAAAAGAACAGGGATTTATTTTCTCGAAAATTAGATATTATAAGGAGCACAATAGTAAAGAGATATTTACCAATTTGATGTTCCTCCCATGCCTCTTGTTCAGAAAATGGATTCATCTTTTCCTCAGCATTTGAATCCCTATTGATAAAAAAATTAATGTTCGATAAGGGTATTAGAAAGGGAGAATGAAATAAAATGAGAGAAAATCTAGCAGAGTTTAATCTGAATTATTCATGAATATTCAATCTGAATGTGTAGAGTTCGATGATATAGTTATAGTATAAAAAGATGTAACTAACTTCTAACAGAACTATCGACTGTATGTCAGATGTTGCTAACTATCTCTAACAGAATTCTGATTGGTGGAGGTTAGAGTGTTGAGCCAAAGCCTAACTCTTAATACAAGATAGCAGTTATGTTGTATATTCCTAATAACGGCAAGTACTTTTTGGAAATTCATGAGATAAAAATCAGAGAAAATACATTATAAATGGTATATTGTTAATAGTTCAATCGGATTCCCTTTTCTTTTTCTTTTTATATTATTGTCAATTGTAGTGGAACTGGAGATATGTGGTAAGTGAAGACCTGTAACGCTGCATAGCCACAGAAAACCTCTTTTCTTGATCAACGTCACCTTCCTGATCATAAGCGTCTGGCATTCTATACTACAATTCCAGAAGAACATAAGAGTTTAGCAAAGACATGTATAGATGTGTATTTAGCTTATCACAATCCCAAATGACCCCTTTGCCGAGGATCCTATCCCAATTTTCCAAAAAAAATTAAGAGAGTGTGATATTTTTATACATTATTCCATTACAAATGAGAAGAAAGAACCACCATATTATAAAACTACACAATTCAGTCAAGGCATTAAACAAGTAATCATCAACAGAAAGCAAAAGCATAACCAAATATATAAAAATATACAAGGTTGAATATGTCTTTAAACCCTACAAAAAAAGAACCATTGAAATTTAGTCCATATAAAATTTCATTCGCGTTTAGCCCCACTATTTAACAAAACATCTATGTTTGTAGTCTCTCAGAAGAGATTAAGAGCATAATTTTTGTATTTTACAAAGACTAAATGAATAAAATTTTAGGCCAAATACCTCCCCGGGTCCTTTAAGTTTTATGTTTGTTTCAGATAGATCCTTTAAGTTTCTAAGGTTTCAGATTGGTCCTTTAAGTTTGAAGTTTGTTTCAAATAGGTCCTTTAAGTTTCTAAGGTTTCAGATAGGTCCTTTAAGTTTCGAGTTTGTTTCAGATAGGTCCTTTCTATCAACCTCCGTTAAGCCAAAGTTGATTTGATAGAAAGGACCTATCTGAAACAAGAACAACTGGCAAATAGCTTATTTTGAATAACGAGTGTTAGATCAGGATCATAGATTTTTCACTATAATCAAATTTTGATTACAACAATACCACTAAGACAACCTTGTCCTAGATTTCCTTGCCTCAACCTGAGGACTTTCTAATCTCAATCCAGAGATACAACAAGCTGTTTTTACAAAAGATAGTGTTTACATAAACTCTAGGAGTAGTAAACAGATATGAAGCACAATACACTTAAAGTGCAACCTTACAGATGTTTCTTTTCTCTTTTTCTAGACAAGGCTTATACTATAAACAAGCATGTATATAATTACAAGTATATATTAACAGTTTATCTGATCCTGATCTAACACTCATTCTCCATGAAAATATGCTGAGCCATTGAAAAGTTGTGACTGCTTAGTTTTATCTTCCCTATTTATTATCTTGATTGGGGATTAGCTAGGAGACTCCTGCCTATATAATGTACATTCTGCCCACGTAATGAGATATAATAAATATATTTTCAGCCTTAAGAAAATACAAACTTATTGATTACCTCATTCACATTGTCCGCATGCTCTGACCGCTTTTTTATAAGTTCATATAGCTCTTTCTTGTGCCTGGGGAGAAATAGAAAACTTAAGAACTTTTTCCTTCTAAAGATACATAAGATATATCTTTTCTATTAGTGAATATGCAGCTCTTTAAAAACTCTGCATAATGATGGAAGGGTTCTAGCTCTCATGTACAAATGCAGAATACGCAAGCATGCATGTTTGTCTATTTAACTAGATTTCAAACCTGTTTGTTAAGAGGCATAATGATGGAAGGTCACATGTAGAAATGCTTTACCCAACCTCAGTACCATAGTCTTTCTTTTATTCTAACTCCATTACCGAGGTTGGGTAAAGCAAGCATTTCCTTTACAGAACTGGCTTGACACTACTTTTTATAGAGAAAACGATTTTAAGAAACAAAAATGTAACATAAAGTGACAAAAGAAAAATTTAAGAACTCAATAAAGCAACCAGTACTTTAACTCACGCTGTTCCACTTCTGAAAGCTTCACACCTTCAAATAGATATTGCTCATCTTCTATATCATCTCTGCAATAATCGTGCAAATGATTATCAAATACAACTATAGAAGATTAAGGAAAAATAAGCATTATAATACATAACAGATATGTCCAAGATATCAAATATTAATTTCTTCATTGACAGAAAATCAGAACTAAAAACAACCATAAGAAAATAAATGAAACGGAAGTAGAATCATACCTCAGTTCTTCTAATTTCTTTTCCTCTCTTTTCTTCAAGTATTCTTGTCGTGAATACTTTCTGAAACAGCAGAAAAACAATAAGTAAAGTGACACTGCAACCAACTTTACGCGATCAAAATCGTATCTTATTTAAACAAACAAAAAAAGTCAAAAACAACCGAGCCTTATGCACTATATGTTGTTTGTTATTTGGGCACATGACACCGACGGGTAATATCAAAAACCAAAATTTCAACAACTCCATCTGAAGTCTTTTCCAAACCATGCCCTAGACGATTTTTTGAGAGTATATAAGGATTTGTAAAGACTAGAATTAGTTTAGTGGTGAGGGGTTTGGGTAGTATGCACGAGGTTCTAGGTTCAAACCTTGTTGCCTCCATTGTACAGAACAACAGAATCGTTCACAAACTTATTTATGAAAATAGTTTTGTTATCTTCAGTTTACTCCTGTCTCAGAAACTAGTCAGATTTTTAAAGCATCAGTCCACAAGATACTCAGTGGTACACCTCTTAAATAGCGCCCAAAAATATATTTCTTCTTCTGAACCCTTATCTTAACAACTATCCAGCAAAAGGCAGAATTTTGTGATTCTTATGACTGCTAAAAAAATAATATTTCCACAAAATAGCAAACCTCAAACAGCGCATATCATCATGTTCTGCGGCATTAGATCTTCGAATTGCTTCGTCTGTTGGAAGAAAAATTGAACCAAGAAATTAAAATCAATATTTGGATATGAAGGCACGTTTGCACTTATGTGTGTGCATAAGTGCATGTATCTAAGCTCAACAATCCACCGACATACCTTCCTCCATTCGTGCTAATTTTTGTTCAGTCAACTGAAACAAGAAAGAAATTCAAAGAATTAGAATGAAGAAACAGAAAAGTTAAAGAATCTCATTAGATGTAAAAGCAAAACAAGTTCCTAAAATTATGGGCAATGGATATGATCTAACATGGATTTTAAGGTAAGATACAGCTAATATCTAAGTCAGCCTTAAGCCAAAACAACTTGCATATTAACACTAGAAGAAACATTTAATGGGTGGGAGAGGCAAAAGTTAAATAACATCCATTACAGTTATATAATCAGACATATTAGATGAAACAAAGATAAGCCATGCTACTACTGTGAGAATGGAAACCCCATCTTCCACACATTTTCACCCATTCATTCAAACCAATTTTCTTCTTTTATCCATAAGAAAGCATTAATGCAGACACTACTAAGACACCAACTTGAGCATAATGGTATCAACCATAAACAGCAGATTTCATAAAAGAAAGCCTTCAAGTACAATTGACCAAATAAATCCGACTTCTAATGAGTACCTTCCGTGTCGCTGCAGCATCTCTTTCTCTCATATGCTGCACTAATTCATCCTTTTCCCTTTGATCTTTCAATCTTTCTTCTTCTGACTGTTTGCAAATAGACAAGTAATCACATCAAGAGAATTGATGGATATTATAGTAAAAAAGTTTTTACAAAACTGATTAATAAGAGAGTTCTATATGCAAAGAAAGAAAAATTAACAAACAAAGGACTCTTTGGTATTATCAACAAAAATTAAACTATTACAAAATCCTTTTTCTTTTTCTTTTTGAGAACATAAATCATATTAAATTTCATTACAAAAAAAGAAAATAGAAGCAGAAACTCAGTGATCAATAGAATTGAACATGCAGCTAAAAAATATAAATCTGAAGTGGATACAGTAGGAATTTCATCATTGGTACCAGCTGCAAAACTGTGTCGTAATTAAGCACAAATAGACATTAAGAAAATGGTACCTCTGAACCACTATCTTCATTGACGGTAATTCTTCTCTTAACTTGTCTTTCCCTTTCTTTCCTTGAACTTACCTGCATTGATGCATTTGGTCAAAATAAGTCAAACCTTGTTACAATAAACATTGATCGGCAACTTACAATGAGCATGAATACGAAAGTGAATCTAATAGGTTATGAACACTTTGCCTCATCTTCTTGATCATCTTGAACTTCAGTTTTCTTCCTGAAACGTTTTTTATGACTGTCTGGCTTTCTAGATGTAGAAGCAGTAGTTATCGACGATTTATCATCACCGCTAACAATATGGTCATCATCGATACAGTCATCATCCTTCAAAATTGTGTAAGTCCCCTGTTTCCTTGCCAGCATTGCAGCTTCTCTCTATTGTTTTTTATATTGCTATTATAGAGCACAAAAAATCAATAGCCCGCAGACAATAATTATTTCTGTAAGAGGATTTTCTGGATAGTAGTGTAAAAAAATGGCAGTATATTCATTGTGTCTTGGATCAAAACTCACATTTAAGCCAGACGATCTACGAGGAACTCTAGAGAAAATTTCTTCCACAAACGCACGGGTGTCCGTTGATGAGAACCCAAACTCCACTAGCTTTCCCACTAAATCAGCTGGTGAAGTAGCTTGCTTGGCTGCAAAACCAAAAAGATATTAATGAAATATAGCACGTGAATCCCAAAACAACGTTTCCAAAATGATTATATATAATAATTTTTAGGGTGATAAAACAATCTTGGATGAATTACATAGTCCAATGATGTACTGTACAATTGTGGGTTGAGAATATCCAAGCAGTGACATCAACTTATCAGATACGCATGTCTTTAAATTGTCATTGTTCGCCATTTTCACTGCAAGGAATAAAATAAATAAGCCTAATTTTGGATAAGAAGTCAGGGAGCATAAAAAAAGTGGTCCAGACCATCATGTTAAAAAATGTTTATCAGCCTAAATAGAACTCAATCAGCAGTAGCAAATAGAAACAAAGAATGTAAAATATATGTAACCATTGCAAGTAGAGCTGTCAAGAAGGCTCGGATGATTAAAGGGCTTAAAAATTTGTGTCCAAGCCCGGCTCTTTGCGGGCTACGGCTTTTTCGGGCTGGCACGATTAACTAAAACTTTTATTTTAAAAATAAAAATAATAATACTTAAAATTATGCATATTCTTACATGATTTTTATTTTATTTTTTTGAAAAGTCGAAATTTATTAATAATAACTACGACTCAAGCACAAGACGTACAAGAGCACACACCAAGAAAAATACATAAGAATTCATGACCAATCATTCACAAAGGTCATACCAGTTAAGATTAAGAACCAAGACTCCTTAAAAACACATATAAGTTGGAAGCATGAGCTGCTTTGACTATTCCCTTTAAACAGAAGCCAAGAAAAACACTGCTACATGTCATATTATCAGCTCTAATTGCAAGTGGGGTCGGCTACATGGATCAAATGACGTGATAATGTTTTATAATTATTTTAGGTCTTCCTCGGTCTCTAGTGATTTGACTACCCTCCATCTGATTTCATCTCCTTAATATAGAATCTACATGTTCACTCTCAAAACTACCTAAGCCAAGTTTCCATTATCTTTTCTTTTCTACCATAGGTGCTAGTAACCCAAATTTAAATAAATTGTGAAAAGAAGCGTATGTATAGGGTTTCAATCTCAACACAATCATTCTAATATCTTTCAAACTTCAAATGTAATTAAGTCGACAATCTACTTTAGATAACAACATCAATCAACAAACTATAACTCTCTCTGGTACATTTCCGTTAACAGTGGGAAGGAAAAGAAGAAGAAGAAAGAGAGTAAAATGCAATACCTGGCGGCGTTTCTCACGGTTTATGATTTCTTTGCGGCGGCGAACGGCTCCGGCTGCGTATTCCGGCGAGTAGTTATCGTTTCCGGCGAAGCGACGTCTCCAATTTGTGGTTTTGATCAGTTTGGTTTCGACGGGTGCGTGCTAAGTATATAAAGATTACCTTAAAAATATATATTTCCTTAAAATATATAGGTTAATATATATCTTTACCTTATAATATTAGCGATTTTCGATTTATCTCCCGTAATTTAAGAGAATTTTGGTTTATCCTCTGTCATTTCATCGATATTTAAGGTTACCCTCTCCTATATTATCGAGTTTGTACGCTCAAAATTCATGAAGGTCCTAAACCAAAAATCTTTAAATTACAGGGTTGAAATCTAAACAAATATTTTTACATGGGATAAACCAAAAATTACTAATATTACAGGGAGTAAACATATATTAACCTAAATATATATAGACTTTTTATATTAACACTCCATATATTTCTAGTTACACCTAAATTTTCTTAATAGTTTTTAATAATACCAAAATTGTCATTTAATATAAATTTTCTTAAAACCTTGATTTTATTCATTATCACTAAGTTTCACCCTCTTTCACCCACAAACGATCAAACAAACCGATGTTCGATCAATTTATATGGAAGATTAAAGAGTGAATCAAATTATCTTTCATCCATACTCGATTTCATACAAGTAAATGAATTTCTTCTTTTTTAACAATGCTAGTTTCAATTTTTTCTTCATGTTCAACGGTACTCTATGATGGTTTTAATTTACATTGTTGAGGTTAACTTAAATTCAATTTAAGTAGGTTCATGTAAACTAAGTTTACATGACTTACTTAAACTAACTTTACATTACCTACTTAAACTAAGACTACATGACCTCCTTAAACTAAATTTATATAACCTACTTAAACTAAGTTTACATGACTTACTTAAACTAAATTTACATTACATACTTAAACTCAGTAAAAGGAAGAGGAGTTTTGGGATGTAACCAAAAAAGAAGGAAAAGACTTTTTACAAAATTTATGAAAGGGTAATTTTTATCATTTTAGACTGTAACCAGGAATATAAAGGGTGTAATTAGAAAAAGTCACACACACACACACACATATATATATATATATATATATATATATATATATATATATATATATATATATATATATATATATATAACGTAAGGTTTTTTATGTCACATGTCGCTTCCACATTAATTTTCAATATTTATTTTTTATTTTTTAAAATTAATATTTTATTTGCCATAAATATCTCAACAAACTTCATATATTACTTTGTTTTTATCAAATAAATATATTATCTCTTGTAAAAAAAACTAAATATATTATTTAAGTTTTTAATTTATTTTTAATATTTATGTAGCATAAATACCTCAACAAACTACTCATTATCTATACTATTAGTTTAAGTGTGTACATGTAAACTTAGTTTAAGCAGGTCATGTAAACTATGTTTAAGTAGATTATGTAAACTATGTTTACATGAACCTACTTAAACTGAATTTAAGTTAACCTCAACAATGTAAAACTTAAAATGTCGTACAGTATAGTTGAACAAGAAGAAGAAAATTGAAACCAACATTATTGAAAAAGAAAAAAAATTTCACTTTTTTATACGCAATCGAGTATGAATGAAAGGTGTTTTGATTCATTCTTTAATCTTCCATAGAAATTAATTGAACATCAAGATTGTTTGATTGTTGGTGGGTGAAAGAGAGTGAAATTTTAGAGTGACAATAAATGAAATCAAAATTTTAAATTTTTTTATATAAAATGACAATTTTGATATTATCAAAAAAAAAATAAAAAATAGGTGTAATAAAAAATATATAGGATGTGAATAAAAAAACTCTTAAAATAAACAATGAGAATGCTACCACATTAAAATACTAAAATTGGTAAGTTTATATCAAAAAATTGTGTAATTATATCAATAACAGCTTTATTCATTGACTCTGACTGACTTGACTGTCTCTTCCCATTCTTCCCCCCATTCTTTTCCCAAAATTCCCTTTCCCTCCAAAAAGCTACTGTTTACTATTTTTCCATAAAAATAAAAAATAAAAAATAAAAAAACAATAAACTTTATTATTATTTATTTTTTTAATATAAATAAACATAAACTCTATTATTTCATTTTCTCTCAGAATCCAAACTCATTCGTTCGTTCGTCATCTTGCACAGTTCAAACAAGCTTTTCGTCTTTCCTTCTTCTCTCTGGTAATGTCGTTGCTTCCATTATTTTTATCTTAATATCATTGTTTCGATCATTTTTTTGTTGTTTTAATTTAATTAAATAATGCTATTTATGTTGAAATATATCTAATTCTCGTTTTGCTTTATTTTTTCAATCAAAAATTTGCTGATTGGAATTTCTAGGGTTTTTTCAGCTTCGGTTTTGGTTTTTCGTAACTTGTGTAATTAGATTCTTACTTGTTCTGTTGTACAATGAGTATGATAACCATAGTGTGAACTTGTGAAAATGTGTTTTCATAGACATTAAGATTGTAACTGCATTTTTGTATAATTTTCTGTGTAAATTTGCGTTTTTATTCGTTTTTAAGTGATTATTTTACCATTTAATGACACAATTAAATGTGCGTTATTGAAAGCATTTTACATCTATGTAACACCGACACTTCTGATAGAAGGTGAGTCCTGTGTCCGACCCTTGTCGGCATTTCAGGGGCACTAAGTTGTCGGACCCCACTTGTTGAGATGCAAAAAAATAGTGTGGCAAGTGTGTGCTTGCGATTGTGATGGCATGCGCGACTTGTAAAAAGAATATGTAGCAAGTTCATACAGGGCACCCAAAATCTCAGGGACGGATCTGCGTGACCGTGTCAGTGTCATGTCTGATGTTTCTTCCTGTGACAATGTTTCATCGTTTTAGTTTAACATTAATTGAAACTAAATTTAGCTTGGTTATTTTGGCTGTAATTTGATTTAAGTAATGGGTGTGGAAATGAAGTGTTGATTCATTTAGTTTTTTTTCTCTCTAAATGAAGTTAGTTTCTTGTGTTATTTTTTTCTTTTCTTTAGGGTTAAGTCTTGTATTATACAATGAGCAGAACAACGACTCGGGGTAAAAATAAAAGACTGAGACAAGGGGATGATGATACCGGAACTTCAGAAATATTGAGGTACTACAAGCTGATAATGGCATTCTTGTTTTTTAACTTATCAAATGGAATTAGAACTTATTGGTACTTTCTTTGTGTAGGAAAATATACAAAACAGGCGTAGCAACTGATGATGATATGAACAAACTGTATATGATTACAAAGCCAGTCTGTTCAGGTTGTCGTGTTAATACTAAAGACAATCCGAATTGCTTCTGTGCATTGGTTCCGCCTCCAAGTGGAACGCGGAAGTCTGGCATATGGCAGAAGATATCTGATTTTGTTGATAGTCTTGGCTTTGACCCAAACACGGAACTTCGTGAATCTGCTAATTCACCCGCAGGACTCACAAATCTTGGAGCAACGTGTTATGCTAATAGCATACTCCAATGCTTGTATATGAATAAACGTTTTCGAGAAGGATTATTTTCTGTAGAACCAGATATTTTTCAGCAACAACCAGTGTTAGATCAACTAGCTCGGCTTTTTGCTCAGTTGCATTTAAGTAAAAAGGCTTTCATAGATTCTTCTCCATTTGTAAAAACGCTGGAGTTGGACAATGAAGTTCAGCAGGATAGCCATGAGTTCCTGACATTGCTTCTATCATTGCTTGAGCGTTGCCTTAGCCGTTCCGAAATTTCCAAGGCAAGAACGATAGTTCAAGATCTTTTCCGGGGAAGTGTGTCTCACGTGACAACGTAAGAATCATTGACTGTTCGAAACTTTTTGACTTATGTAATACGATTTTTCTTCTTCTTCTAGCTTATTGCATTATAAATCTTTGTCTTTGCGGGGACGGGGCTGTGAAATATTATAGTTTTTGTCAAATAAGTCACATATGATAGAACATCATGGCATAATTTGATCCATGTTGCTGACCCCACTTAGTGTGATAAGACTTGGTTGTTGTTGTTGTTATCGTCAAATATATGAGAAATCTATGAAGCATGGACACTCCTTGGATTAGGCGTGTCTCGGTGTCGGACACGTTGACACGACACCGACACTTGTAATTACCCTGAATTATGTGATTTTTTCAAATTATTAGATGTGTCGGTGTGTCGGTGTCCGTATCCGTGCTTCATAGTGAGAAATCCTTTTAAATTTTTTGACCCTTTTACTGCCTCTTCACTACATACTCAAGTATAAAAGAAAAAGATGAGAACAACATCTTCAGAATGATGCAAGTGTCTCTAACAAATAAAGCATAAGATAACACCTTTGTTTGTTGGGCGCTCTTGAATTATTTTTGTGCAAAAATGTTTTTGATATTACCAAATGATGTTTTAATTATAATTTTGTGCTAAAATGACGTTTGGTCGTTTGCATCATCTTTGAGGGCTGGTTAGTATTGATAATGTAATTATCCTTACTGGTTGTTCGGACTCATTTTCTCATTATTGGTCAAAAGCTAAGAAGCATAGGCACTGACATGGCATTGACGCACACATGGTGGCTCAACAATATTGGATGTGTCCATCTATCTTGTAGTGTCCCATTGTGCTGTGCCTAACCTGAAGTGTCCGACATGTTTTCCAAGTCCAACACACAGCCTTTTCTTGAAGTGTTTGTGTTTCACTGGTCATAATTGACTCTGGCATTTTATGCTCAAATGTTCTCAAATAAAATTTTCTCACTTTACTATGAAGGTGCTCACAATGTGGAAGAGACTCTGAAGCTTCTTCCAAAATGGAAGACTTCTATGAGTTGGAGTTGAATGTCAAGGGATTGAAAAGTTTAGACGAGAGCTTAGATGATTACCTCACTGTTGAAGAGCTTAATGGAGACAATCAATATTTTTGTGAGTCATGTAAAACAAGGGTTGATGCTACTCGCAGCATCAAGCTGCGAACATTACCTGATGTGCTTAATTTTCAGCTTAAGCGCTATGTCTTCCTTCCAAAGGTATTGTACAAAGTTTGAATTTTATTATCGTTGTGTTGTTGTAAGCATTAAACAACTAAATTCCTTGTGTTTTTCATTGTTTACTTCATTTTTTTGGTTCAATTTCTCTTTTTTTTTTGGGGTATAAGAGATCAACAAACATTACAAGAATTTTCAGAGCATGCTCCAGTATATATATTTTGGACTTAGAAAATTAGATATCCTCTTTGTGGATGTGTACCATAGTCCTGAAAACTGTCAGTTTTTTTTTGGTAAATTTTTCTATCTATGCAAAAGTCTCAAATCAAATTACATAAATAATTCTCCCAGTGTGCGTATCACTGTTCAAATCAAATATCTTGGTCTAAATGCTCTTACAGAAAGAACAACACATGAGCCTTGATTTGTGTTTCACACGTGGCTTGTGTGAGCTATGCTTTAACTTTTTTATAAAAGAGAAAGAAATTTTAATGGTTATACAGAAGAAGGACCATTATTTTACTTGGCAAAACTGTCTGGTGTATTATGGCTAATTTGGTAAACCTGCTTGTAGTGATCACATGAGTTTTCTGAACATAGAAACTATGTTAGTAGCTACATGCCTTTTCTTTCTCTGGGCAAGCTTCATTCTATGTAGTATATTTTGATTTTCTGCATCACTAGGTCATTTTTTGATGGATGTATTCCTTTTATTTTGTTTCCTCTGGCAGACAACAACAAAGAAGAAAGTTACTTCTCCATTTTCATTTCCCGCTGAACTTAGTATGCACCACAGATTGTCTGAGCCATCTCAGTCTGAATTGATATATGACTTGTCAGCTGTTCTGATACACAAGGGAACTGCAGCTAATAGTGGTCATTACATTGCACACATCAAGGATGTGAACACAGGGCAATGGTGGGAATTTGATGATGAGCTTGTTACTAACTTGGGCCGTTGTCCATTTGCCGAAGAAGCTTCATGCTCTGCTTCTAAATCTGTTAAGAATGATGTGAATCATTCTAATTTCTCTGAAGCAAGGGTAGCTGACAGTAATGGAAGTGCTTCAAATGTAAAAGTTTCACAATCTTTACCCATGGAGACATTTTCATCTAGTGATGCATATATGTTGATGTACCATCTTAAGCATACCAAAATTTTTAGTGAGAACGGGGGAATGGAAACTAGTGCTAATCATACTGAAACAGTCGATGTTCCAATTACTGCACAAGATAATGATTGTCTTCCTTCTCATTTTTGTGAAGAGATTCAAAATTTCAATGCCTCATATCTTGATACTTGCCAGCAGTACAACCATAGGAAAGAGGTAGAATTGAGTCGTATCAGTGAGAGGAGAGAAGAAGTTCGATCTGTTTTAGCTGAAGCTCCTGTTCAACCACTGGAGCAACCGTATTTTTGGATTTATAGCGACTGGCTTCGCCAATGGGCGGAGAATGTTACTCCAAGGTTAGTGCATATGCTTTATGTATTCTTGGCCAAGAGCACATCAATAGTTTGTTATATTTTATTTGTGTGGCTAAATTCTTTCCTTGCCTTAGCTTGAGGCACATTCCTTGTATCATTTACTAGGGTAGGGTTATTTCACATGATTTATGGGATAGTTAATTTTTAATGTTAATGCAGTGCTATTGACAACACATCTATCCAATGTTCACACGGTAAAGTCCCAGTGTCAAAGGTTACTTCGACAAAACGACTGTCTTCTAAAGCATGGGATAAGTTACTGTCTAAGGTAAATGTATTTAGTTGTTATGATTCCATTCATTTGATCTTGGTGCTCCTTTTAAATCAATATGAAAAATTTTGCTTGAGATTTTTTATAATTGGTAATGGGGCTTGAGAAGGGATAGATTGGAAAATGATTTCTTCTTTTAAGTTCTATTCTAAGTATTGTGATACTGGTATGATAGATGACCTTTTTTTTTTTTTTTTATCAGAGTGAGGAGTATGTGAGATGGCAATGGGTAGGGTCTGAGTAGGGTACTATATAGTACTTGTCCTGATGCCTGCGTTACAAAGAATATTCGTATCCAATATCCAAACTGTTACCCTGCGGGCAATAACTTTATGCCGGAGTTTTTTTTTTTTTTTTTTTGGGTTTGTGCTGATGTGAGGAGAATAAAGTGCACATTGCTGACTGAATTACAGTGTACATAAAAATAACTAGAAGTTTGAGCTTCCATTGAGAGATTCATAAGCATTTGATTTTGTCATGTTTTATTCGTGTGTATCTCCTATTATGTCATTGTTGCTAATAGTACGTCTATACATTTTTCCTTTATGCTTCATAAAATACAGTATGGTGGAGGGCCAACACTTTCTCATGAGGACTGCTGTTTGGACTGTCTGATTGATGGGGCTCGGAATGTCGTGTCAGCAGACACTTATCGGCATCAAAGAGAATCATTTAAGCAACTTGCACGGGATATTCTTGATGGAAAAAACGAAGATGGAAAGTACTACGTGTCTAGATCATGGTATGATTGCAAATCTTTTCTCTTGTCATTTCTGTTTCTTCAGAAAGGAATAAGGGGTGATGGAGCTAAGCATTCCATTTTCTATTGTTCTGGAAATTGTTTTTATTTTAAGCTTTATGGGACCAGTATTATGTATGATCTGAGAGAGAAGGAAAAAATGCAGAGAATTTTTTTAGATCAGACAAATAATATATTAAAGCACCATAAGTGCTTGAAAAGAGTAAATTTTTATAGTACAGTAGACTAATAACAAAACAGAAGGGAAATACACATCGATGCTTAACAGGATGTCCAATACAAGATAATGCTTATACTAGGAAAGAGCTAGAAAATTGGATAGCATGGGAATTGAATATTGAAAATTGTGTTGTATTATTGTGATGTCACATTAGTAGACTGTGTGTTCCAACAGTCAATTGGTTCTGTTTTGGATGAGCTGTGATGACAGCTGTACATGCTAACTAGCTGATACTATACTAAACTAAACTAACTGGTAACCAACTAAACAAACACACTAACACTGTAAAGTATTAAATCACATGTGAGCATATACACTAATGTCCACCCATAAGAAAATTTATAGCTAGTGAGGGGCTTACATTGGATAGTGATGTGGCCTGGATAGTGGCTGTCAGTCATCTCTCATCTTACAAGTTAGGCTTGTGGGGCTGAGTTAGACCTAACCCCAATACCTAATATGGTATCATTTCCCATCCTAAATCTATTGGGCCACTTGAGTCATGCTCCAGATGCTCATTCCTAAGTGTAAGAAGTGTGTTGAGAGTCTGACATTGGATAGTGACATGAGCTAAATAGTGGTTTTAAGTGGTGGGCATCCTCACCTCAGAAGTTAGTTTTGCAAGGGTGTTTTAAATCCATTCCAAAACTTAACTATCTGTTCTGATCAGTTTTGATTTTTTTTTTTTTTTGTATCATCTACTTCATCAAGTTGTTAGGGTTGTTCAAAAGAAACTATACTAAAGCCTTTTGAGCTGAGTTTACTTTTGTAGGTTGCAGCAGTGGTGGAAAAGAAAAGTTGTCGATGCTCCATCTGAAGCTGATTCTGGACCAACAGCGGCTATTAGTTGTCCACATGGACAACTTATGCCTGAGCAAGCAACTGGTGCTAAGCGGGTGCTTGTTCCTGAGGGTTTTTGGCTCTTCTTATATGAAGATGCAACTTCTGTGAAAAGTGATGATCTTCTGGTCTGCCCTACGTTTCCTTTAGACTCCAAAGAGTGCTCTGAATGCAATAGTGAATTATCTGAAGTGTTTTGCATGGAGGACTCTATGAGGTTCTTTTGTTTGTAAATTGCTATTGATATATAGAGCTGATGTAGACAGATTTTAAATTAAATTCTGTTTTCATGGTGTAGGTTATTAAAACAAAGGCAGCGTCAGAGTCATGAGAAGCTGTTCAATGGGAAAAGTATGCCTCTCTCTCTAGATTGCACATATTTCTTAGTTCCTTCCTCTTGGATTTCAAAATGGAGAACTTATATCAACCCAGCTGTCAAGAATTCTGACACACCTGAAACATTAAATGTGGTGATTGGTGCACTGCTCTGCGAAAAGGTACACTGTTCATTTAATCTTCAATCACACTTAGCATATTGTTAAGTGGTAGTTCTGTTTGTTTCAGTTTAGTGTACTAGTATTTGGTTAAATTTGAGTTTAATTTTCAGGTTTGCACTTATTGAAAAATTGTTCTATGCAATTTGATAAGGATTTTAGTTGCAGATTTAGATTCTTAACTCTTCAATTGCCATTTCATTTTTCTATGCTTGGTCTTCACATATATGACACAACATCAAATTTAACCTGTAGCAATTTCAGAATGGATTTTTACTTTTCCCTTGTTTCTCAGCACTCACGACTCATTGAAAGGCCTCCTGAACTGATTCTCAGACGTGGTGCTATAATTCCAAGGGAGTCTTCTGTAAGTTGGGGGAACAAGATTTCCCTTCGTCATTTTGAATATCATTGACTAAAAGCTTGTTCTTTCTAACTCTCTCGGTCTTACTTCTGTCCTACTTTGTGGATACTAGGCAGGTGGCTTAACCATCATATCTGAGAATGATTGGAAATGTTTCTGCGAAGAATGGGGTGCTACTGAAACCCAAGGAGTATCTGCAAAGATTGAGAAAATTAATGATTCGGTGAATGCTACAGCTGGATCTTGTGAAGAGATGGCAATATGTGAGGACCAGTTGGCCAACTGGGATAAGGGGAATAATGAAAGTGGGAATGGTCAATTTTTGATCAAGACTTGTCCCGAGGTAATCTAAAACGCTACCAACATTCTGTTGGATATGCTGTTTCATGCCCTGATCTTGATTTTCTTGTGCCTAAGTTTTTTGAAGCCAAGTCTTTCAGAAATCAGAATTACACATATGCATATATTAGACAACTAATCCTTTATGGTATTTCCTCTTAATTTATATGAAGTTTAGGGTCTGTTTGGTAAGACATATAAGCTAGCTCAAGTCTTTCAGAAATCAGAATTACATATATGCATATATTAGACAACTAATCCTTTATGACATTTCCTCTTAATTTGTATGAAGCTAAGGGTCTGTTTGGTAAGACATATAAGCTAGCTTATGGCTTATAACGGATGACACTGCTATACAGTGCGAAGGATTTATCGTGAAAAATCACGAATGCTGATGTGCTAAATAGAGATAGGTTATAAATTCCGAAACTGGTGGAATAAAAGCGGTGGTTGTGCTATAAGTTTGGTCAAAGCAATAAAAAACATATGTCGTGGGAAAATAATTCGCTATCTTTAGCATTACTCATAACGGATAAGCTCGTATGACAAAAAAAGCGCTGTTTGGTAACAACTTTTTCATTATGTGCTTATAGCTTATTTTACAAGCATATAACTTATTTTTCAAACGCTATTTTTCAGATGCTATTTTAAATATCCGTTATAAGCTATCAGCTAACAATTAGCTTATCAACTATCCGCTATTTTTTACCAAACAGAGCCTAAATGTTCATGCTTATCTTCCAGTTGTACTTGAGAAGTTATATCCTTGATTTTTCTAATTTTCCTATTTCCTATTTTCATCACATGCATAGTAAAATAACTAGTCTGAAAAAACAGTAATGTTGTATTGCATGTTTCTCAACAAAAGAGATGATGTCTTAAAAAAGCTGCTTCCGGGTGTGTGCATATGTAACTTGGTGCAAAAGATATTGTACTGCGTCTGCATGATAGTTTAATTGAAGTGTGAATTTTGACTGTTTGTAGCTTCTTCTTCTGAATCTACACTATCCACTCCCTTCTGTTCACCCACATAAATTCCATTACCAACTTATTTCAGTTAATTTTTTAATTTATTCTAAACCATTGTATATTCTTGAACTAAATTTATTGGCAAGTTTGTATTCTCTTTATAGGATGATATATAAAAATTTTATTTGAACTATAATTTTTGCCCTTCTGACACATGCAGGTTTGTGAAAGTTGCATTGGAGAAAAAGAAAGCTGCGAGTTAGTGCATAAACTTAATTATTCCAATGAGGATATATGTGTAATTCTTGTACGCGGAAAAGAGGTCCCTAGATCAATCTTGGAGGCTTCAAAGGGATTTGTTGAAGCAGATCGACGGGTTTCTAAACGCTCCAGGAAGATTAAAAATGGGAGTTCAATTAATCTAAAAGTGTCTGCTTCAACAACAATTTACCAGCTGAAAATGATGATATGGGAATCATTTGGGGTAAGCCAAGTTTGTTCTGTATTGATATTATTTTGTAGTTTAAATGTTAGTGACGTCTAAGGTGGACTAGCAACTAAGTGGTTCATGGTGAACCACAACTAATAACCATTGGATTGAGAGATTCCATGTGATCTTATGATGCACGTAACACCAGAGTGAGTGAGTGCCCCATTTCTCCTTCTCTCACCATTTCTACTCCATTATGTTAAAATCTGCAAATTTCTTCCTACATAGAGCCAAAAACCACATAAAAGATGGATAATTACAAATTAGGGAAATCAAAAGGCTTAATTGCACTTTTGACCCCCTATCTTTTCAAAAGTTGCGATTTTGGCCCTCTAACTAATTAAAATACAAAACAGCCCCCTATGTATTGGATCTTTGGCAGTTTTAGCCCCCAAGGCCACTTTTGACTTAGTCTTCGCTGACGTGGCACCCACATCCCTTAAGTGAGGTGCTACGTGTCGACCATTGTGGGTGCCACGTCTATCTTTATTCAATCCAACAACCAATGAATTTTGTGAAAATTCTGTCTATCTTTTTCTAGTGTGCACACAAGCACATACAATATTGCTAGATGGAGCTTATATTGGCAGGTTATTGTTACTTTAGGGCGTTATAAAAACCATCTTTAAGCCCCTGATTGCTAAATCTATAAGGCTCTTAAACATAGGATCAGTGCTTCATGCCAGCTTCATGTCATCATATAATAAAAGGGCAGATTGTAGGGTGGACCACCTTTATACGTAGTCTCTGTTTGGACCACATTCTAAAACCGTTAGATTAAGCAAAATTACAAAACTTTATTATTCATTGTCCATATTGGATTGCTCGCTCTCCTGTCTCTTGCCTTCTCCTCCTGTTCACATTCTACCTGCACAGCTGCCCGGATCCTCCTCCCTCTGTATTGTGTGATTGCGTGAAAGCATCATATCACAGTGAACCTAAACTGACTTTTAGTAGACATAAATTAGGGATGACTTGATAAACTGAAAATAGACGTGGTTGTGTAAATTTTGTTCTCTTTTAAAAATTCCCATGCACTAGTTTGTTATTGCTGCAATCAATTCAGTGCTTTGTAATTAATTTTTTATTCCCATATCTGGTAATTGCTCAGGTTGTCAAAGAAAACCAGATACTACAAAAAGGTGATATAACAATCGATCACATTGACGAAAATACTACACTTGTGGACGTTAACATATTTGCTGGAGATCAGATTATTGTGAGGGACTCTGAGATCCATGAAAATCGAGATATTGCTGGTAAGCTATTTGATAATTTTACTTGATGACTTTATCTTTTTCCTCTTATGCACAGAAATGAACATATTCCATCTTTTGCAGATGAGCTGTGTAACGAGAAAAAGGATACACAGCATACCGAGGGAGGGTTTCGTGGAACACTTTTGACTTCAAATGTTTCATCTCAGGTTGTGTAGGAACCACTCTTTCATTGGTATCATCTTATTGTGACATTTATTGTATGTATATATATACACTTCAGGGAAAAAACCAATTGAATGAGAAAAGAAATGGTTTGGTGGAATGCAACCATGTAAATCCTCGTGCCTGGGGCGGCATACCTAGTGTTGGATGTTTTGGTCTTATTGCCATAGTAATGGCAAATTTTTGAAATGTAGTTCAGTAGTTCTTTATATTTAGATTTTATATATGACCAAAATTTCAAGTGGGGGAGAGGCTCTCCTTTTCAAAAACAAATAAGGACCTACTGCAAATAACCAGTAGCAAATCTAACTATCGAGTGGAGTAACTCACAAGTAAAGGTGGACTTTTAATTCTTCTTCTATAGTAATTTTTTGACAAGGAAAACGTAGCATATTACACAATTTAATTATTTTGTCTCTGTTTGGTAAAAAAAGAAGATAATTGATAAGCCAATTTATAGTGGATGATTTATAAGTTAGTTTATAGTTTTTAACGAATAAGCTAACTGATTGAATTTGTAGTGTTTGGTAAAATTAACCGTTGAAGTAGTTTATAAATATGAAATGACATAAAAAAAAGTATATTTAACTAATAATTTATTTTTTCATTTATGATTGCATGGGTAAAATTGAGATAAGAAGTGATAAGACTCTTTATAAACTTGTGAAAAAAATGTGTATAAGCTATAAGCTCAAATATATATTTTTTGATTTTAAGCTATAAGCTCAAATATGTTATCAAAGATTTCTTTTTTAGTCATATAATCTTATAAGCTATTAGCTCAAAAATGTTATAAGCTATAAGCTCAAATATGTTTCTTACCAAACAAAGCATTTATCATCTATAACAATATTTCCTCTTATCGTTATAAAATGTTAAATTATGAATGAATTCATAGATCACCCCAAAAATATGTATACAACTAAAAAACATTTTCTAAATCCAGCGCTTATGATTTCGAGAGTTGTGTGCTCCTCCGAACCATCTATCCCAACCAGAACCAGCATCAACTGTACCTTTAATCCTGCAACCATGTTACATGTTATCAACTCATATGGTTAGGACAATATACACATGTGTGTGTATTAATCTTTATTATTTGAATCCTTTAAATGTAATATTGTGAGTTGTAACAAAAGAAAATGTAATATTGCGAGTATCAAGAATCAAGATGTTCTTAATTTTACCATGGAAGCATAGGATCTGGCATGGATTCAACGCTTGAAATGACACTGCAAATTAATTAAAAGCACAATGAATGGACCATTCAATGATGAAAAATAGCACAAATCTAATTTAAAAAGTATTTGTTTTTGCTTTGCTTACTCATTGCAGACTGTGGAAGATTCACCTATTGTTTCAAGTTTTTCCAACTCTTCCTGCATCATAGGTTCAAATTATTCAATATCAATTTATTCTAGTTTTTTTCTTGAGGGAATCAACTTATTCAATATATAATATATGTAAATTAGATATACCAAGAAGATATATAATTATGCAAACTAAACAAAATAGAGCATAATACTAAAATATAAATGAGATAAGAGTTGACCTGGAGAATATTGATTTGGTTATTAAGGTTAGATATGGAAGCTTGCAATCTATGTTTTCCGTAGAAGCCAGGGAAAGAAACAGTTCCAACTTGTGCAAATGGAGTAGGAACCTTTTCTTTCTTTTCAATGAATTCTTCTGATTCTCTTCCATCTTCTGAATCTGTTACTTCTATTGATTGCTGTCTATCCATGGCACAACCTTGTTACTAAGTAATTACTAGTATTATGAAAGAAGGCTACCTAATTCTACAATCAAACTCATCTTATAACTCCATAAAGCAATTGAGAAAAGGTTTAATAATGACATGGTCAAAGAAGGAGGGTGGAACATGACTTCAAGTGGGAGTGGACCAAATAGATATTAAATAACCAAATTATATGAAAAAGAGGTAGAGGGGAAGGGGACAATAGGGGTTTGATTATTGTGAGAGTTAGCTAGTTTACATTTATTTTATTTTATTGTGTAGGACAATAATAGTTTATATTAATATCGGATTTGTGGGTCCAACAAAATAGAAACAAGATGGGTTGTGGAAGTAGTCTCTCTTTTGGCAAAAAAAAAAAAAAAGTAATCCCTTCATTCTTATTTATCAGCAAAATTGTGGTCTCAAATATAAGAAAAATTTGTTAAATTCAACCCTATTTAGTATTATTATTTTTAAAAATACTGCTTACTTCAAACTCAATTTATTTACAGAGCAAGTACATTTTTTAACGATATTTGAACGGTTAATATAATTTTTTATTAAATAGTCTAATGAGTAGATTCACACACATTATATATGAAGAAATAGAGAATATAAACTCGACCATTTCATATATCTCTGGTAGCTATCAGTTGAACTGTATTTACGAGTTAACGTTAACACAATTTAAACCAATAGTTAATTATATTTGGTGGATGCTCGATGAATACAACAAAGTATTGCAACACATTAACCATATATTACAATTTTTTGTTTTTGACAAAGCCATCTATTAAAATTTTAAACATAATTAATCATGATTATTAACCAAATGAGTTTTCATTTTTTAAAGTAAATTTGGAAATCCAACTACTACCAGATTGAGACGAGAATAAATTCTATGCCATGAAAATATTTTTCAATGAAATTTTGGTCAATCATTTATGGCTTTGAGTAAAAAAAAAAACTTGAGTTTTTCCGAACCCGTCACTAATAAGGAGAGTTCGTTAAACATTTGAGTCTATTCGATTGTTCAACTTTTGTCCTTGTCTGTATAACATGACTATTGACTATGATAAATAATCTTGTAGCAAAATATAAATAGAGTAATTACAATTTAAGGGTTATATTTGGAAGAACAAACAATGTTAGTACAGTACTGGCCGTTTTTCACCTCAATGATAGCAATACCAACAAACGACAAAACAAAATATACCTAGGCCGTCACAAATTAGTTACAACAATGTTTCTGTGAAGCTACTATTTTTCTACTCAAAATTTGGCTCAAAGTTTTCAAAGCAACCATTTTTCACATTCTCATTCTCAGTTTCTTAACAAAGATTTGAGCTTTTTGAAGAATAGTGTCAAACTCAAACCCATGATGAACAAAGACACCATCATGGAGGTGAGGGAAGATTTCATGCTTTCACCTGGTTGTGAGAATGAACCAACATTCAGAACAGCCCATTTTCTCAAACCCACAGCAAACTCTATTGATGAACCACCTTCAAAGATTTCATCATCTTTTGTTTCTGAACCAAATGATTGGCCTTTGAAAATCCATTTCAATGGGTGGCGCCAACAAAACTCAAAATGGGATAAGTGGGTTGATGAACTTAAACTCAAACATGAAACAGTGTGGAAGAAAGTTGGCATCTTTGAAGCTATAATGAGCACCAAGTGTCGTCGTATAAAGAAAAATCAAAACTTGTTATATGGGATTGTTGAAAAATGGTGTTGTGAGACAAATACATTTGTGTTTCCTTTTGGTGAAGCCACAATCACTTTGGAGGATATTATGGTTTTAGGGGATTACCCTGTCATTGGTGATCCTGTTTTCGTTTCGCTTGAAGACCAAGAAATGAAAGAGATTGAAGATAAATTGATCCTTGCAAGAGAACAACTTTATAGGAAACAAGGAGGTAGGCCTAGAACAACATTATGGATGGATGTTTTTGTTGATAAAGGTAGTGAAATTGAACATGAAGCATTTCTTGCTACTTGGTTGTCGGTTTATGTTTTTCCTCATAAAGCTTTGGTGAAAAAATCTTTGTTTCCTATTGCTGTTCATCTTGCTAGAGGAAATCCTATTGCTTTGGCACCGGCTGTTTTAGCTAGCATATATAAGGATTTAACTTTGTTTAAGAAAACAATAGTTGGTTTGTCAAAATATCCTGTTGGTGGCGATAGATTTTCTAAGGAGGTTAGTCTTCAATCACCCTTTTACTTGGTTCAAATTTGGGTGTTGGGAAGGTTCAAAAGTTTACAATCACAACTAAAAACCACGATGACCAACCACGGAGACCCTTTTTGGTTTAGGTGGCGTATGAGTAAAGACTTGAAAATTGAAGATGTTAGGTTGACATTAGACTCAGCTATTGATGATTTTATTTGGCGTCCATATGTTAGATATGCTGATAAGCGTGGAATGTTTTATCCATATGATGAAATTTTGGTACCATTTAAGAAAGATTTGGTGGATGAACAAATGCTGTCATTTGTTATATGCTTGAGAGTATCTGAACTTGTTGGATTTGACTCTATAGAGCAGTATCTGCCACATAGAGTTGCTATGCAATTTGGAATGGATCAAGATGTTCCAAGTGATGTGCCTAGATTCAATGAGGCTAAATCCATTGCTTGGAAACACTACTGCAGGCCCATATCTGATAAAAAAATGTATTTTCCATCGAGATTTTTTGAGGGAAATGTTACCTCACGTTATGCAAGGTGGTGGAAGCAATTGGTATCTGGCAGCAACGATTTTGTTAAGAAAAGTGTGCAGCAGAAGAGATGTGCATGTTCAACGAAACCTAGAGCTGATGTAGGAAAAGCTAACAAAAGTGGTAATGATGTTGGTGTTCCACCTGGATTTCCTCCCAATCTTGTTGACACTCTTAGGTACAAGTGTGGTGGCATAATCCATGAATCTAAGCATTTAAATAACCAATGTTCGTCATCTTTAGCTGGTTATGAAAAGATATTACCACTGAAGAGGTCAATTTCAAAAGATAACATCGAACTTTCAATAAGGTGTTTGGAGGAAGATTTTGAAGATGCAAATGGGAGAGAAGAAGCAAGATGCAAAAACTTTTCTATCAGAAAAAAAGTTACTCCGAACAACAATGTAACTGCTGCGCAGCAATATTCTCAGTTTCACTCGGATATGGCTGCTCAAGCAGACGCTAAAGAAACAGCTGAAGAAAAAGAAAGGGAAGCAAGAGATGATGAAGTTATGGTTTTGTTAAAAGAGGAATGCATGAAGAATCAAGAGGAGCTCGCACGTCTGGCAAGACAACAGGAAGAGATGTTACGGTTAATGGGTTTGTGGGAGAAGAAGGATGAAGAGTTGAGGCAACTACTCACTAGTGTTTTGAGGAATCAACAGCCATCATCGTTTCTTCCTTAAAAAATTTTGTTTTTGACTTTTCTTTATGAAACTCATGACATTGATGCTCTTTTATACTCTTCATTTTGTTGATAACAAATGAAGGAGAAAGTAATATTAGTTTTAATGAGTTATGATGTATAAATTTTTATTAACTGATATGCTTGTGTTATTATTTATCTATAAGTAGGATTTGCATGACTAAGACATTTTGCTATGTGATAAAGAACATATAATGAAGTGCAGAAAACAAAATCATGAAGTGAATCTAATCTTAGCAATTTTGTAACGGAAGTGAAGCATAACTCTTTCCTAATTTCATCATGAGTAAGTTAACATAGCTCTTATTTCTAGATCCTCTGCTGTCAATTTCTTTCTGTATCATCTTGTATTTTTCATATGATTTTCTGCTGTTATATATCAATGCCTTTTTTCTTGTACAACATGTGCTACATAACAGCTTTCATTGGTAGTAAATAGTAGTAGGTGACTAAATGTGAAGGGACTGAACTAGAGGCTGTTATGCAGATCATGGCAATATTGAAGTCATTGAAGATATTGATTTTGTTATATGAAGAGTGTAATCGAGAGTATCACTTCATATAATGTTAACAGTCATTGTTGCTATGAGTGTATGAGCTGCTAAAGTAGCTGTCTCTTCTCATCTACTTTGTTGCTTTACTCAACCCTTTTCAAATTTTCAAAGTGTCATGTTTATTTAACATTTGTTCAGTTGTACTTGTCATTGTAGATATCAGGTTTACGATTATCTTGATATTGATTTCAAAAGAATGAAATCCTACAAATTGCTTTGAAAATAAAGGGTATGAAGAAAATACCTTGATGAATGACCGAGAGGCAAGGCATCTTATCTAGAATTTGGGACTGGTGAACCTTTCTTGATTAGTAAGATATTAGAGCTGACATTCTAAATGTTTAGTAATGAGCCTTTATATGGAGCTTCTTACTATGACAGAAATTCCATTTTATACATTATTACGCTACATGTTCCATTAAAGTGTATTCCAAGATAATTAAGTCTTTCTTAAACTGGATTTTCAGTCTTTGAATTTCTGTTGTGTGCATACCTGGTCTTAAGTTTCCTCAGAGTTTCATTCTGATTACTCTTTCGGTGCTCGTCCTTGGCGGATATTGTTGCCCAAAATGAAGTATTTATTTTTGTAGGAATTAAACATGTAAACTGCTGGTTCAGTCTTAATTCGGAAAAACATCTCCAATGTTGTGCTGGTTGGTTTGCTTATGCCTTCACTGCATCTTATTCGATTATGAAATTTAGCAGGGGGTTATGCGTTCATTGCATCTTACTCGATTATGACATTTGTTTATGTAAAACGACATAAAAGAACATTCTTAATTTATAATAGAAGTTAGTTTATTGTTAACAATTTTTGCATATATTGATTTTGTAACTAGATTATGATCCCCCAAATCTCTAACTCAGGAAAATATAAAATGAATTTGGATATTGATCATTTCCACACAAACGCGCGCACGCATGCGCTCACGTCCACACACATAGACATATGCATGTAATCGAGCCAACTCATGCACCAACTTTATTGATCGATTGAATCAACCTTCACACTTGCATAGAAACAAACAACCTTCACTCTTATATGTATCCAAGCAGGCATTGGAAGTCTCTTCGGTATTTTCAGTTAACACTTTGAGTTATTTATTTATCTCCAAATCATGAAAATGTCGTTTACTTTGCAGAATTTTTGGGTCATCTTTGCACTGTTCCTTATCTCAAGTAATGGTGCATATGAGTACTTGAAGTTAGCCCGAACATGGCCACCCACATTTTGTTCAACTAACCCTTGCAAGCTTGGTAAAAATACAGATACTAAATTTTATATTCATGGGTTGGCCCACAAACCATTCTAATCCTCAACCTAGGCAGGAATGCCACCACTAGTACGGCAGTAAGTATATTAAAATATCTTACTTTCTCATTATTTTAACCACCACCCTAAGAAAAAATAATCTTGTTTAATTTTATTTTTTAAAAACCTTTTCAGAATGGATTTCCAAGGTATAGTTCACAATCTAGGCTTGCAGAAAGTTTATAGTTTTAATAGCTTAGTCATTATATCAGCAATTTGATCCTATGAGCTGCTTTGCACCATTTTATCAAACCATCTTTAGTCAAATCTCTAAGGAAATGGTACCTCAAGTCAAAGTATTTTCACTTTCCATACATTATTAGGTTCTTAGACAACTTTACAAATGAGCTACTGTCACAATATACAACTGTGCAATTTTTTAGAGAATCCTAAAAAAAAAACTCTTCCATTTCAACACACGTGTGCATGAACGCACGCACGCGCCACACTCACATATATACGTATGCATGTAATCGAACGCGCCCACACACACATGCGTGAACATTAAATTTGCATAAATTGTTTTATGAGAAACTCCCTTTCTATATAAGTTAAGAGGCTCAACATGTCCCTGTGAGCATAGCTCAGTTGGTAGGAACATGCATTGTTATATGCAGGGGCCGGGTTTCGAACCCCGGACACCTCACTTATTCACCTTAAAAAAGGTGAATTCTAGCCGTTAGGCTACTTGACAAAAAAAAAAGAGGCTCAACATGAAAGATGATCCTGATTCTACATGCACAAAAGTCTTCCAATTAAGTTGTCTGCATATTGGATTTTGTGGAGTATCTTTTACTTGGTTTCAACGCATCCAGGGGAAATAAAAAGGTCTTATGTTTACTATTGGCACATCAATACAATTTCAATTAATTGCCACCATTGTCGAATATTCTCACTAACTCCCGAAGTCCACACATAAGTTATGCTCTCTCCCTCTAAAACTATAAATTCCTTTTAAGAAAAAAAATGTTAACAATTGTCCTTAAGGTATCTAACTTATTCCTAATCCTAATTAACACTCCAATTAACGCTGCCAACCCTAATTCTACTGTTTTTAGGCGCCAATTGTTATTAAAACCATTGGATCTAATCACTTAGTGCGCCATTAATTTCTACATCTAATCATGAAATTTGAAATGCATTGGAAAAATATGACAATTACTATGCACACCGCTCAATACATGACTTACTTCCCTTCTAGCGTGTATTTTCCAAGGCTCTTTCTGAGTGTGTTCAATACCGATTTCTCTCTTCTTCCTCAAGCATACTCTCTCTGTCCACCGCCTCCGCCCTCATATGGCATGGGCCTCAGCCTTAATACACCGCCTCTAAACTTACCCCGTCGACAACGCTACCTCTCCCACCTTCTGCCTCGCGTGTTGTCTATCGCCTCCTCTCTCTCTCTCTCTCTCTCTCTCTCAAACAATGTTCATTGTAAATTCATCATTGGTTGTTGGTAGAAGGCTCTCGATGGTGGTTAATATGGGTGCTTTCCGTTCATGCCCTCTATCTTTACCAACCTCTCATGTTGTCGGCTCTGCCATTCCACCATTTTCGCTTCAGAATTCGACCTCGCCGCGATTCTCCGATCACCTTCCGACAGTTTCCGAGATGAAATTGGAAATGTGAGCTGGTGAGAAAGCAATGCCGAAGTCGCCGCCGTCGTTGGAGACGCATTGTCATTATATTTAATATTGATAATTTTATTTAATCTTTAAACATTTTACAATATAATTATTTTTTCCCCTTAAAAAAATATTTATAATTAATTTTTTATATAATTATTGCAATATTATGCGAGTCTTAGCATGTTGTTCAATACTTTACCTCCATGAAAAGCAAATCAACCATAGCATCTCCTTATGTATCTCCGAACTCCCCCTCCGCCTCCTCACCCTCAACCACCGTCGTTACCCCTAAATATCGCTGACATTTCTTTCAAAAATCCGATTACAACACACATGAACCACGGGCTCGCCACGACGCTTGGAATTTGACTCGATAATTAACTCGTTGAACACGTTCATTACTTAGATGAAATAAACTTAAATTATATAGTTCGACTCGTTTGCTTCATAAATTGGCTCAATTATATGTATAAATGTGTGTGCGCACGAGCACGTGCGCGTGTGTGGGGAATTACATGTACTAATTTTAGTATACTTTTTATATTAATTAATAGTTTTTTTATTCTTCGTAGATTGCTATGTTCACAACATGACAACACTAGTCCACCCAACCCACATTGTCTTCATCTTGATCTCTTCTTGTTCAGTCTCCCTCAATCAACTCAACTAAAATATCATAGCTTTTACATTCAAAAAACATCCTGTAGATTACAAATATGAAATTAATCACAGGCTAGTGGCTACTCCCAGTAGCTTTCATTGTCGTTGTACTAGTGCTAGTGACCGGCAACGCACTACACGATCCGTCCTAGAGTTCGATATGATGGGCTTCCCACCTAGCTAGAGGATAATTTAGGTGCACCGCAGGATTGAAAGGTTGTAGAGGCGTACATAGAGATCGCAAAAAAGAAACGTGCCCGCAGATATCTAATGATAAAATCCATCATGGACACATGACGGGTGGTTTAACAAATATGATTATAATAAACGAGTATTTAAGTACTTATTACTTTATTAATGCTATGCTACTGCTCCTTTAAGTGTTGCTTGCCAAGGGTACTAGAGGCACCATTTTTAAGCTTTGGACGTTAATTAATTGATTGGCAATTGGAGATGCATTAGGTAAAGGTGATTCTCCCAACAAAGTCTTTGAAAAACCATAATCTTTCTCTTATATATGTTTGTTTCTTTTCTCTTTGATGATCTCCAGTATTTGGTAAGGGCTGAATAGTTTTAGGTCACCGATGGGAGGCTTAAAATTGTGAATCACCAAATTTTAGAGAACATAACAATAATTTAGTCGGGGCAGGCAACACATTTACCTTGAGAAAAAAAATATTTAGTATGAAATTTATCAACAATGTATATATTGATTTGTCTTAACATTATCATTCATTTGATGTTTTTGTTAAGCATTAAAATTAAAAACTTAATATCATGGATTATTTTTTTTCTTCAAGAAAATGGGGCAAGCCCAAAACTGAAAAAAACTAACTATTACTACAAGAGTCAACAAACCTTTAATCTACCAACAAGGCATAAGAGGTAAAGTTGAGAACAAAATAAAAAATATGACTAGACAAAAGTAAATTATGACCACACTATGCAAAAGAATTTGGCGCATAATTCATCTAGACGATGAATATGTCGCACCTTACATCTCAACAAACGGTTAAAAAGATCTTGAGATATTTTGAGTCTGCAATTCAAAACTTTAGAAATGAGGTTAAAGGTGTGAAATTTTAATTGATAAATTTTGAAAACAACATTGATGGGCTAACTAACCAGCATGTCATGGAAAGGTAACTTCTCTACAAGCCTCCGTTTTTGTTGGAAAGCCCCTCATTTATCCGAAGCTAACTTCGGATAGTGAAAATATCTCACAATGCATGTTTTAATAGGTATTTTTTTGCTACAAATTTCACAAAGAGTTATGATATTTGTACAACCATATCTAACAACTTTGATCGCAACTTTTATTTACTCTCTTCCTATTGGTCCAAAACAATAGAGAGAAAAAGAAAGAGAGAAATTAAGAATATAATGTAAGTATGAGAGAGAAAGTTGTCAAAAATTGTCAAAAAGTGGATGTACATATATCATTTCTTTTTCACAAAATGTAAGATCCAATGGGCATTTTTTTTCCTTTTCAAGTTGAGCAACCTGGTGCATGAACAACAAACATCTCATAGAAAAGAGTGGTGTCAAAATTTTCAATCATATACCTCTAGTTACTCTGCCATATTCTTTGAACGATTTAATAATGAAGACATAACAAGAAGGGTTGACCCATTTTACCACTCCTAAATTTGTGTTTAATTGTTAACTTTTATGATTTTTTTGTTATGATACAGAGAAAAATAAAAAATAAAAAATATTATGAAATTAAATTAAAAATGAAAAAATAAAAATAAATAGAAGCACAAATGAATGAAACCTCTTCTCTTCTGGGTTGGGTTGGGGTTAGAGAGAAATGAGAAAGTGTTTGTTACTACCACAGCGAGTTTAGGTCTGGAAAAACGAAATGGCAACGATTTCTAAGATATCGTCACTGTTATTCTCTTCATCCAAACCTAAACTCATTCACCACATCCTCTCTCCTTCTTCTAATCTCAGAACCCTCACCACTGCTTCTTCCAGAATCACAAAGACCAAGAAAACAGAAGCAGCACTTGCCAAGGAAAAGAGAAGAACGCGTTCTGACAAAGAACTCGACCAGGAGACAATTATTGAGCTTTACAACAATAACTCTCATCTTCATGTTCCTGTTATGCTTTCTCAAGTCTTAGATGTTTTCTCAAATTGTTCCTTAACTTCTTTTGTTGATTGTACTCTTGGTGCTGCTGGTCACTCTACAAATGTTAGTTTCATAAACTAATCATCAGTAGAAATTTTTAATTATAGAAAAGTAGAAGAGATAAGCTGTTTTGCTCAAAATAAGCCTAATCCAAACGGGACCTAAGATAACTTGTCAAAATAGCTTATCATATGTTCTTAAGTTGTTTTCAACTTATTTTATCTTTTATTATAGAAATAGTTTATACATACCTGCTTATGCTATAAGCTCCAAATTAAGTTGTTTATACAAACATGTCTTAAGTTCTATGCATTCACATTGTAAAACACAATTATCCAATCAACAGAATATTATATAGCTAAAATGGTGAAATCTGATTTTAGAGTTTTACATTGCATAATTCTTAAACTTAATGTACTTTGTTAATCAAGTGGTTGATGAACTTCAGTTAAAGTCGAATCCATCTGGAGTATCTGACTTTGATTCCTAGCTGAAACAATTATTGGCTAGACTTCATTTCCATCCCCACCCAATCCCCAAATTACTAGGGGCCCTAGAAACTGGGGGATTAAGACCATAAAAAAATATACTTTGTATATCCTTATAAATTTTCATGTCATTATAAGAGGATTTTGACTCTCCCATTCCCTTCAAGAAATTGAATCACACAATAAAGATTTAAAATTATTACTCTCCTCGTCTCTATTTCTCTTCAACCAAATACTATGTAAAAATGTTGATTTCGATGCATGTTAGATTTTTTTTTATTAGTGGTGCTTATGCACAAAGCTCATCTTTCTCTGTTATTTCTTGCTATTGAATGGTTGAATGGAATAGGTGATTAGAGGTCATCCGGAGTTGAAGTATTTTGTTGGGATGGATGTGGACCCTGTGGGGCGTGACACGGCTCAATCCCGCATCAGTTCAGTTTTGGACGATAGGGAGTCTAGTGTGAAAGTGTTTACTGTGTTAAGGAATTTTAGGCACATCAAATCTGTGCTTAGAGGAACGGGCGAGGAGCACTTAGGGGCTGCGTCTATTGATGGCATCTTGATGGACCTGGGCATGTCATCTATGCAGGTTCATTTCCCTGCTTTATATAGGAACATACACTGACTTGCTTTCTTGTGTTGTGTCATATTCATGGTTATATATCGCAGTTATATTTTTTTCTTAAAGACGTGTTGAAATGCTATGTTTTGTGGCTGTAGAATGTAGTTCAAAACCATGATTATGTCTTATCTTATGGTGCTGGAATTTGTGGTTGAGTTGAATCTTTCATCATGTCTTGAATGACGTGAAGTTTTCTTATTGTTTGTTCCGTATATGTTTTTTGTTTTAGGTGGATGATCCTCAAAGAGGGTTCAGTGTGCTTGGTGATGGACCCCTTGATATGCGCATGGATCCTCAGGTAGACTTTAATGCATTTAGGAGTTCAATGAAAATTTACGCTCTTTGGAGAAAGAATAGATATCCTTGTAAATTATTTATCTGTAGAATAAGTGCTTTCTGATCGATTACTAGGAGTAAAAAGTGTTGGCATCATGTAAATGTTGTAGCATTGTATGGTGCTTTATTTTGTAGTCTCTTTTCTTAATTTGAATGGTCCAACTCCAACTGAAGACATGTATTGCTATTTCTATAATACAGTTTTGTGGATATATAGCCTGACTTGTGCTTCTGTCTAAATTCTAATCTTCGAACTTTCACGCTAATGAGATATGCCTATTTCCTTTTGCACCTCATTGTAATATTTTTGAGTGATTGATTATTTAAGTAAATAAGTTACGCGTTGCATCATATTTTTTCGCCTGCTTACTGCAGAGTAATACATGATTTATCTTTCCTATTAAACTGATGGACAGGCCTATGACAGGCAAGCCTTAAAGCAGAAGACATATTAAATTCTTGGCCAGATACTGAAGTGGGCCGTATCCTAAGGGATTATGGGGAAGAGAGTAATTGGCGTACTCTGCAGAAGAAAATTGTCCTAGCCCGTTTAGAAGGTGGATTACATTCCACTACCGACTTGCTGGATCTCATTCAGCGTGTGACTCCTGGAATGAAAGGTCTGTTGTCCTTCTCCAGTTTTCTATTGCAGCTCTATTTTTTTTCTAGGACTATAAGCATCATTTCTCATGCATATGCCATTAATGATCGAACTACAATTTTCAAATTCATAATATGGTATCACATGGTAAAATTTTCCCCCCTCCACCGTAACTATCCCTTCATATTCAAATGCTACTCCAGATCCCACAAATGTTTACTACATTTTCTCCTAATGAAAATTCCTACCTGGTACTATTGTCCCCAATTCTCGAAGACCATAACTATACCATAGTTGGGCTTGTGCTATGACGATGACTTTACAGACCAAGAACAAATTCGATTTCAAAGGTGGTTCAAACAAGAAATTTTTTGAGGAAGACACACTCTTTTGACTATGACTACCAAGGGGATATTGTCTGCATTTCTCAACTTCATGTTGATCTTTACTCCTTGAAACAAGCTCTGATATACCTTTGGTTGTTTACTTTACCAAGCTCTGATACCATATTTTGCATTTGAGAAATGTAGTAGTTGGATTCTCATTTGAAGTATAAAATATTTTATGCAAGTAGTGGACAATGGCAACTAAAACTGAAACTAATAATAGATCAAGATTAAGTGGATTTTTTATCATCTAGTAGATTACACGATCTAACATGTTATTTTCTTTTCAAAGCCATTCTTGACCTACATGTTTTCTGGCATATGAACGATTCGTGTCGTGAGCTTTGACTCAGGCCTCAGGCCACAAAGTTTTTCATGGAAAGTTGCGAACTGTAATTATTAACATGCAAATTTTGATTACACTGTAACAGGGGGGAGACAAGGTTGGATAAAAACAGCAACCCGGGTATTTCAAGCATTGAGAATCGCTGTCAATGATGAACTGAAGACTCTTGAGGATTCTCTCTATTCTTGTTTTGACTGTCTTGCACCTGGTGGAAGGCTTGCTGTCATATCCTTTCACAGTTTGGAGGACAGAATTGTGAAGCAGACATTTCTTAATATAATTAAAGGAAATGAAGACATGGGAGAAGGGGAGAGTTGCAATAGTGATCTTAGGAAGATGATTGATGAAATCAAAGAAAAAGAAGCTTGGATAAGACAAGTAATGCCTGGATCAAATGGAATTATTCTCACAAAAAGACCAATCACGCCATCAGAAGATGAAGAGAACTTGAACCGCAGAAGTAGAAGTGCAAAGCTCAGGGTTATTCAAAAGCTTTGAAGATTCATAAGATTGCTGTTTGGAGTAGAGCTCTTAGAAATATGTGTATTCATAAACTTGTCCGTATCTTTGCTTTAGAAATTATATTCACTCATCAGTAGAAAAGTTCTAGGTTTTTGAAGAAAAACGATATTGAAATAAAAAAATTGATGTCATATTTGATGTCAAGTATGACGTTTTTTTGGTTTTTATGTGTATTTTTTAAATACATGAAAAGTAAGAGAGAGGTATGTGTATTTTTTTTTAAGAGAGATATATGTGTATTTTTTTATATATTAGAAATGTCCGAGAGATATAGAGATAAATATACACGATATCACTTAAGGTGTCGGTATTTTGTTGCTCAAATAACACAACTCATCTTTGAATGACTTGCACATAAGGTTGCAACATTTTAAAGAATTTTTAACTTGAGTAAATGCAACTTTTTAAACATAAATAGACAATTTGGTCAATGAAAATGTCATTTGTACTCATTTGATTTTTGAAAGTCAGCTTATTTAAATTGGTTTGAAAAATTAAGAATTACTAATGAATTTATGTCACACTGTCAATTGACTTAATATTTACCTTTTTACTAAATAATTTGTCTAAATTTTCAAAATTCAAACAAATAATTTGTCTGTATTTTTTAAATAATAAATTTTAAATAAAATCATAAAAATATTATACTAAAAAAACAGTGATGATTAAGATTAAAAACAATTAATAAAGGAAATCTCTGTCATTTATTTATTTATTTATCTATGTCTAAATATATGGATTAAAGAGACAAATTTTCAACAGGTTAGCATGCGAATAACCATGCATACTAGTGAGTGGTTAGCAAACAACCTGTATTTGTTTTGTTTTTTTACTGTCAAAGGAAACATATACACACACACTTGTTGTGACAGTTAGGGGGAGTTGTGAGTGACAGTGGCATTTAAGAGATAAGATCAACTCTCAACTCTTTTTTGTCTGTCTCCCTTACCACACAGATTCATTGATTGATGGGTGATTATGTAACCAATGTTTTTTTTTCCCTTCACTTTTCCACTAGCTCTGCAATCAAATTATTATCATTACTAACTAAAAAATATTCCATAATTTCAAGATTTCACAGTTATTGGAGCTGATTTTTATGTTCCATTAATAGTTTGGTTCTTTCTTTTTGCAGCAAAAGCAATCCTTTTGTGTAACAAATGGTATGGACATGGACAACAATTCTGGGCCACACATTCCTTCCAAAATTTCACCCACTGGTTTGTTCACTTACCTTCATTACATTGGTATGCATATTACACACACATAACAACTTTTACCTTCACCAATTTGGTAGCAGTATAGATAAGATATGCAAATTTACATTTTTTTCCTTCATATTTTTGTGCCGTGTCCGTGTCAATGCTTCATAGTGCTTATGAAAATAGCTTATACGAAAACAATATCAGTTTATTTTATCTTTTATTATGGAAATAGCTTGTAACAAGTGCTTATATATATGATAAGAACTTATGATATACGCTGTAAATTAAGTTGTTTATCCAAGCAGGATCTAAAGCATAATCGTATTTGCTTTTAGTTTTTTGATAGACAAATATTAGTAAGTTAGTGATTATGCTAGTGTCCTAGGTTTGAACCTTGGACCTCCTTCTTACAACGCCTTCTGTGTCTCTTAGTTCACTAATTAAGCTACTGTCTGTCATGGGACTATACTCACTTTTAGGGACAAATTTGTCACTTTCTTTTCACTTCGTCTCCTGTTTTCAGATATTTGTATTCATGATTATTTATCCAATGATGAGAACTTCTTTTAACACTTTTTGTGTGTGCTTTTTCAAAGACATTTTTACTTGGATATACATGATTTATTTGCTAAATTGAGAACTAATTGTGTACTATGTAGCACCTTTGTTTCTGCTCTATCTGAAATGATTGAAGTATCTTTTTTTTCTTCCATTTTTTTCCTGTTGGATTGTAGGTCTCAAATCTTGTGAACTTTGATCTTTTCTATGAGTTGTTACTTTTGTTCATAAATTTGATTCATTTATTTTAGTAAGAAAATGGACATCAAGGTGAAGGCGGTGACTTCCTCGGATTCAAATGCAAAGAAAGCAAATTTGTTTGCTGCCAAAAAGGAAAGAGTTAAACTACCAACATATGATGATGATGATGTTCTTGGAGGAAAGGAATACCACATCAGTGAATTTCTAAGCCAGCCTAGTGGAATTGCAGCAGTGTTGAACACAAAGGTCTTACAATCATTTCAATCTCTTGATGCTAACACATACAGGTCTGACACATCTTTAATTCTTTTCTGGTGGTTTGGAGAATGCAAATAGTTTCACTCATCTAAATATTGAAATTAAAGTAAAGTGATGTTCAGGAATAGTTTACAATTGGCTGTATATATATAATTCTATTTCTATAGTCAGTACTGAAGATGAAATAGTTCAGCAGATAAACTCAGTTTCACCATATACAAAATTGGTCGAAAATACTATTCCTTATATTTGGAATGTGTGACTATGGCCCTGTATGAGTAAGCAACTAAATGAAGCGCTTATAGCGAAGTGCTTATGTATAAGCTATTTTTTTAACCAAAGATAAAATAAAGTCAAACTATTTCATGTAAGTTATAAGTTATTTTCATAAGCAATCTTGGAGAGTTTATGTGAACAAATGAAGTAGATAAGCTTAAACTATTTTCACAAGTGCTTATGGTTGTAGATAAGCTTATATAAGCCAATCCAAATAAGCCTTACATAATCAATTGTGACAATTGATTATGTAAGGCTTATTTGGATTGGCTTATAGAGTTTAGACAACAAAAACTTCTTTTCTGAATATACTATATATATTATGAACTCTAGCAATTAATAACTATCTTATTGTTCTTGTGCTGTGGAAGAAGTTTGAATCTGAAATAGAAATAATTACTTATTGTATATGCAGGTGTGAACTTCCAAAACTTAAACTTTTGAAGTTTGAAGTTTCTCCTTTCATAGATCTGCGTGTTACCTCAACTGATGAAGATTGCTTGGTTGAAATGATTTCTTGTAAGGTGTTCCCTTTACAGGATTTTACAGCTTTAATTTTTTTCCTTTCGGTAGAGCAACAGATGGAATGAAACACACATATGCGCACACACGATGAGATGCATTGACATGCATGCAACTCATCCCTGTGTATTAAATCTTAATCATCATTCTTGAAAATGGAATCACATTCAATATATACTCTTCTCCCATGAAGTCACCTGATTACAAAGCATGTCTTTTTCATGCTGTAACACATATAATGAGCTTAAATCTTAAATCAAATAAACATATATTACCATTTTGATTTGAAGAATTGTTGATTTCCTTTTCTTAAAATGAAGACTTAAATTTCTTCAATGCATCAATATATCAATTTTCCTAAAACATGCATATTTGTTTAACTAAGGCCCTAAGATTCGATAAACGTGATATAAACTTCAGTTTTATTGAACATGCATCTTTGCAACATTCTTAGCCACTTATCCCATTTCATTTTCGAATACTTCACTATATTTTTTTTTGCAGTTTGAGGGTTCAGAAATTGTGGAAGAGCTAAACGACCACTTTTCAGGTATCTGCTTTGTGTGCATAGTTTTTATTTATTTTGATACCATATTATTCGCGCAAAGCATCCATCAACTTTGCTGATGACTAATCTCTGTTGGGGAGCTTGTCTGACCACTTTTAGTGGGGTCTTTCTTCCCAATCAAATTTTTTTTCCATCCACAAGGCTCGAACTTGAGACGTTGCTTAAGATATCTAAGTCCACTTTTTGTGGGGTCTTTCCTACCAACCACATTTTCCCGTGTCGCAGCAATGTTTATTAATCATTTCTATGGATTTGCAGCATTTATGGTAAATCACATGACATGGAGTGACGCTGATATTGAATCATTTTTGGAAGTTGATGTGAAGTTGAATCTCACACTTGAGGTTACTCTTATACTCAAACTAAAAATATAGCATATATTGTCAGTTTTCACATTCATATTTGATTCCTGCTTGATCCTTGCTATTTCAATTTCTTATCTGCATATAATGTAAACATTTTTTAATATTACTGTACTTATCATTTTTCTTACATCTAAAAAATATTCTGTTTTGCAGATCTACACACGACCATTCACTGTAATGCCTATTTCAGCTGTTGAAGGTCCTGGAAACATGTGAGTTATTTAGTTCATAATCTTACAGCTAACTCAATGTAAAAACTGATCAACTGAATGACATTACATTGAAAACGGAAGATTACATTACAACTAACTCTTACCAAATTTGATTGAATGGTTTGTCTGAGAACAAATATTTTCTTTTAACTTTCGATGCTGTAGTTTTTTCCTTGTGATATTATATGATTCTATGCAACTTAGAATCAGATATTATAATATAGAAAATGTGGCTATGTGCAGAATGATGCAAGCTTTGGTGGACAAGCTCGTGCCACTTCTACTTCAACAGATGGTACAAGGTTATGATGAATGGGTTCAAAAGCAAACGTATCATCTAAACCAGTCTTCTAGTGAAGGAAATTTTGTAGTAGAGACAACAGAGGGAGGGAGAACCTTTTGATGTTTATGAAATAGGGAGAGAAGAAAATGATTAAGTACAAGCATTTGGTTTTAGGAAGTTTGTGTTAAGACTGTCAATGTAATGTCTCTTCTGCAAGTATCTTATTTTTTTGGTTACAATAAATTGATTTTTAGTTTGGTAAGGAATTACATTATTATAAACTTATAAGTGTTATCTGAGCTTTGCAGCCTACCTTTATATGTACATGGCAAAGAAAAAAACTGTTAACAGTGCAACACGTGAGCTATTCATGGTGAAATATAAAAAATAATATATAAAATAGTTTCAGAAATTTTGCAGTATTGAAAAATGTCGTTTTATGTAAAAAGTTATTGGTCTAAATTGATTATATACCATCTTTAAACTCACCTGTTTTGGATAAGTGAGAAGGCATGCTTGAAGAAAGACATATATTATTACTCTCTAAAGTTTAAAATTTTATTTTGTAACTTTATCATTTAAATATTTTTTAATCAATAATAATATTATGAAATCAGGAAACATACAACATATTTTAGCTTGATATATGTCTACATTATTTTTAATCAGGATACACTTGTATGTTCCGGACAGGGGCTAGCAAAGGTAGCTAGCAGCAGTGGCCTTCAAGTGATATTGGGAGGGTTATGAACAAAAAAACTCAAGTATACATGACTTTTAAAAATTGCTCAAAATTTATTATGATCCTTACCTTCTAAATAATTATTTTAATCATTTATGCTTAAAATGTTGTACAAATTTAGTAATCTCTATTAAATATGATTTGAAATATGTTATTCTCAATATATTTATTCAATATTTCCTAAATCAGAGGTGAAATTGAAATTCCAAATGAGAATCAAAATCAGGATCAAAGTAAATTAATGCTATGAGGAAAATCTGTATCACATTCAAGTTTTCATTTAACCAGAAGTACAATTCAGGCCTGAAGTTGATAGCTACCGTCTACACGAACAAACAAATGGTATTTCAAACAAAAAGTAACAAGCAGTTTTCAATATTCATATTTGAACCCAATCAGTTTTTTTTTTTTTTTTTCATTCTCAGCAGAAAACAACTAGGTTCAGCCCATTATTTTGATTCACTGTCACAGTCCTCTATCATTCCTGTAGAACAGCTACTAAACAGGACTTTTGATTCAAAAATACAAAAAAAACTGATTGCTTGAGTTGCAGAAATCTGTCATTATGAAATTTATGAATTACCGCCATCCTACTATGGTGGCCTTTACTTGACTTTTCATCTCATCAAGCAAAAATGTCTACTGTCATTCATGAAAATAGCAGGATCAATATATCCAGTCTTGGAACATTTAACACTTTCTTAATAGGCAACACACCAACAAAATTGACCAGTTGGAACTCAACTTGAAATCTAAGCAAACATGAATAATAGTTCAAACACAAAATTACATGCTTTAAACAGCAGAAACATAAGACAACAAACAATACTCACGTCCACATTCAAAGGCTAAAGTAGTAAACAAGCATGCTCAATTCCTGGACCACAGTATTTGGTTTTCATGCTTCTCCTTTGAACTGGAAACATGGTATTTGGTTTTCTGGGAGTAATCCACATGACTATCCCTCTTACAGCCTTTATTTTCCCGCTCTTCCTACTCCCTTCTGTGCTTTCTTTCTCCACGATCATCATCATCCCTTCTATAATGCCTTCTTTCTCCATGACCATCATCATCATCCCTTCTGCTGCGCTTTCTCTCTCCATGATAATCATCGTCCCCTCTGTACTTTCTTTCCCCACGAACATCCTCATCCCTTGAGCTCTTTCTCTCTCTGTGATCATCATCTTCCCTTGAGTTCCTTCTTACTTTGCGATCATCCTCTTCCCTTGAGTTCTTCCTTTCTTTGCGATCATCCTCATACCTAGAGTTCTTTATTTCTACACTGCCATCCCCATCCCTTTTGTTTTGTGCTTCTCTATGACGACCCTCATCCCTTGAGTGCTTTCTTTCTCCAAAATCATCTTCATCCCTCAAGGTCTTTCTTCCTGTACGATCATCCTCAATCCTTCTAGTCTTTGTTTCTCTAAGATCATCCCCATCCCTAGAGCTCTTCTCTCGTCGGCCATCGCCATCCTGAGAGTTCTTTCTTTCTCCTCTGCCACCCTCATCCCTTAAGTTCTTTCTTTCTCCGTAATCATCCCCATCCCTAGAGCTCCTTTTCTCTCCACGGCCATTGCCATCCCTTAAGTTCTTCCTTTCTCCATAATCATCCCCATCCCTAGAGCTTCTTTTCTCTCCACGGACATCGCCATCCAGAGAGTTCTTTCTTTCTCTACTGCCAACATCATCCCTTAAGTTCTTTCTTTCTCCATAATCATCCCCATCCCTCAGTGACTTCCTTTCTGCATGTTCATCCTCAATCCTTCTGATCTTTCTTTCTCCGTGATCATCTTCATCCCTCAAGTGCTTTCTTCCTGTAGGATAATCTTCATCCTTTCCATGCCTTCTCTCTCCACGAACATCTTCATCTCTTAAGCTTTTCTTCTCCCGGCGATCTTCCTCGTCCCTTTTATGCTTTCCATCTCTTGAATCATCTTCATTCCTTCCATGTTTTTTTTCTTCATGGTTATCCTGATCCCTTTTATAATCATTATCATTTCTTCCCTTCCTTCTTGTTTCATAATCCTCCCTATTCCGATCAATTCGTCCAACAGATTGTGATTCAACATCCCTGTTATAATTTCTGCCTCTCTGATCAGAAGTTTCATTATCATTCCCTCTGATCCTAGCTGATTTAGAATAACCATCTCTTTCTTCATTTTCATTTTGATAAATTCGAGATTTTGACTCAGACTCTGTTTTACCAAACTTCCTATCTTGTCCATCATGCTTAGCAAAGTTGACAGTCTCCCTATCTCTATCTCTATCTTCATCAATTTTCTTTTCACCCTTAGCCATTGTTTGACTTCTAGAATCTGGACCCTCTTTATAGTCTCTCCCATATGATTTTCTTAAAGAATCCAATCCATCAACCTTAGCACTATTTTTCCCTTTTCCTGCAGCATTACCTCTGTCATTTATTTCCTCCTTTGGCTCGCCTCTCTTCGCTACAGACCCAACTTTTTTAGTTCTTCCATACCTGTGATCACTATCACTGCTGCCAGTTTCACTATCACTGCTACTCTCATCAGAGGAATAGTATGTCCGCCTTTTAACATGTTTGTCTTGTCCTGAAGCATTTCTAACACTGCCTCTACCAGAGTCCTCATCAATAGAACCGTACCTCCTTGTTTTCTGCTTCTCAAGTCTTCCATGTTTCTCTTTCTCACTATCAGCATCAGATTCCTCTTCAGAATCATGACGTTTGCTCGTCTTTGCGTGCCTCTTCACTTCACTAGTCCTACGCCTGGGCACGCCTTCATGATGATCAGAATCTCCATCTGAATCATGCCTCTTACTAGCCTTTACTGGTTTTTTATTACTTTTTCTTGCACTCTTGCTATCCTCACTATCAGAAGAAAAATCAGTATCATCACTGTCATCCACCCTGCTTTTCTTGCGGTGCTTAGATGTGCTCTGCTTCTTTTTAGCCTTGACCTTCCTCTTAGCATCACTATCAGAATCAGATTCATCACTACTGTCGGTACTCACTCTACTGTTCTTCCTTCTGCCTGTTTTCTCATCATCCGTACTGCTATCTGAATCAGATGAATCATCCTTGTACTTTCTCTTGGGAGTTCCACCCTTCTTGTGGCGCTTTGTGTCTTTAACACTCTTTTTCTTAGTAGTTTCTTCTTTTTGAACTTCCTCCAGTTGTTTCTTCCGACTGAAATCTCTGTCCAAAAAGGAATGTTCAGGTTTCAAAATATGTTTTGCATCAGCAAAAGAAACATCTTTCCCTTCATTTCCAGCCCCTTCATCATTCCCATCTGTATTTAATTCATCAGCTTCAGATATTATGCCAAGAGCAGCTTTCAATGTTTCCATCTGTTTTTCCTTTCTAGCAGCAATTTGGTGACTCTGTGTATCAGAAATCCTGAAAAATCCACATAAGTTTTTGTTAGTGATACTTAGGTATTAACTTTGGAAACACAATTCACAAAAACAATAGTTATGAGTGTAAGCCTTTCTGTAACTGCATTTATAAGCAATGAGAATCTGTATATATTACAGATATATTTTTTTCATGAAAAAAAAAAGTCATTCTAAAATTATTGTGCATAAGTATTTAGAATATATTGGAATCTGAAAAAGAAAGAAAAAAAAACAGGTTTTATGAGTGTTTTAAGCTCTGTTCAGGAAGGCCAAGTCAATATCTTAAACATATATTTGATATTTAAAAAAAATTTAAAAGAACTTCATGATTAATCATATAATAGTTCAATCAGACTTAGTAGATTTAAAAAAACATTTTAGTGTCCCTAATTTCTTTTTGAAAAAAGTAAGCCCTCCCACCCAAAACCATACATACCCTCAGGAAACTACTTAAAGTTGATACTTAAAAAATGGGTGGTAATCAAACAAAAAGATAAACTTATTCTTTACACAAATCCCTGAAAAAAACACGTTTTTAAACAACCTTAAAATCACTTTTTTAAAAGCTTAACCAAATGGGCCCTTACCATTACCCCGTGAAACTATGTCTAATTGCATCCAGCTTCTAAATCACACACAACCAGTCTAAAAATTACAAATTGAAACAGCAGTACTCCAACATGCTAATCTTTTTTTTTTATCAACGGAGTCCTGTGCAAATAGTTAATTAATTTATTTATGCAATTCATAAACCGCCCCTAACATGAAACTAACCACTTAATTCAAACCAACAGACAAAAACCCTGTAGCATCCACACTTCGCATTGAAGGCATGTCATGTACACGACACTGACACATGTAATTACATTGAATTTTAATTTTTTTAAATTATTATTGGTATCAAGGTGTTCAGTGTCCGTGTTTGTGTCCGTGCTAACCAATAATTCATAGAGAGCATCCCCAATTCAACAAACAGCTAAAAGATCAAATTATCACTCACACATCAACTAAAACAATCAATGATCAGTAACTGCAGGCAATGAGAACATGTATATTTCAGATATTTTTTCATGAAAAAAAAAAGTCATTTTAAAATTATTGTGTATAAGTATTTAGAATATTTGGAATCTTCTAAGAAAAGAAAAAAAGGTTTTATGATTATTTTAAGCTCTGTTTGGGAAGGCTAAGTCAATATGATTTATGATCATATAATAGTTCAATCAGACTTAGTTGATTTAAAAAAAAAAATCGTGTCCCTAATTTAAAAAGGAAAAGTAAGCCCTCCCACCCTAAACCCTCCATCGAAACATACCCTCAGGAAGAGGAAGCTACTTAGAGTTGATTCTTAAAAAATGGGTAGTAATCAAACAAAAAGAAAAACTTATTCTTTATACAAATCCCAAAAAAAAAAACACATTTTTAAACAACCTTAAAATCACTTTTTTCAAGCCTAACCAAATGGGCCCTTAACATTACCCCCTGAAACTATGTCTAATTGCATTCAGCCTCTAAATCACACACAACAACCAGTCTAAAAAATACAAATTCAAGCAGCATTAATCCAACATGCTAATTTTTATTTTTTGTTATAAACAGAGTCCCGTGCAAACAATTAATTCATTAATTTATGCAATTCATAAACAGCTTAACATGAAACTAACCACTTAAACCCACAGATAAACACTCTGTAGCACCCACACTTCTCATTGAAAGTGTGTCATGTACACGACACCGACAAATGTGATTACATCGAAATTTAATTTTCTTAAATTATTATTGGTATCAAGGTGTTTGGTGTCCGTGCTTCATATGACAAAAAGAATATCATGCTAAAGAACAATTCATAGAGAGCATCGACAATTCAACAAACAGCTTAAAGATAAAATCATCACTCATACTCACACATCAACTAAAACAATAAATGATCAGTAAACAATCCTAGCACAACTATCAAAATCCAAAACACTCACTTATCCATATTGGATCCGTCGTTTTCGTCAGCTGCAGCCTCCAAGTTATTCCTCGCCTCCTCAAGCTTCTCCGCAATCTCAGCCTCAGTATAACCCTGATCAATCAGCTTATCTTCAAGAATAACAAGCTTCAGCTGAATCTGACGCTTTCGATCATGCTCAAGAATCTCTTTGTTAGCCTTTCTACTAACACCAGCAGTACCCTGATCTCCCTCAAACCCCTTCATATTCTCAGCAACCTTCGAAGTTCTCGGCTTCACGAAGAATTTGTTGCTTTGAATGTACCCATTGGTACCTGACCCTCTTGGGGTTTGTAACCCTATTCCGTTGTACATATTGTTCGCAACAAATCAAACACTGCAACTGAAAACCCCAAAAAAAGTATATCAGAAACCTTAATTTCAACAGAAAATCATAGATCTTATATAGAAATCTGATGCAAATTTAAGAGCGAGTTTGTTGTTATTCAAACGTAGAACACGAAAGGAACAAAATCAGAAACCCTAATTATAAGAACGGAAATGAAGAGATAAAAAAAATTACCTTACCGTAGAAAAGAAAGAAGAGAGGAGAATAATCCGTTCGGAAAGCGATTATAACGCTGAAATGAAGAGGCTAGAAATGAAGCAGTGATTCCGATAGCGACAATGTTGATATTTCACGACTGCCGATTCAGATATTACTTTGGGGATAATACTATTTGCACCGCTATTTTGGTTAATACACCACATACAATTATACATTTATACATTCTGTATGTATATATACACTCTATAATAAAGAAAATATCTTAGTTTTTTTTGTTTGATTTTTTCTTTTTTAAAAAATACTCTTAATTTTCAATACAAATAATACATGTAATAAATATAAATAGATAGAGTAAATGTAACAAACACGATATGAATATACACATATCTGTTTTTTTATTATTTAAAAAGTGTAACAAACTAAATTAGTATATTTATAATTTTGAACTTTCATCTAATAACAATCATGTATTATGTCAAATCAGATCACTTCAGTCTATTTTAATGGTGTAATATAGAAAAATAGATTCTTATTAAATGTCGGAGAAAATTTAATTCGGACTAACAAAATATATTCATTAAACACTCATTTTAAAAAGAGTCACGACAACATTCTTTAAAAAAAAAAAAAAAATTGCGACAACATGTTCTCTTTGTTATAAGTTGAGTAACTTAACTGGTTTGAACTAATAAATTAAAAAGTTGAAAAAATTAAAAGTCTAAGGTTTAAGTATTGACAAAGAGGAAAAAAATATTAACATACTAACAATTAACTTAGCAACATTTGTGACTAAGAAAATTCTCTTGTCATTTTTTAAGAAATTAAAATTATTTTTGTTTTGTGATGAAAAATATAAATTTTAAATTATATTGGTGCTGAGAGTAGAGGGGAGGACTTTCAGAATAATGCAGCTGAAACTTATTTGAGAGAGTAGCTCTCTTTTGGTTTCTTTTATTTCCCCTTTTCTCTTTTATTTTAGCTTTGTTAAAAAGAACGTCAGGACCGCGAGAGATAGTGAGGGAGGGTAGGAAAATTCTTTTATGGTCACAAGCTTAAATAAAAAATATTTGAGCACTCTCATATTAAATGGAAAAATTGAAACAAAATTTAAGGGATAAAAATAAAACGGAACAAATTCAAGGTACCGAAAAAGAAAACTTAAAAATAACTTAAAGGACCAAAAATATAATATATTCTCTCCGTTTCAAAATGAATGTCGTTTTAGCCAATTACACGCATATTAAAGAATGGAATAAAGTACTCAAATGTAATAACAATTTTACCAAATTATCATAATCAACTATTAGTTTGTTTTTTATTAAAGAAAAAAATAATGTTTTGGAAGTAGTGTAACGTAGTATTAATTGAATGGTACAATTGAAAATAAAAAGTTATTATTTCATTGGAAACTGAAAGTGACATTCATTTTAAAACAATTTTTTTTTTACTAAAACGACACTTGTTTTGAAATGGATTGAGTATTTTTTTTTAGGAAATATCCTTTTTTTATATATATCAAGTTTGAACCGTCTCTGTTGAACGGTAAAATTGTAACAAATAACAATAGATGATTGCTCTTCTACCTTTCTTATATGCTCAAAACTGTCAAAATACATTATCGAATACTTGTTTCCGATAAAAAAATTGCATTTTAGCGGGACTACATGAACAATCACCATAATAATAAGATAATATAAGATAAGATATGAGTAGACAATGCATTGTAGATAATTACGATATGCACATGTCACTTTTGTGCATTTGCATTGGCTCAAAAAACCCAAACAAAAAATGTGTTGAATTATTACTTCAACGACCAAAAGTGGGAAGTGGGAACCCAAAAAACAACGCACAAAAAAACAATTTAACATCAAAAGAATCTGAACCTCTAAATACAAACAATTTCAATAGTCACTTCCATACTTTGAAGGAATTTGAATTTTGATGAGCTCACATTCTTTCCGTCAAACTCCTTCATGTTATGGAGAGAACATAAAAGTTAAAACCAAGTGCAATGACCCTATTACAAATAATGATGGCCTTGTAACATAAGGAGGAACATGAGGGTTAGAGGATTTTCAAATCCATCTAATTAAATGTGTTAACTTTTGCTACGGCTAAGACATCTTTAAGATTAAGAATATAGAACAAAAAGTATCATGGTCAAGGAATAAAAAATATTAATTAAACCAATTATAAAAATGTTCAACTATATTGATGTTACCAAGGTCTTAGGCTAAATGTATACACTCTTCGGTCACAAATATAAGCAAAAATTCATGTTTTAGATTCATTCAATAAATTCATGTTTTGAAGGTCTGATCTTACCCTTTAAGATGATTTTATTGTCTGGGTCGTATGGTAGGAATGGAAGCAGAAAGAAGCAAGTGAATGACATTGAGAGGTTAATGACAATGAGAAAAAATATATAGTGTAGACAACTTATAGTAAGATCATTGTTTCCTTTCAATCCAATGGTTCAAAAAAACTTTCCTATGACCTTTCCCATGTGAAATGTCACCTTACTTATTACGAACAATCTAATATAAACCTTTTAAAAATGGATCAAAAGTGGACTTTTACCATATTTTAAAAGAACAAATATAACACTAAAGGTGCATCACAAAAAAACTAGTATAATTAATTTCATTAACCACAGCAATAGGATGTAAGAGCAATATGTACAATCTCTTCAGCCGGCCTTAGTTTTCTAGTGAGAGAAACTCAAACTTCTTTCTAAACTTCCTTTCTCTTTCGTTCATCAAGGAATGGTGGTTTTAGGTCATTTTTTGACCTAGAATCACCCCTCTCCATCTTTTCCCCCTTTTCTTTCAATCTAAATAAGTGGTTTTCACATATATCAAGTTTTTTCTTTTGTATTTTTTTGTGATTTCGTCGTCTAAGTGCGGCGTTGTGTTGTTCGTCGTCTTGTGCGACGTTTGATTTCGCGTCTTGTCGTGGTGTTCGTTTATTTCCTATTGAAAGATCGGCATCAATCAATTACAAATTCAACCAATGATTTGGGCGTCAACGTTGAAGATCCGAAAGCATGTGAATTTCGGTGACAGGTTTTATCATATTATTTGTAGGCATTTTGCTGTTTTTAGTGATTCACAGATTAACTTGGGTGATGTGAGTTTATTCACAGATTCACCCTTTACGTTTTTAGCGATGTTTATATCTGATGTAATATAGCGATTTGAATGAATGAATAAATATTGTTTTGTTTTTGTCAAAAAAAAATAGCAATATGTACAAAGCGAGTGGATCCAAAGTCGATCCTAGAGTATTAACTTCTCTCATTGGTTTTCATTTTCTCAAATATCAAAATGAATATTAACACTGTGATTCTTATAAATGGCTTGAAAAGATGTTTCCAAAATGACCTTTGGGACTTTATATTGCATAAATTGAATGGATAATTGCCTCCAATGACTTGTCCACTCAACCCTTCTTCAACCCGGATATGGAACAAACCATTGGAAAAAGATTATCCATACAATTGATGCAAAAAAGGAGATTCTTAAGCTGATGGTACAAAGACAACATATCTTATCTAAGATAAATTGGCTTTTTCAAACACTTTGGTAATTTTTGTGTGAATATGATGAAGTTATTATGTATGGGTATGGTTTTTATAGATGGTCAAATTTATGGGGTAAGCAATGTGTTTCTTTGAAAGAAGAAAAAACACAGTGGGTAAATGAGTCAATCCGTGTGATGGTTGGAAGGGTGTTTGGGACCGTTGGTTTGTTTTAATCGACGGTTTACATGGATTGAAATGTTTCACATGGATCGGTGACGTGGATGAGGTGTTCCAATTCCAATAGTTTATTTTTTTTTTTTAGGTTTAAATATGATAATCGTCCCTATAATTTAGTTCAGTTTTGATTTTCGTCCCTGTAAAAAAAAAAACTTGAAATACATTCCTGTAAAAAAAAAAAAATTGTTTGAAAAAGGTCTCTGACCCCACTATTCAGCTGATTTGGCATGGTTTTGACCACGTAGCAGTTGCTGACTGTGCAACTTTTCTCACGTGACGTGCCACATAATATTATTTTTTAAAAAAAAAATTAAAATTATGAAAGTTGTTTTTAAAATTAAAAACAATTTAAAAAATCTGAAAATAAATTTTAAAATATTAAAATAATTTTCTGATTTATTTTTTGTATAATTTTCAAAATAAAATTAATTTTTTTGCAAAATAATATATATTCAGAAATTTCTGAAAAAAATTAATAATTTTTTTTTTAAGATTAAAATTTTCTTAAAAGAACAAGAAATTAGATTATTTTTTTAAAATTATAATTTATTTTCAAAAATTTTAAATTTATAAATTTTGAAAATATAATTGTCATTATTTTCGAAAAAATTTTAATATATAATTTTCAAATTCAAAAAAATCTATTTTTCGAAAATTTAATTTTCACAATTTTTTTAATTTTAATAGTTTTTTGGTCAAAAATTTAATTTTCAAAGTTTTTTCAGATTTTTTAAATTAAAAAAAAAAATTCAAAATTTTATTTTTTATTTTTTTAATTACGTGGACTACCATGTCAGCGCCACGTGGCGAATAACATGCCAAGTCAGACATGAAGTGGGGTCAGCGACCATTTTCAAACAAAAAAAATTTATAGGGATGTATTTCAAAGTTTTTCTTTTACAGGAACGAAAATCAAAACTGGCCCAAATTACATAGATGATTATCATATTTAAGCTTTTTTTATATTTAGCGTTGATAAGTATAAGTAAATTAAAACAAATCAATGTATCTTGAAGGACAAAATGAAAGAATGTTTATTTCCTTTAGGTCCAAATATAATGGACAATTTTCTTAAAACAATCCATATTAAAAAAATATAAAATTATTCTCGTGAGCATAATTCGGTCTAGAAACATTGCATTGTGCAAGAGCATGGATTCAAACTCTACGTGATAAAAAAAAAAAAAAAAAAAAAAAAAAAAAAAAACCTTAATTACACTTTTGGTCTTCGTATTTTGACAAACTCACGTAAATGATCCTACCTTTTTAGTCAAATAAAATCGTCCCTAAACTATATATTTTTTTGCAGTTTTAGTCATATCTCCCTATTTCCAACTCCAGAAACGCACATAAATGACAGTTTTAGTCCAACCACCTATACTCGACCATAAAATAAACAAGGAATAAATCATGTGGGTACAAGGAATCTACTTTGTTCAGCACACAAACCAAGAAAAACCCTAATTTCTAAGACATGTTTCAGGTATGTAGCATGTCTCGGAAATTAGGTTATTGTGCTGAATAAAGTAGATTCCTTGTACCAATTTCTTTCGCATATAAGGTAGATTCCTTTTAAGAGGATGAATGTGATGGATGTGTACGAAGATGATGATAAAGAGGAGAAAAGAACAAGATGGAGAAGTGTAAAATAATTAAGTGTTGGTGGTTCACCTTAAGATACAGCAGTCTTATTTGATCCAGCGGTCTTCTACTAACGGAGGTGATTTGAGGGACCAAATGGGAAAAATTTAAAGTTAAAAACAACAAATAAGTTGGGGGATCAAAAGTTCAATTAAGCCTATTTCTTTTTGTCACTCTTAATTTGGTTATTGTTAACTCATAGATCATGACCAAGGTTAAATACCTTGTACTGTATTTTCTAAATTATTTTGACCGCACACGATAACGATCACTCACACATCTTTAATATTAAAAAAAATGAAATGTAATGATATAGAGTTATTAATCAATGATAATTGAATCTCGTTTAAGAAATTTATCTGAGGTGTTGGGTTGGAGAGATTAATTGTTTATTAAGTACTACTATTAAAAAAAATATAAATGAGTGATGTGTATAAGTATGATCCACTTAAGTATCAAAAATAAATTTCTTCACTGTGGATGCCTTTGTGATAAATAAACCGAAGATTTAAGAAACATAATATATTCACAACTAAGGAACCCTTTCTTGAAACATGTACAACTATAAATTAGTGCAATAAGGTTAAGCACAATAAACCAAAGATGATCCTATGTAAATAAATGTGATGTGAACCTTCTTTTGATCACTATCTCTATTAACCCTAAGCTTCTTGTCTAGGTAAAGCCTAAGACAAAAAAATTAGTGACCTTATTCTTGGGTCAACCATGCAATAAGTATTCTTAGAGAACATCCATTTAAAATATTTTACATTCATATCTTCACATAATTGCTCAACACCATTTAAAGTAAATCACAAAAGTATCGATGTAACATATTGGTTCTTCTCCTACTATAGCAACAGACTTGAGGCGCTTACATTACATCCACTTCAACATCAACATGAGACCCGCCCTTATTTCCTTCTAGTTCTTCAAAATAATCCTCCCGAACATTATTAGCTAGCATAAGTGCAATCAACCAAAGCAGAGATGAATCAAGAGATAAAAATGCACCACCTCCAAAGAGTCCGGTTTTAGCTGTAGGGCATGTGTAGTTGATATCGCGATGCACGTTGCGTGTAAGGTGCAACTGTTCTGTGATTGTTGGCCATATTAGGAACATTGCAGCTAATCCAGTAGTAAACCTAAAGTAAATAGAACATTTCACATAATATATCCGAAATGAGAATAATTTAGATACCTAAAGTAAATATCATTTCACAAATGTAATCTCAAGGGACGATGTTCAAATTCAGTCACAACAGGTGTAGAATGATGATTATTAATTAATGTTTTCTTTATTAATACTAATTTTAAAAAGATTATTATTGAATACTGCTCATAAATTTATTGTAAAATGGGATTCATGATTTTAGTTTTGCTAATAAATATTGTAACAATTACAACCTTTCATAATGGATAACAGAATCAAAAAATTTATTTTGAAATAATACCATAAGAACCAACTTATAATTATGATCATAGTATAAATTGAATCTTATATTTCAAAAAAAATAATGGTAAAATTAAATTTGTTTATTGAGATTTAGTAGCTGAAAATTTAATAAAAATTTGAAAAACAAAGGGTGAAGAAACATACAATGCAACATTGAAGAATGCTGAGAAACAAAAGTGTTTTAACATAGCTCCTTGTGGAACAATCTTTCCTTTATAAGGGTAAAACAGAGACATATACCCAACCACGGTGGATACAATAAGAAAAACTGTTGAAAGAACCCCCAATACAACAGTTGGATCAGATGGATACCGACATGTCACAGAGACACGATCATTACTAGGTACTGGTGTTCCAGCTGCAGGCTGTCACAACATAAAATATAATTTTATATATATGTATACATATGAATGCATATGTAATTATAATCAATGTTTGTTATCAATGCATAAATATTAGAAATCAAATACATGGTTTAGAATGAAATCAATCAGGTCACAATTACAAACATGATATTTATAGTGTCTAATGACTTCATATTGAGATACCATCTTGTGCTGCATATGCTTGTTTTTGGCTAGTGATATTTGACCAGGCTGGTCGTACGGTGTTCTTACATAATTATTTTGTTATTGAAAAATAAAATGTCGGCCTCAAATGTGTGATCACACATTTGCTAAAACGGTTCATTAGATTAAGATTGAATAACGTGTGTAATATGCATATGATGGTTAATCATGTAACTGCATCAAATGCGTGAGAATTTCTCCACAACATGATATGAACGAAATCAACAACATCATTTATATAAGTTATTTCTCTACACATATGGAAATTTTTTTATTTTGATGTTACATTGAGAAAGCAAAAACAAATCAAACAAATATATCATCTCATCTTTTAAAGGCTTCTCAAAAAAATCTCTTCATTTAAATGATCAAATATATTATTACTTATGATTCCATTTCACATTCTTGTGTTCGTTACCTTCTTATTTTCTGCAATAACCCCTAAAACAAAAGACACGACGCCGCACACTGTCACAATGGAACCCATTTGTTTCACCGTGGCCACCATTATATATGCTCTGCATTAAACACATTTCAAATTACAAATAGTAGTAATTAACATTTAACAACATATAAGCAACGTTGAAACAATGAAATTCACAATAATAACTAGTTACATACTTGAAATTTGTAGACTTAAAGCGAGAGGAGGGGAAGATGATATGGTTGTGGAAATAATTGTTCACCTCTCTCTCATATTACTTCTTTTTGTCTGGCTAGTTTCATTGCACGAGATGCATAAAGATTTGATGATTAGTGGACCGTAGAATTCGGGTGAGTTAACTTTGTTTAGATGGTAGCAGCTAGCAATCACCGATATTTATGCAAATAATATCAAGAAGTCATCCTATTTGCCTCAATTTTGACACCAATGATACAATAAATTCAACCATGAATTTGGATGCGAATTGTGGTTACATTCACCATTTTTTTCTTTTCATATTTCAAATTAATAATAATAATAATAATAATAATAATAATCAATTATTAATAAATAGAATGCATCAATGCATCAAAATCTTTTAATATATAAATGTATTGCGAAAGTTTTATACAATAATAAAGCTTTTTTTGGATAGAAACACAAGTGCAATGAGTCATCCAAGTCATACCCATTCAACCACCCTTACGACCAATCAAGGAACACTAAAAAATACTTTATAAAAAACTGACCCAACAGATTAAGAGACTTGAAACAAAAAATTAACGAGGCCTTTTAAATTTTTTCTTTTAACAAAATATTTAATTTTGTGGAGATCAAATTTGAACTCGTGACCAAAAGTATTTGAGGTCTTTTTAATAGCTTTTCTTGATCCAGGGACATGTCTAATAGCGTGGTACACTTTCAGGGACTCAAACGAAGGTTTATTCGAAAAATAATTGAGAAGATTTTGTTTGGGGGACGTCCACATTAGACAAGTGAGAGACACCACTTTTACTAAAAACCTTAAAACAAAGAATTTATGAGCTTCTTTACTTATTAAGTGTTCAACCTCCACTCTTCTACACAATATGTGACATATAAGTCACACTTTCACAAATCAGATTCATTTCCATATATAGACATGTAACAAAACCCGCCCCGTCCCCGCCCTGAATTTAACGGGGAAAGGCCGATTTAACCAGGTGCAGGTGCGGGTGTGGGGGAAATTGAAATTTTTAGTACGGGGGGCAGGGGATGCTTACACCCGCCCCGCCCCGCCCCGCACCCACCCTTGCCTCGCATCCGCTTTTTGAAATTTACTTTATTAAATTTTATAATCTTATTTTCATAAGTACCAACCTATTTTAATATATTATTACTCTCTAGAAACATATTTATTATAATTATTTTTCTCTTTTGAAAAAAGTTTATTAGATATTTAATTATTAATATAATTATTGTTTTTTGTTGTTATGAAAAAATAAAAAAATATGCATTTTTTAAATATTTTGTAAAAAATAGAGTTTTCGCGGATGGAGATAGGGGCGGGGCCAGGAGACCCATCCTCATTGAGGGTGGGTTGGATGTTCAATTTTACTCCCAATATAGTTTGGGAACGGGGGCGGAAATGCTTAAACCCACCCCCGATCCACCCCATTAACGTTGTTTGATTTGGAAATCGGATTTAGTTAGAAATAGATGTAAAATCAACCGAAACCAAACTCCTATTCATTTGATAGTTTTTTTTTTCTTTATAAAAAAAAAACTGAACCAAATCATCAATTTGATACACCCCTACACACACCAAGTGGGAGAGGAAAAAAGAGCATGTGGATGTGCTGGAAATACAACCCAATGTGGGGGGTTATGGATTAGAGCAAAGACACTTTTTGTTCGGATATTGGATAAGCTGAACAAAACAATGGGACAGTGATGCGTTGGAAAACAACTTAAAAGTCTTAAACGTTAAGAATATGACTCTGTATCCACGTAGCTAGCAAGTCTATTCTGATATCATAGAATTCAAAAGTATGCCATCAAGCTTCTCGTGATCTTTCTTTTGTTCCTCTTATCGTTCTTTAATATTATTAATTACTCGATCCGTTTTAAAATACATTTCCATTTAAAAAAAATCACAGTAATCAAGAAATCAAATAAATTTTGTTATTTTTGATGAAATTATATGTGTGTTTTCTATAATAGCATTAACCATTTATTATTTTATTCTATTTTTCTCTCTCTGCAATAACTAATGTTGCATTGAAACTTAAAAGTAACAAGTATTGTGAAACAAAATTATTCATTAAAATAAATTCACTAAAACATCAAAAGTTTTGGTATATAATTAAAGTTCTAAAACATCAAAAGAAAAGGAATAGAGGAAGTATTATGAAACGGAGGGAGTAATAAACATACTTGTCATTACAGCATATCAATCAATTTGTTAATAAAAAAGAAAGAAATAGTAAAAGCAATGAACAAAAATCAAATATTGGTTGGACCAATGAATCAGTTGACATCTCAAGTGAACTAAAGACCATTGTGTACTTATTTGGCAAATGCGGAGAAAGTCTTGGTTGAACATAGAGACATACTTGCTTCGACACAAATCTAAATCAATATGTTTGGGCACACACACAAAATTAAAAGAAAAAGAAAAGAGAATAAAATTGAATAATGTTAATTGATTTGACTAATATTTTTTCTTAATTTTTTTTTTCATTTCATGTGAGAGAGGGTCTAAACAATATTTATTTGTGATTGTATCTATGAAAGATTTTCTAGTTGGGCACATACCCAACACTTCAATTTTAGGCGCACGCACAAAACCAAGAAAAAATTAAAGAAATATAAAATTATAATATATCAATTGATGTGACTAAATACTTTTTGTTTAATTTTGTTAGTTTTTATGTAAGTATGCGTTCAAAATTGAAGTGTTTGGGTATGTGTCCAACCAAGACTTTCTCACTATAGCATCTGGACCACTGATCCACCATTAACTGTATTATATATATTTCAAAATATTTTAAAATTCATTGAAGTTAACTAGGGTGGATTTATACACATTTTTTTTTTTTTATAAACACACGTCCATCAAAAAGCTTCAAATAGCAGCTTCACAATTTTCACGATTCCGCCGTTTTGGGATGCGATATTTTAATGTGACCTGATTTCTAATTTAAATCCAAACAAACACTTAATTGATTTTGATATTATTGATGATAGAAACTAGAAATTACTTCTGGAATTATAGATCCATCCATCTATACTCGAAAGGAAATCTGATAAAACAACTGCTGTTGGTAAGAAATGAAATTATAAATTTATAATCCCTTTTGAGCTAAGTTCTTGGTCTAAATGTTTGTTTCTAAGAACGCGCTATAATAAAAAAAAAAACTTGAAAAAAACACTATAATAAACATAAACATTTTTGTATTATTATATTGTACATGTAAATGACTCCCCCATGACAAGTGGGATTTCTTATATTTTTTCTAGAATAAGCAGCATGGTTGGTGCCATTAGCCTGAGAATGCTTGTCTGCACACTTGTTTTTCTTTAACATTTCCCTTATATATAAAGCTAAAGATGAATCGGACTACAAAGGTTTATCAAGATCGTAACATTTCCCTTGTATTTGATGCACTTTTGGCCCATCATAATTAATCTTTTGAAATACTAACAAATGATTTTAGAACATTGTTTTAAGCATCAAAACGTAGCAACTTTTACATTGGAAATTGTATATTTATAATTTTTATATATGTTTGACTTATATTTTAAAAAAAAATTCTTATTATAGGTTCCTTAAACAATATCCTTAACATACTTATTAGTTATTAAAAATGCACTTAATCTTTTTATTAAGGGAGTCAAATTTCAAATTATTCGATCATTATTATATATAAAAATTAATATTTTAAATTTATTTATTAAATGATATATGCGATTTTATAATAAATCTAAAATATAGATATTTGTCTATAAGAACGACTTAGAGTGTAAGTATTTTATCCAAAGAAAAAATAAAAAATTAACAATAAAAAGATTCTCTCTCATCATTCAATAATGCCTGCCTACTTCATTCACCAATTACCTTTTCTGTCTCTATGTATGCTTCATCAGTATCACCTCAAAAGTTCCCTGAAATATAAAAGTCCCTCTCTGCCATCCAAAGAGATCTGTTTATCTTTTCTCTGCCTTTTCAGATACCCTTTCCAACTCTTCTTCAACTTTCTTTCTTCATAAAAATTTCCATTTCAGTCTTTTACTTCACATGCTTCACCCAGTTATTATCTTCACAAGTAATACAAAAAAAAAAAAACCATTTTTTTAGCTTCATTTTGATTCAAAGTTAGTAAAGTTTTGATTTTTTCAACTTGGTCTTTGAATTCTTGATGGAGGGTAAAAAATTCAGGATATATTTTGTTCTTATGATGTTATTTGCTACATCAGTGTTGGAAGTGGGTGGAATTGGAGTTAACTGGGGAACACAGTCAACACATCCATTACCACCATCTACAGTAGTGAAAATGTTAAAAGATAATGGTATTCAAAAAGTTAAGCTTTTTGATGCTGATCCAAATATTCTTGATGCTTTAAAGAAATCTGGGATTCAAGTTATGGTTGGTATACCAAATGATTTGCTTTATACTATGGCTAATAGTCGTCAAGCTGCTGAAAAATGGGTTGCTAAGAATGTTTCAGCTCATGTTTCATCTGGTGGTGTAGATATCAGGTTGGTAAACTCTTTTGTTTCATTTGTGTTGAGTTTTTAATCTTTGGTTTAGATTTTGATTCTTGTATAGAGTGATTCTGTTGTTTATTCTGCATTTTGGTTGTTATGATTGTTTCAAATTAGGAGAGGTGAGAAATTATAGTGGTTTACCATAAAAAGTAAAACTTTTTACATAAAATGAGTGTTTTTAGTCCCTACAAAAGCAAAATAGGGATTAAAATTAGACAAAATTTATGTAGGGACTAACTTGAAAATTTAAAAATTTTATAGTAAGAAAAGTGAAGACATATTTAACCAAGGGATTGAGCTCGAGTTGTTAATTAGTTTCACCAAAGACGAATCGTTCAAGAGAACCTGAGTTTGATTCCTGGTTGTAACGATTCTTGACGGCCAACCAAATTACAAGGGCCCTTCCGTAAGTAAAATCATATTTAACCATCTATATACAAGTAAAGTAATAGGTTCTGCAGTTACAATCACATAGACAGGCACAAACACATTCTATTAATGTCAATAATCTTCAACACATCAAATAGATGCAAGTAAAGGGATTTTATTAGATTTTTTGTTTGGTTTAGAAGAAGAGTTGGAAGGAGAGGAAAGATAACCCTCTTTCTGTTTGGTCCACAAGGGAGGAGAGTATTTTATTGGAAGGATAGGGAAAATTTACATTTTACGCTGTTATAAGCATTCAGTTAGAAAGTTTTTGCAGGAACTTTTTATAGGATGGTTCATGTAAGATTTAAAATAGTTGCTCCTCTCTCTTCTGCATTTGACGCGGTGAAAATATCGTTATGTTTGTCTTGCTGTGAGTTTGGCAAGTTTGTTGCACAAAAGACTGTTTTATGTGATTCAATCCTTTTGAGGAGTAATGGTATTGAGCAATTTTAGAAATATAGCATTTTGCAATTAGGAAGATACTTCCAATGTATGGAAATTACTCGGTGTTCCTTTGGAATGCTTAGCTGAGTCCATTGCAAGGTGTTTGGAATCATTAACTAGGATTTATATATCCTGCTGGTTTTTCTATTTGCTTTTTTATGAATGACATTATAGTTATAATCTCTGCCAAAAAGGACATGCCCCTTGATTCTTCATCTACAAATCATAGAAGAATATTTGGCAACATAAGATTCTTTCAACTATTTTTTTGGCAACATTGTATCTTTGCGTTCTTGCTTGAACTGAATTCAGTGGATTAAATTGATTAATTTAGCTGCAAAAGGGTGAAATTCAGATATGAGCCTAAATCCTTGTCCACTTGTACAAGTATCAACCTATTGTCAGTGTTTTAATTAAACGAGGACTGAAAGTAAAACATATTTTCAAAGTTCATACTTAGCTGGTAAGATAAAATATATGATTATTTACTCTGTTGCATGTGTAAAGTCTACAGGTTGTTATGTCTTTGCAATTTTTAGGGGGCTGACTGCATGGTTTTAAGTTGCGGTAATACTGGAAACCTTTTTATAATGCGGTAAAATACGAGCAAATGCGGTTGTGATGTGATGCGTTGTGTCTGCTCTTGCTATGTTTTCCATTTCTTGACCTGCTAGGACTGATGGCATTTCCTTAACTGTTAAACAAATGACTATTCATATGTATTTCAATGTTGCAGTTGTCTATATTTTTCTTTAATTTTATTTCATGCAATTTTTTTCAAGGTACATTGCTGTTGGAAACGAACCTTTCTTGTCAACTTACAACGGTACCTTTGAAGCCACAACACTTCCAGCTCTTGTAAATATCCAAAACGCTCTTATAAAAGCTGGTTTGGGAAGTTCAATCAAAGTCACCGTCCCTTCAAATGCTGATGTGTATCAGAGCTCATCAGGTAACCCTTCCGATGGCGACTTTAGGACAGACATCCATGATCTCATGGTTCAGATTGTCAAGTTTTTGAGTCAGAACAATGCTCCATTTACAGTGAACATTTATCCTTTTATTAGTCTCTATGAAGATCCCAATTTTCCAGTTGACTATGCATTTTTCAACGGTTTTAGTGATCCTTTAAACGACAACGGGAAGATCTACGACAATGTCTTTGATGCTAACTATGATACTCTAGTATGGGCGTTGAATAAGAATGGTTTTGGTAACATGCCCATAATTGTTGGAGAGATCGGTTGGCCTACAGACGGAGACAGAAACGGAAATCTTCAACTCGCGCAACGTTTTAACCAAGGTTTCATGACTCGATTTATTGCCGGAAAGGGGACTCCATTGAGACCTGGTCCTATGGATGCATACTTGTTTAGTTTAGTAGATGAAGACAACAAAAGCATTCAACCGGGCAACTTTGAACGTCATTGGGGATTGTTTTACTACGATGGACGACCGAAATACCAACTCACCATTGGATCAAGAACCAACGGACTAGTAGGTGCTACCGGAGTAGCACATTTGCCCAAGAAGTGGTGTATTTTGAAACCCTCAGCGAACCTGAACAGTGATCAAGTTGCACCGAGTGTGTCTTATGCTTGCCAAAATGCAGATTGCACTAGTCTTGGCTATGGAACTTCATGTGGTGGTTTAGATATCCGCGGTAACATCTCATATGCGTTTAATAGCTACTATCAGGTGAATGATCAGGTTGATGGCGCTTGCAAATTTCCCGGTCTTTCCACGGTCACTGACAGAGATCCTTCAACTCAGGATTGCACATTCCAAATCATGATCCAAACTGATTCTGCAAGAAAAATTGGGTCTCTTAGAATAGTACTGTTTGCTTTTTTGGTTGTTGCTTTTTTGTAATCTTAAATACTATAAAGATTCTGGATTTTTAATTCATTTTTGGATAAAGTAAACTGTATTTATTTTGATTATCATATTTAACAAATTGGATGTATCTGCCAAAGGAAAACTACATGTTGAAGACAGCAGAAGATTATTGGCGTGTTCAATAATAATTGACAAAATTTCCTTAAAATCTGGAATTCAGATTTCTAGTATCACATGCAAATGTAGCAACTTAAAATAATTGTTGGCAACATTCCCTTAAATCACGGGAAGAGTTTTATTTTGGAATTCAGATTTTAGTGAATAAATCCTTGAGATTATCAGAAAATATTATTGTCCACCAACTCCACAAGTCACAAACAATCGTCCTTCGTGAGCATAGCTCAGTTTGTAGGGACAACGCATAATATATGCAAGGTCTCGGGTTCAAACCCTGACCACAACAAAAAAAAAATCTTTAATCACATGCAATAAATCTATAACACAAATCACAATACTAAAAAATACTATCTATAAAATAAAAATATGGTTGAGACGTGTGAAGACACACCGTTTTCAAGACGAAAATCCTCCTTGATTCAAAAGGCTTTTAAAAAAATTCCAAGTAACATAACTACGAGAAGATTATCATTGTTAAGTTAACCATATATATATGTAGAAAGAATGAAACATTTTTCAGTAAAAATGAATTAAAACAAAGTTTATAAAGATCAAAATAAGTTTGTATCTCTTAGGTTTCTCGTTATCTCTCCCACACAACTACGTAGCTATGAAAGATGCATATTATACTTTATCAAATTGGTGTTAGATTGAAAAGATATAGGTTGAAGAAGTCTCACATCGCTAAAAATTGTAAAGGAAAAGCGAGACCAATACTATATATAGGCTCTAATTATGTGTTGCAAAATGCACAGGTCGAAAACATTTTAAGTTTGTATATGATTTTTCTCTCTCTTATACTATACTCTTGTCCTAGAGTGTTCCTGAGGTAAAGTTAAGTATTTGCTTTGGAGGGTGTGGGTGTTCGAGCATAGTCATTAGACAACAATCGTGATTTTCTTTTTCTCCAATTCGTAAGTTTCCCAAATAAAGGAGTCTTTAGGTTCAATCTGAAACAAAATGATTTGTACATGTAGAACTACATAAAAATCAAAATGGAGAGTTTCATATTAGGGATGCTCTAAGAAGTTTTTTTTCTTCATCAAAAATCTCCAATGCAATGCTAATTGTCGCCTTTCAATGCCAAATAAGAATGACTCTTATTCAACATATTCATTTGGATACAAGCCACCGTTTGCAGAGATAAATTGTTGATATTTCAAATGTCTCGTGTTAAATCTGATTTTATGTTGCTTCTTTACGACTCCATCGTATGTAACATTTTGGTTATATATCTTCTAGTTTATGCCACAGATAGACACTATCTTGCCAACTAGCATAAAAAAAAAATGATAAATCCTTATTTGATGATGCAAACTGGGAATTATTTTGTAAATCAATTTTGCTACTACTCCTAATTATTTTGGTGTTTTTTGAATTTTGATCTTGGAATATATGATATGATGGTGTCCTCTGATAATCTGAACAACACAACAAATTCAAATTATACCAAATTGATTGGATTTGATCTTGATAGAAAAACAGTCTCATTTAAGCCAACCAATATTACCAATTTCTGAAAATTTGCTGTGTATACTAATAGAATATTATGCTATATTAAGCCAAGTGGAATACTATGCTAATGAAAATGTGTGATTCTTAGAATTATGTTGTTGTCTTATGATTAATTCCTTTTCTAAAAAATGTTTATGTATTGATGACTTGTCTTGACATCAATCTATTTGGTATTGTCTTGGAATTATTTCGTTTTTATTGGACTCATACCTCATCAAGTTTGATATAATTTAGGATCGAATTTGAATCTAAAATTCGTTCCAACTAATGTTAAGGTCGGATTCGAGTCACATATAACTCAACCTAACTTGTCCATCAAAAACCCTTGAGAATAGAAAAGATATGTGCAGTGATAATATAAATGGCAAAGTAAAGGTGATAGTGTCTCATGTATTGTATTACTTTTATCTAGTTTTATAAGATAAATGTGTCACAGCAATAAATTTGTTGAAAATGAAGATTAATTCCTACTACTACCTTCAAATTTACCTTTTAAAATGATAGTTAAGCATCTCAATAAAGGTTTCTAGTTAAGTCTACAGACTCTTTTCGAATCTATGTGGACTCGCGAGTCTAAGAACCTTGGACACTAGTGCATACTACTACTATTATTGATGAATATTGTTAAAATTTCTCATACAAATGAGTCATCCAAGTTCCCTTCAACCACCTTCACAACCAACCAAACAACACTAACTTCTAACCAATAATTCATCATTTATAAAGGCATAAGGCTTATGTAATGTAAGCTCCTGTACCAAAGAAAAAGAAGCCAAAACGAGAAAAAAATTGAAATTGCAACAGAGTGATGGATTCCTTCTTCTGTTTAGAATTATAGGATAGGATATTGTATTGTAATTTTAATTACTTAGGCTTACCATGATGACCTTAACTATATAAATAACTTTTACTAATTATCCATCTATCACTTTAATTATACAGTTTTTGTACTGTTAAACCTTAACAAACTTCCATTTGTTATACAAAATTCATGACTGTTATTATAGAACAAATTTTACATGTTCAGATTATCATACTTGTAGATTAAATTATAAGCAAAATCAACTATTTAATTTATCAGGATAAGCATATCTAGATTGCCCAGTATGTGTATATTATAATTGATGAGCAAAATCAAGTTGAACAGATTGTCATATTGTGTCTCAACGATTTTCATATTTAAATTATAGTTGATAATAAATGTGTATATCTTGTTCAGATTTAATCTATCAGGATAATCATATTTGTCGGAATGTTCAAATCAAGTTGGACACTATGTTTTCTAATCCACCCTCAAATAACGCTGAGGAAATTGTTGCCATGGTGAGAAATGACAACGGTGATGAGGTTGATTCTAAAACACAATCTCGTTGAAACGTATACCAACGTTTTTTTTTTTTGAAAAAATATGGAGATATTGTTAAGAATTTTTTGTCAAAGTCGGCGGAGCTCCGTTCATCATTGTTGGAGTTAATTTGTGCAGTCGTGTTATACTTTGAAACAAAGAAACTTAGCCAAATCAGAGAAAGTGACTTGGAAATCAAGATTATGAATGTGGATGTGAAATGCTCAGCACTAGGCTAACTATGTTACGTAAATCATGCATGATTCACTCTGAAAGATTGCGATAAACTAAAAGTGGAGACAGACAATATTAAGAACCTCATTGCAGATGCTGAGAGTAAATTGGAAAAATATGAAGATAATAAGTAGGCATTGGCAAAGAAAGTGAATGAAATGGAAGAGAAGTTGGAAGAAACGAAAGACAAGTTGAAATACATGTATAGTGCATCAATGAAGTGAGTAATGAAATTAAGGTAGAGAACATCAATGAACAGAGTTTGACTCAACAACAAACTCCTAAAATCAATTGAATACTCTTCCATGTGAATATATATTACCGTAGATTCAGTACTGCAAGTATACTACATTAATCTCTGATGAAAAGGCTGTACAAATACAAGTTATGGATTTAGATTGTATCCGGTATTATAATACATTCGTTGACATCAAATATATGATATGACAAGCATATTCATAATCTTGAGTTTATTTGCTTACATCTCTGTACTTGAAATTCTACATTGCTTTGACAACATAAACAATAAATACTATAAAATGTCTTCTTTAATCCATAGTAGCATGCAGTAAGTGTTAGCATCATTTTAGGTGTTGATAGAAGTGTACCATATCAGTTAAATTACTTCAGTTCAGCATTCATTTCATACTTTCGAATGTAGTCTCTGGATCTTATATCAGCCTGAAGTTCAAGTAACGAAAAATTGAAAACGTGGCAGTGGTTCATAGGCCTTTTTATTAGAGAAAAAAAATGTTATGGAACAATTACTTGATGAAAAACCAGTAATTGTGGTAAATCAATCTAGCTATCAACACCTAAACCTTCGTAACATCTAACAAGGATTAATTATAAATGAGATACAGATAAATTTGACGGAGCATTAACATGATACTTTGCAATAAATATTTTGAGCTCAGTTACTAAGTGAAGGAGAACAAGTACGACGAATACCACTATATCTCCAGACAATATGACCTAAGGCTGCATGAGTCCCAAAATACAAAAGTGGCATTTTACAATAAATTGGCAACAAACAACTTCTGAACAAGAGAGGAGTCAATACTCAATACTACCTTAATAAAAGATAGAGGATTAAAAGTGAAAAAAAAGGCGTTTTCTATTTTGTGTTCTGGTTCACGCTTTTCTTGAAATATAACTGATAAGCTGTGAATGTGATGGTAGATGTATGTGTAATAAAGTAGATATCAAATTCTTTCAAATGAAAAATTGTTTTACCTGCCTAATTGGCTCAGGGACACGATACTTGCAAGTCATCTGAACAATCGCAATGGCAGTCTGGAGTGATATCCTGTGGCCGATTGATATGTATATTGGCTTTATGGATCCCTGCGTAGATTTCATGGCCTGATAGCGGTTTGGAAAGAAGGGATGAAAAAAAACTAAGCATGCTGAATCAATATATCAATAAAAAAAGTGCACAAACACATGGAACTAGATTTTGGCAGCTAAAGTTCAAGCTTTATAACTTGCTTTTTTATGAGTATGGCACATACTATTTTCAAATAAGGACAAGTGCCGTTAATTCAAATTCTTACCGCTCCCCATGTACGCCCAGAGCAACCTGTCAAAGTAATAAAGTGTTTAGAAGAGTTTTCTTTGGCTTCTAGAAGATTTCTCACTCTAGATTGATGGAGACCATCCACATGATGCAACTGCAAAATATACGGCTTAAGAACTTAGATATCTACTCAGTACTTCTTAATTCTTAACTACAAAAACATCAGATAGAATCAAATCTCTAAATTGAAGAAAAAGGATGTGAGAATCTATATAGTGACATGAGTCTTTCCAAAATAGATTAGTGAGATTAAACTAACATTCTTTCCAATCCCGATAGTTGGAAGATTGGCTTTAACTCCAATGTGACAAGCTAGTCCAAAACCTGCAAAAGTTAAAGGTTGCAAGCCAAAACTTGTCAAACACGCGGATTAGCATGTTAAAAAAAAATTGTCACAACAATTATGAATATATGTAAAGAACCTAAAACGACTTCAACTTTCAAAGGATAGTTATGCTGAATAAGAAGTTTTAATATCGGAAATTGAGTGATAAAAAGTACTTTGGCTGAAATGTATAAACTACCTAGTATTGCCTGAAATGGCATTGATCAATCGGGGTAATTTTTTATCGCGGGTGAAATCAGTGTTCACAGCATTTTCAGTTACATTAAACATCAATTGCTATATTCAATGTTGATCAAAAATTGAAATAACAGCCAGCCATTCTATAAATTCTGAAATGTTTTGTTCTAACAGTACAGCAACAAAAAACATGGCTCCTAACATTAAAGCTAAGTTGAACGAAAAGAAAAAAATCATGAATCACTTAAATTGATAAACAGTGCACAACTCTGTGCAAAATGTTTCTATACAGAACACACTTGCCTCGGGGATGAAGTATTCGATTTCCATCAACCATTAACAACTGTCAACAACATGAGAATAACCTTATTATCAGATGATGAAAACATCAGTTACAATGCATCAAACTCTTATGACAATTACCTGAGGGTAGAAAGGACTGCCACTCCTTTTCATTTTCTCTAGAATATCTAGAAGAACCGGAGCCTACAATCGTAGATGCAATCAAACTATAACAGGTTAATTAAACAAACACTGCAAAATCCATCTGCTACCTTATCCACTACAAAATATATATCAGCTATAAGTTCATCAAGTAACATTTAATTTAATTTTAAGTAAACATATATATTAAGTGGATAATAAAAAGAAAAATGAAAATAGAGAAAAGTAGAATAGAACCTCTCGAAAGGCAAGGAAGCCAGGGACATAAGGAACACGAAGAGTGACGAAAGAGAAATCCTGATAAAGAATTTGGAGAGTTTGAAAATCCAAGACTACAAGAGTACCACACGCTAATGATGGATAATGTTTTGAGAAGCTTATATCAACGCCACCAACGTATCTTAATTCTTGTGATGATGATGGTAATTTCCATGTGAAATTATCTTCTGTTATTAGTTTTTCTTTTAGATTATCTTGCTCGCTGAAAATAAAAGGGAAAATAGATTGGTGATGAATATGAAATAAATGTTACTTATAAAGTTTGAAATTTAGAAATGTGGTTACGTTATCCAGTTTTGTTGATCTTGTTGCGATGAAGTTGATGGTTCTTCTTCGTTTTGTTCCATTGCTTTGCTTCAAATGAAGATACACCTAACACAAATAATGATTTCTATGACGATATATCTCTTGAAAAATTTGTCCAAAATAGAGGACTTTGAAAGGTAATTATGCAGTTATTTTATATTATTTAAAAAAACTATTATAAAAAAATTATATGGTTTTAAGATGAAAAAAATTCACAAATGTTATATATTATTTTTATCATAATACTAACTCGAACATTTTGTGTGATTAAAAAATAATTAAATATAATTGGATACATTTGGATAATTGCATCATTTTATATTATTTATTATGGACATCAAACACAATGCACATATTATATATTATAATAAGATGTCCTCGTAAGCTTAACTTAGTTGATAAAGACAAATTCATAATATATGCAAGTCCGGGGTTCAAACTCATCCACCACAAAAAAAAAAGATGATATTTAGTTTTATTCAACTGTTAACCATATTCTCTATATCCTATAGTTTAGTCGTAATCTATTTGGGGCTAGCCTAGTTGTTTGTTTGAGATCTTGAAGTTTACTCCTTACAGGTGGGTGGTGGAATTGATTCTCTCGAATTAGTCGGTCATTGGATCGGATAATGAGTTTATATATATATATATATATATAGTCATAAAAGACCCCACTTGTAAAAAAAAAACGATAAAGGGCCCTTAAGAATTTGACTAAGAAATCTTTAAAAAAAAAAAGAATTTGACTAAGAATATAAAAAAAGAAATAGGTAAAAAGTAATTCCATATTTATTGAATTTTTACATAACAGAGTGCACTTATTTTTTTTCTTTCTTTTTTTAAACACTACGTGCATTATTTGTATATTACTCGCAACACTCTAATGAATTAATCTTATTCAAATAACCCTAATCACTTTTAATAGAAGAAAGCATCAAATACATGATTTGGAGACACAACATATCATTCACAATGCAATCAAAAGTATGAGCAGCAATACGAGTTCCTATAAATGTTGTCTCCTGATGTTGAAAAGGAGTACTCCAAGATGATGAAGCCATGAGAGCTTGTTTGTTTCAACTTCTACATCCTTCAAAAGTAATTATGGTAGCTTCAAAAGTCTACTAATTCTAATATATTTGGTTTCAGCTTCTCAAAATCAATTTTAATCTCCAAAAGCAATTCTGGTTGAAGCTACAATTCCTAACTTTTAAGTTTACTAGAATCAATTCTCTATTAAATTTTATAATTTAATTTTTACAGCTCATTATTTTCCTTTATTGTCCTTTATCAATTCTCCTTCTTTTTGGTTTGTATTTAATTTGATGAACCAAATTGTATCAAAAAATTTAACGAACCAAATTAGCCTCGGAAAATATTTAGGTCATGAGTTACCAAATTTTGGATTTTTCTTTACAATTTTTCGGTTTAGATTTACTGTATTTTTTCTTTTACGCTATATTTTATCATTTTTAGCAACCATCTCTATTATTATTTAACTTAAATATATTTTTATCAAAAAATATAAAATACATAGAACAAATATTTTGTCAAATTTTTTTAGTTTAATGATCATATTTATTATTTTAAAATGGCTTAATTACTTTTTTGGTCCTCTAACTATTTAATTGGTATCGGATTGGTCCTCTAACTAAAAATTGATTTATTTCGGTCCTCTAAGTTTCTCACTGTTACAACATTTAATCATTTATGTTAGTTTTATTCAAATAAACATTAGGGTTTGTATTATGTGGGTATTTGACCTCCTGTTTCACACATACATATGAACCATAACAGTTACCAATAATATCAGTCACTATTTAATCAGAACACTTTAACAAGGCATATGACCAAAATGATACTAATAAATAAAGTTAGAGGACCCACATAACACAAACCCTAACGTTTATTTGAATAAAACTAACAGAAATGACTAAATGTAGTAACGATGAGAAACTTAGAGGACCGAAATAAATCAATTTTTAGTTAGAGGACCAATTTGATACCAATTAAATAGTTAGAGGACCAAAAAGGTAATTTAGCCTTTTAAAATTAATATATAGAAAACTATATCCATTTATTGGAAAGGCCGCAGAGGATGGGAGTTTCTGTTGGGTGCCAACCTAATTGGGATGCTTAAGACTCTCCCGGATGCCCAACTTTTCTCTTGGCCTTATCAAAAAAAATCTTTTTTAGTAATTATACATTCAAAAACAATTTTGATCAAAACTATCTAAACAACATCCATTCCGCTTAATCAATTCTACATTATTGTATCCAAACATAAATCAATTCTCTCAAAATCAATTTTATCAGAATCAATTTTTTTAGAATCAATTCTATCAAAAGTTGAGCTAGATTATGTAACAATTTCAAAACAAACATAGTTATGAAAAGATGTAACCTTCTAAATTGATCAAACCCAATCCATATAGCACAAATTTGATTGTTTGGGCGCAATAAAAATATGTTCCTCCCTCCAAGAAATTGGATATTCCCATTTTTTTATAACAAGGTAACGCCCTTTAAAAATCTCTTTTATAGATTGATAAAACCTTAGTGAACGAACATGTTGGGGAATTTTTCCATTACGTTGTTCCATAGGTTTACAACGGTCTAAATTATGTCTAAGCGAAAAACATGACTAGAAAATCCACCATAACATTGTGGATTACTATTAACATACATTTTATCATTTTTGTTCCAGATTTCAACTTCTCACCACCAAGTAAATACACTTTAGAACCCAACTTCATATGTGTAAAAGCCTACAACCATTTCTTTACTATTTTGAAAGTGCTCCATTAGGCTCTTCCTAAAATAGATAGGGGTAACATTAGGTTGATCTTTTACTTTATGATGCCATTGAGGTTGACATTTTAGTCTTTTGAAGTCTATCCCAACTAACTCATCGGCTAGCTAAGACAATGACAAGAACTTCAGGATGATTTATCTACACAATATAAAATCAAAAGGATAATAATATGAATGCAATGAGGTTTTTTTTTTTAGTTTATTTGAGGGGACGAATGCAATGAGTTGTGTTTGTATTGTATCATGAAAATGGCACTTATGTAAGACTTAAGTACTCCACATGACATGTATATTTTTGTTGGCTTTCGCATCAGTTTCCGACCTATCAAAGGTGGGCGACTAATCCGCCTCATGCGTAGTTATGTATAACTAATCCGACCCTTTGGGAATCGAATCCGGTATTTCCCGGGTACGTCCTTGGAAGGAGCTCCTTGCCACAGAAGCCCAAACAACTTAGTTACATGGCATGTATATTTGTTGATATTTATTATGCTTACCCATGGGTATCCATACATAAATGCTTGTTATAATGGTTTAATTACATTTGATCATGCCTTTCTTTTAGATAAGATTTTAGCATGCCAACATGATGATTCGGCATGTTAGGTATATTGAATGGAGGAGTCCATCTTTGCTCCATTTAAGTTTGCTCAATTTACCCTATTTATCATCATGGATGTATGACATGTGGCAAAAATATAATCAAAGGTTGAGATTAAATGGTTGACAAAAAACATATTCTAATGAGAAAGAAATCCCACGCGCATCCTCTTCTTCCTCTGAAACAACGGTTTCACCACCATCAACCATGTTCTTAAATTAGTTGGTTCCTTCTTCTCCCTTCTTTCTCATTTAATTAAATCAGTGACTTTTATTATTCTGTATTTTCTCATATCTCAAATCAGGATTTAATTGTTTTAATTTTTCACTGTATTTTTTTTTGCTGAAGCAATTTTGAAATAATCATAATCATAAATGAATAAAACAACACGCTTAATTGCTTCATAAATGAACACGCTGGTTTAATTTCTTCTTACTGGGTTTCTTGTATTGTCTTACTCTGAAACAGAACGGTCAATCCTTCTTCCTCCTCTCAACACTTGTAGGACAAAGCGGTGGCCGCGAGATTGACAGTGAGTTGTGTGAGGCGGTGTGTGAAGCAGAAGGGGGAGCTCACGGCGGTGGAGGGCAAGGAACGGCTATGGCGGAGGCGCCTATGAGAGGAGGAGGAGGAAAGGCGTGGGTACTGTTCTTGAGAAAGAAGAAGAAAAGAGCGTGTTGTTTTATTTCTTATTAAACAAGTGTTTATGCTAGAGCTTTTAATCCTAGCCCTTAGTTTTACATTTGCCACATGCTACACATCAATAAAGTGAAAAGGAATAAATGAAGTGTTGTTAAATGGAGCGAAGTCGGACTCGAATGGAAGGGTATGAACTTCTTTGTAATTTTGCACGTATTACATTATAACATGGATAACTTCGACTATCGATCAAATGCTCAATTTGTTCAAAATTAAGTGTTAATTAATTTCTCCTAAAAAAGTCTCGATTAACTTTTTTTACCCGCAAATTAAAAAATACAATAAAGTTGTAAAAAACATGACATTTTTTTATACTAAAATTAGCTTATTAATAAGAGTTTAACGACGATGAGACAAATCAAAACAATTTTGCACACACAATCAATCAAAACATTTAATATTGACACATCAATTAATTTTTTGTAAAATGGATGACCTCCTAAAAAGTCTGTGTTACATTTTAAAACTCTCAACATAAAATAATAGGTCAAATACCACTTTTAGTCCTTTTAGTTTGAACGAATTCCTAAGTTAGTTTTTAAGTTTCGAAAATTTTAATCAGGTCATGTTAGTTTGACATAATTTCTAAATTAGTCCTTTAAGTTTCAAAAGTTTTAAATAGATCCTTTTAGTTGATAAACTATTTCACCGTCACCGATTCAAAAGTTTCAAATATCTCCTTTTAGTTTGAAACTTAAAGGAGTAACTTGGAAATTCTGTCAAACTAAAATGACTTATTTGAAACTTTTGAAGCTTAAAGGACTAACATGAGATTTCTGTCAAACTAAAATGACATAATTTAAACTTTTGAAATTTAAAAGACTAACTTGAGAATTCTGTCAAATTAAAAAATTAAAAGTGGTATTTGGCCAAAATAATATATACCGATAATTTTTCAACATGAGAAACCTTCAAAGGCATTGTGAGAGAAAACTATTCTTTTTAGAACCATTTTGAGAGAAAAGTTTATTTATCCAAACAAAGAAATAATACATATAAAAGTTAATTGTGGTCGGTTAACCGCAAGGCTAGAAGATAAAAAAATAGGGAAAAAAAGTTTAGTTTGAAAATATGAAAATGAATCTTCACATCTGAGCCATTGGTATTATGAAGATCTAGTTTTATGCTTACACGTGCTATGTTCTTTCTTTATGGCTCACATTTGAGCCGCTGGTATTATGGAACCTCTATTTAACCTAAAACAACACATTTCAGTTAGTGGGAGAACTAGAACAATTTATTTTTTATATGAATTAGAAGATTAGATTAGATTTGATCAATGACAAGTAATAGTTAAAAAAGTGATGTTTTTTTTTTTGAAAGAATTAAAAAAGTGATGGTTATTGTCCCGATTAATTTTTTTTAGAGATTAAAATATACTTTTATTTTTACAAGGACTAAATCATTTGATTTTTGTTAAATAGGTGTTAAATGTATTTTATATTCTTATATTGGTTGATCGTAAAGTTGCCTTCGGAGATTCGACCAAAAAAAAAAAAAAATTGCCTTCGGAGGTATGAGAATCAAACGCAGGATAATAAGTAGATTTAATCCAAATCAATATTTTTTTTAATAAATTAAAATGAGATTTAATTAACACCAATAATTTATCTCGCACAAGATATACAAAAGAGAACTACAAAAAAAAATTACAAAGTCAAGTCGCGGGTGTTTGAAAGTCAATCCAAACCAATTAAGATAGTTTATCTTAAAATATATATTGTGATCATGTAATGTCTAATATTTATATTTTTTTTTAGCTTTTTCTACTTGTATCAATAGTACAAAAAATTTACATTATATTAAAATAAGTTTAAATTATTTTTTTAGCTTTTTTTACTTAGATTTTTTAAAATAAGTTTTTTCATAATTTTAAACTTTTTAATCCAATCAAACCAAACCAAACCAAAAAACATATTCTTCATCATTTTACAAGAGACAAAATTTTATAACCTGAACCATACTAACCAACTATTTTTTTTACTGATTTTGATGATTTTTTTAAACCAAATAAAACAAATTTGTTATTAAGTTGGATTCTCTTCCTCACCTTTTCTCATAACTAACTCTCTCTCTCTCTCTCTTTCTCTCTCTCTCTCTCTCTCTCTCTCTCTCTTGTTACAACTCTCTATCTCTCTTGATCTCACATTCTCTTTTGATTATATTCATTTGTTACACTCTCTACAACCCCGGTCAATCATGGGTAAAACATGTTAACCATGGTAAGGTTAACAACTTTGTTGCATGATAAGTGTCATTTTGCATGTTGTGGATTTCGTGTAAGCTCAGCAACTATGGAATGTAAGTTAAGCAGCTAAATAAACTCGACACCGTTACTCAATAATGTCTCTGGTCAAAATAATACTACTAGTAATCCTAGCATTTAATCACAACAATAACTATTACTACCTCCATCCATAATTATAACTAGACCCTTTTGAAAAAATAACGGGAATTAAGATAGTGAATATTTGCATTATATATGTTTGTAATTAGCATTGTTTTTACAATTTTATCATTTAAGAGAGAAATGGTTTATGTTTTCAATATGTTATTTATTGTTGATTGAAGAAAAAGATGTATAATTAATAGGGGCATGTATGTAAAGAAATAATTAATGTAGTTGAAAATAGCAAAGGGGTCTTATAAAAAGGGACAATTTTTTTTCAAAAGGGTCTTATAATTAGGGACGAAGGTAGTATTACTTTTTTTCTTTCTCTCTTTTGTTAGCCGTGACATAAACCATAGTTTCTTCTCTTTTATCCATCAAAGAGGGGTGATTTAGGGCTAAATCACTCCTCTAATTCGTTTTTCTCTTTCCCTTTTATTGAAATAAATGATTTTCACATCTATTTCGTTTTTTATTTTGTGATTTCGTCGTCTTCGTGTGACGTTGGTTGTTCGTCGTCTTTGTGCGACATTGTTTGTTTTTCTTGTTTTCTAATCCAGTGTATATCTAATCAATGACTTTGACGTTATCCACATTGCAGATCCGTAAACATGGTTATTCAGGAGATTTAAACATAGTCATATTTGTAGGCATTTGTACTTTGCCGTTTTATGCTATTAACATGGATGTTGTGAGCTGTCCACATATTCATCCTTTTTGTTTTTAGCGACATTATATCGATGTAATATTTCAATTTGAATGAATGAATATATTTATTTTGTCAAAAAAAAAAACTATTATTAAAAAATAAGTTGAAAAATAAAATGAACTTTATGGTTACGTGGCATGATGACACAAGAATTCAACATATGTCAGCATCAAAGTGAAAGTTAAGACCATTTTTGTATGTTACACGGCAAACAAAAGTACTATGTAGTAACGCGCAAAGAAAGTGAAATTGTACCAAACAAAATTCATAGTGATAGTACACTATTGTTGTCTCTCTCCACTTCACAACTTTCACATTTTATTATTACTGCATTTCAATTTCATTTCTCTCAAAGCTTCTAGAGAGAAAACCCAGGTTAGTTGGTTCTTCATCCATTTTTCCCAGGCCTTTTTTTTCTTCATTTTCATTATTATCACTATTCATATTATATTAATTTCCTTTGTTCTATAATTTAATGCATTGTACAACATTTTTAATTAATGTTTATTTTTGATTTTTTAAAAAATTTGGAGTGTTTTTCTTTACCTATCTCTCAGATTCTTCATTTTATCCTTTTTATTTTATTATTCATAGCATTGCTTTATTTTCAACTTATAGTATTTTTTTTTTTGTTTTGTAAAAAAAAAAAAAACTGTTTTTTATTCTATTTTTATTTGGGTTTTTTCAAAAAATGTTTTTTTAGGTTGTTTGTATGAATAATGATAAATTAAATTCCTTATTTTATCCTTTTTATGATTCCTCATTTGGGTTTTTAAAAAAATGTTTTTTTTGAGGTTGTTTATATGAATAATGATAAATTAATTTCCTTTGTATTTTTCTTCTTGCATTTGTGGGTTTGATGCAGTGGAATGAAATATTTTGTTTAATCAGATAAAGTTTTGTTTTTATGTCTGTTTTTGTTTTTTTGATTTGATTTTGTTTTGTTTTTCTTCCTAATTAAGTTTTTCCCAAATTGTATACTTTATAAGACTTTACCTTTGATACCTAATTTTTGTTTTGCATTCAAAGTCTAAAAATCTTTACCTTTGATATTACTCATACCAATATGCACATGCATGTAGCATTATACTTTGATTTTAATTTATAATGTCCTTTGTATGAACAAAAATGTGGTGTTTTGATTAGGTGTTGTGAGAAAGAAGACACTTGTGAAATGGCTTTAGGAAGCAATGAGAAAAGAAAATCAATTTTCAAAGCTCCTCTTCTGTATGTGGGACTTGGAATGGATTCTGATTCCCTTAGAAGCCCCACTTCACCACTAGATGATGTTACTTTGCTTTCAAATAGAGGTAACACTTTAAGAACATCACCACCTAATCAAGGACAAAAAAGGGGTTGGAACTGTACCAAAGTTGGTTTAAGTATCATAGATTCTTTGGAAGATTGTTCTAAATTTTCTAGGAATGTTCTTTTGTCATCTGAGTTTAACAAGGGTAGTTTCAGTCCTAATCCTAGTCCTCAAATGATTACCAAAGTCACTAATTGTAATCACTGTTTGGATTCTGTTATGGCTTCTAAATCCTTACCTAAAGATTTTTTTAAGCTTCCTTATACTAAAAATAATTCTGTTTTCCATAAGGGTGAGTCTAATGTTGTTTTTGAAATTGGTGAACCATTGCTTGAACATGAGTTGCCCTTTGGAAAATCAATGTCTTGTTCATTGGACTTATATAGTCCAATTAAAAATTCTAAGTTTGATTCAAAATGTGAGAATTTTTGTTTGAAACCAGTGAGTTTTCCAAACACATTGTTACCTGTGTCGCTATCTGCAAGTGAGATTGAAAACTCTGAGGACTATACATGTGTGATTTCACACGGTCCTAATCCGAAGAAAACACATATTTTCTGTGACTGCATCTTAGAAGTTCATGCTGATGATGATGTTAAAAAACATCAAAATAAGAATGAAGAGGAGGGTTCGTCTTCTCCTGTGGTTGGCAGATTAGAGACCCCGAACCAATTTCCGTCTGCTGAGTTTTTAACTTTCTGCAATCATTGCAACAAGAAATTGGATGAGGGGAAAGATATTTACATATACAGGTAAATTATTAACATTGTTGCAACTCTTCCTTTTTGACTAATGTTTTAAACCGGTGTAACCATCAATTTGGTCACTCACTAAATTATTACTCTCTCTACAGTTTGGTCCGTGAACTATAGAAATATAATAAATACTCCATAAACTATTATTGATAGCTCAGGTTTGATGGATTAGAAATAATTTAGGGACTATTTTTTATATTTCTATAGGTGGTTTATTCTTTAAATTGTGATAACAATTGCCGTCGCATTGTGATCCTTAAGTATCACAGTCAAAACTGCAGAGAAATGCATCTGTTGCAGCCTCCATCCTTGAGAATTGCGGTTTAAAATGGCCTTCATTGGCTGTGATGACATTAATAACATTGATGTCGAAGCTCAGATTGCGATCTTGGTTTTAAATGTATATTTGATATATCAAACTTTGATACTAAGATAGGCTTCTTTGACATCTTGCAGAGGTGAAAAGTCATTTTGCAGTTTAGCTTGCCGTGCTTTTGAGATTATGATTGATGAGGAGCTAGAGAAATCCAATGAACCACCTGAAAACTCTATAGAGTTGGAATCTGGTGAAGAACATTTTGGATCTGGCATCTTCACTGCTGTATAGAGAGGTTTTTTCTTCCATTATCACCGAGTCCATGAAATAAGTAGACGCATAAAATCATCTGTTGAGAAAGAGCTGTTTTTATGAACTTTAGCAGCCATGGATGATTTTTTTTTTGTACATCATTGCGTTTGCCATTGTTTTTTTATTTTGGCTTTCATGGTCTCGGTGGATGGTGACTCTCTTCAGCTAGATTTGGTTTTGTTATATGACTTTATGATACTATATGTTATGTTATGAAATTATATGATAGGTTATGTATGCTTTTTGAAAATGCATAAATTAAAGGGTTTAAGCTCATTTTTCTTGGCTTACCCTTTTGTTCTAGTTTCTTTACTACTTTATGTGTGTAAGAATCTATGTATGCAACCTTAACAAGTTTTTGACTTGGATCTTATATATGACTATTGTAATGTATCTGAAACTGTTTCCAATGATTTTTGGAGTGTAAATCGGAATATTAATTGATTTGGTCCTCTTGGCCTGGATTGATTGAGCTTTCACAAACCTATATAGGACCGACGCCTCAGATTAAAACTGTGTCCAATATATTTGATTAGTTATATGGAAAATACTAACAAGTGACCTTGGTGCACTATTCAAATAGTTGTAAATTTATTATTTTCTCGAATTATTAATGATGGACAAGTCAGTTGTACCTAACTTAGGTGTATTGGTAGAAATTAGTTTTCAGTTTATCTTTTGCTAAGAGTTTTCAGTTTATCATTGTGTAAGTGGAGACCAGTTGGTAGTATTTCATTTTGATCAATATACAGAAAGAGATTTTGAATAGAAGGCAAATTCAAAGTTCAAACTGAAGTGAAAAATAGTGTCAACGAATATTTTATTCTTTTATGTTTGGTAATGATGAAAAGTAAAAGGAAAGAAAAACAATGTAAATAGTTTTTGAAAAGTATTCCAGACCTTGGTTGCAACAACAAAGAAAATTGTTATTTAAGCACCTTTTGCTTAGTTTTTCCAGCTTTTCCCCTATAATTTTATAATAACGAGAGTTAAGTACTCTACCGTTTAAGAGCGAATGATAGTTAACTATTGTTGAGAGGCGGTGCTTGTGAACAATTGCTATATGCCTAAAGAACAATTTCCAAAAACAAATTAAAGTGGTCCGACCAAGTTGACCTTTTTGGCTTAGCTGGGTCCCCCTATTCATTCAATTTTTTAATCATCTCATACCTTCTTTCCAGTACCCAATATTTCTAAAAACACTTGATCTGTGCCTAATTAAGGGTTGGTGTACATGCAATGCAAGAAGAACCATCATTAACACAATTTCTCAACTCTCATCTAAGAAACATAACATAACCATGAGTTTCTATAATTCGTTTTATCTTTTTAGCCTCTTGACCATTTGATCCTTGTGGTTTTCATTCTCCAATGCGGTCAGACAATATATGACAGTGATCACAACACAACAAGTTAAAGAAACACTACATCAAAACATAACATAATGGAATGAAATTACAAGAGCTCATGTTTAATGGACGTACAAATAGATCAATCATTCTTCACCCTCATTGGTCGAAAACATGGATCGTACTACATCACCATCACCGTAATGATGTACGAAACCCTTGTCGTTTTGATGCGTAAGAGTTATGTAAGGGACGATGTGCAATCAAGGACACTGTCTGATCGTCATGAGCTAAATGAAAGAAATGGTTAAAAGTACTCTTCAGCTCAACATCAGTTTGAGTTGTCTGCAATACTTGAATTTCACAAAAGTTTGGAGAGGAGCCATGCTTGAAATGGGGTGAGATAATAGAATGGTAAAAACTGTAAATTCATGTCAGCTCTAGAAATCTTATACACAAAACTCGAGTATAAGAAATTATCTCGGTACGGTATCTATGTGCCAAAATAGGTAAACTCCTTTCAAAGAGGCCTATATCTTCGTGAACTGCAATTTCATCATATTGTTCATCACTTCTCAACCTCTGACCAAATCTCACTTAACTATCCGTCAATTGTTTTTTTCAACCTACCATGAGCAGATTCAACTCTATTAGTAGCGGTGTTTCCAATATGCAAGGCTAGGGTTACATTACATCAATTTGTCATTTTGTACTATAAAGTTCAATTTGTCAACCAAGCTACATTTTCACTTGTCTTTTGAAGTCCACAGTTTAGCAGTAATACTCAAGAAGACTAAAAAACGGTAAACTTTAATCATAGATAGTTCTCAAAGGAATACAAGAATAAATGCAGAGAAGCAACGAGGGCTTACAAGGATTTTTTTATTGAATCTTAATAATCTAACGTAAAATGCAGGCATAGAGAGCATATAAAAAAATGATGAAACGCAAGGAACTTAAACAATGAATAATCATACTGCAAAAACATGTTTCTAAAGTAGTACAAGATTAGTAGTATAGTATTTCAAACTCTAATTATTTGTGTTTGAAGTAATATTGATCTTTTTTTTGCTCTTTTGGCAGTGGAACAATCTTCTCAGCTTTGAACTCCTGCCTCCATTTTCATAATTTGATGATTGTTAACCTTGCGAAAGACTACGATTATCTCGGAAATCATGAAAAGATGTTCAACCATAGATGAGTTTTGCCTAATAGGATTCGTCCCACACAAAAGACCCCTTTCGAAAAACGCATTAATATTGGCTTTCAATCAAGTTCGAAGATCCATTAAATAAATAAATAAATGCACAATACAGACGAAAGGTAGATGTTTATTGGCACACAACATTGGTTCTGTTCCACACCTTTATCGCCCGTCCGTGCGTCAAGGTTCCCCTACGTTGTGAAATCCAAGCTTGCATAACTCTTGCTCCATTTCAAACTACTATGGAATTAATATGTAAAGAAGACTTATTGTTAAAAGAGTGAAACATGTATAAATTGTAATATCTCATTTCAATTGTACTTCTCAATAACATGACTATGCTATTGTTGGTCATTGCATTTTGGGGGATGTTGAATTTTTTTTGGTAACAATGATGTTAAAATTTGCTCATACTTGGTTTCTCTATATTTTTTAGCTGTCTCTAGAATTTTTACAAGCATACAATTACTTTTTTTTTTTTTTTTTTTTTATAAAAAAAATATAGATGAGGCGAACTTTTAAGTGTTCATCAAGATCAGGACATATCTCAAGGTTCAATGAGTGTTAGCAAAGGTACTTACAAATTATCTATGTGTTCACTAAATCAACTCTTTATTAATTGAGCCAACCTTCATTGATTTATAAACAATTATTAAGTCGTCAATAATCTTACAACCTTCATCGGTAATCACACAAGTTGAAAGGGAAAATAAGAACCTAGAACCACAACTACAAAAAAATTGGTAAAAGAGCATCCACAAGAGCTTTGGTGACACAACAACTAGAGAAAAGGTCATGTTGTGGATTTTTCCCTCTCCCTGCCGTCGATCGAAGGCCACACAATCGGCTTGATCGGCCAACAGAGTGGCCGAAACCGTCTCACATTTCTTTGTTGGATATATAAGTAGTCTCACATTATTTGATCCCGATCTTTTAATATTGCTTTATATTATTTTATCTTTTTTATTTTAACTGTTGGATCCATAGGACAACATAAAAAATTTGACAAGACAAGACAAAGTAGATAAAATACAGGAGAGGATTCAGTTTCCTACATTCAATATTAAATGATATAACGATCATTTTTTTTGTGATCGCAATTATTAACCCACTCAAATTAACACCGAAAAGAACCGAACTAGAGACCCAATATCTAGAGGAGGAACACATTCAATGGTCTTAAGCCAACACCACCATGACAACTCAAGTGGGTTTAGCATCCACATTGGTAGGGTCTTTACCGATTAAGATCCGGTACCTAATAGGTACCCCTAATGTGGGAAAAAAAGTGGGGCTCTCTTAAGACCCAGGGTCTCACGTAAGACCCCCAATCTTAAGTTGACCCCACCCCACTTTTCAATAAATTAATTGCTTTTGTTGCTTTTCATTAATAAATAGTTACTGGTGGGACCCCCATTTAGACCTTTTGATAGTGGATTTACATTGGAGTGGTTGAGTACCTATTAGATACTATTATTAAAAAATAATAAAAAAGTGATGTTTCCATGTGTGACCCGTTTAAGACCTCAAATGTGAGGGTCGTGGATGCTTTACAACAATCATTTATTTAGTTAACTAAAAAAATATAACTATAGAAAATAATTAAGATTGTTGATAAAGTAATAATTAATATTGTATTGAAATAATTTAAAAATGACAAATGACTCGGAACAAATTTTCTCTACAAATGCGACGGTTTTTTTTTACGTGATAAAAGTGACACGGAAAAAAAGAGAGGGGATAATAATTAAAAATATGGTTAAAATGTAAATTTAATCAAGCAAACTGCCAAAATATCTCCCTCTTGCATATTTTTCAATGTCTCAATTTTTTTTTTTAAAATGTTATAAGTATGTCAAGTTAATTCTGCTTATTTTCACATAATTATTTATACGATTATTTTTATCTAAATTTTTATTTTATTATATATAATTATTCAATTCAATTTAATCACATAAAAAACAACAATTACATATTTATATTTTTATCATAATTAGATACTATCATATAAGACTAATCACCCCGTGGTTGGCAATAGTCACCACTTTTTATACAACAATGATAACTGGACACACCATTTTGGACTAAAATACGACATCGTTCAATTTTTTTTCTTTCCTTCTCCTCCTTCCTTGTAACCGAACTAAGCCAATCTCATCATCCACCTTTGTCGGCAGCGAGACAGATCACCTCCAGTCGCCCCTCCTTCATTCGCCTTCCACCTCAGTCACCCCTCCTCGTCTCTGTCGGCTTCAATACCAGATTTCACACCTCCTTTCTCGCATCTCCCCGTCATCGCTTTCTCTGCCATCAATGATCGTTAACCTCGCCGTCGTTAAACTCGCCGTCTGCGCCTGTTGATCTTACTGACCATCATCTCTCTTGCAGCGTGGCTCTATCAACCATATATCGCAGCTCCTTTCACTGCTGTCGTCGTTAAACTCACCGTCGCCGAGAAGTGAACGCAAATCAGACGAAGACATATGAATAGGAGAAATAGAACGAAAAATGGCGGGAGGTGGAGATGGAAACATTGACCGGAAAGATGGGAGGTTAGCGGCGGTGACAAAAAAGAGAAGATGGAAAGAGAAGAGGAGAATGCGATTGAGAGGAGGGAACATTGAAAAGAGGAGAGAAAATTTACAAAATTACTCTTCATTTTCTATTGAAAATTCAAATTTGTCCTTGTTTTTTAAAGAAAATTACGAAATCACCCATGGTGTTGTATTTGTGTCCAAAATTATGTGTTTGTTTATCATTTCTGCTTTTTATAATAATTAGAGATCATATAAAAGGATATGTTGGGTGATGTTGTACCATTGCTTTTGCTTAGTCTAGGTGTAGACATCCGACATTGTTCAGGTTAAACATATATTAACTTTGAATTTTTAATTTCTTCTTTTATATTAAATAAGTGTGCGAACGCTCACATATATATTAATTTTTGAAGTTTTAATGTCATATTTTATATTAAATAAGTGTGTGAACGCTCACATATATATTATTTTTTGAATTTTTAACTTCATCTTTTATATTAAATAAGTGTGTGAACACTCGCATATATATTTTAAATGTGTGTGTGAACGCTCATATATAAATATAAATATATATATATATATATATATATATATATATATATATATATATATATATATGAAGTTTTAATTTCATCTTTTATATTAAATAAGTCTGTGAACGCTCATATGTATATTAATTTTTGAAATATTAATTTCATTTTTTTATATTAAATAGTGTGTGAACACTCACATGTATATTAATTTTTGAAGTTTTAATTTCATTTTTTATATTAAATAATAGTGTGAACGCTCATATATATAGATTAATTTTTGAAGTTTTAATTTCATCTTCTATATTAAATAAGTGTGTGAACGCTAAAATATATATTAATTTGTTGAAGTTTTAATTTCATCTTTTATATTAAATAAGTGCGTGAATACTCACATATTAAGTATATTGGATTGAAATTATTTCATTTCAAAGAATATTTTAAAATAAGTAATTAATTTAAACTTAGCCAAATGGTGATATCAAAATAATTGGAATGTATGAATTTTAAGACATATAACCAATAAGTTTATTTGCATAAGTTTCTCTCACCCTACAATTTTAATTGTATCAAAAGTTATCATAAAATGGATGTTCAAATAATACAACTATACATTCAGAGACATATAGTTGCATGATTTGACACCTTGTTTATATTATGTGAAGAAATTTGGTTAAAAACAGAGTAAATCAAGGGGATTTGTCGAATTTTGATTAACTTTTAAATGGAATACAAATATGAACATAATTATGTCAAAACATAAATTTTAAAAAATTAAATAGGAAAATAAAATTAAGAACATATAAACTTTGCAACTTTAAAATTAATTAATTCACGGACATTTTGTTGACTAAAAAATTAAGTGAAAATTTTGATGAATAATATCAAAATAACATAGGAACTTTCTTGAGGTAGTTGTCTAGATTAAAAGAATATGAGAAACAGAATAAAAAAATAATTCCTTAAAAAAAAGAATAAGAAATAAAAAGTTAATTATAGATTATATGTTAAATTAGAAATTTAAAAAAATATTTAGATATGATAGAAAGTTATATGTAATTTGAGATACTATGATACATAAAACTTGGGTTTTAACCAAAACAAATTGTTAAAATGTAAGTAGTAGAGGCACATAATTATAAAATACAAAATTTGCTAATTTTGCGAAAACAATTTAAAAAAGATTAAATGTAATGAAACTAATATTTATGCTGCATAGTAAAAGTAGAGTATGTGCATAATGAAATAAATACAGAATTAAATAATTTTTCCAGTAAATAAATAAAATGTTATTTTAATTTAGACATCAATTAATTCCACAGAAAAAATAATAAAAAGTTAATTAAAAAACGAAATGGAATATTTATTTATTGGATATATGAAAGTAATATGTTTGTTGAGATATTTATACCAAATAAATTTTAAAAAAATTGAAACAATTTAGAAATTTTGGGTACAACTCCAAACAAGAATATTTAGGTACATAAAAAAAATAGAAATAAGTGTATATGGCAAACTATGCAGTCAAAAATCAAGATAAGGTTTGTGATGTTATATTAGATGGTGGCTTAGGAATTAAGATAATAATAATTTTTTTACGAGATCCTTCATTTTTGTACCCCAGTGAATAAGTGCAAAATACATGTTGGTGATAACCGGACATGGTTCTAAGACTACCGGACCAACCAGCAACGATGTTGCTGCAATACTGAAGCCCTTGCAACCGAAATGGCAAGAACCCCATACGAACAGGCAGAACCACCCTAAAACAGTGAATCTGTCAAAACCGACAGGTTTGCAGTTCAAACCTGTTCAGGCAAAGGATGCCATTTGTTCACACAACAACTAGAAATTATTATAAATCAAAGTGCAAAAACCAACAAGAAAAGGCTAACGCGTCAACATGAAATGGATAGGCAGCAAATTTGCATATAGTTGAAAGTGCAAAGATACTGTATAATTGCATATAGTTCAAATAATTGAAAATATTTCACATTAATACATTAATGAAAGCCACGAAATTTCAACTACTTGCCCTAACCCGAATCCATCAAACAACAGATTACTCCCCAACCTAAAATCAAACTGAACAATCACTATTCCAATGTGTCTAGGCGCGTTGAAATTCCAAGTGTACATCATCCTTGTAGCCAAGAGACAACAGCATCAAGTACCACTGCCTTCATGACAAATAAAATGAGATGAAATGGAAACTTCCATTTCATTGAACCAATACATAATTAGTGTCATGCGTTCAGCCTCGTGTTTGTCGTGTGTTGTAGGAATTGCAGTTGAGGCATTTTTGCGCTACAAAATGGAACCGGACATTAGAGGTTTTTCCACAATCATTGCACAGGATCCAAACCTGCGTGTAAAGGATAATGCTATTAGTGTCCTTGGATTTAAGATGCCAATAAAATAAACCGCAAGTCTATGCTTCTAGGTGCATACTGAAGGAGGAGAAGGCTAAATCAGACTCTAGTAACCACTATTTCATCAATCACCATATATACCTCCATAGCACCAATAAGACATCCTTGATACAAACACGTATTACATAATACTTCAGTATGAATAACATGTAGAGTCCTTTTAATTCGCCAAAAATTGAGAAACCAACAAACCAAATTCATTTGCCAAAGATTAAGAAACCAACAGACCAACTTCATATGCGTACAGGCAACATTAAACATACAACAACTACTTATTCTGTGCAGATACCCGTAAGCATACCCATAAACAACCATCAGATAGGGGAAAAAAAAGAAAAAGAACTGACCATTTTGTTTTGATATGGCTCAGGCATTGGTGTAGCGGAAATCTCCATGTCCAATTTCTCCCAAACCTTTGACATATCACAGACCGACTTTGAACAGAGAGGGCATGTGAACCTGATACACAATCAAATACAAGAATAAAGACAATATTCAGAAAGAGATGAAGAAAAAAGTAGACTTGGAGCTCTGTGAGCACTCACTGGAAATGTTCTCTCATTTCATTCAGACAGCTTTTATGGATTGTATGTCCGCACGGCATAACAATGACATCATTTCTTGATTCAAACAAATACTGCATTCATCAATGTTGGCACCACATGTATCAGATTCCAGCAATTTAAAAAGCAGTTATAATGATATTAGCTCTAATTAAAATATTTACAACTCTTCACTGACTGATATAATAATCTAATAATCCTTACAAGCAGAAGAAAGTTAACACAATTCATAACTATTACAGGATTCTTTGAATAAGTCTTTTCTTGTAAGTACTTATTCGAAGTTTATTTAATTGGTTCTAAACCATGAAAGTTGTAAATGTTACCTCAAAACAAACAGGGCAATCATGATGCATTGCTCCTTCCACACAGGGGTGACTGTCTCTCAGCAGAGTTGAGTAGCAACAACCTATGCCAAAAAAACCATGGATGTCAAATAAGTACTACATTTCATAATTACCGCATTGCTACTTAAAGAACTAAGCAAAAAACATAGGAAAAAAAGTGATATCACTTACCACACTTATTACAATGGAAGAAATTCTCTTGTCCGCCAGTTCTGCGCAAAGATATAACAAAATCAATCAGTTTGAGTTCTGACACAAAACCAAGGCAATAAAAAGTAAAGTACACTAAAGCTTCAAAATGTATCTAACAAAAATGCAATCAAAGTTATATGCAAATAGTTAAAAATTGTACAAGAACAGATACGGCATTGCATTTTCATTTTTCCAAAAGATCCATTAAATCAGGATAAAGCTAAGTGCTAGGCTAGTTTAGTTAAGGTCCAAATGAGAAACTATTTTGGGTGGATGTGGAAGTGCCAATATGACATGTAAATTTTATAATAAAGGGTCTTGCTAACTTGTGCCCTAAGGGTGCATGTTAAGGATTCCAAAAAGAGAAAAGGGTCTTGCTAACTTGTGCCCTAAGGGCACATGTTAAAGATTCCAAAAGGAGAAATTTTGTATTGGTAAAAACAATTTTTTGACTTATAAAATATTGAATGCAAGATTTTTAAGACAACTTTACTATATTAAGTTCGTTAACATATGCCCTTAGGGCATGTGTTAGCATTTTCCTATAATAAAGTAGACTGAAAAACAAAATGAAAAAAAGTGAGCCCCCGTTGAAACATGTTGCCATCCCTCATAATGATGCAATTTGTTATGTTCCAGACTACAAAACCAGGTTATCAATTCATACCTGCAAATTCCACAGCCATTACAATGGTACTGCTGCTTAGATATCTGCATCATTTAAAAGGAATAAGATAGTTTACTAATCTAAAATTGCAGTTATAGACTCACTGGTCTATGCTTCACAAGCAATCATTTAAGAGAGAGTATATCTAGAGCACAATATCAAAGGAAAAAGGAATCTTGTTCCTAGAATCAATACTCACATCATCGTCGTAGAGCTTGCATGTATCACAAAAGTACTTGCCCATGCAAACACCACAATTAACGCAATTTTGCTGTGCCTGAAATTAAGTAGTAAAAATCAGCACAAGAAAAGAACTTAGCTTCAGACGTTCAAAGCAGAGTGCATACGGTAAAATTCCATATATCATTGTAGCTGATACATTGATTTATTGAACAAACAAAATCATCAAAAACAGTTTCAAGCAGCATAAGATCTATTGCTCTAGGAAATATCTCACAACCACAACACCTGGAAGAACCTCCTGACAGTAATAAGCTTAACAAATGCACCATATTATTTTCTTTATGCATGTGCTTACATGTATATAATCTATGCAGAGAGATTTTCTTTCTTCATTACAGATTGCAGATAATAAAGATTCAACTCTTCTCAAACCGATATTTACATCGACCTTTATAAATAAATTCTATATCAGTGTCACAACACTAAAATAGCAAAAATATTGAAAAAAAAAAACTCTAACCCACCTCTTGTTCAGCACCACAAAGTGAACATATCACCTGTATGCATCAAATTTTTTTATTAGCATTACGGAGGGCATTGAGCACAAAACAGGAAAAGGTTAAAAAAATTGTGGATATTCAAATTAAGGACGTCCAAGTAAATAAGAATACCTGTTTGACTTGGTGTCGAGGCATGTCGTGTCTATGCTTATAATCTACGTTGATATCATTCTGCAAAAAAGCATTATAACAAAATTAAGTACCCCAAAATTAAGAATACTGCCAACGCAAGAATTAGCCGTCATGGGACACTCTGAAGCCATACTTCTAAAGTGAAAGTAAAACTCAAGTAGAAAGTGACAGATCACTTCATGATGAAAATCGGAAAAACAATGGACTGCCATAATAACAAGGTCAAGTCAAATAGAAACCAATTACAATTAAATTTTCACTATGACTAATTTAGAAGTTGTTAGTGTTGTTAAGTAGCGGTTATAGTATAGCAAAGTTCATACAAATCATAATTTTTCCACAATGTGCTATTTAGCAGAATATATTGTCAAATAGCGGCTATAGGGGTGCTATAGCACTGTAGTAGCGGAAAACCAATAGAATGAACAAGAAAAACTATACTAACTTATCTTTGACAATATTTTTTTTAATTAATATATAATAATCTTAATACATATATTTAATATATAATAGTTAAAATATTCTCACGACGCATTGTTGCATGTTTGACCGACCTTAACAAATGGTGTATACCTTCCTTAAAAGCTGTAATTATTTTTAATATATAATAATCTTAATACATGTATTTAAGATATAACTTAGTATATAAAAGTTAAAATAATCTCAGGTCACGTGATCGCTCGTGCCGTGTATATTTCCTTACAAGCACGCTTCTAGATTGACAATAAAATATGCTTTTACTTAGATTTTTTTTTTCCTTGTATAGCACATTCAACGGTCTTATTCCAATAATAAATGCCCCCCTTGAGCAAATCATGAAACCACACAAGTTTGTTTTCACAGTAAAACTTTCAAATCTCTATTTTTTGGTCTTTCAAAAATGGCTGAGAGAATTTCCATCGGAAATGCTGGGGACAAAAACCTCAAGCGCAAAATGATGGAGAAGCCGGAGCCAGAGTCAAAATCAGAGAAGGAGCCAAAGGCAATACCACCAACCTCTGAATCAGAGGTTGAGGATTTGCTGACCCTAAGGCTTGGCTTCCACCCAATGCCCACTTCCAAAGCCTTGGAGAAGGGCGAACCTTCACGTTCATTTCAGAATGCTGCTGATGAACCTTTACCTGAGAAAGACGTGAAGGAATTCCCCTGTCAGTACTGTGACAGGAAATTCTCCACTTATCAGGCTCTTGGAGGACACCAAAACGGTCATACGCGTGACCGGATCTTAAAAAAACAGGAAGACAAAAGGAAAGAGATAGATTTACTCCGAAGGATGGTATCTACTAATCAACTATACCCTCGTCCATTTTCAAGTCCTACTCCCTATCAGGGGCATCCAAATTTCTGTAGTGCTAACTTGCCAAACCCACTTGGCGCCCATGTGAACAATACCTTGCCTTCTTGGCTTGGTTCACCTTCTGGTGGCTATGGAGGGATGCATATGCCAAATTCACCCCTCGCAACACCACAATTTGGGATGACTAATTTTTGGCGTGTAGGTCAAAATGCTGAATTGCCAATTCCAAAAAAGTCAAACACTTCGGGTTTGGGACTTTTTGCTCAAGCTAATCAAACTCCTCCATTGGCTGAGGGTGCAGCGAGAACTTTCATCAATCAAATTCATTCTCATGCTCTTCCATTATTATCTCGTGATCCTACTGGAGAAGGCATAATTCAGGCAAATCCCAATGTGCCCTCATCATCAACTCAATCAACCTCGGAGGAACTCAACTTGAATCTCCCCCTTTAAGATTTATGTCTCATATAAGGCACATTTTGTGACATGACATCATGTTTTCATGGTCACTCTATGATTTAATGTCCTTGTTGTTGTTTTGTTGTTTTAGTTTTTAATTATTTTCCGCATATCTTTATGTACTTTGTTTCATGAAAGAATAAAATATATGTCTCCTTTATAAGCAGACTTATTTTTCAAGTAGATAGATTACCACTGTCATTTCGTAATGATTATTCATTTGTCCAAACATGCGCAAGCAAATTTCTTAAATTAAGAATCAAATTTTACGACTAAGTTCATGAACTAGTTTCCAATGAAAGATGATTTTAGGGATAAATTGCAAGGTTCGTAACAAATTTAACAATATGAAAGTATAATTTTGTCTTTTCATAATGATTATTCATTTTATGATACTCACATAGTTTTTATTTCAAATATTAGATTTCATAGATCTCATTTCTCTCTCTGCGATTGAAAACACCGGTGTGTTCATATACATACCGTCTATGCCACATAAAACCAATGAATGACAGTGACAATTGAGGAAAGGATTGGCTATATATAAATATGAAATAAGATGGAACCATATCATTTAAGCAACAATCATAGATTTAAAATATGTAACATATTATTATAAAAAATATATTGGGCATATACTCACTTTTGCCTCATTGTGACAATGGCGGCAATCAAAAATCTCATTGCAACAGGGGGCCCTGATTCGGCATCTTCTCCGGTAGTGTTGGCATCTGCAAATAAAGTCTAATTTTATGGAAAAAAGAGAGCAAGAAATGCAAAAATTTGAAAAGCAGAAAAGAGCATACGAACAAGAAATTACCCATGTTCCATATATCCCTTCTCCTGCAAATCATATGTACTTGATTCTTCTCCAGGCAAGGATTCCGGATTTGATTTTGGAGGATAAACGCCTTCTTCGGTCATATGTTTCTTGTCATTGCATTCAAATTGCAGAGGCTCAGAATGCAACACTGCCACCTCGCCCATGATACAAGCTATCCTCAAATAAGATTATCAACTAGATCTAGAAATAGGCAGTAAGCTTAAGGACCTGCATGTACGAACAAATTTAGAAATAATCCTAAAACATCTACAAGTCATATTTAGTCACCCCATCAAGCCAGGTAAACACCAAACACATTGTTGATTTCTTGCATACTGCCGCAGGCCAATTGTAATCAGCAACACAAAATCGTATTATGAGGCTCCGATCACCACTACCCCAAGAGAGGAACACAACAAGACAAGTGTACATACAAGAATTCCACATATTAGAATGTAGCAGTGGGGTTTTTCACAGCCTTCGGCAGTAAATACAATTAGCATTGAACGACCACTTGATTCCTTGAAGAACTCCCAGAACAAAATCCAACTATAGTGGACCAAACCATTAGAAACTTCAACCTATTTTGAAAGCAATAAATCACTCAATCAAATGCATCTCAGATAACAAAACATAGTATTTGTGTTTATTTTATTATCCACAAAGGGCGAACCTACCTTAAAATGCAGTTCAGCGTTGATTCCTCCAGAGACCGAAACTTACCAAAAGCATATATATTGTCACTCCATATAGTCTGTACCATGGTAAAATCGCTTGGGACACTATAACACTTTTCTTATTAATAGCTAAGTCACTTCAAAGTGAACTGTGTTCACTAACAAATTGAACATTCGCACTACTTCAGGGACTAGGTTAAAAGAATCCTTATGTCATAGAAGGTTTGCAGCAGGGTTGTCTTCCAATGTAGAGAAAACGACTGTTGGAAGCAGGAAGCAAAAACCGGCATGTATACAAGAGACTAGAGAATAATTATATGCGATCCAAACTAGCATCAAATCCATTCCTCTTGCTGTCCGACAAATAAAAACAAATGGATAGTTTCTATGAATTATGCAAAAAAGATATCCCACCCATACGAAGCTCCAACAACTTCAAAATTGGCTTCAAACTCTTAGTCCAAGCTTGACGAAATAAGACAGCATGGACAAAAAACATAGCTGTCTATGTTGTTGAGATTCTTTTTGATGCAACTGCAGAAATACAGATGGGGAAGGCATTAAAAGGAGGAATTTTTTTTTTTTTGCTTCCTGCGGTTGGAGATGGATCAAAATCTGAAACAAAATTGCTGGTGCTGTTTGGTCATGCTTCCCTCCAAAAATTACAGACTCATATCTCTGCAGCATAAGCATTCTACAACTGGGTAGTTCCACTTCAGATGCCCTGTGAAAGACTTATCTACCTATAACCTAAACTGATATAATAATTAATCTCCCTTGAGTCTCCCAAAAATTTTGCTCTCACATATCAATTAATATTATTTCCCTAACGTTATTCATCTATGTAACTGGAAAAATTGTGTGCAAATATGTAATTACTTTACAACACAAACCACTAGAGGCCTGTGATAGGAACAGGACCAGGTCTAGAATTTTGAGTCATAACTTGACAGAATTCTTGCAAAAACCGCAGTGACTGTGAGACATCAAGGTTTTCGATGTCTTCGTATCACAATTACGGGCTCTAAAGTCTAAACCGCAACAATTTGAAACCATGAGTTCAATATGATTCAACTCCGCAACAATTTAAAATCATGTGTTCAATATGATTCAACTTTCAACTTCATATCATCTTTTGTTATAGAAATAACTTGTACTTTATAAGATAATCGCTTATCATGGTAAGGGCTTAATTAAGTTGTTTATCCCATCTGGGTCATAATTAAATGCTTAACCTTAGTACTTCTTTTCCAGAGCGGACTCTTATTTCAATTTTCAATACAAGCTAATCAATGACACCATCGATCACTACTAAAAGACAAAAACTCATTGCCTCCAAACCAAGACCTCTTGATACCCTTATAGCAATGAACCATGTTATACACTTCTGATCACTGATCCGTGCCGTGTCTGGTGTCTGTGTCGGTGCTTTATAGTAAACACCCTCAAACACCTCGTAAACATAACATGATATGAAGTAAAACAAACAAAAACCACAGCAAACAAAACAAAACAAAACTTCAACAAACAGGTAAATTTCAAAATTGCACAGAATTCACAAAGAACAACATCAACACATCAGAATATGCAAAACTTCAATAAAAATTCAACCAAAAACAGCTTCTAATCTAAATCATAATAACAATGTTAATAATAAAACCAAACTACGTTACCTAATCTCACAACAGAACCGAATCCAAAGAAGCTGAAACTCACAGAAAACGCAATGATCATATAAAATCGCACGCACTCAGTCAATATCAAACGATTTCACAGTCCAAATCAAGAAAGTGTAAAAAACGAACAAACGGAAATTAAATTGAATTGTAACGGAACAACGAACTTTCAACTCTTCACGACGGACGTAATCAGCGAGCGATCGTTGTTCTAATTACGAATCTCCAATCTTCAAGGAAACGCACTTTTTTACGGAAACGCGCTTTTTCTGATTTAGAAATGTTGATTGAAGAATAAAGCGATTATAAGAGAAGTTTATATATACGAAGTGAAATTCGAGAGGGTTCGTTAGAAAATGAGTTAGTGTTGTGTGTACGAAAATGAAAAAGTTTAAGTGAAAGCGACAGAGGAATTGAATGATTATCCGTTAATGGTGACAGGGAGAGAAAAATATCTATCTGGTGTTTCGTGCCAGATAATTTGGATGACGTGGAAATAGATCTGCTCTTGATTTTTGTGCAGATGGTTGGCTAGATTTCATTTAGCTTGTGGAAGTGAAAGATGGAATACATGGGAGAGATATTATGAAATTAGAGTTTTTGAGTTCTCTTTAATTAAAGCAAATTTGTGTCTTTGGATCGGCGTTTGGTGATACATTCTCATGTTTCTATAGTTCAACTTGATTTTGAAGAAGTTGGTAATTGTAGTCAGGGGCGGATCTCTTCAGAGACTCCAGGTCACTGCACCCCTCAGTTTATATATAAATTTCATATTATGCATGATATTTCCATTAATGCATTGTCGTTGAAGTGGTTATGCGCTCCCTCAGTAAATTGAAGATCACGCGTTCGATCCCCTACATTAAAGGTCACACGTTCGATCCCCTAAAAGGACCTGGTGAGATTTGAACCAACAGCCCCATGTATCAGTCAAGCAATATTACCTTGTACATTTTTTTTAAACTATTTAATATATATATTGATTTTGGCGTAACGTGGAATTCCAACTACCAAAGCAAACACAAGCTTAGTTGTAGTTCATATCAATTAATCAAAGCAAATTGAATACTAATGAGAATATATTATCAAAACTATGGTGACTTGTATATGAAATGTTTGCCCTTGCAAAGGTATGTATGACAATCATATTTGTTTGTCGTATAGTAAATTTACCTTCAAAGGTAAAATGGATTGACAATATAGCAACAATATTAGAAATAATGGTGCCAAATCCATAGACACCTAAATGTTTAGAATAAATAACGTTTACAAAGACGTGTGAATCACTTTTAAAGACAATTCAATCAAGATCTTTATGAAATCATCGATTGTAATGAAATTGCTTTGCCCTCGTTTGATGTCAATATCGCTCGTTGCCAACGACTTTATGCTGAAATAAACTATCCAATGTTGCCTCAGAAGCAGTATGTCGCATCATTGATTCCTCTATGGTAAAAAAAAACATGGCATCATGACTTGTAGTAGTTCGGTCTTCTTCTACATAAATGTTATGAATGATGTCTGCATCACTATGGAACCATACACGACAACAATGCATAATCAAACCTAATTATGCATTACTCCAGTTGTTTTTGGATTAGTTCACACCCAAAAAAGAAGAGTAGCGATATTTGTACATCTCTTTGGTACAACTCTATTGACAATTTTGATTTTCTCTTCTTTGATTGGTCAAAAATAATAGAAAGAAAAAAAAGGAAGAGAGAGAATAAGAAGATAATGTGAGTATGAGAGATAAAATTGTCAAAAAATTGTTAGTAAATGGTTGTACACATATCATTTCTAAAAAAAGAAATGGAAATCATCTTCCATATCAATCTCACAGGAAGGGCAAGAATCGGGGCACTCTTTATGCCGTTAAAACAATCGTTGTCGTGTCACTAAATAAGCCGTAAAAACTTGGATTTCAATGGATTGATTTCAAGATGTGTAGTGAGCATAAATAAAATAAATTAAGATGTGTATTTTTCCTATGATTAGACATATTTATAAGATTATTGTTGGTATTATGCATAATACTTATTAAAAATATGTATATCTCATAAATAACGAAAGGAAAATCCCGCATTTTATTGTATAAATAAAGTATATAATGAATCAATCTTAGTTGTCTAAGGCACTGTTTGGTAAGGTCAGCAAACTCGTTTATAGCTTACAGCTTATAAGTTTGTATGACATAAAAAGACTTGTTTGATAACAACCTTTTCTACACGAGCTTATAATTTTGTTCTATTTTTACCCTTATCATTTTTACTAAATTTCAAATATCTTAAACATTAATTGATATAAATCTTATTATAAATTAAGAATATCTTTTTATGTCATTTTACATTTATCAAATAATTAACTCAACTATAAGTTATCAGTCATCAGCTATCAAATACAAGCTATTAGCTACCCGCCAAGTTGAAATATAAATCAAAAGTGCATGTCTAGAAGGAACAAAACTAGTACATGTGAGAATAAAATGTATTTTCTTATAGATATAAATTTTTTGATTGAAATAAATAATTAAAAATAATTCTATATGTAAATTTAAAATTTAAAATTAATTATATAATAAATTTGACCAAATCTATGCTGAATTAAATGTAATGAAGAAGAAAAGTCAAATGTATTTTCTTATAGATATAAAAAATTTAATTAAAATAAATAATTAAAAAAATTCTATATAGATTTATCATTTAAAAATGAATTATATAATAAATTTGACCAACTTTATGTTGAATTAAATTTAATGAAGAAGAAAATTCAAATGTATTTTTTTATAGATATAAAAAATTTGATTAAAATAAATAATTAAAAAAATTCTATATAGATTTATCATTTAAAAATGAATTATATAATAAATTTGACCAAATTTATGTTGAATTAAATTCAATGAAGAAGAAAATTCAAAAAACAAATAAATAGTTTTTTTTTGTGGTGGCCAGAGTTTGAACCCTGGACCTTGCATATTGTATGTATTGTCAATACCAACTAAACTAAGCTCACGAGGACAACCAATAAATAGTTTGAATATAAATAAAGGATAATATTTGAAAAATAAATCATATAAAATAAAAAAATAACAAATGATTTATGCCTGGTTGTATATGTGTGTATATATATGTATGTGTATATATATTATTAATTTCATTATATATATTGAAATTCACCTATAAAATCTTTCGTGAGCACATGGCTTAACAAGTACACTCGAATAAATTGATATTTTAAGAGTTTTACATTGTTGGTTACAATAGTGGCTACAATGATATTGATACTCGCAAATATTTGTGCTTGTTAGTAAATTAGTAAAACTATCTTAAATTCATATTGTCTAAATATAGAACTTGTCACACGAGTCCGTGTGTAGCACCTTTTTTATCCCCTTAAAAAAATCTCTCAACGAGAAAGAAGCTCTAACTAGAGTTCCTAATTTATGTTTATTATTTGATTAGTGACCTTGATGTCATGTTAGAGTTTATGTATTAATACTCAATGGAATGGAAAAAAGAACTATACATAAAAAAAGATTGTAAAAAAAAAAAATATAAAAAAAGAATAAGGAGAAGAATACAAATATAATATGAATAAAACAAAAAAAATGGGAGAGGAATAATCGTAAACACTTAAGTTAAAATTAATGATAAAAAAGAAAAAGAAAAAGATAAGTGAAATGCTTTGCCCAATGGATCTATCAATAGGAACAACTCCACTATAATAGCAACATTATATTTAACTCTTTTATTTTATAGTGTTACATTCAAAAGTTTTATATAAAAAAAAAAAATCAAAAGTTTTATGTAAAGTTTGTTAAAAATTAGATAACAAAATTTCGTTAGTTTTTTAGTAACAAATCTGCGAGAATTGTGACAGGGGTTGGTTATGAGAAGAGAAATGATATTTGAACATTCATTTGGTGACAACTTTTGCAACAACTTTCTCTCTCATACTCAAATTACTTTTTACTTTATCCCTCTATTGATAAGGTTTCCGTGCCAATATCATTTTTTTCTTTGTAAAATATGGTTGTCAAATAAGTTGTCACCAAATTAGTTATTCAAATAACACTCATCTGGAGAGAAATAGGAGATATATAAATTCAAAACAAATATTGAAAAAAAGTATAAGAATAAATATAGAAAGAGAGAGAGAGAGAGTACTAAGTACTTTCAGAAGTTGAAGAGAATAGGAGGTGCAAGAGTGGAAAAAGCTTTCAGATCACAAGTAAGATTACGGTTTCATAATGTTTATGCAATTTTAAATATGAATGATGCGGTGTTTAATTTATTTATTTTATAATGCTTGTTACACTTTTTTTTTCCTACATGATTCATGAATTAGTCCTCTGCATACCCTTAGTTCTAAAACACAGTATTGAATTGAGTAAAAAAAAGTTACTATTAAAAAAGAAAAAAAATTGAACTGGAAAGGTAAAATAAATAGGATTAGGTGATAAAAAACAAAATTATTCTTTAACTTTTATTTTTGAAGGAAAAATTGTTCTTTAACTTGATTTGGCTGTTTAGAATCATGCGATGAAATAAAAAAAAAAGGCTTGATTTGCCAAAAACAAAAGGTGAACATGGTTTGAATATCAAGTGATTTTTTACGTTTTTTTGAACAATACATTCATATATTTATTAATCTAGTGATTTGCCTAAAGTTTATCTTCTAATATATTCATATTGCCATCGATAATAAACTTATTGGAACTTATACATTCATGCAAACCCTATTTTAGTTACTGCTTTATAGCTTTATATCACTCTAATAGCAAATCTTCTTTGCAGCATCATGAGACTCACCATGACAAAGATGTCTCTCATTGTGATAATGTTTGGACTAATTTCTTTTATTCTTCGCATTGTTGGTGAAAATAAAAAGGTACTATTGTATATTTCATACGGTTTAGAAAACTATTTTAGCTTTATAAATTTCTACGAAATCGATTTTGTTACATGAGTTGTTTTTTAATATCACTCTTATATCTTTTAGCCTTCAATGGTAGTCCTTGTACAAGGAAAAGATGCTATCAGGGACGGCCCATAGTCCGTCGAAGCTGGGCTATGACACCGGGCCTCAATTTTTTGGGGGTCCAAAATACTTTTTCTTTATTCATGGCCATAAAAAAAGAGTTATATAAGTTGAGTGTTGTGTAAAAAACAAAAAAAAAGTGCATTGGTCTAGCAGTTTTCTCCTTGGTTTGCAACTTCCTTGACTTGGGTTCAAACCTGCTAGGGCCCTTTTAATAAATTTAGTCTTAATTAATTTATTTTCAACATTTAACCTAATCCAAACCCTTTGTATTTTGTACCCCAATTTTTCTTAGACCATTAAATTTTTGTGTTCTTTTTTTTTTTTGGGGCCAATATCTTAAATTATAACAGGGTCTCTAACTCTAAGGGGCCAATATCTTAAATTTTTCTTAGACCATTAAACCCTGGATGCTATGATATGCAATTACCCAAGTGATCCAACAGTGGTATTTGGATATTCTTCTATAGGATTTTTAGTGGCATCATCTTTAATGGGTTTGATATCTATATTTTACTCATACAATGGTACATCGGTTCCTCCTTCAGCCTTGTTCAAATACACAACTTTATCTGTCTTCTTCATCATAGCTTTGTAAGTTTCTCAAATCCAAGACTCTTATCATTGTTTTGTATCTATCTATAAAGGTCATTATTTCCTATTTTAAGTGCACAAGTAAAGCCTTAATTAAAAAATATTTTAAGTTCACGAGTCCCAACTCAAATAATCAAAATGTCGAAATCGTTAGGTCGAACGTCGTGATCTGGTTCAAATCTCTGATTTCTTCACGTACGTGCGTGACTTTTCAAGTGATTATTGTCATTTCGTATATCTATTCAAAATAGAAAAATTTTAACTTTTTTTCTTTATTGAAACTCAATCATCTTATTTATTTATTTCAGAGCTTGCAGTGCATTGGCTGGTGTAATGACATTATGGCCAACAGTGACAGAGCAACATCATTGGAGACACAATTTCCATCCTGCAAATGTTTCTGCTTCTACCATGCCAGCTTGTCCTACTGCCAAGACTGGTCTCATGGGCAGTGGGGCATTCTTGTGTCTTAATTCATCACTTTATTTTGGCTTTTATCCCTAATGCTGGTAAAAAATGTAAGAGAGGACTATCTTCAAGAGTTGCCTCCCAATGTTTAGGTTTTCAATCAATTTCTAGATAGCATCTTGTTTTCTATTTTTTCTTGCTATTCATGAACGTACACAACATCCTTTTCATCATTATATACTCGACTTTATGAATTTTGGGACAACTTTTTCAAATATTGTCTCTTATATACATTTTATTTTTAAAAAATGATTAGCCTAAATGCATGTTTTATAAGTTTTTAATTTGTTTTCCTTCAAAAAAAAGTTTTTACTTTGAATTATTCATTTTTTAAAAAGTTAATATAAAACTTATAAAGTGAACGATTAACAATTTAGAGCATAAAATGAGTAATACCAAATATTAAAGAATAATGCAGCAACATTAGAAGAGGTTGTGACCCATAAGTTGATTTAAATTTGCATACGTTGATTTAAATTTGTATTCAAACAACTTGCATGGAAGCTCCAACAACTTGCTTAATTTTTTTGCTCATCTACATCAAGTAAAATACTTGGATATTGACGACTATTTTCTAAAGGTATAATGCTTGAATTGACAACCCTAATATTGTTTAGTTTCCCACACCTCCAATTCCCTACCAATTTGAAATGAACTACAATAATGAGTATGCAACTCTTGATCTGCAAGTATTATAAACATTATATTCTGATTTATAGCAATTTTTCTTTTCTACTTCAGTATTTATCTGCAGGTGTTGTGCCAACAATGCTTCCTACACCTTGTATCAATATAACATATCTTTGGTTAAGCATAAACTTCAATGACTTGAAGGAAATTTCAGCTGCTCTATGCGTGTTTAGAAGCTCGCCTAATCTTAAAGAACTACATATATTAGTGAGTGCTCATTTAGTTTGGCTTGACTTTGTTTATGCTTTTGTGTCATGTTTTTCAGTTCTAGAATTTGCAAACTTTGTCTGGCTTAAAGTATTTGTCTAGTGCCTTTCAAGTTGTCAATCTAGTATTGGAAGTTTGATTCTAAAACTTGTACACTTGAGTTACAAATAGAACTTATGAGTCAGGCTCAATTTAGTGTAGTAGAGTCCTTTAATGAGAGACTCATGTACCTTCTTTTTCATCTTTTATCAATCAATATACTTTTTATCTGTCCTTTTTGTACGAACCTCCCCCCTTTGATTTTTGGATTTGTAACAATTGTGTGTAGGCACGACATGTGAAGTAGTCTGTCGAGTTTTAATATGCTCTATGTCTCTCTTATGCATACTATCTTTCCTCCTTTGATCCATGAATTTGTAACAATTGCATGTAGGCACGGCTTGAGGAGGAAATTGTCCCTTTAACAAGCGATTCCTATTGTTGGGAAGATATCTTTTCGGAGTGCGACTTGTGTTGGGAAGATATCTGAATTAGATTTTATCAGATTTCTACTTCTATATTCTCCTGTCCTAGAACATATGACTGTGAAGCCTGTTTCATACGTCGGATCAGAGGTGGTGTTAAAATTATTGCAGTTCAAGAGGGCCTCAGGACAAGCTGAAGTGATTTATGATGTGGAAGTCTCGTCATAATGTTTTTTATTCAACTCTTAAATGCATATTACCATTTGTCTCTTTATATTAATGAACCAAGAATAAAGAATGGTCACCTTTCATGACTTCAGTTGTTTTTCTATAGACAAATGTTACTTTGGTTATTCTACAATGTATGTGAATCATGTAAATTTCGGGATACTTAGTTCATTTTCAATTCATAAAAAAAAGAGACAAATATCTATGAATTTCTATTGTGTTGTTTACAAGAAAAGTATGGAAACATATAATAGATTCATTGAATGTTTCTAAATTCGTTTTCTTGTCCTCGTGAGCTTAGCTCAGTTAGTATGGACAATGCATAATATATGCAAGATCCGGGGTTCAAACCTCGACCACCACAAAAAAAAAATCGTCTTCTTAAGAAAAGGGAACATACAATTCTCAGAAGATATATGCTCAAGCTCTCATAAAACAAGTCTCCATGGCATGAACCCATTACATGGAAATGGAATCACCAAAACAATAAATAGTATCGTAGCCGCACCCTTCTTTTCTCTTTTCCTCTTCACCTTCTTCAACCACTTGATAAGGGGTGGTTTAAGACCATTCTTTCCCCGCTAAATTATCCATCTAATTAGTTTTTCTTTTCTCGCTCTTTTATTTAAATAAATGATTATCACATATTTTTTTAAGAAGATTATCACATATATCTCTTTTCTTGCCCTTTTTGAACACCTTGCCAAGATGACTTTGGACACAACAATTGGTCAAACCCTTGTCAAATCTCAGCTTTGATACCATCGTAGGTTCACGAGGGGAGCCCAGAAGATCAACCTTAAGACATTATGTTTATGGGTTCCCTCCACTTATAAAGTATCAAACCTTCATTTTTCTAAGTAATGTGGACCTTTTAACTCACACTTGTTACACAACAAAAGTTTCCACCACGTTTAACGACGACTTTTAACCACATTTTCTCTATATGCAAGAACCATGAATCAAACTCCTGACTAAAATTGGTTCAAGGGTTTAAATATCTCACCACTTGAACCAATCCATTTATTTATAGTGTATTTTTAATAATCTATTATGCCCTCTCCGAACAAATTAGGAGCAATGGATTCGAAACAACATAAAGAGGCATTTAGGTTTCAAAGTTTTTTTTGTCATATATTGCAAAGAAAATATTTTAAAAAAGTTATTGATAGGAGGAATTATTTGAGGAAAATCTAAATTTCACGTGGACTTAATAGAGTTAATACTTGATTAAAGTTTATAAAGAACTACACTAAGTTAGAAACAAATTTTGTACAGATGAGTTGTTTTTATTTAGAATTTATAAAGATAAACCGAGGAAAGTAAATAGAGCAAACCAAACTCAAATTGAGTTGTAATTTGGTTTATTTATTGTCTATTTAAGATATAGACAAACAATAAATGGATTCCACCAATAGAATTATACTTGCGAAAAGCTAACCTGTGCCGTTAAGGTACAAAAGTAAGTGAATCAGATATAATATTTTTTTTGAAAAATACTAACAAGTGTCTTAAGAGCATTGTTTAAGGATTTAAAAATAACAACTTTTACCTTGAAAATTGTACGGTTATGACTTTAAGATGTGTTTGACTTGTATTTTCAAGACTTAATTTCTTTCTGTGGATTCTTTAAAGTTAAACAATACCTTTGGGCACTTGTTAGCAATACCCTATTCTTTTTTATTGGAACATGTGCATTGAATTTACTTTTTTGATATGTAATAAACAAAACGCATAAAACTTGAGAAAATATTTTTATTTTCAAGTTCCTTAATATGTTTTCTAAGAGAACAAGTTAGCATTACCCTTATACATTATCTAATATAAAAAAACCTAATTAATTAATCGGAAGGAATAACCGTGTTCTTTTGTTGAAGTGCCTTTCAAAATGAAATAAGTTGCTGACACGAATTGAAAGACAAGCTAGCATTTCTATGAATAGAGCTTCATTAAAAATGGTTTAGAAACAATTTAAATTAATGGAATGAAAGCAACGTATAAATATCAACATTATATGATAAAGTCAGTGAATAAGGTTGGCATCTTATAAATAGTTATTTGTATTTGCCCATTTTGTTTTATTTGTAATGAAATGCAATAGCTACCTTTCACTAAAAATATTGCTATATTTTATATACTTTTGTATTGTTATTAAATTTGTTAAATGTAACTTTTCTCTTTCATGAGTGAGTCATGTTTGAGATATAGTTTCGTAGAACATAAAATTCTGCAGAATAAAAAATCGGTTAAAAGGTTTGCATCTATCCCAATCACTTTTATTTTTTGGTAAATAAAGTTTGATTATTTAATATTTATCTGATGAAAGCTTTTTTGTATACCCAACACAGATTTGAAAATTTTAAATATAATATCCGATCCATAAAATAAAAATGTTATAATCAAATTCCTAATCTAATATATTTTTGAGTTGTAACACCAGTTAATATCCAGCGTATAAGCCCGTTATTACATTGATTTTACAAACCCTAATGTAAAAAGTACGTACAGTAACACTATAAAATCTGCTAGCTTTACACAATTGACCAACTTTTTACATCAGTTTTACTACTATAAAATTGGTGGGAAAAAAGGATATTCAATGTTAGAGAGTGATATTAGACTCAAATAAATGATTTAACTATTTAGTTTAGAGTAAAATTATATATATTAGTTGTATTTCCTTTTAATTGTTGCTAGTTGGACCTTTAATTTAAGTCTTTAGGTCCATTAGAGTTACTATCATTCCTATATATAGTGTCTTTGACAAACGATGCAAAATAATTAAATGAATGAAAATGTTTTTTTTTTTTTTTTTTTTTTTTTTTACGAAATTAGTCCAAATACTTTATTACAATTTTTGATGGAATTAAACTTTTTAACTATGCACTATATAAAAAAGCAAGATAGTAAATCTTGAGTAGAACAATCATTAGTCATGATTTATTTACTTTTCAACTGAATTCCGATTTACCAGACCTCTTTTATTGACAAAATTGCTATAATATGTATGATGAATTGTGGTAGTTAGTGGAGGGCGTGGGCTAGTTGGAACAAATGGGGTCAATGAGCAAGATGATTGTTGAATTCATTTATGGATCTAAATTGGAACAATAATTACCATAAAAAGTGTTTCCTGGTGCCAGTGGAAACAGACAATATTTTGTGCTTGATGATGATTAGACATTGATGGATCAAGCAATTATAGAATGGGGTTGAATGTTGGCACAATAATGTTGATCATCGACACAAGATAATGTATTATAAGTGGTTTTATTGCTTTGGCAATTGGCTACCAGGGTGATAGTAAGATCCATATTTGTGACTTAGATGGTTGTGTATGGTTGAAAAGCATATAGTTTACTCATTAGTTCAATCCCACAATATATCAATTGTTTATGGAACATTGTTTTATCTAGTTTTTTTTTTTTTTAATAAGTCAAAATGAGATATATTACTAAAATTAAAGACGATTCACCTCACATAAGGCGTGCTGAGAGTGAACCCCTCAAAAATTACAAAGTTACAATGAAGCGGGTGCCTACAACAAATGATACCGGCATAGCAAAATAGAAGAAATTACATAATAACACCCATACAATGAAGTAGGTGACGTTACCATTCATGATAGCTAAAAGTGAACAAAGCATTATTTGATTTCAACCATAGAAACGAATTCAGCTTAACTTTATCAATGAGAGCAAAAGGATTGGAAGCCACATTGTTGAAAACACAGTCATTCCTTTCTTTCCAAATTACCCACACACAAGCAAGCCAAATTACCTTGAAGAATGAATGTGAATTTATCTAGTTGTACTTGCACGACATAGTGTTATAGTTTCTAATCTAGAGATTTTGGTTTGATTTCTGCAAAAAATATTTTCGGCAAGGGGCGTAGAGTTTTAACTATACAATCTAACGTGTCATGTTTTTTTAGTCAAATAATTTAGTAGTTAAAAATTCTTATTTTAAAGATGAATAAGTGAGAAGTTTAAGGTTTGAATATGCATATATAAATGTAATGTCCATATCAATTGAATTAAACTCACAAGATTAACGTGTCATGTTTTAATCGCATGGAAGATTGAATCAACTAGACATTAAAAACATGAATAATTGCTGTTTGAGGTTATATAGCCTTTCCTTCTTAAATTTTCTAGATTATGTTTCACAAAATAGAATGCCAGATTAGGAAAAAGTAAGTAAAAAGAAAAACTTTGAATTGTCAAAATATGATTATAATTTTACCGAATTAGGGAATAACTTTTTTTTTTTTGAAGGACCGAATTAGGGAATAACTAATGATGGGAGATGGGACCATGAATATTTTTCATGATGACCCCGTGTAATTATTCTGATACAACTAAAGAATGATTTATTCTTTCATTTTTTGAAGGAATAATTTATTCTTTCATTATTACTAAGATTTAAATTATTATTTTTTTCCTTCATATATATTTTTGAGTAAATAGTCAATTACCCCCTGAAATTGTAAGTTTCGTCAATTACCTTTTGAAATTAACAAAACTTCAATTACCCCCCTACAATTGCACAACGTTAATCAATTTACCTCATACGTCAAATATTTCTGTTAGTCAACATAACGTTTTGCAAATACCCCATGAAGTTTTGCACTTATGTGCAAAATACCCCATAAATTTGAAAATTTATATTTTGTTTTCTTATCCTTAAAAGTGATTGCATTATCACTGAATTGTGGAGCATATTAGCTAAGTTTTGACGATATACAACCATATATTGACAGTATTGTAGAACAAATTGGCAATATTTGGTAAACCCTACAATAATGTTCAAAACCCTACAATAAGTTGTCCTTAACCCCATTAGAGATCACAAGGATGGTGGCTACCATGTTTTTTTTATTCTCTTAAAAAAACATAATAAAATATACATAATATAATATTATTACCTTTCCTTTGAATCCTAACGGGGAAGAAGACCATGATTTCTTCAAGATCCTTTATAAAGTGAGAGAAGTAACAAGTTTATATATTTTTTCTTGAAAGTGAGAGAAGTGTGTTGAAATTTCATTATAAAGGAAGTGGAAATTTTTGGTGTGGTTAAAATTAGCAATAGGAAAGCCATATACTTTGACATCCTTTGACATCTTGGTAATTCTTGATTATGCCAATCATATATTATTTATGTGCTTCATTATGTATGACATGTATTAGTTTTCCATCTGACAAGTGTGGTTGTACTTTACTATGCTGACTTTCATATCGTTAGACTCTAGTACATGGTTAATGTTTGATCGTTTAAAGGAACAAATATGGTTGTATACCGTCAAAACTTAGCTAATATGCTCCACAATTCAGTGATAATGCACTCACTTTTAAGGATAAGAAAAAAATATATAAATTTTCAAGTTCAGGGGGCATTTTGCACATAAGTACAAAACTTCAGGGGGTATTTGCAAAACGTCATGTTAACTAACAGAAAAATTTGACGGAGGGGGTAAATTGATCAACGTTGTGCAATTTCAGAAGGGTAATTGACGAAACTTACAATTTCAAGGGGGTAATTGACTATTTACTCATATATTTTTTTAGGTAACATGAAGATTAAAAAATTCATCTCTTAGAAAAAAATGAATAAATGGAATATTTAATTTCGAACTCGACCCTCGAATATATTATACAATATTCTACCATATAATCTAAAGAGACTAAAATTTATTATCAGCCAAAGAAGTTTATCTATCGATCTATATTAAAATAATGAAATAATCATGAATTTGGTGCCGTGAACGTGAATGCTTTCAGACAGGGAACAAAACTAGTTTATTCAGTTGCAAATGGGTTGCTAAGACAGTCTCTGTGTGTGTTTGGAAAATTCCATTTTCACTTTTCCAACCCACGTTTGCATAGAAGCTGCAACTTATAGCTTCATAAAACCACGACCATTTTACATAGGGAAGCGGGAATATGAGACTTAAACATGGATCCAAACAATGGCTCTATCAATGCCAACTTTTCAATTTTTTCACAGATTCCATTCACTTCACATAAGATAATCTCATTCTAGTAGTTGGTTTTTAAAGAATTTTGAAGCGTTGAGTTTATATTTTGATATATTAAAAAAAATTAAAAGAATAACACGTTACTATATGTTCGTGTATCATGTATTTTTTTCTTTGAAATATTAAAATATATAGTTTAAACTTCTAAAATATATCTTTGCAAATATTTAACTTACAAACACACCTTAAATAGGTACGTCTGAATTTAACCCCTTCCACAGTTCCACTACATTCAATCTATCTTTATTTTTTATTTTTTATTGGTAGATTGACGAAATGATAAGACATTTATAAATTTACACATGCAAATGAATGTATTGGGGTTCGAACACCAGTCACGACGTCCGGTCTAACAATTTTAACATTTTATCAGTTGAGCTAGGACTTGCAGACATATTTAATCTATCTCTGTTAGTGATAACTAATTTATTTTTATAGTTGACTTTTGTGATAACTTGGAGGCTATGTCATGCTTTCAAGTGGAGCAGTAGTGTCAATGAATTTTGTGTTCCTTTTAGAAAGGTGATTCATAATTGATATCTATATATAAAAACAGATCTTTTTCTGATAATATATAAAACAGAATATTTGACTATGAATACATGGGACATGTTTAAATCAGGGCCGTCTTAAACAATTCGTTGGCCCCATTTTAATCTTATAAATTGGCCCCCGGATACAACTTTAAGCTACTTTATGTTCAAATCACTAACATCAAAATACAACTTTAAGCTACTATCATTCTTCTGGCTACTTAAAACGAGCCACTCTTGCAGCATTTTTTGAAGCAAATTCATCAACCAAGTCTTCATATTGTATTTTCTCCAAAATATCATTCTCAATTGCTATCAATGCTAATCCATTAAGTCTTTCTTGTGACATGGTAGATCGCAAGTAAGACTTCAACAACTTCAATTTTAAAAAACTTCTTTCTGCTGAAGCAACTGTCACAGGAATAGTCAATAAAATTCTATATGCGATGATTGTATTAGGAAAACAATCCATGTCAGTCAAGAATCTTAATATATCAACAGGTCCTTTTTTTTCTCCAGGCAACATTTGTCTTAGTAACTGCAACTCCACATATAATGCATTCCCATCAATATCAGATTCCTCATTATGTTTCAACACCTGTTCAAAATGACTACAACAAGACTTCAAAGTTGCATTGTCCAACGATTGTAACTTGTGAGAAGTAAACAAGAAACCAAAAATAGTTTCATACTCTTTGTATTGCTCAAATCTCTTATTAAGAGAAACAACAGCTTGATCAACAAGGTAATTAAAATAATTAATCCTAAAAGCTTCCTCTCCAGATAGCTCAACTGATGGGGTATTCAAATCCTCATCAAAATGTCTCTTTCTTCGAATTATACGTCTTTGAGGAAATGTTGGGTCGATATTCAATTCAATAGCGATTTCCGTAGCATTAGCCAATGCATTATGAAAACCATTATCTCTATATCCCTCAAAAAAATAAATCAACCCCTTTATTTTTTCAAGAGCAACATCAATAAGCATATCCTTTGATTGTAAAAGCTTGCTAACCGAATTAATTGCCGATAATATTTCAAACCAAATAATTATAGCCATCAAAAACTCAAAATCACCAAGCTCATTTGTTGCTAAGGACTTAGCTTCAGAACATAATTTAGAATCAGGATCCTTTTCTGATACTTCAAGTAAAGCTTCTCTAAAATCTGACATTTGAGCCCTTATAGCTTTGACACTCTCTACATGACTTTCCCACCGAGTGGATGAGAGTGATTTTGGAGTCAACCCTTTTACATTATCTTTTAGAATTTGCCATCTCTTAATAGAATTGGCAAAAATTGTATAAATGCGTTGAACAACTCCAAAAAAATCTTTAGCTTTGGTACAAGAGTTAGCCATATCACACAATGCCAAATTAAGACTGTGGCAACCACAAGGAGTATAAAAGGCTCTCGAATTAATGTCTAAAAATTTCTTTTGTACACCTTGATGTTTTCCTTTCATATTTGACCCATTATCATAACCTTGTCCTCGTACATCAAATATGTCAAGATTAAGATTTTTCAATTTATTTTGTAAAACATCAAAAAGCCCTTGACCAGTTGTATCATTAACATTCAAAAATCCTAAAAAAGATTCCTCAATGCTTACAGAATTTGAAGAAACATCCACATATCTTATTATCAAAGACATTTGCTCTTGGTGACTAACATCAGGCGTACAATCAAGTATCACTGAGAAATACTTTGCTTGTTTGATTCTTCTAATGATTTCAGTTTTAATTCCAGAAGAAAGCAAGAGTATTAACTCGTTTTGGATGTTATGCCCAAGATAATGAAAGTGGAGATCATCATCTGTAATACGTCTAACATGTTCTTGGACAATTGGGTCAAATTCAGCTAACATTTCAATTAAGCCCAAAAAATTACCATTGCTACTTTCGTACAATTTCTCCTTAGAACCACGAAAGGCCAAATTATATTTAGCAAGGAATTTCACTATTGAAATAATTCTTTTCAAAACATTTATCCAATGATCCTTTTCTTTCTGGAGTAGTCTTTGAGATGTTTTATCAATAGTTTGATTCTTCTGCATCCTTTGACGCAACTCATACCAAGTAGTCATGTTCTTAACATGTTCCATGCTTGTCTCATGCTCTCTAAGTCTTTCACTAACATGTGACCAATCACTAAAACCCTCATTTGTTAATTGACCATTACCAACCCATCTTTTATAAACTTTACAACAAAAAAAAAAAATACTCTATCAAGCTCTTTGGAATAAACAAGCCAATCTCTATCACACTTCTCTCCATTTGGTAAAACTCTAGTATACAAATTAGCCGTAAAACGTCTAGAAAGTTTATCTCTAGGACCCTTTACAACGGACAAATCTCTTTTAGGACCATTCATAGCTAATAAGTCAATCATTTTAGAGTCAAGAGCATCCCAATTTCTTGGATCAAATATATCAAGGAAATTATTCAAATTAACATCATCAACAATGGGCACATCATCTCTATTTTCCGGATCAACACTTTCATTCTCAATATCTTGAACAGCAACCACATTTTCAAGAACTCCAACATCAACATTATCAACATTTTCATTTTCAATAGGAATTTGTTGCGGATTTTTTATCAAAAACTTATTAAGAGCTCCTTTTTGAGATTGAATTAACTTTTCAATTCTTTTCTTTCTCTTACGCTTTTCACATCCAGATTCATACTTTTTAGGAGGCATAGTAAAAACCTGGAATTTCTCACTGTTTTGTTAGCTTATGATCAGTCAGCAATGCTTCTGTCCAAGTTCAATAGCTTGTTGTTCTCCAAAAAAAAAACCTGGAATTTCAACTCTCTGCTCATTAGTGTTTTCCAATTCCAATTTTCAAACAAAGATAAAAGTAAACATAATACCTAATAACATTCAAATTCCATGAATTTAACAAAGAAAATTCAATAAAAAATAAAAAGGGTTTTAGTTTTTACCTTTTTGGTGGCGGTGGAAAGAAGGAGAGAAGCAGCGGCGATTGGGTGGCGGAGAAGCGGCGGCGGTGAGGATATGGGTGGGTGTGGTGGTTTATGAGTTTCTAACTTCTAATTCTAGTTGTGACAGATAATTCATAGATTAAATAAAGGGTTTTCATTTTTAATTAAACAAAAGGAATTAGTTTGAGCAAAAAAATGATTAAAATTAAAATATATTGGGCCCCACGAAAAAGAAGAACTGTAAAGGAAAAAAAATATAAGAAAAACACCAAGCAGGAGTTGAACCCTTGGCCATGCAGTCTTGCACATAACGCTCAACCACTGAAGTATTGTTAACAGTTTGTCAAATTTTCGCTTTCACCTCTATATAATACTTACAATAGGACCTTACATATAAAAAAAATATATGGGCCCCCAAAAATTTGAGGCCCAGTGTCGTCGCCTAGTCCCAACGGGCTATGGGCCGGCCCTGGTTTAAATACTACAGTATAATTTTTGTCATTCGTATGCTGGGAATTTTATTGTTGTGGTTACAACTATTATTTAAGTATCCTTAAAAAAATATTATTTAAGTAATTAGAATTTAAAATAATAGGGTACTTAAGTAATACTCTTCGTCTCAAATTATAAGTTATTTTGGAGAAAAAATTTGTGAAAAGTTATAAATCATTTTACAATACAAATGAAGAATTAAAAACTACTTTTTCTACTATACCTTCAACTATTTATTATTTTCACTTTTTTAATTCGTTGATGAAGAATAATTTTATAAAATTACTTATAATTTCTCTTTCTCATGCAACATTAATTACATTTTTTAGTTTGTGTGAAATGACCAAAGCGTGTATAATTTAGAACAGAAGAAATAGTATAATTCGTTTATACTTTATCATTTTTCATATTCTTGTAAGAAGATTCAACAACAACCAACTAGCAATACGAGATTCGTTCATATTTTTATACAACATAGTACACTACATATGCATCTATAATATAAAATTATTTGCGACTTGTTGATTTAATTATTTTTCGACATTAAGAGTTTTACATTAATAAAAACTGCCTATACTTGTACACTTGGCGCAGATAATATATATATATATATATGAGGTTTGCTAGAACACACCCATTAATTTTTATGTGGGAGTGTTTTAGCAAAGCTACACCTTAGGATGTATTTAACCACTTTTTAGTTATTGATTTGCTAAAATACTCCTTCTAAAAGATAAGTGGGTGTATTCTAGCAAATGCCTATAGGATTTGCTAGAACACACCCACTTGTTTTTTTAAAAGGTGTGTTATAGCAACTTACACCTTAAGGTGTATTTATTAACTTTTTAGTTATAATTTGCTAAAACACTCCAACATAAAAACTAGTGAGTGTGTTCTAGCAAATCCCTATATATATATATATATATACATATACATACATATATATATATATATATATATATATATATATATATATATATATATATATTTATTCCAAATTCTAATTCAGATTCATCAATACTTGTAATCTGCTAGCTGTATTATTTGTTAATCATGTAAAATTGTCCATACGTTGTCATATAAAAAACAAAAATAGAGTCGTGCTCTTTTTTAACCTTTGTTTGGGTGGGCTGTACAATTTTCTCGTCTTGCAAAGCATAGTAGGAATTCACGTTTACACAGAAGCTACAAACAATAGCTTCTCAAAACAACGGCAAAAAGTGTTTTAAACGTGCGACAAAAGTTGTTAAAAACTGAAGCAAACACACATTTAATGACAATTTTTTTAAAATTGTTAAAAACCTAAGGAGAATGCTTAACAATGCCAAGAGATATTGGTTAAGCATCCAAAACAATTATTTTTTTTTTCTTCCAGAAAGATGGTGAAATAATTACATGATCAGAAAAGTAATGATTTACTAGACAAAAGTTCCAATATCCACTTATAATGGGTACAAAGCTTACAAGATTTCATACAAAAAAAAATCACTTCCAAGAACATAATGATAAATATGGAATGACTTTAACATATGTCATAAACAAAAGAGATAGAGAAAAAAATTTGTAAAAGTAATAGTAATAAAAACAAAATAGAGGTTCATGTATATAACTCATGGACAATATATTATTATATAGAGGTCGAATTTCGAACTCTGAACACCTCACTTTTTTACTTTAAAAAAATTGGATTCTAACTCCTAAACTATTTAACAAAACAAAAAAGAGTAAAAATAATGATGACTCAATCATTAAATTAAAAAAGTGAAATGTAAAAAGTTTGGTACTTTTGTTTGCTAGCCTACGTTTCTTTCGTGTAAATATTAAAATGACAAGTTATTTGTCAATGGTTAAGTTTTCTACGTTTTCCTTTGCATTATTTTTTCATTTAGTAATTTTAAATGACAAGTTGTTGCCAACATTGACTTTAGAAAATCTATAAATAAACCAAACAATTCACATTCCAGTTCACATTCTTTTCTCTAATTGGTTAAGAAGCCTCTCTTTTAGCCACTATATACTCTAAACAATTGAGACTAAACCATCATACTCAATATGGCATACCAAAACCCTCCTTCAATTCAAACATCAGATCCAGAAGCTCATGAAATCACTCCAACAAACCATTCAGCCACAAGTTTTAAACCCAAAGATGCAGTTCAGACACTGAAGAAGAACTTAGTTTTCCGTTCGAAATGGGCCGAACTTAATGGTGCCATGGGTGACCTTGGTACATATATACCTATAGTCTTGGCTCTCACTCTAGCTAAGGACCTCAACCTTGGCACCACATTGATTTTCACAGGTATATTCTATTCTATGTTTTGTTTATATGAATAACAAATTAAAACATACTCCATGAATAGCAAAATATCTGGTTCAAAGTTTAGATTATATACATGTACTTTTTATTAGTATATATTTTGTTACCGAGGCTACGATGAGTTTTTTCAAGATTTTACATTGCAGTCGTAGTTGAGTGATAATCATTGATCTTACAACAACAAAAAAAGGTTAAATACAATTGATATTACTGTAAGTATGATTGCGGAGACATAAAAAATCTTGATGTTACGATCACAATTATAACATCAAACATGACTGATGTGACTGTAAATACGATAGTAAAGATATTATATAAACAAAGTCATTACATATATCCTCCAAGAAGCTCGACTGGTTTGAGCTAAGGTTTAAGATGTTGTTGATTCTATTTTAAATATGGACAAACGAGTAAATATTAATCCAACCACTAATTAACATTTGTCTTTTAAAAAATAAACTCAGATTTGCTTTCATTTAAGTAACAAAAGTCACATATTAATATTCCGATAACACCCTTATTTTTCTTTCTAAATCCAAAACTACTCTACGTCAAGAGTACTTCATATACAGTATCTATGTATATATGATGCATCATGCATGCACACAAATAATCTCTTTTTCTCATGTAATCCGTGTCTGGAATCTTACAGGTGTCTACAACATCATCACTGGTGTCATGTATGGGGTGCCTATGCCTGTCCAGCCCATGAAATCAATCGCTGCCGCGGCTTTATCAGACAAAGATTTCGGTGTACCAGAGATAATGACAGCCGGAATCTTGACCGGTGGCGTGCTCTTCGTTCTTGGTATCACAGGATTGATGCAGCTGGTGTACAAGTTAGTTCCTTTATCTGTTGTGAGGGGAATTCAACTAGCACAAGGTTTGTCATTTGCTTTAACAGCTGTTAAATATGTGAGAAAAGTGCAAGATCTTCCAAAGTCTAAATCTTTAGGCCAAAGACCTTGGTTTGGGTTAGATGGTTTGGTTCTAGCCATTGTTTGTGCTTGTTTTATTGTGATTGTGAATGGAGCTGGCCAGAAAAATAGCGGTTGTTGCGGTGCTCCCGAAGATGGTAATCTGGATGGCCAAATTCAAAGAAGTGATGAAGGTGGAAGAAAGACTAAGATGAATAAACTAAGAAAGATTATTTTTTCACTTCCTTCTGCTTTTATAGTCTTTGTATTGGGAATAGTTTTGGTTTTTATAAGAAGAAGTGAAGTTGTGCATGAAATTAAATTTGGACCCTCTAAAATAGAAGTAATGAAATTCACTAAAGAAAATTGGAAGAAAGGTTTTATTAAAGGTGCAATTCCACAACTTCCATTGTCAATGTTGAACTCAGTGATAGCTGTTTGTAAATTATCAACAGATCTTTTCCCTGAAAGGGAATTTTCAGTTACATCAATTTCAGTGACAGTTGGACTAATGAATTTAGTTGGTTCTTGGTTTGGTGCTGTGCCAACTTGTCATGGTGCTGGAGGACTAGCAGGACAGTATAAATTTGGAGGAAGGAGTGGAGGGTGTGTTGCACTTCTTGGTTTTGCAAAATTGGTATTGGGATTGGTTTTAGGAACTTCTTTGGCACACATTTTGCAACAATTTCCAGTTGGGATTTTAGGTGTGTTACTTTTGTTTGCTGGTATTGAACTTGCTATGTGTGCTAGGGATATGAATAGTAAAGAAGATTCTTTTGTGGCACTTATTTGCACTGCTGTTTCATTGGTTGGATCAAGTGCTGCTCTTGGATTTTTGGTTGGAATGATTGTTTATGTGTTACTTAAGCTAAGGAATTGGAGTAATGATAAACCACTTTCTACCATTTGGAACCAGAAAAGTCCAAACTAAATTTGAAGAGAGTTTATTTATGTGTAAAGATTTTTAGTGTGTATGGTTTTCATAATATGTTGATTTTCTGTGAGGTTTGAGTTTTTTTTCTTCTTGAATTTGGTTTTCTTTGTTGTCATGTGAGGTCTTGCTAGGGTTCTACTTCTAGGACTCTGTATATTGTAACTGTAAAAAATGTAGATCATATAGTTAGCAGTAGTAACTACTATTTCTGGCTTTTGCTCCATGTAACTTATGTATGCTATCGCGTACCTAATGTTTATACACTCAATAAAAGTACAAAGAATTTGAATCAGTTGGAGGAAGTTTTTACAGTTAATCTTTTTGTTGTTGAATGAAAGTTTCTTTGGCCTAATAACTTAATTTCACATGGAAGATATCAATTATTAAGGTAAAAATCTTCATTGATAAACCTTAGTCAAGAATTCTGTCAAAAAATCATGAATAGTAGTTCCATAAATAGTAAGTTTATCCACACAACCAACATAGTGTGACACAGTTGACAAATAACTTGTGCAACTCCTTAAGTGAATCTCTCTACCTCGAAGAATTAGTCTCTAGCTTTAGAGGAGTCAAAAAAATGTTTATTCATATATAGAATGTTTGTCTTCATAACTCTACAAATCAAATGGAGTGCCGTGTGTGAATTAGGGAACATCAATCCATAGAATTCGGAAAAGTTGGAGTTGACCAGCTTCACGGGCTCATGTTTGTTTAGTAGGGTTGTACAACCTCTTATGTCATGATCTTTATATATCTTTTAAACCGTTTACAGAAAATTCACCCTTAAATATGTTGGTTCGAAAATTCTACCTCATGTTTCTTGCCAAGTTAGCCCGCCTTATTTAAGACATGCTTATCGTCTGGAAGGCGGGTTGACTCGCTTTTCCATCCATATGAAATGTCACTTAGATATCATTTCGGTTATGTGCTATGAAGAAATAGAAAGCCATGCATATTTAATAATTTGTCTCTAAACTTTCAACTAAAGTTCAATTATGTATTTAAAATTTGGGCTAAAGATCTACCCAGCACTGTCTTCAATCTTTAGTCCAAAAGAGTCTTAAATGTAGGTCAAAAGATTCTATCTTTTGTTCAAGAAAATTAATCTTAGAATCTAAAACATTTTAACATGAAAAGATTAGAGTAGTTACACAGAACTATTCTTGCACTCATAGTAATAGTCCACAGGCATATCAGCAATCATATAATATACTTCAGATTGAATTTCCCATTAATTTAGAATGGATTTGGCATATTAGCTAATGGAATTATGTCCCTAACATTTACCATACACATTATACTTGTTTCCACTTTGGGATATGGCCACTTAAAAGAATCAAACTTTGGGATATGCAATTTTTTTTTAGTCTTCATACTTTGGCTATAAAGAAATTGAACTCAGTGTTCATGAGTCATGATCAATTTGACCTTAAAATACATTAAACACTTGAATTCAATTACTTAGATTTAAGATATTATACGCCCAAATATTATATCCAAAATTTGTGAAATTTAATGTTTTTCCTTTGAATAAGGTACATAAACATATCAAATAAGCTACAATACAAAACTGTTTGTCATGTGCATGAACTATCGAATACAGTGGAGTACAAAAAGTTGTCATGTAACTCAGTCACTTGTCATGTACTGTTATGTCCAATATCTATCAATTTGCAGATCAAATGCACCCATAGTTTAAAACGAAAGCAAGGAGTTGAATTGTTTTTATAAACTCAACCTGCTAAATAAAATTTTGCTCAAACTTTTTTTTTTACAAAAAATTTAGCTCAAACTTAGTTTACAACTTTTAATCTTGGTTCCATTAAATAACATTATGACATTGTCCACATTATGGTTAGCAATGTATAATAAAATTATGATTAGTACCATATCATTTACGCCAGACTATGCTGTCCATATTAGAACCTTTTCAACTTATGATTGAAGATGTCCTCGTGAGCTTAACTCAGTTATCCAGGATACAAACCCTGACCACTAAAAAAAACTAAAGATTGAAGATAGTGCTTAAATAATTTTGGTATGATAGGGGCTTGAATTGATGGCCTGCGACCTATCTAATGTGCCTTTATCCAACAATAAATGGTGGTGGCATGACTCTATCCCAACTTCGTAAGGAAATGAACATGGCTGCCTTTATCAAACATTTGTCTATTGACATAATTCACCAATACATGTTTGTATTTGAACCCAAATGAAGGCTTCGTAGGGCTCCAACAAATTTAGAGTAAATTTTTTTTTTTTTATGCTATACTTGCTTCTTTGGTTATCTTCTGTACTACCGCAAACCGGCCCGACTCAATACATACTCCCTCGGTTCCGGTCATTATCATAAGTAATTTTTTTTATGATAGTTGAAGGACTCATATATTTGGTCTATATTATAAAGGCTAAAATATGGTTTTAGTCCCTGCAAATATGCCTCGTTTTGGTTTTAGTCCCTGTGCAAAAAAAAATTTGTTTTTGGTCCTTGCAATTTTTTTTGAAGGGACTATTTTCAAAAACAAAAAATTTTGCAGGGACCTTTTTAAAAAACAAAATATTTTGCAGGGACCAAAAACTACAAAATGGGTTCAGTCATCATGTGTCACGTATGCAAATCATCACAAAAATGGAGTCAGGGACTATTTTCAAAAAAAAAAATTTGCAAGGACCAAAAACAATCATATTTGCAGGGACTAAAATCATATTTTAGCCTATTAGAAAATAGATTAGATACATCAATTTTTTTTAAAGAATACATCAATTATTTAATGAATCTAAAAAATGAATTTTTGCTTATATGAATTAGTGAAATATTTAAAGAAACTCTATATATGAATGATCATTTGTCACACGCCACCACCAAACTTTCTACCACCAACATGAAATCCAATTTTGCAATAGCCGTTCAATTTTTTAATTTTTTTTTTTTTGCAAAAAAGACTACTTAACAAATTCATAAAAATAGATGGCTAGTTAACAAAATTCCTTTCAACTGAGGGAAAAAAAATCCCTTAGGTGATTTATTTTCGGCTGTGCGGTATATACTTATAATTATGTTATGTAGATGACGATCGGAGAAAGCTTTATGAAGTCCATGTGAAAGAACAAAGAACAACATATGGTCAAAAAGAATACATTTTCATTTTGTTTCTAATTAATAAAGTAATAACGATTTGGGTTCTAAGATGAATCTACATGGGCGTGCCTTTATCCAACAATAAGTGTTGGGGGCATGACTCTATTTCCACTTTTGGAATTCTCCAAAAACCAATAAAGTAAACTTTGATTTTTATTTTTATTTTTTTTTAAAGTTACATCCGAGTTCTTTATAATTTAACCTTTATTTTGGACTGGTCACTTAAGTTTTACTTTCCTGAATTACTCATTTATGATATATTTTGTTAGAAATGTGAAGTATTTTAGTTATCTTCTTGTTGTATTGTAATCCTCCATGTATTTCTTTTGTGTGGTTTGAACTAAGAGTTTTATTACACAATTAAAGATGAACAAGCATTCTAGTGTCCTTTTATAACGTCTCACACTAGATATAAATGACTTATTATTTTAGGTTGATAACTTTTAACCGTTCATGCTAATTGAAGACATTGTTGCGAATAATAAGATAATTTGGTTTTAAAATATTTGAATTTGATAATTTAGGTTCAAGAAAGAAGAAGTGGGATGAGAATTGATTTAGACATATCTCACATGTCTATGTAAGTTTTCTCAACATTAAAATGTCACACATGCTTTATTTTAACGAACTTGTTAAAAAGACTAACGATGAAAGTATAGTGTAGCATAAATGACTTCATCCATCTCAATTTAACAGTCACATTTCGGCACGTGGTTTTTAAGAAAATGATTTAGTTTGGTTGATTTCAATGGTAAAATTTGTTGGAACAAAATTAGATTTGTACAATGTCTCTAAAATTTTGATTATAACAAAGTATCGAAAAACAATCGAATATGCTAATATATGTTTAAGTGTGCATGACCATAAATTAAAATTTATCAAGGTCTAAACATATATGAGAGCATATGAAGCACAAGAGAAGCAAACGATCGTATAGATGATTTGAAAAAAGGTCAATCAGAAATCAACAATGTGATTAGAAGTGAAGAATCCATCCCAAAACTATTGAAGACAAGACTTTGGATCATCAGACTCTAAGCTCTCCAGACTCTGAGAAATTAGAAGCCACATCAGCTTTGTCTTCTTCTATGAAGGGTCGCTTTTAGGATATAACCAAGTACAATTTGTCCTCTTTTAAACAATGTTGCAGCGGTTTTAGTTTTCCACGATTGCAAACCTCAGGCATGTGATATTTTTTCACGGTAATACTTGATTGGTTAGAGGAGGTTTACAAACATTCTAATTTGCAGGGGCTTTCAACCTCCCTTATATTGTTTGTTATGTCAACTAAAAATTCTCCGAATTAATAGCTGTACTATAAAACAAAACAATTTCGTAATTTACATAAGTTGTAAAATATGTAATTCAATTTTTAAAGTACACTCCCTAACATGTTATTCAAACTTCGTCACTTAAACGTTGTGCTTAATGCTTATTACAAATTAGATTTTATGTTTTTTTTTTTTGTGTAAGATTTTATATTTTAGTTGAGTATAATTTTACTCTGCCAATAAAAAATTTGGGTGAGCCACTAAAATAAATTATATTATATTTTTTCACCGTAATACTCTGATTTAGGATGTTTGTAATTTACGATTACTCTCCGAAACAAAAGAAAAAAAAACTTGCATAGTTAGACTAATCAACTGACTCTACCTCGTGATCTTAGCTATGAACAATGCATAATATATGTAAAGGTCCGGAGTTCGAACCCCAAACACCAAAAAGAAATAAATTAACTGGCTCAATGATTACATGAAAAAGTAAGATATGATTTAGCGCATGTTTGTTTCCATTTTTAAAGAAGTCAATTTTTTTTTCTTTTTTTAAGTGATGGAGTCAAAATTGAATTTAGAGTTACATAATTGATTTTGACATGTTTAGTTGCTCTAAATATTTCCAATTTCCCATTCGTTCTTGACAGGATTAAAAAAAAAAATGGCTTTCCATGTCTCTCCATGCATAACTTGCGTATCACTCCACTGAAGCAGGTTAGGGTTACCTACATACAGATTTTCTCTGCATTACATTGAACAATTAATTCACTTGCATTTTAGATCATGCATTAAATGCTGTGCAATGTTTCTAGGTCTAAAGTTGACTTATTTGAGTTTATGGGTAAATTTTGTGAGACGGTTTTTAAAAACTTATGAGATTGTTTATAAGTTGTTTTCAGATTATTTCATAAGTTATGAAAACAACTTATATTATACGAAAACAATTTAACTTTTACTATAAAATTGATTTATACATAAGCGTTTATCATGATAAGTGTCTTTGCAAATTAAATGTATTCCAATGATTGATTTTTCGTAATAGGACAGAATAGACTTTTATTTAAGTAGATGATCCAGTTTTATATTGCTTTTAATTAGCTTATTGATATTGATCATCTCTAACTTTTTAAGGGAAACAGATCATCCCCTATTTCTTTGTTATAGATTTTAAAATCTTAAAATAGTAGTTGTTTTCATATGACAGGTTTGTTTTGTTGTGCCTAACTATGTAGCACATACACTTTTCTTAAATTGTTATAAGTATCGACCGGTCAATGTTTGTGTATGCGCTTCATAGGTGACTTGTGGTTGGTTGTTATCTTTTTTATAAACTCCTTTTTTTTGTGCTTTGATATGCTCACTTATATGCTAATCCACTGTTATATTCCAACATTGGTGAGTTAAGCAATAAACTGCAACTAGAAATTGTCCTTGTCCCCTCACTTTTTCTTCATCTTCTTTTTGGATTTACATGTTATTTATTTTTGTTTTCTCTTCCTTGTTTATTCTATCACCATGACTTGATTACCAAGGTTCTGATGTGTCTTCTCCCATTACATTTGCAGGAGGTTCCTGCATGTTTGAAACTTTGTCCATAAAAGGTGATTTGAAACTTTTGTATCAGCGGCGCATTCAACTATGAAAGCAAGTGAGTGATTATCGTTTGACGCTACTGGTTAGTGATTTCTATATCTTCAAATTTTCTAAATGTATATTGCATCTACCATTACACAGCTCTTTAAACATATGCAATCTTAATGATTGATTCACATGATCCATTGTGAATGTTAGTCCAAGAATATATAACTGTACTAATATAATAATTTTGGTCCATTTATGATAGACTAAACTATATTTGGTTCATCAATAGACCGATGAGAGTATTCAAATAGAATATATAGAACTGTTGCATTATGTGTTGATTCTATGATATTCATAATCTTATAGCTAGGTAGTTAGGCCTTTAGGCGGCCTCTGTTTGCGTCGGTCATGTCTTCAACTAGATCAGTGCAGGAACAAAGGAGACGGTGAATGGCTGATCAGATGACTGCACGAAGGGAAGGTCGCATGGAAGTCGGTTCGCGGCTGTTTGGACGTGGAAGCGTGTTTGAAGGGCACAATGGCAATGGAGCGGAGCAAAGAGGAGGGCGCGGAAACAACGTTTTTGCAGAAAACACAGCGGCTGTGGTGGCGGCGCAAGGGAGGGGTGTGGCGGCTGCTATATGTGGGTGAGGGTTTGAGAGAGAGAGATATACACATGTAGGTCAACTATCTAATCATGATACAACCTATGAAGCACGGATACGGACACTGACACGCCGACACAAATAATTATTTTAAAAAATCACATAATTCAGTGTAATTACAAGTGTCGGTGTCCGACACGACACATGTCCGACACCGGGACACGCCTAATCTGAGGAGTGACCGTGATTCATAGGATACAACATAATTGCAGGAAAATCATTATAACTAATTTCGACAAATATTCTTTTCTATCATCACCAAATTCATAAATGCTAGATGATGATTCATGAAGCAAGTAGTGGACTCTCCTCTACATTAAGGTCTGCATTGATCCAAGAGTGCTTATCCATTAACCTCATTCCCTCCAATTCCATAGCCACTTCCTTCATGCTTGGTCTTTCCTCCCCTATAAGTCTCAAACAGTTCGCCGCAAGAACAGCCACCTCCATGATCACTTGTTTGTTTTCTTCATTCCACAAACCATCTTGAATAACTTCAAACACATTATCCTTTTTCAAGCAAGATAAAAAGTGCGTAGCAAGACTTCTTCTCTCTTCCGGCCTACCAAAACAAAAAGGTTTCTCCCCCGTTAGCAGCTCCACAAGAACTACTCCAAAGCTATATACATCACTTTTCTCAGTTAATTGGCTTGTTTGCATATACTCTGGATCCAAGTAGCCAATAGTTCCTTGCACCATTGTGGCTACTTCAGTTTGATCAAGTGGAATCAACCTTGATGCTCCAAAATCTGACACTTTAGCGGTGTTGGTTCCATCTAAGAGAATGTTAGCACTCTTGACATCTCTATGGATAATGGGTATTGAGGCAGCTGAATGCAGATATGACAGAGCTCCAGCTACCTCAACAGCTATCCTAAGACGAGTTTTCCAAGTAAGATCGTTCGTCTTACCTTGTGTGCGAAGAAATTCAGAAAGAGTACCATTGCTAACAAACTCATAAACCAACAAAGGAACTTCTGTTTCTAGACAACACCCCAAGAGTTTGACCACATTCCTGTGATTTATTTGAGAGACAACATCCACCTCGTTAATGAATTGTTCAATTTGGCTTTCGTCTATTGTTTTGGACTTTTTGATAGCCACAATTCTATTATCATCAAGTTCCCCTTTGAAAACTGTACCAAAACCTCCTCTACCTATGATTAAGCTCTCATCAAAGTTGTTAGTAGCTTTCCTTAGTTCATTTTCTTTGAAAATGTGAGCTATTTGAGACGAGTCTTTTCTTTGAAGAAGTTTTTGTTCCAAAATAGAACCTCCATTCTGCCTAAAGAACTTCTCTTTCAATTTGATAAATTTCCTTCTTTGGTATATTAAGAAGAAAATCATAAATAATGCTCCTGCTCCTGTATTCAAAATATATTAAATCCAATTTTTGGATTGTTCCCCAGACTAATATTAGTAGCATAGATATACTTAATGAACACTCATAAGATTTGATAATAAAAAAAAAGGTTAAATATGTTTTTGGTTTCTATAAATATACCCACTTTTAATTTTAGTGGTTCGACTCTCCCCTGTGCCAATTTGGGAAAAAAATGAAGGTAAAATACAATTAGGCATGCTTAGTTGCTTACCAAGGACAGTAGGAAGTACTATTCGAGTTGCATTTAGATGAACTTTCTGGCACCCTCCTTCCTTTGTTCCATTTCCGGTTTGCCCCTTGGGACAAAAACAAGTGTGACTCCCCAAAGTGTTATTACAATTTGCTTTATTTTTGCATACATGAGTTTTTGTTGCACATTCGTCAATGTCTGAAAAACCATAAAACCATGGTCATTAGTATCTTACTACTTACTATACATGTGATTTGATACAAAAATGAAATTCAATATCTCTGGTGTGTATTCTCATCTTAAATCTTTATAATCATTATGATAATAAATCTAGTTTTCACTCTGATGAATCACTGCCAAAAAAATTAGTGCAATCAACCACTCTTATGAGTTTTAAAATGACTCAATTAAGAGGAACCAAATTCAATAAAACATTGAAAATATGAAGCACAATCAATTAATTAAACTGCAAAAACAAAAACAGTGGTACGATATTATGCTTTGTTTGTTACCTGTGCAGCCTCCAGGAAGGTATGGATTTCCTTCAAAACCTTGTAAACACTTGCATCTGTAACCATCATAATCTGGATCGTCATCGACACATTCACTATTTTTCTTGCAGGCGTAGCTATTTGTAGTGTGAGCTATTTGACATGATTCATTTGTAATAGCCCAATTAATAACCAAGGGGAAAGTTTCATTAGGTAGATTATTTATATGGTCTACAGAAAATTTATAGGATCCTTGTTTTGCAATAAAGGAATAGCTACAAGAATTTTCCTTAGATAGGGTAGAAGTTGGGAATTTAAATGCTTCAATTGTGATATTTTTCATACTAGAAGGAATATCCACTTGGCAACACCCTAAACCTGTGCATTTTCCAGTGTTATTCCCAATTACTATTTTAGGTTTAAAATCATAACATCTTGTTAAGCACCCTGTTGAATAAGTGCCACCTGTGAAATTACTGTTGAGATATCCGTAACTGTCGCAACCAACGGTTATGAATTTGTTTTCCGTACTTGAAATTGTGTGAGGAGAAACTATGAGATAAGCTCTATTTGCTTCTTCAGTATTATTACTACTACTACTACCATTCGAACAAAGATGTGAGACTGAAAATTTCATTTCCACTTGACCTTGGGGATTTATGTCCAGGACTTCGATACCCCTAGGCCGAATTAATTTTGAGTTGTTTACACAGGTGAGTTCAAATTTTGAATCCATGTAACATGGTGTATGATGTTGTGCTGTTGAATTTCCTATGCCAAATGGATATGGAATTGTTAAATCTCCACAGGTGTAATTGCAGCCTGGTAGGACTTGTTTAGGTTGATCAGATGCAACTGTTTCTATCAAAAGTGCTAATGAAACCATTATCAATGGATGCATTGCCTTGAATTGAATCACAAATTTAGTAGAAGAAAAATGATAGGCCTTTTTAGTGTCTTGTGGCATAAGGGTGCCTCGTTTATTTATAATAACACTTCAAATTTAATTAGTTTTTCTTTTGTGTCAATCGATATTGCTAATAGCTAATATTGACAATGACATGAACTCTTTTGAAATATTTCTCAATTAGACCCATGTTTCTATGTTTTTTTCACATGATGAGGGACTTAATCGAGAAACATTTAATAAAAACAGAAACTATTTTAAAATATTAATAGAGTCAGATATTAATTTGAGAATCACTTACAAAAACAAGGACCAACTTGATGGTTTACTCGGATAATGTTATGACATATTCGACAATTTGATATATAGATATATATGTATAATTCCCTGTCTCATAGTTGCCAATAAAAGTATGAAGTCATTTTTAAGTATGAAGTCATTTTAATTTGTTCCAACTTTATCAGTAATTCTCTTTGACTCTCTGCCATGTAGTTTCCCTTTTATTTTTCACCTTAAATGTTTACGAAATATTTTTTTTAATTATTACTACTTATAATATTGAATATTTTTTTAACCCCATTTGGGGTTGGCCTGGTAGTTGGCTTAGGATCTTGGAGTTTGCTCTTCCAGAGGTTTCAGGTTCGATTCCCTCCCATACAGAGCTTGCTTTGGCTTTAAACGGGCCCCCGCAAGTAGGTGACATGATTGGTCACATCGGATTAGTCAATTATTGGATCGGATACCGAGTTTTATAAAAAAAAATATTGAATATTTTTTTATGATAAAATATAGAAAAACTTAGTATAATTCATATAAAGAACGAAATGAAATTTTTTGTTTCTAAAATCGATTAATAATAGCTCTTGAATACATATTTTTTAAAAACAAATATACCCCTTGTACTTTGAACAGCAAATGAAATAAATTTATGGGTTAATAGTGTTTTTCACCCCTGTAATATATATCTTTCCGGTTTTCGTCCTTATAAAATTTTCGGTTTGATTTGCATCCTCGTAAAATTTAAATTTTCCGGAAACACCCTTAATAGGCCATTCAAAAACCAAAATTTCTAGGAAAAAAAATCTGAAAATGGCCTATTAGGGGTGTTTTCCGGAAAATAAAATTTTTACGATGGTACAAATCAAACCGAAAATTTTATAGGGGCGAAAACCGGAAATGACATATATTACAGAGGTGAAAAACACTATTAACCCTAAATTTATTAACTAACAAAAGGAAAGACAAAGTACATAGAGTACTTCGAGTACCTTTTAGTACAAAGTACAAGGGGTACTTGACCCTAAAAACAAAGAAAAAGAAAAGGGCGGAAGACGGATAGCACTTGAATGACATAGAGTTGGGTGACATTGATCAATCACAATGTCACAATGCTTGTGAAAGAGAGAGAAACACAAGCATCCGCGGAAGACACACTTCTTCCTAACCCCACAAATTAACTTCTCAACATACAATCTTTAGGATGCACCAATCACTCATAAAACAAGCATGGTGCCCTTTTCTTCTTTGCCAATAACCATTGCCAAGAGACATGTTGTATATAGTCTACCCCCTCGACGACCGAATATTTTTTCTCCAAAAAAAATCAATCAATTTTAGTCTTCCAAATAACCCAAACAACTATACGCCAAACCAACATCAAACCTTTGTGCTCCCGACTCAACACATATAGAGAGGTTTATGACGTATTTAAAGATGCAATATTTTTAATGAAAACGACTCCTTGCACACCTCAACGAGAACACCAAGCTATACCACCAAACTTTCTTCCACCAATTACATGAAATCCAATTTGTAGAAAACATATATATTAAAAGCTAGTTAATAAATTCATAAAAAATGGCTAGTTAATAAAACTCTTTAAAGTGAGGGAAAAAAATATCACTCTCCAAAAATATCTATTTCCACTTTTGGAATTCTCCAAAAACCAACAAAATAAACTTGGCACCGTTTGCAATATTTTTTATTTTATTATAACAATTTCTTTTTGAACGATTATCCATAGACATTCTTTTTTCCATACCCCTAATATACATCCCATGCGACGGGGTATTTTAATATTTTCACATCAGAATCACTCATCGTCATCACCCCCTCATTTATATATACTCATTCGGTCCCATAATATAAGAAAAAAAACTCATTTTCTTTATCCTAAAATATAAGTAAAAAAGACAAACTTTTATCCTATTTAATTTTGTTTTTTTAAAAAATCTCTTTCCCAAAAAAGACCTTTGTTTATTCTCATAAAATTAAATGCAAATTACATTCAATTTTTTCTCTCTTTCATTTTTTTCATAACCAAAAGCTAATGAATATTTTTTTACATCTTCCTATAAAACTTTTTCCAAAAAAAGCACAATAAAACTATATTCCAAATTCTTATGTTTTAGTTTTCTTAATAAGAGTATTTTTTTTTATTTGCTTATAATTTGGGACGGTATATATATATATATATATATATATATATATATATATAACCCTCCACCACTGCTGCCCTCGCCGTCGTCATTTTTGCCACATGTTCCATTTGTCTCTGGGATCAAAGGGGTGTCTGGCCAAGGTCCATGTATAAGGGTTGTTTCTTTTTTGACAATTTTTTTTTTATAACTATGTTGCGTTATGAGTACGAGGTATTTATCGTTGTTTAATACCCCCAATGTTAAAGGATTCGTTGGACATTCAAAATCTATTCTACCACTAAATAGAGAAAGAGAGTAAAATAAAAAATGTTTGTATATGAGTGATGTGATAGAGAAAATAAGGTGTTGAATGAGTGTAAGAAAAGTAAGATGTATAAATATAATCGCCCTCAATTTAAGAGGTGTGTGATTTGAACAATTGTTTGTATGACAACTTATGTGACAATCATAGATTTACAAAAAAAATAAGTATTGACACAAAAATTAAAACGATAGAGATAAAGTAAAAATATATTGTGAGTATGAGAGTGAAAGTTGATACAAATATCATTTCTCCAATTTTATTGTCACATTTTCATTGTTTTTGGTTCTTAAGAATACAATTAATTTGGTTGATTTGAATGATAAAATTAGTATCATTTAGTAAAAGTGTAATGTTACAATTATTATGAGCCCGAGTGAGAAGTTATAAACCTATATCGGAGAATATATTAACTATTAAGTATGCAAACTAAGTTGATCTCTTTATGCAAGAGCGTTAAAACCGCAATTAAGAGGATATAATCGCATAATTTGAAAATCAAGAGGGTTAAAATTGTAATTAAATCTAAAAATAATATGTACTTCTTCCGTCTCTTAATACATGACACAGTTGACCCAATTACGTATACCAATGCATAATTTTGAGCTTAAATATCTTGAATAATATATTAGAAAAATTACGAAAATTTGATATTTTGAAAATACTTATCGAGACGAGTCTAACGACATCTTATATGATATTATTTATCTTTGTATATTAATGGAAAAATATGGTCAAAGTAAGTTAGGTCAAAATTGCACATTTTCAAATAGGCCATCTATTGCCGGACGGAGGGAGTAATAGTTTTTCTTAAAAACATGTAATAGTTTTTTTTTTTTTTTTGGTTACATTGTTTTTTCTTTTTGCTAAATATTAGCCCCACTAGTTAGGTAGACTAATTTACCGTAAAAAAATAAAAAATTACCTCGGAGATCACTTTACTATTCTAGGAGCATTTGTTAACCAATTAAAATAGATAAGTTTTTACAAAAAGATAGTATAATTTACTTTATGTTTAATTATCTGTCGGTTCCTTAATTTATTTTTTTTATTCAATTTTGTCCTATAAATTTTAACTTTCTCAAACACGTCCCTTAACTTATTTTTTTTTATTTAATTTAGTCTAATTTTGATAATTTTAATCCTTTAAAAAAAGAGACCGTTGGGTTACGAAGGTCTATCTGATTTTATAGTGTATCATTAACACCTAATTTATTTTAGTTTGTTTTATCTTCTTCCCTCATCTCCATCTTCATACAACCTTCATCAACTTCATCATCTTCAACTTTTTTTTTTCTTTCAAAAATCTATCATTTCAACAACAACACACATTACCCTAAGGTTCTTGTTGGTTGACACTTTCAAAAAACAATAGAAGAAGTCATGGATAGCTTCCATCTTCTTCCTCTTCTCTTAACACTAACCTGATCCCTTCACTTTTTTTTCCCCCGACACCTCGTTTTAGTTCTGCAAAATTCTTTTTTTCCTGTTCACACCAAATCCGCAATTAACAAACACAAAAAAAATCAATCTCATATTAGACATGTTTCCTCACCCCCATCTCACCTCTCACAACTGTCTTCCTTCAGCCTGCCGTCGTATGCCGTGCGCCGCCGTAACTCTGTCTATCTTGCCGCACACCGCTTCCTACAACCACCACCGTCCATATTTCCGTCAGATCTGTTCTCGTTGTAATTTTTTTTCACAGAGAAGATTAATTGCAAATTGGATTTTTTAGATTTTGATTTCTCTGATTTTAGTGCTTTATATCAATGTGGATAGAAATTAAATTTGGTCAAAATTGTATATGTTGGATTGAAGACAAATATGTATGTATATAGATTGATTTCAAATTTTTTTAGTGAGAAATTAGAACTCAGTAATTCTTCCATCTATAAAAAAAAAACCATTAATTCTTCTTTTACTGAGAAATTGGATTTTATTTTAAAAAAATAATTTAAAACCCATTAATTGAAGAAGAGATAATTCAATTGTTGTTGTCTAAGATAGAATCGTAAAGAAAAAGAAGAGAGAAAGTGAGCATCACTGTTGAAGCAATAGTCATCATTTTTCTTAAAGATTTATGAATTTTTTCTTCAATTTTTGAATTTGAATTGGATGAAGATGAAGATGAAGTTTATGATGAAAAAGATGAACAGATTAACAATTTTTGTTTTTTTTGAATTTGTTAATTTATTGGGTATTGAAGATGTGGAGAAAATTGATGATGGTGAGGAAAATTGATGATGATGATAGAGGTGGTGGTTGGATGAAGAATTGGAGAGAAAAAAAAATCTGGACATTAAGAGGTGAAGATGATTAGGTGTTGGTGATACACTATAAAATCTGATAGACCTTCGTAATCCAACGGTTTATCTTTTTAGAAGATTAAAATTATCAAAATTGGATCAAATTGAATAAAAAAATAAGTTAAGCGACATGTTTGAGATTAAGACTTATGTGACTAAATTGAATAAAAGAAATAAGTTAAGGGACCGGCAGATCAATTAAGCCTTTACTTTATCATAGGTAAAAACTTACATTTTTAAGATAAAATTTTGGATTAATAGTGTTTTTCACCCCTATAAAATTTTCGGTTTGAATTGCATCATTGTAAAACTTTTTTTTTTTCCAGAAAACACCCCTCCCCCATCCAACTCAGCAAATTCTCTTACGTGGCGCTGATTTGGTATTTCTTTTTCATTTTTTATTTTTTTTTAATTAGCCATGTGTAAAAAAAATATCCACATCATATTTTATTTTTAAAATATTTTAAAAAATAAAAAAATCATAAAAATATTCAGTTTTTTTTTTCAAAAATTTTAAAAATCGAAAAATAATTTTAAAAATATTAAGATTTTTTCCGAAATATAAAAAAAAACAGAAAAATAGTCTTCTTTTTTTTTTTGGAAAAATCGATTAAAAAGATTTTAAAAAAATTCTGGAATTTAATTTTCAAAATACAAAAAAAGTAAATTTTCAAAATTAAAAAAATGGTCATATTTTTTAAAAACATTCTGGAAAAAAAATATAATTTTTAAAAATCTGAATACAAATTTAGACGGTTTTAAAAAAGTCGTGAAAATTTCATTTTTCCTAGAATTAAGCTTTTCCTTAGAGGAGGTAGAAATCATAAATCTTATATTTGTGGAATGAAATGATTTTTTTCCCAATATTTTATTAAAAATTTTGAATAAAAAATCTGAATTTGCTTCTTTTTTATTTTGAAAATTAAATTCCAGAATTTTTAAAAAATATTTTTAATTTAAAAAAAATGATTATATTTTCTGATTTTTTTCTAATTTTTGAAAAATAAAATCTATTTTTTTTTCGATTTTTAAATTTTTTGGAAACAAATATGACTATTATTTTGTTTTTTTATATTTTACAAAAAATCTTAATATTTTTTTGGATTTTTTTATTTTTTAAAATTGATTTTTAAATATTGTAAAAATAAAATCTGATGTGGATATATTTTTTACACATGGCAAATTAAAAAAAAGAAAAAAATGTCACGTAAGCGAATTTGCTGAGTTGGATGGGGGAGGGGGGGGGGGGGGGGGGGGGTGTTTTCCAGAAAAGAAAAGTTTTACGAGGATGCAATTCAAACAGAATATTTTATAAGGGCGAAAACCGGAAATGACCTATATTACAGGGGTGAAAACACTATTAACCCGAAAATTTTTAATTGAGGATTTCTTAACCGTGATCCGGGACACCGGTTAGCAAGGAAAAAATACATTTTTTTAGAGGAAAAATATAACATCGTCTTCGGGAGTTTAACTCAGTTGACAGAAACAATACATAATATATGCAAGGTTCGTGGTTCGAACCCGACCACCACCAAAAAAAGAGGAAAAATTACATTGAATAATGAGGTAACTGTGATTCGAAAGATTTAGTTTTCATCTATTACACCTATAAAAAATTCGGTTACACCCAAAGTTCACTAATATCTTATCATAATTAGGGATGAGAATATGTCAGACCGGTCTACGACAAGTTAGGCCAGGCCATACTTTTTTCTTAAATAGAGAAGGCCTGGGCTTTTTTAAAAGCCTATTTAGCTTAAAATGTCAGGCCACATACCATTCAAAAAGCCTTTTAGGCCTATTAGGCCGGCTTACTTAAGTAAATATCAATAATATTATTTATTATTATATTATATTTTGTACTTTGAATTAAAATAAAATTTTGTTACCCTTTTTAGTAATTTAAGGTTATTAGTATACATTAATTTTTTACATATATTTAAATGTATTATTATAAACTAGAATTGAAATATGATACGATATATAGTCAAATTTCCTAAAAATTCATGTTGATTATCAAAATAGATTTTAATCTAATAGATAAATTAGTTCGCTAATCTATTTAAAGTTGATTACATTGCTTATTAAAAGATATGAGTTAATAGGTCTTTACCCCCTGTAATATAGGTCACTTTTGGTTTTGCCCCCTGTAAATATTTTTTTTATTCGGTCCTTGTAAAAAAAATTTGTTTTGGAAAACCCCCCTAGACCAGTTGAGTGTGCATTTTTGCTGATGTGGCATGCTTCCTCACCTTTTTCGGATGACATGGCGCGATGACTGTATAATTTTTTTTATTTTTTATTTTTTTTATGGGGTACAAGTGGCATTTATGATTTTTTTTTTTTAAAATAAAAAAAAATTCTAGAAAAATAAAAATGAAAATAATTATGGAAAAATTAATAAAAATCTAGTAAATGAAAAATAATGAAAAAATCTAGAAAATTTAGTAAAAAAATTCTGGAATAATTTAAAAAATTTGGTAAAATGAAAAAAATATAGAAAATTTACTAAAATAAAATCTGAAAAAATTAATATATTTCAAAAAAATTCATATATCCATATTATTTTCAATAGAGGAAAAATTTAAAAATTCTGAAAAGAAAAAAAAATCATTTTTTTTTTTCGAAATTAAGAAGTTTTAATTTATAAAAAAATAAAAAATTCATCAACTTAAAATATTTCAAAATTTATGAATCTAATAAGAATAGAATTAAAAATGAAAGTTCAGATTTTTCTTTCGAAATGAAAAAGTTTGTTTTTTGATTTTTTATACAGAAAATCAAAATATTGGAAAGTATATTCATAATTAAGAGAACATAACATTAGATCATGAAGAATAGAATTTCGATATATATTAATTTTTTTTTATAGAATTTCGATTTTTTATAATTTATTTCAGATTTTTTTTAATAACTTTTTTGAAAATTTCGATATATATTAAATTTTCTAGATTTTACTAGAATTTCTTAATTTTTTCAGATTTTTTTAAATTTTTTATTAATATTTTTCAGAATTTTTATAATGTTTTTTCGTTTTTTTAAAAAATTTTTAAAAAAAATCATAAATGCCACGTGTATCCCATAAAAAATAAAAATAATTATACAGTCAGCGCGCCACATCATCGGTAAAAGGTGACACAACATGCCACATCAGCAAAAATGCACAGTCAACTGGTCTAAGGGGGTTTTCCAAAACAAAATTTTTTTACAAGGACCGGATCAAAAAAAAAAAATTTACAGGGGGCAAAATCAAAAGTGACCTATATTACAGGGGGGTAAAAACATATTAACCCTAAAAGATATTCATATAAAATAGACTTTTAAACAGGCTAGCAAGCCGTACGAGGCTTTCATAAGGTCAGGCTCAGGCCTAAAAAGTAAGCCTATGACAGGCCGTATGCCAGACTCAAGCCTTGCAAAGCCTAGTTCGGCCTAACCTATTCCCACTCTAATCATAATCCCCAAATAATCCATATGCAAATATTTGAAAATCTACATGAATTAAATTTCTGAGTTTATAGATCTCTCAATTGCTCCCGATAAATTCTGAAAACCTGTATGAACTCAGATTAAGTTTGACCATATACATGACATCTATATACTTATATTAAAAGTAATGTCCCTTGAATTTACCATTTTGGCTCTATAAGGGGCAATTTGGTAATCTATTTATTGGTTAAGTTTTTTTTTGAACCATGGCCTATGAATTTCCATTTTTGCCCCTAACCAATTTTTTTAAATTATTTTCTAATTTTTATATTTTTAATAACTTTTAATTTTTTTTTTCTCCCAAATTCAGTTGCTTCTACATTCTTTCGAAGAATTTTTTTTTTATGCCGTGATTATCTAAGGTTATTATTTTACCTTAGATAAACATTAAATGTAAAAGTGTGGAGGAAAAAATTAGGTTAAAATTAGAGCTGACATTTTGCATAAATTAAATTTAGAGTTACTATAGTAAAGTCACGCGAAAAAATAGGTTAAATCTAGGGTTAATACTGCGTCATGGGTTAACATTTAGAAATAAGAGATGACATTTTGCTTAAATTCAATCTAAGGTTAATATAATAAAGTCACACGAAAAAATTAGGTTAAATCTAGGTTAATATTGCGTCACATGTTAACATTTAGAAATAAGAGATGTCATTTTGCATAAATTAAATATAGGGTTAATATAATTTGTTTAGTAAAATTAAAGAGAAAAATTAGGAGCGATTTGTTTATTTTGATTTCCCTAACAATTAACATTAACATTTTGATTAAATTAAACAGGGTTAATTAAATAGGGTTAATACAGTAAAATTAAACAAAGAAGTTAGGTTAAATCTAGGGAAATTTTTTGGATTCGGGTTAACTTTAAGAAATAAAATAAGTTAAGTATAGCAAGACGGGTTAACATTTATAAGTAAGAGATTAAGTTAAGTATAGCGAGACGGGTTAATGGTTATTCCTTTCCAAAAAAACAGCATATAATTGGGAACATACTTTTATTTTACTTTAGATAAACATTAAATGCAAAAGTGTGGAGGGAAAAATTAGGTTAAAATTAGAGATGACTTTTTGCATAAATTAAATCTAGGGTTAATATATAGTAAAGTCATGCGAAAAAATAGGTTAAATCTAGGGTTAATATTGCATCACGGGTTAACATTTAGAAATAAGAGATGACATTTTGCATAAATTAAATCTATGTTTAATATAAGTCACACGAAAAAATTAGGTTAAATCTAGGGTTAATATTGCATCACGGGTTAATATTTAGAAATAATAGATGACATTTTGCATTAATTAAATCTAGGTTAATATAGTAAAGTCACACGAAAAATTAGGTTAAATCTAGGGTTAACATTGCGTCACAGGTTAACGTTTATAAATGAGCTGACATTTTGCATAAATTAAATCTAGGGTTAATATAATTTGTTTAGTAAAATTAAGGATAAAAATTAGGAGCGATTTGTTATTTTGATTTCCCTAACAATTAACATTAACATTTTGATTAAATTAAATAGGGTTAATACAGTAAAATTAAGCAAAGAAGTTAGGTTAAATCTAGGGAAAATTTTTGCGTTCGGGTTAACTTTAAGGAATAAGAGATTGCAATAATTATTATGTTATTTTTTATGCAGTGCTTTAGACTTTGTGTTACAAATTCTTGGTTTACACAGCTTTGATTTTCACATTTATAAACGACAACAATTTTCCGTAATTTATAAGATTTCTCCTTCACAACTAAATTTAAAAAAAATACGTTATTCAACCCGTGTCGCACGGGTTTGTAACTAGTTATATAATTGAAGAAATGTGGCGTAGTGCCCAGTTTTCGAAAACGCAATTTGGTTACACCCTCCACTAATCTAAACTCACGCAAGACATATATGAAAATTGAAATTATGTGTGTGCAAAATCGTTTCAAGAATTTAGTTTAGGTGGGTGTACATGCATTCTACACATCGAAAAAATAAAAAGCATCAAATTCTCAGGAAAAAAATTGAACACCGAAAATGGACAGTGAAATGAGTTCAAATTGTGCATCCCGCAGCATTTTCTCTTGTTCCATCCCTTTTATTATCTTCAGTGATTTTTCATCTTGCATGATCTTTCAAATTTATTCAATGCTACCACTCATTCACTTTCTTCTCAGTTGAACATTTCCTCCTTGCATAACTTGCGTAACACTCCACTGAATTAGGTTAGGGTTACCTACACATTCTCTCTGCATTATTACATTGATAGATATGATACATGGCTCATCTTCTAGGAAGGAATCATCAACAATAAATTTACGTACAATTTTGGTCATGCATTCAAATACGTACTTATCAAAACAACTTATAGATTATACTAAAACAATTAAACTATTTTTCTTTTGTTATAAAAATGACTTATACATAAGCGCTTATCATGATAAGTGTTTATGCTATAGGTTTCAAATAAGTTGTTTATCCAAACAGGACCTACATATGCTATGCAAATTAAATGTATTTAAATGATTGATTTATTGTAATAGGAGAGAATAGACTTTCATTCAAGTAGATGATCCAGTTTTATATTGCTTTTAATTAGCTTATTGATAATGATCATCCCTTTTTTTTTAGGGAAATTGATCATTCCTATTTCTTTGTTAAAGATTTTAAATTCTTAAAATAGTAGTTGTTTCATATAACATGTTGATCTGTTATGACTTAGCTATGTGGCACAAACACTTTTTTATAGAAAGTATATCTGGTGTCCAAGCTTTGAATTATTTCATTTTCTCAAATTGTTATTTGTGTCGTGTTTGTGTATGTGCTTCATATATAGGTGACTTGTGGTTGGTTGTTATCTTTGTTATAACCACTTTTTTATTTATTTTTTATGCTTTGATATGGTCAAATATATGCTTTTCGACCATGTGTTGTCCAGGTTTACACAGATTAATTAGATAGACTAATGATACTGAGGAAGCATAGTATCTAATTTTTGGAAGATATCGCTACTCTTTCAGTTCAGTATACTTTCCTTTGACTTCAAAATCCTTTGCATAAGTTATCATTCATATAGATGGTGTTGATTAACTATTTGATATCAATGTTGCTTTAGCTCACAATCACCATAGCCTGCTACAATATTTCATCTGTTTTAAATAAATTTACCAGTGACTATTAATTGATACATTCATTAAAAAAATAAAAGAAATGAATACTGATTGATGCAGTGATTTTGCTGTGCCACCTGTGAATTTGTGTATTAGAAGTAATTTCTGTTAGTTTAAGTTACAAAAGGAAAGGTCTATACCAGTGACTATTAATTTGTGTATTCCAAAAACTGCAACTAGAAATTGTCCTTGTCCCCCCACTTTTTCTTCATCTTCTTTTTGGATTTTCATGTCATTCATTTTTGTTTTCTCTTCCTTGTTTATTCTATCACCATGACTTGATTACCAAGGTTCTGCTGTGTTTTCTCCTATTACATTTGCAGGAGGTTCTGCATGTTTGAAACTTTTGTCCCTAAAAGGTGATTTGAAACTTTTGTATCAGTGGTGCATTCAACTATGAAAGCAAGTGAGTGATTATAGTTTGCCGCTACTGGTTAGTGATTTCTATATCTTCAAATTTTCTAAATGTACAGTCCATTTGCCAACACATAATTCAATTTTAATGATTCATTCACATGATCCTTTGTGAATGTTAGTCCAAGAATATTTAGCTTTTGGTGCACTAATATAATAATTTTGGTCCATATATTAGGTTCATTAATATACCAATGAGAGTATTTAAATAGAATACACATAACTGTTGCATTATGTGTTGATTCTATGATACGCATAATCTTATGGCTAGGTAGTTAGGCCTCTGTTTGCATGGGTCGTGTCTTCAACTAGATCAGTGTCTCCTCCATTACAACTCCACCCCACCTTTGCTCTTGCATCTTTGACTTCAAATCTCTTCTTCTCAATCTCTACGATCAAAACCAAACTCACCGATTTGAGCAATTGCACCGGAAACCTGTCCCCAAATGAGTAATCCAATGGTTGGCTCGGAGACCAAAAAAATTATATGAAAGAGCGCTCCAGGGTTCTATCTACGGAAAACCTGTCAGTTTTCTTGGTCTAAAAGGTCCATATAATCAACGTGCTTGAAGAAACTATTCCTTACAACAGAAGTATAGAACATTTCCATCTTTACCTTTACTTAATATATCTTAAATAACAACTAGGATACATGCAAGCAAGTAAGCAACACATTAATTCTATAAACAAATTACATTACAATTACAAAATTAATTGGATTATTTTTTGCAAAATAAAATATTCATGTAAAACTTATAAAATAATGAAATGGAAGTGCATTTTGTAACATCCCAAAATGCATAGTGAATTTTGTAACATCCCAAAATGGAAGTGCATGTTTTACAACACATTAATTCTATAATAAATTACATTACAATAGCATAGTGAATGAAAAGAAATGTAAAAGGAGTTTGAAAAATTGAAAAGAAAAATGAATTTTAACAAAATAAAGAAAATTACTTTTCTCACTTAAGAAATTGCTCATTCGCTACATCAGCGGTAGTTAACTATGCTTGCACTTTTAAGATCAGTTGAACCGACTTAAAAAGCGATTAAACCGATCTTAAAAGTGTCGGCGACAGTTACTTGCTATTGAAAAATGTCGAGCGGTGTAGTGAATGGGCAATTTCATAGGTGAGAAGAGTAATTTTCCAAAATAAATAGGTCATGCTTAATTGCTTACCAAGGACAGTAGGTAATACTCCCCTCAAAAAATAAAATAAAAGGACAGTAGGTAATACTATTGAATTTTTGCACCCTCCTTCCTTTTTTCCATCTCCGAATACAACTTTGGACACTCACATATTCCCATAAGTGTTCTTACATTTTGCTTTAGCATCGCATCTATGTAAGTTTCTTTTACATTCGTCAATGTTTGTAAGCCCATAAAATAAGTTACCATGTTTTCAAGCAATTATATTAGGCTAAATTGAATTTTCGGTCTCTTAACTATTTAGGTAGTATCACTTTGGTCTTTTAATTAAAATTCGATTTATTTTGGTCCCTTAACTTCTCTTCTTTACACATTTTGGTCCTTTCCGTTAGTTTTAAAAAACGTTAGGTTTTCTTCATCTTCTTCTCCTCTTTAATTTTCATCTTCATATCATCTCCACCAACCTTCAAGAACAAGAATCCCAAAAAAATTTCAGAAGAAAATGAAGAAAACCTAACGTTTTTGAATTAAAACTAACGGAAATGACCATAATATATAACGGAGAAAAGTTAAGAGACGAAAATAAATCGAATTTTAATTAAAGGACTAAAACGATACTACATATATAGTTAAGGGACCAAAAATACAATTTAACCATTATATTACTATACTAAATAGAACTTTCATGATACACCCCGTTATTAAAATTAACCCTCACATTTCCAGGTTTTCCCTTTATATTTACGTTTCAAGGTCTCAAGTTTGATCCCTCAATGCCAATTTTGTGGGCTAATCCATATAGAGAGTTTTAAATTAGGCCGTCGCACACGGACGGTGGAATTGAACCTTTAGTATGTCATTGAACCGATACCAAGTTTTTAAAAAAGAACAAAAATAAATGTAAATTGCCAAAATTGGAATAAAAAAATTGACCTGTGCAGCCATTGGGATGATAAGGATTTCCTTCAAAACCTTGATTGCAATGGCATCGCGGTAACCAAAATATGTGTCCTTGTCATCACAATAGCTATTCTTCTTGCACCCATAGTTGACTCCATTCTTCTTGGAAGAAGCAGTACTGCAGTTTTCCTTGCTAATGGTCCAGTCAAGAACCACCGGTAATCTCTTGAAGGTAAACCTTGTGATAAATGAGTGGATGAAAAATCATAGCTACCATTCCTAACAACAAATGAATAGCTACAAAATTTGGATGAAGTGTTGAAATTAGAAGCTTGTATGCTTACATTCCTCATTTTAGGATGAATATCAATTTGGCAACACCCTACACCCGAACATTTTCCATCATTTATTTGATCACCAAAAGTTCTTGTTAAGCACCCTGTTGAATATGCAATATCGTTACCACTGTAACTATTAAAATAACCGTAACTGTTACCAACGGTTACAAATTTGTTTTCTTTGCTTGAAATGGTATATGTACCACTGTTAAGCCCAACTTTAGTATAAGTATAATTATCAACACTGCAGTACTCAGAGACGTAAAATAACACGTCGATTTCAGCTTTGGTGGTGTTTATGTTTGACACTTCCAAGTTATCACCCATGTATATTTTGGATTCATTGCAATGGAGCTGAATTAATCTTCCGCCCACAAAACAATCTGAATTTGACGAAGTGTCGTTTATGCCAAATGGATATGGAATTTCTTTATCTCCACAAGTGTGACTGCAGGTATTTAATGGTGTTGAATCAGCTGCAACTGTTCCTACCAAATTCACCATGGTTAATGAAAGGAAAATTTGTGAAGCGTGTCACGATTTCGCAATGCCGTGAGTTGTTTTGCAGATTGTCCAATGGTGACACGATTTTGGGAAAACATAACACGATTTTTGGCTTGCTGAGTACATTTTTCAAGATAAGGTTGGTCATACCTTGGGTTGTACGCACCAAACGTGTCACGATTTGCGAAAACGTGACACGATTTTGACAGCTGAAGACTCCTATATAAGTATTCTTTGCAGATTTTGAATGAGAGATTGAAGAGAGAGAAACTTGGGAAATCAAAGGAGATAACTTTAAGGTTGAGGGTCTTTGATTAGAGTTCTCTTGGATTGGGAAACATTGTAAACACCTTGGGTGAGTGAAAATCATTGAGTGTCTTGTTCATTGGTGAGATTGGGAAAATGGGTAGAAATTAGGGTTGTTCTTTGTGAATCTATTGAAGCTAAATTCTTGTAACTCATTTGTATCTCTTTGTAAGAACTCATTGATAGTGGATTGGAGAGATCAATCTCTCCACCAGATTAGGTCAAATTGGACCAAACAATCTTTGGTGTGTTTGTTTATTTTCTCTCTTTATCTTTTGCTTGTAGTTTTGTGCTTTTCACTTTGATTACTAGATTAGATCTAGGTGTTGTTATTATTGTTGTTGCTTGTGTTTACTTTGAAATTGGTTACGACTTTCCTTTACTCCACAGATCATAGTTTGTATTGGTGTGATATTGAGTCCGAATTCACAACAGTTAACGCATACACATGCTTCATCTTCACCACTTTCATTCACAAAACTAACAAGAGAAAGAGAACAGGCCTCTAGAAAGACAAAATTGTTAATGGTGGTTGTTGGCCTTTGTTGCTTCTTTCTTTTTTTCAAATAAAACTATGACTTATTCATTCGAGTCTTATTCATAAGAGTCTTCGTTGCTTCTTTTTTAGAAAAAATGCGCAAAAAACAGCATATTCCTTTCAGAGTCTTATTCATAAGGGTGTTTCCTTTATTTATTATAATAACACTTCAAATTTAATTAGTATTTCTTGTTTCAATTGGTAGGGCTAATTGCTATTGTTTTTTGTTCTAAACTAGTTGCTAATTTAATAAGTTGAGTTGACTTGCAGGTTGCAAGGAAAATTTATATTTAGAAGAAACAAATGATTATAGCTACATCACAACCTTTATATTAAAGAGAATTATGGTCGATGTAGTCGTCATCCACAAATGATTATGTAACCATCTAAAACTTAATAGACTTAATTTCATATGCATGATGTATTTGGGTATAAGTACATTAAGGTATTTTTCATAAGATAAAAGTTTTTTTGGCAGAGTTTTACATATATTATGTATTGTCCATATTAACTGAGTTAAGTTCACGAGAACAGAAGATAAAAGTTTGGGATAGTGTGTTTGATTATGACAAAAAATTGAGAAAAGATAAAAGACGAGAGTGTGAAAAGAAAGAGATATGTGAGAAGTATATAGTTGATTTAAGTTTTTTTCTATGAGATGGTTTATCTGAGTTGAATTTCAATGGTTCACTAGGATTAAAGTCAGCGTAGGCCTAAAGGTTTAGAAAGTCTTGGCATGTGTACTTAAAATCAACCACCAACAAAGTTTTAAGAGCATCTCTAATGGGGAGTCCTTACTTAACAAGGACCACTCCCCGTTAAGGACCCTCCATTAGAGGAAGAAAAAACGAGTCCCCGTTAAGGAACGGACAACTATATAAGGATCATCTCTCTCATTGGTAACTAACGGGTCCCACGTTTAAAAAAGTAATAAAACGTGTACTATTTGGTCCCACTTGCATAAAGGAGTAATAAAATGTGTATTACTTGATCCCATTTGTAACAAGGAGTAATAGGTAAAAAAAAAAAAAAAAAAATTTTAAAGTTAAGATAGAATATATTACAAAGAAAAAAGTCTTCCAGCACAGGCCTTGTCTAAAAAGACTTAAAAATGTTACAAGGTTAACATGAAAACATAACAACCAACCAACAAGAACAAGAAAAGAGATAAACTAAGTTAGAACAGTTAGGCAAAGATTAGGATTAAGCCTCAAGAGGTTGTAGTCAAAATCGAATATAATATATTTTGATTTAAACCATCAAAATGCATGTAGCTTAACCTTTTTTCCTAAGGAATGAAGTTGTTCCTCCTTATGCTGAAAGATGCGTCTATTTCTCTCTTTTCAAATTACACACACAACTGAATGTCAAATAATAGTAAAAGCTAAACGAACATTTTTCATAAAATCACATAAACCATAAAACTAAGTTAGATGGTCCGATAAATTCCTTTTAGCCGCCGTTGAAACTCCTATCCAACAATAATCGTCAACAAAATTTTACTGTAAAAATCATAGTTTCTAAAACGACTTATAATTGAGAAGAAGATAGCGTAATACAATTTAAGTTAAGACTGAAAAATATAGTAAGGTTATTTTAAATCAAATAAATGTAGATCAACTGATTGATTATTAAATCGGTTGATGGTAACATATTGAGATGAGACTAGTTCACCAGATTGACTTTGTCATAGTTTGCTTTCTCAATTATTGGTCTCAAAATGGGCGTTGTAGACCAAAACTTACGAAGTCTCTCTAACCGTGTGAACAATGTAATTTATGATCAAACAAAATGGACGAAATTTGCAAATTACCCGTTGAGTGACTTTTCTAACCGACTAATAATGGCAAATAGTGTAGTGCAGTCTCGATCGGTAAGTAGTGAGTGAATTGTTTATATATTCCCTCAAGAAAAAAAACTGAATTGTTTATATATATATATTTACACACACCAAGGATATACAATTTTAGTGTAATCATTTTGCAAAAAGAAAAATTAGTGTAATCATGTAAAAAATTTAACCTCTATATATTACTTGATTTTTTTTTAAGGGCAATTTCTATTACATTTTTGTCAAGTAATCTAGTGGTTAAAATTCAAATATTTTAAATGTAGAGAAATGAGATGCTTAGGGTTCGAACTCCAACCCCTGTAAATATTATACATTGTAAAAGAAAAAAGAACAATGTTGCATTGCATGTATATTCTTTAAAAAGAAATTAATGGCTTAGAAAAACTTGAAAACATGAAAATGTCGTACTTTTGAAAATAATAAGTTTTCTTAAAGCAAAAATATTCAAAGTCTTCGTCACTATGTACGTACGTATGACTTATCTTTTTTTTTTTTACTAGACTTTTGTATTGTCGTTTAGTTTTTGTCTCTTATCTGTACTTAGCTTAATTTGGAAGATCGATTAAAGTAAAATTGTTGTTCATTTATTACATATCAAACGAATGAAAAAATTAAAATCAAACGAATATTATCAGAAATAATTTCACAAAACTAATCAATAAAATCAATCCCCGTGAGCTTAGCTCAGTTGGTAGGGATATTACATATTATATGCAGGGGTCAAGATTCGAACCCTAGACACTCCACAATTTAATTGTGTGAGTTTTAGCCACTAGACTACTTGACAAAATAAATAAATCAGTTTTGCACAATTTATTTACGATTCAATTAATAGTTCAACTTATCCTTCTCATGTAGTAGTTATCATATGAGAGAACCGAACCAGTCACAAATAGATCAATGTTCGTAGATATATACCCATTGGCCGACAAAAATATTAAGTCATTTTCAAGCATAAGTCAACTTAATCTTCTCACTCAGAATGCCAAGTAATGTCGTCTAGATCGAGCCATAAATATCAAACTTTATTTTTTATTTTTTGACAAAAAATATCAAACTGTATTTGTTACTGTATATTTTAAGAAGAAAAAAAACTATTTAGATTCATTGAACAAATTGACATATTTAATTTATATTATATTATTGAATAAATATATCAATTATTCAGTGAATTTATAAAGTGATTTTTAGCATCTAATGATAATATATTAAAATTAGAGTAATGATGACAATGTTTAAAATTTTGTTTAAAAAGCCCTAAATAAAGAAATTGTCTTAACAATACAAGTTAAATATTTGTTAAAGTCATAACTACACAGTTTTTTATGAAAAATTATCTTTTTTACTTTCCTTAAACAATGTCTTGAGGTTTTTTATGAGAGGGTCTTAAAGAGTCCTGCCCTATGTGTATTTTAATACATTTTCCCTACCAATTGACTTATGTGCACCTAGACCTCCATATGTTCCAATTTAAAGTATTACCACCTCCGTCCCTAATTATATGACTCTTTTATAAAAATAACGGGAATTAAGATAGTGAATATTTGTCTTAAATATGTTTGTAATTACTATTGCTTTTACAATATTATCCTTCAAGAGAGAGAGAGAGAGTTTGTTTATGTTTTCAACATGTTATTTATTGCTGATTGAAGAAAAATATGTATAATAAATAGGCTTAATTACACTTTTGGTCCTTGCATTTTGATCAACTCACGAAATTGATCATATCTCTTTTAAATCGAACAAAATTGTCCCTAAACTATATGTTTTTTGCAGTTTTAGTCATATCTCCCTATTTTCAACTCCAGAAACGCACATAAATGACAGTTTTAGTCCAACCACCTATGCTCAACCATGAAATAAAACAAGGAATAAATCAAGTGGGTACAAGGAATCTACTTTGTTCATCACACAAACCAAGAAAACCCTAATTTCTAAGACATGTTTCAGGTATCTAACATATTTCGGAAATTAGGTTAGTGTGCTTAAATTAATACTCCATCCGTTTCATAATACATGTTTTTTGAAGAATAATTTTGTTTCAATAATTTACTTGTCACTTTTAAGTTTCAATGCAACATTAATTATTGATTTATCAATAATACCCTAATCTATTTATTGTAAAGAGAGAGAAATAATATGATAAAATAATAAATGGGTAAGGGTATTATAGAAAAAACACATAATTTCATCAAAAATAACAAAATTTATTTGATTTCTTAATATGTGTAATTTCTTAAAAAACGATAAATAGTGTGAAACGGATGGAGTAACTTGCAAATGGTGTAAACAAACTTAACGTGGAAAAACTTGGAATAATTTAAGCAATGTGGCATTGAAAACGTAAAACGACACTTATTTTGAAATAAAAATTATTTGTTAAAGGACGCTTATTTTGGAATGGACCGAGTATTCTCTTAGAAATATAAGTCAAAATCTGACAAAGTAATAAATTCACCATTTTCTATACAAAGTTGCCTCTTTTATATATTCAACACTTTATCCGTTAATAGTCGACGTGAGATTAGGGACTCACACTTAAACACAATAATCTTCATGTAAAGTGTGAGTCTCTCACATCATATACTTACACGGACGTTAACACAAATGAAACTCTGCCAACCAAACTAGACTTTGATACCACTTCTTGGAGAGTTTGGGGTAACGTAAGATCAACAAGTTAAGATGACAAAAGAGGAAAACGATACATCTCCGCCTAAAACCTTATGGTATTAGATGTGTGTATGTATATATATATATATATATATATATATATATATATATATATATATATATATATATATATATGTTTTGCTAGAAGCCACTCATGAAGGTGTCTTTTAGCAACCCACACCTCAATGTGTGATTTCCACTTTTTAGTTATAACTTTTGCTAAAAGACACCTTCATAAAAATTAGTTGGTGTCTTTTAGCAAATGCTCATAGAATAACTTACTAAAAGACACTTTCATAAAATGTGTCTTCTAACAAAACTCATATATATATATATATATATATATATATATATATATATATATATATATATGGAGCGTATCCAGTGAGAACTCTTATCTATTGTGAGAAATGAATTATTAATTATAACCATCAGATTCAATTTAAAGGCAAGGATTAAAAGCTATAACATGTATTTGCATCCACCCCATAACTCCCTCATCCCACCCTTTCCCAATTCATACGTTGATATTCCTTTTGGATTTTCATTAAATTAAATTAAATTGCAACATAAATTTCCGGCTGAATTATCATTGACTTTTGGGTTTTTATTAAAATAGATTAAATTGCCTTTATAATTTTCCGGCTGAATTATCACCGATTAATCTAACAAAGTGAAGAAAATTTTTCTTCAAAGAATCCTGATATATCAACCTTGACATGCCTAGCATTGTAAATGTAACCACTACCAACCCTATCAACCCTTGATCGCTAACATCACCAACAACCCTATTAGCAAACCCATTAGCGTTAGGTAAAAGTTGTTCCCTTTTATTTGCAAATTCATCCCTACCATAAGCCTGGCTGTTTTGATATGTTGTTACCAGAAATTATTAGGCAATTTAATTTAATTTAATAAAAATCCAAAAGGAATTAATACTTGGGAGTGAGAGATGAGGGAGTTATGGGATGGATGAAAATACATGTTATAGCTTTTAATCCTTGCCGTTAAAATTGAATCTGATGGTTATAATTAATACTTCTCATTTCTCACAATAGATAAGAGTTTTCACTGGACACGCTCTCTCTCTCTATATAGGATTCCACTTGTGTACCATTAAGGACCAATCAAGATATTTTCTACCGGAATAATATAGAAGCTATCTTATAAATAAACGAAACATTGCGGTCACAAGGCCAATCAAGTATTACCACCATTAATAATTTTCACTTTATACAAAGCCTGTTCTCTCTCTCTCTCTCTCAAACACACACTCACTTTCATTCTTGTTAGTTTGTGAACGAAAGTGATGAAGGGGAAGCATGTGTATGTGTTAATGGTTGCTGCATTAACCATGGTGGTGGTAGTACTAGTAGGAACAACAGTTGCAGCTGATTCAGCACCAAATAACTGCAGTCACATGACTTGTGGAGGTATAGAAATTCCATATCCATTTGGTATAGACCTCAACAACTCTTCATCAAATTGTTTCATGGCTGGTAGATTAAATTCAGCTCATTTGCAATGAATCCAAAATATATGCGGGTAACAACCTGCAAATGGAAGTGTTAAACATAAACATCTCCACAGCTGAAATGGACGTGTTATTTGACGTCTCTAAGTACTGCAGTGTTGATAATTATACTAAACCTACGCTTACTAGTGATTCATATGTCTTTTCAAGCAAAGAAAACAAATTTGTAACCGTTGGTTATGACAGTTACGGTTATTTTAATAGTTACGATGGTGAAAACGAGCATTCAACAACAGGGTGCTTAACAAGCGTTATTGGTCATGAAAGATTGATTAATAATGGAACATGTTCGGGTATAGGGTGTTGCCAAGTTGATATTCCTCCTAGAATGAGATATATAAGTATACAAGCTACTAATTTCAACAAAAACTCATCCGATTTTTGTAGCTATGCATTTGTTGCTAAGAATGGTAGCTATAGTTTTTCATCCACTCATTTATCACAAGGTTTACCTTTCAACCGATCACCTGTGGTTCTTGACTGGACCATTGAGGACAACAACTGCAGTACAGCTCCCTCCAATAATATGGGAATCTTCAATTACTATGGGTGCAAGAACAATAGCTATTGTGATGACAAGGATAAAGATTTTGGTTACCGATGCATTTGTAATCAAGGTTTTGAAGGAAATCCTTATGAACCCAATATTGGCTGCACAGGTCAGTTTTTTAATTTGATTTTTTGCAAATTATCATTTTAATTTGATCTTTACAATGCTTTAGTTAAGGGTTCACTCCAAAATTCGATAGTTCAATAATAGAGTGTTGTCTGATATGGATTCGATTTAACAATGGACTCTTACTTATTTTTAATAAATTTTATTAAAATAAGCATTATTCGCTATTATTTATTATTATAAAATTCATTCATTTTACACTAAAAATAGTATAAGTCCAGTTTTGACCATTTAATAGAGTATTATAGGTTTTAACGTTTATGGAACTATATTTAAATTTAGGGAAATGTTAACTTGTGTTAATAAATCAAATATAAAAATAGTTTATAGAATTATTAAGTTGAAATCAACAATTTCCAATGCATTTCTTTGTTGCTGACGAATTAACTAAGACAATAATATTGGTTGTAAGACCTAATAATATGTAGATATTGTTGGTTGAATTGAACATCTCCTGATATAAGGGACCATATGGAGTATATATATTAACTAAGACAATAATATTGGTTACTCATTAGTCATTATGGACCACACGAAGTGGCTAAGATTTTTTTCTTTCTCTAATATATAGAACTACATTGATTATTAACTAATGCAATAATAAGTGTCTAACTGAATTGACAATGTAAATATTGTTAGATTAAACATTATTATTTGGGTTTGAACCGAGGTTCTCATAGGTGTGTATGAGTTTAAGGTATGCATTAAGGCGATGTTCATGACTTCGTTTAACAAAATAATATTATTTAGGCTTAAACATGTATTTCATATTTGCAATTAAGAGTCGTTTAAAAATTGGTCTCCGTAATCGCTAATCCTGACAATTTACCCTTACATTGTTTAATCATTTAAAATTTCGTCACTCTCCCCACTTAATCACTGCCATGTCACTAATTTGATGATGTGACAATCACTGCCATATATGAAATTCCAATTTTACCCCTGGGTTTCCAATTCTTTCTTCAATATTTTGTCCTCTTCTTAAGGGCAAAATTTGAATTTCATGTGTGGTAGTGATTGTCACGTCATCAAATTAGTGACGTGGCAGTGATTAAGTTGGTCAAAGGACGAAATTTTAAATGATTAATGATTGCAAGCTAGTTTGCAAGGATTAGCGAATACAGGGAACAATTTTTAAACGACCCCTCATTACAAGGATGAAATACATATTTAAACCTATTATTTATAATAGACACGGTTGACTTGACTCTAAGCTTGCGAAGTCTCCTATTAAGTGAATTTGTCAATTATGCACCGTAAACAACCAGTTTACTATTCATGATTTAACAATTCTATGTAAACCGACATGTTTACGATGAAGAATATCTAAATCAAAAGAAGATAGTGCGTAAAAGAGAAAAGTTTAAAACTATATATATCAAGGGATACCATCAAAATTCTATTTACTTTAGTGATATCACTGCTTGAAAATATGGTTACTTACTTATCTATCATATGGGCTTATACAGACACTGACGAATGTGAAAAAAACAAACATGGTTGCAAAACTAAAGCAAATTGTAAAAACACCATTGGAAATTACACATGTTTCTGTCCCCGGGGGCAATCTGGAGATGGAACAAAGGAAAGAGGGTGCCAGACAAAAGCAACTCCAATATTACCACTCACTGTTATTGGTAAGCAACTAAGCATGCCCTATTGATTTTGTTTAAATTCATTTTTTTCCTCACTTTTTTTATAATTCTTACATTAGCATGTTCATTTACTATGCTATTGATATAAATTAATGCAGGAGTAGGAGCAACGCTTATTCTTCTTTTGGTTGGGACATTCTCGTACTTAATATACCATAAAAGGAAATTCATCAAAATGAAAGAGAAATTCTTTGAGCAGAATGGTGGTCTGATTTTAAAACAAAAACTCTCAACAAGAGAAGACTCCTCAACTGAAAGCACTAAAATATTCACACAAGATCAGCTAAACAAGGCCACCAAAGACTTTGACGAGAATTTAATCATTGGCAAAGGTGGTTTTGGTACTGTTTACAAAGGATTTCTAGATGATAAAAGAATCGTTGCTATCAAAAAATCAAAAATAATAGATAGAAGCCAAATCAATCAATTCATTAATGAGGTAATTATTCTCTCTCAAATAAATCATAGGAATGTTGTCAAACTCTTGGGGTGTTGTTTAGAGACAGAAGTTCCTTTGTTGGTTTATGAATTTGTTACCAATGGCACCCTTTCTGGTTTTATACACACACAAAGTAATAAGGTGAATAATGAAACATGGAAAACTCGTCTTAAGATAGCCGCAGAGGTAGCTGAATCTTTGTCATATCTACATTCATATGCCTCAATACCTATTATCCATAGAGATGTCAAGTGTGATAACATTCTCTTAGATGGAACCAACACTGCCAAAGTGTCAGATTTTGGAGCTTCAAGATTGGTTCCAATTGATCAAACTGAAGTAGCCACAATGGTGCAAGGAACTATTGGCTACTTAGATCCAGAGTATATGCAAACAAGTCAATTAACTGAAAAAAGTGATGTCTATAGCTTTGGAGTAGTTCTTGTAGAGTTGCTAACGGGGGAGAAACCTTTTTGTTTTGGTAGGCCGGAAGAGAGAAGAAGTCTTGCTATGTATTTTCTATCTTGCTTGAAAAAGGATAATGTGTTTGAAGTTATTCAAGATGGTTTGTGGAATGAAGAAAACAAACAAGAGATCAAGGAGGTGGCTGTTCTTGCGGCGAAGTGTTTGAGACTTAGAGGGGAAGAAAGACCAAGCATGAAGGAAGTGGCTATGGAATTGGAGGGAATGAGGTTAATGAATAAGCACTCTTGGATCAACGATGACTCAAATGTAGAGGAGAGTAGGTACTTGCTTCATGAATCATCATCTAGCCTTTATGAACCTGGTGATAGCATCACACATGGAGATATCGGATATGACAGCTTGAAAGACCATGTACTGATAGCATTGGATGATGGCAGATGATTGTTTTAAGACAAAATGCAGTAACCATTTCATTATTTTAGGAGTTTTTGCATACAAATTTCAGTTTATAATTTTAATTTAATTTATTTGTGTGCATGTAATCCAGTTTTTAATGATTGTATAAGTGTAGAGACTGAGATGGAAGTGTTCTATAATAAGAATGTCAAACTTATGGAATATTCCTAAAAATCCAATTATTGGTATTGTATATTGGACGGTTGTATCGTGTAGTTTTAATGTTTATGAGAATCATTGAATGATCACTACTACAATAATGACCTTTAGTAACACTTAAAATTGTAACTGGAATAAGAAAAATGTTACTGATTGAATTTAGTAACATTTGAACAATTGTTAGGTAAACCCCATGTTACTGAAGGGCTTTAATTGCATTTTATAGTATTATCTGTAACAATCAATTGAAGAAACTATGTCACATTCAAAGAGAGTATGTCTACTCATATATATTTTGATCTTATTATTGGTAAAAATTAAATTCCCACAATGAATAAAGATAAAGTCTTATTAAGAGTGTTACTCCTCACCTTACAAGTTGAATTTGTAAAGATGAGTTAAACTCAATATAAAAACTTAACATAGAATCTGAGTCTATTGATCCGGACATCCACCATTTATATCTATGCACCAAGTCTAATAGTGATGGACGTGAAAGGGTGTATTGGAAAAAACTGAAACCCCACACTGAAAAGAGATAAGGCTTGAAATGAGTTTTTAAAGAGTAGCATCCATTTGCTTACAAACTCATTTTGCAAGGATGAGTTATGTCTGATATGAAAACCTTATAGTTATAAACCACTTTTTTTTTGTGATGTAATATGCTCAACTATATGCTTTTTGAACATATGTTCTCAGGTTTACACAGGTTTATTTGATAAACTGATACCTTTGGAGTATAGTATGTAAAAAAAATTAAGATACTGGTACTCTTTCACTTCAGTATACTCTACTCTCACTTCAAAATCCTTTGCATAAGTTATCTGTTTGGAATAAATTTACTTGTGATTATTGATTGATACATTTCATTAAAAATAAAAGAAGTGACTATTGAATATTAATGCATCGATTTTGTTGTGCCCCCTTTGAATGTGTGTATTGAGAAGTAATTTCTGTTAGTTTCAGTTTCAAGAAGGAAAGGTCTATACTTTTACTTCCTGCTTCTTGTAGAAGATCATCAATACTTTGGAGTTGTGTGTACAAGTAAGATTGAATTTAGAAGAATGCATGTAAAATGGTGTATGATCTTGTGTTGTTGAATTTCCTATGCCAAATGGATATGGAATGTTTATATCTCCACAAGTATAGTTGCAGCCAGGTAGGACTTGTTGGGATTGATTTGCTGCAACTGTTTCTATCAAAAGTGCTAATGAAACCATTATTAATGGGGAACTTCTACGGTGCACCTCACAAATTGAGGTGTACCGGTACTCCTGCTTCAAATACTTACAATTTAACGATTATTTTATGAAATAAAGAGTTATTTATCAATATTTATATTTTATAAGACATCGTTTTATAAGAATAAACATCATTTCATTGTTTATAAGAATCATATTAAATTTTTAACATTTTCTCATAAAAAATAATAAATATTCTTTGTTATATGTAAAAAAATTCAAAAAATGTAAATTTTATTTCGTCGACACTTTCGGTAACTAAGATCTAATTATTGTAATTGTTAATGATAGAAAACGATTATTTTTCTTCGAAAAAAACAACTTGTACCATAGAATTTGCCTTATTAATGGATGCATTGCCTTTTTAGTTTCTTGTGGCATAAGGGAGTTTCGGTTATTTACAGATAACGGATCGGTCATGTAATCAAACCGGACTGAACCAGCGTGACTCGGTCAAACTCGGGAAAAACTGGTGAACCGGACCGGTTTGAAGTAAAGCAGAAATTAATTGAATTAATTAAGCCAAAAAACCGGTTTGAAGTAAAGCAGAAATTAATTGAATTAATTAAGCCAAAAAATGGCAGCACTGGGTGTTGAACCCACATCCCCCAACATGCAAGGCAATCACTTATACACTGCAACATGAACCTCTTTTGCTTTAAAATTACTTCTTATTATTTATATATAATAACTGAACAGTTTTTTTAGGGGGACGAAGTACACTCTATTTTTTTTAAGTAACCAAGCACACTCTTATCATTTAACTATGAGCAAATTACACTCCCCTCCCCTCAAAGATGCTTGAATTACACTCCCCTCCCCTCTTAAGTTAAAACATACACTCCCCTCCCCTCTTATTCAAAACATATTAGAAAAAATTTCACTTCCCTCCCCTAAAAGAAGCTTGAATTACATCCCCCTCCCCTCTTATGTTAAAATCTACACTTTACTCCCTCAATATTCTTTTTTATTATTTCTAATAATCTAGCAAAAAATAATAATTTAACACACTTAAAAAAAAAGAGTATTGCGGGTCTATTTTAATATAATAAAAAATTGAATACATATTTTTCGCTATTTTTTATTCACAATTTCATTAACATGTAGTTTTAAACTCTATTATAAAATATGAAACAACCCAAAACAAAATTAAAATATGTGAAAAATTACTAAAATCATTAAAGCATGATTATTTAAAAGTTAATTTTATACTGTAATTTATAAAATCAATAGAAATATATTTAAACTTAATTATCATTGACATTTAAACTATAAAGAAATGAATGAATTTTTTTTAAATGATGATTCAAAATTAATATATATTATAAGAATATTTATTTATGTTCAAATAGATTAAAGTGTAGTGCATATTTAATTATTAAGGGAGGGGTTTGTAATTCAAGCATCTTACAAGGAAGGGGAGTATAAATTTTAACATAAAAAAATATTGAGGGAGTAAGGTGTATATTTTAACTTAAGAGGGGAGGGGAGTGTAATTCAAGCATCTTTGAGGGGAGGGAAGTGTAATTTACTCTAAATATTATTGTTCGACATCTCAAATATTTTAATAAACATTTTTTTTGAAAGAATTTTTTTATTTTACTATATTTATTTGAATATGTATTACTCTCTTCGTCCATATATTTAAACACCCATTTGATTTTATTTTTTTCGTTAAATGTAAACATTTTTTAAATTACAACACTCATTAATTATTTTAGTTTCTAAAGTGACCGAGTCACCGATTCAATCCGAGTTAATCCGGTTAAATAACTATATAAATTTAATCTAAGGACCGAGTTATCTAACCGAGTCATTCGAGTGGTTTCGATTCAGTCATAGTGGTTCGACCATTAACCCATTAACCCAGTACCTCCGCCGAGTCGATGATCGAGCCGAGTTTTAAAACTATGCTGCTAATTGCTATTGTTTTTTGTTCTAAACTAGTTGCTAATTTAATAAGAGTTGACTTGCAAGTTGCAACGAAAATTTATATTTAGAAGAAACACACACAAATGGTGATAAAAAACAAATGATTATAGCTACATCACAACCTTTTATATTAAATAGAATATGGTTGATGTAGTCGTCATCCACAAATGATTATGTAAGCATCTAAAACTTAATATACTTAATTTCATATGCATGATGTATTTGTGTTCAATAAACTTAATAGATACCGGATTACTGGAGGATTGGTGACAAATAATATCCCTCAGTAATATTGGCGTTAGTAATATTACTTGCGGAATTATCCTTCAGTAAAAAAAGACCCCTAATATAATGCCAAAATTTATATATGACTGAACTGTCAATCTCATTTGTCTTCAATTATGTTGTTTTAGTTTGTTGTATTTTGTTGTTTACTTATCTTGTTGCAATTGTTATGTTTAATTTATGCTGTTTATTGTCGTAGAATTGGACATAATGGCAGTTTTTTCTCTGTTTTTTCGATTCTAAACACGATTCAGACTTTATAATCTGAAACCAGTCAAAACCCCCAAATCACAACTTTTAACACATTCTTTGCATATTTCAGATTATATAATTTGAACCAATACTATATGCGTGTTCAAATTATATAACCTGAAGCAATCCATAATTCGGATTATGGCGTTACAAGCAAGGTTTGGAGGGTTTGTGATTTATTTTTGACAAGTTTAGTTAATTTTACGTTTTTCCTTTGATTGTAGTTACAGTCAATGATTGTGGTGTGTGTATAAATAGTCTTGCATCACACCCGTTTATGAGATTTTGGTGGCCTACGAGCGAACTTGATGTTCGGACTCTAATTTATAAGCATATAAAAAACTTGAATTCCTAATTTGTGAAAACAATTTGTTTGAAAATGATAGTTTCTATTACGTTACGAAATAATCTAATAAAAACAAATGATTTTATACAAAAAAATATATTATTTAATATCCAAATGTTCAAGACGGTATTTTTAGATGTAAAGTTACTAATAATTGTGTCTACATCAATAGTTCTATCATAACTTTTTCAATAAATAAAGTTCTATTGAGAAGTTATGATAGAACTAAACCCAAGAATATCATAACTTTCTCAATTATACGATAAAAGGAAATTTTTCACTATCATATTCATGTTTTCGTTGCAACATTATAGGATAAAATATTGAAACAAAACTAATAGAAGAAAAGCATTTGAGTCGTGCTTTCCGATGAAATTTCCGTTGTAACCCTTTTTCTTCTTTCTCTTTAAGCATTCACTTCAACTTTGTATTTCACTCGTTTGTCTTTCTATTTTCTTATACGCTGCTACAATGTTGTTGCAAATTAAGGATTTGAGCTCCCTTTAAAAATATCAGGTGATAAATTCTAAATGGGCCAACAATGAACTAAAGTATTTAAGTTTTTTTTTTCTACTCAATGCCCTCCTTTGTTTTACCTTCATATCCATTTTCATTGCAATAACTCTCTTCTCTTATCTTTCTTACTTTTTCTTTGGGGTTGTTATGATATCATGGTCATCGTTGACCATTCATACCATCCACAAACTGTTGTGCGGTTTTTGTGGGGATGGTATAATGGTCATTAGAGAGTTTTGATTATCTATTTATGTTTTTTTACATGATTCATTTTATATAATTTGATGTAGCACAAATAGGATTCAAATTATATAATTTGAACGAGGGCAGTTTAGGATTTTCGAAGAGTGCGTGAGAAATGAGTATGGTGGAAAATAATTTAAGATTTATAAGGTAGATTATTTATATGGCCTACTGAAGGAAAAAAATTATACTCCTATCTTGCAATATATGTTATTCTAGACACACACACAAAAAAAAAAAAAAAAAATAATCTCATTTTTATATTGATTTACGGTATCAATAAAACATTTGACAACTCTTTTACTAATTAATTTCTCGAAAAATCACCTAAACCACAAAATTGAGTTAGATGATCCGATAAATTCTTTTCAACCGCCGTTGAAACTTCCAGTCAAGAAGAAATCGCCGACCAAATTATACCTTAAAAATCATAATTAACAGATAAATGACCCTCTATCTTCATTCAATCTGCAACCTCCCGTATAAGACTAATCAATCATTGGGAGATAGCACATGCCGCCGAATTAAGTTGTCTCCAGTTAAAACCCGGTTAAGAAGAAAACACCACGAAACATAGATACTTTTAAAGGAACAACCTTTATAACCACAAAAGATGGTTGTTAATAAAGTGATTGTTATCATTAGTAACATGGCCATCTTCTTCGGTCAACCTGTAATAGGCCCTTCTCAGTGTATACCTATTGGAAGAATGAAGCTTCCACACCCACTCCATCATCAACCTGCAAAACTAATGTTAATTTTGTAAACTTAGAGGAAAATAATATATTTCAATTGTTCCAAATTATAAGTTATTTTGCCAATTTCACATAAAGAAATATAATTAATTTTATATAGTAAAGAAAAATTATGAATTACTTTATAAAAGTATCATTCATGAGTGGTATGCGAAAGTGGCGTCAATAGAATTGGTGTAAAAAATTAATCTAATTACTAACCAATTTGATCCCTCACGAGTGTTTTGTCAAAAAATCCTATGTTTTTATTCATATTCATATTCTAAATCCTATGTTTTTATTCATATTCTAAAACGACTTAAATAAGTGATCTAGTTGACTCTAACACATATACCAATGCATATGTTTTATCTTTGATATCTTCAATTCTATACTAAAAAAAAATTATAAAAATTTAATATTTTAAAAATACTCATCGAGACGAATCCAACAACATCTTACATGATACTTATTTATTTTTGTGAATTAGTAGAAAAGTGTGGTCAAAGTATGTCAAGTCAATAATGTATATTGTCAACTGGGTCATTTATTAAGGGACGGATGGAGTACAATTTTAAGTAAAGATTGAACAATATAGTAAGGTTATTTTAAATAAAATGTATACCAATTGATGATTATTAATCAAGATGATAGTACTAACATATTGAGATGAGACTAGTTCACCCTCATCAGCCATTAGATTGACATTATATTGTCGTGCACTTTACTTTCTCAATTATTGGTCTGAAAATGAGTGCTGGAGACCAAAACTTACAAAGTCTCTATCTATAATGAAACAAAATGGATGAAATTTACATCAATGATTTCAAAGTCTTCGTCAACCATGTCCTATATAACTTAGCTGTGATTACTCATGTTGGTTCATTTAAAGTAAAATATGTTGTTCATTTATACAAAAATCTAAGAAAGCCACGGATAAGAAAACGATTAAAAAAATAAATAAGCGAGTCAATTGAAATATCAATATTTTTTCTCTCAAAATTGATGGATTAAAATTTAAAACCAATTTTGCTAATAAAATAAATGTTTTCGATTCAATTAATGGTTCAACTTAATCTTCTCAATGTGTCTGTCAAGCAAAAAATCATCTTACTAGGAAGAGACAAGAAGCTACGTTGCTAGAAATTACCCTTTGAGTCACTTTTTTTTTTTGGACCCATTTATTAACCGACTAATAATGGCAAGTAGAATAGTGCTGCCTCAATTGATCATAAATAAAAATAGGTTAAATATATTTTTAATCTCTATAAAATTATAAGTTTTCAAGTTTAATCTCTACAAAAAAAAATGTTTATTTTTAGTCTTTATTTGCATTTTATAGGGCTATTGTGGAGTTTTTAAGACCAACCCAAGTGGGTTGTAAAATAAGGACTATTTTTATAAACTACAATATTTTATAGAACTAAAATTACCATAAAATATTTATAAGGACTAAACTTCTTTTTTCTTTTTATGAAATGGACTAAATTTAAAAATTCATGATTTTGTAGGGACTTAAAACATATTTAATCCTATAAAAAATTTATTAATAATATTAAAATTAAATATTAATCGTTATTAAAAATAATTAAATTCCCTAAAAAAATATAATTAAATATTAATCGATCATGCTAGTATATGTCATTTGAGAGAGAAAAACACCAAATAGAGAAAGAGAGGAAAACGAGGGAATGAGATACGGGAAAAATCTAAGTTCGTTCTTATATAATCATTACTGAATTTGGTCTAATCATATAAATAACCGATTTTTTTTTTTTTTGAGATAATATAAATAACTGAATTGTTTATTATATATAATATCATGTAAATTTGTAGCTTCTGTTGCTTATTTATGGTTGGTATTAATGTGGCTGCTTTTTAGTTGGTTGAGACGACTTCTATTTTAAATTGTAAATTTAGATAGATAAATTTTCTTTGTTTGTAGCTTCCTATTGATGGAGATTCCCGTAAGTTGAATTTTTGGCAACCACTCATGAAATCTTGATTGTCGAGTTGAAAGAGTAAACTTATTTATTGGTGGTCGATTGGTTCTTCTGAAGTATGTTTTGTCCTCTCTCTCGATCTATTTTTTTTCCTTCTTCAAGGCTTCCGCAGATATCATCTCTTCTATCGAATCTATTTTTAATTGTTTTTTCTAAAGAGGGTTTGGGAAATTAGAAAAATATCTTGGATTAAATGGGATAATGTTTACTCTAATAAGGACAAAGGAGGTCTGGGGGTTAGGAGGCTAAGAGAATTCGATACAGCATTGTTGGGTAAATGGTGGTGGAGGTTGAAGGAAAAGTGTGGTAGTTTGTGGTTTAGAGTGTTGGCGGCAAGGTTTAGGAAGGGTAGCCTTTTTGTTTACGCCGACAATAAGAGGGGTTCAACATGGTGGTGTACTTTAGTAAGTAATGGTTGTAGTGTTGGTACAACTGTAGGTAGTTTGCATTGATGATACTTATATGTGCAAGGTGGGTGATGGTAATTCCTTTTTATTTTGGTGGGACTCGTGAATGGAGAATGTAACTTTAAAAGTTAGGTTCAGACGTCTTTTGAGCTTTATGTTAACAAGATGGCATGGGAGGAGGATCAGCTGAGGGAATGTAGTGCTTGTTTGAACTCTATTATTTTGCATGATGATGTTACTGACAGGTGGCGGTAGAATCTTCACACTTCAAAATCTTACACTTCAATGAAGATGCCTTTCATGTGTTTTGGCATAAAGATGTCCCTCTCAAGGTCAATCTTTTTATGTGGCACCTCCTTCTTAATCGATCACCAACAAACAACAATTTGGTAAAAAGAGAGGTACTTCCGGATACTTCTCAACAATGTGTGGAGGACGTGGTAATTTAGAGGACGTGGCTCATCTATTCTTTCATTGCGATTTTTCCATCAAATTTGGTTTGTTGTACGATTGGTAAAACTTTGTCTTGGTTGTGCTGTTTAATATTTCAAATCATTTATATTAATTTGGTTTCTTCAAAGGCATTTATAAATGTAAGAAAGACATTATTCGTTTAATTTAATTATTTTTTTAGCTTGAGTTTTATGAAAAGAAAGAAATGCAAGAATCTTCAAAAATTATTTGGGTATATTTATTTTTTATTTTTTGACAGAATATTTGGGTATATTTATTAGTTGAACTATATAGAACTTTAGGACATCTCCATTGACATTTTTAAGTGAACCAATCTCAAGTGCTATTTTATTTCTTTTCAATAAATTTAAAATTAAGAATCACTAACCCTTTTTAATAGAATAAAACCAGTTTTCCACCACTTTTTATTTATTCAAAGTTCAACTTAATCGTCTCATCACACTGTATACCCGTGACACTTTAATAATTCAACTTTATTGTAAAAAAGGAAAAAGAAAAAAAACCAATGTTCCTGGATGTTTACCCATTGACCGACGACTGCATCTTTTGTTTTAATTTTACGAGGAGTGTTATTTGAATAACCAATTTGATGACAACTTATTTGACAACCATATTTTACAAAGAAAAAAGTGGTATTGGCACGGAAACCATAGCAATAGAGAGACAAAGAAAAAAATAATGTGAGTATGAGAGAGAAAGTTGTTGCAAAAGTTGTCACTAAATAGATGTTCAAATATCATTTCTCTAATTTTATTTTGTTTCTGAAATTTGCTTTGAAGTTTTTAAATATGATTTTTTACATTTTATTTTCTTGAGGCATTAATTATATGTATTTAAATACAGATAAATATTCCTTAGAAAAATACAAATAAATAACACAGGCATTATTTGTCAAAACCAATATTACCACCACTACTTGTAAAAACTAAAATCAAAAACAAATTTTGGCATGAAATCAAAATTCCTTAATATTTGCATATATTTAAGCCTATATCATAAAACCAAAAATATGCCAAGTCTTCGTCAAGCATAACTCATGGTACTCAATGTTCCACGATGTTACCCGTTGACCGACTATAATGCCAAGCATACCTCCAAAACTCTGCTCCAAGTTTTCTTTTATTCACAACAATAAATGATACTCCTTCATTTAAATTGATAAAGTATAGGTTTAATAGCAGTTTTCGCGTTTTAATTTTCACGAAGTTGCGATTTTGATCCTCTAAAAAAAAACTACAAAACCGCCACCTAAGTATGCAATTGTAGCAGTTTTGGCCTCCGAAAGCCAATTTTTGATTAAAAATAATAATAATAAAATAACACGTGGCTCCCCACTTAGGGTGTCACGTCAACGTAGACCAAGTCAAATTGGTCTTGGGGCCAAAATTGTCACAAATGCAAAACTTAGGGGCAGTTTTGTAGTTTTTTTCTTAGGGGGTTAAAGTTGATATTAAGCCTAAAGTATATCGATATAATAAAAATTTTAAGTCGTAAAAACGAAAAAATGAATCTGCGAACAAACACATTCATGTTAATGACATAAAACAACATAGTATATATATGACTATAAATATGACAATACAAAATTAATCTTTATTTCATCATGTATCAGTTAAACAACGCATAAATACAAAAAACACACCGTACAAAGACAGAAAATAACAAAATCCTACAAATACGACGAAATCACAACAACAATTAAAGGAATACTAAAAATGTTGGTATTACTTATTTAACTAAAACAACAATTCGTATGATTGATTTCGGGTCATAATTGACCCTGAATTACCCTCTTTGATATACAAGAATAAGAAAGGTGGTGACGACAAAAGTTTTAAGGGAAGAGAAGAAAGAGAAAAAACAGGGGAACTTAATTCTCTTCAAGTTATTAGACCGCATTTATAGGTGTATAAATATTTTATTTGAAGGAAGTGTTTTTTATAACATTGAGAATTGTTAGATTTCGATTAGAAAAAAAATTGAGAGTCTTCGTGAGTTTAACTCAGTTGGTAGGAATAATGCATAATAGATGCAAGGTCATAATATATGCAAGATCTGATATTCAAACATAGGTTGAGAATTGTGATTAACATAGTTAATATGATTACAAGTTTACAACAATTACTATTTTTTACAACAACTACTATTTTTTTTAGGAGTAACTACTATATGAGATTGATTTAAGGGACGAGTGCATTTTCTTTCAATAATAATAATATGGACTAGTATATATATGTATTTTTATTTTTTATTTTTGCTAAGGAGGGACGAGTATATTTCAATTATATATTACTTCATTTGTCTCGTAGTAAATGATTTAGTTGAATGTTTTATTATCGGCGGCGATGAACAATTTTGATTTTTAATAATTTTAATTATCTATTAGTAAAAGTTATAAAAAATAAAAAATAAAAATAAAAATTGATATATCAAAAATATTTACCGTGATAAATTCGACAACATCTTATACACTAACATAAAAATATGATCATAAATAATATGTATGTGAATAATGCATAAAGTAAAATTGGGTCCTCCGGGAGGAGCAACAACCACGGCAGCTATCAAATTTAATTTCAGAGAGAAGAATATATGGTCAGGTCTTCCATGCAACTTGCAAGTCAATGCAACTTTTATTTAAATTAGCAAAATACCATGAAAATTTGGAAGGGTTTTTATTATAAATAACGAAACACCCTTACTCCAGGCCACAAGTCAGTCAGTACTCCAATTTAAAAATGAAGGTCCTGCAAGTATTAATAATACTTGCTGCATTAGCACATTTGATAGAAGCAGTTGCATTTACACTTGCATCTGATCAACCTAAACAAGTCCTACCAGGCTGCAATTACACCTGTGGAGGTGTAAAAGTTCCATATCCATTTGGCATAGGAAATTCAACAGCACAAGATCATACACCATGTTACATAAATTCCAAATTTATGCTCACTTGTACAGACAATTCCAAATTAATTTATGGTAAGAATATACAAGTCCTAGACATAAATCCCCAAGGTCAAATGGAAATGAGATTTTTCGTCTCACATCTCTGTACGAATAGTAGTAGTAATAGTAATAATAATACCGAAAAAGCAAATAAACCTTCTCTCAGAGTTTCTTCCCTCGCAATTTCAAGCACAGACAACAAATTCATAACAGTTGGTTGTGACAGTTTCGGATATCTCAACAGTAATTTCAAGGGTGCCACTTATTCTACAGGATGCTTAACAAGATGTTATGATTTTGATACTAAAATGGTAATTGGAAATAACACTGGAAAGTGCACAGGTTTAGGTTGTTGTGAAGTTGATATTCCTCCACTTATGAAAAATATCACCATACAAGCATTTAAATTCTCACCTTCTACACTATCTATGGAAAATTCTTGTAGCTATTCCTTTATTGCAAAACAAGGATCCTATAATTTTTCTGTAGAACATATTAAGAAACTGCCTTATAACACTTTCCCTATGGTTGTTAATTGGGTTGTTACAAATGAATCATGTCGAATAGCCCAAACTACAAATAGCTATGCCTGCAAGGAAAATAGTGAATGTGTTGATAAAGATTCAGATTATGACGGTTACAGATGCAAGTGTTTGGCAGGTTTTGAAGGAAATCCATACGTTCCCGGAGGCTGTAGAGGTAACAAGTACATATCATGATTGTAAATCACAGTTTTTCTTTTTCTTTTGTAGTTTAATTAATTGATAATGCTTCATATCTTCAATGTTTTATTGAATTTGGTTTCTCTTAATTATGTGACTCGTTTTAAACTAGTGATTTAGTGATTCATCGAAGTGAATTGGGATTCATCAATGTATTATGATGAGAATCATACAAACTAGTGATTTGACCGGCAAACAACCATGCTTTTTATTGTCTTTCAGACATTAATGAATGTGCGACATCAAATCATACATGCCTAAGTGAAGCAAATTGTAATAACACTGTTGGGAGTTACAATTGTTTCTGTCCGAACTCGCAATTTGGAAATGGAACAAGTTTAGGAGGATGCAAACTACCTGATCGAAATACATATCAAATAGTACCAACAACTGTCCTTGGTAAGCAACAAAACACACCTAATTTTAATTTATGATCAATTTTTTAAAATCTTATGTATTTTTAGTTATATATATGATACTGATATTAGTTTGTGGAACAATCCAAAATTTGGGTTCAATATATTTTGGATGCAGGAGTAGGAGCAGTATTTATTGTTCTATTTCTGTGCATAATTTCCTACTTAATTTACCAAAAAAGGAAACTTGTCAAATTGAAAGAGAAATTCTTTAGGCAGAATGGAGGTTCTATTTTGGAACATAAACTTCGTCAAAGGAAAGACTCGTCTCAAATAACTCACATTTTCGAAGAAAATGAACTAAGGAAAGCCACTAACAAATTTGATGAGAGCTTAATCATAGGTAAAGGAGGTTTTGGTACAGTTTACAAAGGGGAACTTGATGATAATAGAATTGTTGCTATCAAAAAGTCTAAAACAATAGACAAAAGCCAAATTGAACAATTCATTAATGAGGTGGATGTTGTCTCTCAAATAAATCACAGAAATGTGGTCAAACTCTTAGGGTGTTGTCTAGAAACAGAAGTTCCTTTGTTGGTTTATGAGTTTGTTAGCAATGGTACTCTTTCTGAATTTATTCACACAAAAGGTAAGACGAATGATCCAACTTGGAAGACTCGTCTTAAGATAGCCGCAGAGGTAGCTGAGGCTCTGTCATATCTACATTCATATGCCTCAACACCCATCATCCATAGAGATGTCAAGAGTGATAACATTCTCTTAGATGGAACCAACACCGCCAAAGTGTCGGATTTTGGAGCTTCAAGATTGGTTCCACTTGATCAAACTGAAATAGCCACAATGGTGCAAGGAACTATTGGCTACTTAGATCCAGAGTATATGCAAACAAGTCAATTAACTGAAAAAAGTGATGTCTATAGCTTTGGAGTAGTTCTTGTGGAGTTGCTGACGGGGGAGAAACCTTTTTGTTTTGGTAGGCCGGAAGAAAGAAGAAGTCTTGCTATGCATTTTCTATCTTGCTTGAAAAAGGATAATGTATTTGAAGTTATTCAAGATGGTTTGTGGAATGAAGAAAACAAACAAGAGATCAAGGAGGTGGCTGTTCTTGCGGCGAAGTGTTTGAGACTTAGAGGGGAAGAAAGACCAAGCATGAAGGAAGTGGCTATGGAATTGGAGGGAATGAGGTTAATGAATAAGCACTCTTGGATCAATGATGACTCAAATGTAGAGGAGAGTAGGTACTTGCTTCATGAATCATCATCTAGCCTTTATGAACCTGGTGATAGCAGCAAACATGGAGATATCGGATATGACAGCTTGAAAGATCACGTACTGATAACATTGGATGATGGCAGATGATTGTTAGAAGACAAAATGCAGTTCCATTTCATTACTTTAGGAGTTTTTGCATACAAATTTCAGTTTATATATAATTCTAATGTAATTTGTTTTATATATTGTGTTGTGTGCATGTAATCCAGTTTTTAATGATTTTTTTAAGTGTAGAGACTGAGATGGAAGTGTTCTTTAATAATAAGAAATCACTGACCAAATTTTACCGTAAAAATCACAATTAACACATAAATGATCATTATTCTGATTCAATACATAACCTCCCGTACAAGATTGATCATTGGGTGATAGCACACACCACCAAATTAAGTTGTCTCTAGTTTGAACCTGGTAAAGAAGCAAACGTCACGCAAAGAGAGATATTTTTAAAGGAACAACCTTTAACCACAAAAGATAAATGTTAGTAAGGTGACCGTTATCATTAGTAACATGGTCATCTTCCTCCGTCAACTAGTGATAGGCACTGCTCACCATATACCTATTGGAAGAATGAAACTTCCGCACCCACCTATCATCCTCATCAACTTGCAAAACAACTTATGTTAATTTTGTAAACTTAGAGTTAGAGCTGTCAAGCCCTAAACGGGCCGGTCCTAGCAGGCTTCGGGCTTTAGCAGGTTGGGCCAAAAAGCCCGGTTGACAAAACGGGCTTGAAATATACTACCCGAACCCGGCCCTACACGGGCCGCGGGCTAAACGGGCCGGCCCGTATTAAAAATTATATTATATTATATTTTAAAAAAGTACTATAAAACATTGCTATAATTTTTTTATAAATAATATTTTTAATATGTTTAAATAATGTCTAGCACAAAAGTAAATTGTAAACATTTTCGTACAAACGTCGTAAACTAAAACGATGAGGAAAATGATTTTAAATAAATTAGATATGTTATGGTTATAGATGTTTATATATTCAATTTTTAAAACTATAAATAACGAAATGAATAAATATAATTTTATATTACATTTATATTTGTGTTAATTCATTGAATTTTCACTTTTGTTTTTTACTTTGATAATCAACTAAGTAAATAATTATTTGAAAAATATATATAATTTATAGATTTTTTTTTGTTATGCGGGCTAACGGGCTACCCGCGTCCCATTCGGGCCAGCCCTAACGGGTACCGGGCTTTTAAGGGCCGGGCTAAAAAGCCCTATTAAAATTCGGGCTCAATATTTTAGGCCCAAGCCCTATATTTATTCGGGCTAAACGGACCGGCCCGTTTTGACAGCTCTACTTAGAGTTTATAAACATAGAGGAAGATAACGGTTTATAAACTTAAAAGAAAATAATATATTTCATCCGTTCCAAATTATAAGTTATTTTGCAAATAAACTAAGAAATATAATTAATTTTTTATAGTTAAATTTATAAATTACTTTACAAAAGTATTACCCTCTTCGTTCCTTTATATTTGTTACTTTTGCATAAATTTTTTATTTTTAGTTAAGTGTCATTTTCAAAGTTTAATACATCATTAAATGTTGTTTTACCTATATTACCCTTATATATTTATTATAGAGAGAAGTATATGAAATGAGATATTAGATGATTAAGGTTGTTATAGAAAAAAAAAATTATTTTATCTAAAGTAGTAAAAGTATTTGTTGTCTTGATTTATGTAAAAAGTTAAAATGTGATAATTAAAAAGGAACCGAGGGAGTATCATTCATGAGTGGTATGTGAAAGTGAAGTCAATAAAATTAGTATAAATACAATTTTCTATGTCCGAAAATAACCAAGTCATTTACAAAAAAAAAAAAAAATCAAAAAAAATTGACTCATTTCACTTTTCAATACAATATTAATTATTTTTTTCAATTATAACTTTAATTAATCATACTTTCGTCACTAACAATTCGATACTACAAGAAACATTGCCTTTTGCCAGGGCAAAATCCCTGTCAAAAGGACAAAATCCCTGGCAAACGGGACATTTGTGAGGGAAAAAACGAGGGGCAGATGGCCTGGCAAAAGCGCTCATCGCAAACACTTTGTCAGGGGCTACACCCCTGGCAGAAAAACGAGGGGCTGAACCCCTGGCAAAGCGCCACGCTTTCTCCCTGGCAGAACCCCTGGCATGTTCCCTCACTTTCGTCTACAGCTTTCTGCACCGCTGACTACGACAGACGTCTGATTGCGACTTTGACTGAAGTGACAAGTCACAGCATGCAAAAAACCAGGGACATGCGAGGGGTTTAACCCCTGGCAAATGTCCTTATTTTTTTTTTTTTAAATATTATTTTTATCAAAACGAATTTTTTTATTAATTAATAAAATATATTTATATTAATTTAAAAATTGATTTTTTTTAAAATATTTTTTGTAATACATTTAAATGGTTAAAAAATCAATTTAATTAAAAAATATATATTTAAAAAAATTAAAAAAAATTTTAAAACACAATTAAATGCATATAAATAAAGTTTAATCACACAAACACTAATAAGTCTAATTAATAGGCATGAAATAGAAAGTGTACTTGCGAGGGGTTGACTGACTGATGGAAGGTCAGATCAGGTCAGCAAAAAACCAGGGACTTGCGAGGGGTTTAACCCCTGTGAAATGGTAAATTATTTTTATAAAAAAAAAAAAAATTATTTTTTAAAACCGAATTTTTAATAAATAATTAAATGTTTTTAAAATCATTTTAATTAATAAAATGTTTTTAAAATTTTAATTAAAACAATTTAAAAAAAAACAGATTTCTCTACATTAAATAAAGCAGTTTTAAATTTTCCAAAAATAACCTGTTTTCTCTTAAATTAAAAAAAAAGTTTTATTTTTAAAAATAAAAAAAAAGACAGTATACGTTTTAAATCTTATTGTTGGACCACATTCATATATACAATTTATTTCTCTTATTTTAACCTTTTTGTCCAGTAAATTGTTTTCTTTAAGAGGGTTAATACAATTTTATTATATATTATTTTCTCAAAATAGTTTTCATTAAATTTCAAAAATAATTATGTTTAAAAAATCTAATGTTAACCGTATGTAAAACTCGAAAAACATCATATATACAAGTAATAATAGCATGTATAACAGCATGTATAATTTTTTCAAAATAACATCATAAAAAACCAGACAAATATCTTAAAATTTATTATATCAACAACATGTATAACATGAATAGAAAATTATTAACTTTGGTGAAGCTTCAAGACCTGCAATGCAATTTTAGACCAGATCCACAACTAATGCAAGTTCAGCCGCTTGAGGCAGTTTATTTTGACACTGATGGTGATAAATTAGTAAATATATATAAGTAAATAAGTGGTAAAGAAGGGGAACATAAAAACATAATAAGTTTTTTTTGAGGGAACATAAATAAAATAAAAAATAAGTAAAGAGAGTTTAATTTTGCCAAATTAGTGAAGCTTGGATGAAGGTGGAAAGAAACTGATAATAGTATGATAAAATTGAAACACTAAAAAATTTCTAAGTTATGCAACACCGATGTTAATTTATAGGACTAAATATAAGCCAGGAATAAAACCAGGGGTTACCCCTCGTAAGTCAAAATCCTAGCCTTCATAGATGTGTGAGTAGCTATGGGCTGTGGCAGCTTTACTGAATATGTCATAGCCTTGTCTTTTCTCAAAGTAATAAAATCACAAAAGCAGAGATTCTCTGCAGATTAAACAAATGCGAGGGGTATTTCCGTGTTTCTAGCCGTGGCTTTTTAATGCAAAAGCTGAATCATGTCAGCGAGTTTGAATTATATTTTCGCGGGCAAAATAAACCAGGGGCATGTGTACATTTGTGAGGGGCACACCCCTGTTAAGTGGTAAGTGGTCCCGAAATTCCCAAAATCAATTTGCCAAGGGTTTTCCTTGGTTTAGGCCCTGGGAAATTTGCCAGGGGTTTCGTGCCCCTGTTAAAATCTCTGACAAATGAGCATTTTTTTGTAGTAATTCTACTTTACATTTATGATAATAATGAATGCATCAATACTAGACAAAAATACTTAAAATTATTTTTTTTCTTCACTTATGCATTTTTTATTAATATGTGTAAAATGAACCAGAAGCTCAGTTATATTGAGTTAGACTGAGTATAGGATATGATAAGAAAAAAAATCTTAAATTTTATTCATATTCTAAATGGACTTATAATTTAAAATAATTTTTTTCAAAGTAACTTATAATTAAGACGAAGATGGTATAATACAATTTTAAGTAAAGGGTGGAAAATATAATAAGGATATTTTAAATAAAATGTATACCAACCAATTGATGATTATTAATCAAGTTGATAGTAACAACATATTGGTAGTATTAACATTAAATATTAATCGATCATGCTAATATATGTATGTCCTTATGTATTTATTGAATTTGTGTAATTAAATAAATAACTGATTGTTTATATATCTGGATCATGTTTAGGACACTTGTTAAGGATTTAAAAAAATATATATAAATTTAATGTATGAAAGTTGCTTTTTAAAGTTATAATGTATTGAATACATAAATCCCAAAATAAAATTTCTTATTTAAATTTCTTAAAAAGTTCCTTGGTGTTTCCCTATATATATTTACACACATCAAGGATATTAAATTTTAGTGTAATCATGTAAAATTTGTAACTTCTATTACTTTTTTTAAGGGGTAACTTTTTTTTTATTTATATGAGAAAAATGTAAAAAGAAAGGAAAAAATAAAAGAAAAGAAAAACTATGTCCTTGAAAAGAACACGCTTAAAATATCGCCTAGTAAAGCATGTGATAAACATAAAAAGGATAAACCAATGTAACAAGATGGTATGATCTATTAGCTCTCAACTTAGCAAAGATATCACCGCAAGAGTTTCCTTCCCGAAGGATATGCTCAATAGAAATAAATCAATCCTTAGCAAGATAATTTTGGATGAGTTCCAAGAGATTTGCATAATGATGAAACCTCGAGATGTCCTTCATCACCAACTGTACCATATGAAGAGAGTCGGAGAAACACATAAGCTTTCTATAACATGTCTCCCAACATAACTTTAGACCAGCCAATAACGCTTAAATCTAAACATATAAAATATTCGAGATCCCCACGCTACCAATTATGGGGTAACTTATGTTGCTTTATATTGAGGAGAAAAAAAAAGACAATGTTGCACTGCTAATATACTTTTTTTTTGTCAAGTAACTTAGCGGCTAGAGAAATTCACCTTCAAGGTAAATATGTGGAGTGTCTGAGGTTTAAACCTTAACCCTTCATATAATATGCATTATCCCTTATCAAGTGAGCTAAGCTCACCGGGACATTACACCACTAATACTTAATTATATATATTCTTTTAAAAAAAAAAAATAATAATATTGTATTTGTACAATCGTTTTGTATAAATTTTTGTTACAATTTTCTTTCTTATATTCATAATATATTTGTATTTTCTCTTTTTATTGTTGTGGTTTTTGTATTAATATCTACTTTTCTTTATAAATTTATGGTTGTTTCATAAGTTATCATATGTGTTGTTATAAAAATTACACACCTTTTAAAGAAATTATTTTTTTAATGGTTTAGAAAAACTTGAAAACATGAAAATCTCATACTTTTCAACATAAGTTTATATCTTAAAGCAAAAATATTCAAAGTCTTCGTCAATACGTACATACGACTTAGCTTTTTATTTTTGCGAGTGGATTCAAGGTTTTTTCTTTAATTCTTTTTTATATGTAAATGAACAGCAATTTTACTTTAATCGAACCTCAAAATCGAGCTAACTAGAACCAAGAGGCAAATAAAATAAAAACCTTCAAAAAAATATTAAAGAATAATTATATTTTTGACAAATTAAGAAATAATGATTGAATAATGATGAAAGCCACAAATAAAATAAAAAAAATCAAACGAATCGATTGAATTATCAGAAATAATTTCACAAAACTAATGGAATAAAATCATTTTGCACAATTTATTTATTAGCTTACGATTAAATTAATAGTTCAACTTATTCTTCTCACTTAATAGTGACAACACATCACATTTAGCTATCATGAGAGAACAAAATCAATATTCCTAGATATTACCCGTTGACTGAAAAAGAATATATTAAGTCTTCGTCAAGCATAAGTCATACATAAATTTAAGGATCCAATTAATAGTTCAACTTAATCTTCTCACTAAGAATGCCAAGTAGTGCCGTCTAGATTGGGCCACAAATATAAAACTTTATTTGTGTGGTGTGTGTGTTTTAATCAAACTTTAGAGGAGGTGAAGGTAATTGTCCCATAAAATTTTCTTTAAAGAAACCTAATTATCGATTTCACTTTATTATGTGTACCAAAGTTGTAATGTTTTGAGAGAATATGGGACCAATCTAGATATGTCGGAGTTTTCTTTAACTTCAAAGATGCAACAAATGAAAAACATGAAACCTCCTTTTATCATCTTCTTATTCCCATGAAAAACTGTCATATTTACATTGAACATTAACATATAAAATAAAATGAGAAAAGTAGACTAACAAACATTTTTCTATTTTGAAAAGAATACACATGGTCAAGTAATTTTTTTTTTTTTTTTTTGCGGTGGCGGGATTTGAACACTAAACCTTGCATATATTATGCATTGTCTCTACCAACTAAGTTAAACTTACGAGAATCGTGATCAAGTAATATATTACAACTTTGAGGGTATTCTCAAATATTGTTAAAAAAATATATATAGTTGATTTTTTTAAATACCTTAAAAGAGTTTGAAACCAAACTTAAAATCTAGTTTTGCTCTAGTGCATAACTGAATTTTTTTAAATACCTTATGAAATTTTGTAATTTCTAACTTTTTAATTAAGAAAAGTGGACAAAGTTGCACTGCTTTTGCTTAATTATTATTTTAAAAATAATTGGCTGGTTTAGAAAAATTTGAAAACTTCATCTTTTTGCAAATAATTTTATATCTTACAACAAAAATATTCTAAGTCCTCGTCAACCATAACTTAGTCATAAAAAATATTCTAAGTTTTCTATATTGCCACTTTTAATTTTCAAGAAAGAAAAAAAGAGGCAGATCAATGTTCCTAAATGTTACCTATTGACTGCTGACTAATAAGAGTGCCAAACATACGTCCCAAAACTAGTCTCAGATAAAGTTTATATCTTAAATCAAAAGTCCCTCGTAAAAAAAAAACATCTTAAATATCAACCACATAACACTTCTTGAATTAAACGTGTGTCACTATCGAACATGATACGTGTCCAACACCGACACATATAATTACACTGAATTATGTGATTTTCTCAAATTATTAACTGTGTCGGTGTATAGTATCTGTGTCGTGTTTGTGTCTGTATCCGTACTTATTTTGTAAAGCAAAAATATTCAAAGTCTTCGTCAAGCATGTACTATTAACGTAAGATTTGTGAAATTGTTTAAAGAAAACCTATACAAACAAAATATAAGATTTTTCGTATGTTTTTTCTCAGCTTATTTTATAAGTTCTCAAAAATAACTTATGAAATCAGCTTATAATATATACAAAAATAATTTAACTTTAACTTTAGCTATCTTCTGCTACAAATTAAAATAGCTTATATAAACTTATACTTAAACACTTATAAAAAAAGTTGAAAATTAAAGTTTGTCTAAAAGGCTGAGATTAAACATCCAAAAACAATGTGAGAATTTGTGATATCTAGAATCTGAAATAATTTCTGCAATGGGGTTCTCTCTTGTAGAAGGGGAAAGGTGAGGAAAAGTATGGACTTGGTATTTTGAACATGACTCTGAAAGGAAAATGATATTTGTCTTTTGTGCATTTTTTTCCAAATTGTTTTCTTTGTACTGTTCCTAGAAATTGCTTAGCAAAAGCAAAGATATGTTTTTTGTGAAAATCCATGTTAGTCTATGGGAAAATTTAGCAAGACTCAATTTATGTCCTGAGAAACAATAAAAATAATTTTAGTCCTCAGAAAAATAAACCAAAACAAGTCGATGTTATCTTTTTCTTTTTTACCGAACAGAGCTGTGGATAATTTCAACAACGACGGTAGAATCACTCTCTCTTTATAAGTAACAACAGTAAACGAAACACCGAAGTCACTTTCTAAAGGACTGTTCTCTTTCTCTTGTTAGTTTTGTGAATGAAAGTGATAAAGATGAAGCATGTGTATGTGTTAGCCATGGTGGTAGTACTGGTAGGAACAACAGTTGCAGCTGATTCAGCAACAAATACTTGCAGTCACACTTGTGGAGGTCAAGAAATTCCATATCCATTTGGCATAGATGACAACAACACCTCATCAGAGTGTTTCTTGGGTCGTAGATTAATTCCGCTCACTTGCAATGAATCCAAAATATACGCCGGTGACATGGAAGTGTTAAACATAGACATCTTCAATGCTCAAATCGAAGCGTCATTTTACGTCTCTAAATATTGCGGTGTTCATAATTATAATAAACCTAGGCTTAACAGTGGTTCATATATCATTTCAAGCAAAGAAAACAAATTTATAACTGTTGGTATTAACAGTTTCGGTTATTTTAATAGTTACCGTGGTGGTGAAAACAAGTATTCAACTGGGTGTTTAACAAGATCTTTTGGTCTTCCAAGATTGATTGATAATGAAACATGTTCGGGTATAGGGTGCTGCCAAGTTGATATTCCTCCTAAAATGTGGAATATAAGCATAGAAGCTTATAATTTCAACCAAAATTCATCACTATATTGTAGCTATGCATTTGTTGTCAAGAATGGTAGCTATACTTTTTCTACCAATCATTTATCACCAAAAGGTTTTCGTTACGAGGAATTACCTGTGGTTCTTGACTGGACCATTGGTGAGGAAAACTGCAGTACAGCTTCTTCCAAGAAGAATGGAGTCAACTATGGGTGCAAGAACAATAGTCATTGTGATGACAAGGACACATATTTTGGTTACCGATGCCATTGCAATCAAGGTTTTGAAGGAAATCCTTATCATCCCAATGGCTGCACAGGTCAATTTTTTTATTCCAATTTTGCCAAATTTTTCGTTTGTTGATCTTTACTATGCTTTAGTTAAGGGTACTTCAGTCCAAACTTCAATAGTTCAATAATAGTGTTGCCTGATATGGATCCTTCTAACAGTAGACTGTTTTATTTTTAGTAAATTTTATTAAAGTAAGTATTATTCGCTATTGTTTAAATTATACAATTCATTTTTTACTCAAAATAGGAAAATTCTATTTTTGACAATTTTTTGGAGAAATTATATTTGTACAACAAACAATTTTATGATAACTATTAAACAACTTTTTCATACTCAGATCATCATCATGTATCATATGCTTACTCTCTTTCTTCTTTTTTTCTCTGTCTCTATTATTGTTGACCAATAGAGACAAAAAGAAAGTTTTCAAAAACAATGGTAGCTGATTATTAGTTTTTCTTGTTACTATTTCCAATTCATTTCTTTGTTCATAATATTGGTTACTGATCATGGGCTACATGAAGTGACTTATGATTTTTTCTTCTTCTAATATATAGAACCACATGGAGTATTAACTAAGGCAAGTGTATTAGTTTAAGAAAACATTAAGGTGTTGTTTATTACTAGTCCCAAAATATAGGAGCATTTCACAAAAAGAAAGTTGGTTATAGTATTAAATTTGTATATAAGTACTATTGGTTTTACAATTTTATCCTTAAGAAATAGAGTTAATTTATGTTTTCAACATAATATTTATTGTTGATCGAAGAAAAAAATGTAAAATAAATAAGGATATGTTGATAAAAAAAATAATTAATGTACTCAGAAATATCAAAAGGGTGTTATAAAAAAGGGACAAATTTTTTTCTCATAGACACTGTATTAAGTGAAGTCTCCTATTAAGTGAATTTGTCAATCAGGATGCACCGTAAATAACCCGTTACTATGCATGATTTGACACTTACGGTGAAAAATATCTAAATCGAAAGAAGATAGTGACCATCATCAAAATTCTATTTACTTTAATGATATCACTGATTGAAAATATGGTTACTTACGTATCTTTTTTACAAGAGTTACTTACTTATCTATCATACGGGCTTTTACAGACATTAACGAATGTGAAAAAGACCTATTACATGATTGCAAAACTAAAGCATATTGTAACAACACCGATGGGAAATACAATTGTTTCTGTCCAAAGGGGTATTCCGGGAATGGAACAAAGGAAGTAGGGTGCCAACTTGATGATGAAAATGCAAATTCAATAGTACTACTGATTGTCCTTGGTAAGCAACTAAGCATACCCAAGAGATTTTGCTTAAATTCTTTTTGTTTTTTCAACTTTTTAATTTTTTTTATAATCTTTACATTCATGTTCATTCACTATGATGTTGATATTAGTTACTTCAGTGAACAATTCATTATTTTTTTTAATGATATATTTTGCGTGCAGGAGTAGGAATAACATTTATTCTTCTCTTTTTGGGAACATTCTCGTACTTAATGTACCATAAGAGGAAATTCATCAAAATGAAAGAGAAATTCTTCGAACAGAATGGTGGTTTGATTTTGAAACAAAAACTCTCAACAAGAGAAGACTCCTCCTCTCAAACAAGACAAGACTCCTCAACTCAAAGTGCTAAAATATTCACACAAGATCAGCTAAACAAGGCAACCAAAAACTTCGACGAGAATTTAATCATTGGCAAAGGTGGTTTTGGTACCGTTTTCAAAGGACTTCTAGATGATAAAAGAATCGTTGCTATCAAAAAATCAAAAATAATAGATAGAAGCCAAATCGATCAATTCATTAATGAGGTGGTTGTTCTCTCTCAAATAAATCATAGGAATGTTGTCAAACTCTTGGGGTGTTGTTTAGAGACAGAAGTTCCTTTGTTGGTTTATGAATTTGTTACCAATGGCACCCTTTCTGGTTTTATACACACACAAAGTAATAAGGTGAATAATGAAACATGGAAAACTCGTCTTAAGATAGCCGCAGAGGTAGCTGAAGCTTTGTCATATCTACATTCATATGCCTCAATACCCATCATCCATAGAGATGTCAAGAGTGATAACATTCTCTTAGATAGAACCAACACCGCCAAAGTATCGGATTTTGGAGCTTCAAGATTGGTTCCACTTGATCAAACTGAAATAGCCACAATGGTGCAAGGAACTATTGGCTACTTAGATCCAGAGTATATGCAAACAAGTCAATTAACTGAAAAAAGTGATGTCTATAGCTTTGGAGTAGTTCTTGTAGAGTTGCTGACGGGGGAGAAACCTTTTTGTTTTGGTAGGCCGGAAGAGAGAAGAAGTCTTGCCATGCATTTCCTATCTTGTTTGAAAAACGATAATGTGTTTGAAGTTATTCAAGATGGTTTGTGGAATGAAGAAAACAAACAAGAGATCAAGGAGGTGGCTGTTCTTGCGGCGAAGTGTTTGAGACTTAGAGGGGAAGAAAGACCAAGCATGAAGGAAGTGGCTATGGAATTGGAGGGAATGAGGTTAATGAATAAGCACTCTTGGATCAATGATGACTCAAATGTAGAGGAGAGTCGGTTCTTGCTTCATGAATCATCATCTAGCTTTTATGAACCTGGTGATAGCATCACACATGGAGATATCGGATATGACAGCTTGAAAGACCATGTACTGATAGCATTGGATGATGGCAGATGATTGTTATAAGACAAAATGCAGTAACCATTTCATTATTTTAGGAGTTTTTGCATACAAATTTCAGTTTATAATTCTAATGTAATTTGTTTTATATAATGTGTTGTGTGCATGTAATCCAGTTTTTAATGATTGTATATGAGTGTAGAGACAGATGGAAGTGTTCTATCATAAGAATGTCAAAATTATGGAATATTCCTAAAAATCCAATTATTTCCCTCAACCGTTGGGTACACAATAATAGCATGTGCTCTTCCGTAGAAGGGGTTGCAAACTCCTTAATAGTGCGTTCCTCAGCCATAACGTTATTATTACGTGCATTTCTCCTTCTCTCGTGCAAGAATCTTTCGATCTCAGAAACGAATTCACCAAGACTTTTGCTTCTTCCCATAAAAGAATAAGAAACCCAGGAAGTTAAAGGTAAAAAGAAAAAGAAAAAGAAAAAGAAATCAGTCTAACTGCTATTAAAAAGTTAATTAAATTACTTAACTCCCTAGCAACGGCGCCAAAAACTTGATGTGTAAAATTCGCAAGTGCACGGTTTTACCGAAGTAGTAAAAAGAGTATCGTTCCGACAGGGAGTTGTGTAATTGATTTTCTTTTCAAACAGATTAGCTGAAAGTTTAAAGGTTAAAAGTTGGGATTTTTATTTGATTGAAAATAATAATAAAAAGCGTCTTCTACAAAACAGAATTCCGACAAGAGCAAATCTGGTGAGACGACATGTTCTTCAACCGCATGATAATTTCTGTGGTGGAGGGTGTGGTAGCATCGAGACGACGGATCATCTTTTTCTTGGATGCAGTGTTTTCCGAAATGTTTGGCACTTAGTGTGTCATTGGCTTGGAATCTCATTTTTATGTCGAGGACTTATTAAAGATCATTATACTCGATTTACTCATTTGGCGGGCTTGCCAAGAGCTTCATATTCTTACTTAAAGGTTATTTGGCTTGCTTCTATTTGAGCAATCTGGAAGGATAGAAACAACTGTGTTTTCAAAAATATGGCAATCGGTCCTCATAGTATTTTTGACAAGGTGAAACAGAATTCCTTTTTATGGTTATCGTCGAATTTTGTTCCTATAGCTTTTGATTTTCATGACTGGTGGCGACACCCACTACTTTGTATCGGTGTCATGTACCTGTTTTTGTTTTGTTCGGTGGTGGCACTCTTTTCATTTGTGCCTCGTCTTTGTAGTAGATTTTGGATGATTCACCATTTTTAGCACACGTTGTGCGTGGTGAATCTCTTCTCCTTTGAGCAATATATTTCATCTTGATTTGCTAAAAAAAAAAAAGTAAAAAATACAATTTTAAGTAAAGGGTGGAAAATATAATAAGGATATTTTAAATAAAATGTATACCAACCAATTGATGATTATTAATCAAGTTGATAGTAACAACATATTGAGATGAGACTAGTTCACCCTCCTCATCAGCCATCAGATTTTGACATTGTCGTGTACTTTGCTTTCTCAATTATTGGTCCTAAAATGAGTGTTGGAGTGGAGACCAAGACTTGAAAAGTCTCTAACCGTGTGGACAATGTAATGAGTGTTGCATTCATGCATAACATAGCTGTAATTACTCAAGTCAATTGAAATATCATTCTTTTTTTTTTTCCCTACAAAATTGATGTATTAAAACCAATTTTGCCAAAAAAAAAAATGTGCTAAGTTCCTAGAAATTACCCGTTGAGTCACTTTTCTTTTGGACCCATTAATCGACTAGTAATGGCAAGTAGAGTAGTGCTGTCTCGATCGGTTTTAAATATAAAATTTTAGTAGTATTTTATTTCCTTAAAAAAATACTAGTATTTTATTTAACTTTTTTGAAAGAATAAATATAAAATTTAATTGGTAGTATTAACATTAAATATTAATCGTTCATGCTAATATATGTAAGTCCTTATGTAATTATTGAATTGTGTAATTAAATAAATAACTGATTGTTTATATATCTGGATCATGTTTAAGACACTTGTTAAGGATTTTAAAAAAATATATAAATTTAATATATGAAAGTTGTTTTTTAAAGTTATAATGTATTGAATACATAAATCCCAAAATAAAATTTCTTATTTAAATTTCTTAAAAAGTGCCTTGGTGTTTCCCTATATATATTTACGCACATCAAGGATATTAAATTTTAGTGTAATCATGTAAAATTTGTAACTTCTATTACTTTTTTTTAAGGGGTAACTTTTTTTTATTATTATATGAGAAAAATGTAAAAAGAAAGGAAAAAATAAAAGAAAAGAAAAACTAAGTCTTTGAAAAGAACACGCTTAAAATATCGCCTAGGAAAGCATGTGATAAACATAAAAAGGATCAACCAATGTAACAAGATGGTCTGATCTATTAGCTCTCAACTTAGCAATGATATCAACGCAAGAGTTTCCTTCCCGAAGGATATGCTCAATAGAAATAAATCAATCCTTAGCAAGATAATTTTGGATGAGTTCCAAAAGATTTGCATAAAGATGAAACCTCGAGATGTCCTTCATCACCAGTTGTACCACATGAAGAGAGTCGGAGAAACACATAAACTTTCTATAACTTGTCTCCCAACATAACTTTAGACTAGCCAATAACGCTTAAATCTAAACAAATAAAATATTCGAGATCCCCACGCTACCAATTAAGAGGTAACTTCTGTTGCTTTATATTGAGGAGAAAAAAGAGACAATGTTGCACCACTAATACTTTTTTTTTTGTCAAGTAGCTTTTTTTTTGCGGTTTAAACCTTGTCACCTTTATATAATAGAGAATTGTTGTTGACACATTGCATAAGGCTGAGGCACACGAGTAAAATATGCTTTTGCCCCTTTTTGTGGATTGACTTTTCCGGACATGGGACACATTGTTGCTAATTATTACAAAAGGTGTGTGGTCGTGTTGACAAATCTTGAAGTTGGAAACTCAGAATCTTTTTTCCCACTAAGAGGACCACCAACGTCGGGTAAGCAAAATACTCTCATGTGCCTTGGGGCAATTCCGAATCATTTCATGCTTATTTATTTGAAAAATGGTTGTCCACTACCTCCATCATCTACGAAGTGGCACAATAACAAGAAAGAAGATGCGGTGACTTAGGAAGATGAGTATTTGGATCAACATGAGTTGTTCCGAAAGCTCATGACTATTGAAAGTGGAAACAAACCGCCGAAACCACAAAAGAAATCAAACAAAGCGGCGCCTATTTTGTTGGACACTCCCGAAAAAAAAAACCAAAGCAACAATTTAAAATTTTTGCGGAAGATGAAGATTCTAATTTACTTGATCTTCTCCAATCACTTGGTTGTGACTTGTCATTATGAGCTCCTGGTTGAGCCTAATGGTCATGCTACGAGCGAAGGTGATCCACAAAGGCCCATTTCTTGTAACTCCGAATCTAAGGGTACCAGGACGTGGATTCACCATGTCACTATCTGAGGGGTCTGTTACCACATAGATAGGACCGCCTTTTCCAACCAGTAGTCTGGCGGTTGTTTGCGCAGTTAGGATCACACCTGTCAATGGGGTTTGTAGCCATGCATGGACCACGTGCTTTACCCCCGGCCAAATTCCTTCTTCCTTGGTTGCCGCCGATTATCATTCTGTTTGTTAAACCAATAAATATTAAAATATGATAGATCACCTTATAATTAATTCTAGGTTTAATACATGTTTTGGTCCCTTAATTTATTTTCGGATTTCATTTTGGTCTCCTAATTAAAAAGTGTCTTAATTTGGTCCCTTATGTCTTTTGCCGTTACCTCTTTTGGTCCCATCTGTTATATTTTAACTGTTTGATCTACTTATCAAATAAAAACCGTTGAATCATGTAGGTTTATTGTAGCCTACGGTAAATGATTAACACCTGATTTTTTTGAAGCCAAAAATATATAAAAAAAAAAAAATCATATTTTTTATAAAATATGAAGAAAAAAATATTCTAGATTTTTTTTAGAATATTTATAAAATCATTTTCAAAATTAAAAAAATTTATTTTTTTACGAAATTTTTAAAAAAGGTCAGATTTTTTTTTCGAAAAAAAAAGGTTTTTTAAATTTTTTTCCTACAAAATTCAGGAATATTTTTTTTTTCATATTTTATAAAAACCTGAATTTTTTTATATATTTTTCAAAATTTGAAAAAAAATAATTTTTTTACGAAATATAAAAAAAATAGATCAGGAATAATTTTTTTTCTTCATATTTTATAAAAATCTGAATTTTTTTATATATTATACAGAATTTTGTAGAAAAAATATGAATTTTTTTAAATCTTTTCCAGAATTTTTTATATATTTCAAAAATTAAAAAAGTTGTAAATTTTTTTTCCAGATTTTTAAAAATTAAAATATTTTCCAGTATTTTGTAGGAAAAAATTTTATAAACCTTTTTTTTTCGAAAAAAAAAAATCTGACCTTTTTTAAAAATTTCGTAAAAAAATAAATTTTTCAATTTTGAAAATGATTTTTTTATATATTTTTTGCTTCAAAAAAATCAGGTGTTAATCATTCACCGTAGGCAACAATAAACCTACATGATTCAACGGTTTCTATTTGATAAATAGATCAAACAGTTCAAATGTAACGGATGGGACCAAAAAAGGTAACGGCAAAAGACATAAGGGATCAAATTGAGACACTTTATAGTTAGGGGACCAAAATAAAATTTGAAAATAAGTTAAGGGATCAAAGCATGTATTAAGCCTTAATTCTATGAGAGATACAAAGAAACATATAACAATAATGTATGTGTTTGATTTGGATTGAGAATTTATTTCCTGTTTTTTTTCATTATAAGTTGCCAAATTGTCTCTTTGTTGTCACTATGCATTACATTTTTAAAAGTTTTATGTAAGAAACATAGTGAAAACAATGAGGTAGTTTTGCAATTAGAATAACAATGGTAAAAGGGCACATTAATATGTTAGTGTTTTTTAAGAAATGTAAATCCCTCTTTTAGTGTTCTTTGAACACAAAAAACAAAAACAAAAAACCTTGAACGAGAATCACTCTCACACTAAATTTTATTTATTAAAAGAAAAATAGTACTAGTAGAATCATATCATAGAAGGAATAAAAGAGTGAGAAAGTGGAGAATAACAAGTAATTTTGCTTTTCTTTTGGTTTAACAAATACCGTTGGCTATGCTATAAAATCTTGGACCATGCACACTTTATATGATGAGTCCCAAAAACAAAATCTTGGACCATGGCAAACCAAAACTCTCATTCAATTCCCATTTCAGACCCTGAAACCACCATTACCAATCCAACCAAAAAATTCTCAGCCAACTTGAACTTCCAGAAAGTGAAAAACAACTTGGTTTTACATTCAAAATGGGCTGAACTAAATGGTGCCATGGGTGACCTTGGCACCTACATACCAATAGTTCTTTCCTTAACTCTATCAAGGAACCTCAACCTTGGTACCACATTAATCTTCACAGGTAAATATTCTAATATTACAAAATCACTTAGAAATTTACATGATTTTCATGTGTTGCAAAAATTATTTATATCTCCTAAGTAACAAATTTTTTTGTCCACTATATGACAGTTAGTTATAACTAACTTACATTAATAGTTGAATTTTTATTTTATTTTGATAAAATTAATATTTGAAATCACTACAGCAAACACGGATACCAGACACCGCCACTGACATTTTCATGTGTGGCGTTTGATTTGATAGGTGTATGCAACATGCTCACTGGTGTCATTTATGGGGTCCCTATGCCAGTCCAGCCCATGAAGTCAATTTCCGCCGAGGCCTTATCGGACACCACCTTCGGTGTACCGGAGATAATGGCAGCTGGAATCATGACCAGCGGCGCGGTGTTATTATTAGGTGTCACTGGGTTGATGCAGTTGGTGTACAAGTTTATTCCTTTATCTGTTGTGAGGGGAATTCAACTAGCACAAGGTTTATCATTTGCTTTAACTGCTGTTAAATATGTGAGGAAAATGCAAGATCTTCCAAAGTCTAAAGCTTTAGGTCAAAGACCTTGGTTTGGATTAGATGGATTGGTTTTAGCCATTGTTTGTGTTTGTTTCATTGTAATTGTGAATGGTGCTGGTGAGAGTGAAAATCATAGGTGTTGTAATAGTGAAGAAAGTGGTGAAAAAAAGAGGACAAGTAGAGTGAAAAAGATTCTTTTTTCACTTCCTTCTGCTTTTGTAATCTTTGTTTTAGGTGTTATTTTGGCATTCATAAAAAGGCCTAATGTGGTGCATGAAATTAAGTTTGGACCCTCTTCAATAGAAGTGGTGAAATTCACTAAACATGCTTGGAAGAAAGGTTTTATCAAAGGTACAATTCCTCAACTTCCTTTGACAATCTTGAACTCTGTGATAGCTGTTTGTAAGTTGTCAAAGGATTTGTTTCCTGAAAAGGACTTTTCAGTCACTTCACTTTCAGTGACAGTTGGGTTGATGAATTTGGTTGGTTGTTGGTTTGGTGCAATGCCATCTTGCCATGGTGCTGGTGGACTAGCAGGACAGTATAAATTTGGTGGAAGGAGTGGAGGGTGTGTGGCACTTCTTGGTGTTGCAAAATTGGTATTGGGATTGGTGTTAGGAACTTCTTTGGCACACATTTTAATGCAGTTTCCAGTTGGGATTTTAGGTGTTTTGCTTTTGTTTGCTGGTCTTGAACTTGCTATGTGTGCTAGGGATATGAATAGCAAAGAAGATTCCTTTGTGGCACTTATTTGCACTGCTGTTTCATTGGTGGGATCAAGTGCAGCACTAGGATTTTTGGTTGGAATGATTGTGTATTTGCTTCTTAAGCTAAGGAATTTGACAAAAGATAAACCATAATATAGGTCCATAAAATGGATTTGGATTATTTGAAGTAACAAATTTCATGCGATCAGAATATTGGTGGTCATTGGATTGAGACCGAACTTTGCAGAAAGCAAGCAAATTTCACACGGTCTGAAAATATTGAGCTTGAAATCAAAATTGTCCAGTCCTAACTGAATTACCGACACTGTATTGATTGCATGAATGTGTGGGATTTGTGATGACAAGCCAAATCCCCATAAAAGTACCTAGCAAATGTAGCTCTGAAAAGTCTTCAATAAAATGTTTGTTGTTATTAGTTATCTATTTTAGTATTGTAAAAGTGGCTGCAACAATAACATAATAGTTCTTGAGGTCTTTGCAATTAAAATTGGAGCGCAGTTTGTTGTCGACTTATCTTTCATTTTGGTCTACTTTTTTATGTGTATTATTTTAAAGATTGATTTGTATTGAAATTGCGAACTACATTAGTTTGTAATGTCCTGCAATATTAAAAACACGCTAATGCAATGTATCTGCAACCGCAATTTAAAACTATGATATATTCGGAAATGTTCTATTTATCAATTTTCCCTTTGTTAGTAATGTCTACAGTTGGTAGGAATTATTTCAATTCTGTTGGCTTTTGCTCCTGGGCCATGCATACATTGTTGTCTGTGTGATACTTAACTAACTGTATAAGAGAATTCACTTGCTTTATTATAAGAATCTATATGTTCATTTACATGCATGATGTAACACTGCATTCTTAAGAAATGAAAATTAAAACAACAAAAGGAATAACTTTCCAATTTTAGCTAATGTGATCACCTTTTCGAATACAATTTGAAGAATAATTGTATGCTCGAATAATTCTATTTCCAAAAGGTTTGCAACTTATACTACATAAATGGAGCACTATGTTATGCTATTCCAACTTTTGAAATTCATATCAAAACCAAAAAGATTCATCATTATTAATAGTGTTTTCTTTTTCTTCCTCATTTTTTTCACCATTTATTTCTACACAATATAGACACATTATGAAGAAGAATTAGAATATGTATAAAAAATGATGATAATTCATATATAGAATATGGTTTGAATGAATCACAATCTTTTCAAAATTATTGTATGTATAGCTTATCTTCCACTTAATTAGATTACTCTAGACTTCTGTTCATCCACTTCAATAGGATAAAAAAAATAAAAAAAATAAAAAAAAATCCTTGAAAATCTTCAACACATGAAAAAAGAAGCATTTAGAAATATATGGACCAACCACTTATAGGACTATAGGAGACGTATCAAATGGTTTTTTCTTCTAATCATTCTTCATGCTAGATTCATGCCCAAGCATTATAGGTTTTTAATTCAAAAGCTTTCCCTCTATGTGTTACACAAAGGGCAAGAAGTTGAAAGGGATTAAAATATTTCAAACACTGTTGAGTCTATAAGTTGACTGCTATGTTCCCACAAGGCATTACTATTACCTAGGTTACCTGCCATAACTCCACTTTGTCTTTCAATAACTACTAACAATGTTTTAAAATTGGTAAAGACCTTGTAATGTGATGTTAAACAGTAAGAAACCAATTTTGATCTTTAAAATAAAGGACACTCCAATCATTTTGATGTATTCTTAGTTGAAGTTGAATATGAAACAATGCTAATGTGCTCATGACACTTTGATTTAAAAAATTAGGAATTGGATTTCGTGTAGTCAGTAATTCCACACTTCACGCAATCAGCACATAAGTGGTCGTTGAATCAAGATTGAACAGTTTAAAAACACTCGGTAAAAACAACAATTGAAATACCGAGTTTAAAATTTAGATCATCCGATCTAAACATGGGGCCCTAGGCGGTAGCCCACCCTTAGGGCCACTAGGTGGAATGCTGATTGCAGGCAATCTAAATCTGCCAATAGAGATCCTTTAGGCAACAGTAACAGCATAAGAGATCAGTTTCACTTAGTTCTTAAATGATGAAGTAAGAGAAAATATTTTAATTGCATTACTATGTAAAAAAAAAAAAAATTAATACAAATTTACACAAAATTACAATGAAGGGGCAATTTAAACATATGCCCATGCCATGTGCTTTCATATTTACATGAGACAGGAAACTAGTGGTTAACTGACTGTCCAATTTTCATGGGCTGACTGACATAAGAAGGAAGATTGTGGAAGTATACCAAATTATTCAAATGGATTTCTTCTTATATTGGAAAAAGAATTTGGAATTCCATGTGTCCCATATCCCCCATATGACTGTTGAATGGGGTCTAGAGATCCAAAACCATTGAAAGTGTCAACTCTTTGTGATCTACAAAATATTGAAAAGCGTTACAATATTATTCTTTAGTATATGTTTATACACAAGTTTTAAAGAGAATGTATCATTTCTGCAAATTAATTTGAATTTGATTTCTTTGTATCCTTCTTTTAGGTTACATGCTTTATAGATTACTACTATAATCTAGTAAGTAGTCACTATGTAGAAATAATCTAATAATATAATGCCAAGAATAGAATTTACCTAAAATGTTGATCTTCATTATTATGTTGATCAAAGCATACACCTGAGATGATTGAATCATGAATAATATCCTTGAAAAATCAAATAAACAAAAAATATTCAAAGGAAATGGAAGATAACAATTACAATACCAGTAATTGGAGATGGATAACTTGCGGAATAAGGCACCGTGGTATCTAAAGAGCCAAGACTTGAAGCATGCATTAGTCCTGTTCTTGTCGGTACAGCTGGAAGCACGCCGTTCATTGATTCCATGGTAGGACACTACAAATGAACAAATACAACCAAGTTTTGAAGGTTAAAACTATTTATTGGATCCACTTAAAGATGTAAATTAGATAAATACAAGTTTGATAATACTGCAGAGAGAGGTCTTTGAAGAAAACTTCTACTTCAAGCTAAGTAAAACACATGCACTTGAAAGACTGTTTCAGAGAGTAAATGGAAATGGCTTATGACATGTCCATAGGCTTTTTCAGCTTATTTTCATACTTTCCAAGACAGCTTATATGAAAACATTTTGACTTTATTTTATCTTCTGTTATAGAAATGACTTCAGGTAAGCACTATGTGATAAGTGTTTATGCTATAAGCTATAAGCACTTAATTAAGCAGTTTATCCAAACAAGATTACAATGTTTTCAATAGAATCATAGCAAGGCATACTACAGCATAATATATTAGTTTAATGTTGTACATACCGATGTTGCATGCGCTAGACTTCTCCCTTCAGTTATGTCAAACGGGTTCATGTATTTTGGTGCAGTTGGAAGTGCTGGAGGAGGCTGCAAATGAAACATCATATCATTCAATCAGCATTGATATCAAAACCAAGAAAAACTAAAACTAAACTTGATAGAGTTTTATTTTGATACATCGTAAGTGTAAAAATTTTTACACTGAAAATGTATATGAAGTCAAATGTTCTTTATAATCTGACGAATATGATTGATTGAAACTGTAAAAAATATTTACACTAACGGTGTGTATGAATTAAATCAAAATTGATAATGAGATGCAAAGAGTGTACCATTGCATTAGGGTAATACTGCATGCCATATCCCATGACATGATGTTGAAGATTCTGCCAGCCTGCATGTGCTGCAGGGCCGGATAAGTATCGTGTACTAAAAAGGTCCTGCAGAGAAATTATTTAGGTAGTAAGGTTCCTGTATCTGCGAAAACAAAGAATGTAGTGACAAATGGATGCATCTATTACCTCTGGAAGTTCCATTCTTCCACTAGACTTGGTTTCCATAGTATTAGGCTGAGAGCCAACAGGAGGTCTGGTATCTTGATTATGATTTGGGGTGGTTTTTGAAGAAGTTTCGGTAAAAGCATGCGATGATTCATGTGTACTAGGAGAAAATGATGGCTGCATGTAATCAAATGATAGAATAAGATGAGTAACTATCAGTGTTGTCACTCACGGATCACGAAAAATAACCGTTTCCTCAAATTTCGCTACATTACAGTAAAATAGTGCCGCTATTTGACAACATTTTGTACTAATAGAGTATCACATAACAATAGCAATTTGTTCGTATTGAAATTGATCCCTGTAGTAGGTGTGTAATATTCGTTTTAGTCTTTATGTAGCTCGTATTAGAGGGACTACAATCAAATGTTTTACATATTACAGGGATAAATTTCAACATAAACAAATACTTTAGAGACTTAAAATATAATAACAAGAACCAAATGCAAAACATAATATATTTGTAAGTACTAAAGACTATAAACGTCATATTGTATGTCTCACCTCTTTATTTAAAGTCGCATTGTTTGGTGAATTTGTTGGTTGTGCTATTGAACTACAACCAACTGAAACAGAAGGAGGATATTGCATGTTTGGTGGTTCATGTGCATGTGAAACTTCAATGGAGTCTTCTGTCTCATGTAGCTCAGATTGCGGTGGAGGAGCACCATTAGAAGGTTTTGCCTCCATTGAAGTAGATGGAAAATCCCATGTAGAGTCCATTTCTAATGTTGTAGTTGTTGGAACAATGCCACCACTTGGAACTTCTGATATGCCACTAGTGGTTGGAGCAAAAGGGCCTGACAATTCAAGAAGTAAAAGGTCTAAAGGATTTGATATTGTTGCCTCAGGTTTTGGTTCTGTTGTAGAAGATCTCATGGTCATGCTTGGTGTTTCTTCTACAGGTACAATAGCAGTATTAGAAACTTCAAATGAGGCCCAGTTATTTTCACTTTCCTGTGTCATACTTGGTGTTTCTTGTACAGGTACAATAGCAGTATCAGAAGCTTGAGACTTAATACTCGAATCATTGAAGCTTCTTGATTTATTACTTTTTTGTTCAGATGGTTTTTCCTCAACAGAACCTTCTCCACCAGAAGTTGTAACCTTTTACAATATACATCAAAGATTTAGTTTGAATCTATGAAGCACCGACATAGACACGGACATTGAACACAACACCAACACTCATACGTCGACACTAGTAGTAATTTAATAAAATAGAATAATTGAGTGTGACCATGTGATGTTTCAGTGTTGTGTCGACGTCAGACACATGTTAGATATGAGACATGCCTTCAATATAAAGTGTCGATCGGACCTCAAATAGTTTATTCATAACGTCATAAAATTCAAACAAGGTGTCCTAAATGACATGCATTGCAAAATTAAGGGTGTTTCAATGTCAAGCATGATGGGCTTTAGTAGAAAGCCATGTGGCCATGCTACATGGAAACTCACAACCACGTGTCCACGTGGCACCAAAATCTCGTGCGACATGTCGTACCAATGTGCCACATGGCTTTTTGTTTTTCATTTCGTCTAACTTGCATAGAAAGATGACTTCAGAAACTAAAACTATGAGAATTTTAAATTACAATACATAATTTAATAAAAAAAAAGGTTAGATGGTCTAAAACCAAAAAACGCTTATATTACAGGGACAAAAAGCGCAATCTACCCTTCTTTTTTTACTGAGAAGGCTCACTTACTTGTGAAGATGAATCATTCTCCGTTATTTTTTCACCCGAAGAGCTTTCGACCGGAGCTTGAATTCTTTCGACATTCTTCTGACCATCAACTGAAAGTTGTTTTAGCTTTGATTCAAGATTCGAAAGCCTGCGGTTTCTATATTCATCGTCTCGAAACCTGTTATCAACAACCTCTATTTTTATAGGACTTCTAGTTACTCCCCCATATCTGGAATATTTTCTAACATATTTAGGACTTCTGCTTTCATCATATACATATCTGAAACTCGAGTTGTCGCTTCTTGGACCAGGACCGCTTCTTGGACCAGGACTGCTTCTTGCACCGGGACTTGACTTCGTAGTTATGAACTCTAAACGAAATGAACTACTCCTCTTACTCTCATAGGACTCCTCCTTGTCATTCTGTATTCAAAGAAACACCGAAAGCAACAAATTTTCAGTCATAGAGTTTGTTCCTCTTAAACAATGTATCAGGTTCGAATCTTGTGAATGAAGAAAAAGTCACTGAGAGGGTTTTGATCCTTAAATGGACCAACCCGACTCGTCTCAGATTAGTCGGTTCAATGTGACTTTCAGATGCCAAGAGCCTAAAATAAATAAGATAGTACATGTAAAAATGTATATAAAGTTACCAATTTAATCCTGGGAAGATTTTCTTGACTTTTTTCGCCGGTATATTTTCTATCCACATAGACATGCTTGATAAAATCTCTAAGTCTGTGCATATTACTGGAAATATATATCTGAGTTAGATAATAAGCTAAACGGACCATGGCTTTAAAAAATGGTTCGTGATCACAATTGTGGTCGCGACGCAAGGATTGTAACGTGACTACAATATCGGATCGCCATTTTCTGCAATATCAAGATTGTGATGCGACCACAATTTAAAGATGAAAAGTTACCTGGAATCAGGATAAGAATGCCGTAGGGGATCCCATCCTTTGAAATAAATTTGCTTTGCTCTCTGCATAAATTGAAGTTAGACATTTATTACCAAGTTAATATCTAGTAACTTGGTATATAATAAATTTAAAAAATAAATAAAAAATTCATGCACACCTCATTGCCACCAGCTTGAAGAGCAGTAACTTCTTCAGGAGTAAATTTTGCCATTGAGACAGATTTTACTCTATGTGTGAATTCTCGACTGAAATTTCATATAACTTAGTGAGTACAAAAATGCAAATGAGTATCAACATTGATAAGAAAATCTCCATCAAGATACATAGAAATTATTTGCACAACTTTACTACTAAATGAAGTGAAGCAATGATAAAATAAAACATAAACATATGTTTGCGTAAAAAGATTACATTGTCGGTAAATCACAACCGCTCTGACTTTAGAAATAGTTACGATTAAAATCAAATGTTTCAATGATTTGATAATTATGACTGATTGACAGTGTAAAGAACTTTTACACCGACAATGTATATAAATTAAATCATAAAGATAAATAAATTCATCAAAGGGTCAATTTGTATGAAAAAGAAAATAAACTTAATAAAAAAAATGCTTACTGTAGTCCACTGCAATTTGTGCATACAAATGTTGAGAAAGTTGTACAGACATATTGTGGTCCCTAATTCATAAAACACAGCCAATGTTATGCTTGTCAGGTACAATTTCATAAGAATATGTTTCATGCATAAAACAAAAACAAAAAAAATTAAGAACTATTTTGAGAGCATCAACTGAGACAAATCAGAAACTAAAATCTAGAAGTTTATAATTATTATATTTAATCACAAAAAAAAAAAAAAAAATAGAATTGCTAAGAAATGATTAAATAATACCAAGATATTGCAATTGATACATCTTCGATTTTCTTGAAGTTTTAAAAGACCTCGAATTATTCTTTCAACTCTTTCTTCTTCTTTCTTTGAATTTCCCATCTTCAAATGCTCAAATTTATTCCTCTATCAACATGCAACCTTCATCACCAAATATTTCAATTTGATCAATTAAAATCTTAAATAGAACGTTAAGATGTAATGTAACACCATTTAGCTTACATCATATATTTTGTTAATATTACTATAATGTTTTTTTTTTTTTTTGAAAGGACTATTACTATAATGTTTGTAAACCATCTCAAGAAACAAAAAGTGTTCAATGTTTTTGTTACCTATAGTAAATTAAACAAAATTGAAAAATCATTAGAAAACTAACCTTCTTTAATCTAATGGATAATGTCAATAATATGATGTTAATGATAATGGCTGTTGTGGACAATGATAGCAATGGTAGAAACACAAAGGTTTGACTGACAAATTTGGGACAAAGATTTTGTCCACTCAAGAAAATTTTGTTGGTGTTTGAGTCAAGGAGGAGAAATTGCCGGTAATAACGGTATCACAAGTTTTTTTTTGCCTCTTTTGTCACTTGTACCCTAGTTTATTTATATTCTAATGGCAATGTTTAGCATGCGGAAATTGGTATATTTTCCCATCTTAGGTCAATTTAATAAGGACCATTGATTTAATATTAGTAAATGTCAATGGATAGGATTACTCTCAAATAGATAGAAACTTAGATGAGATTTTAATATTAAAACGTTGATGGATTATTTTTTTTAAATTGTAAATCACTTAATTTTTATAGATTTCGAACATGTAGAAAATAGTGTTTTATTTTCTTATGCCAAATTTTTATTTTTATTTTATCAAAATAAATATGTTATTTTATTTTAAGGTTACCCATAAACATTTTTAGAAAAGTGAAGTTAGAAATATATCGTTGATATAAGTTTATAAAAAATTGTTTTCAAATATTATTTATTTTTTAAAACAAAATTTATACACAACTTTTCAACTTTTCATTTTCATGTTTAGTGAGTTAGAATTTTTTATTCTTGATAATAAAACACACTGAACGCTCTAGTATCCAGGGGTTTGGTTGGATATATTTATCACCATCTAATCATTTAAGGGGAAACATCTATTTTGATCATGAATGTGCACCTCGTTGCCACGATAGTTCATGATTCAGAAAAAATACAAATCAGTCTCTCACTCCAGTTTTCGTTAGTCATTTTAGTCCTTGATGTTAATTTTGACAGTTAAAAACTGGGTTGGTTTTTTTATTTGCTGACAAGGATGTATGATGTCGCATAGGGACTAAAGTGACAGAAACCAGAAGTCATTTTATTAGTAACCAAGTGTTGTTTCCCATTCTCCATCCAAACAAAAACTTTTCATTTCCCTTGACCCATTCCGTCCAAAAAAGCAAAACAATTGTCGTTCATTTGTTGTTCGTTCACTGCGTTTCTCCATCAGTCCTACCCTCGTCGTCGTTGCGCCGTCGCCTGACCATTAGCTTGTTTTATTTGAAACCCACAACCACAAGGTTAGTGATAGTAACTGAACATTGTCAATGACCTAACTGATAGTAAGTAAAAACTGTCAGGGACCTAGCTGACAGTAAGTGAACACTACCATGGACCTAAGTAAATTCTGCTAATGACCATATACCTAATATTTTTTGTTTATGTATTCTATTTGTGCAGGGCCTTATCCCTGCTTTACAAGAAATGAATGTTTTCATACTTATGTTTATTCTGATCATAAAGTTCTTAGTGACAAAGTAAAGCATTCATGTGATTCGATTTTTCACCACCACCCCATTCTTAACGAACGAGCAACGCTATTTTAGGAAGAGTTTCCATCACCACCCATCATCGTGTGATTCGATTTTGGTATTTAATGTATGATGTCGCATAGGGACTAAAGTGATAACTTTGAATTTTTTTTCTAGCACTTTAGTTCCTATGTCACATCATACATCAAAAAATTTGTCAACTCGGCTTTTAATGGTCGAATTTAACATCAGGAACTAAAGCTTCTAACGAAAGTTGGAGTCTATTTTGTTTTTTTATCCTCGGTCATAAACCATTATGACAGCGAGGTGCACATCTATAGGGACCAAAATGGTCGTTTCTCCAACCATTTAATGTCATGTCATATTTTTATATTAATTTATTTTAAAAGAAATTAATTTTTAATTAATTTTGTTTACAAGATACCGATACCAAGTCAAACTTCAACTTCAACTAATAAAATAAATAATATCTTTTAGTATGGACAAAGTATTTAGTGTCTTTCTTCTACCCAGAGGCGGTGGACAAAAGGTTGTCCCAAAAATTATCTCAAAAATGGTTATACAAATATCAATTCTTAATTAAAAATACATAACGAGTGAAACACAAACTCTAGAATCCATTTTTTATTGATATCGACAACAACATAGGTCCCCAACTTAGAAAGAAACACAATATCGCAAGAACATGAGGGGAAAAAGTGTTATTTTGAATCGGCAAGAACAAATATTTTTGTGTATTCAAACCTAAGAGGGAGCAAAGATAAATGAATTATGCTACTCGGTACGGAGAAGAGCGCAACAAAATTCAACAAAAATATTATAAAACTAATCATACATGGATGAAGTTGTAAAGAAAAAATAATTAATGGATGAAAAAGTAATTATCATATAAATATGCTTGATTCGGTATCTTTTTATCCCTCAATCATTTTATGTTTACGACTTCATCTATGTATGGTTAGTTTTATTAATGTTATCAAATTATATTTCGATCTTCTTCATACCGCTTAACATAGCGCATTTATATTTGTGCCCGTGGTTTGAATACAAAATATATATATATATATATATTGTTCGCGCCGATTCGAAATGTCATTTTTTTTTTCTAAAATTCTTGCGATAGTATATGAATTGGGGGCACTAAACCTACATTTACACCATGTAACACTGTCTTATGTGAACTTTGGTTACCTCTTCCTCATCTTCTCCAATGTCAGCTCATCAAACCCTAACAGCCATTTCATTTTAAAAATTGTTTTGGCAAAATCTTACAGGTTTGATTTTTCTCTTTTAATTATTTCAAATCAAATTCGTTTTGTTCATATACTATTAATCAATTGAAAAAAAAATCTTTTTTTTCAGAGCTCTTCCTCCAGAGATTGCAAAGGTATTGTCTTGGTTACAGCTATGGCACAGCAGAGCATTGAATAGACTTCAACGCAAGGTTAGTTAGTATGAAAATCAATATAAAGAGTGATTGCAATTTATTGATAGTGAATTACACATTTGGTTGTGTTAGGTTTTATTTTATTTTTTATGTTATTTTTTATAAAATTTTATTTTGCGTATGTTTTTTTTGATTGATCGTGTTATGACAGAGTTGCTCTTTCTGTTAAACTCAATCTCCGTTAATAATGTTAGGTATCTTGTTCCCCAATTTTTCACATTTATACTCGCAATGTAACCAACATGGTGTTGGGAGAGTTGACAACATAACTCTTCTAAAAAAACAAAAAATTGGCTCGATTCATAAAAATTAGAATCGATGATTTGAAATGTAGTTAAACCTTGGTAAAAACAAAATCAACCGCTTCCGACTCAATTATTATTCTCATAGCATATCCAAAGGGCTAAGCCGATTAGCCAAATAAAAATACTTTGAGATACTTACTAAGAAGTCAAAGATCTTAATTTCGTTGTTGTTTAGAAAACAACGAATAGTTTCAAGGCTTGTTTGATATTTTGTTTTGGGTTAATTAAGTATATCATTCCTATAAATATATAGAATTTTGTTTTCACTCTACTAAAAAAACTTGCATTTTTTTATTCTTCTAAAATTTCATCAACATTTTTTTAATCTCTATAAAAAAATTGTCTAAACTTTTGATCTTTAAAAATGCAAAGGAAAATATTACGGGACTAAATGTACGATTTTTCTTTGGGACTAAAAACTTGATAAGAATCATTTATCTAATTAACCATTTTATTTTTTAGTTATAAAAAAAATTGTTGAAAAAAAGAACAATTGTTAGATGATACTAAAAGAACATCTTTTAAAAAAATTACTACCGACTCAATTAGTCTATTAGCATAGGGGTGAGCCAAGTAAGAATACTTGAGGTACTTACTAGGAGACAAAGTTCTTAATTTAATTTTTTTTTTTTTGTTAGGGTTTGAACCCTGAACTTTGCATACATTATGCATTGTCCCTATCAATTTAAATCACCAGGACTTAATTTCATTGTTTTAAAAACACGGAAAATATATTTAGGGCTTGTTTGATTACTTGGTTTTAAAAGACAAAAAATAAAGTTTTTTAGAACAATTTTACAAAGTTTAAACAAAATAATTTTTATCTTAAATTTCACAACTATAATTCTCAGAAACAGTAATCAAACAAGCCTTTGGGTTTTCGAAAGTCACACAATTGTTGATCTCTTTTGTTGGACAAGAATCAGACAGCTTGTATTTTGAGTGTTTTGTAAACGCAATTTAATGAAATTTAAATACAAACTGTCTGGTTTTTATCGAATCAAGATCCCTTGGATTGGACTAAATTAACGTGTGCTTCCTCTGGCTGCAGAAGCGATTAACTTCAGCGTGCTATATGCAATATAGTCTAACCATTCGCTAAAAAATTTCCAAAGAAACACGACTAAATTTCAGTTCAAACTGGTGTTGTATTATTGGCCGATTTCTATTTTCATGTTGAATATTTGAAACTGAGAAGGGGAGGAGGGAGCCGGAAGGAGGGCACAAACGCCAAATGGGGAGGGGGAGAATCTGTACAAATATAGGTATCCAAAAATTTAAAAGACCTATACCATGAGATCAATGCAACAGTAAAATCTGAACAGAGCAGATCTCAAGCTGGAAAACAAAAAAAGGTTCAGGTAGACAATGATAAAGAGATGAACTTCGCAGCAACAAAATCTCCTCTTCGCAGCTACATTTGCAGACGAAAGATTATTGAAGTTTGAGCTCAGCTGTTGGTTTTACTACCACCACCAACCACTTCGTTGGAAGCCTTTATCGCATCAGCAGTCATAAGAGCAACCATTGCCCTGTGAATTGCCACCTCTGCCATAGAATGCAAGTTGTTAGCCCTGTGTCTCTTAAACTTAGCTGTGTTACGTACACGGAGAGAAGCATTTTGTGCTTCGCGCAGTCTAAACTCCTCATCCAATTGCTGCGGCACGCAGTCTGAACCATCCAATTGTTCAACCCCATGCTTCTGAGGGCAATCCGGTGCGTACTGCCTGTGACCTGGTAAGTCATGATTGATCATTCGAACTCCGTTTCTTTTTTCTGACACAGGCATTCTCTGACTGTTAGAACCTGACGGCTGTGAACCATTATTATACATAAATGACCCATGTTTCTTGGACTTGCTCCTGTGAAGTTTCTGCATATGATTTCTGTAGTATGCATCATTGCTCATAGAATAATATTTCATGCTGGCAGCATCTTGTGGGGAGAATACTCTAGGTGACGTCAGAGGCAATGGAGAATCATCCAAAGAATCATAACTATGGCCTGGGTATACAAACCTTTCATCAGTAAATGCCAGGCCATTTGGTCTTCTACCTGAGGTTGCAACAGAAAAATGTAAGGAGAAAGTTCTTAATTTTTTTTTAAGTGTAATAATAACAAATGAAAACAACTCTTACCAGTAGTGTGGAAGCCATCATGATATCTAAAACGGTTTGTATGCCCAGAGACTGATATTTTCTTTTGAGATCGATGCTTTAATCCTTTGTTCTGTACTTCCAAACCCCTTGGTTTCAAACAGAAAGCAAACATGGAGGGCTTCTCCAAAGTTGCACCCTTATCCAGGCTTCCATTAGAAGAAAGGTTATTCTTGGTCACGGCTACTTCCCACTCCTTCAGCTGCTGTTGATATCGTTCCCACATAGGGGGCTGAAAAGCACATGAAAATTTCAGGCAAACAATAACCAAGCATACATATACATGTCATCCCCAGAAAAAAGCAAGGTATACTACATTAAGTCATCATGCTTACACCCAATCAAATACATAATTACACCCATTTATAAATCATCCAAAGCTGTATCCAGCAACTAATATATGCAACATATGTAACTACGGCCATCCAACCATTTGATTAAGGAACTGACACTTGAATTAACTCTGTTGATAACATATAACCAATGAAAGCATTCTAAGATACAGAAACTACCACTAATCACCACATCAAGCCAATTGATTACAAAATACCATTCAATAATGAGCACAACATAAACCTTTAACTTGGAAGCCATCACATCAATACTGTGAAAAGCATTTAAAATTTAAATCAGAACAACAAATAACAAGCACCACAATTCAATGTCCAACGATGCCAAAACAATTAGTTTTTTTTTTTTTTTGAAAAACCTCAAGACATATTTTAAGTGTACTGCAGGTATTAATTTCTCTTCCTACTCCCCTTCTCTCATCTAACTCTTCAAGTATCTCAGAAAAGCTAGACTATCATTTTAATGAAGGCATTAAAAAGAAACAGACATTCCTGGAAATAAAAGTATAATAACATAATAAGAGAGGTAATTGAACAGTACCTGAAAGTGCCGTATTAAAGCCATTCCCTTCTTCTGCCTTCTCTGGTGCCAATGGTCATAAATGATTTTGACAATACACAAAGGTCCGACATGAAGCGCAAGTTCCTCTATTTCATTTGGTGTAAACTGATCACGCAGCTTAGCAAATGCAGCCTTTTCAAACAAGTCCATTGTCTTCTCAAACAACTCCTCCGTGATCCCATTCAAGTCACCGTTGTAGTTCTCAGAACTTCGAATGTTTGAAAACCATTGCTCATCCTCGCTATCCATGTCGTACAGTACACGGGATGAATCCAGAGCCATCTCAAAATCTGTTTTAAGCTGTCGGAAGTACATAGTGCCGCGAACAAAAGTTGCCTCAGATACATCATCATCATTTTCTTCTATCAAATGAACACCAGGAATAGGTATGTTTTTAACTGAAGCAGCACGGAGGTTACGGTTGTAGCATTCCTCATGCATCTCCTTGAATAGAGCCCACTGGCTCCTGTCAGGAAATTCCAAGATCCAATCCTTCCCTCCTTTCCACATCATTGCATGTGTAAAACGATTTGTTGATCCGAGCTGCATAAACTGATGTGCTTTGTATGAATACCTTGTGACTCCTGAAATTTTTACAGAGAGTTTCCACTCATTCTGTTCAAACAACTCCAATACAACATGGGACCCATATTCTCTCCACCCTTTATCACCAACTGTAATCAAGACATTTGCATCACAAGATAAGCATTCAAAATCCTTTTCAGGGACCCTAGCAACATCTGAGGACTTCTTTTCACTAGCCTTTCTAATACGTGTTTTAGGAAGCCCTTTCTGATTATGGCTTTTGTGCCTTGAACTTAATTCATACCCTGCAAAAGGCACTGAATATGATACTTGGGTACGTGGCTTTTTGGGTCCATTGCTAAAATCATTGTAAAGGGAGTCAGTCTTGCTGTCAGACCATGCAGGTGACTGGAATCCCAACGACAACGAATTATTCCGGCGGTAAGAACTTCTTGGAGCAGTTCTATTGGAGCTTGGAATAACGCTCCCATTCATATTCCAAGACAAAACAGGAGACTGTTGAGCATTAGGTTTCTCAAATTCATCAACTGAAGGGATTTGGACACGTAGATCACCATTAAATGGAGAACCATTGTCCGCCTTATCCTTGTGTATTAAAGAACTTGAAGGTAATGATCCTGGCTTCTGTGCTGAATGATGGGATTGCAACTCTGGTGAGTGAATATTACCAAACCTCTCAGACCCATGGGAAATAGAAGTTCCAGTGCCAAGAAGACCAGTATTCTGGTCATTTTGAGAGACAACTCGATCACCACAAGTAGAGGGACCGGTTAATTGATCTAACGCAACACATGACAATCCATCACCTGCAGCGTCATTCGACAAAGTTGTATCTTTCCGCAGAATAATTTCTGAATTCGGGTTAGAACAATCATCAATGCTGGAATAACCACCTGTCCCCAAGGCAGCATCTTCCTGACCATCCTCTGGTACATGATTACAAAGGTCTAGATGAGCTGTCGACTGCTCCATCAGCAACTTGAGATGCAAACAGAGAAAAAATGAAGGTGCAGCAGCAAAAGAAAGAGCAAATGGAGGAAGCTTCCTCTCGCCGGCATCAGAAGATTGATGAGTATCAACTTGAGTGGACACTTTGGAAACACCCATGATGTTAATCCCTGGTCTACTCCTCTTCCTCACTACCTGTTCATCCAGAAGTTGCATGATTAGATTCAAAACAAAACCCAACATAAGCTAACTTGCAGTGATTTTTAGAAATTTTTACATAATGTACTATGTTGAATCAATAGGAACAAGTGTTAAATAATTACTAACAAATTAACTACTAACATTTTCCTTTAAAAAAAATATGGCAAGTTTTCAAAAGGGCCAATGTGAAAATACCAAACTAACAATCAGGAAATAGAGAGAAAAAGAAAAGGGAAGAAGTACCTTGACTGATGAGGGCTCACTGATGGAAGCTGCCGTGAACTTGCTTGATCCATGCTGAAGTGCCTGGATGTTATCGTATGTGCATTCAGATAGATGGAGCTGCTTACTGAGTATGCAGTGCCTCTTAAGCTTAGAATCCAAGTACACCCAATTTGAATTCTTCAATCTGGAGAAATTATATATTGCAAACACAAGTGGCTGCTTGATAGCATGAAGACTGGAAAGCTTGAATCCAATAGATGTAAATGGAAGCTGCAAGTGCAAGTCATTGTTCCCTAGGGGAGCAGGTTGATGGAAAACCCTAAGGACAAAAAAGAGAAGGGTTGCAGCCATCTTCAAGCAGCCTTCAAACAATAGAAATCTCAACCCAGCCACGTTATCAACAAAAAGCATCTCTAGACAAACTCTTGGCCACTTGGTCACAACTGTCCCATACCGAAGCAGCAAAACAGCATTGAGCAGCCACAAGTTTTCGGATTGAAAAGCTTCATTTAATATCAGCTTTATAGGGAAGTGTAAGTCAAATTTGAATGATGCTGACTCCATGTCCCAAATCATTTTTAATATTCCCTCGTTATAATTGAACCACAGTGGCCCCTCAAACCTCCTGCCACTTGGTTCTTTTACACTCTGAATCCCACCAACCACATGATCACCAGATATAGAACAGGGTGTACTTACAATGATGTGTTTCTCTTTAGGCACAGGAGGCGACATTGGAGCTGGCCTTCGAAACCGCTTTCTAAAATAAACAGTGGGCTGTTTGCGATCTTTAATTTGAGTGGTGCTTTGCAATGCGGACTTCTCCCTCAAATTATCACCCAACTTATCTTGTGCTAAAGAACCACAAGACAGATTATTTGCAACACCCCTGGAAGAACTTTTAGTTCCATTTCCCTGTGCTGAGACGGGTTCGTCATATAGCAATGATGAGGTTGTACTTGGATGTGTGACAGAAGTTTTCTGTTTCTTAATGCCATGAAAAGAAGAAGATTTAAGCCGATGAGAAGATCGAGCCAACCATGAAATTATAGGCTCAGAGTCCATAGAGCTCCCACCACAGCTGTCATCCTCCTTAATCTCTTCTCCTCTTTGCTTTTCTTTTCTCGACTTGCTTCCATTTTGCTGATCAGACCTTCTACTTTTTGTCGAAGCCCTTCCCCCCTTTGCACGTCCAGGAACTTCATTACGAAGTAACAAGAGTTTGAACCTCTCAGTTTGGAGATTAATCCATTCTTCATCTCGGTCGTCATATTTGATATGGTGAAGCCTTTGCGCCTCATCATAATCATTGACAAGGCCATAATACCAGCTCTGGTCCAAAGGCCAAAATACTTTAATCCTACGGTTCAATGCCCAATATGCATCTACATGACCAGGGAGAATTTCATAAAAATGACGCCTCTTCCGTGACTTTTTTTCCTTATCATTGTATTGTTTCCTTGGCCTCAGATGTCTGCCAGCAGTATCAACTGAGGCTGATTCCGAACCCGACCGAGACTTTGAGCCATGATTAACAATATTTCGACTAGAAGATAGCAAAAAGGACAAACCATTAGCTGATGGCAGGGGAGAAGACCTGCTACTAGAAGAAAACCCGGTACAGCTTGGATCAAACCTTGAAGAAAGCATCCTTGCGGCGTTCTCCTCAAGATTTTCCTCATCGTCTTCATGCAATTCAACAGATATTGTACAGCTATTAATCAAAGGCTCAGCCTCCTTGGAAACCCTAGGTTTATCAGAAGCCAGAACCTTATGTTTCCTATCCCTTTTTTTTGACTTTTTTGAAGATGAACGGCCACTATTTACAACAGAATCAGGGGCATGATCCCCGTTCTGCTTCAAATGCTGAGCTGAAATTGAATTTGAATCACTATTCCTATTTTCCTTAAATTCATCAAAACGTTTCTTCAAATTAACCTTTGAAGATTGAACTGCCCTACCCGAATCATCACTACCTACCTTAGGCCCCAGATCATCGCTGCCAATTTCCTGCCTGGGATGCCCTACAGGATTCGATGATTGACCGTCATCAGATTTCTTCCGCCCCACTAAAGTCCTCTTACGCTTAGGAATACAAACATCACTAGCAACACCTACCAAAACTCCATTAAGCCCGCTAATGCTATGAAACCCTTCACTCACCCCCAATTCCGGTTCACCCAAATCCTCCTCATCAGCAACCTGCTTACCGCCACCATCCGCATTATCTAAACTACTTAAAGCCACCTCCTTTCTTACCTTCTTTCGTTTACTCCCCTTCTCATCACCACCCCCGTGACTACCACTACCCTTTCGCTTCAAATTTTCCTTTGGTGCCCCTTCGGTCAATTTCGAATTATACAAACTTTTAAGATCCAGAGATCTTGATTTCTTAGGAACAACAGCACCATTTGAGTTATCCTCCCTGCCGTCCATGAACAATTAATCTACACTACACACACCCCCAACCAAAATTCACACAATTTTCACATTCCCTCACACATAACACCAAATGCATTAACTTCAGATCTGAAAAACCAAACCAAAACAAAAATTCACAAACAATACCTCAAAAAAATTACCCAAAACTAAAAAAACAAAATTGATCATATTCATATCTAATAACCCACATGCAATGTACTTCAAAACTGAATCAAACAAACCCACCCATCAAATCAACAACAAAATTAATCAAAATCAACCAAAAATTAACGAAAAACTAATCAAAATTGAAAATTGACACACGTACCTTACGCAGTAGCCGATTGATTTAAGACATCGGAAAGATCAAAAGCCCCAATTTCATCAATTAGGGTTTGAGAATCCCATCCTCGCCGATTTGAAACCCTAAAATTGAAAATAAAAATAATTTCTTTTCCTCTTTTTTTTTTCTTCTGTTTTTTTAACCGTGAGAGAAAACTAGGGTTTCTTTCAGGGTAAAGAGTTTATAATGAAAATTGAAAATACCCAAATAAAAATGAAAAAATGATAGAAAAGGAAAAAGAAAATGCTAGAAAATATGGATCAGAGGGATTAATGACACGTGGATAAACATAGAACCGTTTGATCAAAATATTTTGCTGGGTTGTGTTCCACTGTGGTGTGGTCTATGAACTTATATCAAATCATGACTATATCCTTGTAATCTACAAAATACAAACAAATATTCTGTTTTTCTTCTCAATTAAGTTTTATCTTCATTATAAAAAATAGAAAAAAAATTCTTCTAGAAGATGTATTTTATTTTTACAAATTATATTTTTTATTATCAAAATATTAAATTTTAATAAAGGAATCAACAATATTTTGAAGAAAATTACTGTTAAAATTTCAAAAATAAAAACTTGTTTGATATTGACACATATATTTTGTTGTTTCTAATTTTACAAATGTGAATACAAATTAACTTCTGAAGCGGTTGTAATTAGTTTTTGTTCTCGATTTTCTATTTATATATTGTTAAACATGGGAAAAAATGTAATTTTGTTATTGGTAATGTTTTAAATATTTACGAAGTAAAATCAGAGTTTAAGAATAAAAGAGTGTATTGCGGTGTATATGACAATAATGGCATTCATGCTAGATTAATAAATGGTGTGGTTTGATCGTTCTAAGCGATAAATGTTAGGGTTTGAGAATATGATTAAAAAGCGGTACATGTACAAAAGGTAATTTTGATGATGTAATGTTGAATATTGGTGTTTGATTTCCGCACTTCATTCATTCCTTGTTTGATTTTTTTTTTCTTTTTCAGTTAGTGCCTTGTGTATTTTTTTTTTTATAATTAAGTTTTTAGTCCCTATAAATATTCATAGTTTTGTTTTTAGTCCCTACAAAATAAAATCACATTTTCTAGTCCCTGTGACATTTTTCTTAAACATTTTAGGGACTAAAAATGCTGGTTGAAAATTTTATAGAGACTAAAAATGCTGATGGAAAATTTATAGGGTAAAAATGTTGATGGAAAATTTTATAGGGACTAAAAAATGTAATTTTATTTTGTAGGGACTAAAAATAAAATTTTGAATATTTACAGGGACCATTTATTTAATTAACCTTTTTTTTTATCTTATTTTGAATATTTACGGTAATCTTGTGTGTTTGTTTTTGTATATATATAGAAGACAACACAAGTAAAATATTCTGGTTCCTATCACAATCCGAGGTTAGTCCAGTCCTCTTGCACGTCCATGGAATTTTTCACTATAACACACAAGATTACAAATTGGTCAAACACACGGCAAGAGACTTCATTGCCTCACACAAGAGGACTTTTACAATCAGATTTTAACAAATAAAAGAGATTGTGTTTACACTTGATATGTGTGATAAACTTAAAATGCAATAGACTTCTTAACACTTAAGAAATTCTACATTGAAAGTTTATAAGAATTTTTCTTATTGGTTAAGCGCTATTGAATTTGATATAGTAATGACACTTGTAAAATGATAGAAGTTTTTTTGTAGTTCTTCAACTGTGCAAGTCCTTATATAGAATAAAAGAGTTGTTGTTGTTGAAGGGGTGTCGGCGCATCAATTTAGTCCCTAGGGAGCTTGATAAAAGTCGTTGAAACTTTGCCTCTCATGGATAATGTCGATGATCCCTCAAAAAAAAAATGGATAATGTCGATGAATAGCCATTCAAAGATCATTTGTTTCTAATAGAATGATTTGTTACATTCTCTTTGTCCTTGAACTTTCTTGTATATTTTTGCACGTGGCTGGAAGAAAACAGGTTATACTACTCAGAGTCTAAAACCGACATTCCATAAGAAAGAAGACAAATCAGGTGACGTCATTTTCATATGAATATTCCTTCAGAGTGAGAGTCCCCCATGTCACTGCATCTAAACTCAATCATCTCTCTAAACTCAATCATCTCTCAAGGGTTCCACGCATAAAGCCACAATTCACAGTTGGCCGGTTGAAGAAATCCATTCCACCATATTTTTTTAATGTTCTATTCTATTCTAATTCTTCTATGTTATTTTTTACTTTTGAATAGGCTTCTTTCTCTACATTTGCACTACATACTTCCACTCCATCCCTCGCCTTTTTCCCTTCATCCTTTAGCCTATTTATTAACTTCTCCAAGGTTGCATTCTCACTGGTGTAGCTGTTCTAACTGCTACTTATTTGCTCTACTTTATTGCATATTTGAAAGGGCTTGCTTGGTTGATATGTGAGTATTTTGTGGCATTACTTATTCTGAATTGTTTTCTTGTATGAATAACTAATTTTGCAACATGCACGCTATTCTTTGCCTCATTATGATTCAAAAGAAGTCTATACTGGGTGAGTATTACCAATTTGATGATACATAATTTTCCAAGGCATTGTGGAGAAAAGCAAAAGAGTGTCTCTATGTTGAGCCAGATGAAAGAACATCTCAAAAGGTTAATTATTGGTCCATGAACAAGTTTTGATGAATAAAGTATGCATGAATCATGATGTGAGACTTGAAAATCTTGTCTTGTATTGTATCACTTGGTCAAAAAGCTAAATAAGTGGATTTGTCCATGTTATGAACAATGTATTACTAAATTTTATGAAATTGTATTATTAAATAAATGGCTTCCATAATTTTTAAATTTGAGGGGATATTTGCACAAGTGTTTTATTTTAAAGGGGGTATTTGCTACATAAATTTTAAATTTGAATGAGGTATTTGTCTATTTTATATAAGGGGTTTGTTAGGATACACACACTAATTTTTATTAAGATGTGTTTTAGCAAATCCCTTTGTATAATGTTTTATTTTAAACAAAGATAATGTCTTAATTTTATATCGAAAAACTTTTTCATCAAATTGTTTTAAAAAATCAAAATTTGTTTGATTGTAAAGCATGTTACATGTAAATAAAATATTAATTTTTCTAAAGGTATGTATATTTTGTTATTTTTAATTTAATACATGTGTATTTTCTCAATTTACTTAAAAAATAAAATAAAAAATAATAATAATATGTTTTTGTTCTCTATTTTCTATTTATATTCTTAAAAATTGTTAAAGCACAAAAATGATTTTATGGATAGAGATATTTTAAATACCACGTAAAAAATAAATGTTAGAGTTTCAAAATAAAATAGGTTTAATACATGCTTTGGTCCCTTAACTTATTTTTGAATTTTAATTTGGTTCCCTAACTTTAAATTGTCTCAATTTGGTCCCCTAAGTATAAAAATAAGTTAAGGGACCAAAGCATGTATTAAGCCAATAAAATAATAGTGTTATGAGAATACAATAAGAGTGTTGTATACAAAAAAAAAAAACTTTTATTGATAGACTAATCAATACTAATATTTGAATTATGAATTTTGTCCATTTTTTGTTTGATAGTTGCACACTTTTAAATTAATATTTCGTATCCATCATCTATTTGATGCGTTATTACACGAATCTACGAAATAAAATGTATTATATTGTTTGGTATGTGAATATATTTGTTATTAGTTTAGTATATAATGTTTAGTTCTCGCCATTTGATTATTCATGATCATAAAACTATGTTAAAGTATGTTCATTATATTTTTTACTTATTGATCTAACTATCATAAAATTGATTGTTTTATCCCTTTGATTATATTACATATCCTTATGAATCCAAATTTACAAAAAAATAAAATAAAGTGTGTCACAGAGTCTATTGGTAAGATATATAAGACCAATTAAATTTTATTTTAGATATAAATTTTATAGCGAAAAATATTGAATTGCAAATATTACATCTACTGTCAAGTTCTTACTATTTTGTTCCCCTAAACTAAGTAAATAAAAATTCACACATACACTAACGTGACATATAAATTTCACATTATCTTGTACCTTATTAAATTTACATATTATGTATCTATTATCTATCAAATTACTATTACTTTTAAGTAATCTTTTTTTTTTTGTTACATGAGAAAAAGGGAAAGAAAAAGGATGCTAAAACAAAAACAAACCAAGTCTCTATAAAAAAACACGCCTAAAGCATCACCTAGTAAAGCCGATGATAAACCCATAAGAGGTTCATTAAAAGTAACAAGATGATCTAAAGTTGTTAGCTCTTATGTTAGCAAGAATATCAACATAAGAATTCTCCTCTTGATGGATACGATGAATCGAAATGGACCATACCTTAGCAAGATAGACCCGAATGAGTTCTAAGAGATTTGCCTTTCTATTATTTTTAAGTAATCACATATAAATATTGTAACATTTCTATTATTTTATGCGAAATCATATATTTCATAACTCACCACTTTGAAACTTGACGACAAACATCAACAACGTTAATTATCTCTTTGGTCTCTTGTTTTATATTCATCTATATATTATTTCATATTTTCTTCCTTTTCTTTCTTTCTATCTTATTTTTGCACATATATGTAATATAAGAAATACTTTTGTTACACACTGGTACAAAAAATTGCCAAGGGCATAAAATAAATGGCATAATCATTTATGAATGTACTCATCATTTGATTTATAAAGTGAAGGGTATAGAATAAATTCATTTTTAGATGCTAGTTGTTAGACATAAAGCTTAATTTACAATCACAAACTATCATGAGAACTTAATGATATCATATCAATTAACTGAGTGAGATATCAAAAGTTATTAACTTGTACAATAGATCTCCTATTTAAAGGTGAGAAAAAACACAAAAGGGGGTTGAATTGTGTTGACTTTTTCTTCTTTTTCTCCTAAGCTGAAAACACTGATCAGAAGCAGATAGAGTTCTACTTCTAAAGTGATGTTCATGACTAGATGCAGCGGATAAAAACAGAGAGAGAGAGAGAGAAGAAAGACACAAAGCAATTATACATATTCCTTCCACAAACCGGAAGTCAGTCCTATCCCCCTTGCACTTCTAAGGAGAGTTCATTATGTAATATCTGATTAAAATTGCTCACTGCTAAAACTAGCAAGAGACTTCAAATGCTCAAGCACAACTGCAAGAGACTTCCTATGCTCCTGAACACAATCAAGAGACTTCTAATGCTCAAGCACAACTGCAAGAGACTTCTTAATTCAAACATAACTACTAGAAAAATGTTTGAGGTTGAACATTTGATATACAATCAGTGGTGTTCACATACCAATCAGATACAGACTCTTAAGACTCTAGAATTTCTAAGATATGAACTTTGATACGAAATTCTAAGTGAACTTTTGAATGCAGAACAATTTCAGCAGAGTTTTGGCACTTGTAATCCTTGGTATTGTTCTACTCAAAACTCTAAGTCTTCATTCCTTTATATAGAGGTGCGAAAGAGACGTTGTGAATTGCCAGCACATCAAAATAGAGTCGTTTGAAGCTTTGATCAATCACCAATGATCTTTTGCCTGATATGGTTATTGTCCTATGAAGGATCAATTTCAAATCCATCCCCATTGTGAAGGAATATTGTTGCAGGCAGAGCTGTTTTTCTTGTCTTGTAGCAGAGACAAAAACAGAGTAGTGGAGGTAGTGGTTGTACACTTCTTACAACTGTACTTTGTCAACGCTCTTTGAAGAACAAGCATTCAATGCCTTTAAATCCTTTCAAAATAGTCGTTGCTTCACTCTTCCAGTCTTCTGCAATGCTTAGACGAGATTAAATCCATTGAATAACCTTTGAAGCTTTAAGTCTTGCATCTCCTGATGAACTAGATCTTCTGGCGATCTTTAGCTTCTGATGATGTCATTACTTCAGGAACACTTTGTCTTCAGGAGCACTTTGTCTTCAGGAGCAGTTCTCTTCAGACGTTTTAAGCTTCCTTTTTGTTGATTCCTTTGCTCTCTTTTGTTCTTCCAGAACCTAATGATGATCTCAAATTTTTGTCTATGGTCCTGTACATTTGAACAATTATTAGCATATCCAATTGACAATTTTTAATACATTGTTTTCATCAAAACTCTCAAAGGGTAATGTCAAACACATTTTGTTCCAACACTATTATCCGTCATACATGAAGATATATGGTGAGTGAAATGTGAAGGTATGATGGCTGAGACACTAAGGTTATATAATCGACCATGGTTGCTCGAAACTTGTTAATACTAACTATAATGGTTAACTCCGAAAAATACCCTGACACTTCGTTTGAAGATGAACCAACTCCCACAATAGCTATTTGAGACCGGGAGATTCTAGCAAATACCTTGAGAAAGAAGGGTGTGAAGTTATTACATAGACACTCCCATCATTATAACTATAACTCAAGTATGACCCACTTGATCATTGGAAAAACCCTATTATTTGCTTAAAGCAACCCAACTAAATTACCCTTTTGCATGGTCTAGTAAGAGTTACACATTTGGGGATCTTAAAGAAATGGACCCTTGTAATTCCTTCTTATCAAGATCGAATTCCTGAATAACAACCATTCGTTGGAAAAGTTAAGGCAAAGTAAAACAAAATAAATACAACAACGGAAGAGAATTAATGCTTTATAAATGCACAACAACGAAAAAGAGGCACTAAGAAACAATAAAGTACGAATTTGAAGCAAATGCAAAACAAAGTAGAGGTAACACAACAAATAAAACAAACATAATAGATATTACATAATTTTGACATATATATGCCGCAACGAGGAAAAGGAAAAACACATACTATTAAACAATACGTTGCAATCTTTTTTTGCACAGACAATGAAGTGTTTTTTGACAATTGTGCGACAAGTGTCATCATCGTTATGAAAGAAATATCTCGTGATTACCCGATATCATGAGCCACGACAATGACCTTGGCATAAATTTCCGCACTCCTACCTTCCCCTGTATACAACACAACAAATGTGAAACCTAATCAATCCAATTTTCATTACACAAAAAACTATTATCAGACTGTGATCACGATACATCACCGATAAATTACCCCCGCAAATATTTTATCAAAAACAATTATATAGTTATAAAATCAAAATCATCTAAAATTATTTCAAAATTGTCGCGTCACTAACGAGATGAAAGAAGTAGGCAAACAATGTTTGATTTTTTAATCAAATGTTTTTTTTATTTTATTTATGTTTTTAACTCAAGATTAGAAATATATTTAGTTTTTGAAACTTTCAAAATATAAGATAGAAAAATACCCCTAAAATATATGTTATAAAGACTAAAATCAAAATTCTCCAACCTGATTAATAAACATTACCGAAAAACAAATTATTTAAGAGTGTGTTTGGACAAGAGAATGCTTTAAGGTAATGTATTTTTTTTTTGAGAATTCAAATCCTTTTAGGTAAATTTTATTGTTTGGATGATAATTTAGAGAATTTTTAAAATGATGGAAATTCATGAGGTATTTTCTCGAAGTAAAATTTTGAGAATTTCAAATGACACCTAAAAGTTAGGAATTTCAAAATTTTTGATTATTATGATTATGTTCAAATCATGCATTTTGGTCCTTAAACATATAAAGATTTGCAAATTGATCCCAATAAACTTTCAAAAATTATAAATTGACCCTTTTTAATAAATTTCACTTTGGCCCCTCAATTTTTTCAAAATAACAAATTGGCCCCTCTAAATTTTAAAAATTTGCAAATTGACCCCTTTTCAAATTTCAAAGTTGGCCCCAAAATTTCAAAATTTATAAAAGTTACCCATAAATAATAACAATATAACTATTTACTACTCAATGGAATCATTTGAAGAATTTTAATTTCTTTAAAATTTCAAAATTATCTTTTTTCTTTTTTCTTTTTTCCCACTTCATCCAACCAATTTCAACCTCTCTCTCTCAATCAAAATCATTCATAGCGGAGAGTTCCATAGCCATAAGCAACAATGAGCAACAAGCAATAAACCCAACAACAATGTAGCAGTAACAACAATTTCTAACTCCTCAACACTCTTAAAACGACGTCGTTTTCCCGCCTCGATGATTCTTCTGAATCACTTCTTCCCTAGACCCTACAATGATTCTCAAGAATCATCACTCTTTGTTTTTCGGAACTAACCTTCACCCTTTTCAATTTCAGCGAAAAAAGCTTCAAAACAAAGGTTTTTGCACCTGCAAGTGTTGCAATTACTCTAAACGGTGTCGTTTGGTAAGCCAAGCGTTAAATTTCCCTAATTTTTCTGCTCAAAATGTTGTTTTTTCTAGAAAAGACTTGATTTTAAGAAATGGGTCAAGCTTAAAATGTGCTAATGAATTAGGAAGAGATTTTTCTGGTAAAAAAGTTGGGAATTTTAGGAAAGACTTGATTTTGAGAAATGGGTCAAGGTTAAAATGTGCTAATGAAAAGGAACCATATTTTGTTAATGAGAATTTGGAGAATTATTTGAGGCCTTTGTTGAAAGAAGGGCTTTTGTTGATAAGGGCTTCTGTTTATACTGCTGTATTAGGTGGTGTGTGTATGTTGGTTTGGTATGGTCAGAATAAAGCTAAGGTTTTTGTTGAGAATAATTTGTTGCCTAGTGTTTGTTTGGCGATTAGTGAATATATTCAGAGGGATGTTGAGTTTGGTAAAGTTAGGAGGATTTCACCGTTGAGTATTACGTTGGAGGCGTGTTCGATTGGGCCGCATAAGGAGGAGTTTTCGTGTGGGGAGGTTCCGACGGTGAAGATTAGGGTACGACCTTTTGCAAGTTTGAGGAGGGGGAAGGTGGTTGTTGATGCGGTTTTGACGCAGCCGAGTGTGTTGGTTGTGCAGAAGAAGGATTTTACTTGGTTGGGGATACCGTTTACGGAAGGGGGGAGAGAGAGGAGATTTTCGAGTGAAGATGGGATAGATTATCGGACGAGAACGAGGAGGCTTGCAAGGGAGGAAGGTGGTGCGAGGTGGGAAATAGAAAGGGACGAAGCGGCTAGGGAAGCTGCTGAGGTTGGTTACTTTGTTTCTGAGAGGAGATGTGGTGCATCTGAAGGTGATGGTGCAAAGGAGATTCCAAGTAGTTCAATTGAGTTAAGTGAGGCCACACCGTTTTTCTGCGTGGATGGTGGGAAGCATGATCATCGGTTCATGGACACAGGTGTTGATTACGATACGAAGCACGCAGATTTGGAAAAAGCATTTGGAGTGAAATTTCTTGGGTCAGGGTTTCGATTTTGGTCTAGAGTATTATCGGGGCATAGGAAAAACAGATTTAAAAGGAAGGCTAATGGGAGTAAGATCTATGCATCTGGTGTTGCTACAAAAAAAAGAATGTTTGAACGTAGCGCATCGGCAGCTCGTGCATACTTTCGTGATCAATCACAAGGGAAGGATGGGGAGCCTGCATCATCTTCTGAATGTTTTCAATTTATGAATCATGACGATGCACATGCGGCAGTAAGTGAGGTTGATGGAAATGCTAAATCTGTTACCATTGGTGATGAAAATATTAGTGATGATAGTCAAAGTGCTGCACGATCCAGAGATCTGGGAATTTGGTCCCCCTCAGTAGATGGAAATGTTGGTGGTCAATCAGATTATTTGAAATTTGTCCGTGAGCCAAATTTACAGACAGGAGAGAAGAATTTTGAAAATTTGCAATCCTGTGAGGATGTTGCAGTACCTGCTAATGCTAATAGTAGAACAGATAAAATTGAAGTCTTGGTACCTCCTGTTGAAGACGATGATTTTGGTAATGATAATTCGTCTGGGTGCCAACCAGATTTTACATCTGAAAATTTGGTTGGTTCCAAGCCAAATTCTCAATGGGCAACTTATTTTCAAACTCCATTTGAGTCCTTGCTTGTGAAATTTGGTCTAACCTCGTGCATGAGAAATATGGAGGAGTCAATATCTTGCTTTCTTTCTGGTCCCATTGAAAAGTTGAAGTCTGATGCGAGTGTGAAAGTGGAGGATATTATTGCAGAGCCTGTTGATGGGCTAGATTTTGTGCAGTCTGAAGGCATTAATAAGGCGCTTCCTGTTATATTGGATTCTGTTCATTTCAAAGGTGCAACGGTGATGCTACTTGCATATGGTGACGTGGAAGTTAGGTAAGGAGCAATCTTATCATTTACTACTTAATCTGTAATCGCTCAGAGAGGATCTGTCGGTTCTCTTCTTGAAGTCTATAGCAGTGGCAGTTGGCCTGCTAAAACTTATAGCTTATTTTTTAAAAATAGTTTGACAATTATTCTTCTAGAGTTTGGGATATATATTTGACAAGCATGTGCATATTCTCATGATGCAGATGAATATCATGAAATTCAGATTTTCTTATTTATTTATTTTAAATAATTTTCATGCTGAAATTGAAGGCTACTAATTTGCTATTGTAAATCTTATTATTATTGGTTATTGAATACACGTAAAGAAAAAATCTTACATTAGAAAATGATAGTCCGATGAAATTATAAACATTCTTTACTTATACTTCCAGGGAGATGGAGAATGTCAATGGGCATGTAAAGTTACAAAACCACTATAGTCGCATACATGTGCATCTAAGTGGAAATTGTAATACTTGGAGGTCAGATATTCTATCCGAAGACGGGGGCTGGTTGTCTGTTAATGTTTTTGTTGACATTATTGAACAAAATTGGCATGTCAACTTGAAAATTGACAATCTTTTTGTCCCAGTAAGCTGTTCAATATTATGAAGTTCCTATATTTCCTGCTTTGTTGTTTAAGTTCGAAAGATTTCTTACGTAGTTTGTCTGACTTGAATGCTGTGCAGCTGTTTGAACGGCTCTTAGAGATTCCAATTATGTGGTCTAAAGGGAGGGCTAGTGGCGAGGTGTTTCCCCGACTTAAAGTTCATTTACTTTTATATTCTATTTGATAGTTTAGGAATATTGTTTCTTGTTTGGGTTAAACACCATGTTTCTGACATATTATGTCAAGTAACGAACACTGCATTTACTATAATATAATAATATGGGTCTTGCTAACCAGTGCCCTAAGGGCAATGGTTAAGGATTCAAAAGAGGAAATAATTTATGAATTTCATGTAGAAAGTGTTTCATTTTTTATTTTCAATGTAGTGAAAACACAAGTTCCAATAAAAATTTCTTCTTTGGACTTCTAAACAAGTGCCCCAAGGGCACTTGTTAGCATTTCCCTATATATATATATATATATTTGTGAGCATTGAGAAAGTATATTGCTTGTATTCAACAGTAGCATTAGTATATTATTACTTGATGAACTCGTATGTTATTCTATATAGACATGTAAGTGCTCTTTTTTTTTTTTTGTCTCAGATTGTGGATTTGATCTCATCTTACCTTTGTTTTTTCAGACTTTGTTACGGTTATGTTGGCATGATGCTTATTTTTCTTGATATATATTATATAACTTCACCAATATAATATACTTTTACTCTATGTTTAGGTTCACCTGTGCATGTCTAAGGGAGAGACTTTTCCAAATTTGCACGGACAGCTTGATGTGACAGGGTTGGATTTCCAACTATTAGATGCTCCATCAGGTTTTTCTGTATGTCTTTCCATACTCTCCTCATTTCCTTATATTTCATACGACATATATGCATCAGCTTGAGGGAGAGTGTTGTTCAGAACTTGAGATATGTTGGGAGATATTTTCTTCCTTTTTATCTTCTATCTAAATATTCTGTATATAATTATGGTGTTATTAGGACAGATACAGGATATATTTAATCCATATAATTAAGGGGTTCTATGTCCACAGTATTACCATTATATATATATATATATATATATATATATATATATATATATATAGGACATGGACACACTTAAAAGTTAGGTCATGTCTAACTCATAAAACTGACTTGCAAGATGAGGGATGCCTCCCACTTAAAAACTAATTTTTAGGCCACATCTCATCCAATATGAGACTCTAAAACACCCCTACGACACCACGATTGAACATCTAGAACATAAAATACGATTTTACCCCCATGCTCATTGTGCAGTTCATGCAGGCATTTAGGTTTGCAATTTTACTAAATGTTATTCATGTAGATGAGCATGAAACTAAAATGTGATATCACCCCCATGCTAATTGTGCCTTTTGTATATTGTTTCAGAACATATCAACGAGTTTATGTTTTCGCGGTCAAAGAATATTTTTACACAATGCAAATGGCCGGTTTGGCAGTGTTCCTCTAGAAGCATCAGGAGACTTTGGCATTCATCCCGAAGAAGGAGAGTTCCATCTTATGTGTCAGGTACTTCTTTCTCTTTCCCCACACCACACACACAGTTTGGGTCAAATACAGTTTCTACTTTGTTTTGAGAATTGATTCAGATTATTAAATCTTTTTAACTTTCAAGAAGTCATCCTTTGATGATGGCAAACATTTTACATGGGCGATTACAAAATTCTCCTGTAATCTGCAGTCATACTAGTTTTATTTCTGAACATAATTTTTTTAAGGAATCAACTATCAAGAAAACTTGTAATCTGTGACATGTTCCTTAAAATTGAATCTTAATGGCTCATGTTATATTTTAAAGTAAACGTGATCTGACAAACTTTTGCTAATATTACTTTTGTGGCTGTTCAATGAAAATACATGTTGAAATTCATTCTAGATAGTGAGTTCATTCTGCGAATTCTTATTTCATACCTCGCTCAGTTTTATGATAGATAGTTGGGATTCTTTTTTATCTGTACTTTAATATTTTGTATGATCAAACTTCCAGGTTCCTGCTGTTGAAGTGAATGCTTTGATGAGAACTTTTAAAATGAAACCGCTCTTATTTCCGGTACGTTCATTTCTTTACTTTGGTGCATTAACTCTAATGCTTTCAAGTTTGCAAAACTAGAATTTGCATGAGTAAAACCTGAATATTGTTTCTGACTGGTCTGAAATTGTAAACAGCATTACAATATATAGCTAAGCTAAATATTATTTTTGTAAAATAAAGCTCAATCTATGACAATCAGTTAATTACATTAATTTCAAATGCAACCAATGTGGGACTGTTACATCACATTTACAACAACTGGCTATTACCAATATTTTTGTAGCTCATTGTGTGTGGGGATTTTTCAAGGCCACTTTGAGACATGCATAGGTGTTTGATATTTGGACATTCATGTTAAGCTGTATTTCTGTTACTTGCAATAATCAAACTTACTCCCATCCTCAAGTTTTTTTCTTATTTTTCTTTTAGACGTTACATTTTGCGACTATTGGTTCATACAACTGATATGCATAGCTGATGAGTGAGTTTGACAATCAAATACGACAAATTTACTAAGCTATTTATGATTTAATAATAATAATAAGGACAGCAACAATAATAATAAATTTTTTCTTTTAGACATTACATTTTGCGACTATCGGTTCATATAACTGATATGCATAGCTAATGAGTGAGTTTGAAAATCAAATACGACAAATTTACTAAGCTATTTATGATTTAATAATAATAAAAATAGTAATAATAATGTTAAAGTTAAGAATCTTTAGATATCCCTTTGATTGTATAACTCCTAGAGTATTCAACTTCCTAGGCTAGTGCTTACTAAATAAGCATTCAATGTATTTATTGTAAAGCCATTATAAATACAAGCTGTGTGATCTCATTATAGACACACAGAGAGTTTACACAGACTTCACATATTTATTTTACAAATAAGAACAACAACAATAATAATAAAATGTATATTTTAAAATTTTGGAAGTCATGGAAGATACCCATTGAAATCAATTGAATTTTTTTCCCTTTCTTTAACAAGGAAATCAAATTATCTTATTTATGCCCTTCATTTTTTCTTTTCGCACAATGGTTGGTTACAGCTAGCTGGATCAGTAACTGCCCTATTCAATTGTCAAGGCCCGCTGGATTCTCCAGTATTTGTAGGCACTGGAATGGTTTCTAGGACGTTCTCTAATTCACATATTGACACCCCTGCATCTGTAGCATCGGAAGCACTTGCTGCGAGTAAGGAAGCCGGTGCACTGGCAGCATTTGACCGCATTCCATTGTCTTATGCATCTGCCAATTTCACTTTCAACACCGATAACTGTGTAAGTTGACAGGGACAGTAGTTCAAAGTAGCGACTCATTGTAAATTGTGATGTTATGGTAACACTTGCTATGCATGTTGTAGGTTGCCGATTTATATGGAATCAGGGCTTGTCTTATAGATGGTGGTGAAATTCGAGGAGCTGGGAATGCATGGATATGCCCAGAGGTATAGAGCTGCCTGTTCGTGATTTGCTTTTTTAATTTTTTTTCTTTCTAGAACTAGAACTGCTTGGAAACATTAACATGATTATGTATGTAGAATCAGCATTATGTGCACTCACTGTTTAACCTATTTTTAGGGGGGAAATAAATTTATCACCAAAATATTTCGTTTTTTGTTAGTTTCTGGTTATCTATGGGTACTAATTTAATATTCTTCGTCAACTTTAAAATGTCGGCCATATCACACAATGAAGTGATACTCAAACATTGAAAGGTTCTGATTCTCACACCCACAATAATGGAAATTAGAGGTTTTGTCCATTTGGCTAAAAATAACTTAGGTGTGTAACCATCTGTTATTACTTTCCCCAAGAAAAAGAAACCATTTCTCTCCAAAATTCCTGTTCTACACCTACTAATGTATGCTTATTTTGTTCTCAGGGTGAGGTGGATGAGACAGCAATAGATGTGAATTTATCTGGTAGTTTGTCCTTTGATAACATCGTGCTTCGTTATATGCCAAGTTATTATCATCAGATGCCACTCAAATTAGGGGTATTAAATGGAGAAACAAAACTGTCAGGAGCTCTTCTAAAACCGTAAGATGAACCTCTCTTCAGTTTTTGATAATATTTACTTGGGACACTGATCCTTGGTTTGGGGTAATAGGAAGACTGTTGCCTTTGGACCTTGTGTAAATTGAGAACTCCTGATGCCAACGATATTCCTTATATGTATTTTCTCCCCATAACAAAACTTTTTCCTTTATGGAATTTTTAAATTTTACTGCAGACGGTTTGATATAAAATGGACGGCACCTACCGCAGAAGGGTCTTTTGGCGATGCTCGAGGAGATATCATAATCTCACACGAGTTCATTACTGTGAATTCCTCTTCAGCTGCATTTGATCTATGTACGCGGATCCAAACATCTTATCTTGATGATTTATCTCTTAATAAAGGAGATCCTTATGCACCAAGAGCCATTCCATTTACCATTGATGGAGTTGAGATGGATTTGCGTATGCGTGGGTTTGAATTCTTCAATTTGGTTTCTGCATATACTATGGATTCTCCAAGACCTTTGCATCTGAAAGCATCTGGAAGGGTCAAATTCCAGGGGAAGGTTTTAAAACCCAGTGGCAGTATTAGCGAACAAAATTCTGATACAAATAGGCATCATGCAGACACATTGGAGAAAGGAATCTCAGATAGTCTTGTTGGTGAAGTTTCAATCTCTGGTCTTAAACTGAATCAATTGATGCTTGCACCACAGCTGTCTGGGTTGTTGACAGTTTCTCCTGAGTGTATCAAGGTGATGCAGAGAACTCTTTTCCGGAAATTGATGAATTTTATCATTTGATGATCTGCTCATATCATACATAAATGCAGAGACAATTATATAGATATAAGCTGTACATCTAGACACAATTTACATATTTTGCAACAATAACCAATTTGTCATTTAACAGTTTTTATTTTGTGAGGTAGGCTTGGTTATTTACCACGTTTTAGCTCTGCCTCTCTTAGAAAATTTCAGATAATTTGTCTGTATTTAATTTAATATCTATAGATTTTGTAACTTTTGGTCAAACTTGGAATACAGTTGGATGCCTCGGGTAGGCCTGATGAAAGTCTTGCAGTGGAGTTTGTTGGTCCACTGCAGCCAAATAACGAAGATGGCCTACAAAGTGGAAAACTGTTGTCTGTTTCTCTTCAGAAAGGACAATTAAGGGCTAATGTTTGTTTTCAACCATTTCATTCTGCTAACTTGGAGGTAACCAAATTTAAATTTTGGGCCTAGTATTTAAATCTACACACGTTTGTTTCATTGCTTGTATAATTTAGGAAATTGTTTATTGGACCCAAAGTTTGTATTGAAATTTTCTATTTTCTTTCTCCATCCTTGTATGGGGTGTGCTTGCAGGTACGTCATTTTCCACTTGATGAGTTGGAGCTTGCTTCTCTTCGGGGGACTATACAGAGAGTAAGGCATATTGGCCTATTTAATTGCATTTTTTCTTATCGTCCCTGTTCTTTGCTGTCCCCTATTACACAGATTTAGATCATTAGAAAGTTAATCCAACCCAGATTCAGTGCCTTGGCATCTAAGGAATCGTTGGAGAAACTTTACCTTTCTTGCCAGCAGATGAGTGTTTTGGTTTCTCATATTTTTGGGGAAGGTAGTGCTTGCACTGATAAACCAGCTGTCTATGGCATTGGTCATTTTGGTTTTCATTGGTGGGACTCCCTTCCTCAATTCACTGTAGAAGAGTTCAAGAAAAATTAATTCAGGCTTTACATATAGATAACGTGGCAATGTTGTTTATCTCAGATAGCGCCGAATCCCAAAAATGCTATAGCGGATAGCGGAATGACTGCTATTGCGAAGACTAAAATACATTTTACAAAGTAAACATAAATTCCAACAAGATGCATATATATACTCAAAAATAGAAAAATACACAAAATTGAAGGGACAACGGACAACCATACTTAATAATTATAATCAACTTCACCATTATAAGAAAAATACAAAAAATTAAAAGGGAAAATCATACTTAATAAGCGTTTGAACACGGTGGCCATGATGCTATTTCAGGGACCAGCTATCCCAAAAGCTTCAACTGATAGAAGGTCAAGAAATTAATATCCATGACATAAAGTACATTAATTACGTTAGAGAAATGGGCAGGTAGAATAAAGTTTAGTGTTTAAAGTTTTACTGTGCAAATTTGACATTTCCATCCACTTTAACTGTATAACTTTCCCTCGTCTTTGTCCTTTCTTTTTATTTTCAATCCTGCCTTGATGATAACCTGGTTGAGGCATTGTTCAGTGGTTATGTCGTGGAAACAATATATGGTGTTTTCAACCATTAGATTTTTTCTTTCAGGCAGAATTGCAACTTAATCTTCAAAAAAGAAGAGGACATGGAGTCCTATCTGTACTTCAGCCGAAATTCAGTGGTGTGCTTGGTGAAGCTCTAGATGTGGCAGCTAGATGGAGTGGAGATGTTGTGAGTGCATAAGATCATCTTATTGTTATTTTTTCACGAAATTGAGTTCCATATTTTTTTATTTGTTGCTATTCTGGGAATAAAATGAAGTCTGCTAGCTGACCAGAGTGTATAGTGAATATCAGTCTATAATTGGACTCGCACAATATTAAGTCTTTAACAGTATCTCTTCAATGTTTGCTACTGATTGTTGTTGGCAAAAGATTTATAGCAACACCCGTTTAATCTAATGAAAATAATAGGCGCTCAGTTGATTATCTATCCTTCACTACACCCATCCACACACACACACAGACCATTGAATGTATTATTTTGATTACATTGGATGGAAAATAGTACAATTTAATGAAGTCAATGTTTTTGGAGCTTTTAATGACGTGTTTGTCTAGTACTGATTCTCAGTTGTTGCATTGTTCAGATCACTATTGAAAAAACTGTTTTGCAACAAAACCACAGCTATTATGAACTTCAAGGTGAATACGTTTTGCCTGGTACTCGAGATCGTAATCCTATTGACGGAGGAGGTGGCCTTTTTAAAAAGCTAATGTCGGGTCATCGCGTTGGTAGTGTTATATCCTCAATGGGCAGGTGGAGAATGAAACTTGAAGTTCCCAGAGCAGAGGTTGCTGAGATGCTTCCTCTTGCGAGGCTTCTTTCTCGGAGCATGGATCCTGCTGTTCATTCAAGATCTAAGGTTGCATCATTATATATGTCTTTGGATGTTACATATATTCATAATTAACCATCTTAATGCAGCTAGTTGATGTTACATATATTCATAATTAACCATAATAATGTATGTTGTTATGTGCTATGTATGCAGGATTTTTTTCTTCAAAGTTTACAGTCAGTGGGAGTATTTTCTGAAAGCCTTCAACAATTGCTTGAGGTATTGTCAGAGAATCACTGTATCTTGTTTTCCTTACGTTTAATGCAATACCTGATGCCTGAGTTTCTATTCAAACATGAAGTGCATTTTGGAATTATTTTATACAGATAATGTTAATTAGATGAATAAAATGTGTTGCAAAAATTGAAGTTTCTTTCGTCTGATAATCGACATGTACAACATGCAGAAAATGAGGGGGCTCCATGCTCCATCAAATGATGTTGTTCTTGAGGATTTAACCCTGCCCGGTTTATCTGAATTCAAAGGTCACTGGCATGGATCTCTCGATGCTAGTGGTGGAGGAAACGGAGACACCTTGGTAAAAAAGTTTAGGTTTTGTATTCTTTGGAGGTCCATGAATAGTCTATTTCTGAATATTGACTTTCTTATTCTGTGTCATTTCAGGCAGAGTTTGACTTTCATGGGGAGGACTGGGAGTGGGGAGACTACAAAACTCAGCGTGTCGTGGCAGTTGGTGCTTACAGTCATGATGATGGTATGCACCTGGAGAAAATTTTCATCCAGAAGGATAATGCAACCATCCATGCAGATGGAACATTGTTAGGGCCTAAAACCAACCTCCATTTTGCTGTCTTAAATTTTCCTGTTAGTTTGGTCCCCACTGTAGTTCAGGTCTTCGAATCTACAGCAACAGATGTTGTTCATTCGCTGCGGCAACTTTTGGCACCCATTAGGGGCATATTGCATATGGAAGGTGATCTCAGAGGAAGTTTAGCAAAACCAGAATGTGATGTGCAAGTAAGGCTCCTGGATGGTGCCATTGGTGGCATTGATCTTGAACGAGCAGAACTTGTTGCTTCTCTAACCTCAACCAGCCGTTTTCTATTCAATTCAAAACTTGAACCTGTAACCCAAAGTGGCCATGTACTCATTCAAGGCAGCATTCCGGTTGCTTTTGTCCAAAATAACACATCACAGGAAGATGTAGAATCAGATAAGAGTCGGGCGAATTGGGTTCCTGATTGGGTGAAGGAGAAGAATAAAGGGGGCATTGATGATGTCAGCGACAAAAAAGTTTCTAGAGATAAAAACGAAGATGGTTGGAATACTCAATTAGCAGAAAGCCTTAAAGGTTTAAATTGGCAAATTTTAGATGCTGGAGAAGTCAGGATTGACGCTGATATAAAAGATGGGGGAATGACGTTGGTAACAGCTTTATCTCCTCATGCCAATTGGCTTCATGGTAATGCTGATGTCATGCTTGAGGTGGGTGAAATCACACTCTTAATATTCTCACATATTTTATGTTTATTTCTCTTAAGTCTAATCATATGGTGTGTTTTATAGGTCAGAGGCACAGTGGATCAGCCAGTACTTAATGGACACGCCTCATTCCATAGGGCATCAATTTCTTCACCCGTGTTCCGAAAGCCACTCACCAACTTTGGTGGAACTGTTAACGTGAAATCAAACAGGCTATGCATCACATCACTAGAGAGTAGGGTAAGCAGAAAAGGAAAGCTTCTTGTAAAAGGCAACCTACCACTCAGAACTAGTGAAGCAGCTCCTGATGACAAGATAGAATTGAAATGTGAAGTTTTAGAAGTCAGGGCACCAAAAACATTAAGGTTGATTTCTTAACTTTTGTAGAAGGTTTCTCAAGTTAACAATTTGACTTATTCATGGATATAAAGTGGTTGATTTAACCAATAAATAACTAGTATTGGTTTTTGCAACTGCATCCTTTTTTAGTGCTATAAATGATTCTTTTAAACACATTTTCTACTTTTCCCAGTGGTCAGGTTGATTCTCAACTGCAAATAACTGGTTCAATATTGCAACCAAACATATCTGGGAATATCAAATTAAGTCACGGAGAAGCATATTTGCCACATGATAGAGGTGGTGCTCCTGCTTCTAATAGATTCCCATCGAACGAGTCAATGCTTCCTTCTGGCGGTGTTAGTCAAGTTTTTGCTTCAAGATATGTTTCACGATTTTTCAGCTCAGAATCTCCTGCAAGTGCCAAAACTTCTCAATCTTCTGGCTCTGGTATTGCTTTACTAATCCATCAGTAGTACAGTCTTACATTTTTCACGATAGCCATTGGTGTATATTATGATCTCTTTTCTTTCTGAAAAATTATGTGGCAGTTAATAAGTCAAGTCAGGTTGAAAATGAGATGGAGCAAGTGCAGATTAAACCAAACGTAGAAATATGCCTTAATGATTTGAAGCTTGTCCTTGGACCAGAGTTAAAGATAGTATATCCTTTGATTCTCAATTTTGCTGTCAGTGGAGAGCTTGAGTTGAATGGTCTGGCTCATCCCAAATGGATAAAACCTAGAGGCATACTGGCATTTGAGAATGGTGAAATCGATCTAGTTGCCACCCAGGTTTGTGTAACGTTTTACTCTGCAACTCTCGAAATTGTATCCTATGGTTTTTTCTTGGCAAACTTTGCTATGGTTTTGCTTGTATGTTTCTCAATCAATGCAGTTTGATACAATTTATTTCAAATGCAGGTGAGGTTAAAAAGAGAGCATTTAAATATTGCAAAATTTGAACCCGAGTATGGACTAGATCCAATGCTAGATTTGGTTTTGGTTGGATCTGAATGGCAATTTAGAATCCAAGGTAAAGCCAGCAATTGGCAGGACAAACTTGTAGTGACCTCGACTCGTTCTGTGGAACAGGAAGCACTCTCACCTACTGAGGTAAGATATATGCCTTCATCTGTGAAAATAGATTATAGTTTCATCTGTGAAAGTAAATGCGTTCATGATATGATATTCGATCAGAACGGTCCTTTTAATTGTTTTCATCTACGCAGGCTGCCAGAAGATTTGAGAGTCAATTGGCCGAATCCATTTTGGAAGGCAATGGTCAACTTGCATTTGAAAAGCTTGCAACTGCGACTCTTGAAAAATTAATGCCACGAATAGAAGGGAAAGGAGAGTTTGGCCAGGCTAGGTGGAGGGTAGTGTATGCACCTCAGATTCCTAGTCTGGTTTCTGTTGATCCTACAGCAGATCCTCTCAAGTCACTAGCTAGTAATATATCGTTTGGTACAGAAGTTGAAGTCCAACTTGGCAAACGTCTTCAGGTAACTTCACTTGACATGGGACAATTATATATCATCAGAGGGAAGAAAATAGAATACCTATTTATAAATAGAAGCATCTATTAGTTGTTATCTAGTGAAATACCAAATCCCTTCTCAGATTTTTATTTAATAACCTCCCTCAATCGATGTTAAAATGCTGGTTTCTACTATCTCGCTGTCTTGTACTAGTTTATCATTATCTAAAGCACTATTTTTCTTCCAGGCCACAATTGTTCGGCAAATGAAGGAATCCGAGATGGCAATGCAGTGGACCTTGAGCTATCTGCTTACAAGTCGTTTGCGGGTGCTCCTACAATCTTCTTCGACCAATCGCCTTCTTTTTGAATATTCTGCTACATCTCAGGATTGACTTGCAACTAAGTAACAATTTCGAAAATTGGTCATGCCCTAGATGCAGCTTACATCGATATTCCTCGTATTTTAAGGGGAAGGGGAATTTTGAGACAGTCTTTGAATGTAAGAAAGTAGTGTGTAGATGCATATTATTTTTTTGCTCAAATTGAGCTTGTTAATATGTAGATGTTTATGTCATGAATAATTCAGCCTATTAGTTTTGTACAGAAATTCAATTTTGATGAAAGAAAATGTATAGTATGATAACATGTTGACGACACATGAAGGTCAGATGTTTGTTTGTTGAAAGAGCAGTGCTTTTCTTTCTGCATCAGAACCATCTAATCCTATTTGCACCCTTAATTGTTCAATTTAATGACTTAATTGCTTCTGGAAGCAAAGTAATCTGAAATGTATTATAAACGTTACTGTAACCTTTGGGTACAGTTTACACTACCAATAAGAATACATGTATTATAAAACTAACTTTTGAATTGAAAGTTATCATTAATAGATCATCTCTATAGATTTTTATGTTAATAAATAATCGTTTGACATATCATTTGGATGTATCAAAATTAATGTTTAATGGTATTTCAAATGAATTTTGTTATTGTATTAATTTATAGGCATGATTTATATGACATTAACTAGTAATTTAAAGGTTCCTCTAAAAAAACTTTTAATTTAAAAGTTGGTTTTGTAATATATATTTTCTAGTAGATGGGTTGACTAAATATCTTGATTGAAAGTGTTCAATTTTATAAACTGAGCTCTACATAAAAGACTAGAATATAAAAATTAACAATAGTTTCCTCTAAAAAATAGTTTGTGGAAAATAAAACTGTTGCAAAATTCGATGATCAATTTTAAAAATGTAACTACAAAATAACTATCAACCGTAATGATCGATAAAAGTTGACTATGTTGATAACGAGTTGACTTACTGTAAGATTGTAACTTCAATTCCTGCTCTGAGTCTAATGACTTCTTTAAAGTTTTACGAAACTGTCAAAGCTAATAATGTATCATCATAATTTATATAGATAAATTATATGATTTTCTTTTAATAATATGTCATCTTGTTGTTTAATTGATATGGATTCCATCATTGTATGACTAGATAGGTGTTGAAATATTAGGAATATTTGGCCATGCTGCCAATTTTTGAATTATTATATTAAATAAAAGATTAATTTATGTTAAACATAATAATGTATCATCATATGGATAGATTATGCATTTTTTAATGTCATTTTTTATTTATTTTGGTGGTGTAATGTCATTTTTTAATTGATATCGAATGTATGACAAGTCTGGAATGAAAAAATTAGCAATATATATGGTCAAGTTACTAATTAATCCAAGGTTTTTCTTTTATGGATTAATCCAATGTTAATAAAGTAAAAAAATAAATCCAAAATTGATATTGATTAACCCAACTCTCCCAAAAATTTGATTAGGACAAAAATATACTCATATCTTAGATTCTCAAGTTTGAAAGCCTCAATTTGCAATAATTTTTGTGTCGGCTTCAATTTAACCATGCTAGCGGATAGTGAAATTGGTCATCAATTATTTTTTCAAAAATATTTATAAAAGATTATAATCAAATATTGAGCTTAATAAAAGATTATAATCCTTCTTTCAAAAAAAAAAAAAAAAAAAAAGAAGATTATAATCCTTGATTATTATTATTACAATCCTTAGGCTCTGTTTGGTTAACCCAAAAAGTAGCTTTTAGCTTTTAGCTTATAGCTTATAAGCTCGTTTGACAAAAAAAGCTCTGTTTGGTAACACTTTTTCACCATGAGCTTATAGCTTATTTCACGAGCTTATAAGCTATTTTTCAGAAGCTATTCCAAGTAGCGTTTGAGCTTATAGCTTATAGCTTCTCACTTTTTCTTCCAATTTTACCCTTATTATTTCATTTAAATTGTATTTTTATCCATTATAATTTTTATAATAAGCTACGTAATAAAGACTACTATCCCTTTATTTCAATTTTTGTAAATATATCAGCTGACCTTTTTTTTTTTTTTTTTGAAAAAATATATACCTTCATTTTTTTTACGAAACAAAATACTATTGTTCTATTAGTGTTCCTTTTTTTATTTTTTTTGAGGTAAGTGTTATTTTCTTTATTCTCTGTTATTAGTATTACTCTATTAGTGCTACCTTTTTTTTTGTTTTTGAGGTAAATGTTATTTTTTTTATAAAGTGGAAACACTTAAATGATAATAAATATAAGATAAAATTTTAGTGAATAAAATTTAATTTAATTTATAATACATAGGATATATTAAATTAATAAATTTAAAGTATTTTTTTTAAAGAAAAATTAGTTTACAAAATTACAAATACTTAAATTAATGATATAATTTTTATTATGAATTAAGAATACCCTTTATGTCATTTTACATTTATCAGCTAGTTGAACCGCTGTTTTTACCAAACACTTCAGTTAGCTTATCAGCTAAAAGCTATCAGCTAGCTTATCAGCTATAAGCTATCAGCTAGCTTATCAGCTAAAAGCTATCAACTAGCTTATCAGCTATCCGCTATTTTTACCAAACAGAGCCTTAATCAAAGTAGCCTGTCCCTTTTTTCAGGTTGGTCATATTCGGACATTTCCTCAGTAAGCTTTGGTCTTAATTAATTTTTAATAAATATAAATGCTCAATAATTCATCAAAAAAGAAAAATAAAAAGCATTTTCACTTTTCTCTTACCTTTCGATCAGATCGCTCTCGAAAAATTAGGGTTTCATCATTTTTCTCTATCTGCTTCGCTTTGGTTAGTTCTCTCTCCCTTCAAATCGCTGCTGTTTTATTCATTCATCGTTGCAATTCAAAATTTTACAATCAAATCATCATTGAAATTTTTTAAAAGTAGAAGAAAATTATATCAAAAAATTCGTTATTTTTTTTTTTTTTTTTTTTTTTACTGTTTTGTTCGATTTAATGGTTTGATTTTGTGAATTTCTTGATCACTACAATTTTTTATTTTGTAAATTTGATTAAAGTTTTGATTTTTGTTTATCTTGATCTTGGAAATGTTCAAAGGGGGTTAGGGAAAAAAGTCAATTTTCAATTTTTTTTTATTGTGATTTTAGATTTTTAATTTTCATAATAAATTCTTGATATGATTTCATGCCTAAAGTTATAATCTTTGTAAATGGGTTGCAAGAATTTATAATAATTGATAGCACCATGTTGTAGCTATTGATTTTTGCATACATGAATATTTTGGCTTTGAATCTTTGGTTTGTTTCTTGAATATGTGCTTTTGATTGATTGAATTGAAGTAGAATGTTGACTAATTTTTTATATTTTGATTTTCTTAGGAAGAACAAGACTAGAAGGGTTGTTTGTCTCTGATTTTACAGCAACATGATGAAGCCGCGAAAGTCTTCTTTGAATCCATATGCAGCCGCGTACGTTCCTATGGCTAAAAGGGACACTAGTGTTAGAAGTTACGTGACAGAAGATTCCAAGGACTATAATGGGACTGTATGGTTTCAGCCTCCTCAATATACCACAAATGATGTGCAACTTGTTGAGAAGAACGCTCAAAGGCTCTCTCCGGGGAAAAACCAGCCTGCTTCGAGCTCTTACTTTTCATCGCCACAGAGTGTGGCACAGCTGACAGAGAATCAGTATATGGATGAAGAGCTTGATATTGATTTGGAATATCTTAGGATGACATTTCCTGGTATATCTGATGAGTCACTTGTAGATGTCTACAATGTAAACAGTGGTGACTTGGAAGCTGCTATTGAGATGCTAAGCCAACTTGAGGTATAATCTTAAAATTACTAGCTTTTGGGATTTAACTTTGTTGTTATTTCAATGCCTTTTTTCATGTATTCCAATCAGTTAAGTGACTGTAAGTGTAACTATAAAGGTTGAATAACATCACATGCTCCGATTTGACTGGAAATTTTGGTTAGGATGTGTGCTTATTCAAAGCATTTCAGTCACTGTTTTATTTGGGATTTGTAACTATAATTGTAACTATAATTATAATTCAAACTTTTTCTTCTGTTCATATGTGTAAGGGGTCTAGTTAATTATTCGGATTTGTAACTATACTTGTAACTATCAAGGTCGAATAACATCATATGCCACGAATGGACTGGAAATATTTGTTAGGATGTGTACTTAAATGTGGATGAAACAACTACATGATAACACAACCTTCCTGTGTCTACTCCTTTCCTTTCCGGAAGACTGTATCTCCACCAGATGACATGGGACAGAAGAAAAAATTATCATCTTGGTTGTTGAATCTCACAGGGCTGAGTGTTGGCTGGGACAAGTTTGAGTTTCTTTAAATTCTATTTTTTTTCCACCAAATTGTCTTGATATTTATATTTATTTTGCACATTCCCATTTCCTGGTATGTTTGTTTTAATGCTTGGTCTTTTTTTGGTAGTTAATTTTTGTTTTCTTCCCATGTGCAACACTTTGTGGTTCATACTTTTCTCTGTTCGATTCTTTTTCATGTTCAGTTTTTGTTTTAAGTGGAAGGAATGTTGAAATATTACATATCACTGATTTGAAACTAGTGTATAGGAAAATGTTATAAATAATATAATGCTCTCTGGTATATATGCAGATGAAAATAGGAATTATATGCTAAGAGACTCTCTAATAACTTCTTTGCTTAATGTTAGCCTGTCAGTTGCTGGATATAACAAATTGCTTGCTAGAACCATCTTAGTTTAATATTGTCAACATTTGCTTGGAGAAAATGCTTTTGGCGGTCATAATCATGTTAATGGATCAATTCTGAAACACCTTATGTTTCAAGTCCAATTTTGAGAGTTTGTTGTTTTTGGCTTGCAGTTTGATGATGCTGTTGATGCTCATGGAAGTCTTCCAGAGTCGCTGGATATTGGTGATGTTTCAGAGCCTGTTATGCCAGCTGACTCTGCTTCATCAAAACAGAAGAATGCAACAGCTGGAGCCAGTACTTCATCTCATCACCTGTGAATTGATCCAAATGTGAATGGTGAATTGATTTGCTACACACAATTGGTTTTGGTTGGATATAAATAGTGTAAAACCAGGAAAGTTTTACTTTAGGTGAAGACGTTTCACATGTCGATTTACAGATTGTATAGTCCTCAGCTGTGTCTTGTTTTGCTTAATATGGTCTGAAATGTTCTCTTTTTGATGAGTTGGTTATGCTTCTCACAATTGTGCAGCTTTCAATTGTATGAGTTTGATTGAAGGCCATGAAAACAAAGTTGGCCAAACGAGTTAGAAGAAAAATACATATCCAAGTGAAGGTGGTTTTCCCTTGGGATAGATAGGTGGGCTTGTTTACTGCCTGAATTGTACCTTGCTGAGCAACTTTGGGGCTTTTACAATAGGTTATAATACATTAGTTTTATTTTCTGTTCTTTTCAGTTTTGTTTGATGGTAATTGCGCGAAATGATTTATATTACAAATTTCAAACTTAACAGGGTTTAACGTGGAAAATATACGCCTATTTTGAAATCTAAAATTGACCAAATTGGAGAAATAAAGATGATACCAAATGATTTGTGGCAAATATATATTGTTGAACTGCTCACTTTTTTAAATTAGGAGCAAGAGGATGTGATGACAGTTTTAGGGGAGATTGGGATTCAGTTACTTTCCCGCCTTGTCTACATTCTGTTTCATCTTTCTCTCATAACATATTTGAACGTATTAAAATCTACTCATGGTCAATAGTTCGTCACATGCGTGAGCAATGAGGCATTAAAATCTCGATTCCAATGTATAACATGTCGAGTTAAATATATTATTAATATATGGAATTGATTTTATGTTTTTATTATTTATTTTTTCTTAAGAGGAAGTTTTGTTCTTAAATTGATACTCATTGGAATGAGTCTTGATCAATTGAAGAATATGCTTAATATTCAAAGGAACACAGTTTGGAAAACATGGGAACTTACAGATGATAAGGAAGATTAGTTTGAGCTTTTAATTAATTTATAGGACCTTGAACTATTTGAATTTTTTTAAGAGGAGTGATAGATATTTGTACAACTAATTTTTGTAAAATTTTTGTTACAACCATTTTTTTCTCCCTTCTTATTGGATAAAAATAATAGAGAGAATGAAGAAGAGAGAAAATAATAACATATGTGAGTATGAGAGAGAGGGTTGTCACAAAAATTATCAAAAAGTGATTGTACAAATATCATTTCTTCCGTTAAAAAACTGTTAGTCAAGACTGATTTAATTTCCACATCATTAAATCATTTTGATTATTATTACTAAAATCCCTAATATTCTCAGCCAAAAATAATGAAATACTTGATTCCTTTAGCTAAAAAAATTAATAATCAAACTGCGTTCCTTCCTTCTATAGCTGCATCTACGTTTCAGCCAAATCAATTGTGATTTAGTTGTTAGAGGTTACTACCTTGAAAGGGACAAAAAGGGGGAATACAAGATCCACGAGACACACACATGTTTGACCGAGCAGCAGCAGTGATATATATATATATATATATATATATATATATATGACTATTACCAAATTTTCTTTGAAGTGTAGATATATTTAATAATAACATTTCATATTTCAAACATATGTAACTATCGTCCCGTGAGCCGAGCTCAATTGACAATTGACAGAGACATTGTATTATATATGCGAGTGGAATTTCTAGTCACTAAAAAGGGTATATGTTAAAAATAGTAATAAATGGATTTTATATTTAAGGATTTTTTTTAAATGATCTTACAATTAGCGATGGAACATTCATTTTCTTCTTTTAATTGTCATAGAGGCAAGAAATAAGGGGGGTGTATTGGATTAGGATTTTAAAAGACTATTTTTGTATGAAAAAGTCTAGTGGATTTTAAAAGATTATGCAAGATTTTAATGACTTTTAGGATTTTAAAAGATTCTCAAGGATTTCAAGGGATTTATATCTTAAGATTTTATAAGATTTTAAAAGACTATCAAGATTTCAATGGATTATATCAAGAAGTTAATTGTGTTTTTCCTAGATGCTTATGGATGTTTTTATTTTTTCCAACACTGTACTGCACTATTATTATTATTTTTTTCCAACACTGTATTGGATTGAGATTTTAAAAGATTATTTTGGCAAACAAAATCTTGAAGATTTTAAAAGATTTTGTGAGATTATATTGACTTTGTTGGATTTTAAAAGACTTTTTTCAAATGACTTTTTACAATCAGGATTTTGAACACATAATTTTAATGGATTTATAATACAAATTTTTAAGATTTCAACGGACTTTACGAGATTTTAAGATTTGAAATTATTGTATCAATTTTTAAGAAAAATTCAAAATGACCGTAGATTAAAAAATATTATAAATCTATAATATCAAATTGACTAATAATAATAATAATGTCTTGTCTCGTAAGTGTAGCTCAGTTAGTAGCTACTGTAACGCCCTCTCTAATTATTTGAATATTTTTAATGAGTTTAGAATACACTTATATGATTTGTATAATTTATATGATTTATTTTGATGAGTGATATTTTGTTATGATATATGTTGGTATTTATTAGTATAACATATATGTTATTTGGTTTAGAAATATAAATGTTATTTGATTTAAAAATATAAATGTTATTTGATTTAGAAATATATATGTTATTTGATTTAGAAATATATATATGTTATTTGGTTTAGAAATATAAATGTTATTTGATTTAAAAATATAAATGTTATTTGTTATAGAAATACATATGATTTGTTGCAGAAATAAATGTGATTTGTTATAGAAATAAATGTTATTTGTTGTAGAAATACACATGATTTGTTATAGAAATAAATGTTATTTGGTGTAGAAATACACATGATTTGTTGTAAAAATATATGTTAATTTGTGTAGAGATATATGTTATTTTGTGTAGAAATATATGTTATCTGGTGTAGAAATATATTTCTTATTTGGTGTAGAAATATATATATGTTATAGAAATATATTTGTTATAGAGATATAATTGTTATTTGTTGTATAAATATTTTATATATATATTAGAATAGAATATTGAGATTTTGGTAGGCAATATAATATATTTTTGTACTGAATAATATATTTTTGTACTTAATATGATATATTTTGGTACTCAATTGATATATTTAATTACTAGATCTAATAGGTGCATTATTTGTTTCTCACTTATTAGTTGTAAATTATCTCTATAAATAGAGAACTCACACAGTGCATTCTACACACCGAAATTCACAGTTGATACTTCCTGTGCTTTTCTTCTCTTCTCCCTCTTTTGACTTGTGTTGACGAGTCTTTCTTCTTTTTCTACTCCTTTCTGTCCCTTCGGAATTAAAAGTGTTCTTAAGACTATAATCCCTCTTCGGTTTAATATCCTTTTAGATAAGAGAAAGCAGTAGAGTCCTTCGTCGATCAATCCAAAGGTAAGGGTGAGACTAACTTTGCAATTCTATTAAGTATGTGAATCAATGGTTAGGTTTAACATGATGTAGGATGAGTTTTTGAGGAATTGAAAAGTAGGTTAAAATTGTAGAATTAATGAATAAACGGTGGAAACTTGTTAAAAAGATGTAGAAACTGTCCTTAGACCTTAGATAATGATTAAGATGATTTGATGATATTTATAATGTTATATAATTAGATATATATTGCATGAATTATGTTTGATGATTGAGATGTTGATGACGTGCATTTGTAATTGTTATATATGATGATTGAGATGTTGATGACGTGCATTTGTAATTGTTGTAATTATCATTATTGATTGATGCTATTTTGTTGTTGTGATGGATATGATTTACTTTGATGATATGATTAATGAGAGAATATTATATACTGTGAATTAATGATTAAATGCATTACTTGAAATATTATTGAATGATCAAGATGTTGAAATAAATTGTTATTAAGCTTGATATGAATTGATTATGCTGCAATTGTTGTTAAACTAAGTTGCATGAGTTGTTGTTGATTATCATTTGATATTGTTATATCTTGAGATGTTTACGTGTCGCCTATGTTGTTGTTGTTGGTTATGTGAAATATTTATATGACTTATGTGGAAGATGTATGATGTTTAAGTTGTTGATACTTTATATTAATATTGTTATGTTGTGAATTGCTTGTGCTGTTTCTGTTGCTTTTATGAACTGCTAAGTTGTTTATAATGTGATTTAATGATTAAATGCATTACTCGAAATATTATTGAATTATATTAGGAGCTTTGTCCTCCGCACGATTATTAGTATGAATAAGTTGATGATGAACTCCAAATTATTGGATGTATAAGTGATAAGTTGATTAAGGTGTCTTGTCGATAGAGTCCATGCATTAGCATTCATTGAGCTTTGTCCTCACCACGATTAGGAGCTTTGTCCTCCGCACGATTAGGAGCTTTGTCCTCCGCACGATTAAAGTATATTAATACTTATGATGACGATTGGTACCACATGCATATAAGTGTTTAAGTTGCATTGTCGCATTTGTCGAGTCAAAGTCGTTGTTGATGAATTATCATCCATGAGTTGTTAAGTTGTCGATGAATTATCATCTATGAGTTGTCGAGTTGTCTTCTACCCATGTGTTGTTAAAGAAGTACCTACGAAGATTATACAATGTGAATTATATGATGTTGACTAAAATATTGCTATGTTGTTTAACATGTTGATTATGATACTGTTATGTTGCTACGTTGTTTAAGATATTGATTATGATATTGTTACGTTGCTATGTTGTTTAAGATATTGATTATGATATTGTTATATTGTTATGTTGTTATGATGTTGTATATGATACTGATTATAATGTAATGATGTTGTTTACGATGTTGATTATATGATGTTATTATGATGCTATATGTTGTGATGTATATAAGTGTTATTATTAAGTGATGAATATGTTGTTCTATATATGATTAATATTATTAAGTGAATATTATGTTATGTTATTGATGATGATCGAATGTTGTGATTACTTGGTAATTGTTTATCAAAGATGCTATGGTGTTTAAGATGATATTGTTTAAGATGATTATGTTTAAGATGTTTATGTTGAAGATTTATGATGTTGATTTTGGTGTTAGTATGTGTTGATTATATTTTTATAAGATGATGAATATGTTGTTATTATAAGAAGATGAATATGTTGTTGTTATATTATTATATTATGAAGAGATGATGTATATATAATTATTATTATTATTAAGTGAATATCATGCTATGTTGTTGTTATATTATTATATTATGACGAGATGATGTATATATAATTATTATTATTATTAAATGAATATCATGCTATGTTGTTGTTATATTATTATATTATGACGAGATGATGTATATATAATTATTAAGTGAATATGATGTTACGTTGTGGTTATATTAGTATAAGATGTTTATGTTATGATGTAGATAATTATTACTATTAATAAGAGATGATTATATTGTGTTGTTTTAAAGTTATTAGTGATGATGATATCTATGAGTTGTTAAGTGTACTTGATGATGTTTATGTTAAATTGATAAGTTGTCTTTTATTAATGAATTGATAATGAGATGTTTGATGAATAATTATTATTATGAATTAATGATGTTGTTATGTTGTATATGAATTAGGATTAAGATGTTGTCATGCTATATATGAACTATGACTATGATGTGATGATCTATGTTTGTTACGATTTGGATAATATGTGTTAAATGATAATTAGAAGTTGGTTGAACTATTAAGAATTATTATTACTAATAGATGAAGTTATTTATGTTGTTAAATATAATTATTGAATTATATGCTTGATATTATTGTTTTGTGAAATCTCACCCCTTCTGCTTGAAAATGTTGCTCTTCGTATGAGTAACTTGCAGGTATTAATGATTAGTAGGAGTGGTGGCTCAAGTGTCTCTAGGTGCTCTGATACGTAACGGGATGGGAACTTTGTTATTGCTTTCTATTCCTCACGTATTGTTTTTGAAGAATTATGACTATCTTTTTAGAATGGATTTTTATGACATAATTGTAAAGAGGCCTTAGTGCCAAAGACTGATTTTAGTTATTGAATAAATTCCGCTGCGAAGTATTAAAGATTTTGTTATTGAATTTTAAAGGATAAATAGTTATTTATTCAGTTTATGATTTTATGAAAAGAAGTGTAGCATTCCGTTTACGTGAATAACTTTGATTATTAAATGAAATTTTTATGTTGGGAAAACGGGGTGTTACAGCTACCATGGATAATTTTTGCAGGGGTTGGAGTTTGAACCTCGGATTCTCCACACATAATGTGTGTGAATCTAGTCACCAAACTACTTGACGAAAAAAATAATAATAAAAATGCCTAAAAAGATAATGATCATTTAATTGTAATCGTAAGGCATATAACAACAACAAAACAATCCGCTAAAAAAATAATAAATAATGATATTAGTAGAAAAAAAAATGACTTGCACAAAACTTCATAACAATTTGTAAGGCATTTTTACTGCTTGAACAAAACTGCTGAAGAAATGATATTAGTAAAAAAATGACTTGTGCAAGGCATTTTTATATTTTATATTTTAATGATATTGTTCATATTTTACTGCTTGCACAAAACTTTATAACTTCATAAAAATGATATTAGTAAAAAAAATGACTTGCACAAAACTGCTAAAGAACAGTAAAATCTGTAAAACTTTAAAGTGAAATGTGATAACTATGTAACGTGTGCAGGAAGATTTTTTTTTTGGGACTGGAACGTGAACAGCAACGTCGAGACTCGAGAAGCAACTACCATAAAAAAGAAAATAACGAGAAGCAACTAAAAAAAATCTCAAGACTATGTGTGGGAGACAAAAAAGTCACAAGGCTAGGTGTGAGATTGTTAGTAGATGCATTTTACACTAAAAAGTCTCACAAAATCCATTACTCATAACAATCCATTAAAATCCTTAGAATTTTGAATACCAATAGACAATTTTTAAGTTGTGCAAAATCTGAATTGAATACCACTGGATTTTATTGGACTCATTAAAAAATCTTGAAAATCCTAATTGAATACCACAAGAATGTTTTAGATTCCTTAAAAGTCTTGATTGAATACCTAAAGACTTTTTTAAAACAAAAAAGTCTTTTAAAATCCTTTAAAATCTCAATTGAATACACCCCTAAGTGTCATCAATCAATACATCTAAAAGGAAAGACATTCTCATGGGTTGGCCTCGTTAAAACTTATTATTCCCTAAACCAACTATTATTTGGATAAAAAATTTATCATCTCACGAATAATAATGTAGGAAGAAAACATCGCATATAGATCACAATATTTTTTATTGTAAGGATGCACTCTTTTTTTTTTTTGGTTACAATGACAAAGGAAAAAAAAAGATGGAAAAAAAATAAGCTAACTTCCCTAAGGAACAAAATGCTAGTGGCATCACTTATGAGGAGATTGAAAAGTTCAATAGCGGGTGACTCATGAAAAAGAAGATCAATATCAAAAAAAAGCTTCAAACTTTACCATGAAGTCTGCACACTGATTTCTCTCTCTAAGAGTGTGAGAAATCGTTACGTTGTTATGGTGAAACAATTACTTTATGTTTTGGATGAGAACAACATAGATGAGGTACCTCTCAATAGGGTCATTTATAAGATTAATGCAAACAAGAGAATCAGAGTAGCAAACAAGCTCTGTATAACTCAAATCCTTCTCCATGATCAGACCATGATAGATAGCAGAAAGCTCGGCCAACAAGATGTCAAATGATCCTAGAATGAAATCAGAGATACCCACAATGAATATACATGAGTCATTACGCAAGACTCCACCAGACCCAGTTCTAATAGGAGTGCCAACGCAACTACCATCCACATTAAGAACAACACCCAAAATATTACTCCCTCCGTCCCTGAATAAGTGACATATTTGATCATTTCACACAGATTAAGAAAAGTGTAAAGATGAAAGAAAGAGAGTGATACTTTTACTGAGTTGCCCTTGTCATTATTTTGAAACTTTTTCACTTTTAAGTAATGATTTTTTTTTTGTTCCACTACAAACTTTAACATGGGGACCACAAAAAATATTTATAAGGGGTAAATCTGTCAAATTTTGCTTAGAAATCTGAGAAGGTCAAGTATTGTGGGACAAATATTTTTTACAAATAGGTCACTTATTTAGGGACGGAGGGAGTATTATTATTCCATCTGATGTACCTGTTAGTCGTAGCAGCAGAAACATAAGGGAAAAAAAATTGAGTGCAATGCTCTCAATCGAATTCTGAGTGTTATAAGTCAAACGTTGTAATGACCAAGTTTCACCACCCAAACACATAAAATTTAGATGCCGCCAAGACCACCATATTCCAACAGAAAAAGTGATAGCTTGATAACCCTTAGACCCCCCTCTCTAAGCGATTCGTAAGTATCAATAGAAGAGAAAAATTTGGAATTGGTGAAGCCTATGATTCAACTAAAAATTGCAATCACAAACACAATGGAGAAAGGTCTCGCAATGAAGACCACAACGAGGGAATATACCATAAGGAGCTAAATTCCTATGATTCAACAGAGATAAAGTTGGCACCGCATCATGACAAGCCAACCAAAAAAAGAATTTATACTTTTCGGATAGTTGAAGTTTCCGAATTCAAGACCAAGAGTGCATAGACAAGTTTTGACCGACCGAGTCAGCAATATGAAGGAGCCAATTGTAACCACTTTTTGAAGAATAAGTAGATTTTTTTTATTGTTTCAAATGACAACATCTTCAACATAATCATTGAATATCATATGGGTGCATTTTATGTGATCAGAGTACGAGAAGTACTCAAGTCAGAACAACATACAACCAAATACTATCACGCATAACAACAAGGCAGATAAAAGAAAAACACATAAAAAACAAGAACCACTAACACATCCACGAGAATAGAAAAGAATAAATAAGAGCCGCTAACAACATACAACCAAAGACTATCACCCCTTCCAAATTTCAAAGCGCAATCATAATTTCTTTATCAATATACTCTTATTTATGATACATGTTTAATATGTAATAAATACTCTATAACAATATTAACTAATTCTCTTTCTTAAAGGGTAAACTTGTAAAACAACAACAATTGTCAATAAAATTGATGCAATAACCAACTTTCTTGATTCCCGTGTTTTTTCAAAAGAGTTTTATATTTAGGGACGAACGTAGCACTATTTTCTAAACCAATTAGTTATATGGATGTTCAAATTAAATAAGTAAATGACCTAAATGCATTTTTGACCTTTAACTTTTAAATAGTTGCAATTTTGGCTTCCTAACAATTTTTTTTCCTCTATCTTTAAGAAAATGTGCTCTTTTGATCCTCTATCTATACGAAAATATGTTCCTTTAGCCCTATATCTTTAGGGAAATATGCTATGTTGCCCCCTTTATCTTTACAAAATGTTGCGATTTTGACCCCCTATTTTGAGAAACATTTTTATTTCATGACGTCTTCTAAACAATTTTGCAACGTTTTGTAAAGTTAAGAGGTTAAAAATGCATTTATACCAAAATAAATTAATTAAATCAATAATTTATCATCTCACATATAATCAAGTTGGAAGAGAACATCTCATATACATCACAATATTTTTGACTATAAGGATGCACTTTCTGTTCAAGAGAAATATAAAGTCAGTTGTTTGAAAATTATAAGTGTTCTAATATTTTGACATAAAATTGAAGTTATATGCTTTGAAGTAAAATATTTTTGTTTTCAACTTATCTATTAATACAAGTATTCTTATAGGTTACATTATTGGAAATAAAATAGGATATGTCTATCTCCCGTGAGCATAGCTCACTTGACGGCAGGAACAATGCATTACTATATACAGGGATAGAGTTCGAATCTAGACACCTCACTTATTCAATTTAAAAAGTAAATTCTAGTTAATAAACTGCTTTACAAAAAAATGACATGTCTAAACAAAAGGTCATGACAATACATCCAAAATTAAAAGAGAAAATCAATCTAATTATAATACTCTTTAATGCCTTGTTTCATTACATCATCAAAATCTTAGAGTATAAATCCATAAGACTTAACCATAATTGTAAGGTCCATGAAATAAAAAAAAAAAAAAAAAGAAAATTTAAACATTCAACTATTCAATGCCAGTACAATAAATAAATGCATATTATGAGATATTCTAACAAAAGGTATTATATATTATTTTCTTCTTCCCTTCATGGCGTAAGGGCAACCTATTAGGTCCAGTACTCATACAATCCAACGACATATACATATGTTTTGTTCGCACCTATATTTCATATACTTAGTATCTGGTGGACAATCACCAACAGTTACACATTTAGTAAACGCTGTAATGAAAAATAAGAATAAAACAATGTTATTAAAATGACATAATAGATTGTGTACGACCTACAAACATAAGAAAGAAATTTGAAAAATCATAAAAATATGGATTATCGACAACATTCTCCACAACAAGGAAAAGAGGAAGGAATAAAATAATATCATACACAAACTTTAGAGTTTTAGCAATTTTCTCCTCTTTGCGTATAACAAATAGGATATGATTTGATCATTTTATAGGGTATAAAACACCTGTTGTATTAAAAAGAATTTAGAACTCAAGGAGTTGTAAAAGCCCTCATTGTTAAGTGTTTCTTCAGCATATCAATATATTGTATTTGTCCCTTTAGCACACTTACTAAACAGGTAACATAAAAAAAGTTAATGATTAGAAATCATTACTTTTTAATTAACTTTACATCCTCTCTAAATGCTTTCTTGAATTCCTAAATTAATTCATCCATGAAATAATTATGTTGTTATAAAAAAATAAAAAATAATGCTGTATTGATTAATAAAGATTTTTTTTAAATGATTCATTTTTTTAAAACGAAAATTGAAAGTCCGAAGACATCATTATGACTAACTGACATCTCAACTATGCCAACACTCCAACCAACCAACCAACCAAAGACCATTTACAATTGCGAAAATAATATTATTTCGGTCTCAAATTATAAGCTGTTTTAGTAATACCAATGAATGTTACTTCTTCTATTATACCCTTAATATTTTATTATTCTTTCTTCTCTCAGTTCTTTAATTTGATATTCTCATACCATTGATTAAGGATAATTTTATAAAATAATTCATAATTTCTTTTTTCAACACATAATTAATAACATATCTTAATATGCGTGAAATGATCAAGTCGACTTATAATTTTGGACGGAGGGGGTATATTATTATTATAAGAGGAAAAAAACAAGGAGTGACATAAAAAACAATAGTACGGAAGGAATGCAACATAGATACATCGAGTGCAAGAAGTACTCATTTTAAGACAACATACAACCAAAGATTATCACCCCTAACAACAAGGCCAATAAAAAAAAAAAAAGTCCTTGGCACCACAGCAAGAACAAAAAAGAAAACAAAATCTTGCAGAGTGACTAGAGTTTTAACCTTACCGTCAAAGTTCTGTGCAACAAGGAAAATGTTATGTGCAAAAAGGAAAAGAGAAAGAAAGAAAATAATAACGTTCATAAACTTTAGAGTTTTAACCATTTTTTCTTCTTCTTTGCATGTAAGAAATAAAGCATAATTTGATCACTTTATACTAAAGCACTTGATGTGCTAAAAAGAATTTAGCCCTTAAGGATTTGTAAAAAGTCCTCCTTAAAATTAGAATTATTAGTAAGTGTCTCTTAAGTAGATCAACGAGTTCACATTTTTTTTGTTAATCAATAGAATGCATTCTTTTTTATTAATTAACTTTACAACCTTCAATGATAGAAAGGAGAAATATTAAAAAAAAAAATATACAATCAGCGTGTAAACATAGTCATGCACAATTTAAACATATTGTATGAATTTTATATAAAAAATGATTTGATCATAGGAAATGAGTGTTGATGAGTCATAAAATCATGTTATTTTCCATATTACGTTTTAACTTATTTTGCAAGTAATCTTTATAAAAACCGCACTACAAGAAAAATGACATATACCTATGGAGGTTTACAGTAACGACACAAACGTAAGGATAGAAAATATATACATGCGGAAATATCATTGACCGTAGCTATAGAAAGTGTTTTTATATACGGTTAATGATATTGAAGGAAGAATAATAAAGAGATGAAATTGGAGCTAGGGTTACAATGTTAAGAGGTTAATCTAGTTTTCATCATCATCTACCCTTTCTTCTCAAACTCCTCTTTCAATTGACGAGGTGAGTTCTTTAATAGGCTTTATTTTTAAGTTAGGCTAAGTTTTGTTGTGAACGGGAATAATGAATGCATGTGATGGTGAGAACGAGGGTTTGAGAAACCAATGATAGGAATAACATAATTAAAAGTTTAGGAATTGTGTGAATTGATAGATTTATAACCCAAATTGCTGATTTTTCGTGTAGGAATTGGTACAAAGCAGAGTATGGGCGCTCATCGTCAGGGATAGGGCGTTAGGTGGCCGTGGTCAGAGAGCTAGCGCTAGTTTCAATGCTAAAAGCTTGTGTTCCGGCGCCAATATGTGTCTGAAGCGTTGTTTCAGGGCATGAGTCTAAAATTGATTCTTAAACTTGAGTATAAGCTCTTGGGTTTATTTTGGGTAAATAAAATGATATATTATTCATAGTTAGACACAATATAGAGAGAAAGAGGAAGAAAGAGAGTAAGAACACAATAAAAAAAGAGTTATCCAAAAGTAATTCCAAAATAGTTGTATCATTTCACTTTATTAAAAGAGTTTGCGAATTTTGTGGTGAAGGACATGCTAATGGTGAGTGTGTACCCGAGGGAGTGAGTGAGGAAGCCAATTATATGATAAATTATCAAGAAGAGAACTCTTACTCAAACACATATAATATGGGGTGGACACAAAATCCTAACCTCAAATATTCAAACAACACCACCTTAAACCAAATTACCTGCCCTTCCCAACAACAACCACAATCAAAGCCAACCGCACTTGAAGAAGCTTTGACTAGTTTCATCAAATTAACCCAAGCCAACTTCCAAGAGCTGAAGTTAAATGAAGAAAGTGTACAAAAGAACAATGAAGCTTCCATTAAGAACCTTGAAACTCAAATTGGTCAGTTGTCAAAACTAATGGCAGCACAATCAAGGGGAGGTTTTGGTGGCATTACTTCCAACAATTAAAAGAATGATGCATGTAATATGAGTGGAGTAGCTACCCCAATGAGAGTGGATAAGAGTGAGAAAAAGAGAGTTGAGTGTGAAGTTGAGGAGGAAGGGGAGAAAATAGAGAAACTCAAATATGCAAGCTCCATTTTGAGAAAGTCTAAAAGTAATATCCTCAAGGATGGTGATAAGCCTCTAATGATTCCATACCATGTGATGTTGCCTTATTCTCGTTTGAGTAAAAATAAGGAAATTGTTAAATATCCAAAGAATAAGAATTGCAAAGTCATTGAATTGAGAACCATAAATATACCCAAACCATTGAGTCTTGAGAATACCAAAAGAAAGATTGATGAAGTGGGTAATAAAGATGATGGCAAGGATGAAGTTGGAAATGAGCAAGAAAAAAAAAAAAAAGAGAATGCTGTTGAATCAAAGTGGAAATATCCACCCTGAATAGGTGTTGGTGCGTCAAGCTCAAGGACGTAAAAGAAAGCGCTTGATGGGAGGCAACTCATCCTTTTCCCTTCTTTGTTATTTGTTTATGTTATTTCCTTTTGTATTGAGTCAGATTTGAAGAGTGTCTCGAATAAGATTATATAAGTCCCTTATTTTGTAATGCATCTGAACTTGTTTGATTTTAATGAATTTACTTTTCTTGAAATTTACCAGTTCAGTAGCAAAGACTTCATCAACGGTTTGTCAAAAGTTCAAAGGAGGTAGTGCTTGCATGATTCTATGAGGGAAGTGTACGGCAGAAAATATGCTTAGGTAGCCACAACTTTCAGAAACCTCAGCTTGCAAGGTTATGCCTAAATTTATTTTTCAATTTTTACAAATATGAGTGTTTCCATGTAGGTGCTATTTCTAGGATTTGTGATTTTTCTTTGTAATTGACTGTAAAAATACTAACTAATGAGACATTATCATTAGGCATGTTTATGTGTGTTATGATTGAAAAGTTCAAGTTTGGGGTTGCTTTTGGAACTAGCAACACTCTAAGTTTGGGGTACTAGAGAAAGAAAAAGAAAATCACTTTGTACTAAAAGAAAAATATATATAAGCATGATTAAATAAGCTGAATTATCAAATTTGCTAACTAGGGAGATGAACTTTTGACATGATCATTGGTAGAGTAAGTGTTACTTTCCTGTTATTTTTCATTTTAAGTTGGTTCCTTGAGGACAAGTAATGATGCAAGTTTGGGGTTGGGATGATGCTCTGTCATTACTCTTTTAGTAGGCATTTTTCCATGTAATTTTTAAGTGATATTCATTGTAATTCATGGAGCTGCAAGCCACAAAATAGCAAAAATTGGAGTTTTGAAGATTCAAAATTAAGCCACCGAATCATACCATTCGGCCATCGAATTTGCTGCTGAATTCTACATGTTGTTTCAACAAAAATCGGCCACCAAAGGTTTTGGTTCGGCCACCGAAAATCCTGATGGGCCACACGTTTTTAATCAATTTGGCCACCGAATGGAGAGGCTCGGTGGCCGATTTTTACAGGCTTATAAAAGGAGAAATCCGTTTTCAGATTGAGGGTTCATGATTTTAGAGAGAAAAGACATATTTTGGAGCGGAGGCTTTGCATATCTGGTGGGAGACAATCAAAACTCATATTCAGTCATCTAATACTCGTATGAATCCTTGTTTCTATGGTAGTTATCTTGTACTTTAGCTATGAGTAACTAATCTCTTTGTGGTTGAGACTTAGATGAATCTCATGTAATCTTATGGGAACCATAATTTGTTGAACTCCTTTGAATATCAATGGAAGTCTAGTTTTAATTCATATTACTTTATGTTTAATGCTTTTTGTATGTTTATCATCGACTACTAACCCTAACTTTATGAATATGAAAATTGATCTTAGAGATTAAATGACCACTAACCATGGCTTTCGAATTTGATCCAGGTAATAAGTTTAACCTAAGTAATCATGCTAGAGATAGATCATTATTAGGTTATGACATAGGGAATAACATTCTTTTAAAACCTCAAACGTTTCAAATTCACTTAAGAGATTAAGGGATTGTTACTTGCGGGGAGAACTATAAATCAAGAGATTTGGTAGAGTTACTTTGTTAATCTTTCGTGAAGCTAGATAATCATTGATTGAACTAGGAGTGCAAATTACCATAGGAGAACTTCGGAGGATTCGAAGGTCTTAACCATACTTCTCTCTAATTTTCTAAAACCAAAATTTTACCGTTTTTAATTCAGTTTATGATACAACAATCAACTCAACTGCCTAGGTCAACCCATTGAATTTAATACATCGTTATTACTAATGAAATTGCCAAGTAGAAGTTAACAATGGTCATTGTGGAAATGAATTATTCATTACTTCGATTGAATTTGGTTCACTTGCCAAATATCTATCGATGATACATGTTTTTAATATGTAATAAATACTTTATGACAACATTAACTAATTCTCTCTCTTCAAGGGTAAACTTGTAAAACAACAACAATTGTCAATAAAATTGATGCAATAACCAACTTTCTTGATTCCCGTGTTTTTTCAAAAGAATTTTATATTTAGGGACAGACGTAGTACTATTTTCTAAACCAAGTAGTTATATGGACGTCCAAATTAAATAAATAAATGGCATAAATGCATTTTTGACCTTTAGCTTTTAAATAGTGGCAATTTTGGACCCTAACAAAAAAAAAAATTCCCTCTATCTTTAGGGAAATGTGCTTTTTTGTTCCTCTATCTATATGAAAATATGTTCTTTTAGCCCTATATCTTTAGGGAAATATGATCTTTTACCCCCTTTATATTTACAAAATGTTGCGATTTTGACCCCCTATTTTAGGAACACATGGCGTCTTCTATACAGTTTTGCAACGTTTTGTAAAGTTAAGGGGTAAAATTGTTATGTTTTCTGTTAGGGAACAAAATCACAACTTTTTAAAAGATAAGAGGTTAAAAATGCATTTAAACCTAAATAAATTAATTAAATCAATAATTTATCATCTCGCATATAATCAAGTTGGAAGAGAACATCTCATATACCTCACAATATTTTCGACTATAAGGATGCACTCTCCGTTCAAGAGAAATATAAATTCAATTGTTTGAAAATCATAAGTGTTCTAATATTTTGACATAAAATTGAAGTTATAGGCTTTCAAAGTAAAATATTTTTATTTTCAACTTATCTATTACAAATATTCTTATAGGTGAAATAAAAAAAAAAAAAAAAAATTTAAACATTCAATTACTCAATGCCAGTACAATAAATAAATGCATATTATGAGATATTCTAACAAAAGGTATCTTGCATATACTATTATTTTCTTCTTCCCTGCATGGCGTAAGGGCAACCTATTAAGTCCAGTACTCAAAGAAACCAACGATATATACATATGTTTTTTACACACCTATATTTCTTATGCTCAGTATCTGGTGGACAATCAGCAACAGTTTCACATTTAATAATCGCTGTAATAAAAAATAATAATAAAACAATGTTACTAAAATGACATAATAGATTGTGTACGACCTACAAACAAAAGAAAGAAATTTGAAAAAGCATAAAAATATGGATTGTCGACAACATTCTTCACAACAATGAAAAGAGGAAGGAATAAAATAATATCATACACAAACTTTAGAGTTTTAGCGATTTTCTCCTCTTTGCGTATAACAAATAGAGTATGATTTGATCATATTATAGGGTATAAAACACCTGATGTGTTAAAAAGAATTTAGAACTCAAGGAGTTGTAAAAGCCCTCATTGTTAAGTGTTTCTTCGGTGTATTAATATGTTGTGTTTGTCCCTTTAGCACACTTATTAAAGAGGTAACATAAAAAAATTGTTAGTAATTAGAATTCATTACTTTTTAAGTAACTTTACATCCTCTCTAAATGCTTTCTTGAATTACTAAATTAATTCATCCATGAAATAAGTATTTTGTTATAAAAAAATAATGTTGTATTGATTAATAAAGATTTTTTTTAAATGATTCATTTTTTCAAAATGAAAATTGAAAGTGCAAAGACATCATTATGACTAACTCACATCTCAACTATGTCAACACCCCAACCAACCAACCAACCACCATTTACAATTGTGAAATATATTTTCTTTGTTTCAAATTATAAGTCGTTTTAGTAAAAAAAATTGTCCCAAAATATAAATAGTTTAATCAAAGAAAAATCAATGTTACTTTTCCTATTATACCCTTAACTGTTTATTATTCTTTCTTCTCTCAATTTTTTAATTTGATATTCCCATACAATTGATTAAGGATAATTTTATAAAATAATTCATAATTTCTTTTTCCAACACATACTTAATAACATTTCTTAATATGTGTAAAATGACCAAATCGACTTATAATTTTGAACAGAGGGGTTATATTATTATTATTATAAGAGGAAAAAAACAAGGAGTGACATAAAGCAAAACTTATTTAAAAAAACAATAGTACGGTGGTACCGAAAATCTGCAAGCCAAACTGTTCTTTTGAGTTACAACATCTACAGACACAAAGGAAGGAATATGACATAGATACATCGAGTGCAAGAAATATTCATTTTAAGACAACATACAACCAAAGACTATCACACCTAACAACTAGGCCAATAAAAAAAAAAAAAAAAAGAGCCCTTAGTAGCACCACAACGAGAACAAAAAAGAAAACAAAATCTTGTAGAGTGACTAGAGTTTTAACCTTACCGTCTATGTTCTGTGCAACAAGGAAAAAGTTATGTGCAGAAAGGAAAAGTGAAAGAAAGAAAATAATAACATTCACAAACTTTAGAGTTTTAACCATTTTTTTTCTTTGCATGTAAGAAATAAAACATAATTTGATCACTTTATAGTAAAGCACTTAATGTGCTAAAAAGAAATTTAGCTCTTAAGGATTTGTAAAAAGTCCTCCTTATAATTAAAATCATTAGTAAGTGTCTCTTAAGTAGATCAATGTGTTATGCTTGTCCTATTAGTTATTAAAGAGTTACATATATTTTTTTTGTTAATCATTAGAATGTATTCTTTTTTTAATTAACTTTACAACCTTCAATAATGATAGAAAGAAGAAATATTAAAAAATAATATACAATCAGCGTGTAAACATAGTTATGCACAAGTTAAACATATTGTATGAATTTTATATACAAAATGATTTGATAATAGGAAATGAGTATTGATGAGTCCTAAAATCATGTTATTTTCCATATCACTTTTTGACTTGTTTTGCAAGTAATCTTTATAAAAACCCCACTACAAGAAAAATGACATATACCTATGGAGGTTTACAGTAACGACAAAAAAACTTAAGGATAGAAAAGATATACTTGCGGAAATATATATCATTGACTGTAGCTATATAAATTGTTTTTATATACGGTCAATGATATTGAAGGAAGAGTTATAAAGAGATTGAATTGGAGCTATGAACTAAACCTTGGGTAGTTATGATTATGCAAGTGAAAAGAACTATGAACTTAGGTTTAATGTTGTATGCTAGTTGCCCTATTTTATGCCATTATTGCTATTTATGTATGTGTTATGCTGCATGGCATTTTTTCTTGATTGGAATTTCGGTTATACAAAGAATATTGCAGGGGTTGTAGTTGAAAATTGCTTGAGTGTAACCGCTTTCACTAAAATGTGCAACCTATTGTCATGCTAAAAACTTGTTTAAAAACCTTACGTTCTTTGTGTAAACGACTGTTTGGACCATATGATAATAACACGAACATATAGGCAATATAATGGCATAAGTGATGACACTAGGCCCCGTTTGGATAAACAACTTATATAGATGCTTATGACATTAGGGCTTATAACATTAGAGTTTACATCATAAGCTCTTATACTTGATAAGCTATTTATGTTTGGATATGTACACTAAAAGTACTTACATAAATTGAAGTGTTTGGATCAGACACTACATTAGTAATTATCAAAATTTTAAATATTTTTAATTTAACAAAAAAATCAAAGAATCGAACCACAAAAATCAAAGATAATAGTGTACAGTTTGTTACCAAAAAAATACAAGTTAAGTTTGTTTTATTTATTCAGTTTCATTTTGTTACGTAACAAAAAAATAATAAAAATCTTCCTTAAAAAAAATAATCTTAGTTATGTGTGTTACTTTGGTAAGATAAGTATATAGCAATTTTGTTACTTATGCACCGCCAAAGATAACCAAAATTATAATTAAAATATATGTTTGTTTCTAAAAACAAAAAACAAAAAAAATTAAAATATATGTTTTGAAAAAGTAGATCCAGAGAGAATTGAAGGAGGTTACATAAATTCATAAGCTCCTTGTTAAGTCGGAGGGTAAGCTGAAAATTTAGGCTTATTAAAATATGACATAAACAACTTATGAAACTATGATAAGCTATTTTTATTTATTTACCCAAACACCTTTAAAAAGGCTTATGGGAGTAGATAAGCCCATATAAGCTCAAAATAAGCCAATCCAAACGGGGCCTAGGTCATATAGCACTTTTGTTATAGTTTTTATGTAATTTAGGTTGAGTTCAGGTGATTATGCATGAGTTAGAAGATGCAAAAGGACTGATTTTTTATGCTGAAGCTAGTAGAAAATCGTACTCCGATTTTCAGCATCGTAGTTCGATTTATGAACCTGTTTTGGGACATTTTGTCTCGTAAAAAATCGTGCTCCGATTTATGAAAATCGGGCTACGATTTGGCAGACGCTCCAGCTAGGATCTTACTTTAATGAAGCCATCGTGCTCCGATTTACAGCATCGGAGTACGATTTTAGCGTTTCTGGAAATTTTCCTATAAAAGGGAAGTTGTTTTCAGAAGGAAGGGTTCAAAATTTTGGAGAAAGAAACTGACTTTTGGAACAGGAGATCTGGAGAGAAGGTGGGAGACCATCAAAATCAATTTCATGTAATGAATCCTTCTTTTACATTAGTTATTTGTGTTTTAGCCATGAGTAGCTAGATCTTTTGTGATTAGGTCAAGAGATGATTTTGTTCTAGCTCATGTTTATGTAACTTGTAACTCTTAATCTTTATGAATGTCATTCTAGTTTATTCAGTATAAATTATTCTTAATGCTTTATGATTCGGACCCAATATAATTGATTCAAGAGTTTATATGACTACTGACACTAGCATGTAACTCTGACATATCTATACTGTTCAATCTAACGGACAATCTAGGTGTAACACCCCGTTTTCCCAACATAAAAATTTCACATAAATAATCAGAGTTTTTCAACATAAACGGAATGTCACATTCTTTTCTTAAAATCATAAAGTGAATAAATAACTATTTATCCTTTAAAATTCAAATACAAGATCTTTAATACTTCGCAGCGGAATTTATTTCAATAACTAAAACAGTCTTTGGCACGAAGGCCTCTTCATAAATGTCGCATAAAAATCCAATCTAAAAACATAGTCATAAATCTTCAAAAACAATACGTAAGGAATAGAAAAGCAATAACAAAGTTCCCATCCCGTTACGTATCAGAGCACCTAAGACACACGAGAAGGAAAGCTCACACGACATCAACTATTCTTGGTTACCTGTTAGTTACCCATGGTGGGCAAACAGAAGGGGTGAGATTTCACAAATAATAATATTAAGCATATAATTCATCAATTACATTTAACAACATAAGCATCATCAATCATATTTAACAACTCATAGACAACATCATGTAATCATCATAATATTCATCATAGATAATAATATATCATAATTCACTTCTTTAATAGTTCAAATAAAGAATCACAGCTTTAAACAATTTCATGATTTAACAACTTAACAACTCGACAACTTGATAACTTGACAACTTGACAACTTAACCTCTTGACTATGCAACTTAATCTTCTAATCATGCATGTGGTACCAATCTTTGAGCGTAAATAGGCTCCCAGGGCATCAAGCCCTCAACTTTATTTGAGCGTAAAAAGGCTCCCAGGGCATCAAGCCCTCAACTTAATTGAGCAAAGGCTCCAGGGCATCAAGCCCCCAACAATGAAATGCTAATGCATGAACTCGACCTCGTAATATCTTAAATCGACAACATCTTATATAATCCAATAATTTGGAACTTCATCATCTTAATCAACTTAGACCGACTCATGCAGCTTAGTTAAATAACAACAGCAACACAACAGTATACAAAAACAGCATGACATAATAATATCAAATGCAAGTCAACAACGTCTCAATTATTCACATATAATTCAAGTAATGCATATACAATTATATCACAATATAACAACATCAAATAATAATCAACATCTTAAAACATCATATATACATATAACACTTCATCAATCATGGACAATATCGTATTCACAAACATATACATACATATACTAATTCATCAATCATAATCAATTATTCACTGTGACCTACGTTCAGTAATTTGACCATAACTCAAATTCTATAAATCCTTTTGAAGTCAAACCAACGGCATTAGAAAGCTAACATTTATACCTACAACTTTTGTGTTTACACCTAAGACCAATTCTGTACCAATCAATACCAGTTTTCATTTCAAATTCGGACAAAGTTGTGCTGAAATTCATAAAAATTCACTAAGACCTCCTTGGAGTATTTTCATCATAACTCCTAAACCAAAACTAATTTTTACGCCACACCAAAGCCATTGGAAAGCTAACAAAATTATCTACAACTTTCATTTTTACACCAAAACCCAGTTCAAAACGGAAACGTGTGAAAAAGACGCAAGAACATGAAACAGAAGATGCTGTCATCGTGCAGCTCTCGGGAAAAACCAATTTTTCACCCAAAAATCCCAATTTTGACTTCCCAATGCCCAAATTTGATTCCAAAATTTGTCTAAACATTTATATAGATAAAAAGAGACTCAAAACCATATAAAACTTGACCAAAAACATTATTTTAGAAAATCATCAATTAACCACTTTTAACCCTAATTCCCAAATTCTCAAAAACTAAAACCTACAACATGTTAAATCCAATTTTCAGAATCAATGACTTAAGATTATTGAATGTTAGTCCCACCCTTACCTTATAACTCAAAATCGCCGCTTTCTAGGTCTTTCTCCCTTCTCTTGGCTTTTTATCCCTTTTCTCCAAAATTGATCGTACGTTATGTTTTTTTTCTAAACTAGGTTTCTCCTATTTATAACCCTTTTTTCTATTTTATCTTATTTCTCTTTCTCCCCCAAAACTCTCTAAAATCTCATAACAAACTCTCAACTCAATCTTATTTCTATTTTCAAATCTTAATCTATTAAATAACAACATAAGCCACTTAATAAATCACATAATCAAATAAATATATTTTAAACTCTTCTTAATAAATTTTAGACTCAATTAAATAATTAAATAAATCAAATAATTCAAAGAGGGCGTTACACTAGGGATGGATCATTATTAGGTTGTGATACTTAAATTAATGGACTTAAAACATTTTATGATTATAGGTTCACCTAAGGGATTAGGGAATTATAATCAGAAAAGAGGGATTTTGATCAAGGGATTGACCTAAGCTATTTTGTTAATTTGTCTTAAACTTTATAACATTCGTAAACTTAATAAACAAGTTGTTAATGAGTGATGAACAGATGAATCGATTGACCTAGTCATCTCTCCATATTATTTCTCGAACCAATTTTACGTTAATCATTTTATTTACATTTGCAATTCAAACCAATTGCCTCCCCCCCCCCCCCCCCCCCCCCCCCCCATTCTACAAATATCCTTAATAATAATGTTACTACTGAATGGAAGTTGAAACGGTCCTTGTGGATACGAATCTTTATAAATTTTATTAGTTCGATATAAGTTAGTACACTTGTTAATTTTCTATCAATATATAAGAGAGTAAGATATGTGTATATGTGTGACTTTAAGTATTGTGAAAATGATATTGAACTTCTTACGGGGATGTTTGAAAACCCTTTTAGGATTGACATACGAAAAGGATATGCTTAGAACCTGAAAATAGCTTTAACAAGTATAAGAATAAAAAATATTCTCAGATAACAGCATGCGCAAATATGTTAAGATTATGAAATTCAGTTATGTCGTGTCCTTGGCAGCCTCAAGAACTAGGTTAGATGGATTTAACCCTAGTTGGTAAACCACACGTAGTCAGGGAGTCCAGCGTTAGCCTGATACAATAGTTATTTTTGCCGGTCAGCAGTGACAAGCTAATGTGCACTCCGTAAAATGAACTCAGATAATGTGTTTGTCCCACGCTAACATTATAATTATGTATATGAAAGATATGATACGAATATGACAAGATTTATGATAGTATACAGTCAGTGATCCTAAACTTCCCCATATCGCTACGATACGCATGACAAAACAGTAAACCCAAGACTATGTATATGTACAGACATATGGCGATCATAGGATCCCGATATTGCCTACAACCTAGGAAAGGTGGAACTCACTAAGACATCCGGTCTCACCCCAATCGCTTTATTTTGTTTCAAATAAGTAGGTCGCTCGTGGCAAGGATTAGTAGAAGGAAGCCAGATGATTTACCTTCATACGCACGCTTCATACCAGTTTTAGATAATTTCTTATGTATTCAGATATGTATCAAATATATGTATTTCACATATATTATTTTATCAGATGTACGAACTTGTAATAATGTTTGTATTCATTCGAACGAAATTCTGTTATAATTTTAATGTATCTAGTACTTTATGTTTAACACCCATTTAAATATTATAGACAATTTAGTATGGGTGTTACAAATATATTATTCATAGTTCATAACAAACAAGAAATCAATGTAGAGCTTAATTGGGGCAGTTATCCTCTAAAGTAGAGGAGCAATGTAATTAAGTAGTTACAATGTGAATTTTGCGTGAGTTAATTCTCACGCTAGTGTTATTAATTCTGCATGACTTAATTCACGGTGCGTGTGTTAACTTACGCTAGTGTTAATTTTACTGTATGCTGATATAACAGTAGCTGCGTGAGTTAAATCACGCAGAGACAATTTCGTCTTTTCAGTCGGGGGCGAGCAAAAACAGTTGGGTGAAGAGCATAATTCTTACCATAGGCAGGTGAGTGAGCGCCATTTAGGAGCTTTAATTAACCATAAAACTGGTTAATCATTAGTATTCATTAACCTTCGATGATAGAAATGGAAAATTTTGTACCAAAAAAAAAAAATAAAGAAATGGAAACTTTTTAAAAATAAAAATAATGTTCAAGCCGCATGACTGAGTATAAAATTGTAGAATTTTTTACGTATAAAATTACCTTGATCATAAGGACTGAGTATAAAATTGTGTAGTTGCATTTTTCATCAGAGAACATGCCTTCTTAAGATATTTTAGTTCAGTATTTGTCCTTTCATTCAAAAGATCCTTTCCTTCAAAGATTTGCAACCGAAGAATCCATATGTAGTAGTAATTAGAGGTATAATAAGTATTAATTAATTTGTATATAGTAAACGAAAAACTATCTAAAATTATTCATTAGGGGGATTGGGAATCGGTGTTGTTCACGCCTTGGGTCCATCTCTCTTATAATAATTACTCTTTCATTTCAATCTCCTAAAACATACAAAATTACACTAAAGTCACTATGATTTTTCTGCCTTAAAATGCATCAGATCTCAATTTGTCTTGGGGAAGTGGACGTTCTTCCAATGAGTTATCAGCTATAAAAACAATATATAAAGCATTGTAGTTATGTCTTTATAGTAATAGTAGCCAAAAAAAAAAATGTTATACTATTTTAATTTTGATAAATGGGTTAACTTTGTTAGGCCTAATGATTTTTATGGTATTATTATTTTTTTGTTAAATAGACTATATACGTTTAGGCTGTTGTAGGCATTAAAATCTTGATCCCCGTGCATAACATGTCGAGTTAATATTGATATACGGAATTGATTTTATATATGTTTTTATTCTTTATTTTTCTTTGAGAGGAAGTTTTGTTCTTAAATTGATACTCATTGGAATAATATATCGGATTGTGGCACAATTATCATCTTGGAATAACAGGTTTCTGTCTTTTGGTGGCCGACTGGTATTGCTAAAATCTGTCATGTTCTTTCTTCAGATTTACTTTCTTTCCTTTTTCAGAGCCCCTGCAGGTATATTTTTTCTATCGAATCTATTTTTATAAGATTTTTTTGGGGGGTGGTGAGGAACATAGGAAAATTTCTTGGATAAAATGGGACTCAATTTGTTTACCAAAGGCGGAAGGGGGGTTGGGGGTTAGAAAGGTGGGAGCTTTTAATGTATCTTTGTTGGGGAAGTGGTGTTGGAGAATGATGAATTAGAAAGAGAGGTTGTGGTATCGTGTGCTGAAAGCCCGTTATGGCGAGTTGGGGGGCGGTTACAGGGGGGAGGTGTGGCTCCCCTTGGTGGAGGGCGGACAGTTTCTAGTGTCAGGGAGGGGGTGGGTGAGGGTGTGGGGAATTAGTTTGATGTTAACCTCCGAAGGGTAGTTGGTAATGGACGCAATACTTTGTTTTGGTATGATAGATGGATGGGGGAAACACCTTTAAGATTAAAATTCCCCCGACTCTTTGACCTGGCTATCTGCAAGGAGTGTTCGGTGGAGGACATGAGTAGTAGGGGGTGGTTGGAAGGGGGAGGGGCGTGGGTGTGGAGACGCCGTCTGTTAGCTTGGGAGGAGGAAAGTGTTCTCTTTTATTACATAACATTGTTTTGCAGGATTCCGTTAATGATACTTGGAGATGGTTGTTAGATCCAGTTCATGGCTATTCAGTGCGAGAAGCATACATGTATCTTACTCACTCAGGTGATACTGTGGATAGGACTCTTGTGAATGATGTCTGGCACCGGAATATCCCTCTCAAAGTGTCTTTGTTGGCTTGGCGTCTTTTTCGCAACAGACTACCGACGAAGGGCAACTTGTCAAGGTAGGGTGTTCTTGGCTCTACAGACATCACATGTGCAACTCCAGGGTGCGCAAGTACGGAAATGGTATCTCATCTATTTCTTCAATGCGACATTTCCAGAGAGCTTTGGTGCAAAGTCTGGAATTGGCTAGGTATCTCTTTGGTTACACTTGTTCATTTGCGACACTACTTTATTCAATTTTCCACAATGGTGGGCTTGCCAAGATCTTCACATTTATTTTTAAGGACAATTTGGTTTGCTACAGTTTGGATAATTTGGAAGGAAAAGAATTACTGTATATTCCAAAATACAGCATCTGCTTCCATTGCTCTTCTCGAAAAAAATCAAGCTAAATTCGTTCTTATGGATAGAATCTAAACATGTTTCCTTTTGTTATAGTTATATTGACTGGTGGAAACACCCGCTTCTGTGTATGAGTGTACAAGTGTAATTAGTTTTTTTTTTTTTTTTGTTGCTACTGTTTCCTTAGCAGCATTGTTACTGTGTAAATACTTTCCAGTGTTTCTCCTTTTGCATGCCTTGTGCAGGATGAATCACCGTTGTTAAATATATCTCATCTTGATTTGTTCAAAATATATATATATTTTTGTACCAAAAATTTCTCAATAAATGAGTGTTGATTAATTGAAGAATATGCATATTTTTTATGATAAGGAAGATTTATTTCAGCTTTTTCAAGTTATTTAAAATAAGGTTTAATTAATCAATAAATCTCTTAACTATTTGAGAATTTTTAAATAGGTCATTGAACTAAAAAAGTTGTAATCAAATGGTTGAACTATTAATTTTTTTTCCAACTGGGTTCTTCAGTTAAAAAAGCCGTAGGTCAACTGTCTTGGACCGTGACAGAGCAACTAGATTTTATACATGAGCACTTAATTTCCACACCATTAAATCATTTTAATTATTATATACTAAAATTGCTAATATTCTCAACAAAAGAATACTGAAATCCTTAATTTCTTTTGCTAAAATAATTGTTCCTGGCTTCTACAGCTGCATCTACGTTTCAGCCAAATCAACTGCATTTCTTCAACTATCGACTACATTGAAGGTTGTATGGGCATAAAATTGAAGGTATAGGCTTTGAAGTGAAATATTTTTATTTTTTCAACTTAGCTATTACAAATATTCTTATTGGTGACATTGTTTCATTTCATTACCAAATTTTTAAAGTACAAATCCATAATAACAAGGTCCGTGAAATTGAGAAAAATAAATAATTGAAACATACAATTATTCAGTGTCAGTACAATAAGTAAATGACAATCATGAAATATTCTAACAAAATATATCTTACATGTATTTTTTTCTTCTTCTTCTTCTTCCCTACATGGCGTAAGTGCATCCTTTTGGGCCTGGTACTCATACAATCCACAATTTATGATATCTACATATTCCTTTTTCGCACCTATATATCTTAAACCAAGTATTTGGTGGACAATCAGCAACAGTTATACATGGAACATACGCTGTAATGAAAAATAAGAATAAAACAATGTTACTAAATGATATAATATATTGCGTACCACCTACAAACTAAAGAAGGGATTTTGAAAAAGCATAAAAATATGGATTATCAACAATGTTCTTTGCAACAAGGAAAAGAGAAAGGAGTAAAATAATATCATGCACAAACTTTAGAGTTTTAGCTCTTAAGGAGTTGTAAAAGCCCTCCCTAAAATTAAAACATTGTTAAGTGATTCTTCAATATATCAATATATTGTGTTTGTCCTTTTAGCACACATACTAAAGAGGTAACATAAAACAATGTTAATCATTATAATTCATTATTTTTTAACTAACTTTACATCCTCTCTAAATGCTTTCTTCAATTCCTAATTTGATTCATGCATAAAATAATTATGTTGTTATAAAAAAAATAATGTGGTATTGATTACTAAAAAGAGCTGTTTTTTTAATTCATTCATTTTTCTCAAAACAAAAATTGGAAGTGCAAAGACATCATTATGACCAACTAACATCCCAACTATGCCGGCCCCCAACCAACCAACCAACCAACAACCATTTACAATTGCTTAAATAATATCATCTCCGTCAAAAATTAATTATAAGGCGCTTTAGTAAAAAAGAAAGTTCCAAAATATAAGTCGTTTTACAATATCAATGAAATGTCAATATTACTTGTTCTAATATACGCTTAACCGTATGTTATTCCCTCTTCTTTAAATTAATTTGTCTTTTCCAAACCATTAATTAAGAATAATTTTGTAAAATAACTTATAATTTTTTTTTTCGACACAAAACTAATAACATTTCTTAATTTGTATAAAATGACCAAATCTCTTATAATTTAGGATGGAGGGGGTATGTTATTATTATGAGAGGGAAAAAAAACAAGGATTTAAAAATAATAGTACGGTAGCACCTAAAATCTGCAAGCCACATTGTCCTTTTGAATGAAAAACATCTACACACACAGAGGAAGGAATGTATCATATAAGAAGTAATCATTTTAGGACAACATACAACTAAAGACGATCACCCTTGACAACAAGACAAATAAAACAAAAACACACGAAAAACAAGAGCCCTTAACACCACCACAAGAACCAAAAAAAAAAAAAAAATCTTGCAGCGTGACTAGAGTTTTAACCTTACCGTCAGAGTTTTGTGCAACAAGGAAACAGTTATGTGCAACAAGGATAAGAGAAAGAAAGAAAATCATAACATGCACAAACTTTAGAGTTTTAACCATTTTTTTTCCTTCTATTTGCATGTAACAAATAAAACATAATTTGATCACTTTATAGTAAAGCACTTGATGTGTTAAAAAAACATTTGAGCTCTTAAGGAGCCGTAAAAAGCCCTCCCTAAAATTAGAATCATTATTAAGTGTCTCTTAAGTAGATCAATGTGTTGTGCTTGTCCTTTTAGCACACTTCTTACTAATGAGTTAACATAAATGATAGATTTTTTTAGCAAGTGTACTAAATACTATCGAAGTAGTAAAAATATCGTTCCCACGAGGACTGTGTTAATCTCAATTTAGCAATAAAGTAAATATTTAAGATGTATAAAAGTTCTTTTGAATTGCCACTAGGCAGTTGATTGGTTTGATTGCAATAAAAGTAAATAACAGAAAATAAAGATAGTTTTGGAAAAATATATATAAGAGATGAGACTAGGTCTTTCGAATCATCTATGTTCCCCTAATTGGTATACTGCACCTATTCTTATGAATGATTTTCTAGTTTCACGATAGTTAACAAAATAGTCCTAATCAATCCCTTGACTTAGAACCCTCTTCTCAAACTACAGCCCCTAATTCCTTAGGTGGTCTAATAATCTTCGAAGGTTTAAGCACGTTAACCTAATATCACTAACAAACGATTATCCATTCCTAGACTAACCCTGTTTATTAGAACAATGCAATTCTGTCTAAGTAGAAAGCTATGGTCAGTAGTCATTCATTCTCACTAAATCTTGTTTATATATGATCGGGATATAAAAAGCATTAAGAACAATTGAATTGAATAAAAACTAGATTATCATTCACAATAAATAGAGTTTCACATCAACATGGTTCAATTAGGGTTAAAAGGAATCATCTCAGACCTAATCAAAGGAAATTAGCTAGACATAATCAAAGAATTAAACAACATAGTAAAGAAAATAAACCAATAGAGTTCCGTCGTTGCCGGCTTAGCTCCTAATTTTCTTTCAATCGATGTTGTTCTTTTTTGTTTCCATGTGCAAGCTTTTTCTTTTTCTCTCGTGCTGCGTGAATGCCTAATTCCTTTCTTCCAAAACATGGCTTCTCTCTGTACCAAGCGTATTTTCTCTTGCTTTCATTTATTTCCTTGTGCCACATGTTCCTAAAATCGTGTCACGAAATAGCCATCGTGACACGTTTTAACCACTGTCGAATGAACCTCATCCTATGCTCCAAATCGTGACACGTTTTCAACAATCGTGACACGATTTTGCTTTCTTTGAAATCTTCTATTTTTCTTGTTTTCTTTGCTGTTTAAACTTGCTTGTGAACTCAAGATATCATGAAAATGATACTTAAAATAGTGAATGACTGACTGTCATCAATAAAAAACTAGTAAATCATTAGAAAAATATACCTAAGGAGGTTTATAGTGATGGCTGAAAAAATCTCAAGTATAGAAAAAAAAATACCTACAAAAATATCAAGGACCGTAGCTTTAGACATAAGAAACACTTTAAAGAATAAAATATACCAAGATTAAAGAGATAAAGAGTTGTGGGTGTATTATTTGAATTCGCTCTCTCCCCTCAGTGTCTTTCAGGGTTTAAAACCCTAATTCATGTTGATTTCATGTACATTTATGCTACTTTTAATTTGATTTTCTGAATATTACTCTTCATATGCCTAAATCCAAACTATTGAATTGAAGTTTTATAATTCATTTATTTATAAAATAAGACCAAAACATTTTTGTGTTTGCGGATTCAATTTTTGTTTTGTTTTTGTGTTTGTTTTCTTTTAGTTGAAAATAAAGCTTCAAATAAATATGTTTGATGTGGTGAAATTTTCAATCAATAGCTAATATGGTTTTTTTTTTTGAAGAAGCTAAAATGAATTATAATACCACCTCAAAAGAGTCTTTCTGAGTACAAGACGTACTCATGAAAGGACATCAGAGTCAAGAACAATATATACAAAAGTTGCCTAAACAGAGCATGAAAATCAATAGCTAATATGGTTAAGTAAAGCACAAAACATTTTTGTGTTTGTTGATTCAAAATCTTTTTGATCTGGCGAAATAAAGATGCAATTGATACTCTCTCTCAAAAAAAAAAGATGCAATTGATACAAAATATTTTTGATCTAGCTAAATAAAGATGCAAATAAATCAAGAGGTAGTTTTTCACATGGTATTTAGTTGACAGATCTATGAAAAACCAATCTTTTTCATAATCTTGTAAAAAAAAATCCTAACGTTGGTGGCTCTGTGGATTTTGTGTAGGGAATAAAAATGCAAAATCACCCCTTAAAAAAAAAACTAAATTTTCACCAAATCCATGATAATTTTGTCAATCAACGAGCCTATAATGACCAAATTTCAGCACTACAATCAACAAAGTAGCAGCAATGCTCATCTTGAGATCATAGTATAATACCGCTACAATTTATTCATTATATGACTTCTTCAGAACAAAAACCCATTGATTTTTGGAACAAGACAAAGCCATACTAGAAAGTCATAATATTTACATTTATTTACTTAACTACTCATAAGAAAGAAACATTATTTGAGTGAAAAGGATGTAATGCGTGCCAATTGCATGAGCTAAAACAGAAAATACGGACTTAGCTGTTAGATCTGATTATTAAACCCTTACCTTTTAGGGGATGGCCAATGGATTTGATTAGCAAAATACATCCTCCATTATTCAAGAAACACAACTTCATCATTGTCGCTACCGATTAGTTTACGAAGTGGGTGGAGGCTCAGCCGTGTTGGACCATCAAATCAAATTGTATATGTTGGTTTGGAATCCCCGAAACCATTACAACTGACCAAGGTACCATTAGAAATTGATGTGGCCTCATTGAGGGTTACCCTTCAAAATCAACAGTCTCTTGATGAATACCGGTAGGCCATGCCAATGGAGCTCGACTCCTTGGATGAGGATCGGCTTATGGCATTAGGAAAGATCAAGAAGTCTAAGAACAAAATGAACGCTTGCAACAAACAAGTAAAAAGCTAAGAATTTGCCGAGGGCGATTTGGTTTGGAAGTCTGTCCTACCAATTAGAACGAAAGATCCTAAGTATGGGAAGCGGTCACCAAATTGGGAAGAGATTTCGTTATTAGCAAGGTGTATGATGATCATATAAATTAAACATCGCATGTTTAAAATTCACAAGATTTTCAATTTTAGGTATGCACTCTCCGTTCAAGAGTAATATAAATCCACATGTTTAAAATTCATAAGTGTAACAATATTTTGATGTAAAATTAAAGTTACAGGCTTTGAAGTCAAAAATTATTTTCAGTCCTAACTATTACAAATACTAGTGTGTTAACTCATGTCATGCCCGAGCTACAAATTGTTGTATTTTTAAGTTGATATTATATTTTAAAAGTTATTAAAATTGTTCATTATTTTTTGTTGATTTAACCATGTGATATTTACTAAGTCAAAGTCTCATTTGTCAAATTTATTATATATTTAGTTTTGTAACAATTGATGCTTCACAGTTTGGTCAAAGGCTTAAATCACATTTCCTATTATTATGCCTATTTCCTTAATATAAGGAACAACACAACAAATAGTGATTGCCATCACAGAAAACAAAGAGACACAGTATACACACATACATACTTTTTCAATTTATTTTTCTCTTATCCAAAATGTTGAGTTTCTGGGTTACATCTCCTGACATCTTTGTGATAAATTTGAGTTGTTCTGTCACCTCCCGTTATGATTCATAACAGGGAAGAACTGTTGTATCCTGGGAGGATATTCGCTTATGAGGCAGATAAAATCCTCAAGTTCCTCTACTTTGATATGCGCTGTTTTGTAGGTTTCCTCTACTTTGATTTGTGAAGATTTTGATGGGGCTGTGTCGGCAACCAAATTCGATAAGTTCCTTTACTTTATTTCTCTTTGTTACTGGTCTTAATTATTTGTTATCATATTTCTTTTAATTTCTTCTTATACATGATATTTCCACATCTAAATTTACAACAATCTTGAGGATTTTATTTCCATTGATGAAATCTAAACCCTAAAAGTTAGATAGCAAAAGAGGCAATTATATTCTAATGATAGCAGCTTCTGAATTTGTATTATTTGCAATGGTTTGTGATAATTAATTTTAGAAGCCAACGTCCTAAGCTTGTCAATATTTTAATTTCGTGTCACAGGACTTGGAAGCAGCTTATATTAATAACAATTGCATGAGTAGCAATGGCATCATATAGAATTTGCCTTCAGTTTGATTGGATATGGATGTCAAAGAAGTCAGATAAGTGTCCATTTCCAATTCCTTCATCATTCTTTTGGTGTTGTATTGGTATTTGTTTGAATTATGCTTGTAGTTTCCTTGATTTTAAATTCACAACTAATTACAAACCCGTGCGAAAATAACGTATCTTGTAAAAAAATTATTCCAAAGAAAAAATGAGCAAATTAATGAATATTACACAAATATTAGAAATCTTTATCCAAATATGAATCCTTCAAAGTCGACAGCAAAAATTCTTAGGTCTACCTTTATAGTTTTGTCAAAATATGAATCTTTATCTTGTAATTTTTTGTATCTTGTAGTAGCTTCCTAGGCACACCTTGTGCTTGGAAATTGCTTTTGTTGTGGTAATATAATCCCATTTTGATTTGTTTAAAAAAAAAAGTTGTCAAATCTTGTTATTTCTTTAGGACTAAAATCAATCTATAGGTTGTTTCAATGGAAAATATAAATGAGGGGAGAAAAAATAGATTTATTCATATGAGCAAAGAAAAGCACACATCGAGTTTCGACAAATCATTCTAAAATTTTTAAATGAAAGAAAAAAATGGTTTCGAACTATGTTAAAAAAAAAATAGAAAACTGGAACATCAAAAGGATTCTTAAAAGTATTCTATTTAGGTTCAAAATAATAGATGAAACAATAGATGAACTGAGTGAAAGCAAAAAAACTTCAACAATCAGTAAGAATAATTCAAAGATTGAGGTGATTGAGGAATCACCCGTTAAAATGGAATCGATTAATTGGACAAATTCTTCATTCACAGAAAAAAGGATAAAAGATCTTAATGTTAAAACAAAGACAATCATAAAACAAATAGAAACAATGACAGAAGAAAAAAAAGAGCTCATATATCAAATATTTATATATCACACGGTAGAGCTATAATCTCTCAAATGCATGACGAACTATTCTTGCAAATTGTCAAAACAAATTTTCTAACTCTATCACTATATTTATATATGTACTATGTCCCAAACCTTAATTTGGATCCAACTATAATGTAAAGAGATGCATGTTCTTTTGAAAAGGGAGCCAGCAGTTTCGATGTTTTTCCGGCAATCTGTGGAACAATAAGCTTCATGGTATCTTCTTTGATGTCTGTTAATTTTTGCATGTTTGAGACAAAAAGAATCAGCAAAAAAGGCAGGAGTGCATTGGTGAGCCTGAGTATTGCATAATTGAACTCCTTTGGATCTATGGAAAACCTCATCTGGTACTGATGTCGCTCTTTTAGTTGCACTTACTTTCCGAGTTGAAAGTGTCTTCCTGTCAAATGCACAAACATTTTGTCAATTAGTACTGTCACTGAAAGAAGTCATTTTAAGAAAAATATGATACTCTAGGACTACAAAATTCTTAAAAGATTACATACACAAAGTTGCATCATGACTAAAAATAACATTTATGGCTCACAATATTCAATCTAATTCATTTCTAGTGAAATATTTTGAATCTGCACAAGGGATTGAGAAGTAATATTCAAACATCAATTGTAAAAACCAGAACTTCTACAAAAAGAGCTGCTATACATTTAAAATAAAACGAAAATTAAATTTCACAACTTAATTTTTGACCTAAGGCCCCACTGACACGTATCACTTGACTCTGATCGATCTCTGATTTTTCAGTGAAAATTTGGTAAAGAGGTATTTTAAAATACCTCATTTTTGATTCCGAGTCGGACCCTTTTTCTCTTTTTATTTTCTTTCCATCTTTTATTAATTTTAATTTTAAGCTTAGTTACTTTTTTTTATATTTAATAATTTTTATTTTCCATCTTTTAATTTTATTTTTCTTTACATAATTTAGTTTAATTTGTTTTTATTTTATTTCGTATTAGATTTATTTTATTTTTATTTTATTTCTTTTTAATGAATTAGTGTCCAAAAAAAAACAAAGCGTCAATAGGTCCAAAAATAAAATGTACAAGGTCTAAAAAAAAATTTCAAGTCAAGTGTCAACTTTAACATTCCTTTTTCAAAATTCATCATAATTGTCCATCATTTCCATTAAACCAATTTTCCTTTTTTCATCAACCTCCTCACCTATAAATAGAGCCCTCATTCCACACAATTTCACACACCAAAAGTTCTCTTGAGTTGTCAAAGAACTTTTCTCTCTTCTCCCTCTTTAGCTTGTGTTGACGAGCTATTCTTTTCTTCTCCCTCTTTTTTCTGTCCCTTCGGAATTTTGTCCCTTCGGTTGTCCATTTCTTTTATTTTCTTTCATTTTATTTCATTTTAGCATTTTTGCATTTTTTTTATTTCTATTTAGCATTTTAATTATTGTTATTTATTTTCCAGCAATTAGAATGTATTTAGGTCCAATGTAAATATAAATGAGAAAAGTGTGTGGGTGTGTGTCCTTTTATTTCTTTACCGCCTTATATATATATATATATATATATATATATATATATATATATATATCCAAAAATGCAAAAAAATTAGATTAGGGATTTTGTGGTGATCCAACGTCACTACGAAAATCCATGCACTTTTATTTTTATTGCTCCGTTAGTTTAATTTTTATTTAATATTCCAAAAAAAAAAAAAAAAAAACATGCAAATAATCAAAATCACAAAAATATTTTCATAATAAACCTTGATCCAAATCAAGTGACCGCATTTTTATTTTATTTTCTTAATCAAACTTCAATCAATTTAACTTTACTTTAAATCTTTTTTTTCAACATTAAAAAACACAAACAAATACTCATTTGCCACTTGGCTTTTCATTTTAAAACCTTTTTCAAAACTAATAAAAAACACTCAACAAATCAAACGTCAATTTTTACCCCGAACTACGAGGTTTTGATTCCTCATGGGTACGTAGGCAGAGGACCATGTCCTTTTAAATCAATAAAAAATGTAGATAATTAGGTCTTTATTTTTCCACTTTAATTTCCTATTTTCAAAAATAAAAAGCAAGTTATAGCACATTAATTAAATAAAATTAAGAGGTTCCCGTAGAGTACTACGGACATAAAGGGTGCTAATACCTTCCCTTTATGGAACTAACCCCCGAACCCAAAATCTTTTTCAAAATGGGGTAGTTTGAACTTTTTTCCCCTTCTTCTTAAAAAATTAAATGTTCAGTCGTGAAATAATATGTGAGTCAAAAGCTAATCAAATAGCCTTGATCTTCGAAAAATGACGCGACAGAAATGACGACTTCACTGGGGACCTCCCAAAAGGGTTGAGCCTAACTTGGCTTTATTTAATTCTTTGTGTTATAACTTGCTTAAAAAACAAAATAAAAGATGGAAATACGTGTATATATGTTCTTCCTTCTTCTTTCTTCTTTTTCAACATGAGTGGTGAGATAAGCTCTACACCCGAGCTTGAGAGAAATTTAAGATAGGACGGGGTACAATCATAGTTCCATGCCAAGAGTACTCTTCGGTATTGGCACATGTGATAACCCCACTCAACGGAGGGATCTTGGAAGTATATGTTGTCAACGTGAGTACTCATGTTTGGCATACTATTTTCAAGGGACCATTGAAGTTGAGGACCTCTAATCACCTTTAACCCATCTTGGCCTTTCAGGACGTAGTGTGGTGGCTAATCGAGAGTACTCTTGAATGAGTTGATACGCGATACTACACCCAAACGAGACTTTCCGACGGATGTTAATTGGAATGGGAGTACTCCCGTCACCCGATAAATATTCAGAAGTGGTTAATGACTTTGGGAACTTGGTAGAACCCTTGTTACAAGTGCAATTTGAAACCATAGTCCTTACCAAATGGCGCTGTTACTCTTAAGCTCCAACATTGTGGACTTAACCTCACCATACATTCCATGTTCTTTAGCATAATCATGCATACATGCATTCATTCATAAAACATTTTTCTCACTAATATCGAAGGACTTAGATAAGTTCTTGTAAACATCAAAGATACGGACCTTGTAAGAAAGAACACCAAGAAATCCAAACTTCAAAAATCTTAACTAAGCTTTAGCTTTTGTTAAGAACTTTTATCCTTGGTTTCGTTCTTACTTTTGAAAAGGGAACCAATTGCAACATCTTCACAATTTTCAAATAAAACAATGTTCCTTTTCAAGTTTACAATTACTTTGACAAGTCCTTCAAAAAAAAATGTGTCTATTTTTTGCATTAGCATATCATGCATCATTTAGCATTCATAATTTCAAGTTTTAGTCTCACACTGTGTCTCTTCTAAAAAGGGTCAATCCATCTCAAAAGTGCCTCGACTATCCTCGTCCAAAGCCAACTCGCACTTACAACACTCGTGTAAACAAAAAGAGAGAAAATATCAGTTTGAACAAGAGATCCACGAGCATTCGTATTGCCTGGTATTGCGACACATGGAGTGGTTAGCCGTAATTGGGTCGCTGTTGACGTTCCTTCCACTACTTTTTGTTCAAATAATGTTTGTTTGTTGCTTTTTGATTTTCAAAAAAAATCCTTTCGTCCCGTCCGAGATGAAAGCAAACTTGTTTAGGGCATTTTGCTTCAAGCATTTTCCATCATTAATAAAAATAGTCGTTTTGATCCCGACTTTGTTTTCATTTTGTGCTTTTTCTTGGAAAATGGTAATACAAAAAACAAAAAAAAATTCTTCTTTAATCATTCTCAAATATCTGCATAATCATAACTTTCATTTACTTATCATGCATTAATAAACCCGTTGAACACATTAACCATGTACTCTCTCCCAACTTTGAGTTTCCTTGTATCTGAAGCTAAAGAAGACAAGAATGAAGAGACTCCCGACATGATCTCTCGTCCACTGGGGCATCTTAGCCGTCAAAGCTGCCAACAAAATATCAAAGATGATATCCCAGAAGATGGCCTTCATTTACAAAGACTGGCACGAGATGCTACCATTTGCACTTCATGAGTATTGTACGTCAGTACACACTTCAACAGGGGCAACCCCCTCTTTCCTTAACATACGTCATGAAGGACATACTTCCTGTGGAGGTCAAAGTCCCGTCGATAGGAGTTTCGCTGAAGTCCAAAGTCGATTGACTTTAAATGCATGACGACCTTGTACAACTATATCAAAAGAGGTTGAAACAAACTTCCAACAAGAAGGTTCGTCCCCGTAAAGTTCAAGGAGGAGACTTTGTGCCCAAAAAGGTACTATCATTCCAACTAGACTCCAGGGGCAAGTGAACGCCTAACTATGAAGGCTCGTGTGCAATGACTTTTACAACTACGGATGGTAACAAACTCGCACGTCCTATGAATGCCGGTGCAGTCAAGAAATACTCTGTCAAAAATAAAAGCTCGATAAGTCGCAAACCGGAAAAGGCGGCTTAGGCAAAAATGAACGTCTCGGTGGACTGAAAACTCGAAAGGGCGGTCTAGGCAAAAATTAGAGACATGAACAAAAATGATTATCCTGATAGATTGAAAACCCGCAAGGGCGATCTATGCAAAAGTTAAGGATCAAAAGACAAAGTAACTGCATCCGGTCGGGCACAGTCCACTTAGGGCATCCAGCTATCAAAAGACTTCCGATTCGAAGCATCTGCAGATCAAAGACTCGGATCAGGGGCATTCAAAGTTGTTAGGGAGAATAACGGTTATATGTGTTCAATGTACCTCCCCATTATATTTACCATTTTTCAAAAATTTCAAAGATCCGTGGAGCCATGCCGTTGGTAGGTCACCACTCAATTCATCAAATTTGAGCCTGTGCCCATTTACTTGGAATTCTCATTTATTCTATTCACAAAATTTCTTCTATTTTTGATGGCAATACTTGAAGCAAAAAATTTCAAAATACAAATCTTTTTTTTTTTTTACATCTTTTGAAAAGTGTGAACAACAAACACACTCACTTTGAACTCATGAGTAGGGGAAGCGTACCTCAACATTCGCCTCGAGAACGGTTACACTCCAGAAGAGAAACAGGGCTAAACACTATGGAAAGGACCTCTGCCTTGAACAAGATGCTGTCACAGTAAAAAAAAATATATACAAAAAAAATAAATACAAAAAATCAAAGCTCGCTAAGTTGAAAACCTGAAAAGGCGGCTTAAGCAATAGAGAGCGTCCCGGTGGACTGAAAAACCTGAAAGGGCTGCCCAAGCAAAAATTAGGGACACAAAAAAAGGAATATAATCCCGGTGGACTGAAAATCTGAAAGGACGGTCCAGGCAAAAGTTAGGGATTTTTAAAAAAAAAAAAAAAAAAAAAACGATTGCTGAAGCATACCAATGGAAGAATACTCTGTACCGGTTTACAAATGGCGACTTTCTTCCAAACTTTTTATCAACAATGGGCTTACCCCCAGGAGGCATCAATTGCTACCTTGTGCCAGGTTCTTACACCGTCAACGGCTCAATTTGTTCACAATAGTATCATCTCCAAGGAAGTTTGCCAAGTGTTTGTACTGCGATGTCAGTCCGCCTCCCATCTTACCTGTCTTGTCTCAGTTCATCGAGTTACCTGTCCTACAGTCATACAGTCGTACGAGTTGCACATTCATACATTCATAACATTTGTACATTCATAAAATTCGTACATTCATTCATACATTCATCACATTCATACATTCATGCATACACAATATATATACAACATCATTCACACATGTTCGCATTAGTCACCTAGAGTCTTGTTTAGCCGTGTCTCTTTGGTTAGTCCTGACCCAAACAACAAGTGGTAGTTTCTTCATATGAATAGCTTGCAATTACAAATTCTTATCCTCTCAAAATTGTCATACCCAGTGTGACTGACCAAGTTGTCTTCTCTAAATTTACCTTTGTTAAGCTATCTTCATGTGATAGTTAGGTAAAACTTGTCAATCGTCTTTGTTAAGCTATCATTTCATCGATAGTTAGACGATGTTTTCTCTCATTCTTACCTTTGTTAAGCTATCTTATCGATAGTTAGGTAAAAGTATCATTTGTCTTTGTTAAGCTATCATTTCATCGATAGTTAGACGATGTTTTTTCACTCATTCTTACCTTTGTTAGGCTATCTCATCGATAGTTAGGTAAAAGTATCATTTGTCTTTGTTAAGCTATCATTTCATCGGTAGTTAGACGATGTTTTTATCTCATTCTTACCTTTGTTAAGCTATCTCGTCGATAGTTAGGTAAAAGTATCATTTGTCTTTGTTAAGCTACCATTTCATCGATAGTTAGACGATGTTTTTTCACTCATTCTTACCTTTGTTAGGCTATCTCATCGATAGTTAGGTAAAAGTATCATTTGTCTTTGTTAAGCTATCATTTCATCGGTAGTTAGACGATGTTTTTCTCTCATTCTTAGCTTTGTTAAGCTATCTCATCGATAGTTAGGTAAAAGTATCATTTGTCTTTGTTAAGCTATCATTTCATTGGTATTTAGACGATGTTTTTCTTTCATTCTTACCTTTATTAAAACTATCTCATCAATAGTTAGGTAAAAGTATCAATCGTCTCTGTTAAGCGATCAATACGATAGTAGACAATCATTTTCCCCAGTGAAACTACATTCCCCTAGCAGAGTCGGATCACTTTTCTTCAACGAATTCGGGTATCCATAGCATCTTAGGTCAAAATCAAAGATTTCATCTTCAAATCTCCGGACGAAGAAACTTAAATAGGGGCATCTGTCATACCCCAATTTTTGACCTAAGGCCCCACTGACACGTATCACTTGACTCTGATCGATCTCTGATTTTTCAGTGAAAATTTGGCAAAGAGGTATTTTAAAATACCTCATTTTTTATTCCGAGTCGGACCCTCTTTTCTCTTTTTATTTTCTTTCCATCTTTTATTAATTTTAATTTTAAGCTTAGTTACTTTTTTTATATTTAATAATTTTTATTTTCCATCTTTTAATTTTATTTTCTTTACATAATTTAGTTTAATTTGTTTTTATTTTATTTCGTATTAGATTTATTTTATTTTTATTTTATTTCTTTTTAATTAATTAGTGTCCAAAAAAAAACAAAGTGTCAATAGGTCCAAAAATAAAATGTACAAGGTCTAAAAAAAAAATTCAAGTCAAGTGTCAACTTTAACATTCCTTTTTCAAAATTCATCATAATTGTCCATCATTTCCATTAAACCAATTTTCCTTTTTTCATCAACCTCCTCACCTATAAATAGAGCCCTCATTCCACACAATTTCACACACCAAAAGTTCTCTTGAGTTGTCAAAGAACTTTTCTCTCTTCTCCCTCTTTAGCTTGTGTTGACGAGCTATTCTTTTCTTCTCCCTCTTTTTTCTGTCCCTTCGGAAAAGTCCCTTCGGAATTTTGTCCCTTCGGTTGTCCATTTCTTTTATTTTCTTTCATTTTATTTCTTTTTAGCATTTTAGCATTTTTTTTATTTCTATTTAGCATTTTAATTATTGTTATTTATTTTCCAGCAATTAGAATATATTTAGATCCAATGTAAATATAAATGAGAAAAGTGGGTGGGTGTGTGTGTCCTTTTATTTCTTTACAGCCTTATATATATATATATATATATATATATATATATATATATATATATATATCCAAAAATGCAAAAAAATTAGATTAGGGATTTTGTGGTGATCCAACGTCACTACGAAAATCCACGCGCTTTTATTTTTATTGCTCCGTTAGTTTAATTTTTATTTAATATTCCAAAAAAAACAACAAAAAACATGCAAATAATCAAAATCACAAAAATATTTTCATAATAAACCTTGATCCAAATCAAGTGACTGCATTTTTATTTTCTTTTCTTAATCAAACTTCAATCAATTTAACTTTACTTTAAGTCTTTTTTTTGAACAATAAAAAACACAAACAAATACTCATTTGCCACTTGGCTTTTCATTTTAAAACCTTTTTCAAAACTAATAAAAAACACTCAACAAATCAAACGTCAATTTTTACCCCGAACTACGAGGTTTTGATCCTTCATGGGTACGTAGGCAGAGGACCATGTCCTTTCAAATCAATAAAAAATGTAGATAATTAGGTCTTTATTTTTCCACTTTAATTCCCTATTTTCAAAAATAAAAAGCAAGTTATAGCACATTAATTAAATAAAATCAAGAGGTTCCCGTAGAGTACTACGGACATAAAGGGTGCTAATACCTTCCCTTTATGGAACTAACCCCCGAACCCAAAATCTTTTTCAAAATGAGGTAGTTTGAACTTTTTTCCCCTTCTTCTTAAAAAATTAAATGTTCAGTCGTGAAATAATATGTGAGTCAAAAGCTAATCAAATAGCCTTGATCTCCGAAAAATGACGCGACACAGATTCACCTCTTGCATAATCTTTCTAAGAGTATCCAGTCACACCAAGAATCTGAACACATTCCTTGTCCCAAAAGACAAAATCAGCCTTCTGACCTTCATACACAACTTGCACCACCACCAAAAATCATCAATTAATCACATAAACGTTGAAATAAACAACCTTGTAAACGGAACCTCAACATCCTCTCCACATTCACATCTATAGCCAGCACCATTTGATCTCCAAGATCTCGGACATTTAGGACAACTCTCATAGTACCAGCCAAATTGGTTAGGATTAAACTTCTTTGTTCTCCCGATAGTAATACAATGTGTTCTAACATGAATCATACAAATAAATTAGCAAACAAATGCATCATTAACAAAATATGTAAAAATATCCTCATATACAAACAAAAATAACCTGGATGACGTCCCTAAATTCACCAATATGCCTAACTTGTGCGAGATTTGATAATTCATCATTCTGTGATCTCCGAGAAGAACTTGAACCTTCACACAGATTTCGACCTAAGCCATGACCTTGAGCTCGAACACTACAAAATTAAAGTATTTATTTAATACGACCCTTTGTTGTTGGCTGGGCGCAGGCCCTCTCCTGCCGTTTATTGCATTTGTTGCTTGATCAAAAAAAAATTAATTGCATCAACACATATATGCATCAAAAACATTGGAAATAAATATAAAAACTGACATCTAAAATGGACATTTTATAGTGGACTTACGTAGCCATAAATACTGGATGCTTCAAATTCATAAACAACTTTGAGCCGGATCAATTGTTGCAAATATTCGGCTTACCGTTATTTGAACAATAAGAACCAACAAATTAACACAAAAAAAAATGACAAACGATGGAAAAAACTAACCAAAAAATATACAACCAAAATATTAACCTGCAAGCTTGCACTGAGCATAAGTTAAGATCAGAACAACAGGGCCCGCATCATTCCGTTCAGCAAGAAATTTCATCAAATCCAGAGAATATTTATCCCATAAAGTTGCATCAACCAAATTTCCACTGCACCATCAAGAAGATTCTCAAATACATATCGAATACAAACAAAATTACACAATCCAACATTCAAACACCATAGAAACATACACTTCATCTCTGAGCACAAGATTGGTGCAAGGCTTTTTTCCATAACCAAACACCGACGTCTTCACAATCTCATGAATAAAGCCAATGATTTCTTTATATAATCATCATTATCAACTTCATAGCTACAAAACAAAAAACAAAGAAATTCAAACAGCAAAGAATCATAACCATACCATACAAAACATCCGGTTTGAAATTCCCATTTTCAATTTTCTTAAAGGACTTAAATCTGAATTCATGAGACGGAATGTCTCTCAGCTTATCATTCCTTGTCACCTTCGAACCAGGGCCAAGCACCACCTTAAACGGGTGATCAACATACTTGAACGCAGCATCATTATCGAACACAAGACAATTATGTAAAACATAAGTCTTGTTATCTTCAAGCAATGCCTTCCAATCAAGGTCTCTATACCAAGTTACGACATGGATCCGATCACCCTAAATCCATAAACAACACAAAAGTGCTAAGATAAATCAAGATGAATAACCACAATAAAAAAAATAGAAAAAAAAACCCAAACAAACAGGCCCTAAATCATCAGGATGAGGATCACAGTCATATCTAAGAAGTTCAATACCATATGCATTGGATTGCCTTGATCACAACAAAGATCTATAAAATCAAGTGTCTACACACTAAACTACTATAAGCTTGCTTACAAAAGTATAACATTTTAGGTGGCAATAGTTGTTGACATGAAAAATGGGCATTATAACGTGGTTTGAGCAAAAACACACTATAGCTCCAAACATTTTTATGAACTTCCAGATCTTGACAAATGTGTAGATGCAATCACCTTAATCACTGTCTAGGAATCGTGGAATTCACACTCTAAATGTGTTACATATAATTTTAAACTAATAGGAGATTAGGCACTAAAATACTCAAAATGTTTTGCCAAACCAGCATCATCCAGTTCAAATAATCTACACAGATATGTGTTTTCTCTTTTCATAAACAGTAACATGTTAGAAAGTTCTCCACCACAAACCAAAAATTATCAAAAGGTTATTTTATATATCAAATTAGAACAGAACTCTTGCAGTAAAAATCTATCAATGGAACTGTATGTTACATACTATGGTTTAATTTGCTAAATTAAGTGAAATTTATGAAAATAATTATTGACTACACCAATGAGTCATGCACCTTATAGTGTCTTATCAAAATAAGACACTATATCAGACCCATCTTACAAACACCAGAGAAGATAAAAAAAAAAAAAAACAGAAATTCGATTAAGACAAATTCAAATGAGAAACGGTATCATCTCATCCCTTTGAGCCTATAACAGAGGAAGAGTTAGTAAAAGTGCCTTTCATTACAACTTAAAACTTGCCAAATTCTTAATTTCTTTGGCCAAGAAAGTGAGCTTCTTTTGGCAAGATATATTCTAAAGAATACAAAAGTTTTGCAAACCATGAAAATCGATTGTGGTGAAGACTTCAAAATATTAAGAGAGTTACTCTTATGCCAAAGGGCTTCTCCTGCATGTGTAGATATTACTTATTAAATGCAAACAGCCTATGAAGTAGCAGTGCTCAATGTAATTCAAATGCTTCTCAAAGATTCATTACATAGATGCTATACCAGAAAAGGACTTCTACACACAAGATTACAGATGGAAAATGCATTTCTTTAACAAATTTTTGTCCCAAATTCCAAAACTCAGCTGGATAGCTAAAAGTCTTGCTCATTGTCATTGAATTGCCTTGACATTAACCACAAAACCACAAAAATCAAAGTCTTTTAACGACACAAACATGATTAGCACAAACTCATACAGATTCAAACTCATTTCAACACCAAAGCAAAGCCTTACAAATCTTTCATATCATTACCCAAATCAAAGATTTGCTTTGTTAGATTTTCATACGACTTTATTTCATTTTCTTCTTCAGTAGCGTTAGTGGAAGAAAAAACGATGACCTGTCAAGAAAGAAAACTCATCAATTACATATTTACTAAAATGCCCCTTAAAGCCACCAGGAAGGGCAAAATTGGAAGAAAAAAAAACCTGATTAATTTTTCTAGAATAGTTAGTAGATTCTGGCATAGAGAATCCTTTTGATCACGCTGGAAATTTATAATGTTTAAGAAAAATTTGTCTCTATATTTGGCTGTATATCTGGTTGCTTTGTATTTGTCTTTCTTTTGTTTAAAGAAAAATGTAATCATTTGAGTCTTTAAAAGAATTAATAACTTTGTTAAATAGATTATATTAATCAATTTTCAACCAGACAAAATTATTGATAACGAGAGACTAAAATGTACTTACATGTGAGAATTTTATGATGCATGTTGGTCTAATTTTCTACTAAGTGCCACTGCTTGTTGTTTCAACCTCACATTTCTCTAGCCCATTTTTATGCCACTAAATTAGTTACTCATAATTCAGTTAGATAATATTGGTTCAATGAGATTTTACTAGTTTATGGACTTATCATGTGATTTTTGTTTTAGAGCATGGTAGACACTGATAGTTCTCATTTGTGTGAATCAAATTAACTTACTCTATTTGAATAGTTATGTGTTGTTTATCAGTGCTTGTTGTGTCCATATAGAAAAACAATAGCATAATTTCATCTCTAGCATGACATGTGTATGTATGAATTTTGTGGAAATTTTGGAGTCAATGACTTTAATATTAATACTTTTGTATAGAGTTTGGAATAGTGATCAAAATATAGACGGTAGATAAAATTGGTTTGATTTATCAAAATTGAAATATATAACCAATGTATTTTTAAAGGTTGATAGTTATCGCTTGTGTTTATGGTGTATTCCTGTGCAACTCATTTGTAGTTGAGAAATATATATGCTACCATGTTTTTAGATGTTGCGACAATGATAGTTTCTGTTAGTTTTTGTGGTTTAGTGGTAACAATGATGATTTGCTTTAAGAGTATATTTTATGTGTATTCAGTTTGTGGTTTAGATCTAAATTGTTGAACATTTCTTATGATGCCAACACTTATATAAAAGAAAATTGAGGAGTTATTGATAAATTTATGAAAAATATAGTATGGGTTATCTATTGTATTAGAACAAAGACAATGATGTTTAATGAAATTTATTTATGAGAAAATATATATTTATGAGATTTATTTTTCATTGTGGAACTGTTGTCACTTGAAAATTATTCAAGTAGACCTGTATAATATAAATCCACACAGAGTTATATTTTTTCAATGTGGGGGTTTGTCGCTTAGTATTTATTTAAGTAGATTTGATGAAGTATATTATGGAAATTAGTTTCATAATATACAATATATTGTTTACAGTCTGATGAAGTATACTATGGAAATTAGTTTCATAATATATGATATATTGTTTACATAATGGATAAACTTTTGTATTAAAACAATACAAAGATGTCAAATATATATGAATCCAATGAGAATAAATCTATAAGTAGATTTATTTTATTAATGAACATGTTGTCGCTTAGTAGACAACGACTTCTATTAGTTTATTGTGTAATCCAAGTTTACTTTCATAAACTTGATGAAATATGAGGTTAATTGACTTAGAGACGTCTTAGTCAATATTTGTGAATTTAGCGGATCCGTATATAAAACCCCTTGGGAAGAAATTTAGGGAAATGAGACATAGCCACTCGAAAACGACAAGTAATGGGAACCCAACCTTTGTGCTTGGAGATCCCATGAAGAAGGTTCAATGGGTAAAAACAAATTACTTGTTAGTTCTGTTAGCACGAAAATAATGTTGTCTCTTTCCTATAGTGTATGATAATGGATGAGATATGCTAAATAATATAAAATTGATGGGTAAGCTTTTAATGATTACCATAAGCACTTATGGGTGGTGTTTGATTGTAACATACACTAGATGGAATCACCTATATGAGTGTCAAGTGGGGCCGCTTGCATGAGACCGTGGCGGGTCTCTAGAGCACTCATGAATATCAGGCACGCGCACGACCTATTAGCGGACAACCGCGTAACAGCAAGAATTGTGGGGGTGTAATGTGATTGTGAGACCTCTAACATACAATAAGTGTCTTGGATTTCATAGCTTGCTAAACCAACTCACTGTGTGTTAAGTCTTATTAGTTTAGGACAGGTTCCATAGCTTGCTATACTGTTCCGATGCATTACATCTACGATGTTTATCTAGAAAAACTCTTTTTAACCTTTTATTTTAACTTTTGAAATATGTGGGGGATTGTTGTATTTTTAAGTTGATATTATATTTCAAAAGTTATTAAAAGTTGTTCATTATTTTTTGTTGATTTAACCATGTGATATTTACTTAGTCAAAGCCTTATTTATCAAATTTATTTTATATTTAGTTTTGTAACAATTGATGCTTCACAGTTTGGTCAAAGGCTTAAATCACATTTCCTATTATTATGCCTATTTCCTTAATATAAGGAACAACACAACTCTTAGTGAAAGATCCTTCATTTTTTCTTTACACGTACTTACTGTTGAAGCAAAATCCCTAATTAATTTTAAAGATAATAAACTTTAATGATTAAAGATTAAATGGACTTTGATTAATTCCTTGATATTTAACTTGTGCTCTTGAGTGTTTTACTAAGACAGAAACAAAGTTTAAATCATACCAAGAAATCAAAGGACATTTGAATTCATGATCTTACACAGAGGTCAGAAAGTTAGATCAGAATGTTGCTCAGAGATCAGAATGTTCAAGCAGAGATCAGAAGGTTATTCTTATACAAGCCAAGAATCTCAAGAACATTGATTAAGGTCATGCAAGGCACATGTGATATGGATATATGTCTAGGAAAGTACAAATTCATGGATCAATCAAGCAATAAAGGAATATACAAGGATTATGTCAAAAAAGATACTTAATGTTCATTTAAGATTATGGACATTGATGTACTAGGAATATTCCACAAGGGAATATCATCCTAGATGTTAATATCACTGCTCTTCATTGTTGTTTCACTATTAGCATAACCAATACAGCTAAATGCAAGGAACACTATACACAACCTACCAAGCAAAGGGAAAATGATATAATTTGAAAACCCTGGAAAACTAGAAAATTAAATGTAAAAATGATATAATTTGAAAACCCTGGAAAACTAGAAGATTACATGTTAAAAGTGTATGACAGGGTATACCTATACAAGTTAGGAGCTACAGCAGCAGAAGATCGTCCTCCAAAGATCCATACGTTTCCAACAACAAACCACACAGCAAAAAAGCAATCTAAGGATATTTTGAAGTATTCCACAAGTATCTTCATTCTGCATTGCAGTTACGAATAAGGATTAGCACCTTAATAAACAACTTACAAATTACAATTCATTAAATGAATAACAAGGGAAATTGAAGTGAGAGGAACAAGGCAACAAGCATGACATAAGCAAAGGATTAATAAAATAAAAAATGCATTTTAACTTGGGGAATCATTAATAACTTTTTGATTTTCGTCCCTCCCGTCAACTTCCGTTACAAAAACGCACATGTGGCAAACGAATAATTCATTTTTTAAATGATTCATTTTTTAGAGTTTTAACCATTTTTTTTCCTCTTTACATGTAACGAATAAAACATAATTTGATCATTTTATAGTAAAACACTTGATGTGCTAAAAAAAATATTTAGCTCTTAAGGAGTTGTAAAAAGCCTCCCAAAATTAGAATCATTATTAAGTATCTCTTAAGTACATCAATGTGTTGTGCTTGTCCTTTTAGCACACTTACTAAAGAGTTACAAAGAAACACGTTGGCGTCAACACGTTAAGACAGCACCAAAAATCTGTAAGATTACTTGTGCCCTTAAAAATTCAGCCGTGGAAGTGGAAACATATATTTAGGGTTGTGGTAAGAAGTATACCTTGGATTCAGAGATAACAAAATGGACAGTAGAAGCAATGTTTCATACTTGTAATATGGGAGATGGAGGAAACTAGAGTAGTCATTGACTCTGTTTGAGTTTATTTGTATCAGTGGTACTATCTCAGCACAGGAACAACTTTATACGAAGCATTGTATAATCATAAGTGTTAAAACCAAACCAATTGGATGAACAAATAAGAAAACTGAAAAGATTAGATCATATGGTTTTTCCTCCTAAAACCGAACCAATCCATTCAGCGAACACCCCTAATAGGTGGTATGGTATGGTTGGTAAGAAAATATACAAGAGGCCATGACGATATATCCAAAATTAAGATAGAAGAAAATAAACTAATTATTACACTATTTGGTGCCTTGTTTCATTTCGTTACCAACATCTTAGAGTACAAATCCATAGTTGCAAGGTTCGTGAAATTAAAAAAAGAAAAATAAATAAAACATACAATTATTGGGTGTCTACACAATAACTAAATGGCAACTATAGAAATTCTAGCAAGAGTTATACTGCATAGATTTTTTACTAATATAAGAGTTCCTTCTTTCCTGCATGGCGTAAGTGTACTCTCTTAGGTTTCGCATTCATAAAATTCACACTCGATTATGTCTATTATTTTGGTGAGTAAAAGGAGCCTAACCCGCTTTGGATTATAATGATATCTACATTTTTTATTTTCGCACACATAAATATAAGCCCAATGTGCTGGACAATCAGCACAGTTTCATAGTCGGGAAATGCTGTGATGAAAAAATGAAATGAACCAATGTTACTAAATTGAGATAATAGATTATGTACGGACTATAAATTGAAGAAGGAATTAAAAAAAAGGGAGAATATGGATTAATTTCAACGTACTTTGAGACAAGGAAAATATACGTAAATAAAATAATGGCATACACAAACTTCATATTTTTCTAGATTTGCATGTAACAAGTAAAATATGATTTGATCACTTTATAGGGTATAGAGAACATGTTATGCTAAAATGAATTTACCTCTTAAAGAGTTGTAAGAAACCCTCCTTAAATTTAGAATCATTGATATACAAAATAGATTAGGATTTATGCGAACACACTAAGTGTTTTTTTTTTTATTTTTTATTTTTTATGAAATATGCTTCTCGTTGATTCTTTCTTGAAATCCTAATTTGATTCATCCTTAATATAGTAATGTTATTATACAAAATAATGTGGTACTAATTATTAATGAAAACAATTTTTTTAAATGATTCATTTTATTAAAAAAAAAAAAAAAGGTACGTGCAAAGATATTATTACGACTAACTGACATCCTAACTATGTTAGCAATACAGCTAAACGACAACAATTTACAACACCTTAAATAATATATTAATATTAAAAGGAAAAAAAAATAAAGAGTGACATAAATTAAATCCATAAAACAAACAAAAAAAGTTACCTAAAATTTGTAAGCAAACTTTTTTTAATGATAATATATGTGTCTGTGATAACCCGACAATTTTATAGGTTTTTACATTGCATTTATCCCACATAATCTATGAAAAATTGAGTGTTGCATGTAGCATCTAATAAGTGGTTATTTATGAATTTATGGGTTTAAGCAGTTTTTAGTGTTAGTTAGTCATTTTGAACTTGTAATGCTCGTTGTGGATGTTTTGTGGAACAAGTTAAAGAAATGCTCTGAAGATACAAGAAGACACGGCATGGAAACAGAGTCCGGCGACGTATGAAGATACAACACTAGGATGTGATCTCAAGATATATCGATGTGGATCATCTAACGATTGTACGAACTTATGTGGTCCTTGCTTATCATTGCTTAAGGGCGAAGTTCTATGAGCTGACGCCAAACATTGCAGTACGAGGAATAAAGGAATATGCTATGTACTTACAATATAAGATAAGGATACCTCATAGGGAAAATTACCAAAGGGTATAACTTATTGTGGTTTACCTTGTACTATAAAAGGACAACCACATGTTAGTGTCAAGGGTCCGAAGTTTGGTTAGTTGAATTGAGAGGCCAAGATCTATCTAGGGTTAACAGCCACTAGAGTTGTCACTTCATCTCATCTTCTTCATAGATGAGCATGAGTGCTAGTTCTTAGATAACTAGAGTTAGGATTACTTTGGTGATGCTTCAAGCTCACCTCTTTCCTTGTTTAAGTGTAATCTATCCATAACTCTTCTTTATCTATTAATTTAGCATTTTCATGTTTTCATTTTTGTCTTCTTCCATCTTTGCTTTTGTGGTTAAGCTCATCATGAGCTAAGCCCCTTTTAATAGTTTAGACATGATAAGGTTATGATATTCTTTGTTAAGATTTAAAGAGCTACAACTTCAGGCTTCTTTAAAACTAAATGTTTTAACGCCAGTCTTTGAAAGTAAAACTCGATAACTTTTATTTTTAATGACAAATTCCCTAATACTGAAAGGAGATGAGAATGAACATGTTTGTTTGATATGAGTTACGTTCCTAAGTACTGAAAGGAGACGAGAACAAGAATGACTACTTGAACTTAAACCATATCTTAGAAAAGCCTAGAGATGTGCCAAGATCTATCTAGGACTCTTGCCACAACTCAGCCTCTCCCATGATGGACAGCTACTATTGACCAACCAAATAATGTTGCATGTTAAGTACTGTGATTGTACCCTGAAAGTCTTCCTATGCTTAACATGATGGTTGCGTTATCAATACCCAATTGATCTTGACTATCGACTAAACCAAGGAGGAGATAAAGTTGATATATGATGAGGAGGGTCTCTTTTTCTGTGTGCTTCATCTCGATTTTGTTTTGTTTTTATTACTTTTTTTGATGCCTAACCTCAAGAAGATGCACCTTCAAAGGATTCCTATGCTGAGAGGTTCCTTGTATCTCATTGTTAAGGCCGTTCAACAAGTGAATGCTACCGAACAGCCTACAAGCTTCTCAAGATGGGGTGTTGGTGGAGTATTCTTATAGGTAGTCGATAAGTTCGGGCCTTGAGCAATCAGGCAAGCAAGATCTTTCGACCAGAGACATGAATGATACCGATGATGGTGCTCCTAAAGAGAGTTTAGCTCCAAAGAGATAGAAAGTCAGCAAGGGAGGTTTGTAATTCTAGCGTACTTATTTTAAAATGTTTTGTAAGATGCTTCAATGTTTATAATGTTCCATTCAATGTTCCAACATCGCGAATTAACAGAAATAAAAACAAGAAAGTAAATGACAAGAAAATAAAGAACATGGTGAGTTTGTTGACCCAGTTCGGTGACAAACACTCCTACTCTGGGGGATACCAAGTCAGGAAGGAAATCCACTAGTGTAGTCCTTATTCTATAGCTCTCAGAAAACTCCTCATTTACACTAAAGACCTAGGACCTACCCGTATTGATTTCAACCTAGGAACTCCTAGATCTGAGATCCCATCTCACTATCCTACAGTCAATCACAACCCCTGTGATTATCAGACTAAAACACAAATACCCAACAATCTCTCCCTTTAGCAAATTTTTGGCTAAAACAAATTAAAGCCAAGTACAAAGAATATAGAGGGATACAAAATACCATTTCTTCAATCAGTATGTGAAGTAGATAAAATAGTCACAAGGAAGGGGGGGTTTGAATTGTGACCCTTTAAAAATTAAACCTGCCACTTAAAAGTTATTCTCAAGTTGATAACTTGGAATGGTTAAGTTAACAGACAGACTTCAGAACGTTCTGAAGTATTAGTATAAACACAATTTGAATGATTAAATGTGTTTGTGTGTGTTGTGTTTACTGTAAGTAAATAGTAAAGAGAAGAGAAGAAGAACACACATAAATTTATAGTGGTTCACCCAATGTGGGTTAGTCCACTCCTCACAATCTTGTGAGATTTTCCACTATGATGCTTGAGATAACTTCTCAAATCCTGCACCTTACAACCTTGTTCACCTGAACAATTACAACAACTGTATTCTCTTAGCCTCAGCAGGCTTACACCTTTCTTGCTAAGTTACCCACTTAGACTTTACACCTTTCTGCTCAAACTAACACTTTAGTACCCCTAAAGCTAGATGAGACTTTCTTTACAATTTGTATGAAGGTTGAATGATATAGATCAGACAAGAGAAGAATGGAGGTTGAGATTTATCTTTGAAAAGATAAGAGAGATATTGATTTACACTTTTGAAGACTTCTTGGAATCTTTGTGATGATCAATATTTTTGCTAAAGCTTCAAACACTCTTATGTTGTTTTCTTGTATGCTTTGCAAAGGTGTGTTGTATGCTGAGGTCTTGATCTCTATTTATAGAGTTCTTGAGCCTTTGTAGCCGTTGGAGAGTGACCACTGGTCTTATGCCACGTGTTCTGGGACCCACCAACTTTAACTTGAAATTCTGGGCAAACTGAGATACTTCAGAATGTTGTTTGAATACTTCAGAATGTTGTTGTGTTCTTCATGATCTTCATCTGAGTTCATGTGGGTGAATGGCCAGATATGCATCTGGGTTTTTGCAGATGAATGTATCATGAATTTCTGGGTTGTACTTGAAGATTGTTCTTGGACATACTTCAGAATGTTCCTGTAGCAGATCTTCTTTGAAATCTGTCTTGGAACGCGTGCAGGATATCATAAAGTGGTGCTGTCACTTCACTTCCATGCTTTAGGGGATTTGGTTTGCTTTGTACAGTACCAACTCCCTTATGTGTCGAGATCTTGATGAATGAGATCAGATCTTGCTTTTGACTTTGCCTCTTGCTTTCCAACTGCTGTACTGTTCACGTCAGAAAAAAAAGAAGCATGGAGCAGGAACGAACATTCTGAACTCAGGGGACTTCATAATGTTTCTTTTGTTTCACTTAGAATGATTTGTAAGACTTGTATTTGATGTAATCAAATCCTAATAGTGAAGCATTTATGAAGTGCAGCATGGAAAACATCTAGGATGATATTCTTAATGGAATATTCCTAATGTTTTGTACTTCAATTGTTCATAGTCTTAAATGAACATTGAAGATGCCCTTTTTGACTTTAATCAAATAAATGCTTTTATTCCTTGATTGATCTTAGTCATGTACTTTTCTGGGCTTTCATTTAAGTCACGTGAACCTTGCATGTTCTTCATTTAGTTCATGAATTTCTGGGCTTGGTTCTTGATGTTCATCATGAACAACCTTCTGAACTTTGTCCAACCTTCTGAACTCTTTTTAACTTTCTGAACTCTGACTGAGTTCTTAAGTCTTTATGTCCTTTGATTCTTTGTATCTTGGTATGAATTTACACTTGTTCCTGTCTTAGTTAACCACTCAAGAACACAAGTTAAATACCAACAAATTAATCAAAGTCCATTAATTCCTTAATCATCAAGGTTTGTTATCTTTAAAATAAATTAGGGATTTTGCCTCAACAATCTCCCCCTTTTTGATGATGACAAACCTATGATTTAGGATAATGGATTTTGATTATATATATGAGAAGTTTCAGAGCTAAAATTATATTTTTATGCTCCCCCTCATTTTTATAATTCATGCAGTGAGTTTTTAAAAGCTTTATAAAGCTCCCCCTCACTTTTATAATTCAAGGCATAAATAAAACATGCACATTTGAACCAAATTCATTTTCATTCATTGATTGTTAAAACATTCAGTACAAGTACATGACTTATATGGTTCAAAAACAAAAAAAGGAATTATAAATGCATATGTGATCAAGCAAAAAATGGAATGAAGTTTTAAGAACTTCTCCAACAAGATTTGATCACTGACCTACTTAGGGCCTAAACCTAGAAACTTAAAGACATAATTATCCTAAAGCTTCTCCCCTTTTTGTCATCTGCAAAAAGATAAGGAGGTACAAGACACAGAGAACTAAGGGGTGGAATCCCCAGAGTCAGAGGAGGGCTCAGAGTCAAATACACTAGGATCTTCAAAAACAGGAGGGTCAAGAGCCAGACCAGGAGCATGAACATCAATGGTCCACTTAGCTAGCACGCAGGCAATCTTATGAGTTTTGGTGGAGACCCTAAGTGCCCTGGCAGCCATTTTCTCAGCTTTGGATGGTTTGACAGAGGGAGCAGGAGCAGAAGCTTCAACTTTTTCCTTAGAATGACCATCTTTGGTAACAAACGTATCCAGAGATTCAAAAAGGTCAGGAATGTTAGGCAGCTTGCTAGTGGTTTTGTTTGTGATTGGAGAAGGCAATACACTTGGAGTGAGCAAAGGAGAAACAAAAAATTTTCCAACTTCTGATTCCATGGTAGAAGCGGAGAAATTCAGATTTTGATTTTGTGGGGTTTGTTGAGCCATAAGGTGAACTTCATCAGAGGGAAGTGATCCTGATGCTTGAGGAATAGGATCAGCTGACATCTCATTCTCTTGAGGCAAGCTAGGTTCAGCAGATGCATTTGTCTGAACATTCTGAACTATGATTGCAGGAATTTCTTGAAGTTCCTGAATCATTTCATGAGCTTGCACTTCCTCATTGTTTTCAGGTTGTGCATCTTGGTACACATGCAAATCTGTGCTAGGATCTTCCATATTTAGATCAAAGCCAGTTTGATTATCAGCTTGCTCAAACTCTTGAGGATCCATTTCATCGTGTCCCTCACTCATTCTTTGAGAGACAAGGATTTCAGCCACATCCTGCATGTCTTGATCATTTTCCTGAGATCCTTTTGCCACATCATAAGCAACTTCTTGAGCAGTTGGCTCAGTATTTTCTTCAACTTCATTAACTTTCTGAAGTTGTTCAGTAGGAGGAGTATCAACATTCTGAACTTCAGCAGTATCAGTTGAGTCAACATTCTGAAGTTCCTCTTCAGAAATTGCAGCAATATGGTGTTCATCTTGAGTTGGTTCTTCTTCTGTTTCCTGAGAGACATCTTCTTCTTCTTCTTCTTGCATCTTCTCTTGACCAGCAACATCTTCTTCCTTCTCAGAATCTTCAACATTCTGATCTTCTGCATTTTGTTGCAGGATTTCCTTTGCATTTTCAGCAATATCTTGAAAAAGATTTACATCAGAGGGTTCACCATCCTTTGGTGGGGAATCAGCCATTTCATCATCAGACTCTTCCTTTTCAGGAGAGTTTTCTTCCTCTTGTCTTTGAATGCTTGAAAGATTTCTGACTTTTTCAAGCTTTCTCTTCTTACTTGGCTTCTTAACATTCTGAACTGAGTGTCTTTTGACAGAGCTAGTTGTTTGAGAGGACACAGGAGTAGGCATGTTGGAGGTGGTTATGTGAAGTTGAGCTAGAGTTTTTGATGTGAATCTCATGAAGCAGTAATCACCATCTTCTCCTTCAAGATTAACCTTAGCAGCTTTTAGTATGGAAGTGATATGCATACCATAAGCAAGGGCAGCATTTGAGTGTTTGGGGTTCAAACATGAATCAGTCATGTGTTGAAGAATGATATAGCAGAGATTCAACTTTTTCTTTGTGATCATATGATACATGATACACAGGTCTGTATCAGTGACTACTTCAAAAGTGCCACTTCTAGGAAGCAGAGTGTGTCTAATCATATTGTGAAGGATTTTAGGAACATCTTTCAGATTTGTGGAATTGAAAGGGAGGTCAGGTTTGGTGTACTCAACTATGAGTTTGTTACGACTGACTTTCATCTCATGAAACCAGGAAGGGAAGAAAAGTTCATTACCTTCATTTGGAATTCTTAAAGCTTTTGAAAGAAAATCCTTGGTGATTTTGATTTCAACGCCTTTGACAGTGGAGATGAGGATCTTTTCCTTCTTCTTTTCTTTGATTTTCATTGAGCTGTAGAACTCTCTCACCAGATTCTCAAAAGTGAGATCTTGAAGCGACACAAAGCTTGACCAATCCTGAGAATCAGTGTATTCTCGTAGATTCCAGTTTTTCTTCTTTAGATCTGCAAAGTCAAAGTATTTTGCTTTGCTCACTGGTCTCTGAGATTGTTTAGCTTCCTTTTCAGCTTTCCTTAAAGATGCAATTAGTTTGACATCTTTTCCCTTGCCATGCTTCTTGGGTGGAGTTGTTTCTTTCTCTTCTTCTTCTTCTTCTGATGATTCCTTCTCAGAAGTCTCAGATGCAGAAGGGGTTTCAATCACTTGAGTCTTTCCTTTCTTCTTCTTAGACTCAGCCTTTGAAGTTTTTATGAACTCAGAGAGAGTTTCATCACCATCATCTTTTTCTAATGAGTCTGTGAGGTCAATATGAGAAATTGTTTTGGTTTTGGAAGTTGAGGATCCAGACTTAAGTCTTGAGGATTTTCTTGTTGCCTTAGGTTTGATAGCTTTCTTTGGTTTGGATGTTTTAGTGGTTTTGGTGACTGTGATAATTTCATCAGGGAGTATTGTATGAACAGGAGTTTCGTTCAGAGGGGATGAGTTTGATTCATCAGCAGCGGTTTGGAATGATGATTCAGATTGATTAATGGGTGTTGAATCATCTTCAGATGGTGGACAAGTTGTTTTGGTTCGTGCCATTGAAGAACCTTAAGCAAAAGCAGAGTTTTGGAAAAATGGAGAGAGAAAGGAGATAAAGTGAGATTAGAAGTGTGAGAGGTTAGTAGAAAGTGATGATTAGTCTTATAGAGGAGACGTGAGAGAGAGGGAAAGAGAAGTGAGTAGTTGAAGACAGTTTTATGGGGAAGGAAAAAGTAAAAACTGTAAAGATGGAAAGAGAAAGTAAAGTAGCCGTTGAAGAGGGAAGGTGAAGAGACGGTTTGGACAGTTTTCACTGTCTAGTAGTTATTATCCAGGCTGAAACTGCTTTTGAGACAGTATTAAATGCTTAGAGATATGGAAGGATTACTTTTAAATAATCATTTTAAAAATGAATTATTTAATTTGTTCAAAAGGACAGTTCTGAACATTTTTATCAGATGCGAACATTCTGAACTTGTGTGAACATTCTGAACTTTTGCAAACGTTCTGAACTTTTGCAAACATTCTGAACTTTGTTTGAACTTTCTGATAAGAATCAGATAGCATCAAGGGGGTTGGTTTATGGCCCTTAGTGCTTCAGTAATCAAATTTTGTTGGGATTTTTCATGATTAACAATTTTTCTTTAATAAAATTGAATCTATCCTCAACCAATGGTTTTGTAAAAATGTCAGCTAATTGATTTTCTGTATCAACAAAGCTTAATGCAATATCCTTTTTCTGAACATGGTCTCTAATGAAATGATGTTTAATTTCAATGTGTTTAGATCTAGAATGCTGAATTGGATTTTTAGAAAGATTTATAGCACTTGTATTATCACACAAAATAGGAACATTTTTGTACCTTAGTGAATAATCTTCCATTTGATTTCTGATCCATAAGACTTGAGAGCAACAATTTGCTGCAGATACATACTCAGCTTCAGTTGTGGAGAGTGCAATGGTGTTTTGCTTTCTGCAAGACCAACCAATCAATGCTTGTCCCAAGAATTGACAGGTGCCACTTGTACTCTTCCTTTCAACTTTGTCTCCAGCATAATCAGCATCACAATAAGCTACAAGATCAAAACTAGAGCCTTTTCTATACCAAAGGCCAAGATCAGTAGTACCTACTAGATATCTAAAAATCCTTTTAACTGCAGTTAAATGGGATTCTTTTGCACAAGTTTGAAATCTAGCACATAAACCTACTGCAAACACTATGTCAGGTCTGCTAGCAGTTAAATACAATAATGATCCTATCATGCCTCTATATTCTTTTTCAGAAATAGATTTTCCACTCTCATCCCTATCTAAACTTGAAGATGGATGCATGGGGGTGACCATGATTTTTGCCTCATTCATTTTGTATTTCTTAAGAATGTCTTTGACATACTTTTCTTGACTTATGAAAATTCCATTTGGATGTTGCTTGATTTGTAAACCAAGGAAAAAACCAAGTTCACCCATCATGCTCATCTCAAATTCACTTTGCATGAGATTGGAAAAGTCTTCACACATTTTTATTTTTGTAGCACCAAAAATAATATCATCTACATAAACTTGGACAATAAGTAAGTCTGAGTTATGAGTTTTTCTGAAAAGTGTGGTATCTATTTTTCCTCTTGAAAAACCATTTTCAATCAAGAATGTGCTAAGTCTATCATACCAAGCTCTAGGAGCTTGCTTAAGACCATAAAGTGCTTTAGTTAGTTTATCTTAAGACCATAAAGCTCTAGGAGCTTGCTTAAGACCATAAACTTCTTGAGATTAGTGCTAGTTCATCTTCAGCTTCTTCTTCATGAACTTCTTCTATTTCTTGTGTTTCTTGCACATCATCTTCAGTTACTGATGAGATTTGCTGAGAGGCTTTCAAGGCAAGTGACTTTACCTTCTTTACTGGTTTGTCTCCTTGAAGTACAACTTCATGAGCTCTTAGTGAACCAATGAGATCTTCCAGATTCATAGATTTCAAATCTTTGGCCTGAGTGATTTCAGTGACCATAGGTCTCCACATACTTGGAAGTCATCTCAATATTTTTCTGATTCTCTCATGAGTGGAATATGCTTTTCCAAGAGATCTCATTTCATTTACTATTGTAGTAAATCTGGCATACATCTCATCAATGGTTTCATTTTCACTCATTTCAAAGACTTCAAACTTTCTGACTCCAATGTCAATTCTGGTTTCTTTGACATGAGATGTACCTTCATGATGTACTTTCAAGGTATCCCATACCTCTTTAGCATTTTTGCATTCATCAACTCTTTCACTTTCTTCCATGGTTAGTGCACATGATAGAAAGAGTCTAGCTTTAGAGTTTAGCAATACCTGAGCCTTTTCATCTGTTGACCATGCACTCTTAACTTTGATGATTCCTTCTTTGGTTAATGGAACAAAGTCTCCATCTGTGATTACTGTCCACATGTCATTGTCCTGAGATCTGAGAAAGAGTTCCATCTTGCCTTTCCAGAAGTAGTAGTTTGAGCCATCAAAAAGTGGTGGTATGTTTGATGATCCTCCTTCAGCTATGTATTTGACTTTAGACATACTTCCTGAATCTTTTCTCTAACACTTGTTTAAGTGTTCAAACCCTTAGAGCCGTGCTCTGATACCAATTGAAGTAGATAAAATAGTCACAAGGAAGGGGGGGTTTGAATTGTGACCCTTTAAAAATTAAACCTGCCACTTAAAAGTTATTCTCAAGTTGATAACTTGAAATGGTTAAGTTAACAGACAGACTTCAGAACGTTCTGAAGTATTAGTATAAACACAATTTGAATGATTAAATGTGTTTGTGTGTGTTGTGTTTACTGTAAGTAAATAGTAAAGAGAAGAGAAGAAGAACACACATAAATTTATAGTGGTTCACCCAATGTGGGTTAGTCCACTCCTCACAATCTTGTGAGATTTTCCACTATGATGCTTGAGATAACTTCTCAAATCCTGCACCTTACAACCTTGTTCACCTGAACAATTACAACAACTGTATTCTCTTAGCCTCAGCAGGCTTACACCTTTCTTGCTAAGTTACCCACTTAGACTTTACACCTTTCTGCTCAAACTAACACTTTAGTACCCCTAAAGCTAGATGAGACTTTCTTTACAATTTGTATGAAGGTTGAATGATATAGATCAGACAAGAGAAGAATGGAGGTTGAGATTTATCTTTGAAAAGATAAGAGAGATATTGATTTACACTTTTGAAGACTTCTTGGAATCTTTGTGATGATCAATATTTTTGCTAAAGCTTCAAACACTCTTATGTTGTTTTCTTGTATGCTTTGCAAAGGTGTGTTGTATGCTGAGGTCTTGATCTCTATTTATAGAGTTCTTGAGCCTTTGTAGCCGTTGGAGAGTGACCACTGGTCTTATGCCACGTGTTCTGGGACCCACCAACTTTAACTTGAAATTCTGGGCAAACTGAGATACTTCAGAATGTTGTTTGAATACTTCAGAATGTTGTTGTGTTCTTCATGATCTTCATCTGAGTTCATGTGGGTGAATGGCCAGATATGCATCTGGGTTTTTGCAGATGAATGTATCATGAATTTCTGGGTTGTACTTGAAGATTGTTCTTGGACATACTTCAGAATGTTCCTGTAGCAGATCTTCTTTGAAATCTGTCTTGGAACGCGTGCAGGATATCATAAAGTGGTGCTGTCACTTCACTTCCATGCTTTAGGGGATTTGGTTTGCTTTGTACAGTACCAACTCCCTTATGTGTCGAGATCTTGATGAATGAGATCAGATCTTGCTTTTGAATTTGCCTCTTGCTTTCCAACTGCTGTACTGTTCACGTCAGAAAAAAAAAAAGCATGGAGCAGGAACGAACATTCTGAACTCAGGGGACTTCATAATGTTTCTTTTGTTTCACTTAGGATGATTTGTAAGACTTGTATTTGATGTAATCAAATCCTAATAGTGAAGCATTTATGAAGTGCAGCATGGAAAACATCTAGGATGATATTCTTAATGGAATATTCCTAATGTTTTGTACTTCAATTGTTCATAGTCTTAAATGAACATTGAAGATGCCCTTTTTGACTTTAATCAAATAAATGCTTTTATTCCTTGATTGATCTTAGTCATGTACTTTTCTGGGCTTTCATTTAAGTCACGTGAACCTTGCATGTTCTTCATTTAGTTCATGAATTTCAGGGCTTGGTTCTTGATGTTCATCATGAACAACCTTCTGAACTTTGTCCAACCTTCTGAACTCTTTTTAACTTTCTGAACTCTGACTGAGTTCTTAAGTCTTTATGTCCTTTGATTCTTTGTATCTTGGTATGAATTTACACTTGTTCCTGTCTTAGTTAACCACTCAAGAACACAAGTTAAATACCAACAAATTAATCAAAGTCCATTAATTCCTTAATCATCAAGGTTTGTTATCTTTAAAATAAATTAGGGATTTTGCCTCAACAGTATGAACACACACTTATGAAGAAAACAGACAACACATAATCTAAAGAGATACCTTAGATACACTTCCTCAAGTCATCACGAACACATATTCAAGAAGAAAGAGTAGCAAGTCAGTATCACTAAAGAAGTAACAGAAGTGTGCAACAAAGAATACCTTACACAGTCTTCAGGCATAGCTTGAACTAACCACACATGAAGAAAGAAAGCATAAAACTCTTAACAGATCTAAATTAAGAGATAAGAAGATATTACAAATATCATAGACATGCAACAGCGGATAAGATATTCACATAGTCTCACAAGAGCAAAGGAAAATAAATTCCTATGCTACAGTCAGGAAAAATAAATTCCTCCAAAATAACTAGAGAGTAATAAACTCTCACAAGAGCAGACGAAAAATAAATTTATATGCTACAACCAGAAAAAATAAATTCGCACACAATATGAATGTTCCAACATCCTTCACAACATCATACACGAATACTTGTCACACAACATCCTTTGCCCTTCTAGCTAAGCGAGCTGCACTGATTGTTGGCCATCTGTCATTCTCTCTAGGCAAGAAAAGCCTCGCTAGGCGAGCTGCTTAGCCATGTTTTGGACTATCAACCTCGCTAAGTAAGCAGAGGCTCGCTAAGCGAGGTACCATGTGCTGAAATTTTTATAAAGTAAGTGTTTTCTTGAAGAAAATTTATTTTTACAGTTTCATAAGACTTTTAAGTGGATCAGGACTAAACACAAATTGTATGAGCATTATTACATTAATGAGAGAACACTTGATACTAATGTAGGGATAATATGGTGGGAACCCTAACCATGGGCATATGATATAAACAATTTATGATTAAGCATGACTTAGAAAATACTCAGGAATTATTCAGATGTACTTGTGATCAGGAAGATATCATATATATATATATATATATATATATATATATATATATATATATATATATATATATATATATATATATATATATATTACATAAATTATACTTTTGATAATATTACAGTTATGTCGTGTCCCTCGTTGGCTATAGAATTAGGTTGGATGGGTTTTACCGTAGTTGGTAAACCACACGTAGTCAGAGAATCCGTCGTTAGCCTAATACGATAGGTATTTTCTCCGGCCATCTAGTGGAATGTGGTCGGGGTTACTCCACTCGGTGTATTTCGTAAAATAAACTCATAAAATTGTTTGTTCCATGCTAACATAATAAATTGCGTATATGAAAATATGAAATGATTATGACAAGACTTATGGTAGTATACAATTAGCGGTCCTAGTTTTCCCCAAATTGCTATGACATGCAGAACATAACATCAAACCCAAGATTATGTTTATGTACGTACGGACGACGATCATAGGTTTCCCGAGATTGCGTACAACTTATGATAGGTGGAACTCACTGAGACATCATGCGTCACCCCAATCCCTTTTATTTTTGTTACGATCAACAGGTTGATTGAGGTGACGATAAGCAAAAGAAACTAGATGATATACAAGTTCATGTCACGCTTCAGACATAGTAAATGCTCCTTTGTATACTAGTAGTTGGTATACATGGTTTAGATGAAATTCCTGCATTATGTATATTTGTTAAAATGTATGTATTCGTCTGATATATGAAAGCATGATTTTGATGTAATTCATTCAGACGAATTGTTTATGTTGTAATTTTAATGTATCTAGTACTAACTTTAACGTGTATGTTAAATATTCTAACGGTTGAAAAAACCGTAAGTATAGCAAAGTATACCTAAAAAAAATATCAGTGACTGTAGCTTTAGCCATAAGAAACACTTTAAAGAATAAAATATACCTGACTCAAAAAAATATACCAAAATTAAAGAGAGAAAAAGTTGTGGGTGTATTAACCAGACAAATTTTCCCCAATTCATTTAATTCTCAAACTAGCATGGACACCCGTGCCAAGCATGGGCTAGAATGTCGTCGCATATATTATATATACTAACAAAAATCATATACTTTAAGTCTTAAAATTTTGGATGAAGTTGTGGTGGTATTATTATCACTTGTGTGGTTTCCTCTTTCCCCAAATTGTCGATCTACATCAGTTTAAGCTTCCACAGAAAGCTCAGCTGTGGTATCACATCTCCGTTAGACATTGTGAGGGAGCGAGAGTTGTTCTTGGTGGTGGACTAAAAACACAAAGATCCTGACACTTAATGGAGAGATGTTAATGTGTCAAGTGTGAGTTAAAATTTTATATTGTATGCAATAGTAGTTATGAGAAACATTTAAGTGAGATGACTCACATACATAATACTTTCAGACTTTGAAAGAATATGTGATGTGAATCTCACTTCTGTGATTGTTCTTAGTCTAATGTGATAATATAATCCAATGTAGGATCTTTGCCTAATGTGATGAGTTGTTTCGTTAGTTTTTGAGTGTCATTTGTTTAATTTTTATCTTAAATTTTAGTTTTTGAATGTCATTCGCTTTCATGAAGAAGAAAAAAAAATCAACCTTTATCATTTAAAATTCCTTCACTTTTGTTATTTCATGGGATCTTGCAATAGAAAAATGTAGATGTATTTTGATGAGTTGACAAAATACATATTTATTGGGCATTTTAAATAGATGTACATATTTTAATAAGTCTAATATTTTGGTAGCAAACTTCTTCAACAAATCCATAAAATCACCATCAATTCATTATGTTTCCTATACTCTCACGAATACACCAGAAAGTTTATCAGTAATACATAATTTAATTTCTCCACTCTCATTGGCAGATCCAATTTCATCTCTTCTACGAACACATAGAAGTAACATGTATACTATGACCCTAGAATTTTTTTTTGTCAAAGTGATAATAGATTAGAGCCTCTTAAGCATGTGGATAGTAGTTCAATTTCTGTCTCATGCGTATTGAAAATATTTGGATGAGATGAGAGAACTCACCTTATGTGTCCTGCAGGTTTTCGAACCAAGATTAGTCATTGCTAAACGGTGGTGTAAACTCCTACCAATTTCATAATAACTCGATAAAATATCAAATATAAAGTTAGTTAGCAAACTTAATTGATACATTTAATTAGTATATCTAAAAAAACATTAAAAATCAATATTTATTAATAATGATAATAATAATAACAATAATATTTGAAAATTGATAATTTCAGCAAGCATTTATTTTGTATTACTTTCAACCGAGATTTTTCATTGATAAGTTAATCAATTGTTAGAGCATCCATAACGGTCCTCTCCGTTTGATTGCTTAAATGAGTCTCGTATGTAAAGATCACTTGTTGTTATATAATTAATATTTAATAAGATTTAATCTCTCAAACTCTAGAGGTATTTTACCAGATTAACTTAAGGACTTTCTCTAAGTTTGTTTCTTTTCTTTTCCTCATCTTCTCTTGTTATTGTTTCCTTTTATTCGTACGTTTAGAGCGTGATACAACTGGTTCATAATTGAACCCCATTTGACTAAAAAAAATAAAATATCTCTCAAACTCAACCCTTCAAAAATATATCAAATGGGCCTTAGTAATAAATATGTATCAGTATATTTTGACAGTAGTGTATTTATTCATTCATAATTATCTAATATTTGAAATATTAAATCAGTTCAATTATAAATTTAAAAAAACAAAAGTATATTTTTTTCAATTCTGTTAATAATTCAAAAAAATAACTAAAATTCGAAAAGATAAAAAAAAATGATTGGAAATTACACGGTTTAAGTAACAACTTTGCATATGGTCGAAATCATAGTAAAGAAACAAAAATGTACTTTGATTGACAATGACGGAATTTACAACGAAGTGATCATGTGTAACACACAAATAATAGGAGAGCGAGGGTGTCTATAAAAATACGATTCTAAATAGAAGAAAGATCCTATTGTAGATGGTCTTAACCACCCTTGAGTGAGAAAATAATTATTTCATGCTATTATTTATAAGATCATCATGAGAAATAAAATCAATCATGTAATAAATTAATATTCAACGGTGTTTCAAAAAGTAGTAAGAATTGATTTATATAAACAGAAAATCAAAACAAATTGAGTCATGCTATGATGATGAAATCATAAAAACAAACGAAAGAAAAATTAAAATATAAGGAAAGGTCTTATTTAACTAAAAGGGAAAGAATTTTTTTTTTTTGAAGGGGTGATTTAAGGGCAAAATTGACCATAAATTGACCCCAGAAACTAACATTTTTCCCTTCCCTCTATAAATTTACAAACAACTAATATTTGCTTAAAAAAAAAAAAAAAAGAACCCAACACAAAGACGAAATAAATAAATGGAACAAATCTTTCTCTCAAAATAGGTTGTTATGAATTATCGACTAATTAATATTTGTAAAGTCTGTTTAGAAGATTAATAATTTTAACTATGAGTAAAAAAATTAATTTTTGAAAATATATAATAAAAAAAAAACACGAAAGTGATTTAAGTAATTTAATCTAAAATAAATGAAAATGAGATAGAAAATGATCTGACAAACAACAGGGTTTGTTGATTTATATATATATATATATATATATATATATATATATATATATATATATACCTGACTCAAAAAAATATACCAAAATTAAAAGAGAGAAAAAGTTGTGGGTGTATTAACCAGACAAATTTTCCCCAATTCATTTAATTCTCAAATATGTCTCTACCCCACACAATCAAATTTGCCCAAAATGGGTCTCTCCCCCAGCCCCGCATATGAGTAGTGATACATAGACCACCTTAGGTGGCATGTACCACTTGTACACCCACACACAATTTTGACAAGTGTCTTTGTGGTCCTCCACACACAAAAAAACTCACATGTATTGTCTCTCACACACTCTCACATGGAGTGGTACAATGTGTGTATGGAAAAAAGTGTGTACATGAAACATTATCCTTTCCTTGGGTGATACCATACATGCCAGACGTGTTAAGTTTTAGGTTACATTGTATTTGTTCTACTTATTGGTAAATCAGTTCTCAATTTTTGTTTTTTTTTTTATTATTTAGCTCAATTTTGTGTTGTATTAAAAGGATAATCCAAATCAATGATGAAGAGCTACCTTGCAGATTAAGGAATACTACTTTTCTGTGTATATTTAAGCCTTAAAGAGAATCCAAAAGAATCTCTATAGACATAGAATGTGACTATTGCTATGATGGAGAAAAATCATAACCAAATTATCGCTTCATAATACTACCAAAGCAATACTAGAAAGTCATAATACTACCATTTATTTACTTAACTACTCATAAGACTAGAAAGAAAGAAAAATTATCTTAGTATCACATGAAATAGATTGGCATGATTAAAAAGAATTGAAGTTTTTAAAAGGAACATCAATTATCGAAACCTAATAACAAGCATTGCAATCTCATTTTCATTTTAAACACACATTTCTAACCAAACAAAATTGGCGAAAAAATAATTAATCAAATTCACCTTTAAGAAACTCATTCGACCGTGATGAAATGGTTGATTTATAGCCATGGGTATTATTGGCCGAGTATAATAACTGACTGTTTCCGATTTGCAAAAGGATGTAATGTGTGCCAATTGCATGAGCTAAAACAGAAAATACAGACTTAGTTGTTACATCTGATTACTAAACCCTTTCCATTTAGGGGATGGCCAATGGATTTGATTAGCAAAATTCATCCTCCATTATATTTGCAGGAAGACATCATCCGCTTCAAATTAAATTGTATATCTGTTCGGAATCCCCAAAACCATTACAACTGACCGAGGTACCATTAGAAATTGATATGGCCTCATTTAGGGGTGCCCTTCAAAATCAACAGTCTCTTGGTGAATACCGGGTATGCCATGCCAATGGAGCTCGACTCCTTGGATGAGGATCGGCTTATGGCATTAGGAAAGATCAAGAAGTCTAAGAACAAAATGAACACTTACAACAAACAAGTACAAAGCTAAGAAATTTGTTGAGGGCGGTTTGGTTTCGAAGATTGTCCTACCAATCAGAACGAAAGATCCTAAGTATGGGAAGCGGTCACCAAATTGGGAAGGAGATTTCGTTATTAGCAAGGTGTATGACGATCATATAAATTAAACATCGCATATATGCCACAATATTTTCAATTTTAGGCATGCACTCTCCATTCAAGAGTAATATAAATCCACATGTTTAAAATTCATAAGTGTAACAATATTTTGATGTAAAATTAAAGTTACAGGCTTTGAAGTCAAAAATTATTTCCAATCCTAACTATTACAAATACTAGTGTGTTAGCTCATGTCATGCCCAAGCGACAAACTACTGTTTTTTAATCTCTAAAATTATCAGTTATGAAATTTTTATTATTCAAATGATGTTTCATAAATGAGTAAACGTTCATTTTCATCCTTACATGGGTGAGTCGTCAATGCAGTTCGTAAATGTATCAGAATTACATAAACATAATCAAGTGTGTATTCTATTAGTAATTTCATAGATCAAACTATCTAACAAAAGACACGTGAATACTACTATAACTAATAAAAGACACATTTGAATATGTTTTTGTAACTCAAATACATTAGCACTTTAACACATTCAAAACCAAAATAGATGTTTACTACTTGATAAACAAATATCTGCCAAATATAATGCAATTCCTAGTTTAGTACCTATCAATAATCCTCCCCGGTAAAACGCAAATCAAAGACATTTATAGAGACACCGCAATCGTCTAATAAAATAAGCAAATGGCAGTACTTCATTATATATTCCTGGGAGGCTGGGACTCATTTACATGAAACTACGTTTAACCTCCCAATACCAACACCATACATCTGAACAATTAGCTAAATCGTACCAACTTGCAGTTCCAACCAAAAGAAAAAAATATATAAACAAAAATGATATAGAATTAGAATGGATGACCTCAATCTATCCAAGGAGAAAAGGTGAGTATCATAGATAGGAAGAAAAAAAAACTTTACAAGAGTACTAGTGTAATATAATGAGGTTTTTTAGATAATTTCCTTTTCCTTCAGAAGATGACCGTCTGTGTCATGTTATGAGAGAGAAAAACACAAACTTATTGTGTATGAACCTACCACCATTACCTGAGTAAGGTCTGCCAATTTTATAAATAGGTCATTTGTTTTTTCTCTCGCAAAACTTGCTAGACGAGCTTGTCCATTTCCATGTTCTTACGGATAATGAGAGGAACCAAACTGTATGTATTGTGTATAACTAGATTAAACCTAGGGATTGGCAATGCCATTTACAACTCTGCTCTCATCCCGTTGTTTGGGTGGCATCTTCTCCAGACCCCAATCCTGTTAGGTCTTCACCAACTTCACTCTTGCAAAGCGGGCACAATGCATTTATCTTCAACCACTTATCAACGCAATCTTTGTGGAAAAGATGAGAACAAGGCAACTCTCTCAGCTCATCGTTGTTTTCATACTTGGCCAGGCAGATGCAGCAAACCTGCAGACAAACACAGAAAATGCCAACATTTCAGTCAGCATACAAGCTCAAGACACGAACAAGCATCCTGGTTACAAAATGACAAAGGTAGCATTATGCTTTTAAGATTTTTAATTTGGGATTCCTCGAGTAGCTTAAACAACAGTGTAATTCAACAACAGCACCATACAAAATCAATTTTTATTACCTGATGGTACAAATACTATGTTCATAAATGAATTTTTCAATATACTATGGCTAAAGCGTTTTCAAGATACCAAGATATCCATTACTGAAAAAACTACAAATTACTGAATTTTTAAATTTTAAACAGGTGTACAAATTATAGCCTACAATCCTAAAGTTGTTCTTCCATAACTCAAAGTGACAGAAGTGTGATTAGATATATCATATATGGTCCCTTTTTATTCAAAGAAAATCTTCATTCACATAACTGGATATGATGTGACTAGACAAATAATGCCAGGATATTACAAAGTTCAATTATATATCCTGAATAAATAAAGATCGGATTGTACTTACTGCATCTTCTCCAGAGATCACACGCTCTTTTTCGGTTCCTGCGGCAACAGTTCCACCATCTATATTGGCAGAGTTGTTTTCACTATTTTTTTTATTTTTCTTCATCTTGAACTTGTAAGTTGGTAGAGCATTAATGGATTCGGAAGTTGCTCCTCTGTTTTGTGACAGATCCTCTCTAACGCCAAGGATGGAAATTATACACGGGAGACAACAGCAGATGGTTGAACAGAGAATGAAAGGCATGGCATAACCAATACAGCTAAATGCAAGGAACACTATACACAACCTACCAAGCAAAGGGAAAATGATATAATTTGAAAACCCTGGAAAACTAGAAAATTAAATGTAAAAATGATATAATTTGAAAACCCTGGAAAACTAGAAGATTACATGTTAAAAGTGTATGACAGGGTATACCTATACAAGTTAGGAGCTACAGCAGCAGAAGATCGTCCTCCAAAGATCCATACGTTTCCAACAACAAACCACACAGCAAAAAAGCAATCTAAGGATATTTTGAAGTATTCCACAAGTATCTTCATTCTGCATTGCAGTTACGAATAAGGATTAGCACCTTAATAAACAACTTACAAATTACAATTCATTAAATGAATAACAAGGGAAATTGAAGTGAGAGGAACAAGGCAACAAGCATGACATAAGCAAAGGATTAATAAAATAAAAAATGCATTTTAACTTGGGGAATCATTAATTAAAGTTAGCTAGAAGTTTCTATTACTGTAAATACATATAACACCAAGTCCTAATCCTAGAAGCTATTGACCAGTTAACTAGGCAGCGTTCAGCATGCTATATAGGCAGCGTGCAAGGTAGTATTCCTCATTAAACAGGAATGGCCACTCCACCAATTCTGCATATTTCTTCACTACTAAGTTAACTGCACCAGGCATTCCTATTTTGTCTATAATGTGTGCTGTATGATACCACAATTGTTTAGGTGGGATGTGGATGCTAATAACAGCATGGTTGCTAGAAGGGCTGCCCCCAACTGCTTTACAGGAGTTATCAATTTCAAATGAAAGCAAAATAGTGTTCTTGATCTAGGAAGTTGTGCACGAATTTTTTTCTTGGAAAATTCATTTACCCTTCAAGTTGATGAGGTTATTAATTGATTATGTTAGGCTGCTAACTAAAGAGATTAGTTAAATTTTCTTTCCAATGCTTTTCATATTAAGTAATTTTAAGTAACTATCAGCCACCTATGATGGCAGGGATGGATATAGAATAGTCCTATATCAATAACAGGTGGAGGGAAATATGCTATAAACAATACACTGAAGGCCATAAGATGGTTTGGAGAAATTGCTAATTTCATTAGCCCAAGTATTACTCATTTCCAATTCATGATAAAGAAGAAAGTGTAACCAAAGCTTCTAAGAAATAAGCGGAAGATAAATATACGGCTCAAGAATTGTGTCCAAAAGCAAAGTAGTAAGTGCAAGGCCAAAATACAAGACATCTTCCTAAAAGAAAGCAAAATTCCCCAAAAGTGAGAATATGAAATATATATCAACTAAACAAAGCCTGCTAGCCACAAACATTTGTAAACCTATGTTTTCTTTGAGCAAGATACAAGAAGTTGCGATGGCATAAAAAAAATTGCACTTAAATAAATAAATAATATTTCTAAAACAAATCGTGATTCTGACATTGCAAGAAAAAATCATTTAACAACAATAGCAATTAATTCATTACCTTCTATTCATCAATATTGAAGTTTGATTACTTCTGGAGGATGCAGCAGCAGCCTGACCAGCATCTCCATTATTTCTGGAAATCGAAAGAAATGTCCCAGAAGGGTCACTAATCCGAGGAGATGTTTGACGTGACTGAGCTGAATCTTGTTCTCGCAGATGGTTATGATTATAATACCGCCAAAAAAGAAGAGGGAGGGTAGCAACACATCCAGAAGCATAGCCCACTATCCATTGAAACAACGGGGTCTGTGGATGTTCATTCCTTGACAGCGACAAAACAACAATAGATGCAACAATCTGACTTACTAAGAGGACTAGCTCAATAGATATCCATAGCCCAGAATGCACAGGACTCCGACTCCGACGGGCGTCCCCTCTCCTTACAGAGGAAGAATTCCTCCTATTTGATTCAGTTGATATGCCTAAGGTTGAAACTGAATTCTGACCAACAGTTAACCGCACAGCACCTACTCTTTCTTCACGATGCGACACATCTACCCCATTAAATTGTCTATCACGAGACGAGGCGGATGTAGAAGCCTCGGCACTCCCAGCTATTTCTATAATATGTTGACCGTCGTTGACGCTCCCGGGTCGCTCCATTAACGAGGAAGCTTCAATTGAACCTTTCACAATACAGTTCTGGTTAGATAGTGTTCAAGTATGATCTAACTCCCCCACTAACTCATATGACCGAAAAGAAAGCATCTAATAATACAAAAACAAGCACACAAATATATGTATTACCTTTAAATACAAATTTATGAAGTGTGTCTGTGACTGAAAACAAAAGCTTCTCCTTGCACTAGCAAAACCAGCCTAATTACTTGCAACATCTGAAGCAGCGAAATAAGCTACTTCCATTGGCAATAGCAATCTGTTAAAAGGCAATATTTAATTCCAAAACCTTATATAAGTAATCTTTAATCACACACACGCAAACTATTTAAAATAGATTAGTGTTCCCAGTTCACAGCACCAACTTAGTGCGATGCCATAACTATAAGGAAAAACACAACAACAACCAAGTCTTATCCTGCTAAGTGAGGTCGTTAACATGGATCAAACAACGCTAGAGTGTTCTATCATAAAATAGTTGTCATCTTTAATCACACACACACAGACATAAACTATTTAGAAACGAGAAGTGTTCTTAGTGCACATAAACAATCAAGTATGATGCCATAACTATAACAAAAAATACCAACAACAACAACAAAAAAGCCTTATACCACTAAGTGAGGTCTGCTACATGAATCAAACAACGCCATAACACTCTATCAGTTACGCTTAATCTCTATCCAACTCATAGACCTCTGTATCCTTCTTAACAGTTATGCTTATAGTTTTTCTAAGTCTCCCTCAGCCTCTAGTGCTCCACTCTCAGTAATACCTTTTTTTTTTTCTATCTTTCTAAATAGTTTATCTAAGTCTTCCTCTGTCTCTAGTGATCGAACTACCCTAAAATACACCTCAAAACCACCTAAGCCATTTTCCATCATCCCCAACTCACTCTAATGTACATCCAACACAACATTCTCATCTCTGCTACACTTATTATATTCTCAAGAGTTCTCTCTACCATACAACTTCTCCGGTCTTACAGCTGCCACAATTATAATAAAAAATAAATATAAAAATTAATAAATAAAACAAAAACAAAAAAAAAACATAAATCATAATTTGATAAGGTTACTTGCAAAACGAGAAAGGACCATTACCTAACCTAATTTCAGCACGTAATAACTTGATTATTGAATTAAAAAGCTACGTATGAGTGATGAAAACCTAATTACGTAACTGAATTGAGAATACTATATCACAATAACTTTGCATAATCGAAAAGTACGTTTTGTTCGAATTCAACAATCAATTAACAGAAATTGATGGAAAATAAGAGTTACCTAAGAACGTGACGAAAAGCGCTTGAAAAAGGTGAATCGACGAAATTGTGAGAAAAAGCGTTGACTGGGTGAAATACTAAGCACGATGAAGCAAGAGAACTCAAAACGGCATCTGAAGAGAGGTAAACGACAGAGAAAGAGAGGAAAGGTGCGAAACGGCGTCGTAGTGACGGAGGGAACGGTGTTGTCACAGTCAAGAAGCTGGCAAGTTGCTTCCTTCTTCGTGTTACCTCTCTCTCTCACTTGTAGTATCTTTTTTCTTTGGGAATGTTAACTTGTGCCATTGAGGCAAAAGGTTAAGAAATTAAAAATAAAATTAAAAGATAATTTTTGTATTAAAAATATAAAATTTTAAATTTTTAGTACTATATACAAACGTTCCTATGTTTAGTTTTTAAACTTGTGTCTCAAAAGCACAATTTAATATTTTTCATTTTCTTTTTCTATTTTTTTTCTTTCTTTTTTTATTATCATTTTTTTGACCAAATTTCTTTTTAGTATTTATTAACTAACGAGATTTTGTCTTTTTCTTCTTCTTTTATAAATTGTATTTTTCTTTTTTGAATTTCTTTTATATTTTTTAATGCTAAATAATGAAGAGTTTAATGCCGTCAATTGATCCATATTTGAAAGTGAGGACAAATGGAAAAGCTAATCAATAAAGATTTTTTCACATGGTAATAGTCATTTTTCTTTTTTTTATGAAAAAGTGTTTATAGCATCTCATTAATAATCAAAGTTTCAATACAACTAGGTATAATAAAATAAGTAACTGGACTAGCGAGAAATGTGGTCTCTCATGCGAGAGTATGAGCAACCACATTTGCTTGTCTCCTGACAAACTCCACCCGAGAGTTAACGAACTTAGAAAGGAGCAATGTTCGGCAAGCCGTAATAATATTGCCAAGATCATATATGTCTTCCCGTCCGGAGTAAATTCCGTCCTTTGTGGTTTTAGAGTCGACCTCAAAATCTATGTTGTCAAGCTGCATATCGCTCACCCACTGCAAAGCGAGATGGAGACCCAAAGTTTCACCTATGTCAACCGAATAAACGCCAATATAACTTATAGTTTTAGCCAATACAAACACTCCTCCTTCATCGCGAAGACAAATGCCAATTCCGGTACGATTACGTTGACCTGAAAATGCGGCATCGATGTTACTTTTCATCCGACCCGGTGCAGGGGGCTGCCACTTCAACCTTGCTGGTACTGTAGCAGCATAAACTACAGTAGCAGCTGCTGCAGTATCAGCTGCTGTTCCTGAACTAGCAGATGCCTCATTTTGGCCTTGAGCAGCAGAAGCATTTGCACTATGCCAATCTTCAATCATGGAGCACGCCCTCTCGACCACTGTTGCGCAATTGTCTGTAACATTCTCCCAAACCTTGTTATTTCTTCGCTTCCAAATACTCCAGAACAGTGTTGCTAGCCTTTGTGAACATGTCACAGACAGAGTTTGTAACAATGAAAAAATGATATCAACTGCCGAGCCTGTTGCTGTCATGGCAAGCTGAATATCATGCCATAAACCTGCCAAATTCCAGACTTGAACAACAGAGGGACATTCGAAGAAAATGTGCTTGAAGTCCTCATGGTTAGAGTCGCAATTTACACATTGGGTGGGACACTGAATCCCCTTGTCAAGCAAACGAACACGGATTGGAAGACATCCCCGACACATACGCCACACTAGATTCTTAACCTTCGGTGGAACCTTAAGCTTCCAAATCCTCGACCAAAATCCTGGTACATGAAGATGAGATAAATCAACTAACTCCGTAACACATAGTCTATAAGCACTACGAACCGAATATCGACCAGATTTTTCTACTTTCCAAGTTAGCTTATCATGTTGGACCTGTTCATAAAGAGGGGTATTCAAAATCATAACAGCTTGCTTTTCACTAAAAACTTGTTGAATATTCAGTTCATTCCAACATTTAGAGGCAGAATCCATCAAAATGTTAATAGAGACATTCCGAACAAGAGGGGCGCCAGCAATGGTATCAGGGATACTCTCCCCATTGAGTAACCAAGGTTCATTAAGAATAGGAATATTATGGCCGGCCCAATACTCCACCGTGCCCCACCTCGAACAATGAAACGAGCACGAAGAATGTTACGCCGCACATAACTTGGATTGTGGCCAATTGTTGCCGTGAAATAACATTTGTTGGGGAAGTAGCGAGCCTTAAAAATACGGGACACCAGAGACTCGGTATCCGTTTAAAATTTCCACCCTTGCTTGCCTAACATAGCCAAATTAAATGCCGAAAGATCTTTGAACCCCATACCTCCATGGGACTTATGCATTGATAATTTCTCCCAACTTAACCAATTTATTCCTCGAGCTGTACTACGACCGTGACCCCACCAAAATGAATTAATCATTCGCTCGATAGCAGTAATCAAAGTAGATGGCAGCTGGAAGATACTCATCACATAAGATGGAATAGCCTGCAAGACGGACTTTATCATAACTTCTCGTCCGGCCTTCAATAAACATTTACTGCTCCACGAGTTAATTTTCTGTCAAACTCTATCCTTGATGTACGCAAAGGTTGTTGTTCGATCACGACCTATCATTGAAGGCAAGCCTAGGTATTTACCAGTTCCTAAGAAGCTTCACCATTGCTTGTTATATAGATGAAATTTACTATCGGGAAACTTTGTTACTTAGAGATAACATAAATCTAATGTCTAAATTAATCTTCAAGCAATTGAGATTGAAAATGCAAAGCCCACTATTTTGAACTTGTAGACAGATCCATAAAAGCAGCCAGAAAGAAGGATTGATGATGTTTTTGTGCAAGGGGATAAGTTTGTGTTTCCAACAAACTTTATCATTTTAAAATTTGAAGTTAACCGATTGAAAGATCCTTCATTGCCACTAGAAGAGCTAGTGTGTGCACGAGTAAACTCACAATGAGAGTGAATGATCAATAAATCACTTTCAATGCGCCAAATAAGTATATATGATCATAATTATGGATTCCGTCTACAAACATACTCGCAAGCAGTACCAAATCTTTGATGAGATAGATCAATTACAAGAGAAGTTTATTGACATAAAAAGCAGAAAAATAAACATCTTGATGCAGTGTTTAATAATGAAAAAGAAAAATGGATTAAAAAAATTAAAATAAATGAAAAATAATAAAATAAAAAAACCAACTCAGCAAGCCAGATCAGCTGTTTTAAACGATCATATGTCAGTCCTCGTCAGATTATAAAACATGCGAGATAGGGGTTCAAACCCGACAAAAAAAACAAAACTCATGTCATTATTAAGAATTTTCACGATTGAAATCTTCTAAATATAGTAATAGAGTAATTCAAAACCCTTACTTTCTCAGATCGCCACCCCACTCCCACTCCTTTTCTCTTCCTACGTAAAATTTTGCACCCTTTCATATCTGTTTTTTCATTCTTTCTATTTGTTACTCATTTTTCTCCTCTAATTAACGTTTCTATTTTGCTGTAGCAATCACATTTGGAAGATTTTTGCATGCTTTTCCTGAAACTACGATCCGTAGCTTGATATGGTGATTTCTCTAAGTCTTCTTCTGTGTAATGTTTTAATTTTAACATGCATTCAATGAGTTCAATGAATCTTATTGTAGATCAGTACATGGTTTAGGAGAAAAATGCAGTTTTTTTTTTTAGGATTTTTGCTCATTTTAGGAGAAAAAAACACAGTAATATGATTTTTTAAAGCATTTCTAATTTAAAAAATTATGTTTTTTTTTATATAAGAGTGAAGATCTATTTTGGTCCTTCACAATTTTGTGCGGACCAATTTAGTCTATAACAAAAATAAAACGCCAAGAGTCACTGACATTGTCATATGGACAAATTAGTCCTTCTGTTATACTGAATCAGGACTAATTTGTCCCCGGTATAAAAATGTCACACTACTTTGGGTTTTATTGTTGCAGGGACTAAATCGGCCCACATGAAAATTGTGAAGACCAAATCGGTTTTCACTCTTAATATAGATTAAAAAATAATTACACATGTAGTTTATGTAAAATCAATCTTGCGTTCATCTCTCTCTAATAGAGTCCTGTCAGATTATAGTTTTCTCATCTTTGTTTGCAAAATGTTCTAATGCTATCACACATTTAGCTCAAAGGCAAAATTACGATATTATAGTAAACAATCTTTGTAACTAAACACCATTTTGTTATTTGAATTCAAAAGAGTAATTTGTGTTTTAAGTATCTATAGATGTGGGTCTAGCAAAAATTCTACATACATGGATACTAACTTAGTTTGTTTTCTTATTCTTGTATGTTCTCTTCGTTTGAATATGGATATATTTATCTAAAGGCAAGGAAACCATCAAAGTCTACCCGCCTAAAAATGATAGACGGGGAGCCGGATAGAATTAGTTATTTACTAGGTGATGTAATAGACAAGATTCTGTCACACTTGCCAATTAGGGAAGCTGTGAGAACAAGTGTTTTATCCAACAAATGGAGGTACAAATGGGCCACAATACCAAATCTTGTGTTTGATAAACAATGTGTCTCTGCAACATCCAAATGTTCCGAACTTTTTTTAGATATGGAGGGAAAGCTTATGGAAATTATTGATCAGGTACTTTTACTTTATTCTGGGCCAATCAACAAGTTCCAGATCTCTCGTTGTGGTGTCAATCTCATTAGTGAGACTGCTCTTGATAGGTGGATTTTTCATCTAACCAAAAGATCTATCAAAGAGCTTGTGCTGCAAATATCCGAACGAAAATTGTATAAGATACCTTGGTGCTTATTTTCTTGTCAAAGTTTACATCATCTAACATTATATTATTGTTTGCTTAAACCTCCATCGACGATTGAAGGCTTGAAGAACTTAAAAAGTCTTGATTTGGATCATGTTAGCATGTCTCAGTATGCTTTTGAGAATTTGATATCTAGTTGCCCTCTGCTTGAAAATTTGACATTGACAGAACTTGATGGTTTCACCCAAATAAACATTCACGCACCAAATCTTAAGGTTTTGGATATCTGTGGTAAATTTGAGGATATTAGCTTTGACAACACTTTCCAATTAGATTATGTATTTGTTGATTTAAGTTTGTATTTGAACTCTGAAAGCAATCAAAGTAGATTGCATGGAAGCCCCAGCAACTTGCTCAATTTTTTTGCTCATCTACATCACATACACGGCTTGGTTATTAACGGCTATTTTTTGAAGGTATAATGCTTGAGCATCTGAATGTTGAATTTTTACTATGGAAAGTGACTCACCTAAATTTGTTTAGTTTCCCTCACCCCAAATCCCCCCATAAATTTAAAACGAACCTCTTTCATTAGCAATTTAGCATGCAACTCTTGATCTGCAAGTATTTAAAACATTATATTCTGATTTAGAGAAATTTTTATGTTGTACATCAGTATTTGGCTGCAGGTGCTGTTCCAGTAAAGCTTCCTACACCTTGTATTAATCTAACATATCTTTGGTTTAGTATAAACTTCTATGACTTTAAGGAAATTTCAACTGCTCTATGTGTGTTCAGGAGCTCGCCTAATCTTAAAGAATTAAATATATTTGTGAGTACTACTCATTTAGTTTGGCTCGACTTTTCTTTGCTTGCTGATTTGTGGTTGCACTTCCACACCATGTTTTTGCTTTTATGTCAAGTTATTAAGCTCCAGAAATCACAAATTTTTTTTGCTTTAAGTATTTTTTTAGTGCCTTTCAAGTTCCCAATCCAGTATTGGAAATTATTTTCTAAAACTTGTACACTTGAGTTACGATTGCCTGCAGAAGTTCCAAGTCAGGTTCAATTTAGGTAGAGTTAGTTACAGATTTAGTGCAGTAGAACCCTATAAATCAGAGACTCATGTATCTTCTTTTTCATCTTTATCAATCAATACAATATGATTTACAGAGTATAAAATATACTTTTTATTTTTCCTATGTATACAAACCTTCCCCCTTTGATTTATAGATTTGTAACAATTGCATGTAGGCAAAACATGAGAAGAAAACTATCGTTTTAGCACCCGCCTTCTTTTGCTGGGAAGATATCTTTCTGGAGCCATCCATGCTCACCCGAGTGCGACATGTAGGGATTGAAGGCATCTCTGGCATCAAATCTGAATTAGATTTTATGAGATTTCTACTTCTCCATTCGCCTGTGCTAGAAAAGATGAGAGTGAAGCCCAATTTTAACGTTGGATCGAAGTTGATGTCAGAATTGTTGCGATTCAAGAGAGCCTCAGCACAAGCTGAAGTTGTTTACCTTGGGGAAGTCTATTGGTGATATTTTTTATTCAACTCTTAAATGTATATTACTACCATTTTGTCTCTTTAATGTACCAACAATGGTCACCATTCCACATCTTCAGTTTCTTTTTAATAGGGAAATGTTAGTTTGGTTATGTTGGTTTCAAAGGTTCAAATTCTAATATTGTGCACCTAATTGTTAAGCCATGCCATTCTACAACTACAATAGGAACAAGCTAAGCTACTGTGATTTGAAAGTTAAGGTGGTTTTGTGTTCCAATTTTGTGAAGGAAGAACAAAACAGTTGCCGAGACAAGGGCGCTCATATGAGCTTCAGTGACAATGTCTGTTTTACTTGAAGAGAAAAAAAAAAACATAGGAATAAGCTGCTGTGAAGCTTAATACCATCATGGTTTAGAAGTTATCAGAAAGCTATTGTAAACAAGGGAAATTGTTAATAGTACAAAAAAAATTGATATTTTGCAGGTAGATGGATCTATCTAGTATATAAATTTGTCTGTCATAGTTACCCCAAATGTATAACAGCCAAGAGTTTAGACTGAAATAAATAGGATTTTCTATTGTTATGTTAATAAGTATGGAACCGTATAGTAGACTCGTTTTTTATTTTATTTTTAGATTCGTCTTCTTAAAGGGAACATACATACATATAATTCTGAGAAAACAAGTCTCATGGCTTGAACCTCAAACATTACATGGCATCACCAAAAAGTTAAGTGTAAGACCTATAAGAATGCATCTAATAAAAAGAATGTGAAGTGTAAGACAATTGTCATGGTAAATATATTTCAATAAATCTAAAAAGTGAATTTATCGCTTATAATAGTGAACAAAGAGTGTATGTCATTCCTTCAACAACAAAAAACAGACGTTATGTCATATTTATGCAACTCATACACATTTTTCTTTATCAACCAATTATTTATGATAATATCGTACCTTGATTACGCTAATTCTACAATTTTTGTCACGTCAAGTTTTTCTATTTAGAAAATAAATAAGGAACGAGTTTATTTTTCTTCGAAACTCATTTAAATACCCTCATTAGAAATACTTAATACTTTCATTATATTTTTATAAAATTAAGCTTGAGTGGTTTCTCATTTTCCTACTATTTCACGCAAACCTAACAATTTTACGTCACCTTTTTTATGATCACAAAACATAAACTATGTTTTTGTGAGATAGCCAAAATAGCTTTTAAAAAAGTGATAAATTTGGTTCATGAATTCAGTTGTTCATGGAAGGTCAAAACATATTGAACTGCACCACAAATATTGGTAATATGGTTCAAAGAAAGGAAATCAACTTAGAGTTAGAATAGAATGCATCAAGACCACACAACAGCGAGCAAATTAAATGTTCTCACCAATGCAATATTTATTGAGAAGCTTGAACAGTTCAAAAATATTATGAAAATTAGTACAATTTAAGAAGGGGTGTTAAATGATAATTGAAATTTTTCATATTCCTAAGTTCCCTAATGTATCTAGAAGTTCATTCATGTATTGACTACAAGTTCTAAAGAGGGTCCTAGACTACTTAGGAGATAAAGACACAATATTCTGATTTTTTTTAATTAAAAAATGTTTTTTTTTTAATTAAAAAGTGAAGGCCTGATTGACCCTTCTCAATTTTAGTACAACCCAATTTAGTCATGACAAATAAAACCCAAAATCATGTCTGACATTTTTATACGGGGAAATATTAGTCTCTCTATTATACTAAGTTGGACTAATTTATCGGGACTAATTTGTCTTTGGTATAAAAATTTCAGAGACTACTTTGGATTTTATTGTTTATGGACTAAATCGGCCCAAACGCAAATTGTAGACACCAAAATGGCTTCCTTTTTAATATAAATGAAAAAAATACAGATGAAACTAATATAAATTGAACAATAAATAAATGCACATGAAACATGGATTGTGAATACACATGTAACTAGTTTATCTATAATGTTTCTAATGTTATCACACAACATTTAGCTCTAATGCAAAGTTACGAGTTTATGGCAAAATAGTAAACGATCCATGTAACCAAACACCATTTTGTAATTTGAATTCAAAAGAGTAATCTGTGTTTTAAGTATCTATAGATGTGGGTCTAGCAAAAATTATGCATACAAGGATGTACGCTAACTTAATTTGTTTCGTTATTCTTGTATGTTCCCTTTGTTTGAATATGAATATATTTATTTAAACAATGATAGACGAGGAGCCGGATAGAATTAGTTGTTTACCGGGTGATGTAATAGACCGAATTTTGTTACGCTTGCCTATTAGGGACGTTGTGAGAACAAGTGTTTTATGCAACAAATGGAGGTACAAATGGACCACAATACCAAATCTTGTGTTTGATAAACAATGTGTCTCTGCAACATCCCATCGCCCTTTAGTTATCGAGAGAAAGCTTTTGGCAATTATTGATCATGTACTTTTACTTTATTCCGGGCCAATCAACAAGTTCAAGCTCTCTGATTGTGGTGTGATCAGTGTGACTGCTTTTGATAGGTAGATTTTTCATCTAACCAGAAGGTCTATCAAAAAGCTTGTGATTGAAATCTCGAAAGGACAACCGTATAAGATACCTTGGTGCTTATTTTCTTGTCAAAGCTTACTTCATCTAAGTTTATCTTATGGTTTGCTTAAACCTCCATCGACAATTGTAGGCTTTAAGAACTTGAAAAGTCTTGAGTTGGATCACTTTACTATGTCTCAAGATGCTTTTGAGAATTTGTTATTTGGTTGCCCTTTGCTTGAAAAATTGATATTCGATGAATTTGAGGGTTTCACAAAAATAAACATTAACGCACCAAATCTCAAGTCTCTAGGTATCTCTGGTAAATTTGAGGATATTAGCTTTATAAACACTTTCAAATTAACTTGTGTAGCTGTTGATTTAAGTTTGTATTTGAACTCTGAAAGCTCCAGCAACTTGCTCGATTTTTTCACTCAGCTACATCACGTGTATGAGTTGTATGTTAGCGGTTATTTTTCAAAGGTATAATGCTCGAGCATCTGAATGTTAAATTTTACTATGGAACACCTTCATGAATATGCAACTCTTGATCTCAAAGTATTTGAAACATTATATTCTGATTCAGAGCAAATTTTCCGTTGTACATCAGTATTTAGCTGCAGGTGTTGTGCCACTAAAGCTTCCTACACCTTGTATTAATCTAATGTCTCTATGGTTAAGTATAAACTTCAATGAGTTGAAGGAAATTTCAACTGCTCTAAGTGTGTTCAGAAGCTCGCCTAATCTTAAAGAACTAAAAATATTTGTGAGTACTCATTTACTTTGAATTGACTTTTCTTTGCTGAGTGGTTTGTGGTTGCACTTGCACACTATGTTTTTTGCTTTTATGTCAAGACATCAGGCTTCAGAAATCGCAAACTTTTTTCTGCGTTAAGTATTTGTTTAGTGCCTTTAAAGTTCACAATCTATAGTATTGGAAGTTAGTCTGATAAATCGCCTAATCTTAAAACTTGTACACTTGACCTACGATCGCCTAATCTTAGTTTGTTTACTTATTCTTGTATGTTATCTTCGTTTGAATATGAATGTATTTATCTAAAGGCAGGAAAACTATCAGAGTCTAGCTGCCTAATAATGATAGACGAGGAGCCGGATAGAATTAGTGTTTTACCAGGTGATGTAATAGACCGGATTTTGTCATGCTTGCCAATTAGGGATGTTGTGAGAACAAGTATTTTATCAAACAAATGGAGGTACAAATGGATCACAATACCAAATCTTGTGTTTGATTCACAATGTGTGTCTGCAACATCTGAACACCCTGCAGCTATCAAGAGAAAGCTTTTGGCAATTATCGACCATGTACTTTTACTTTATTATGGGCCAATCAACAAGTTCAAGCTCTCTCCTTTTGGTCTCATTAGTGCGACTGCTCTTGATAGGTGGATTTTTCATCTAACCAGAAGGTCTATCAAAGAGCTTGTGCTGGGATTATCGATAGGACAATCATATAAGATACCTTGGTGCTTATTTTCTTGTCAAAGCTTACATTATCTAACATTATTTTCTTGTTTGCTTAAACCTCCATCGATGATTGAAGGCTTGAAGAACTTGAAAAGTCTTTATTTAGTTAAAGTTACTATTTCTCAAGATGCTTTTGAGAGTTTGATATCTAGTTGCCCTCTGCTTGAAAAATTGATGTTGGCAGAATTTGACGGTTTCACCCAAATAAACATTCACGCACCAAATCTCAACGGTCTAGGTATTGTTGGTAAATTTGAGGATATTAGCTTTGAAAACACTTACCTATTAAATTATGTAATTGTTGATTTAAGTTTGTGTTTGAACTCTGAAAGCAATCATAGTAGATTGCAAGGAAGCTCCAGCAACTTGCTCAATTTTTTTGCTCATATACATCACATCTACAAGTTGGATATTAGGGGCTATTTTTTCAAGGTATAATGCTCGAGCATCTGAATGTTTAATTTTACTATATAAAGTGACTCACCAAATATTGTTTGTTTTACCTCGCCCCAAATCTTCCTACAAATTTAAAATGAACCACTTTCATGAATATGCAACTCTTGATAAGTATTTGAAACATTGTATTCTGATTTGGAGCAATTTTTCTTTTGTACAATATCAGTATTTAGCTGCAGGTGTTGTGCCAGTAAAGCTTCCTACACCTTGTATTAATCTAACGTATCTTTGGTTAAGTATAAACTTCTACGACTTGAAAGAAATTTCAACTGCTCTATGTGTGTTCAGAAGCTCGCCTAATCTTAAAGAATTAAATATATTTGTGAGTACTCATTTAGTTTGGCTTGACTGGCTTTTCTTTGGTTGCTGATTTGTGGTTGCACTTCCACACTGTTTTTGCTTTTATACCGAGTTATTAAGCTCCAGAAATCGCAATCATTTTCTTCTTTTAAAGTATTTGTTTAGTGCCTTTTCTAGTTCCTAATCTAGTATTGGAAGTTAGTTTCTAAAATTTGTGCACTTGAGCTACAATTGCCTTTTGAGTCAGGTTCAATATTGGTAGAGCACAAGCTGAAGTTGTTTACCTTGGGGAAGTTTCTTCATGATGTTTTTTACCCTTTTTTAATAAATATTATTAATTTACGAACTATTTTCTTTAACCTACTAATCTACTATTTTATTTCCTTTATTTTACTTTTATTTTCTACTTACTCATCTTTTCCTAACCTTACCTTTTTATGAAATGTCATAAAATAATATATTTTCTTAAAAGAAAATGAAAAAATAAACAACAATGAAAACTAAAAATCAATCCAATTCAAACCGATTTTTTTTTTTATCATATTGGATTGGATTTGATTTTAAAACCAAATCAATTGGATGAACAAATAAGAAAATTGAAGAGATTGGATCAGATGGTTTTTTCTTCTAAAACCGAACCAATCAATGTCGCGAACACCCCTAATAGATAGTATGGTTGGAAAAAATATATATACAAGAAGCCATGACGATATATCCCAAATTAAGATAGAAGAAAATAAACTAATTATTACACTCTTTAGTGCCTTATTTCATTTCGTTACCAACATCTTAGAGTACAAATCCATAGTTGCAAGGTTCGTGAAATTACAAAAAGAAAAATAAATAAAACATACAATTATTGGGTGTCAACACAATGACTAAATGACAACTATAGAAATTCTAGCAAGATTAATACTGCATAGATTTTTTTACTAATATAAGAGTTCATTCTTCCCTGCATGGCGTATGTGTACTCTCTTAGGTCTGGTATCGATAAAATTCACACTCGATTATGTCTATTTTTTTGATGGTCGGGCCTAACACGCCCTGATTTAAAATGATATCTACATTTGTTTTTTTCGCACACATAAATATAAGCCCAATGTGTTGGACAATCAGCAACAGTTTCACAGTCGATAAATGCTGTCATGAAAAAATGAAATAAAACAATGTTACCAAATTGAGATAATAGATTATGTATGGACTATAAATTGAAGAAGGAATTTGAAAAAAAAAAACATGAAAATATGGATTACCTTCAACATTCTTTGAGACATGGAAAATATACATAAATAAAATAATATACACAAACTTTAGAGTTTTAGCCATATTTTTCTAGATTTGCATGTAACAGGTAAAATATGATTTGATCACTTTATTAAACCCTTAAGGATGTAACCAAAAAAAACCCTTAAGGAGATGTTATGAACCCTCCTTGAATTTAGAATCATTATTAAGTGTCTCTTACTTATGTTAATGTATTGTATTTGTCCCTTTATCGTACTTACCAAATACGCAGCATAAAAACTTTTTAATCATTATAATTTATGTTTTTTTAATTAAATTTACAACCGATGATAGAAAGGGGAAATATTAAAAAATAATGTACAATCAACTTAACACCATAGTTATGCACGGGTTGAACATATTGTAGTTGCATTATTTCAACAAAACTCGCGTTTACATAAATTCTTTTATTCACATTGATATACAAAATAGATTAGGATTTATGTCAAGACACTAAGTTTTTTTTTTTTAAATTTATGAAATATGTTTCTCGTTGATTCTTTCTTGAAATCCTAATTTAATTCATCCTTAATATAGTTAGGTTATTATACAAAATAATGTGGTATTCCTTATGAGGTGTACTTATCGCCAGTACATATATGATAAATGTATCATATCTTGACCATCAACAACCAATAAAAGAGATGATAGTGAATTGTTTTCTAATATTTATGACATGAAAGATGAAAACAAATTACTTTCCAATATTTATGTCATACTACATTCATTTTGCATATTATTAACTAGCAACAAACCCGTACTAAGCGCGGGTTGGACGTCGAAGTAGGGGTCATATGTCAAAGTGAATTGAAAGGTTATACGCATTGAGAAAATAGAAAAAAGATTAATGATAAAAGGGCAAATTGCATTGACCTTCCCTAAAATTTTCTTAAATAACACAAGCACACCGACTAATTTTATCCAATTTCATTTCAATAACATTCCAAATACATGATTAAATTTTAGTCATATTTGGTTTGATATATCTTGTTTATGTTTTCTCTTTTGGCAATAAGCTGAATGAGGTTGTTTTCTCGTAATGGAGGAACAATAACTATTGTTTTTACCAACAAATAGAATCAAACATCGACAAATAAAGAAGAGACTAAAAGATAATATAGAGATAAATGGACGTTGTAGTTGACAAATGAAAAGGAAATAATCTTCGATATATCTATTTTATTAAATTAGAGTTTAAAATTAAACCACATTGACAAAGGAACAATGAGTGATCTCTTCAGTTTGGAAAGACCACCAAAGTCTTAAGTTTTGTTGGAGACTAACTCATTTCTAGTTGTTCAAACTTTTAAGAAATCTTCTTTGATGCTATGTTTTTAAAAAACTAGACGGGATAATTGTAACATTTTGATTAGACAAATGAACATAATGATCACTCATATCTATAGGAAAGGAAACCATTGTGCTGACAATATGACTAATATAGGACTCTCTTTGAACTCTTATATAGTTTGGTTAGATTTGACCTCCTTTATTAGAGAGCCTTTTGTGAGAAATCTTATGGGATTGCCTAATTGTGGTTTTTGTCTAGTTTGGGGAGGTTTTGACATAGTCCCCCTCTTTTTTTTTTTGTTCTCTCTCTTATCTAGGTTACATTTTGAGGTTGTATCTCTTTGCTACTCCTTTTTGGGAAAAAAATGGGAATAAAAAATGGTTGAAAATTATAACAGAATAGCTTAAACCGTGTTAAATTATAACAGAATAACTTGTCATTTTGATAACTAAATAAGAGAGATTAATGTTTTGTTAGTAAAATCGAGGGGGTACTTGTGTTATTTAAGAAGACCTTAAGGGAGGTTAGTGTAATTTCGCCATGATTTTTTTTAAGGATTAATTTGCTCATGATAAAATTAGTGAAATAGTTTTTATCAAATATTATAAAGTGGTAAAAAAAATATGTAAAAATATTATAAATAATCAAGATCCTGTTGATGATAAAAATCATGTTACGTGTCCCGTGTGTATGAAGGATTAATTTGTTCTTTTACTTTGCACTTGTAAGTTTTAACAATTGCTAAAAAAGTGAATTTATTGCTTATAATAGTGAACAAAGAGTATATGTCATTCCTTCAACAACTAAAAACAGCCGCCAATACTGTTTATTGATTAAAAAAAAAAAAAAAAAAAAAAAAAGGCACCTTATACTAATACTAACGATGATATGATACTACATGCAAAACAATGATGATAAAATACTTTATTATGCAACCAATTATTAATGATAATATCATACCTTAATTAAGGTAATTCTACAAAAAAAATTCACGTCAAGTTTTTCCATTTATAAAATAAATAACACGCAAACGTAACAATTTTACGTCACTTTTTTTATGATCACTAAAACATAAAAAGTAAAACATGTTTATATTTATAAACGGAGGAAGTACGTTTTTATGAGATAGCCAAAATAATGTTTAAAAAAGTGATAAATCTGGTTCATGAATCCAGATATTCATGGAAGGTCAAAGCATATTGAGTTGTGCCACAACTACATTGGAAATCGACTTAGAATACATCAAGACCACACAACAGTGAGCAAATGTTCTCACCAATGCAATGTCCATTGAGAAGCTTGAACAGTTCAAAATTATTATGAAAATTACAATTTACGAAGGGGTGTTAAATGATAATTGCAACTTTTCATATTCCTAAGTTTCTTAATGCATCTACAAGTTCTAAACCCTCTCCTCTTTAATATTCCTAGACACATTTACTCATTTGCTAGAATTTTTTAATGAAAAAAAACATTACTACAAATCTCTTACTCTCACGTTTCTGTCAACAGGTACAACTCCCTTTTCATTCCTTGGTAAGATTTTGTATCCTTTCTTATTTGTTTTCTTCTTCATTTGTTACTCAAATTTTCCTCTGGTTAACGTTTTTATTTTGTTGTAGGCTTGTAGCAATTACATTCGGAAGATTTTGCATGCTTTTCCTGAAACTGGAAGCTTGACATGGTATTTTCTCCAAGTCTTCTTATATGTAATGTTTTAACATGTATTCCATGAATATATTTTATTGATTAAAATGTTGTCTTGTTACAGATGAGTGCATGGTTTAGAAGAAAAATATAGTTTTTTTAGGATGTTTTCTCTCTTTAGGAGAAGAAACACAAAATTTTGATTTTTTAACACATCTTTTTCAATAAAAGAGGGAAGGCCTGATTTGACCCTTCATAATTTTCCTGCGAACCAATTTTGTCATGAGAAATAAAACCCAAAATAGTCTCTGACATTTGCACATGGTCACAAATTTGTCCCTCAATTTTACTGAGTTGGGACTAATTTTATCAAAATTCATTGTTTTCTAAACAGGCCCGCACACAAATTGTGAACCCCAAAATGGGTCTTCATTCTTAATATAAGTTAAAAAAATTACACATGAAACTAATATAAGTTTAAAACTCTTTGGATAATTAGAAGTTGAATTATATGAAAATATGTTATGATTGGGATTAAGATTAAGTTTTTTTATTCTTTTGAAAAAAGACTAAGTTAGTGTGTTTTTTGTCGTCAAGTAGTTTAGTGGCTAGAGAAATTCACCTTAAAATGAACAAGTGGGGTGTCCGGGATTCGAACCCCAGCCTATGCACATATTGTGCATTATCCCTTACCAAATGAGCTAAGCTCATGAGGACAAGTTAATGTGTTTTATCGAGTGAGTTTGTTTTAATTTGTTTTTAAGAGAGAAAAATAGGAGGAGGTTGAAACAAAATACACAAAAATATATACTTTTGATGATGTGTCAAAATATTAAGAAGGGGTAATATTGTATGTTTGATACACATTAAGTTTCATAATTAGAGAATAAACTAGCGACAACCAACTGAACCAGTGAGATTAAAAGTCTATCTAAGGATATTTTATTCAATATGTTAGTTTAATTTGTTTTCTTTTTTAAGAATTGTTTTTTTTTGACAGGATTTTAAGAATTTTGTTATCGATTTTTGTTTTTAATAACATCAATTGCTCCATTTTTTTTTTGTGAAACAAAAAAATAAATTGCTTCGCTTTTTGTGAAACAAAAAAAATTGGTCAATTTACTACTCTAACCGTTATTTTAAAGAAGAATTTTTGTTGCCAAATTATTTAAAGAAGATTGTTATTTGTTATGGATTTGTAAGGATTAAGACAATTAAAAATTTGAACATGGCACATTAATAAATTTATTAGAATATTTAGTTCTATTGTATATTACTAGGGTTACACTCCGTGTTAATCTGTCCATTCTTTTTATTGTGGTGATGCATATAAATTACGAACAATATCTTTTTTTGAAATTTTGATTAAAATTATTTTTAACTTGATTAAAATTTTAAGAATATATAATACATATTTTGTACTTAAATTTGTTTAAGGGTACAATTAAAAGGGGAAAAGTCAACCAAAACTATTCTCTATATATAGTATAAATTGTTGTTTCAAGCCCTATTTTAAAGACCCTAGTCACCTTACTCTCTCATCACCACTCCAACTCCCTTTTCTTCCTCGGTAAGGTTTTGCACTCTTTATTATCTGTTCTTTCTTTATGTAATGGGAAAAATAAGCAACAAAAATAATTTACGTTATTAAATTGTTGTAGCAATCATATTCGGTAGATTATTATTTCATGCTTTTCTTGGAACTACGATCGGTAGCTTGACATGGTGACTTCTGTTAGTCTTATTCTGTGTAATGTTTTAACATGCATTCCATGAAAGATTTATTGATTTCTATTTATTGAAATGTTGGTTTAGGAGAAAAACCTAGTTTTCTAGGGTTTTTGCTGTCTTTAGGAGAAAAACACAGTATTATGATTTTTTTTGATGAAAATAAGATGAAAAAAAAACACATGAAACATGGGTTGTGAATACATATGTAGTTTATCTCAAAAAATCAATTATGTGTTGTCCACAAGTCCTAGTTTAACAGACAAAAATGTCGAAATTGCTAGGTTGGACATAGTAGTCGGGGTTCAAAACCAGGACTCCTTCAGATGTGTGCATGAGTTCATATAATGAATATTGTCCCTTCGTCTATTAAAAGAAAATAATCCAATCTTGTGTTTATCTCTCTCTAATGGAGCCCTCTGGCTTTAGTGTTCTCTTATGAGCATGCAAAATATTTCCAATGTTATCACAACATTTGGCTCTAATTCAAAATTATAACATCATAGTAAACAATCTGTGTAACCATACACCATTTTATAATTTCAATTTAAAAGAGTAATTTGTGTTTCAAGTATCTATAGATGTGGGTCTACCCGCCTAACAAAAATTCCACATACTTAGTTTGTTTTCCGATTCTTGTATGTTCCCTTTGTTTGAATATGAATATTTTTATGTAAAGGCAGGAAAACCATCAAATACCCTCCTAACAATGACAGACGAGGAGCCGGATAGAATTAGTTGTTTACCGGGTGATGTAATAGACCGAATTTTGTTACGCTTGCCTATTAGGGACGCTGTGAGAACAAGTGTTTTATCCAACAAATGGAGGTACAAATGGGCCACAATGCCAAATCTTGTATTTAATAAACAACGTGTCTCTGCAACAGCCCCTTTTGTTATCGGAGGAAAGCTTTTGGCAATTATTGATCATGTACTTTTACTTTATTCCGGGCCAATCAACAAGTTCAAGCTCTCTGATTGTGGTGTGATCAGTGTGACTGCTCTTGACAGGTGGATTTTTCATCTAACCAGGAGGTCTATCAAAGATCTTGTGCTGGGAATCTCAAAAGGACAATCATATAAGATACCTTGGTGCTTATTTTCTTGTCAAAGCTTACTTCATCTAAGTTTATCTTATTGTTTGCTTAAACCTCCATCGACGATTGAAGGCTTTAAGAACTTGAAAAGTCTTAAGTTGGATCACATTACTATGTCTCAAGATGATTTTGAGATTTTGATATCTGGTTGCCCTCTGCTTGAAAGATTGATATTGATTGAATTTGATGGTTTCACAAAAATAAACATTCACGCACCAAATCTCAAGGTTCTAGCTATCGTAGGTAAATTTGTGGATATTAGGTTTGAAAAAACTTCCCAATTAGCTAAAGTATGTGTTCGTTTGAGTTTGTATTTGAACTCTGAAAGTAATCAAAGTAGATTACATGGAAGCTCCAGCAACCTGCTCAATTTTTTTGCTCATATGCAACACGTCTACGAGTTGATTATTACTGGCGAATTTTTAAAGGTATAATGCTCGAGCAGCTGAATGTTTAATTTTACTATGGAAAGTGACTCACCTGATATTATTTAGTTTCCCAAATCCTTTTACAATCAGTAAGTATTTAAAACATTATATTCTGATCTAAGAGCAATTTTTCTGTTGTACAATATTTAGCTGCAGGTGTTGTTCCAGTAAAGCTTCCTACACCTTGTATTAATCTAACATATCTTTGGTTTAGTATAAACTTCTATGACTTTAAGGAAATTTCAACTGCTCTATGTGTGTTCAGAAGCTCGCCTAATCTTAAAAAACTAGAAATAATTGTGAGTACTCATTTACTTTGACTTGACTTTTCTTTACTTTAACTTGACTTTTATTTGCTGGGAAGGAAATCGCAAACCTTTTTCTGCGTTAAGTATTTGTTTAGTACATTTAAAGTTCCCAGTTTAGTATTGGAAGTTAGTTTCTAAAACTTGTACACTTGAGTTACGATTGCCTGCAGAAGTTATGCGTTGGGTTCAATATAGGTATAGTTACGATTTATTGCATTAGAGTCCTATATAAATCAGACTCATGTATCTTCCTATTCATGTTGTATCAATCAATACAATATGATTTATGGATTTGGCACAATTTCATGTAGGCAGCACAGGAGGAGAATACGGTCGTTTTAGCACCTGCCTCCTATTGTTGGGAAAATGTCTTTTTGGAGCCATCCATACCCATCCAAGTGTGACATGTGTGTATTGAAGGCATCTCTGGTATGAAAGCTGAATTAGATTTTTTGAGATTTCTACTTCTCTATTCGCCTATGCTAGAAAAGATGGAAGTGAAGCCTGATTTGAACGTCGGATCTAAGTTGATGTCAGAACTGCTGCGATTCAAGAGAGCCTCCGCACAAGCTGAAGTTGTTTACCTTGGGGAAGTCTCTTCATGATGTTTTTTATTCAACTCTTAAATGTATATTGCCATTTTGTTTCTTTTTCATGATCCAACAATGGTCACCATCCACAACTTCAGTTTGGTTATGTCAGTTTCCAAGGTTCAAATTCTAAACCTAATGCTTAAAACTGCTTCGGTATTGTTTACCTCACCAATCGAGTTACTTACGCGATCCACGACATGAATTATTTTTACACTTAACTATTAAGTCAGGCCATTCTACAACCACAGTGGGAACAAGCTAAGTTGCTGTGAAAAAATATCATTTTTGTATGTGTGTAGATGAGGTTTCTCTGAAACCGTTTGTTGGTAATCTCCCTATTTTGAATAATTCTATGCATTTTCACGATTTTCATGTCCAACCACACACAATTAACTTCATTATCAATTATGTGTGTTATTATTCCGTATTTATTTCGGTTCCATTAAACTATGGAAAATTTTACATGGTTTTCTAACGGATGAATATAATCCAAAAAAGATGAAGAAAATATGAATATTGTTGACGACCATCCTACATTTGCAACTTCCAAGTCGTACCCTATGTCCTTTTGTTCTGTCCGCCATTCCCGCTCCTATATTTTTTAAAAGTAGTCTACATCAGTTTTTGCATAGTGTGGTTTTGGTTGCATATATCACTGACATGGATCTTAGAAAAGGATATAACATCGAAAAAAGGATAACTCAAATGTGCATCGAAAAAAGAAAAGGATATAACTCATATTTTTTTAATTTAAATGGGGTAGGTATTAGACTTAATTTTTTGTTTGAGGTCTGTAGTATTTGGAAGCCCGGCCTGGTTGAGTACCTTGCACTCCCCCAAGTTCGGGCCTGAATATGAGTATACTTTTTTTAGCTAAAATTTGATTCATCTCATTTTTTAATAATTTTTTTTTATTCATTTCACTTTGAGAGTCTAATCTTTTTCATTAAATTTAATTTTGTTATTACTTTCCCAATATCTGTTCTATATAGGGAATACATGGTTTTGGAGTTATTTTTTCATTTTTAATTATACCATTAAATGTCGAAAGATAAAAATTTATACTATTATATTTGATTAATGTCATTGAGAAAGATAAGTATAATTTGCTATAATATTAAATAACAAAATATTTATACCTATAATTTTAATCAAAATTTTATTAAAATTTACCATTCGTAATGTATATGAATTAGTGCAATAAAAAAATTGAAAGTCTGAACGTTAGTTGTAGTAACTTTTTTTGTCAAGTAATCTATTAACTAGACCTATTTTTTAAGGTAAATAAATTGAGTGTTCAGAGTTTAAATTCTAACTATAACAATGCAATGTCTCTCTGAATTAAGCTATGTTCACATGGACGATATTTCAAAAAAAAAAGGACATATGGATGTAGTGGAAACTATTTTTATTTTTTTTAAAGTATGGACGTAGGTTCTGTTTGGTAAAAATAGCGGATGCTGATGACTGATAGCTGATGACTGATGATATATAGCTGATAAGCTAATTGAAGTGTTTGGTAAAATTAGCGGTAGAACTAACTTATAAATGTAAAATAACATAAAAGGACATTCTTAATTATAGTAAAATTTATATTAATTTATATTTAAGTGTTTATAATTTATTGATTTAATATATTATGAGTTATCATTGCACTGAAAAATATATATTCAAACTTGTCATTTTTATGAAAAAATCATAACGTAATTTATGAAGAAAAAAAAAATTAAACGGAAGGTAATGAAGATTTTTGAAAGAGAAAAAAATTATATTACATCCAAGGTATATTGCACTGAAGAAACAATGGAAGGAAATATCTTTATACTAACAATTTAGAGTTTTTAGAAATAGCCTATTCCAAAATCCTCTCCTCTAAAGATGTCCACATCATCATAATCCTACTTGGCATTTGTTCCAAAAATTTCTCCTAATTTTTAATACAAGCTTAATAATAATTATTATTATTATTAAAAACTGTTTTTTATTAATCATTAAATTGTACATAAAATACATAGTTGGTTACAATCAAATAATTATTAATATAATAATTGTTTCGATTAAAATTTATATGTTACATTAAAAATTTGTATGTTAGAATCAAATGATTATTAATATAATTATTATTCAATTAACATTTATATGGTACATTAAAAATTTGGTAGGTTACAAAATTATAATAAATAACTTGAATAAATTATATTTTGAATTTTGGTCCGTTACACTATGACAGTAACCTACTAATTAAAAATCTAATTGTAGTAATTAGTTTTTAAGGTTATATAATTAATTTTTATTCGTTACAAAATTATATTACTTAATATTAATAAGATATTATTAAATTTCAAATGTTATGAAGTTAATTTTTTGTAGGTTACATGAAATATAATATAATTGTTTAATGCACATTTTATAATATTAAATACGTTGATAATATTAATTTTAAAACGGTCAAATTAATAATTAATAGATATTAACCGTTATGGTACTATTTTTCTATATAAATAGTAGAGTTTTTGGGTTCGAGTACACAACAATCACAAAATATAATTCTTCTTTTTTTGTTCTATGGTTCTCTAATATCTATTATAAATAATTTCTGTAATTTTTTCAATTGCAAAGAAAAATGTCTACGAAACACTACTTTATCTCTGATGTTTCGCCAAGAAAATAATCGTGGACATTGGTTGTGAGGGTTGTTCGTCTCAAGACTACAAAAATAAAAAACTATCATTTTCTAAGGAGTTGGTTCTAATGGATCAAAGGTACTCTTTTCATACCGTTTTTGTTTTTTGTTTAGAGTATAGTGTTTTAATATTTGTTATATAGGGTGATCGATTATGTGAGTTTATACAAAGAACATTGATCTACAAGTTCAAGGAGCAACACTAAGAGGGAATGGTGTTCACGATTTCCTCCTTTGATTTTGCTTGCAACAGTGGTTCGTATAGACAATCACACAACAAATACAAACTGAATTTTACAATTAACACAAAAGTTAAAATATCTAAATCTTCTTTGGTCCCTACAAACATGTATTCGTTTACATTGCATATGATGTTTTCAATGATTTTTAGGACATGAAATGTAATTTGAATCATATTTGTATCATCAAACTAATTTCAAACCCCCATCCCTTTCTAACAACATGAAATAAATTATATATTTATGTAGTTGGTGTCTTGACTGGGATGGATTTTGTTTGTATGAAGACCTCAAATCAATTATATTAAAAACCCTTCAAGCACAAGATGTGCCCAATAAAGGAAAATACAAAGTTCAAGATGCATAGATACAAAAGAACCAAATCATGAGGTAGAATAACCAAGACAAGTAGAATGATTATTCCACCAACATTTTAACTCAAAATACATACATGATTTCTTAGCATTTTGTATCCAGTAAACGAGAAATGTAAATTTATTAACAACACCATAAACTGGTTCTTGTGACATAAATGTAAGAATTTTGGTCTTTCCAAATAATCCAAATGCAAGTCATCAAAATCAACTAAAAACTAAAACGAACTTTTTTTGGAACAATTGAGAACCACTGAAATGAAGAGTACCCTCACAATAATTAATTGGAAGATCACAATAATTCCAACCACTTTAGAGTATTATGTCATATGCTACTAAAGAATTCACACTAAAAATAAAAAAGATAATTCTCCTCTTTTTCACATCTGCCAGAACATAAAAATAAGTCCATATTTTAACTACTCCATCAACCTAAGTTGCCATTTATTAGAATTCAGATATTCAAGAGCCTCCACGAAAAGAGAGAGACATTTAGAGGAGCTACTTTGTTCCTAATGAGATTTTTAAGAGCCATAGGTTCATCATGCTCCACTTGCAACTAGATAATATAACCCTTTGTCAGGGTACCTTTCACCATGATCAACTTTAAAGAAACTTATCAAAAACGCTAGCCTTAAAAATAATGTTGTCCAACAAATAACAATATATCCCCTGCACCTCATTCCAAGAAAAATTCTATGACATCGTCTCCACCCCATCCAACGCTAACCTACGTATCTCCTTAAATGGCATAGAGTTATTTTCATATAACTCAAAAGTTCTTCTAAATATATCACACAAAGGACCACTCTACAACCACGAATCATTGCAAAAAAAGGAGTATTTTTCTCATTCTCTCCGCTATCATCAAGTTTTCATCAAACCAATTTCTAATCCCCATCTCTGCCCCTATTTTAACACCATGGAAGTAATTTTACCACACATATGCCTAATTGTCCCCACTCTTCACATGAACTCGCCCAACCTATTCTAAGAATCTAAAACTTTAAAATGTAAACTCATTGATCCATATTAGCCTCCAAAACTATTCACGTAGCAAAGATAAGTTGAAATTCTGCATTATACGAACCCTGAAGCAACAACTATATCGACCATGACACACCTTATCTCACTTAACCCAATTGACTTTCCTAACTTCCGCACTCTCTCCACGCTAAAAATAATAAAGATTCAATAAAATAATTTTTACTTAAATAAGCCTTGAAGAATGAAAGAAATTAAACCAATTGTGGTGGATATTGAAGAAGAATACAAAGATACATTACAAGAACATTGAATTGAATTTGAATGGTGAAATCAATTTGTTTTTATTTTTAATATATAATACATTATGATATTTAATTATTATTTTAATTATTTGTCGATTATTTTTTAAGAGATATCAGTTTGAACGTACTCTTTTTTCTATCTTCCGGTAAATTTAAAAAGGCGAATCTGAGAATTTTGTTGGCAAAAGTTAAGTTGTTCCTAGGTATGTATTTATAACTATCAACTTGATTATTTAATACCATTGAAACGTACATATTTATTCATTTACTTGAACTATTTTATTTGTTTATTTAGAGATTGGAAAACGATGTTACAAAATTCTTTTCAATCAACTAAGATCAAATTTAACCGTTAAATTATGGAGACAAAAAGAACTAAAGAAAATGTATGCTTATTTTGATGAAGGAGATTTTTTCCACAATCCTTTTAGTAAATACATTTTCTAATAAATGGTAAAACAATTAATTACCTTTATTTTTAGTTGCCTGATGTATCCCACATTAGCATACCATAAATTTTTTTTAACCTTACTCTAAGGATCGCCATTGAGGAGTTGAAGAACTTGCATGAAATTGAGTGGGTTGACATAGATCTCCTACCTTTTTCTTCCCATGTTTGATGGAGGTTTTAGTTTGTGGATTTTGGTTTGAAACATTAAGAAGGAGGAAGTGTTTGCTTGGAAAAAAAGGGAAATGATGAATTCGAAATCATAACTACATTAAAACATAACGAAATTAGGTTAGATTGTTTTAATTTGTGACCCTTGATCTCTAATTAAAAAAAATGAAGAGAGAAGATTAAATAAAATTGTTTTCTCAAATTTTTCTCACTATAGATAATTTGCTTCCGAGAGAAATACTCTCTCCAATATTTTTTTAGGAACTCTCTCCAATCTTAGATAAAAAAAATAAGGCAAAATTACACAATTAGTCCCTTAACTTTATTTTAGGTAACACTTTCGTCCTTTATCTTTTTTTTGTCACGATTTAGTCCTTTATGTTATAAAATGACAATATCTTATCATTTTTTATGAGATTTTTTTCAAAGAAATTTGATTTTCTAGGCTTGTATGAAGAAGATTTACGTTTGCCTATGAGTTTGATGATTTTTTTTGGAATTTTTGATTATTTTTTTCATAAAAAAGGATAACTATGTTGTTATTTTATAACATAAAGGACTAAATTGTGACAAAGAAAAGATAAAGGACGAAAGTGTTACATAAAATAAAGTTAAGGGACTAATTGTGTAATTTTGCCAAAAAAATAAACAACTACCTTATATTATCTTAAATTAAAAAAAATATATAACTTACTTTGACTCTATTTAATGTTATTTATCCTAATATACATTTTAATTCATGTAAGTTTTATTTTTAATATTTTTTTATTCTCATGAAACAAGTTCCAATAGATGGTACTTTTCATAAATTTATCTTTTTTTAGAAACATTTGAGAAAACTAATTGCATATAAGTAAATTTTTTAACTTAGATATTTTTTTATAATTGAAATCCGAGAGAGTATTGTGGTTAAATAAAAAAAGTAATAGCTTTATTCAAAGGGGTAGATTTTTTATTATATTTTTATAAGACTAGAGCAAAAAGAATAATCTCAATTAAGTTGGTACCTTACTTTAATCGATTGTCAATTGCTCATATATATTATTAAAAAAGAAAAAAATTATATGAAATTTGGGAGGACAAAAAATCTGATGCAGTCAATCCAAGTGGATCCACCCTAACGGGTAATACATAAAAAAAAAAAAAAAAAAGATCAACAAAGTGGATTCAAACCTAATTAATTCTAACATACGAATACCATTAACGATAGACGTTTGTGATCGAGGGCAAAGTGGGTCTATAATTTGGCGAATTGATCGATCTTCATCACAAAATCGGATCATGTGCCATCAACTCCCTGCAACAACGGCAACAAGCATTAACGACTCTTTCAAGTCCACACACTCTCATGTCAATCAAGGATTAATGGGATACGAAACACATACATATTCTTGAGAGTGTGGAGTAGATTCAACCGCCAACACGGTAATTAACAAATCCACACGCACTAACAGTTTACTACTATGATCAACATCAAATTAACAGTCATTTCTGGCCCAACATAGAACCGCAACCACCTCCAAAGAAAGGGAGGAGACGGCGGATTCGAATAACCCACCATAACCAATCCACACGACGACGAAAAAAGTCTAAAACGGTGGCGAAATAGAGGATAAAGAACGGACCTTTTCGGGTTTCAACCAAACCAACGCGGGGTTCTGCCATTGAGAAGCCAACACACGGAACCAAACAAGATCGCCGGTGACAACCAACAATTTATGAATACCAACAACTCAGCAACCACCACCCGTGACAGATGCGGTACTGGTTGAATCGGAAACCAACGACACAAATTGTTGTGGGAACCGGAAAAATGGTGGTGCGAGGGGACGACGCCACTCATCACAACATCGTTGCATGTTGGTACATCGTAAGTGATGAAGGTATCGAAAAAAGGGGGTGAGGTGGCAGAAGATTTATAAAGAGAGGGCAGAGCCATAATAGTATATTATAACAAATGTAATCACACCTCTTATTAATTAGATATATTTTTAAGAATATAGTAATTATTTATAGTATTTTTATATTTTAAGCATAGTTGTACTTTTTCTCACTATTTTATGCAGAGTTAGCATGTCCCTGCCAACTTTGTCTCAATTTTAAATATGAAGATAAAGTACTACATAATATCAAAATTATGAATCAAATCAAACTAAAAAAGTCAAATAATATCTAAAAAACGTATTTATGTGTAAACCCTGTTAAAACATTTTAAATAAAATGTATCCCGTGCTTGGCACGGGGCGTTATACTAGTATATAACAATGGAACGTTATTGCACTTCTTAAAAAAAAAAAAAAAAGGAAGGTTAATGCACTGAAAAAAATAATTATTATAAGTTCCAGTTTAAAAAAAAAACAATGGAATAAATTATGTTTTGAAAAAAATAATTATTATCAGAACTTTCATTTATTAAAAAAAAACTTCAAATATGCCTATTAAAACACACGTATTTAATTTATAATATAATAAAAGATAAAAGGGAAAATGGAATTTAGTTAGATTAATAATGGTAAAATTAAAATAAAAGATGATAAGTTATAATCTTAAACGGTACTTGAAATAGCGTCTGAAAAATAGTTTATAAACTCGTTAAATAAACTATAAGCTTGTACTGAAAAATCATTATTAAACAGAGTTTTTTTTATTAAATAAACTTAAAAACTATCCGCTGTAAACTATAAGCTCGTTTGATGACCTTACCAATCAGACCCGTAGCAGTAACTTGATAATGATAAGTGAGCCATTATTCTACAAGATGATAAATGTGCATTAAATTACAATAACCGTGAAAGTACCGAAAACCATAAAAGAAAGTGCCATCCATTATAATTTGACATAAATTTTGAATTAAAGTAACAACCAATATCTTATCCTTGAAAAATAAAATGAAAAATAGAAACTCATTACATTATTATACCCTTTTGTTTTCTTTCTCTTTTTCTTTTGTTTCTTTCTCCATTTTTTATGGCAATAGATCATTAACACCAAGAACAAGAAAGACCAACCAAGAGGGTTCCATTCCTTTCCATTCATCACCTCAAAAAAATCTTGCATGCATTTCATTTTCTTCATTCCTCTCTAGATCCATCATCTTTCTCCAAATTCATCTAAAAAATTTGCTTTTTTTTTTTTTTTTTTTTTTTCTTCTTCTTCTTTTATTTTTATATTTCAAAGAAAAATTGGAAAAATGTTAACAATGTGAGATTTGATTCATATGTAACATTATCATTGTAACATTGTTGGTATTGTTGTTTTTGTTTACTTTATTTGTTACAAACAAACGTTGTTTTTGTTGTCTTTGGTTTCAACTTTCCTCTTTTGGTTCACGTGTTCTTCAAAACACAAGAACCACAATTTTCAAGATTTGATTTTTACATCAATGCATGGTTCAAAATCGAAAATTTCTTCAACCCCATTTCATATGTGGATCTCAATTTCACGTGGAACCTTGCATTTCTTGAAAATTTTACTTTTTTAGGTGAACGAGATCTAGGGTTTTTGAGGTTCAGAATTGGGAAAATTTTGTGGTTTTGGTTGGTTTTGATTGTTTCTTGATGGGTGAAATGTAAAAGGTTTGGAATTGGTTGATTTCAGCTTCTGGGTTGCAATGCTGAAGCAAATTTTCAACAAGCTTCCCCGGAAGACATCCAAAACCTATTCGGATGAGTCGTCTCGAGTTGATTCATCACGTGCCGCAGGTAAAAGCCACCAGCGACCGCAGGGTGCCGCTGCTTCGTTGAAACGAGCTTCGTCGTCTGCGGTGTTTCCTGCCAGCATGGTTTCTGGTATTGAACCTTTGGTGCCATTTAAGGATGTTCCAAATGCTGAAAAGATGAACTTGTTTGTGAGCAAATTGAGCCTTTGTTGTGTGACATTTGATTTCACTGATCCTGGTAAGAATGTTGCTGAGAAAGATGTGAAAAGGAAAACTTTGGTTGAACTTGTTGATTTTGTGGCTTGTGGATCAATGAAGTTTAGTGAACCTGCTATTCTTGCAATGTGTAGAATGTGTGCTATTAATTTGTTTAGAGTTTTTCCACCGAATTATAGGGCTAATGGTGTTGTTGCTAGTGGCGGTGAGACTGATGATGATGATCCTATGTTTGATCCTGCTTGGCCACATTTACAACTTGTTTATGAATTGCTGCTTAAATTTATATCTTCAACGTGTCTTGATGCTAAGGTAGCGAAAAAGTATATCGATCATTCATTCATTTCCAAGTTGCTTGAATTGTTTGATTCTGAGGATCCTAGAGAAAGAGATTGTTTGAAAACAATTCTGCATAGGGTTTATGGGAAGTTCATGGTGCATAGACCCTTTATTCGGAAATCGATTAACAACATATTCTACCGATTCGTGATTGAAACTGAGAAACATAATGGGATTGCTGAGTTGTTGGAGATTTTCGGGAGTGTGATTAGTGGATTTGCTTTACCTTTGAAAGAGGAACACAAAATCTTCTTGTGGAGAGTTTTGATCCCCTTGCACAAGCCTAAATCTTTGGGGGTCTACTTTCAGCAACTGTCCTTCTGTATTACGCAGTTCTTAGAAAAGGAACCAAAGCTAGCAAGCATTGTTATAAGCGGTTTGTTAAAATATTGGCCAGTAACAAATAGTCAGAAAGAAGTGATGTTTTTGGGTGAATTGGAAGAAATTATGGAAGGAATTAACATGGTAGAGTTCCAAAGGATCATGGTTCCGCTGTTTTTGCGGATCGGGTGCTGCATTAACAGCCTACACTTTCAGGTAAAATTGTTACACTGAACTCATTTTGTAAATTCTCATTATTTGCTAAGCTTGCTCTTATGTTATTTTTCCATTCAAAAGGATCAGGTCCATTACTTGCTCTATAGTTTGCATGGTGCTATATGTGTACTTTCACTTTCGAACTGGTTAAACATTACTATACTTGTTATTTCCCAATTATATTTACTTTAAAGTTTTGATACCTACCCAACTATATGTCATTCTCATTATAAGTGTTCCCTTGATGTATAATACATGGTGCATCTTTTTGGGGAGATTTGCAATTGCTTCATTGGATAGCGATAATTGTATCCCTAATAAGATGAGCTGTTCATCTCACCGTCCTTTGCCTGTTTCTGCAAAGCACTATTTTCTTAAACTCCACGATCCTGGAGCCTCTATGGAGTGAAAGCTGACATTTCTACCTTAGTTTGAGTAAATGATTTAAGTGCTGCAAATTTGTTTTTCCATCTTTATGCATCTGTAGCATTTTTTGCACTTTTTCCCTAGTAATCTTTTGCCCGTATTTTGGCACTTTTTAAGAATTAGCTATTTCCATTGACATGCTAGTCTGTTAACGAAAAATGCATTATTTTTTCTGTTCAACATGGACTATTTCAGGTAGCTGAAAGGACCCTTTTCTTATGGAACAACGACCACATTGTAAATTTGATTGCTCATAACCGTCAAGTGATTCTGCCCATCATATTTCCAGCACTTGATAAGAATATCAAAAGCCACTGGAACCCAGCAGTTGTAAACTTAACTCATAATATCAGAAAGATGTTCTTGGAGATGGATGAGAAGCTTTTCATATCTTGTCATACTAACTTTAAGGAGGATGAAGCAATTTTAATCTCGGAAGCCGAGAAGCGAAAGGAGGCATGGAAACAACTAGAGCAAGCTGCCAGTCTCAAACCTGTAATTGGAAATACTGCTGTCTTAGTGTCTCCTTTGATGACATGAACTGCATGCTAGCTGTGGATTTCCAAAATGCAGGGGTATCTCGGAATCCTCAAGAATTGTTGGGTGGCATTTTGGTTTTGGAGGCTATGGTGTTACTTCTGGCAACAAAATTTAGCGATGCTGTTTTGATTACTACTGTGGTACATGCAGTGGATGTGGATCAAACGATTATATGTATAAGAAGCTTGTTTGTAATATCTTCCTTCTTTCTGTGTATGTACCTTCTTACATTACAGTCCTTAGTTGCTCTCCATTAAATACAAGTACTAACCCGAGAGCCTGTTTGACAACTGCCCAAGTTTGTATGTTTTAGATTTTAGTTGAAGCAAATGGATAAATCGCTCTTCAATTCGCTATTATTGTTTAGCAAAGGAAGTTTTTCTTGTTTTTTACTTGAATCATGTTTGAGACCTCTCAAAAGACAGAACTATACTCTTCTAAAGTGTATGATTCACTTTGAAATGTATATTAAGTAGTATCAATCTTTGATTAACAAATCAAAGGTGAGAGTCCAACAATATCTGATAGGTCCCTTGCATAACTTCTTTACTGTTCCACTTGGGTCAATTGAACCCCTTAGGCCTCCATCAAAATCTGACTGGTAGAATCCTTTGAGACTAAAAAGAGATAATTTGTGAAGCATATGCGTAAAATGTTTCGTCCACCTTGACCAAATCTAAGAGATCTAGGAACCAGAGTTCACCACATCAAAAATACTATGGCTAGGACACTCAAGGGATAATGTATATACAACTAGTTGATATGCAAGTAGAGATGAGGTCTAGCGGAGATGACGGTAAGTCTAGGGTTCTTAGTTTTCAAGACAAAACCTCAGGCTAACCTATCATAGCCTTCTCTAGGACAAGTTTGACAAGCATGAACTCTCATATTAGCTTTCAAACCACTCTTTATGTGGATGGTTTTCGAAAGGATAACTACCAAAATATTTGTGCTTTCGCATTGGTTTGTAGGACATGTCTAATTCAATAAGCAATCACTTTGGTAACAACTTAGTATGTTATTCGGGATGTCACAAATATATCAATGTGCATGTCATTTAAAAGTAAAAGGAAAAATAAAAGAAGCAAAACTAAACAATATTAGGACAATTGTTTTTGTTCATTATAACATAAATAAGGATGATTGTTTGTTACAATACAAAGGTAACATATTATTAATACAGTTTTCTACTGTCATTTTATAATTCACTGCTAGTAGATCAAGAAGCACCAGAGGTTGGTACCATCCTACAAGTCACAACTACGAAATAGCCCGTAACAACAATTTGAAGGCAAAACAACTGCAATCAGACATAATCTCAACTAAAGTCATTTTCTAGTCTCTAGCTTCTACAGTTGATCCTAGAAAAGATATTCCACCGGTTTCGGAGACAAATTCGCCACACTATTGAACTGTCATTGGAAGAAAGTTCAATGTCAGTAGCTTCTTCATTATATATGATATTGGTTAACTCAATTTAACCACTGAGAGAATAGGTTAATGAAAGAGCAATAGAAAAAAATAAATTTCTAACCTTCTGATGTTGATATTTTTCACGTACTGCATTGAGACGACAGCGTTTGGTGTTAAGTTGCAAATCTATTAGTTCAAGGACAGTAGTTTTCAGCTCTGATGCTTTGTAATTTGTATAGTGTTCCAGAGTTGGATTCTGCAAATAAATGCACATGTGAATCTAATTAGATTTAGGTTTATTTAAGCAGAAACTAATAAGCTAATTGTAAACTTGCAAGTTAATGTTCACAGACCCATGGATGCTCTGACTGGTTGAGGGTCCATCTTGCAAGTAACACAGAAGATGCAGCTATCTTGGAAGGTTGAAACTGCAAGAAGCTGTATTCAACAAGTGCTAGCTCTGCTAAATAGTTTGCCAGAAATTCCAGGTCAGCTTGAGCAACCTGATAACAGAAAAAAAATTACAATCAACTTGACTTTGTTTGTTTTCCTAATTGAAATGATAGAAGGGCTCTTTGAAGAAACTGGCACAGTTTGATTAAGATAAGACGACTCAGAATTCAAATTTGTATTTTAAATTTGATTTGTTAAAGTTGAAATGTGAGCCGTCTCGATCCATCGGTTCTGATCTCATTAGATTTCATGCTTATTTTGACCGCATGGAATCTGGTTCGGATATTTTAGATACCTTGGAAGAAGTTTGTGCTACTTGGATAAACCTCCTGCAAGGCAAAGAAGATGGTTATAGTTCCATTAAGCTTAAACTAAATTGCATTTAGGAACAAAAATTGTTTTCATATAATATGTACCTGAGAAATGTCTTGATTGTGGGAACAGCTAATTGAAAATGCAGAAGATTTAGAACCTCTTTCTCCATTTTCAATACCTATCAAGTGCCAATGATTGTGTGTTACATATATCAGTTATCATGAATGCAAATTGAAAAGATGAAGTTTCCAGCAATAATACCAAAAGTTAATTATACCTCTTGTCTGGAGTATGTATTATCTGTGATGACGCAAAAGTCTTCAACTCCAGGAGCACAAATCTCTTCATACTTACTTAAATCCATGAAAGAAAAGAAGAGTAATTTAGAATTTCCTCATGATAAGTTGATAACGGAGAAAAAAAAGACGGCATTGTACATTATTTGTGGAATAAATTATAACACCGCATTTATACTCATTTCTAACTCTTAATGGCTATGTAATAATAGCAAAGCAAAACTTGGTAAATCGGATTGCTGACAGAAAATATATCAGGCATTCACTGCAGTCAGTAAGTTGGAACCGTTCGATGAAGATAAGACATTTCATATTTTTAAACTTGGTAAATCGGATTTTAAATCAATTTAGCGAGCTGTCTTTTGTTTGAATCGGTTTTAGCGAGCTGTCTTACTCATCCAATGGTTCTGATTAACTAACTGCAGTACTGTGTAAACTAGTCAAAATTACAAAGTATTGTACTTACGATGAAATCAGCATGCAAGTAATACCAAGCAACTGCAGCCTTCGTTTGGTAATCAAACGTTGGGAAAGGAATCGATCAATGAGATTCACAGCAAGGTAAAGTGTGTCTGGAACTAGTTTAAACTCATCAGCAACCTGAAAAAGAATATAACAAAGCTTCAGCAAATCCATTAAACAGCCAAAAATTGATGCAATTCAATTTATAGTGCTCATATTTCTAATGTTCCTTTGTTTAAGAAACAAGGATACAACATACTAAGAGTCGTTTGGATTGAATTATTTAAGATTATATACTGGCATAAGCATTTGAGAGACTGTTCAAGAGAACTTATGAAAATAGCTTATGACATATCCATAAGCTCACCTGGATAGCTTATGAAAACAGCTTATGCATAATCACTAATATAATAAGGGCTTATACTATAAGTGCTTAATTAAGTTATTTATCCAAACAATGTCAATGGTACTAACCTCCACAAGCCAGTCAACCAGAATTCCCCTCATGCCGGGAGTGATGTCTTGCTGCAAAGTTTCCATGTAATTGGCTAATGGCCTCCTTTCACACTGGAGAGATTTAAAGTTTCACATTATGTTGTTTACTTTTATACTCTTGACAGAAAAGTAGAAGCAGTTGGAGTTTTCATCATAACAATTATTGACAAAGATGCAAACATCAATAGAGTATTAGTAGCTATAATCCAAATAAAAGAAAAAAAATACATTTTACAACACAAACCTCTCTGACATGAATATTAGTGTATATATCAGGGGCATATGAAGTCCAAATAGGAGAATCCCTTAACTTTGAATCAATGTCCACAATTCCCAACCCAACTGAGGCACTTAGTTTCTCACATATCAAATTTATCTCTGCAGAATCCAATCAAGACAAAAAATAACAATAAACTAATAAGTAATTAATGAAATGCTAGTAACTTCTAATAGTAGGTTTTTATCTTATCTTTGCAGTGAATGACTGAATACTCAACTTCATATTGTAAATCACATGAAATTGTAACTCAATGAACTTTAAAGTTCCTTGTATATTTATACTATCATTGCCTTGTTCAATTAGTAATTACTATTGATATAAAACATGATTGTGTGAGCAATGTATTACTTAGTAGGTACTACATTATACATATACTATGCACTTGAATGTGAAATGAGAAATAGGTATTCACTATCAATGAAAACTTTTTTTTTCACATGCATTCAATCACAACTCATTGTGTAATAATTTCGAGATATTTTACGAACTAACATAGAAAAGTGATATAATGATGAGATGTGATGTGATTGAATGCATGTGTAAAACTTCTTTATGCCGATAGTGCATACCAATTATATCCAATAAATGAAAAGTACCTGTATTTGGAGAGTTTAGTGTGTCCTGCATTGAAAGCAGGGAATTTTCCACAGAAGGCTGCACTTGCAGGGACTCTTTCTTTGTCATTGTTGATGTTGAAGAATCTTTAGCTAACTCTTTCTTTGCATCCTCTTTGATTGTCCAAACTTGCAAGGAGACATCATCTTCTGAAGCTACATTGGTCTTTCTCTTCTTAGAACCTTCTTTCTTCTGTGTAATGGACAATATCACCAAATCAGTAGTTACAAATTAATTTAAACAGGCAATGTAGTTCAAGATATTATTCACTCCAATGATTTACAAAATCTCATTCAATTGGTCCTTTTATGGACAAAATATAGAGTCAAATAGTTCTAAATTGTGGCGGCAATCGCGATTGCAATATAAAGGTTCTAGAGGTCTTCACAACGGTATCACAATGATAATTGTGGCCTCATTTGATGCGATATCAAAGTTTGTAGCGTAACTGCAACTGCACCGCAATTTAGGCCTGTTCTGACCAACTCATACACAGATTCAAGATTAGTCCATGTTTGGTTAAGATTATCCATGAAAACATAATTGCCTTTATACTTCATTTAAAAATGATAAATTATATTTTAACATCAAAATTCAGCACAATAATTTAGATGGTTAACGTTGTTTTAATTTGGGTTAATTACGTTTAGTGGATGATTAATGATATTGGGGAGTCCCAGGGAGCACCGAGAGCAACAATGAGTCAGTGCTCAAAGACCACAACAGAGAGACATCGCATCTCCACCTAAAACCTTAAGACATTTAGTATATGGGTCAACTCTTTCATATATGCAACATTTTGGCAATTCATAGTCGATGTGTGACTAACCACTCACAATTGAACCGATAAATAAATATAAAAGATGGTACAACTCATTGACCATCCCCTCAACACAATTAACCACAATTTCAAGTGCACATTTGAACTCAAATCATGGTTAATTAATATTTAAATACCAAGGAATCATGTATTTCTTTTTAACACAATTTGAGTGGTTAATGGACATATATGCATCTTTGAATTCAAAATCATTGTTGATTAATGTTGTACATAATGAAAAACTTATTTGAACGATGATAACCATTTAAATTATTAAAGAATTTTGATGTCAAACTTATAGTCAAAAAATAATACAACTAATTAAAAATTTATACTATATTTTATATAAACTTTCAATGAGGTGTTACAAGAGTTCAGATCTCCATACAAAATGATTGTTTTTATAGTACAAACAAACATGTACTCATGTCCTACAAATTATTTCAATTCATACTCAATTTTAACAATTTAAAAAACACACATGAACAAACCAATCTCAATAATAATAATAATAACAACAATAACCATAATAATAATAATAATATAAAAATCATAGAGTTACATTTATATATACCTGAAAATTTGATGTATGAGTACGCTTATGTGATTTTGCAGAAATGTTGGTCACATCTTTGAGTCCAACAACAACAGCTTGTTCATTTCTTGAAGGCTCCTTCAAAGCTCTTGCCCTTGCTCGAGTCACCCTCACATTCACACCATTTTCTTTGTCCATTTTGCTCTCCCTCACTGTATCAGTCACAATATTAATTCACATAATAATATATAAATAAATAACTCAATATTTATATCAATTCAAAAACAAATAAAATAACAATAGTCAATGATATATATTATATAATTGAAGAAGTTTCTCTTTCATTTTTATAATAAAAATAATATAAAAAAAATTTATTTATTTATTTTTTTCATAGTTGAATTTTTGTAACAATGTGGAAGTAATAATAATAATAATTGAATACAGATCTATGTCACATGAAAATGAAATAATCATAGCATAGAGGAAAGTAGATATTTATGCTACTATAAGCTTACTGATATATTGAATATTCAGAGCTTGTAATATATCATGGAAAATTCAGAGAGAGAGAAGATGAGAGAGAAAGTGAAGTACAGAGATGAAGTGTGTGGAAGTAGAAGAAGAAAAAAAGAGTGTGATAGTAGTGATAATATTAAAAGCTGAGCGTGACCGTAATAGTGAATGAGTGACTATGAGCGGGAGACACGGTGGCAGTTTAAATTTAGAAAATCCAAACGCTACAATCTCTTTGTATTATAATCACTTGTTTGGATTCATTCATGTCTTCAAAAAGTTACTTTCCAAACACATGCTAGGTTTTTGTTTTTGTTTCGTTTTGCGACGACGAGTTTGCTGTGTTACGTGTAACGTACGGAAGCTTTGTTTTCTAGCTTCTAAAAATTACAACGGCTTTGTATTTGTATCGCCGTAGATGTGTGTATTGGGTTATCAAACGAGTGTTAGTGTATCTTTGGATCGTGATGGATTTGGTAAAATAAAGATGGATTATTCACTTGATTTGGTGTACGGTTCCATTTCATGTATTCCAGTACACATCCATCGTGAAAAGTACAAAACTATGATTGTTGGCTTGTAGTCGTGGTCAAACGTGAGGGCCATGAAAATAAACATAGACTATGGCATTCTCGATAAAAATTACTTTTTAATAAGATTATGGTACTTTCCAAACACATGCTAGGTTTTTGTTTTTGTTTGGTTTTGTGACAGCGAGTTGTCGTGTTACGTACGGAAGCTCCATTTTCTAGCTTTTAAAAATTACGACGGCTTTGTATTTGTATCGTCGTAGATGTGTGTACTGGGTTATCAAACGTGGGACCAGACAAGTGCTAAGTCTATCTTTGGATTCCGATTTGCTAAAATAAAGATGGATTATTCGCTTGTTTGGTTTTGGCGTTACAGTTTCATTTCTCGTATTTTAATACACATTTACCGTGAAAAGTACAAAACTATGATTATTGGCTTGTAGCTATGGTCAAACGTGCGGTGGGGCCGTGAAAACAAACACAGACTATGACATTTTCGATAAAAATTACATTTTAAGATTTTAATAAGATTATAGTATTATTGATGATTTGTCAAACTCACTACGAATCTATACATACGCTTAGATCTGATTCCCATGACCGCGCTGCATGGTAGAGCGGTCACACCTACCGATAAATCAGACGGAAAAAAGTTTCTCCTTTTGCTTATTCCTTTAATGCTATTAAATAAGGAATTAATTAACAAAAAAATAATTATATACAACAATCTTATCAACAAACCATATAAACAAACATAACATAATTTATAAAGTAATATAAATTTTTCCTAAAAGATTATATCTAAATAATGTTAATTACCATGAAATACATATAGTTGGCGGCACTAAGACACAATACAAAGATTAGGAATTAAATCTTTAAGAGTATTGCAAAAAGGATACGGGTGTTATTTAAGTTATACATATAGTTGGCGGCACTAAGATGGAAAAGACTAAGTGATATTTTTTTATTTTTTTTTGAGCAAACTTTAAGTGATATTATTAAACTTTAGTGTTATATAATCGAAATAGTCCATCAAACCAATTTGAGTGGATATCAAACACACTGCTAGTGTTGTCCAATAGTTAGATCAAAGTTGCAATCGAACTAACAATGATGTCAATAAATCAACCGTAGATTTAAGAATTGGTAAAACTAGACATGTGATTTTCAAAGACACTTGATTAAGGATAAAAAATGGTTCACTAAAAAAAGAAAAAGAAAATACTAAAAAAACACAAGGAAAAAAAAAAGCTAGAAAGAAAAAAGTTTGTACGAGAGAAAAACAAAAGACGACACATATAAGAAGAAGATAGATGCACTTCACCGCCATGAGAAGGGCAAGAAATGAATGTCAGATCCAAGACGTCGCAACCGCCGCCACTAGAAGAAGGACGAGAAATGAATATTAGATCCAAGATGCAGCAACCACTTCTTTTTCATGAATATTGAGTAAAATGGTGGGGATTTAGGGTTGCAATTGTTGGACTTTGGTTATGTAAGTTAAATATAGAATGCTATAAAAACTGAAATAGGTTGCACATAGAAAATGCAAAAATCACATTGTTGTCGTCATTCAAAATTAAGAAGCGTTACAAACTCTGGGAAAATATGATAATTATGTATCGGTCTTGTGTGTTGGAAGGTGAAAAAATCATATTGCTACTATGCTACTCAAACATTTGGTATACAAAGTAGCATAAACATTCCTATGATAATTACCCTTAACCTAGCGATAATAAAAAGTCCAATAACACATTATCTAATTCCTTCTCTAAAACTTACAATGCATTAACACGACGCATCATGAGTTTGTCGATTAAAAAACAAAAAAAAAATTAATAGAATGTATTTTTATGAACAAGTCAACAATCTACGAAGAGCAAGCAACAAATGACAATGTAATGATCTCATGCTGAAGATGGTGATGTGTCAAATGACAAACAATCTCAATGTGTTTGGAGCATCCATGAAAGATTGAAGTGTGGGAAACTTAATGCAAATCGTGTTATCACAATACATAGAAATTGGTTCATAAAGTAACCAACGAAACCATACTTTTTTTTGGCAGTGGTGGATGTCATAGCATGATACTTAGATTTTGTAGAAAAGAGGGACATTGCCTTGTTTTTTTTACTCCTCTAAGAGATGAGAGAATTTCCAAAAAAAAAAAAAAAACCATGTGTTAGACCTACAACCAGTCGAGTCACCAACTCAATCATCGATGACAAAAACAACATGCTTTAAAACTAAGTTCTCTAAAAGATAAGGGCGAATAAAAAGTAATATATAAAAATAAGATAAAAATATCATCCCTAAGGTATCTTGATTTATTTTTCTCAGATATTAAAATTTGTTTTAATATTTTTCAATAACTAAATTTGGTCTTAAGATTTGTCTGACAAACTAAAATCAATCTTCACTTAAAAAAATGATAATATTTACATTGATTATTTTTCCTCACTATTTAAACATTGATTATAATTAAAAATTACATGCCAACAATATTTTTGAAATTTATTTTTTTAAGTTAGGAAATTTTCTTTATTCCTATAATTTAATGCTTTTACTAAATTTATTATTTAATACTTAAATTGGTATTTTTCTTTATTTGAATAAATTTATGATTTTATTAATTATTACTTAATTCTTAAATTGCATTTCTATGTTAGGAAAAATGATTTATTTTATATGATTAGTCACTACAACTTTTTCCTTTATTCGAAAATAAAAAACTTTTTCCTCTCACAATAGAAGGCAATACAATTCATCAAATAACATAAAACTAATTTTTCTATGATATATTCAATTAATATTAATCATTTGTTGAATCTGATATTTTAATAATTTGATATAAAAATACATACATCGAACGTATATTCAATGAGAATAAATTAAATATCTTTGTGTTTATTTTTTTCAAATTTAATGGATTAGGATGAATTTAGAGAAAACATTCTTAATAAAAAAATTGTAGCTCGTGAAAGTAATTAAAAGTTACGTATCCATATGATGAATCGTAATTAATTTAGAGTGAAGCAAAATTTGTTCTACTTAGGTGATAAATTAGGAGTTTATTTGAGATCACGTCCTTGTCAGTTGTCACTACTTGGTAATAAAAATCCTAATTGTAACATTTTAATATTCTATGATCACGATAAATTAGCTAGTTAGACTAATTAAGATCAATTCCTTGGTTCAAAGTCTCATTTACCTAACAAAGACCTTCAATTTCTTAGGTGAACAAATGCCATCTAAAGTACGACCGAGTGCTAATTTTTTACGTTACATGCAGACAATTAAATATCCCAAAAACAATCATCTCTACTAAACAATTATCCTATATCCAATTACAAAGTTTATTTTTCAATAGCGAATTATACCCTAATTTTACTTCATAAGACCAAAATATAAAAAGCATTATGCCCAACGATAGATGAATAATCACAGACACACAATTGAAATAAAAAGGTTTCATGAATTACATAGTTTAAGCATCTTTAAAGAGACTCATCTACATCATAATCAAGGGAGACATAACTACTCATAATAGTGACAACATTAAAAACTAATATTGGAGAACTATCTTCCCATTAGGCTTTGACGGAAATGTCAAACTTTTTTTTTTTTAAGCAAAAAGAGGTGCAGATGGTGAACCAACTGCAACACCCTTAAAATATATAAATAGAAAGAAACAAAAACAAAAAGAGAAGGGGGGACATAAACCAAAACCTTCTCGGACAAGAAAAAAGCAAAACAAGAAAAACAAAGCAAAAAAGAAATAAAAAGCAACAAAAAGCCAAGAGATAGGAAGGAAAGAACGAAACCCACTGAAAGAACTCAAATCAAATCGGAGGTCTTCCTTTAAAACGAGTGTTATGTACTTGAAAACCTTTCTACACATTCTTCTTCTTTTTCTTGAAAACCTTGAGGAAGGAAATGTCAAACTCATCAAAGAAGAATTGGTTTTCGTAAAACAAACATGGAATGAATCCATGTTACAAGAGAAGGATAAAAAGATAAAACAAAAGACATTTTAATAAATAATTCTACATAGGTGATATCGTCCTCAAGGAAAGCCATGTGGCAATCAAAATTCATTAAAAGTATTTGAATGCGCTTTTGTAACAATCGCACGGATCAAATTGAATTTTGGATTCCTTTTTCAAAACTGAATCAAACCAAATGAAATACATAACTATTATTACTTATTTCTTTATTAGTTTAGTATATTGCATAGGGAAGTCAACAATTGAATATGATGTGCAAATTCATCACTTTCCCTAAAAATTCACCACTTATCAGGCTTCCAAATGGATAACAAGATTATCCCTAAAGGTTCCTTAGCCATCTAAGAATAAACATGCTCATTATGGGAAAACTCTCGCATGAGAGATTTCTTCTTCACCATCTCGACCTAAAAAATAGATGAAAAAGGAGAATTTGACATGTGTCAAACTCACCCTTCCACCACTATTCAAGTGAAAGGGTGGAAAAGGGTTTGCGTCCACACCCTACCATGTTGTAAAAGTTATTGTCCTAAAGCAACAATGCCATTTCTAGACAACTCTCGCATATGAGGAATCACCATAATATGAAAACCATAAAAAAAAAAAAAAAAAACCAAAAACAACCATTAAATCTCGCATAGAACTACACTTAACAAACCCAAAAACTCACTAGAAACAATTCTCTCTGCCCACAATAAAATAAAAATAAATAGTTTATGTCATACACATTATCTAGTATGTCTCCTTAACTTATCACATAATCTAACGACCGTTACATGATCATAAAAAAGAAAGAGAAAACAACATACCAATATGAGAAACATAAAAATATCTCAATTCGACATCATATGACATCACTGTTAAACCTCGAATACACGAAGCAGAAAAGAATTCAGACAAGTTGTATCTCCACCTCAGATCGTTCACTTCAGTGGTTTAGAAGTCGTTGGTTCATTTTTGGGAATCGAGAAATATAAGTCGTAATTTTGTCGTACAAATTGAAGGCTTTTCTCCTCGGAACTACAACACTAACAAGTCATGACCTGCTCTCTGAAACAATGAATTTAGAGATAATTGTTTTAGATAAGACTCAAAGCCCAATCCGTCTCCAGGCCAAAACCAACTCTAATCCAAACTTAACATACATGCCTAAACATGTCAAATATTTACTTCATGGGATCCCACTCTATGTAACATCTCTTTGACGTTTAATGGCCACAACAAATAGTTACTCAAAGTCGTTGGGAGGTCGTTGTCCGTAACGATACATCTTTACTACTCTTTGGACCTGGACATATTCATACACCAATCACAACAACATGGTACACACTCTCTAATCTTAGTACCTTTCATTCTTGTTGGGTTTTTACTAACTTAAGCGTCAAAGTGTTTACATGTATCACCCTTCAATCACATTGTAACGAAACACAACTCTCCAGCCCGACCAACCTTCTTAGTCTAATCAGATTAATAGTGAAAACTATATTACTTGAATTAAAATAAATTAATGATTAATTACAAATAGTAAATAGTTATATCATGCTAATTAACAACGAAATCAACCAACAATCATATAAGCTAGAAATAGATCTTAGGGAGAGATTACCGCCTATTTGGGTTCCACAATGCTCAAGAGATTAGTCTCTGCAGTTTCGCGTAGAGAATACCCGATTTACATAAAAAAAAAAGAAGCTAGAAATAGATTAAAAATGAGAGAAAAGAACAAAAATTTGAGGTGACTTGGTGCGTTTTTGGCATATTTTCTATATACAAAAGTCACTATTATTATTATTATTATTATTATTTTAGTAGTGATTGTTTAGAATTAAAAAAAAAATATCAAAAAATATATTTTTGGGTTCCACAATGCTGGAGAGATTAATCTATATGTAGTTCCTTGCAGAGGATAACTCGGTTTACATAAAAAAAAAAAACAAAAAAAAGCTAGAAGTAGATTAAAAATGAGAGAAAAGAACAAAAAATTGAGGTGACATGGTGCGTTTTTGGCTTTATTTTTTATATACAAAAGTCACTTTTATTATTATTATTATTTTTTTAGGTCAGGTAGCCTAGTGGCTAGAAATTCACTTTTAAAGTGAACTAGACCATTGACCCGTGCTAACGCACATGTCATTTAAAAAAGATAATATTCACTGAAAAAATAAGACACTGTAGTTCGCGTGAATCTAAAAATTGTCGTGAATCAAAGCATAATGTCAATATCAAAGACTTTGTTATTGTTCCATAATTCTAGTACGTAGTTCCTGTTACTTTAAAATAACATATAATTTTGAAAGGGAAATTGAAGTTCGTTGACATGCAAATAGTTTCAATAAGTAAGAAAATGAACAGTACACAAAAAAGTCCTACACATTACGGAAAACTTCTCTGTAGACCACATTTGATGCAACATCGATATCATCGCCGTCGTCGTCATTAATCAATATTTTTAAACCACCTCTCGAAGTAACCCGTGATATTGCGACGTACAACTGTCCATGTGAAAAAACAGGAGACGGTAGATAAACACCAACATGTTTCAACGACTGACCCTGACTCTTGTTAATAGTCATTGCAAATGAGACGACAGATAACGGAAATTGCCTTCATGTCAAGCAAAACCTCATAATTTGCTAACCCGTGCTACCACACGGGTCAATGATGAGCACAATATATTAGTAATTTAGGAGTTCAACATCACATAAAAACCGTAAATTAAAATAACATGAAATATATAGCTATATTATGTAGGTAAGGTATGATTTACAATTAATGTTTTGCAATGATCATGCTTATAGTTAATGGTAAGTTAAGCATATTTTGAAGACACAATCATATGCTTAGATAGATCCTTATTCAGCCAATAGAATATCACATGAAGCATTGGGCCAATCCTTATTAAAACAATGATATGAATCATAGTTTACAACTTAATTTGTAGTTTGCATAGCTCAGGGGATATCTAAGACACAGTCACATCAGTATAATCAACCACCACCGTATAAATTATCACCGCGAGGGCCTTCTTGCAACAACCACCACCGCATAAACCTCCTTCTAGAATATAACAAACAAAAAAAGAGATGATAATAAATTAGATAGCAATCCAATTCAAAAAGTCATCGGATTACAAATAACCAAAAATCAAACTAAATAAATGCTCATACTCTTATTTCAACCCCGAATTTGAAAATTCCTGAACTGCAAAATAAACAAACCAAACCCCACACCAATCATATAACAATTACTTTGATTTTGTAAGAAGCCTAAAAAGCTGTTGCAAGCTATTTTGTACAATAGAGGAATTGAATGGAAAGAAAGATGTGTGGTTAACCTTAGTCACAGAAAAGAGGAGGAGCAGCTAAAAATCCATTTGATTTTTCTTCTCAATGTTAACACAATAACAATGTTTCTATATAAACACAAAAATTAAATTAGAATGAAACAATTAAATCATTGTGGAGCCCTGTTTGTTACATACTTAATGAATTAATTAATTAAATCAATTCCATTGTAAGATAAGCTAATAATTTTCGCATGGAGAGAGAAAACACACTTGCAATTTTGAAGTGAGATGAATAAGTCATGACCAAGTGTAACAACGAAGCCTATCTGCAACTTTCTGGATAGAACCAACCCTTCCAGCTTCTTGGTGATAAATCCAACGACATAGTGGGAACCATCAGAGAAAGTGAGGCAATTTTATAAAAAAAAAAAAAAAAAACTTCTATACAAACTCAAAAAAAGGGAAGAAAAAATAATAATTAGAATGAAACAATTACATAATGAAAGTGAAATAAACAAACATACCTGCATATCCCCAAATCCACATTTCCATCAACAAAATCTGCAATTTGTAAAATAAAGCTACAGATCAAAACATGGTGGAGAAAGAAAAAACATTGAAAATCATTGCATATATCATCATCTTACACAAATGATATTAGCAGATTCAGAAATTCTATGGGAGTTTAGACCAGTCAACCTCCAAGGATGCGAGTAACAAAATCTATTAGCAAAAGCAGCAGGAAATAATGATTTGTTTTGTTAAAAAAAAATAGGAGTGATTTGTTTTGTTCAAAAGAATAGGAGGGATTTGTTTCGTTCAAAAGAATTGGGAATTTCTGCAATAAAATAGGAACAATTTGTTAATAGGAGTGATTTATTTTTCTTTTTTTTAAGTTTATCTGTTTAGTAGGAAACAATTTTTTTAAAAAAAAAAAATAGGAGATTTCTGCAATTTGATATTTTAAACATGGGTAATACAGTAAAAGCAAGCACTGAATTTAAGTTAAATTAGGGCAACAATTAGCATTCGGGTTAACTTTAATAAATAAAAGATAAATATAACTAGACCATTGACCCGTGCTAACGCACGTGTCATTTAAAAAATTAATACTCACTGAAAAAATAAAACACTGTAGTTCGCTTGAATGTAAAAATTGTCGTGAATCAAAGCAAAATGTTAATTACCATAGACTTTGTTATTGTTCCATAATTCTAGTACGTAGTTCCTGTTACTTTAACATAACATATAATTTTAAAAGGGAAACTGAAGTTCGTTGACATGCAAATAGTTTCAATAAGTAAGAAAATGAATAGTACACAAAAAAGTCCTACACATTACGGAAAACTTCTCTGTAGATCACACTTGATGCAACATTGGTATCATCGCCGTCGTCGTCATTAATCAATATCTTTAAACCACCCCTCGAAGTAACCCGTGATATTGTGACGTACAACTGTCCATGTGAAAAATAACAAAGATGAATCCAAAACGACGTCTAAAAATTTCAATAAACAGATAGCTACCTCAGTTGACTCAATCATGCTTTCAATTGTCATTCGGTTAGTGTTCAGCAAGTCATCTGATAAAGACGCGGAGCTGTTCGTTGAAATTTGGCTGACACTTCGGGTGAACTGTATTGATGCATTTTTCATTCTAATAAAAGGGCACCAATGTTAATAGAAGAGTGGTGAGACCTCCAGACAACTTAATTACGACCCAAAAAACTTGCCTTTATTCTAAAGCATATAAAAATGTAAATGGTTACCGTGTCATGTACGCAGCGACATCAAGCAAATCGCCATTAAGTATCAACTTAGTCCCATTAAAGGCATTAGCAACTCCCATAGCACCTAATTTTTTAAAAAATCAACAGCAAGTGAACATAATTTCACATTTCATTGTTGATATCAGCAGAAAGCACAAACTTAAAACACGACATACCTAAATACATGCGTGTCTTGCAAAACTGCAATATCAATATAGTAGTTGTGTCGTTGTCATGGTTGCCAAAAAAGGTCACAATTTTGTCAGCATGCTCACCCCAAAGAGAGCAATGTAAGCGGTTGTTTCTGTAATAAAATATTACCAAAATATCAATTCAGGAACATAAGGTATATTAAAATTATATTACAACCAGGTACAAAGAAAGAGACAAATCTTACTCAAGATCTTTTAAAGTGAGATCAATAACCCTGCTTTTCCTTCCGTCCTTTTCAGTTTCCCTTATATCACCTCTTTCAATTACATGACCAATAACATTTGAAATTACGTATACAAAAGCAAAAACAAATGTATGAAATTCCTAAACGAATGCTTATAGGTAGAAATAATGTACAACACACATTCAGAATTGAAGTCTTACCCGTAGATACTTCATCGGCAGTTGAAGAGAGAATTTCATTGAATGGCTTGAACTCAAAAACGTTCATAGGGATAGCAGGCAAGTGTACTTTGGTAAAAGTTGAATTGTGCATCATACTAAGCTTATGTTTGTGTGAAGTTACCTTATAAGGACTTTCATTAAAACCTACAATTGCATTTTCAAGCTGATATGTACCCCCTTCTTGAACCATGGACCTGAACTTTGCCACCAAATCTTTTCTAGCTGTGGCGTGAATACGTCCACCCTATTGACGACAACAACAACATTAAACAGCTGGTTAAATTACATAACTAAAAAACAACAATGACATTAGTTTAATTTTAAAGCTAAGAGTGCAAACATGCAGAAACCTTTTCATCGACCAGTAACATGTTCATGAAAATGATGCTAGCGGGGACCTTCTTCTCTCGAATCAACCAAATGTGAGCAACTCGCACACACATCTTGAGATTCTTTCTTCCTCCAGAAACAGCTGAGATTGGAGTGTATTTGGCAGACATCATTGGCTTGTTTTTTCCTTTCCAAGAGAGAGGATGCTTATTTAGATTGAGATGGTTTGGCTAATAGGTTATGATATATTTATAGGAAAAAGGTGGAATACGTGTGAGTATGATATGTCGGTTGAGCAATAAAGAGTATTAGTTATCAGGATAAGCACAAAATAGTGGAAAAAAAATTAGGAAATGACCAACATTTTAGGATAAAGATTAATATGAATAAAATGAAATTAATATTGTTGATGGGGCACTTTGTTTTACTTAAGAATTGGCATTTTTTTTTACTTAAGAATTACCATAGTTGATTCGCCAAAACATATTTTAGAGATGTGGATGAAATGTGTAGTAGTTACTTGAATGAGAGGAATTAGGATTTTTAGTTTGTTTCCACCCAAAACATATTTTAGAGATGTGGATGAAATCCCCTACTTATTTGAATGAGAGAAATAAATTTTAGTTTGTTTCCACCAAAAAGTTACTTTAGAGATGTGGATGAAATCTCTTAGTTACTTGAATGAGAAGAATTAGGATTTTTAGTTTGTTTCCACCGAAAACATATTTTAGAGATGTGGATGAAATCCCCTACTTATTTGAATGAGAGAAATAAGGATTTTAGTTTGTTTCCACCAAAAAGTTAGATTAGAGATGTGGATGAAATCTCTTAGTTACTTGAATGAGAGAAATTAGGATTAGGATTTAAGTTTGTTTCCACCCAAAACATATTTTAGAGATGTGGATGAAATCTTTAGTAGTTACTTGAATGAGAGGAATTAGGATTTTTAGTTTGTTTCCACACAAAACATATTTTAGAGATGTGGATGAAATCTTTAGTAGTTACTTGAATGAGAGGAATTATGATTTTTAGTTTGTTTCCACCCAAAACATATTTTAAAGATGTGGATGAAATCCCCTAATTATTTGAATGAGAGAAATAAAGATTTTAGTTTGTTTCCACCAAAAACTTAGTTTAGAGATGTGGATGAAATCTCTTAGTTACTTGAATGAGAGAAATTAGGATTAGGATTTTAGTTTGTTTCCACCCAAAACATATTTTAGAGATGTGGATAAAATCTTTAGTAGTTATTTGAATGAGATGAATTAGGATTTTTAGTTTGTTTCAACCCAAAACATATTTTAGAGATGTGAATGAAATCCCCTAATTATTTGAATGAGAGAAATAAATTTTAGTTTGTTTCCACCAAAAAGTTACTTTAGAGATGTGGATGAAATCTCTTAGTTACTTGATTGAGAGAAATTAGGATTAGGATTTTAGTTTGTTTCCACCCAAAACATATTTTAGAGATTAGGATTAGTAATTGTTAGTAATAATGTTAAGAGGAGACGTTACACAGCTATGCTACTAAATTGATTCTAGTAATTGTTACTAATAATGTTACTAAAAGCCATGTTACTAAAATGCTTCAGTAACACAGCCATGCTACTAAATTGATTCAGCAACACAAAAACAAACACAAATATATAAATCAAAAAGCAAAGCAAGCAAGGCTAAATTATTTATGAAATTCAAGGGACATTTGCTAAATTCAAAGACAAAAAAAATAGATGCTTCCAAAACTCTAAGAAACTAAAACTTAAAATTCAAATTGGAAAGGTCTTGCACAATTTATCTAAACATGGACTAATTGTAAATAACATCAAGGTAGATGGTATCATGTGACCCAACCATCGGAGCATCCCCTCTGATCTTCACACCTTCACGGAGCCTGCGAGCTTCCACAAACCTATTTCAACGCCGTCCTATCTTGAAATGTTCATAAGGAATAGTTGCAAAAGTTAGCTCACAAACGGAAAAGGAACAAAATAAGTTAAGGTGGACACGAAAAGTGTATCATACCATACAACCTTTTGTAACATCATACTCAGTTAATTTTTTTCGAAATCAAGAACCATGTCACTAATATTGTGACAATAAGCAAGAAGAGTGTTATTGGGGGGAGATACTCATCGAAAGTTGCTTGCAAATTCATCTTGTCAAGAAGGAAATGCATAGGGGGATCAAAAACCGGGTAGGGGATATTCTTGTGAAACCTATCAGTCAAGTGTATATCAAACTGTCCGTCACCCACAAAAACCAAGGTAATCCGGGCACCAAGATCGATTCCGTAAAAGTCACGAATCGCTTTCCATCCCTTTGTGAGAAAAAAATGCTTCGTTTACTCTGTCAACCAATACTTCAAACTTGTTGGACTTAGGATCAGTCAATATTGCATAACGCCCAATTTGATCTCCGAAATCACCGCCAAACATGTTTGGCAAGCATACTGCACCCTAAAAAAATAACAAACAAAAACATCACACACGTTGATAAAATAGAATGCAAATAATTAAGAATAGATATATTTCGCAAAAAACACATACAACATCAATGTCATATTCAACGATATATGATATGTATTTCAGTCTGAGCTTGTTGATTGCTTTGTCAAGATCAGAAAAAGGGTTTTTCACCAACGGACCTACAAAAGATTAAAAGGGATTGAAAGAATGAATTATACTTTAAAACAGCGATAAATGTTTCTGGAAGCCATGTTGAAAAGAGATTTCGGTTTAGGAGAAATGATTAAAATATATTGGTGAGGGTTTGGAGGAGAGAAAGGTATGGTTTTAAAAAGAGATTTCGGTTTAGGAGAAAAGATTAAAATATATTGGTTAGGGTTTGGAGGAGGGGAATTATGAAATTTGGTTTAGGAGGAGTGAAGTTAGATGGTTAGGGTTTGGAGGAGGAGAATTAGGAAATATGGTTAGGTTTTAAAGGAGGGAAAAGTTGCTAAAATATTAGGTTAAAATTAGGGCAACAAAGCTTTGTTTAGGAATAAGAAGATATATTAGGGTAAATGAGTTGAGGAAGTGAGGAAAAAAATATGGCAACAGAAAATATGGAAATCAATTAGATAGGTTTTAGGAGGAGGGAAATTAGGAAATCATGGTTAGGGTTTGGAGGAGGGGAATTAGGAAATATGGTTAGGTTTTAAAGGAGGGGAATTAGGTTTTAAGAGGAGGGAAATTAGGAAATCATGGTTAGGGTTTGGAGGAGGGGAATTAGGAAATATGGTTAGGTTTTGAAGGAGAGAAAAGTGGCTATAATTTTTTAGGTTAAATATTAGTTGGAATTAGGGCAACAATGTTAGGTTTATAAATAAAAAGAAATATGGTTAGGTTTTGAAGGAGGGAAAAGTTGCTAAAATATAAGGTTAAAATTAGGGCAACAAAGCTTTGTTTAGGAACGTTTAAGAGAAATGTATGGTTTTAAAAAGAGATTACAGTTTAGGAGAAAGGATTAAAATATATTGGTGAGGGTTTGGAGGAGGGGAGTTAGGAAATATGGTTTATCGAAATCAATTAGATAGGTAGAAATTTCAGTTTAAGTGAAAGGTATGGTTTTAAAAAGAGCTCTCGGTTTAGGATAAAGGATTAAAATATATTGGTGAGGGTTTGGAGGAGGGGAGTTAGGAGATATGGTTTATGGAAATCAATTAGATAGGTTTTAGGAGGAGTGAAGTTAGGAAATTATGGTTAGGGTTTGGAGGAGGGAAATTAGAAAATATGGTTAGGTTTTGAAGGAGGGAAAAGTTGCTAAAATATTAGGTTAAAATTAGGGCGACAAAGCTTTGTTTAGGAATAAGAAGATAAGTGGGGTGTCCGGGGTTCGAACCCCGGCCCCTGCATATGATAATGCATTGTCCCTGCCAACTGAGCTATGCTCACGGGGACTTTTATTATTATTATTCTTTATTATTATTATTATTTTAGTAGTGTTTGTTTAGATTTTTTTTAGGGATTTTATAAACAACATTTTATCAAAAAAAAATATTGAAAAACTATTAGGATTAATTTTATTTTTTAAAATCTATTTTTTTTTTTTTTAATAAAACGAAGGTACCAGATGAACAAGTTAAAAATTATTTATTTTTTAAAATAGGATATTTAAGAATAGTTTTTTTTGGTTATATGATATTTTTAAATAGCTTCAAATTTTTTAAAACGTCCCTAAAAAACTTATATATTTTTACACAAACTTTATTTTTTTAAGCTGAAACAAACTCATCGTCAAACTTGCCCAATAAACCATCGAATATATTTGTCTTAATAGGTTTTACTCTTTTTTTATCTTATCTTATCATATGGTTTTCCATTTATTTTAACAATCAATCAAGACACAAATTCTTCCAACACTGTGTACTAATTTATTTATGTTACTGCTGTGTAATAGTCTTTATAAAAAAAAATAAAATTAATTTATAATAAAAATATATTTTAACCAACATAGGTTAATCAGTTTGATAAGCGTTGATTTTCATGTGTTTAAATAACACAAGTACCTTTCATGGTTAGCTTAATTACTTCCATATTTTGACACTCAGCAAAAGACATGTCTTGCTTGACTTTGACAATATGAGGCTCCTGCGGGTACATGTTTCCAAAGTCTCACATTGGTGCTTTCTGTGTTTCTTTGAGTAAGTCCAAGAAAAAGGTTCAAAATTAAAAACTTCACCAAAAAAGCCAAGGTCAATTTAAAGCATCAACTTTTTGCTCTCTCTTTGGTTGTTGAAAAAAACCTACTACTTCTGAGATGTATCTTTCAACTTTCAAGTCCCAAACCTCAAAAAATTTAAATTTTGAAAACATGTTTCAATTTTGGAGCTTGAACAAGTGGTCCATAACTTTTTGAGAGTAATGGAGTAAATGTCTAAATGATATTATTTTACTTGCAGCTTATGTCTCTGACTATTGCACCTACTTTTTACTATTCAATGTGTGCTATATTTATTAAACTAGTTTACTATATTCTTAAAGTTGATTCAATTTTAAGAATTATTGAGAGGTCCTTGGAGAATTCACTTCCCTCCACCGTTGGTTGGAAACAGAATTTTCAAATTATGGTGGATTTTTTAGCATATATCAACCATGAAATTAATAAATTACATGTTTCTTGTTTTGACAGAATTAATAAGTACATGAAATGATGTGAACATCAGATATTGTTACTCCCTTCAAGCAAGCATATGATTGGAAGATGTTTTGTGAATTCCAACTTAGGAAGTATATGGATTTAGTGACCAAGTGAGCAAGTTTTTTTTTTTATTTGAAATCACAAATATTACTAGTTATTAGTTGTAAGTTGATCACATGAGGGATTAGGCAGCAACATAAGTAAACTAGAAGCAATATGTTCACACACAAATGGATTAGCATGAGTTGGTTGGTTGGAGTGTTTTCTGTTTCTATTTCCCAATAGATCCACATGCATCAAATCAGTGTCTGATTATGTTGTTTACATATTTAAACTAGGGTTCCAGCCATTTAGTTTTAATATTTTTTGATACAAAGTCAAATATTTCATATTTGATTATTATTATTATTATTATTATTATTATTATTATATTTAATTGTATTGTCAATTTAATAAGAATCGATGATATAACCCACTTGAGTTGATTTTATGGTATTGGCTTGAGACCATGAGTGTGTTCATTTCAAGGCCTTGTTTTTTATTTCTCCCGATTTCAATTTTAATGGATTAGTTCATACATAGTTTTGCTCTAACTTTAAATGAGTCTCCCAAGTGGACGGTGCAATTTGACCTCTCAAATTAGTCTATTCTTAAGTCAGATACCGAGTTTGAAAAAAAGAATCTACAAGATCACACAATAGAGCAAATTAATTAGAGCATTTCTCTTAACTAAATTACCAAGATTGATTGAGAATGGAGCGTAGAAGCCTAATAGAAATCATTGGGAAAAAAGCCCAATGAAATTGGGGTTTAGCAAGGGTGAGGCGAGGGATGTCACCATCCACACTAAAAATTGTCACCATCCTATAGCTGGCTCGAACTGGTCACGTGTCCGGTTTCCGGTTCAATCGATCGAACCGGCCAATCCAAGTCGGTTTTCAAAACTATGCAACTAAGGTCGACACCTTTTTTTTTTTGTTGGAAAAAAACCAAAACGGAATAGTGTAAAATTAGTCTGTTCTTAAAATATAAATAGGAGAGGATTTTGGAATATGAAAAAAAGAGGAGTTATTTTTCTTTCTATTGAAATTTTGAAAATGAATGTTTTTTTTAAGGAAAAGTGAATGTTAACTATCCTTCATAAAAAAGTGAATAGATGCAAAACAAATAAAATGTAGTTAATCATGCTATAGAACAAACTATTATCGTGAAAATTAGGCAAATACAACCAAATAGCATTAAGAATCTCATCCTCAATCAAAGCTGAAGATTTGAAACATGAGAAAATATGAGAGGAAAAAAGATGAGAATTCATTTCCGTAATCGTCAATTTGTAACAATCCTTCTCCTTTGTGGTCGTCAATTAGTATGCTAGGAAGACTTTGATATTTCTTTTTAGTAAATTGGGAAAAAAATAATATTAATATGCATTAGCTATTCTCAAGCACAAGTCTTGCTAAAGAATAAAGATTAACATAAGTAATTCAAGATGCAAAACAAAACATCAGCAATATAGATGATGATAATACCAAACATAATTAGATGGTATCTGATTATTCTTTCAAAAAAAAAAAAGATGGTATCTATTAAGAAACACAATAATTGTTGTATATCTTCAAAAGAATCAAAACAAGTAAAGTAAAAGTTACAAATGCCTTTGATATGTAACATTTTTTGTTTTCCATCTAAAAATTTGATTTCATTAATTAATTCAATGTGCTTTGGACATGCTGCATTTTTGCTCTTGAATTGGATAGAACACATATTATTAGACTATCATAAAAAGATTTGTACCACAAAGAATAGAAACAAAGTGACAATCATTACAACAAACATATAAGGGAAATTATATAGTATATGAAGATATATATTAGCAAGTTTACATTAAATCAAAGCAAGATTTTTCATAAATTAGTGATGCAAACTGTATAAAATCCAGGATGTGCTAACTTGGCTTGATATGTTACTTCTTCCATTGAGGAATCCTTTGAACAACAACCTAAAAGCCATCATAGAAAATATAATATATGAATCCATTAGAACTATTGTACTTATGAAAAACAGTCTTGATAATTTTAGAATAAATCATTAGTTTTTTCTTTTGAAGATAACCATACAGGTTTAAAAAGATTCCCTAGTCACTATTTCTTTTGCATTAGGTAAAAAAGACAAGCATGTTCATATTTACTTTCTTCATGCTTTAATTATCATATCATCCAAGGGTCAAGTAAATAGACATAATACATATAAGAATAGATATGTTACTGTTACTTACAGTAAATTGTAATCAATTTGACAGCATATAGTATATATTGAAACTTGATGATATATGGCACAAATGATTATGAAACCATATATATATTGAAAGTTGTTTAGAACTCAAGTCTGCCGCACCGGAACAAACTTAGTAAAAGGTGTACCGGAACAGTAGCCCCCTTTAGGCTAAAGGCCTATCAACCATCGCATGTGGCTTATGTCCTTATTGTAGTTTCAATGTTTTGACCTCAAATCTTAGACACCGCTTTTCTAAGGTATTGTCCGCATTGAGTATTGTGTAAGCCCTCACAATTGGTTCTTAGGTGTATATAAACTATCCTCAATTCTCAAGTAATGTGAGAAATTTTTGGTGTACTGTGACTAAAGCAAATCATATGCTCTGCACTTATATGTAACTATCACTCATGGCACCACATTTTTCACACTAAACATGAGATATAGCATAATTTTGTATTTCAAAATTGATCTAGTATTGTAGAAAGAACAATTATTTTGAAAGATACCTTGCCAGAGTTTTCTTTGTTCCCTACAATAGTTTGACAAGCCAACCTCCAAGATTCAGGTTTCTGTTTACAAATGCAAAAGCTCAAAAGATTAGTTAATTTCAAAATCTTGGATCATACCACCCTCACAATATGAAAGGAACATTTTGATAAGCAAATGTTAATTTTAACTGATTTGCGCTAAATGTTAAATGAGTTAAAGAACGGCGAAGCAAAGCATGATGAAAGAATAAAAATACTAATATAACAACTAATATATTAACATTTGTCAATAAGAAAACTTGTATGAGATAGGTTTAAAAATGAGTTCAACTCGAACATTCTTTCAAACGACTTTTAAAGAAATTATAATACTTCTCATTGGCTTAGGAAACTTGAAAACAATGTGTTAAAATTGATTCCAATAATGTGTTAAGCATTTTACTATATTAGGAATCATCGTTTCTCAAATACAGATAAAATTAAGTACAAGGGCAGAGAACATGCCTTCTTAAGATATTTTAGTTCAGTATTTGTCCTTTCATTTAAAAGATCCTTTCCTTCAATGATCTGCAACAGAACAATTTATATGTGTAGCAGCAATTAGAGATGTAATAAGTACTAATTTGTAGTAAAGCGAAAAACTATCTAAAATAATTCATGTCTTGGATATGTTATGCTAACTGACCAAGAGAACATATTCATACTGATTATTATTAAACCCTAATAATAAAAATAAAAATGGATCATGTTAGTATGATATGAGAAGAAGAAAATTCACACCTCCACTATGCAAGTTCCACAGCTACCCCCTCCACCGCAGTTCATCAATTTCCCCTGTTGTTACAGTTAAAATTAGATTGCAAAAACTATAATAAATAAACGATTTATTCTTCTTTTTAGTTGTTCTTGTTTCTTTTAAATCTTCTAAAAAATTGATCCTTTTGGTTCCTGATATTGGCATAATCTGAAATGCTTAAATTTTAACCAAATTATTGGTAAGAAGTATCAATTGACTCTGCCGATGATTATTATTAATCTAGAAACCCAACCACATCTATAATATCAGACATCAATTAAGATATATGAGTTCAGTTTCACTCGGACCAATGTAGCGTTCATATTTAAAATATATATATTAAGATATATTTTTTTTAAAAATAAATCAATGAATTTTATATATACATAGAATATACAAAAAGAAGGATAAAATAAAAAGAGAAAAAAAGTAGATGTTGATTGGAATTAAGTATGTGGTATGATACATACATACGTGGCATAAAGGTCAATCTTGTTATCCGACATGATACTCCTCATCAACTTCTCTCCGCTTATTGCTTTCACTTTATCCACCGGAAACGATCCATCACCCTCTGGTTTTGGCTGCAATCAAATTTCATCACATTTTCATTTCAACTTCAATTGTAAAAATTGTAATAAATGAAAATGATTGAAATGATACCCCAACGAACTCCAGCTCTATTTCCGGAGGAGGAGAAGGAGATTCAGGCGAATTTGCCACCAAACAAACTGAGTTCGGTCGCCGCCGGGGAAAATAAATTGTTGGATTCCGGTTACCGGCGGTGAGTGGAAACGGTGTGAATATATTATTCATACAAGCCATTTCCTTTTCTCCTTCGCGCTCTCTTACAACTCCAAGTGAAGCCAACCTGTTACCTGCCCAATATTGTATATTTCTATTCAAAAACAATAAAAACAAAGTAGTATAGAAATTGATATCAAAATAAGTAAGTAAATCGTGTGAGACTTTTGTAAAAAAAAAAAAAAAAAGTTAAGTAAGTTTTTCATTTTAATCCCTAAAAAGTAAAATGAGATGTTTTCATCCTCTTACAAAATTTTGTTTTATTTTTGGTTTTTAATGAATATAATTTTGACATGTTTTTAACATTTTTTGAACATAATATAAATATATAAATGTTAAACATAATACACAAACATAAAATGAATACAATTTAATCATAAAAGAGTTACAATCTTAATATTCACATGAACATAAAGTGACCAAACAAAATAAAAAAATCTGTGACAATGAAAACATTCGGTTTAATTTTTTAAGGATTAAAATCAAAATTCGTTATATTTATAGGACTAATATGACAATTTAAATGAATCATTTTATAATAAAAATTCTTTTGACTAACATAATAATTAACAGGGGTTAAATATGTTTTTAGTCCCTATGAAATTGGGACCTTTTAAGTTTAGTCCTTATTTAATTTTAATAGTACTTTTAGTCCCTAAAAAATATTCTGCACTCAGCATTAGTCCCTCTTGAATTCAAATTTGTTTAATTTATGCTTAAACTCTTGAGTTTTTGAACAATTTTTTGCATACGTGTTAAGCACATTTTGCAAAATTTGATTTCTACGTCCTGATTTTGTTAATTTTATCTTGGGTTAATAGAACTTTACCCCCTGTAATATAAGTTATTTCTGGTTTCCCCCTGTAATATATATTTTTTATTTACCCCCTGTAAAATATTTTTGTTTTGATTTACCCCCCTAATAGGCCAAACACAAATCAATTATATTTTTTTTTAAAGAAATTTTCATTTTTGTTTGGCCTATTAGGGGGTAAATCAAAACAAAAATATTTTACACGGGGTAAATAAAAAAAAATATTTTACAGGAGGGAAAATCAGAAATGACCTATATTACAGGGGGTAAAGACCTATTAATCCTTTTATCTTTAACTTTTTCGTTTTAAAATATTCATATTTAATTTGTTTCATGTTAACAAATTCTAAATTTTAGTAAATGAACCTTTTATAATGTTCTAAACTTATCTAAAAAAATCGTTCAAAAATTTAAAAGTTTAAGGATAATTAAACAAATTTTGTTTTAACAGGATCTAAAATTAGAAATAATTTTTGTTTTTGTAGGGACTAAAAATCCTATTAAAATTAAGTAAAGATTAAACTTAGAAGTTCTCTATTTTATAAGGACTAAAATCATATTCAACTCTAACTAATACACTTTTATTCATATGTACTACCTCCATTCCTTTTTAATTGTCACATTTTGACATTTTACACAAACCAAAATAATCAATAATTGTTACTACATTTGATGCAATAAGTTATACTTTCACTATAATGACCTTATTCATTTAATATCTTATTTCATATATTTTTCTCTCCGCAATAAATAACTAAGGATAATATTGATAAAACATATTTTTTTTTTTTTTTTTTTAATAAACAAAAAATCTTGAGTGAGTTCTTTTTGAAAGTATTCCTCCTCCGCTGCAACTGTGTTCCGTTCCTTCAGTTCAGTCTAACTCACATTTCTTGTCCAGTTTCAGTTCAGTCACTGCAACAAATGCATCCACACATTCCCCATCGTATCCTTCGTTCAATTCTCTCATCAACTCTCAAACCAATCCATCTACGCCCATTCTCCTCATGGTTATCCCAACCCGGAAACCCACTCATCAACTGGCCCTCCCTCCCATCCAAACCAACTCCAATCCCAACCCTAAACCCAAACCCAAATTCAAAACCCGAATCCTCCCAACCCACTTTCTCCCCTAACGATTTCACTCTCATTTCAACTCTCTTCACCAACCCATCCATCTCACCCGGTTCATCTCTCCTCACCAACCTAACCCAAACCGGAATCAAACCTACTCCCCCTCTCCTCCACGCTGTCTTCGACCATTTCGCTTCGTCGCCGAAGCTACTTCATTCGCTTTATCTCTGGGCTCTAAATCAACCCGGGTTTAAACCTGATTCGAGTTTGTTTGATTCCGTAATCAATGCTCTTGCGAAAATGAAGGAGTTTGACGATGCTTGGAGTCTTGTTCTTGATCGTATTCGTAGAGATGATGATGATGATGAGAAATTGGTTTCTGTTGGGACTTTTGCTATCATCATTCGACGATATGCCAGAGCAGGTAGATGAAATGTTTTTCACTTTACCAATTTTTGTTGCTTGAATTGAAGTTTCTGTTTTGATTAGGGTTTAGAGTTTACTTAATTCATTATATGAAAGGTTTTATTAATTGATTATAGGCCTTGATAAGTGCTTATGAATAGGTCATATGGTTGTTTGGTTAAAAACAGTGGATAGTTTATAAGCTAGTATTTAGCTCATAGCGGATAAGCTAATTAGTTGAATTTGTATTGTTTGGTAAAATTATTGGTTGAGCTAACATATAAATATGAAATATATTTAATTAATATTTAACTTTTTTCAATTAAGATTAGAGGGGTAAAATTGGGAAAAATGATAAGCTTTAAGCTACTTGAATTAGCTTATCAAAACATGTCATAAGCTCATGACAAAATGACAATGATAAAGCGGGTCTTGCCAAAACATAGAACCCCTTGAATTGTTTCAGTCATACAAGCTTATAAACTATAAGCTCAAAAATGCGTCTTGCCAAAACAGACTCATAATTTGTTTTTGTGAACTAAAGAACCCCTTGAATTGGTTACTGTATTAAATTCATTGACCATTTGCATTCTTTTTCAAGTTTATCCTTTAGAAGAGAGAATTAGTTTTTGACAAAAGAAGAGAGAATTAATTAATGTTTGCTTAAGTTTGTTTATTACATATTGCAGAAAAAGATGTAACATAATCCGTAGCATGTTCGTATTAAAATAGTAATTAATACACTTTGAAATTTGAAAGAGGTCTTATAAAAAAGAGACAGAAAAAACTGAAGAGTGTCCTATATTTAGGGACAAGAGTAGTATCCTGCAGACTTTATGGAAATGAGTTGAGAAACACTTGTGGACATATCAAAAGCTATTTTTATAAGTTCTCCCAAACAGTCTCATAAGTGTATAATTGTGTATGATAGTAGATAAACTCAATCAAGCCAATCCAAACAGATCCATACTGAAAGTGAGTATGTAGATAGTGATTTTAGCTTGAAAATATTTAAAGTTTATTTTGGTGCCAATAATGTTTTTTGGAATTTTGTTGATGAAAATCAATTATTAACGTTGGTGTTTAAATTTTGTTGGATTAGTTATTTAACAGTCAATTATGAGAATAATTTTGTTTTTCACTTCAAAAACAACAAAACAAGTCATTGTTTTACCAAGTGATGATACAGTTTTGCCAACTATTCTCTTGCTTTATGTTATGAGGAATCAACTTTTTTATTTGCTTACAACTTTTGTAGGTATGCACAAGGCTGCTATTAGGACGTTTGAGTTTGCAAAAGATAAGAAGTCCATTGTGGATTCCGTGTCAGAAATGAGTTTATTTGAGATATTAATTGATTCACTCTGCAAAGAAGGGTCTGCAAGGGAAGCTTCAGAGTACTTGCTTAGGAGAAAGGAGACAGACCTGGGTTGGGTTCCTTCAATTCGTGTTTATAACATAATGTTAAATGGATGGTTTCGAGCAAGGAAACTCAAACACGCTGAGAGACTTTGGGAAGAGATGAAGAACGAGAATGTGAGACCGAGTGTTGTGACATATGGTACCCTTGTGGAAGGATACTGTCGGATGCGCCGTGTTGAAAAGGCGCTTGAGATGGTTGGTGAAATGACCAAAGAGGGAATTAAACCAAATGCAATTGTATATAACCCCATCATTGATGCATTGGCAGAAGCTGGGAGATTTAAAGAGGCTTTGGGTATGATGGAGCGTTTTCATGTTTTGCAAATAGGTCCTACTCTTTCAACTTACAATTCTCTCGTGAAGGGTTTTTGTAAGGCAGGAGATATTGAAGGTGCTAGTAAAATTCTTAAAAAGATGATAAGTCGAGGTTTCCTTCCAATCCCCACTACCTATAATTACTTTTTTAGGTACTTTTCAAGATGCGGAAAAGTTGATGAAGGGATGAACCTGTATACCAAGATGATTGAATCTGGACATAACCCGGATCGTCTAACTTACCATCTTGTGTTAAAGATGTTATGTGAAGAGGAGAAGTTAGAGTTGGCAGTTCAAGTCAGCATGGAAATGAGGCATAAAGGATATGACATGGACTTGGCTACGAGTACCATGTTAACTCATTTGCTGTGCAAAATGCACAAGTTGGAAGAGGCTTTTGCAGAATTTGAGGACATGATAAGAAGAGGTATTATTCCTCAATATCTTACATTTCAAAAATTGAATGTTGAGTTAAAGAAACAAGGTATGAATGAAATGGCTCGAAAGCTTTGCCACTTGATGTCGTCTGTTCCCTATTCTGACAAATTGCCAAATACATATGGTGAAGTCAGAGATGATGCACATGCACGTAGGAAATCTATAATTCAGAAAGCCAAAGCAGTTTCTGAATTGCTGAAGGACCCCAAAGAACTTGATAAGTTTAGAAGTTCATCAGAAGATGCTGTCTCAAGTTTGAATAAGTTTGAATAAGATGAACTTGCCAAATACATAAGATGAACATCTGCGATTTCAGTACGATCAGGGAGGCAGTTGTGACCAGTTTGAAACACATGGGAATCAGAGGGTTTTGTACAAAAATGTCTGCTGTTCTTTCCTATGCTCTTGGTAGGCATCACAGCAGTAGTCACCGATCTACTGTTGTGTAACAGACACTAGCATATGCAAATTAAACAGAGTTCTTTATGCCGAAAATAGTTCCTTGGCTAAAATTGGATATTTGTCAATGGAGATGGCAGCAACTGAAGTTAAATTCATCAGTTAAAGTGGCCTTATAGAGGTTGTGGCGTGATTAACCTTTGTTTTTAGTTGGAGCCATGCATAATCTGGAAGATGTGACTGAAGATCAATACCTCTATTGGGAATTTTGCTTTTTGCTGATAATTTCCTAACCTGGCTTTATGTCTCAGGTCAACTTTCTTGTGTACTTTATTTTTGCCGTTGGAGGAGCTCAGTAAACACTTCTACTGCCATGTGTTTCCATCACAAAAGGGTGATTAGATCCCAGTAGTATCCAGATGGACCAGACTGAAGGGGTTGTTTAGGTGAAATTTGTTATATCTTGTCTTTCATTACTTAGATGATACTGATACATTTGCCGGGTGTCCAAGGATAACCACGTAGCATGATTGTCCTTGCGAATGAAGCCTAGTTTATGGAATTTTGATACTTGTTCTTCCACGAAAGTTTGCTTCTATAGAGCGATCATTGTGTTCTTTAGTGGCATGAGTTTGAATTTAGAGTCATTCATCAATCTATGAGAGCAAAAGTTGGGGTCCAAACCTGGCATTCATTAATATACGGCAACAAGTATTTATTTCTTTAAGAACATTAATTTATCTGTCCATACTCTTCCCTTTTGAGTTCCAAACCAAACGTTTGTAATGTTTTCCATTTTTGTTGTAGAGGAGTTGCAACTTGGAAGTCACCATTCTATCAATATCTGGATGCTTCTTATGTTACTAGAATATGTTGTTCCCGTTATATTCTATAGATCACTTTGGCCCTTGTTTGAACAAACCTTTTGGGAATTATCTTATGGCTAGTAAAACAAAATGTTGGCTGAGGTTCTTCGGTTGACATGACAGAGACACTTGTATGTAAACATGACCAATTATGATTGTAGAAATCAGGGGATTATCATCTAAGATTTTGATCAAGGTATGACTAGGACTGCTTACTTCCCGATTAGAATAAATATTATTATAAACTAGTGTTCGGTCGAAACTAGTGTTTCACACATACATATGAACCATAACAGTTACCAATAATAGTAGTCACTATTTAATCATAATACCTTAACAAGACATAAGACCAAAATGATACTAATAAATAAAGTTAGAGGACCCACATAACACAAACTCTAACATTTATTTGAATAAAACTAACAGAAATGATTAAATGTAGTAACAGTGAGAAACTTAGAGAACCGAAATAAATCAATTTTTAGTTAGAGGATCAATCCGATACCAATTAAATAGTTAGAGGATCAAAAATGTAATTTAGCCTAAGTAATATGACATGGAATAATCATATGAGCATGCATATAAACTAGCATATAGGACATGTTGATCTATCAAATGTGTGTGTGTGTTATTTGTTTGTATGTGTGAGAGTGTGTGTGCAAGCATGCACGAGTGTATGTTTGTGGACCTAAATAAAGCAAAAACAAAAATTAAAATGTTGCAATCTTTATGTTGTTAATCCCTTATTGATTAACATTTCATCAACACATCTTAAACTATTGTAGATATGATTGGGCAGTGTTTAGGGTATTTTGGAAAATAAAAAATAAAAAATTGGGACATCGATCTAAGGAGTATTTAAAATAAGAAGATAAACATATTTAGAACACTTATTTGAATTTACCGATATTTATGGTACGAGTGTCTGATATGTGTATATGTTGTATGAGTGTCAGGCACTGACACATGCCAAACATTGCAACATGCCTAATGTTTGTGCTTCATAACTCAAAGGCTCTCTAGGTTCATATTTCAATGGCAAACCTTCAGGAATAAATATCCTAAAATAATTTTCATAAGTAATATTATTCTGTGTAACGCGCTGTGCTAAGAAAATTCTCATCAAAGCACACTCAAATGTAGGACCATTTCCAATCATAATCCTATCAGGCTAAACAATTATTGATTTTACTTTGTTCAAAAGAATTAAGTAACGAACAAAACTATAATCATTGAAGATAGTCCCATTAAATAGGTATGCATCAACCGATTCTATGATTGGCACATAATGTGGTTCTCATTGCACCCCAAAATATTTCAACGAAATGTTTGTGATCCTCATGAGTTAAGTCATTTAGCAGATGGCATGGCTGAATATGGATAAGCACTTTTATCAGCTAGTTCAATAAAAGCTTCACATGCTTTTGCTACTTAGTTTTGAACGAGCTACCAGTATTGGTCTCTCACTGCTTAAAAAATCATTTAGAACACTTATTTGAATTTACCGGTATCTGGTTTTCCCATTTGATTACTCAATCTATAAATTCCAAATAAATACTAAATTAGAGTTGTTTGTTACAGATTATAAACTCGGATGTGAGCCTTTTTTTTTTTTTTTTTTTGAGAAAAAAAAAAAATTTGACACACGACACTCAAACATCAAAATTTAAAAAACGATTTTTCTTTTGTAATAAAAATCAATTTATGGTATGTAAGACATTGACACACGACACTCAAACATCAAAGTTTCTAATATAAAATAAAATTGGACATCGACAATGATATATATATGTGTGAGAGTGTGTGAGAATCTAAATTAAGAAATTTATTTTATTTACGTTTATTTTATGTGGTGGTCGAGCCGGCTTATTTGTTTGGGTATCATTTAATTTGTATCTGTATTCAGGTGCTGATTTTGTATATTCTTTGTGGTCTCTTTAGTACACCTTGTAATCAAGAGATTGCATGTTAGTGTTAATATATATCATTTTTGCTTGTTAAAAAAAAATTATTTAAAAAAATGAAAACAAGATACTATAATAATTGGCCTTTAGTTATCTATATCTACTATTGAAAAACCTAAAAAATATTGGAATCAAATGTATTTCTTTAATCACTTATTGATGAACGTTTTTTCAACATATATTTAACTATTGTAGATGTGTCCAATGAGTGATAAAGGTATGTGAGAGCAACAAAAATGTTTTAGGGCGGCACTTGTATGAGTTTTCTAACACATGTCATACGAGTATCATATGGATTTCAGATAGCGATCCAACAAATTTCGAAGATAATAGAAAAATATTTTTATGAGACAGTTGTCTGAATTTTCAACATGTGTCGTACACATGTCATTTGAGTGTCAGACATTGATGTGTGTCAGACATAGCAACACGCCTAATAACTGTGCTTGGTAGTCTGAAAGGCTCAAAAGATCCAATTTTCATAGACAAACATCCTCAAAAAATTCTCATATGCAGTATTATTTCGCTTAACGGGCTTCCTTCTTAGGACCATTGTAAATCACAATCCAACGGCACGCACGACATTTTACACTTGCGCACGCTAGACTTCGCCTTGAAACAAAGGCAAACAAATAGAAAGAGAAAAAGTTGACGAAGGAATGAATATGCATGCATGCATGCATATGTTTAAAAAGCTTTCCTTGTTTTGCGTAGCATCGAAATAAAAAAGAATGAAACATGTTGGGTAGATTTATTTTTGTTCAAATTGGATAGAAACATGTTGGATGGGATCTGCTTGCGATTCCTTTCTTCTCACTTTCTTTCTTTTCACTTTCTTTCATCTATTATTTTTCCTTTCAGAAACCATACAAGAAGATACTATTTGACTAGTTTCAGCCCTTTTAGAATTAGGTTTTTATTAGGGAGTTTTTATAAAGAGATATAGTAGCATAAACACAAACAATATTTAATAGTCAACATTTATTATAGAAACTTGTTAAACAAGTTTTAGTAATACATTTTTTATTTATTGAATTGATTTATAACTAGATCATCCCAAATTTAACCCATTGCCTTCTTAATTGCAGCTGCCAATGCATCATAGGCTACTTCCCAAGCAGTGCTCAATTCTTCGCTCCATTTATCTCCTGATACTTCCTTTATTGTTTTCAGCAAAGCTTCTTTAACCACCTGCAAGACACCAAATACATTAACTTTGGATTAACGATTTAACACTTAGAAACTATGTATGTTACAATATCGACTAATCAAATCATGTTTTATATATTACTATTGTTTTATCTTCCAAATTTAATTGTACATAATTTTCTTTAGTTATGACTTATGATTCCACTATTATTTTTTTTTTTATCATAATATAAAAATGTGGTATGAAATGGAAGTTTCTTATTTATTGTTATTTTATTGAATTATGGAATAAATAACCACGCAGTAAAAAAAAACTTAAGAACACATCCTTTAAAATATTTACCACAAAATGTGGATCAACCACTCCTTTCTGAATGTGGATTGCACCCAATGTAGCATCTCCCAAAACTACTCCCCCTGTTGCTCGGAGTTGAACAGCTGAATCGCGCACCTATAATTCAAAAAGTAGAAATATCTTATGATTGATAATGTCCATGTTAATAAAAAATATAATCATTTATTATTGCTATTATTATAATGTGATTATATTTTATTAAGAAGAAAATTATCAATCCATTTTCTGATTATAACAATCGAGATTTGTGGAAGATCAAATTTACACTATTGGTCATATGTAGGATCGTGAACTTAAAAATGAGAAGGTAATACATAATTTTATTATAACAATCGAGATTTGTGGAAGATCTAATTTGCACTATTGAAACATGTGATTTTTTTATTTTTTTTTATAATTTGGATAGTTATGACACTAAATGGAATGAAGGTATTGCATATATAATGATAGATTTGTCCTAACAGAAAAAATATAAGTATAAACTATTACAATAAAAAACAAATAAGAAGTATATTCATAGTTATTAATTTATGTTAATTACACTCACCATTCCAAAAACTTTTTCAGCATGACTTTGGAGTTTAGGACTATCTTGTACTCCAGCTGTGTCCTTAAGAAAAGAGAACATGCCCTTTGCTGCAGGGGCTTTCTCCAATATACTATTTCAATCAAAATAACCAAATTATTCTTTAACTTACACAATCTCTTTCAAACTGACAATTAACGGAAAGTGAAAACACAAACACAAAAAAATATATCAAACTTACATAGTGTAGAACAAAACACTATTACCAGGGTTTTGTTTAAATAATTCCCATGAGCTATTCACTAAAGCCTCTTGTTTCTCTGTAAAACCCATATCTCTTTTCTTCTTCTTTTTGTTTTTATTTTTGCTATTTGTATTTGCTATGTATTAATTGTACATTCAATACTTGTTTATATAGAAAACTTGGAGGTGAAAAGAGATGCAATTGATTTTTTATGATTTTTTTTTTAAAGAATCTATTGGCTTGTGGAAATGGCTGTTGACATTATTAAAGAGACAATAATCATTTAAAAAACTTAATCTAACAAGTTTTCATTGAAGTTAATAAATATTTTAAATAAAAAACTAATCATTAATGAAAGTATTGTTTAACTTGATTTAATCAATGTAATTATTAATTAATCTAATAAAAATAATTATTCTCCTCGTCTCATGGTGAATATTTCACTTGAGTTGTGCCCAATTTTTAATAATGTGAGTTATTTTGATTTTAATAACAAAATGAGTTTCATTTACTAAAATAATTTTATTAATTATATTTTTGTGGAGTTATATAGTTTTATTTTTGTGAACTAAGAGCGTGGAGAGCATAAGTGGAAAATTTGAAGATCCCAAATTAGGTAAACACCTCCAAAGAACCCTCATCCTCTCTCTCTCACTTATAAGATATATTATTAAAAAAAAGAAGAAAATGTATACAAAATGAGGCCAAACCAAAACCCTAAAAAAAACCAAAATAAAGCAAAAATAAAAGTAACGAAAAAGAAGGTTGAATGGTACAACTCAACCGCCCTTGTGTTCCCCCTTGGAGCAAGTGTTATAGGCCTCCTTCGGAGCAATGATTGATTTTCTTCTCACGATTGTTGGATAGATAAGGGGTGAATGATGTTAACGGTCCAAAGCCAAATCTTGCTCAATTAAATCATTATCTCTTTGAAGAATAGTAGAACAAGGAGGGCGCCTGAGACCTTGTCTGCGCTAATAACATCAATGTCTCTTTGTATAGGCGCCACACAATGCAGAGGAATTGATGTATTACCAACCAAAATGTGAGTATCAGAAGGAGTCTCCTCAAAGTCTGAAACTTGAATATTCGCTTGTGCATTCATGACATTCTCCACACAATTATCATTGGAAGGAGATTCATGTACGGGATCCAAAATAAATGGAGCATCAACTTGATGGTTTGATTCGACGACATAATTACGAATTCTTTTATCTGTCACATTGTGCAAAACCATACAGAAAGAAGTGTCAACCTTATCTGTAATTGCAAATGTGTCTTTAACACTTTCAACCACCACACCCATTTGGGTTGGCCTGGTTGTATTGACTTGGGATCTGGCATGTGCTCCTCCTCGAAGTCTCATATTCAAATCCCTCTGGTGTCAATTTGGATGAGCTAATTTAGCTTCTTAAAAAAAAACATTTTCAACCACCATAAGTTGCTTTGTAGGGTGCTCAGTCACTGATTCAGACGATGTTAACTTAGTTGTTTGTTGTTTGGAAGTGCCCTCACTAATGAGTAAATAAACGAGTATTAATAGAAAAATAATTAATACACATAATTGATATTTCAAAGTGAAAATTAATTTGAAACAGAAAAACAATACAAATGAGACACTTATAATGAGTGAGATGAACACATCCTTCAAAAAAAATATAACAAGATTTAGAGAAAACTTTGACAGTTAACAGAGAATCAAATTCAATTATTCCCTTGTTTGATGAGTTTGTATCGAAGTATGCAAAGTCGCTTGTAGAAGAATTGCAGCGCAGCTTTTTCCCCTTCCTCACAAGCGCCGCCACCAGCCCCTTCAATCCAAATTGCAGCGATGTAGCTACTCCTGGTGGTGGTGCAATGATGTCATCACTCCGCACCACCGTTCCACTACATCGAAGTAACTATTAACATCCTTTCTTCCGGTAGTCGCCATCTTTTTCTTCACGTCGTGGCATGTGTTTTCTCTCTTTTGGGTTGTACAATCAAACACGAGTAACCCTCCACCGTTGTTGCTTTTGGGTTGCTGTTATCGAGATCGGATTCCAGGTTTGTCCGATTTTCAGATCTAATTTGTGATTTTTGGCTTTTGCCTCTCTTTTGCTTTAATTATGTTTTTAAGGCATTAATGGTCTAGGATCAAGGTGTCGTGCTCTGTTTGTACGTATTTTGAAGGTGTTGAGTTTGGAGGTATTTGAGTCCTATTGTGTTTTCCATTTTTTGGGAGGTTATTGTGATGGGGTGGTATTGGGAGTTTATTTTGTTGTCTTTGGATGCAGTTGGTAGTTTATTTTTGAGGGAATTTATTCTCTTTAATGGAGGTTGTTAACAATTTAGGGATATAAAGAACAAATAGACGGCTAGGTTTCCAGTATGATAACAAAATAGCATAACATTACAAAAAGTTATAAGAGAATATATATATATATATAGAGGGCATATCAAGTGAGAAGACTTTTAAAATGAGAGGGTGAGATGGTTTAATTATAACCCTTGGATGAATATTAATGGTCCAGATTGAACTTATTCTTACCATAGGTCATCATTCCTCTTCCGTTTTTTTTGCTTTTCAATCTTGTTCTCCTCTCTGTAAACAATGAATCAACCCCACCTATTTCTCTTCTCTTTCCTTCGTTTTTTTTTTTTGAAAAAAACTAATCCTCTTTTCTCTTTTTTTGACATGATCCTCTTTTCTAAATCTTCAAGAGTCCCATTTATTGTAATTTTGCTGCATGTGTTTCATTTGTTGATGAACAATTGAAAAAAAGTTGGATTTCATAGATACAGTAAATTTCATAGTAAAGATGAACAGAATAATAGAATCTATAATCCCAAATTTGATTTCATAGTTTGATTTTAAAAGTTGTATCCATGAAAAATATATATATAATCAAAAGTCATGAATTTTAAACAAAAAATTACATAGTTGATGCAACGAAATTGTCTTGTGCTGGAAGTGGAGAAGTCAATTTTGAAAAGAAAGGAAGGATTCAAAAGATGAGGAATTGGAAAAGCCTGTGAAAAGAGACAAAACGCGTAGGAGGAAGGAAGTGCTAAAATTCTGATGTAGTTGTGAAAACTAGAGATCATGGTAAAGATTGATCTAAAGGTTATGATTTAATCCTCTCACCCTCTCATTTTAAAAGTCCTCTCACTTGATATGCCCTATATATATATATATATATATATATATATATATATATATATATATATATATATACTAAAACCTAATGGACTGCTAACTTACTAATATTAAGGCCCAATAGCTTAAGCCCAATATTTTATTATCTAACACCTGCCCTCAAACTCATGATGCATTAACAAGAAGCATTCTGAGTTTGTCAAACAAAATACGAAAAACATACTAAATAATATAAACTTGTAACACTACCCCTCAAGCTAAAGCTTACTAAGCGTTTAAGCTTGTTACAAATTAAACCATAAAAATAAACTAAATCAGTTGATAGCATAACAAATGGAGAGCAACAACCAAAGTGAGTTGTCGTCATTGAGAGTGTAACAAGAACCATCACCATTAACCATCCAAAGAGAGCAACCATCTAAACAGAACCAAGTTAAACCAAATCAAACATGTTCAAATCCAAACCAAATAGAAGTATCAGTGATAAGCAACCAAGACTGAAGAAACTAAGACAGAGAGAAATAACCGATAAAAAGAAACCAATATAAAGAGAGGCAATCAAACAAAAGGAACCTAATAGGGAGAAAGAAGCAATGAAACAGAAGATCCAATAGAGAGAGACAATCAAAGGGAATAACCAAATAGAAAGGACCAATCAAACAGAAGAAGCCGTTGAGGTAGAATATCAATCAAACAAAGAATAATCAAAAGGGGGAAGAAACCAATCATAAGAATCAATAGGGAGAGAAGAACCCAGTTAGAAGAATCAAAAGGGGGAGAAGCAACCAAACAGAATAATTAATAAGGGGCAAAGCAACCAATCAGAAGAATCAAAAGGGAGAGACAACCAAACAGAAGAAACCAAGACGGGAAGGAGAAACCAAATTGTGAGTACATAACTCACCAAACAACCAAAGTATGAGCACTCGACTCATCAAACAATCAAATTGTGAGCAATCACCCACCCACCAAACAATCAAACCAATGGTGAGCCCTATCTTGACTCACCCAACAACTAAACAAATTGAACTAAACGAAACAAATCAGACCGAATGAAATTAAACCGAGCAAAACTAAATCAAGACAAATTGAACAGCCAAATCTACCCGAACTAAATAAACCATGCGACGGCAAATCGACGAACCATTACGAACCACAATGAACCAAACTAAACAAAAAGAATAGACTCAACAAATAAACCAAGAAGGAAGAGTGACTTAAACAAAAAACTCAAACAAAAAGAATAACCACAAATATCCCAAAATTGATAGAAAGAGAAAACCATACTGAAAAATGAAAAAAGGAGGAGCACATATGGAATTGTTAAAGACACTGATACATCAACATCCATATGCAAATCCATTCCAATAACACACTAAGGCACGTGCAACAATTTAATTAGCAACCCACCACTCAATAATCCAAATCCAATTAACATTCATGTGCCACATACTTAATTTGTACCCTTTGCCCAATATATGAATTAAGCCTATATTGCCTCTTGATCAGAGGCATTGCTCATACCATGCTCCAAATCAAATTCATAGTCGGTTTCAAAAGAAAATGGAATCAACAAAATTAACTCACCAAAATTAACAAAAGAGAGGATCAGAACTTTGACAAGCAATTTGCACACATGAACAAAATCGGAAACACAAAACAATAACAACTACGTCGCCGTAACTCAAAATCCATACACCAAAAAACAAGCCAAAAAACAGAACACCAAAATTATGTTCCCAAACATTTGGGACCTCAATAGCGGAAGCGGCAACAAGTTCAAGGCGGATCGAACCATGCTATCGATACCATGTAAACAATTTAGGGTATCAATAAAGAACAAATAGGCGGATAGGTTTTCAATATGATAACAAAATAGCATAGCATTACAAAAAGTTATAAGAGAATATATATACTAAAACCTAATGGACTGCTAACTTACTAATATTAAGGACTAATAGCTTAAGCCCAATATTTTATTATCTAACAACTCAACCGCCCTTGTGTTCCCCCTTGGAGCAAGTGTTATAGGCCTCCTTCGGAGCAATGATTGATTTTCTTCTCACGATTGTTGGATAGATAAGGGGTGAATGATGTTAACGGTCCAAAGCCAAATCTTGCTCAATTAAATCATTATCTCTTTGAAGAATAGTAGAACAAGGAGGGCGCCTGAGACCTTGTCCGCGCTAATAACATGAATGTCTCTTTGTATAGGCGCCACACAATGCGGAGGAATTGATGTATTACCAACCAAAATGTGAGTATCAGAAGGAGTCTCCTCAAAGTCTGAAACTTGAATATTCGCTTGTGCATTCACAACATTCTCCACACAATTATCATTGGAAGGAGATTCATGTACGGGATCCAAAATAAATGGAGCATCAACTTGATGGTTTGATTCGACGACATAATTACGAATTCTTTTATCTGTCACATTGTGCAAAACCATACAGAAAGAAGTGTCAACCTTATCTGTAACTGCAAATGTGTCTTTAACACTTTCAACCACCAAACCCATTTGGGTTGGCCTGGTTGTATTGACTTGGGATCTAGCGTGTGCTCCTCCTCGAAGTCTCATATTCAAATCCCTCTGGTGTCAATTTGGATGAGCTAATTTAGCTTCTTAAAAAAAAACATTTTCAACCACCATAAGTTGCTTTGTAGGGTGCTCAGTCACTGATTCAGACGATGTTAACTTAATTGTTTGTTGTTTGGAAGTGCCCTCACTAATGAGTAAATAAACGAGTATTAATAGAAAAATAATTAATACACATAATTGATATTTCAAAGTGAAAATTAATTTGAAACGGAAAAACAATACAAATGAGACACTTATAATGAGTGAGATGAACACATCCTTCAAAAAAAATATAACAAGATTTAGAGAAAACTTTGACAGTTAACAGAGAATCAAATTCAATTATTCCCTTATTTGATGAGTTTGTATCGAAGTATGCAAAGTCGCTTGTAGAAGAATTGCAGCGCAGCTTTTTCCCCTTCCTCACCAGCGCCGCCACCAGCCCCTTCAATCCAAATTGCAGCGATGTAGCTACTCCTAGTGGTGGTGCAATGATGTCATCACTCCGCACCACCGTTCCACTACATCGAAGTAACTGTTAACATCCTTTCTTCCGGTAGTCGCCATCTTTTTCTTCACGTCGTGGCATGTGTTTTCTCTCTTTTGGGTTGTACAATCAAACACGAGTAACCCTCCACCGTTGTTGCTTTTGGGTTGCAGTTATCGAGATCGGATTCCAGGTTTGTCCGATTTTCAGATCTAATTCGTGATTTTTGGCTTTTGCCTCTCTTTTGCTTTAATTATGTTTTTAAGGCATTAATGGTCTAGGATCAAGGTGTCGTGCTCTGTTTGTACGTATTTTGAAGGTGTTGAGTTTGGAGGTATTTGAGTCCTATTGTGTTTTCCATTTTTTGGGAGGTTATTGTGATGGGGTGGTATTGGGAGTTTATTTTGTTGTCTTTGGATGCAGTTGGTAGTTTATTTTTGAGGGAATTTATTCTCTTTAGTGGAGGTTGTTAACAATTTAGGGATATAAAGAACAAATAGACGGCTAGGTTTCCAATATGATAACAAAATAGCATAACATTACTAAAACCTAATGGACTGCTAACTTACTAATATTAAGGCCCAATAGCTTAAGCCCAATATTTTATTATCTAACACCTGCCCTCAAACTCATGATGCATTAACAAGAAGCATTCTGAGTTTGTCAAACAAAATACGAAAAACATACTAAATAATATAAACTTGTAACACTACCCCTCAAGCTAAAGCTTACTAAGCGTTTAAGCTTGTTACAAATTAAACCATAAAAATAAACTAAATCAGTTGATAGCATAACAAATAGAGAGCAACAACCAAAGTGAGTTGTCGTCATTGAGAGTGTAACAAGAACCATCACCATTAACCATCCAAAGAGAGCAACCATCTAAACAGAACCAAGTTAAACCAAATCAAACATGTTCAAATCCAAACCAAATAGAAGTATCAGTGATAAGCAACCAAGACAGAAGAAACTAACACAGAGAGAAATAACCGATAAAAAGAAACCAATATAAAGAGAGGCAATCAAACAAAAGGAACCTAATAGGGAGAAAGAAGCAATGAAACAGAAGATCCAATAGAGAGAGACAATCAAAGGGAATAACCAAATAGAAAGGACCAATCAAACAGAAGAAGCCGTTGAGGTAGAATATCAATCAAACAAAGAATAATCAAAAGGGGGAAGAAACCAATCATAAGAATCAATAGGGAGAGAAGAACCCAGTTAGAAGAATCAAAAAGGGGGAGAAGCAACCAAACAGAATAATTAATAAGGGGCAAAGCAACCAATCAGAAGAATCAAAAGGGAGAGACAACCAAACAGAAGAAACCAAGACGGGAAGGAGAAACCAAATTGTGAGTACATAACTCACCAAACAACCAAAGTATGAGCACTCGACTCGTCAAACAACCAAATTGTGAGCAATCACCCACCCACCAAACAATTAAACCAATGGTGAGCCCTATCTTGACTCACCCAACAACTAAACAAATTGAACTAAACAAAACAAATCAGACCGAATGAAATTAAACCGAGCAAAACTAAATCAAGACAAATTGAACAGCCAAATCTACCCGAACTAAATAAACCATGCGAAGGCAAATCGACGAACCATTACGAACCACAATGAACCAAATTCTAAACAAAAAGAATAGACTCAACAAATAAACCAAGAAGGAAGAGTGACTTAAACAAAAAACTCAAACAAAAAGAATAACCACAAATATCCCAAAATTGATAGAAAGAGAAAACCATACTGAAAAATGAAGAAAGGAGGAGCACATATGGAATGGTTAAAGACACTGATACATCAACATCCATATGCAAATCCATTCCAATAACACACTAAGGCACGTGCAACAATTTAATTAGCAACCCACCACTCAATAATCCAAATCCAATTAACATTCATGTGCCACATACTTAATTTGTACCCTTTGCCCAATATATGAATTAAGCCTATATTGCCTCTTGATCAAAGGCATTGCTCACACCATGGTCCAAATCAAATTCATAGTCGGTTTCAAAAGAAAATGGAATCAACAAAATTAACTCACCAAAATTAACAAAAGAGAGGATCAGAACTTTGACAAGCAATTTGCACACATGAACGAAATCGGAAACACAAAACAATAACAACTACGTCGCCGTAACTCAAAATCCATACACCAAAAAACAAGCCAAAAAACAGAACACCAAAATTATGTTCCCAAACATTTGGGACCTCAATAGCGGAAGCGGCAACAAGTTCAAGGCGGATCGAACCATGCTATCGATACCATGTAAACAATTTAGGGTATCAATAAAGAACAAATAGGCGGATAGGTTTTCAATATGATAACAAAATAGCATAGCATTACAAAAAGTTATAAGAGAATATATATACTAAAACCTAATGGACTGCTAACTTACTAATATTAAGGACTAATAGCTTAAGCCCAATATTTTATTATCTAACATAGGTGACTTTAGTGGGAGGTAATTGTGTTGGGAGTGTTAATTGTGTTGGGTCCGGCTCATCTAGACTTGTCCATTTCGTTTTATTGTGGAGTTCCCTACTGTGTATTCATGGAGTGTTTAGTTTGTTTTGTCTCGTTCGGCTCATCTTGAGTTAACAGTGATGCGAGTGGTGGTTGGTGTCAGTAACATAAGGTGACGGTTGTTGGTTTTTTGAGTTAACGATGATGTGGGTGGTTATTGGTGATGGTTACATAGGTTTTTGATGTTGGGTTGGGATTTGGAATGTAAATGGTGTCTTTTTTGATGTTGGGTTGTGAGTTGGTTTTGTTTTTTGGAATTTTTTTGTTTTTCCGTTTGTGGTACTTCGTGGTGGTTTCCATGGTGGTGTTGATACTGGGTCTTTTGTGGTGGTGATGCTCATGGTGGCTGGTGTTGATTTTTGTGGTGATGCTCGTGGTGGCTGGTACCGATTTTTGGTGAGGATTAATGGTGGTTTTTGTGGTGGTTAATGATAGTTTTATGTGTTGTTGGTTTTTGTGGTGGTGCTTGTGAGGATTTTTGGTGGTGGACCTAGTGGTTATGTTTTTTTTTGTTTTCTTCTATGAGTTTGTTGTTAATGGGGTTTTCAAATACTTAGGTGGTGATTTTACCTATGCTTAATTGCGCGCTGAACTGCAGAAGAAAAGTAAAGTGCGGTTACAGGAGTTTTGGTAGGTTTGATGATTATTTTGGATGGGTTTTGCAACGGTTTTGCACAAGACTTGTTTATGCTATTGCTCAGACGTTTAGACTTTGGTTTTTGGAGATGACTTTTTGGTTTTGGTGTTTAGTTTTTATTGGTTTCAGGGGCCCTTAGTGAAGGGTGTTTTTGGTTTGTTTGTAGAAGTTTAATTTGTATTTGATGAATGGGTGTTTGTTTGGGTTTTCCGCATATATACGACACAGTTTTCCTTTGCATGTTCCTACTTAAGTCTCCTAGCCAAGCATTCCTTATGTTTGCTAGGATTCTTTGCATTTTGAATAAACTTCATTTTACCTTCTTAAAAAAAAGAAAAATTGATCTGCGATTACTTGATAGATTTAAAACATTTATTCTCTATGAGAGGATTTACAATGTTTTTTCTTAATCATGCTCTTGCTTTTTTTATTCTTTTTCTCTAAGAGTATTGAGTAAACATCAAAGGATTCTCTGAATTGCGTTGGCTTCACTTGAACATTCTTGACTTATCCTCGAGAGCCATTTTTCTTGACTAATGAGGTTTACTTGATTCAAACATTTGCTCTTGTGTTCAACTATTTTAGCTAGAAGATCGTTGATTCTCTTGTTATTATTTGTATCCTACACGCTTGAACACACCGTTAGCTTAGATTTGTTATCATTAAAATTTCAGTTATGAGACAATGTGGTTAAACCAAATTTGTTCTTACATTCCTTTCTTCTCAACATTTAGTGTATACCAGTTTTGCTGTTAGGCTGTTTAGAGCTGCAAAATTATTGCATTTGGATTGTTATTTAATCACTATTGTTAAATGTCAATAGAATGAAACTTAATTCTTTTTTTTTTCCTCTTCAAAAAAACATTTTGATTTTTTTTTTTATATAAAATAGTTTAAGCGATTTTTGTTCTAGAGATTACTAAGAGCATCTATAATAGCCTAATATTTTGGTGTTTCCCTTGTCCAGTTCCAAATTAAACAAGAACCTCCTCATTATGGTGCCTCATTGAGCTCTCTCTCTCTTTCAATGTGGATGGCTGGATGCTCTAAAATCGCATAAAGCTCCAAGTCTTAAATAGCACTGACTCTTTTTTTTTTTGAACAAACTTAAATAACACTTATTACTCCACCAATAAAATCATCATACTACTATCTCTAACGAGGGCATTTAGCAAGCTAAGTTGTTTCGTGCGAATGAGTAATATAAAAATGTTGGAAAAATAATGACATAGAATTATTATAAAGTGGAAAACAACGAGAAGTATTATATCAAATTAATACAAATCTAAATAACATTAAGAAGTAAGTAGACTTATCGATTTTGACTGAGGCGTGCAAAATGAATTGGACTTAAGAGTATTTTGCCACCATATATGGATCATGATGCGGTTGGTCTCATAGCTAATATTCTCCAGGATACAACAGTCACGTCTTACTAACACCGCACGTAAATTAGCAAGGTCTCATGAACCACTTTTGGATGTCTAAGGGAACCAAATGTTTATACCAATTATGTATGATTATAAGTGTGTATAAAGAAGAAGAAGTACTCGTGTGCCCGATCCCCCATATATGTATATACCGTATACCAAGTAATTAGGTGACTTAGTAAAAGATAACGTATACTATTAAGTGGGCAAACAAAACGTGTAGTATACTTGGTCAAAAGAAACAATCAGTTATAATAATTAATAAAATTAATAGTAACACTTTAAAATAAATAGTTAATAAATTAAAATTCCTACAGTATATACTCAATGAATTCCTTAAAAAATAATTATTGAAGATACTCTAACGATCTTATTAACCAAACAAACATTGTTAACCGAGCATACCGATTTAAAAATCTTAATCAATTTTAAAAGTGTTGGAAATCAAGTACTAGTAGTTAAGGCTCATATTGATTAGAAATAGAGAAAATGTTAGGTATATAATAGAAGACATCCGTATATCTAAAATTTTAAGGTTTTGGATTATGTTCTGGTGTCCTACTCATTGTTCTTGACCTAATATAGATTAGACAATCGTCCAAAAACTGGTATCAGAGATGTGGTTTTGCTTAATGAGAACATAATCCTAATGTGTATGAAGCTAGTCATATGTAGGTGACCTACACCTGAGAGAGTGATTGTTGAAAATCTAGTCATACGTAGGTGACCTACACACCTACACCTGAGAGAGTGATTGTTGGAAATCTAATGTGAATAGTTAAGTCTTGCATTGACTAGAATTAATGAAAATATTGAATATACAAGATAAGAGATTTATATTACCTAATATCTTAAGATTTTAGGTTAAAAAATGATAATCAACTCACTTACGTACTTACTTTTGATATAATGTGAATGATTTCCGAAGCCTCCTCGTGATAAATTTCCTTTTTTTCAAAGCACAAAGCATATGATTTTATTATGATTTTTTAGATGGTGAAGATGTTTGATTGAACCAATTCATGACAATAAGGAATCCATTTCTAAGATGCAATCTTGAAAGATACAGAAGTCGGTACCGAGTAGATTGCTGCCATTGTTAATATATTTCTCTGTCTTTTGATTTTGTAGCAATAATATCACTGCTCTGAATGAACTTCATTTTTTGTCTGCACATATATAATGGTCCATTTTCACTGCTTCCCTATGTTTTAACCATGTCACCTTTCTTCCAATATTTTCACTACGCAGTTATTTTTGACACAATATATTCTTTTTGGTAGACAAATTTGACACAATATTCTGTGTCTACAAATTGTGCAGTCACTTTAAATTACTTAACATTACTTGTATTTTATTAATAATTCAATGGAACTTGTATCCAAAAAAAATATTCAGATGTGTAACCAAAAAAAAAAAATTCAATGGAACTACCGACGATATTCATAACTTGACGATTTCATGATTCATGCCTATGAAATATTTTGATAAAAAGTACAAACTTAATTAATTAACAATGTGGTGGGTGGGGGAAGATGGATTCTTGAGATGGATTCATAATTTCACGCTAACCGGTGTTCCTGAGACATCGATTAAGGATCTGCCAAAAAAGGAAATTATTACTATAAAAGGAAATATTTTTGACTTTTTATGAATTAACAATAATTTTATATAATTTCCTTTTTTAGTACCCTTAACCAGTACCCTGAGGATTCCGGTTAACATTTTATATTTTTTTTATTATTAAACTCTCCGATTTTTAGGATAATGAAGGTTGGATAATCAGATTTTTGGCCAAAAGATAAATAAAACATATCAAAATTCTTATATTAAATAATCGAATTGCAAACAATTTGTTGTTTATGAAGCTCTTTAACCATTTAAACTTCAATTACTGCAATAGTATGATATGACCTTTTTGTTGTTATTAAAAATTTATTGTCCTATTCCTTGTTTTGTATTCGAACTAGGTGGACTCTAAGCTTCATTTGTATTTCATCATGTGTGACTTTTCGTTTGCTTTTAGATATAAAGAGTGTGGGTGGTTATGAGTTGTGGTTGTCATGTTAGGTAATCGGTAACATCTTTTTTAGTGTTTCTCTCCTTGGGGACTATATGGATTTGACATTTAGTGTTTGGGATATTTGAGACCTAAAGAAACAACTGTTGTTTCTCCAGTATTGGTGGAGCACATATTGTCTTGTAAAATCATTCTTATAGATTCAAGGGTTGTCCTTGCTTGTTTTTATGAATGTTATGTTGTGTTTGTGTATACCCGTTTTTAAGATGTCACAATTGTAAACTGAAAATTCTTCAAGTTTGTGTCAATATCTACCACGAAATGGAACAATAATTATAATATCTCCTTTATATTTCTATGAATATTAGGAAACACTTAAAAAGGTCAAATTTAAAAACTACTAGCTCACAAACTCATTCAATTAATGCGATTATCTTTGAATATCATTTTGAATTAATTTGTCCTCATCATGTTCTAATTGACTTCTTTCTTGTATTTCCGTCAAATCACTCATCATTCAAATAATGTCTTCTTTTTCACCTTTGAAACCTCCAGAAACTTTTGTAATCAAATTTTTTCAACATAACATTACCTTAGTTCATAAAGAACTTGACTTTGATCCTTTAAATAAAATTTTTAAGTCGAATGAGTTTTTGCGAAAAATAATTGTAATTGGGAGGAAAGACCTATAAAAAGCGATCAATTAAATTTTTCAACGGAGATTAATCATTAACAAAATTGGTGAATATTTCACACCGTAATTACTTAAAAATTATTTTAAATAATGGAACTATTGCACACACAACAAATGAAAATGTTATTATATAGAATATATAACCTCAAAAGCATTTTCCACCTCCACTTTCCAACTTTTAACCCCATCTATGTCATGGAAGTGGGAAGCATCCTTTTTTGTGGCAAAGGCTTAGTATCACAAAAGTTCTCCGTATGCTTTGATAGTGGCAGCCTTCATTAATAAACTATATAAAAATATTTACATGGGGCACTAATATAAATTGCTAGATTTTCTCAATCAATGAGATCTCAAATTCAATGACTTTTTTCCTCGGCAAAGACCAAACATATAGTGAGACAAAAAATCATATATGCAAAAACTTGACTATTAGTACAACAATCTTATATATCACCCCCCTCTATAATTGTTTGTTTTACAAGCCCTTTTTTGTATTTTTTTTCTATAGACGAAATGGTAAGTATCACCTAAAATTTACACACACAATTACGAGTTCAAACTTGAATGAAGGTGTTCAACCTAACACATTTCTATTTCGGTTAGGCTTTATGAACAAATACTATATATATATATATATATATATATAGAGAGAGAGAGAGAGATGGTTTGAGTAACTGATTCTAGTTAGAGATAAGTAGTTTTATAGCCAGTATAAATGGCAGAGTCATTGCATTGTAACTGATCTCGGATTTGTTAATATAATTTCTTTGATTGCAATACATGAAAACTAAATATCTCTTGATTTTTTATAGAGTTCAAGGCTTCAAGCTTATGCTTCCACAAACCCAATATCATATACTTCCTCCCATTCTATGTTCTTTTCAAGGGGTATATTCTCTATGTGCTATATTCATAATAAAAAACATGAATACAGTAATCATCATCCAAATTAATAATACTATAACTTACACAAATCATCATCCATTGGGTAATTACTTACACAAATCATCATCCATTGGGTAATTTTCCTAGCTACTACAAGACAAAACATGCCCTATTATTTTATCCACAAAAAGCTAAAGGGCTACACAAAGGGATCCTAGCAAATTTCTTATCGTTTTCCTCCTTTGGCGTTTGTTGATCAATGAGTGAAACATGCATTATCATGGAATAAAGAAAAAGTTCCATATGTATTTTTATTTTATTTTTTATTTTTGAGTCTTTGGGATACCACAATCTTTCAGCATTGTTGTTTGTTCCTTCTTTTGTCGTACCCAACCATGCATCTTTGTCCTAAACACAAAACCCGACACTACTAAATCCAATAGCCAACCTTCACCCATGTGTATCATTTTAACTTAATCTCATATTTATTATCTTAAATATGAAGTCTTGCTAACGAATGTCATAAGAGCATTGTTAAAGAATGCATGAATGTAAATTTTGTTTCGAAAATACAAGTAAAATAATTTTTAAAGTAATAATTACATCATTATTTATACAAAGGTTACTTCTTTTGATTCTTTAAACAATGCTCTCAAGACATTTATTAGCATTTTTCTTAAATATATAGATAAACTTTGATTCTCTGTTCTTAAATACTATATAGATTAACTTTGATTCACTATCAATGTAATCTTTTAAAATGCCAACCAATCAAAAATCACCCTTTTGTATGGTTTTCAAGAGAGATATGGATAGTCAATCATTTTTACTATCCAATGATTATAGTTGAACGGCGATGTAAAAAATCTTTAAACTGTTAGTGCATATCAATTAAGTGTATATATATATACTCACACAATCAATCAACCGTATATAGCTAACTCTCTAGCTAGCTTAAAATTTCTAATTCTCGGGAAAAAAACCTCTACCTACTTCTTTTATCTATAGCTAAATATTTTACCTTAGAAAAATGGCTACTACTCTTTCTGAAGCCTATCGAGATCACCCTCTGCACCTTCATCATATTATCCCCTTAGACTTTTCTTCATTTAGAACTTTGCCTGACTCCCATGCATGGCCTCAATCTAATGATGATGGTAGTGATAATTTCACATCCAATGGATGCTATGACAATGATGATGAAGATGGATCATGCATACCAATCATTGATCTCAATGATCCTAATGCTATGGAACAAATAGGCCTTGCATGTGAGAAGTGGGGTGCCTTCCAATTGAAGAATCATGGCATACCCTTAAATTTTATTGAAGAGGTTGAAGAAGAGGCAAAGAGACTCTTTTCTCTTCCTTCCAAGGAGAAACTTAAGGCCCTTAGATCGGCCGGTGGCGGCACCGGATACGGTAGAGCTCGAATATCACCATTCTTCCCCAAATTCATGTGGCATGAAGGATTCACAATTATGGGGTCCCCATCCAATGATGCTAAAAAGATCTGGCCTAATGACTACAAACGGTTTTGGTAAGTACAAATGTTACAATATATCATGCACTTTCATGCAACGTGGACAATCTTAGGTTAACATAGAATATCAAGCATATAAATCAAACATGGTTTCATATAACATTCAAGTTTTCAATTTCTCGGAATTAATGGAAGCCATTACAAATTTATAACATCAATCATTAATTAACAAATCAAAGTAGATATTATAGACACATCATAAAGTCATGAGTTTATTAAAATAACAACCATTGACTTTCTTTTTTCACAGTTTACGCTTTGGAGGATTCAAATCCTACAACAATTGGTTAACTTATGTACTAGAACTACTATATATCGCGAATACAAATACTCACGAATATTATTATAGAGGATCAAAATCCTATGATATATAGTTTGTTGTCGTTCCATAAAGCATTTTCTATATATTTAGTCTCTATAATTTCTTTTAGGTGACTGTAAACTTTTTAGTTTTTTTTATTAAACTAAAATAAAAATTTTAATTACAATTTTGGTTCTCCTATTTTTACTCAAATATAAAATTAATCCTCTATATTAAAATCACACAATTTTAGTTCATTTTTCAGATTTTTAAACTTAAATGATGATATATCATATTTAACATCATCATCCCATATGACATATCTCTTCAAATATGTCATATCAAAAAAAATTAATCTAAAAGTATGAAAAAGAGATCAAAAGTGTAATTAAAACAAAATAACATTATGTCAAAAAAAATGTATTTGGTAGGTAACCGTTTGCCGCCATCTTGTGTTGCCGACCGAGCATGCCCACCCCACAAACTTGTCTTCAAGTATTCATATTTGCTCCCACAAAAAGTAAGTACTAGGAATGAGACAAGCAATTTTTTTCTTTTCAAAAAGAGAAAAAATTGACTAATCAATCCGAAGATTCAAACTAAATCAATTTATTCGGTTTACCTTATTTTGGTGTAAACCAAATGAATCATATCCGACCCTTATTAGTTTGGATATCGATTTGATATTATTTAAAATCAATCATCTGAGATTCAAACTAAATCATTACATACTTTTATCTTAAAGAATATATTGCATACTTGCATTTGTTAATAGTAGCATTTATTTCTTTAATAATAGCATATAATCTCTTTCATCGTAACATATGTATTTATTTTATTTTTAATATGATAAAAAGTTTACAATGTCGTCTTACGATTAAGTGCATCTCAATTGATAGTTTACTGAACATTAGCATAAGAGATGTGATTCGAACTCTGAATTTTTCTTTTTTCCACACTTATAGTTTGTAAATCTAGTCTTTGGGTTATATAACAAGAAAAAAAATGTCTACAATGTCAAAAAAAATGAAATAATTTCAACTTTTTATCTCTAGTTTATGTATAGTTGTTTTAAATCAAATTTTGTTAGTCTCTGAATCTTCATTTGAATAGAAGTGATAAAATTTCCATGTATTTGACAATCTTTATACTAATTTTTTTGCTTGAGAATCAATTTCAAACCTAAAGGCAAGATAGCCCAGTGGCTTTAACTCATTTTTTTTAAGGCGAATGAGTGGGATATCCGAGGTTCGAATCTCAACCCCTACATATAATAATGTGTGTTCCTGTCAATTGAATTATGCTTAAGTAGCTGAAAAATTATTATTTTATGAAAAAATGGTGCTTTTTATACTTAATTACTTTCCACACTAAACAACAAAATTGTGTTTTTCTGTGTGTAGTGACACAATGGAGAACTACCAAAAGCAAATGAAGACACTAGCAGAGAAACTAACAAACATGATATTGAACATATTAGGAATTTCACAAGAACAAAACAAATGGATTGGTTCTAACAACCATGTTGGAGCAATGCAACTAAACTTCTACCCATGTTGTCCCGACCCAAAAAAAGCAATGGGTCTGGCCCCACACACAGACACATCCCTTTTCACAATCCTCCATCAAAGTCAAACAAATGGACTTCAATTATTCAAAGAAGGTGTAGGGTATGTTCCTGTGGACCCTCATCCAAATACACTTGTTGTTAACACTGGTGACATTCTTCATATATTGTCAAATTCTAGGTTTCGATGTTCTCTTCATCGTGTTGTTGTGAATGATATTAGTGATAGATATTCTGTGGCTTATTTTTATGGACCTCCAGTTGATTATTTGGTATCTCCTTGTGTTGGTGATAATTCTTTGCCACGTTTTCGTGCTTTGACCGTCAAAGATTATATTGGGATTAAAGCCAAGAATTTAGGGGGTGCTTTGTCTTTGATTAGTACATTACTTGATCATGATGATTAATGTTGAATGTTATTAATCTTTCTTTTATATTTTTGTAGAAAATAAATATTGTACATCTTTTGTATACATTATAGTTGTAACTTTTATATTTTTCATTTCTCCTTTTATGATTTCATTTTTGTTTCTTCTACTTGTAACATACGGTCTAAAAAGATACTTGTAATTAGTGGCGGTATATCTTTCCTATCCAACAAAAAATGGTGGTATTTCTTTTCTTATTGGTCGATTTGTTGAAACTGAATTTGAACCCTTTAAAAATGTCTTAAGATTCGAGTTTTGTGTATATAAAAAATAGTTGAGAGAGTAGATCTCACTTAAGATGGCCAATCAGAAAGATTAATCCTTTGTAAAGACAATCTATACTTGTATACTAATAAATTGGTTAAGAAGCATGTGTTAACAAGCATTTATAAATCGCCGTGAGTTTAACTCAGTTAGTAAGAATATTGCATATATAATACGTGAATGATTGGGGTTCATGCCTCAGATACCCTTCTTATTCATCTTACAAGTGAATTTCTACCACTAAGTTATTTGACAATTTATGATATTCTTCTTTTTGAAATAATCAGTTTGGTTGTTAGTTGGAAAACCTTAAACTAGGCTTCTAATTCATCTAAACATTATTTTTATAATCAAAATTGAATTAATCGGAGTAAAAGGGTTCAAAAAACAAAAACAATCAAACTGAGTTGAAACACATAAACAGATTCAATAATCTAAAGATATTGAAAATTCAGATAAACTTCTTAGTAATAATTTATAAAAAAAAAAATATTAATAAAATTCCATGTTGATGTTAGTTCTATACTATATCAATTTTTTTAGAAAATTATTATATCAAGTGACAATAAACTTATGTTCTAAAGAGTTTATAATCAAGTAAAGTATGAATGGAGTTTCACGTTGAATTGAAATATGAACGTTGAATACTATATAAGTGAGAAAATTCATATATATAGTGTTTTAAGATTTTGGTATATATAAGATGTGGTGTTTGATTTCTCTTATATTATTGTTGAAAGTCGAACGTGAAGATTTAAGAACTCCCTCGTGACCTAATACTAGTATTTCATAGCCAAGTTTCTATTGGCTCTTTGTATCAGACAAGTTTTCATAACAAGAGTGTTAAATAGAACATAGTCTCACATTAAATGGAAGAAAGAAAAAAAAAAGTATGTTGAACATAATATAAATGAGAAAATTTATGAAGTTTCTATCAACTTGATAATCTCCAAAAATCCTCTTAACCCAATTAAAGCCTACCTTAATGGTCCTTAGGATTTCAAATGACTATTTAAAGTGATCCAGTGTATACCTTTGCCGACACTTTGATCTATATGTATCGGCCATATTTGTCCCATACTAAGTTTTTAATAATCGATGTTATGATTCCAAATGAAGAAAGAAGCAAGCACTACAGATTTCTGCTATATAGGACGATATATGGCATTAAGTTACTGCAGTGCCTTTGGAATTAGGGATGGCTAGTAGCTAGCTAGGCAGAATCAAGAATATATCTCTTTTGATTCTGAGATGAAAATCCCTTTGTCTTTTCTATTTGTCTTTATTCTCATATGCTCAAGCTAAAATTTATTTTAATAAACATTGAAAACCATAAAGGAAAGAAAGAAGACAACATTTGTTTATTTTATTTGTGTTTTTTTACTCTTCTATATATACCATTTTTTGAAGTAAAAAAAAGAAAAAAGACAAAGTGAATAAATTATTTTATTAATAAAGTAAAATTATTTGCAAAGTATAAAGTGCGATTTTTTCATCCTACTATGCTGGCAACAAAAATTGAACTATCCTATGAAGAAAAGCAAAAATATTTTATTAATAAAGAAAAACAAAACATGAGTGATATAGATACGTATAAAGGGGTTCATAAATCTCTATGAGGATTAAACTACGACACCGTTACTTATAAGTGTAAATTTATTATGACTTCGTGCCTGTGAATTTATTATGACTCCGTCATTTTGTTTAGTTACAAAATAAAAATATATAAGGAACATGTTAGATTGAACTTTGTGTCTCTCATATGATATGATCACAACATTAAACGAATCTATTTTTTTGAACGGACTATACAAAAACAAGAACAAACTAGTCTTAAAACTAATCACCAAATAGTAATAACACATAAGAAAAAATTGAAAAATAATAATAATATTCAACAAGTGGCTTATAGATAATATTATTACACTAGGCTATTTTATTTTTTTTTTGAATAATTATTACATTAGGCTATTAAACACAAATAATCAACAAGTCACAAAAATTTAGTTAGCAGATAATAGGACCAATAGTAACCTTTATTTTCTTTAGATGAAGTGGTAATCCACTGAAATTGAACTCACATACAATTGTGAGGTTCTGAGTTCGAACCCGAGTCACGATGTCTGACCTTACAATTTCGATATTTGCCAGTTGAGCTAGGACTTCTAGACGGACCAATAGTAACATAATCTAATGAGAATCAACTACACTACAACCATATAAAAATAGAAACAATATTACTCTTTCCGATCAAAATCAATCAAATAAGAAAATTAATTTTAAAATACGGTACAATCATATTTAACAGATTTAAATATGATTGTAGTACCGAGTCTTGAAGGCTAGGTACGGGGAGGAAGGTGGGCGCCTGAAGGAGGGGGGGCGTGACCGTTCTTTATGGTGGCGGATGCAGTCACGCATTCGTGGTGGTGTAGGGTGGGGGGTGGGAGTTGGTTTGAAGATAATGAATGTCGCGTGGTTGGCGGGGGAGGTATCACTTTCTTTTGGACAAATAACTGGGTGGGAGGTGTGCCTTTACGGGTAAGATTTCCTCGCCTTTTTGATTTAACCATTGACAAATGGGCAACTGTAGAGGATATGGTGAGGCGGGGTTGGGAGGATGGCGAGGGTGCCTGGGTGTGGAGGAGGCGCCTATTTGCTTGGGAGGAGGATTGTGTTAAGGAATGTTCTGTCTTGTTACATCATATTGTTTTGCAGGATCATTTGTCAGATAGGTGGAGGCAGTGGCGGAGCCACGTATTGGTCAGCTGGTGCAGCTGCATCCCCTCAAAGTTTTAAATTTAGACCAATATTTCTTATTTTATTCATTTTGAACCTGCTCAAATTATAACTTTGCACCAGCTTAAATCTTGCCACTGCACAATGGTAATAATAATAGTGACGTATATGCAGCTAATAATAATAGGCCAAAACAACATAGCCATTGGGTTGGACCCTACTAAATGTAGTGATATATGCAGCTAATAATAATAGGCCAATATATATGTTACACTTAATACTTGAAAAAAAAAACTATGGGACACTCAAAAATAAATTTAATTTGTATCAATATATTCGGTCTTTAAATTAATAGTTAAATGCATTATATTTTAAAAAAATTACAACAACTAAATTCATTATCCAAAGTGACGAAATAAATTTTATTGATTGTTTTTTTACGATAAAATATAAAAATTTTGATATGATTCTTATAAACAATGAGATGATATTTTTTTCTTATGAAATGACATTTTATAAAATAAAAATTTGAAAAATAGCTCTTTATTTCATAAAAATAATTGGTTATTTTAAAAACAAGTATACCGGTACACTTAAAATGTAACTTGACACCAATTTGGATCAAATTTAAGAGACTAAACTCTTACAATGTGACAGACTAATGTTTAAATCTGACTTAAAGAGATACTTGTGTTTTGTACCTGATGTATCTCGAAACTCAAATAAGATTATCCTCAGCAAGAAGAATTTATAAAAAGAAATATTAATTTGAGGATAAAAATGTAAAGAGGATAAAAATGTGAGGTAAATAATATTTTTATTAAAATTTAGATATATAATTTTAATAATATGTACAAAAAATAACAATAATGATGATAAAAATTTTAAAAAAAATTGCACCTCCTGACCCAAGGTCCTGGCTACGCCACTGGGTGGAGGTGGCTTCTTGATCCCGTTAATGGTTACTCTGTTAAGGAAACATATAAATTTCTAACAGCAGGTGATGAATCTATTGCAAGTGGATTGTTCAATGACGTTTGGCATAAGAAAGTCCCATTAAAGGTTTCAATTTTTGCTTGGCGTCTTCTCCATAACCGTCTTCTGACAAAAGATAATCTCTTGCGCCGTCATGTCCTTCAGAATGACGCTATCAGTTTTGTTGGAGGGTGCAGTAGTGAGGAGAATGCAGGTCACTTGTTTCGTGGTTGCACAACCTTTGGTAGCGTCTGGTATCATCTTCTCCATTGGTTAGGCATCAATTTCGTGGCTCCTGAAGGGCTTGTCGAACACTTTCATCGATTTAGTTACTTTTTCGGGTTACTGCAACCTACTTATCAGTTTCTCAAGGTGATATGGCTTGTGTGTGTCTGGATCATTTGGAAGGACAGGAATAACAGAGTTTTTAATAACAAGGCATTGGCTCCAACTATATTAACAGACAAGGTAAAAATGACATCTTACCAATGGTTGAAGGCGAATCTCATTACTTTCGTGTTCAGCTATCATGACTGGTGGAGGTCTTCTTTATCTTGTACGGGTCTAATGTTGTAATTTATGTTTGTTTTCCTTGGAATTTCGAGTAGCTCCAGTATGAGATATTCGTGACTGTATTGTACAATTTTTGGGGTGTTTATCTTTTTCACACCTTGTGCGAGATAAAACACTCTTGGTGATATATTATATTGCATTTTGGCTTGTTAAAAAAAATATATTTAACAGATTTAAGTTTTTTTTTTTTTTACTCTTAATTAAGATCTTGACTGACATAAGCAAAACCCTGTAGATATGAAAACAACAAATTAAATTTGAGAACACAATTGTAAACCCTTTGTCCGTCAATTATTTTACCTTCACAAAATAGTTGAGAATTCACCAAGAGTGATTAACAATGTAGTCACTTGTTCTAGAAATCATCAATTTTTGAACCTGCGAAGTAAAAAAACAAAACAAAAAACATTGAAAGCCATTTGTTAGTCCAAAAAAGAATAGATGATCCATCCTCTATATTCCTGGTAGAATTGGGAAGGTTGATGTTTTTGTTGTTTCTAATGGTAGGCCAAATAGAGCCTTTAAGATGGTAGGTTAAAGGATAACAAGTCAAAATTTAACATTAGCATGGAAGATTCATTGATAAACATATACTTCCTCCGTTTTAAAATATAAGTAAATTTGACTTTTTAGGTTCATTCAATTAATGATGTATATGGTCAATAATATGAATCACATACATGATTAATTGAATGAACCTAAAAAGTAAAATTTGCTTATATTTAGAAACAGAGGGATGCCCTCCTTTAGACATAGGTTTGTAAACTTTAGACCAAACAACAATAACAAGGCTATTATAGTTGCTTTTCAACAAAGAACTAGACCACACATAAATATGGAAATTACACACAAACATTTCCTTGAACAACAGACTTCACTAATTACACTCTTCTCATGATGGATAAAAGGGCTCTTTCTAGCAGATAATTTATCACTCTTATGTGCAAGTTAGCAAGATAATTACCGTTATTTTATTTTTATTTAAATGAAACTAGTAACCATTTTACAACTCACCCAAGGAAATTTAAACTTAGTACATTGAAGCTACAATACTAAGCTCTTAACGCTATGCTAACACCTCAAATGTAAATAATCTTTCAACTCATGGAAGTAATAAAAGGAAAGCTACTCAAGCAAATTTGTCTTCTCTCTTCAAAATTAAATTTGTCTTGTGATTTTTTTATTCTTGTTTAAACAAGTTTGTGTTCATTCTGGGTGACAAAAAAAAATAAACCATATCCTCACTCTTTATTTTAACTAAAATTGTCAACCAGACATGGCAGAGTTGCTCGCTCCCCCACCTTAATATATCTTTGTCCCGTCACATGAACATATATTTTCCCGTCCTATCTCCGAAGAGATCCATCAACATTTTCTTTTTTGAAGGAAAGAGATCCATCAACATATTTTTTCTAATAAATGATATATTATTTTTATGATGAATTTAATCAATTTGGAATGATTTTTTTTATGGAGAATAATAGGAATGTCGGTAATATTGTGATGTGTTATTTTATTTTAAATCAATGTTGTTTTTTTTTCAAAAAATAATGCCAAATCATAAAAAAGAATACTATATATGTAACACATTTTTACATTTTTTTAAATGATATTGATAATGTGATGTGTCCATTTTCAAGTCTGGAAACACATGATGGGGTGGAAGGGTGTGATTTTGAAAAGGTTAAAATAGGTATTTTTGATGGTTTGTAGGGGTAAGGGTATAATTGTCGGGGTGTGAGGTAAAATGTTCTATTTTTTAGGGTGAGTGCCAATCTTGTACATCAAACCTATTTCAGCTCAAATGTTAATCAATCTTCCTTGGAATTCTGCTCTTTACCCGGCCAAAAATGCTAACTCCTAATTGAACTACCCAAAATACTTCTGCGTGAATTAACTCACGTTGTTCCATTTTCCTTCTCTTCTTCTTTCTTTCTTTACATTGTTTCTCATGGATTCGACCACGCATCGCAAAGATTTAAGAGGGTATGTTATCGCGATGCATTATGTAAGAAAAACGCAAAGTAATTTAAGGATTGTTAAACACAATCATGAGAAATTTGAGATCAAATTGATTTATGAGGTTTGATCGCAATCGTGAAAAATAAAACACCCAAAATATGGCAACATGACGAAGCAGTACAAATCACGGCCATAGAATGATAACCATTCAAGTATGCTATGCGTAAATCACATTAACAGGATTGGTCTCTTTTTTTTTTAAAGGATTAACAGGATTGATCCAATTGGTGTACATACCATTTATTTTCATACTTGAATTAATAACACGTGATCAAGAACAGTGTGATTTATCATCAAAAGCAAAAGCATATTAGGCTATCATATGCATGCGATTCAGTGTAAAGAAAGAAGAAGAGAATGAAAATGGTTTTGAAAAACCAACCTGAGTTAACTCACGTTGTGTGAATTAAGTCACGGGAGTTAAGTCACACAGATTAGCGTGAGTTAACTCACGCAAGGATATTTTGGAACTTCAGTTGGGAATGATTAAATTGTGTTGGGTAAAGAGCAGAATTCTCTTGGTTGGACGAAGCTACTTTGGTACTTCATTGTAAGATTGGGCCTTACCTTTTAAATACTTAGGGCTCTCGGTTGGAGGCAATCTAAGGTTGAAAAGCTTTTGAAAACTGACGGTGGATTGTGAAAGAAAAAAAAATTGAAATTCTGCTCATTACCCAAAATAAATGTCCAAAATACCCCTACGCATGTTAACTCACGCTCGTGTAAATGGAAACGTAAATTAACACACGTTGCGTGAGTTACCGAAAAAAACACATTGAAACGCAGCGTGAGTTAGTTAACTCACGCTGGTTTTGTTTCTCTCTTTTTCACTATTTCCACCACTTCCTCCATAATGCTAATTTGCCAAAGTTTTGGCTTTGTGTCTCAATCTTCTTTTTTGAAGTTAAAATTCATGAGTTGGAGTTTATGTTAGCACTTAGCATATTTGGTTATATATATAACATAAACACGTGAATGTCAGGTGCCTTTCTATTCCATTAATTCATCTAATTATTATTAATTAATCATGTGGATTATATTATTCTTGGTTGTTGTTGCTTGTATAGTAATGTATATTTGATCACACCCCACTTGGATTGGACCAGGCTGCTGGCTTTTATGAGAAACAAAACCAGCGTGAGTTAACTCACGCAAATTTAACATTGGCCTGAGTTAACTTACACCGCATGAGTTAATATGCGTAGGGATATTTTAGACATTTACTTTGGAAATGAGCAGAACAATTTGGGTAATGAGCAGAATTCAAAAAATTGTACGTTATGAGAGTGAAAAAGTTAAGAACTTGTTAAATAGGTGATCATATCATTCCTAATCAAATTTGTTTTGTAAAATCTTCATGTGTTTTTTCTGTTATTTTTCAAAGTGTCGTCGAGTATCATTTCAGATATTGAATGTCTTTTTTTGAAGATAAAATAAAAAGTAGATGCGAGTGGAGAGACAGGGAAAATTCATTAGGTAAAATGCGATAAAATTTGTAGAAGGAGGAAGGATGGAGGGTTAGACATTAGGAACATCAAAGCTTTTAATTTTGCTTTACTATGCAAATATGGTTGTGGAGGATGAAAATAGATCAATAGTGGGTTATGGGTGAGAGTCCTTCAAGACAAATATGGGGATACTTGGGAGATATTTGGAGTTTAAATAAAGGGTTAGTGGATCATTCCTTAAATTGGTTTTCATTAGTTTAAGGATGAAGGTGGGGATGGTAGGGACACTTTTTTTTGAAAGGAGCCTTGGTTAAACGGGTTAACGTTGAGAGAAAGATTTAACATACTTTATTGAATAGCATACCGGAAAAATACAATAACGTTGATGATGCAAAAATCAATTTTAGAAAGGGAAGCTCCTTAAGACTATAATATAGTGAAATTCTTCTCATCATTCCTTATAATTATCATATGTGATTATTTATATGCTAAAGACACAATAATTCTAATGCATATACGTATGATTGTTCTTGTAGCATCATATATATATATATATATATATATATATATATATATATATATATATATATATATATATATATATATATATATTCATATACATCAATCAAACACCTAAAAATGCCTCTAGTGTAATAATTTCTTTATTTTCTTTGAGACCTAACACGACGTAGTCTAAGTAATCATCATAATTGAATGACCGGTAATGAAGAGGATGCATTTTATCCTCCACCAATTCATGTGGCACCTCAATTTTCACATCTTTCTTTGGGACGGAAAATAGTGCAAATGAATACCTTTCTTTATCTCCACACATCGTCACTTTGTGTGCAGCTGCATGAAGTCTACAATTGCTCCATGCCTATAAATAATCATTTATTATACATATATAAATCTAGTAGTACAAGAAATAAAACAAGAACAATACATGCATGAAAGTACCTTGAGTGTGTCACCAACAATGACAACAAAGCCTCCCTGCGGTATGTTCAATCTAATCCATTGGTTTGTTTTAGTAAGAACCTCAAGACCTTGGACTTCATTTTGGCATAAAGTGGTTAAGGTATTTTTGTCAGTGTGAGATACTAAGGCAGTTTCATAATCTTTGTTGATTTCAGGAACTTTGTATTTCATCAATCGAAAACTACTACGGCTCTTCAATTCTTCAATGGTTGAAGTGTATTGTTTTGGAAGACCATAACCATCTATGATCATCTTCAGAACGAGGGAATGTAATTCAAGCATCTTGTAACTCATGGTCTTCATTGTCTCACTATATATCATTACAAAAAAAAAAACCACAACAAAATTAGTGTCAAAAACAAATTGTGAAAAGAAAAAGACTCTTTCTTTTGAGGAATCATGATGTTAATTAGTTCTTATTAAAAAGAATAAAATGCTAAATAAATAAATATAAATAGTATAATAAATGATAAATAAGAAAAGAAAAAAAATTAGTACCAGAAAGTTGGGTTTCCTTGAGACCACATGAGATTAGTAAAAGCCAAAGCATTATCTCCAAGAGAAGCATCATCAATCCCAAAGGTTTGAGATAGAGGAATTTTGGGATCATCACTAGTGTAGCTACTAAAAGGTGTAGAGCTTATGTGTTTCCTCTTAATTTCTTCAGGTAAATCAAACAAGTCTTTCATCCCTATGAACATGTTTTCACATAAATTCTTTGGGATCTTATTCTCATCATACATTATGATGAAGCAACCATGACTCTCACATGCTTCTCTCACTTTTTTGCTCATTTTTTTCCACTCCTCACTCCCTTCTTGATCAACTACTCCTAAATCATACTTGGAAAAATCTAGACATGGAATCATTTCATTCTCACTACCCATTTTTTCTTTATCTTGTTTTTTTTTCTTGGTTATTCTTTCATATGATTCTTCTCTATATATTTATAGTGACGTACTTGAGATTGATTTAGTTACAATAAAGCCAAGCTGCGGAGAAGTAGGACTAAAACTACTATATAGGGAAACAGATAGGGTCCCATCATATATCTATCTATATTTAATGGAAGAAAAAAATATTGTGTTCACACATTTATTTAATGGGACATATATATCTGTAATTTATTTCGTTAAATTTAAAATAAAAAATAAAAAAATATATCTGTAACGGACCGACACACAAGCAGAATTCATTTTAACATGCATCCAGCCAATATATATGTACTAAACATTTAGTGTTTGCTTAGTCATACTATGTGTGTTTGATGTGGTTACGTAGTAGTGCTTTAAATGTGCAAAGAACTATAGGACGAGGGAATTCAGGAATTGAAATATTTAGAAGTTAGCAGAAATATAGTTAGATAATTATTCATGAGGAGTGAGGTATAGAGCAAGCCAGAAGGATTCCACCCTGTAAAGTCGGATTATGTTCATGCATGCATGCAAGCCATTTGTATATAGATACGTTATTAGTTAAACGCTGTCTGTTAAGCATAATAAATGCTTCATACTACTATTAGTTTTCATTTATGGAGTACTTGACAGTGAATGCTTGGTTGGCGATTGCTACTAGTACTATCTGTAACCATATATATATTTTCCTTACAAGCAAAGTATGTAATTAATCGATGATATGATATTGTTTAGTTGGACACTAGAGGCTAACACTGCAAACAAATGTAACATAAATAACCAATTAAAGGACTGCATACTTGATTTTGCCTTAACTTTTTATTTAGTGTGTATAAATGAATTTATTAATTTTATAAAAGAAATTTGATAGGGTAGCTCATCAACTCACTATAAAAAAAAATACGGGGTAGGATTTCCTACATGTTACGACTATAGTTGTTTAACCCTGCCCTGATCTTGAAAAAATATATATAGTAATTATAAACATTATGCTAGATTAGATCTTTCAAAACAAAACAAAAAACATGATGTGCTAGATATTTGACTATGATAATCACGATTCACGTTCATACCTATCCGAATATGCAGAAAAAGGTAATATTCTTTTCGTGGTCCAAAAGAACATTTTACAAAAACAGAAAATTTTATATCGATTGGAATTGTGTTGTTACCAATATTATTCTCTTTCCAAATTGCATTAAGGGCTATGATTCCTATCTAGTTTGATTGTCTCAACCACAACATTACTAACTAGTGTAAGTTGTAACACATTTTTAGCATATAGTTTTTATTCTTTGCCTTGTCTTATACACGCAGTCACAGTAATAAACGCATGCATATTTATTTTCTGATCAAGTGGTCCAAATTAAGAGAATCATATGGTCATTTTCTTTATTTCCTTTCACTAGTCGCTATTGTTATCTTTGATTTATGTGTTTATGTAAGTGTACAAAAAAGGATCTAGAGAGTTGAAGGGTCGTAATCAAGATTATGGGGACCAGAAGTATATATGTGTAGTACTCTTCTTCTTCCAAAGTTATAATCAATATTTATTTTTCATCTTTTTTCTTCTTAGACATATATAATATAAATTCCTTGTACGGTGAGAGCTGGTCAATTATGGATATGTCCATTTAATTTTGTAAAGGACAAAAGAGAACAAAATTCAACATGCATGATTTGCAATCTAATTGATTGGAAAGACTTCAAAATTTTATACTGGTTATAATTGATCGTCCTTTTGCATGATTTACTGGTTATAATTCATTATTTATGTTATATTGTTTTAATTACATGTTATAATTGATCGTCCTTTTGATGGATCTATAGGATAATTAGAATTAGTACTTTTGAATGAGCAAACAAGAATGTTAATCTTTCGATCATTCATCTTTCAAATATGTATTTTCTTTTAATTATTTCTTTTGTATGATCAACAAAATAATTAATTTAAGGGAGAAAAAAAAATAATACACCGAATGATCAAACTTTTGTTATTATGTTAAGAGTGGGTTTCGAACCCTCAACTTCTTATCCCTTGCTCCTTAACTCTTCGTCCAAACAATTTTTATATCTAATGTTTTGTTACTAGTTTTAAAAGAGTAGTATTTGATAATTGGGATAAAAATAAAAATTTGTATAGAACTATAAGGTTGAGAATACGTTTGAATTGATCATGTACATTCAAGTTCGATCAATGACTAAAATAACATTTTGTTAGTCCCATAAGTGTAGCTCAGTTGGTAGCTACAATGGATATTATGTGTAGGGGCGGAATCCGAACCCCGGATTCTCCACTTCTCCACATATAATGTGTGTGAATCTAGCCACTAGATTATCTGACAAAAAAATAACATTTTGTCAAATTTATCTTATCTTTTGACCAAAGGATCATGAGCATTAATTAGATTTAATTTTCATGAAATTGGAGATATACCTTCACTAAGGAATATTCTAGTACCGAGTTCTTTATTTGCGCTACTAACATGTTTCACTATGCCAATAAAAATGGGCAAATGAAGATTTTGATTCCTAAAATGGTTTAATGAGTTTCTATTTATTGTATACTTAACCAAAATATTTTGTTTTGTTAATCTATCACGTGACCCTTCCTCCTATGACTTTCAGCTAAAAAACATTTTTAAAAAGTTATAATGACTAAAATAAATATCAAACTATTTTATGGAGTTCAAAAAATATTTTAACCATTTGAGTCAATTATTGACAAATAGGACCACAATGAAGTTGGATCATCTCCTAATACATGTCTTTCCATCCTCTTAAACACAAAAGAACAAGGTTATTACAAAGAGATATACAATCATAGAATGGATGGTGGAAATCAAGATAAAAATTGAGAGAAATATATATAAGTGATGAAAATATTAATATAGTGTTTGGGTGAAGTTAAGCCAAATTTGGCTGCAATTGCAGTTGTAATGTTACCACAAAGAATATTAACTTCAAATAGAAAATAATTGACTCCATAAGAATTTTGATTTCTCTATCAATGAATAGTTTAAGGAAATAATGATATATATGTGAGGTCAGATAATGTTGAAATTTCTACCTGCCAATTTATTGTGTGTTTGGCTTTGTGATAGGAGAATTGATTTTGGTTAAAAGTAATTTTGAGTAAAAGTGATTTGTGTTTGGATACATTCATATAAAAAATGAGTTGAGCTATAAATTTATGTGTGAAAATCAATTCTATAACCAAAATCTACAAATCTCAGCTTCAATTACAATCAATTCTGGAGACAATCAATTCTACTCGACATCAATCAAACAAGTCATAATCAATTCTACACCTCCAGAATCAATTCTAACTCCTCTAGAAGGAACCAAACATTCACTTAATCTTTATTGTTTGCTTCTTCACTAGTCCATTTTCACTTCTTTAAAGTACAAGGTAAGAAATAACATGATGTATATTAAATCATGCATCCTTCTAAATTTTCTCAAGAATTTATACAAATAGATTTGAATCATAAAATAAAAATCAATAGAAGTCATAAATAAATTCCTCAAAACATGCTTTAATTTGAGATAAGCGGGAAAAAGGTACATAATAATATTATAATGTCCAATTTGAGGATACAAAAACATGAATCTCCGAAGTAAACAAGAATGGTAATAATGTTACAAAGGTTAGACTCTATTGTTACATAGAAAAAGAGGGAGGTTGGTGGATGAAGCAAAAACCAAAAACATAAAAGGGGAATGAAGTACATACATGTTATAATCAACACTTGTAAAAAAAAAAAAACAACATTGTATTGTACAACAACGGTGCACCGGCCAGGTCAGGGTCACTTCCAGAGCTTGACAAACCTGTCATGACTGGCAGAAGCAACCAAACCGTTTACAGTTGAAACGGCCAGTGCAGCAATAAGACCGTCGTGAGCAGATAGAGTCATCGTCTTGTTCTCGGTCATGTTCCACAGCTCCAATGACTGCAGATCATAGTAGAAATGGTGTTATTTGTGTTAATGTTTCAAAAGTAAATACATGTTATTTGGTGAAAAAATCCATTCTAATAATTATAGCTAAAATCAAATCAAGTTCACTCAAAATCCAACCAAATAGAGTAGATTTCTGAACACAATTTATACAGAAAAGGATTTCAAGATCAAAGTGGTTCCTATATTATAAGTTTTACCTATAAATCAATACCAAAAAAATTGTGAATCCAAACATACTCAAAAGGAAAAGAAGAAAAAAAACAAAGGAAATGTAGACTTGCCTGGTAACAGCCAATGACCAACAGTGAAGAATACGTTGGATGGAAAACGCACGAGTGAAACTTATTTCCATTACAGCTAAGCTCATGAACACATTCCCCTTCACTCCCGGATCCAAGAGTCCAAACCCTGACAGAGTCCTCACTGACAGATGCCAGGAACTCTCCAGAAGGATCCCAACAAACAGAATGTATTGACTTTGTGTGACCCTGCAATTCATAGGAACATATTCCGAATAGTAAAATCAGCATGTTCCCAAAACGAGTATGAAAAAGACTACATAACATCACAGTTGAAGTGACCAATACAAAATATCCAGGCAACAGAGTTGTGCGGTAATACATATATAACACTGCCAGAAGTGTTCCATTCTTATTAAAAGTATGAGTAGTTTTTCTTTTCTCAGACCTGAGTCAAAATACTATAAATTATGGCCAAATGAGTAACCTTATCCTTCATGGAACTATACATTGCTATAGATATTTATAAAACAAGGACAGAACAAATAGAAGAGATCAAATTACACCGGTGTAACATCTGAATAGTGTTGCACCACTCTGCATATTTTACAAAACTCACTATTTGATTGATAGTTTATATCATATAGATAATCAATGTAAATTCTAAGTAAATCTAAAATCATTTGAAATGTCATTGAGGTGCGTCAAAATCAATGTATGCAAATAATGAAGGGAAAAATTAGCTTTAACAGACATGATATAATTATATAGTGAACTGTATGAGTGCAATTAGTTATCCTTCCACCGGTACCCACCTTTAAACATCTTGTAATAAGCTATTATCTTACTAAATTAAGAATTACCTAGACACGAGTGGGATCTTTACCTTAAATGAAACTCAACAATCAATTTACTTAAATTGGTTTCTGATGTTAACCAGATAGGATGGAAAATGTTCCAGACTTGAGACGAAATGCATATTTCATTGAAAGATTTTATCCTAAATCCAACAAAAAGACAATTAAGATTTCTATTTGAACCAACCTTTAGAGAATATCGGCATGCTTGTGTCTCAACATCAAGTATAGAGACAACGTTCTCTGCAGCTGCAGCAAGGAATCTCCCTAGACGAGGTTGAAATCTCATCTGTGCCATGCCACCCTAATTGGTGAAAAAAATATAAATTGTCAGTTTCAGCAAAACGAAAATGAATACTCTTTCACCTCAATACGCAACTACTAAACCATACAACTGCAAATGAAGTGAGATAATACTAAAATTCTACCTTTGACACTCTAGCACAACTGCCATTGTTAATACTCCAATATCTTATCTCGCCATCACAATCACAAGAGCAGATAAGGTCATCTTTATTAGGATGAAAGTCTAGTGACATAACAGCTGCAGAATGCCCAGTGAAGGTACGAAGCGAATACCCAGGCTGCATTGGTAATTACAAATAAGCATTAAGCATATGTAGAATAACAAAGAAGAAAAGAAAAAGAAAAACAATTCATCAAAATTTATATATAGGAAAACAAACTATCATAATCATTAGCAACATACGACCTAACATAAACTATGCCTGTGATAATATAAACCTTAAATAAACCTAAATGAATGAACCTAGCAATCAAAAGTTTGTGCATAGATCAAACGATCTAGTACATTCTAATTCATGATGCAGTTGAACATACATGTTGATCACAATAAAATATCCATAAACTTCTATTTCTACAGCTACTTTCAACAAGACATATTTTTAAAACTGCAGATGAGCCACATTTTAAAGGTGGGAAAAGACTGTAATTGTGGACTGCACAGTCAAGTAACTTCAAATATAGATTTAGAATATACGGAAACCATTTATCTGTACAAGATTCGATGAAAACAGACAAAATCAACTAACATTGTCAACATCCCAAACCCGGACAGTTTTGTCGTATGAAGATGTTGCAAGACGAGGCATGCTTGGACTGAAACGGACATCAGTGATTAAAAGTGAATGTTCTTCGAGGGTAGCTTTCTGCTTTAGAGAATCTGTGTACCATAAAACAACCTGCATTGTGAAACAAAGGAAATGTCACAATCTATGTATAAACAGAATAAATGATACAAAAGTTCTGGATTTTGTTTTGCAATTTTCAAGCAGGTCAATTACACATGTTCAGTGCAAATTTTTAGAAATCAATTAAACAGAGAAAGCATTAAAACATCCTTTTCCGGAGCAATGAACAAACCTTTTTGTCATGACCACCACTTGCAAGCAATTTTCCGTCGGATGAGAAATGGCTACAAACAACTTTATTTGTGCTTGCACGAACTGAATTTAATTCAGAAAATGTGAAACCTAGAAATAAAGCAAACTCATGCTATCAGTTTCAAAATCAATTATGAATCTCCTTTTTATGAAAGTCAACAAATTCAAAAGCAACATTACATCTTCAAAAACAAAAGATAATAGCCCTTTCTAACTGACATCACTAAGAATTTTTTTCATGTAGAGAAAATTGTGTTTATGCTATATGGTGATATTATTCGGGGGGTGGGGGGGGGGGTGGGGTCGGAAGCGGTTCCCTCAACAAAAGTTGAGGGGTTCATTGGCCAGCTTAGCTTTGCTTTGCTCCTTAGATGTTTTCGTTTTGTTATTGTTTGTGTAGTCCTTTTATGTTGCCAATCCCCCTAGTGGAAAAAGGCTTAATTTGTTGTCGCTGTTGTATTTTCCTTTTACGCTAACACTGATTCCTTTCCTTATCAAGGTATTAGATGAATAAAGAAGCGAATCAGCACCCTGATTGGTAGCGAACGATCAGTAATCATCATAATCGAAGTTGAATATAAATTTTAGTTTAATTAGCTAAAATTCTACCAGTCTCCTTCAAGCTTGAGCTTACTAAACTTTTGGCTTGTTATATAAACCCAGCCAAAACTAGTCAAACAGACGCAGCTCAAGAACTCAGCATCATCGAAGAAATGAGACAAAGCAGATCCAAACCAGGAAAACATCACCAAAACAAGGCAAAAGCGCAACCAAACAGGAGAAGATGCTATTGATTGTAGATATATTGTATTATTGTATATTTAATATTTATTATGCAGCTACTTATTTCAATTATTAGGTTATCATAGTTCTCTAGCTGGTGATAGGGACTTGGGTATTATGGGGAGTCTCAAGTCCCACATCGAATCTTCAATAATTATTGTTTATGGCATTTTATATAATTTTGATTGATAGTTGAATTCAAATTATTGTTTATGACATTTAAATTTATTTTGAGCCAAGCCCATAACTTAACTAAAAGTTTTTTTGGTCAAACCTACTCTAAGTCTTCAAGTAGCTTTTTTTGTGTAAAAAAATTCATAAGTTCTTTGCGGGCCAAGCCCGATATTAAATAACCCTTGAGTGTTACTTGTCTACTGTTTACAAGTCACCGCCGCCTTTGTTTCTGCAATCTCCGTCGCTGCATCTTTTATCACGTCGTTTCTGCATCTTCTTTGTCGCGAAAGTTTTTTTGTAGAGTACTGTTGAAATTTGGGCCTAACTCATCCTTACAAAACCGGCTTGTAAGGTGAGGAGTGCCTCCTCTTTACAAACTCTGATCAAGCTTCCTATCTAACCGATGTGGGACTAAATCCACCCCCTCAAAGACAAGCCAACATAAGGCAACTCGGGGCAGATCGCAATTAAGATGGAATTACCAACCCACCCCCTCACGTTCGGGGCGGGATTTCCAACAAGTACCTAGCCGCACCGAGTCATACCAGAGATGAGCATCAAGTGCAGGAAAAAAAAAAAAAAAAGGTATGTACTCAGTTCTTGCTTTACGCAAACCCATATCTGATATGTATCCAGTATGGGTACTCCTCCATTTCTGTCGTACCCATGCTTCAGAGTTAGATACTTATCAATGGTATCAGATCTGGTTGTCGGTGGCTCGGAAAGGGCTGCCAACAGAGAGGGCTAACCCAAAAAGATGAGTAAAGCATCGTAGAGAGCAGACGTCAGCTCTCGAGTCCTACATCGAGTACTATGGGATACTAGGTGGAGCATTTAAGTGGTTTTGTCCCCCCCCAATAACTAGCTTTTAAGTGAGGGTTCCAAAAGTGCTTAAATACTTATCAGTTCGTATCAGAGCTCTCTGGTCTGTTCCTCTTTTTCATCTTTTGTTTCACTCGTCTTTAATAGGGTTTCAGCTGTTGAGAGAGTTACTCATTGTCTATTCATCTGGTGACAATCCGAAGAAAAGCATGCCACCGTCAGCCTCAAGATGAGGAACATGAATGGTCTTAATGTGTAACAAAGGTTATGAAGATAAGGAAAATTCTAATGAGTTAAATTTAACATGTATATATACCGGAAAAATTTATATGCAAATGTAATGGCAAAAAAAAATTATGGTAGATAAAATTTGGTGTTTACTGCACCTTTGCTTACATCCATACGTCCAACTGGATCTCTAGGGTCGGTATCATCATGTGATAAAAAAGACTCAACATTGTCATCGAGAGATCCATCTGCTACAAAGCGGTCCACATCTGCCTGCAATTCAATATCCTTATCATCCCACTGCCAAAACGGAATGGCAATGAGTCTACATGCAAGGAACTTATTATTCCTTCCATTAATTGAAATCAGATGGAAGAGCCACTTACCAATTGGTTTGAAGGTGAGGTATTGCCATCAGTGCTAAACATCATTAATGGCTTAGAAGAACTACCATTATGAGGTAAAGAAGGCATTGATATCACATCACCAGGCGTGTGAGTTGAGCCTGAGGGAGTTGAGGGTGCTGAACTCGGCGATGGTCCTGCTGTATTAGCCGTTCCTGAGCTATTGGCAGGACCAGAAGAAGATACAGGCTGCTTTCTCTTTCTTCCAGGCTGGCTTTTGGAAACCTTGAGTTCATTCAGAAAAAAAAAATGTTAGAAACCCATTTCAGACTCTACATTATTTTACAAGTCATAAAATATATAATGGTACACACTGCCCAATGATTCCTTAAGATAAACGAAACCAAGATATCATGCATGGCTTAATTGCACGCACGGAATAGAAGACACAATAAAAGGACTGACCTGATCATTTCCTCTAAAGGAGTTTGACATGCTACCGTCTCCAGTTACACTGCCACCACCTCCCCCTACTTTATTATCTTGCTGATGCATGTTATGATTTGCAGACTGTGATTGCTGATTTGAAAGAGAATGCTGTTGTTGAAGTTGCTGCTGCTGTGGATTGGCATTCTGCTGTTGTTGATGTTGTAACTGAGCAAGTTTCAACTACATAAATACAAACTTTTCAACTCACGAAACATTTTTGACTAAGAATTTTTGAAAAGGGCAATTTAATGAAAAAATGCAAGATCTGAATTATTATGAAAAGATAAATTGTGAGAACAGTTACCTTCATTAACATATCTGGATCCCCACGAGGAAATGGAGGACCACCGGCTTGAAGGGGCGATCCAACATTTGATACTACATCACCAACAGGATTTGAAAGGCCATCCTTACTTACGCCCATATTTCGAGGATTCAGTAGCATTCTGAGTCTTCTACTATCATCACTGGCAGATGGTGATGCCAGGTTTTGCTGAGCTAACATAAGTTGTTGCTGATGTTGTTGTGTCAACATTGGAAGTTGATGAAAAGGCTGTGGACTCTGTATGAAAGGTTTTTGTTGCTGGAGTAAACCAGAACGTAGATGCTCCAAACCCTATTGCAGAAAGGAAAATGTTAAATAGTGAAACTTCATAACTCAGTTGTTTAGTGTCATCATTTATTAGATACAAATATTGGGAAGACCCAAGTCCCGCATTGAGAGTAAATAAGGCCTAAAAAGAGTATAAAAAGTGGGGTGCCACCCCTCACCTTACAAGCCGGTTTTGTAAGGATGATTTAGATCCAATATAAAATGGTATCGGAACTTATTCATTTGGATCACCCACCAAATTATCAACGCACTAGGCGTGATGGCATGTATCGAGAAAAATCTAAGTTCCACATTTATAAGGAGCAGAACCCCTCACTTACATGTGTAGTAACGATGAGTTAGGCCCAATATAAAAACCTAATAACAGAGAACTTAATATGATAATTGCTAGACTCTTCAGATAATAGGCCACCATTTCAATCAGACAAGGGAGGTTTGGTAACGTTAACAGATACAAGCATAGGAGGGTTACTTCATCCACTTGGAAATAGCCCAAGGGAAGGATACAGTTAGGGTAAACACCATAGATTCCCTTCCTATGTACAACATAAAATCAAGAGATAAAAGCTGCATCCTATCTCACTCCAAAAGACTCCAGCACACAATCACTTTGAAGAATGGTATTTATATTTGGCAATAATGATCAAGTTTAGGAAAACATAATGTTAACCAACAACAATAGTTAAATTAATATTAAAGTAAAAGGTTTACTCACTGTGAGTGGCCACCCTTTCAGAGTCAAATTGTTGCCACCTTGATTTGATCCTGGAACAAACAAAAGTATCCTGTTAACTTAATCTGTGAGCACAGATAATCACAAAACTTCATAACGCCTTCGCATTATATCCCAAAATATCCCCACGCAATAAGGTAATGAATAAATTACATACAATAAAATACTATAGCATGCTTGCGAACCAGTTTTTGCAGTAATAACACAAACCAGTTACATTAGAATAATAACTCAATGAAAGATTACCAGGAACTGCCATCAATGATCCTTCAGGACCCGCAGCTCTGGGATTCAATACAGGATTGATCTCAGTTTTTATATCCTGATTCCAAGTGGCAAGTCAGGAAAACCAGCTAATAAGAAATATACTAAGAGTAAAGTGAACACTTTTTATGATAGCGTACCAGAGTAGACCCTGGTAGTTGCTGACTACGAGCTTGAACTTGTGGAGACATCGCACCAGCAGCACCATGCAAAACTTGCCTGAAATCAAGAAATTTGGTGTATTAACAGTCAACATCCATTGCTATAAAGAATAACACATGCTAAGAGAAATAGAAAATTGAACAGGCATTGTAGTTGTGGTGTCAACATAGTTGGAATGTCAATTACCATAGTGTTGCTTCGGGGTATCAATTTTAGTTAAAAAGCTATCAAAATTATAAAACAATTTTAAAAAAATTAAATAAAACTTTATTCTTTAAGGTCATGGAAGGAGCAGACCAATTTTAAATAATTGCCGAACATTCAGCACTCGCCCTCCCCTCCAAAGAGAAAACTATCTGACTGTTTTAGCAGTTAATATACAAAATCTTCTTTTAGTTCGTGTTGATGAAGTAAGCATCAAATTTTTACTATTTCAATGATCGCGAAAAAATAGCCGTTGATTTAAATTCTGCTAAGCAATAGTGCTATAGCGTAGTTATAGCCGCTATTTGACAACATTTCGTATTAAATAAACATATCGCAACACAGTTGCAATTTGCTCAAATTCCGCAACGCTATACTACCTTCTGTTTTGGGGCATAAATCATGCTAATTTAAAACCGAAAAAAGAAAAATCAATAAAGGCCAAGTTCTAAAGAAAATTACCCTGACGGCTGGCCAGTAGCTGCAGAAGACTTTAGTATTGAAGCATGATTTGGATCCAAGAGTTGGTCTCCAAATCTTTGCTGTACGAAATAACATAAGATAGCTGTGAATATATATATATATATCATAAGATTAATAACTCATCTTATATTTACACAACCGGAACATCTCTGTACCTTCATTGCAGCATCTTCCAAAGAATCCCTTTGAAGAGGAAGTTTTAACCTTTCCTCATACATCTTTGTTGCTATAGCATTTGCAGTGCTAGGGTTTCCAACTAATCCATTTGCACCACCGCCATTCAAGAGATGAGCCCTATCCCTACCCTGTTGTTGCTGTTGCTGTTGCTGCTGCTGTTGTTGCTGCTGATGTTGCGGCTGCTGCTGCTGCTGCTGTTGTTGCTGTTGTTGCTGTTGCTGTTGCTGCTGTTGCTGCTGGTGTTGCCTCTGTAACAGCATCTGTTGCATCTGCATCTGATGTTGTTGTTGCTGTTGCTGCTGTTGATGTGGTGATTGCTGAGGTTGTGGCTGCTGCTGCTGTTGCTGCTGCTGCTCCCTGGCCTTAATTAACTGTGTCTGCAGAAGGAGTTTTACAAACCAAAAACTTCAAGCGCGGCAAATATACTGAGTAAATATAAAAATATCTATATCTGACTAAAATAGTTACCCAAATTGAAATTTCTTATTCCTAGGCAAAAAAAAAAGTGCATAATTTATGCAATTTAACAAAGCATGGAAAGTAGGCTTTTATACTACATTGCGTGTTTGACACGAAGGCTGGCATGGAGTGGCGTTGCAAAAATATAAAAACAAATCGGTACACTAAAATAAAGACGAGATCAAAAGTAATATAAACTGTCATCATAAATTCGAGACACGTTAAGTAACAAAGTAACCAACTTCTCCTTTTTTTTTCCTAGCTTTGCATTCAAAGTTACCATGCCATTGTAGTTTTACATGACAACGCAAAAACAATTTTCTCTGCAATTTATGATTAATCAGGAAAAGTGAGGACATCATAAACCACTAAATAGTCATAATCACAAGTAGACAAATAATCACTTTTGCAAATATGATTCATTCTACAATCCTGCCCAATATTATTAGAAAATGATTCCAACTTCCCCTAACAGCTAAACAACGCATAGAAACGACAAATTGAATAATTTGAAAGTTAAGATGCACAATTTGGAAGTTACGACACGTCAAATATACAAGATTCCTTATTCCTTATTTAATAATACACAAATAGATACAGTGAAAAAGGTAACCAACTTCCTTATTCGATTCCGTGTTTTATTCGCTAAATTTCTAGTGCAATCACGCAACTCAGATTCAACAGACTAGAAGTAATCTAAATACGGAAAAAGCAACATGGTTTTTACAACCAACCTCGATATAAGACGCGGCAACTTCCGAATGCTTCTCGTTCGTCCTGGCAATGAATATGTCCCAGAAAACCGACCACCACTCGAACAAAAATCCTCCCGGAGCGTCAATAGCTGCAATCCAACATCACCATTACAAAAACAAACAAAAAAAATCCAAATTAATAAAATGAACAAAACAGAAACACAAAACAAACATTCTTTGCTTCTAGGTTATAACTCACCAACAGGATCAGAAGACACTTTCCCTTCAGCTTGAAAAGCCTGAGCAGAAGCTTTCAAATCCCTCTTCACAAGGTAATCATGGATGTAAACATCCAACCTGAAATATCACAACACAAGCAAACAAAAGTTACAAAATCAACTTCAACTTTGAGAACCAAAGCTTAGATCTTTACATCAAGTATATCACATAAACATCAATATCAACAACCCTAATGCAAGAAACAAACATTTCAACAACCAAATGTAACAATTTCATTCAATCTAAATAAAATATAAAATAAAATAAAAAAAACCCTTTTACTTGCATAATCTAAAAAACCCTAACATACCCATCAAAATATTTTCACACATTCATAAAGAAACAACACATATAGAACCATAAACAATGAAATAAACCAACCCCAAATCATTAAAACATAAAAACCCATAACCTAAATCATCAAAAAACAAAATTTAGCATGAATAAAAAACCCATTTTTAAAAACTGAAAAAAAAAATATAAAACTGAAGAACACAGGAAACTTACATCTTATCAGCTTCCCAGTTAGTCTGAGACATGCTGAAAGAAAGAAAGGAAATTGAAGGGTATTGAAGAAATGAAAGAGGTTGATGAGTTTTTCTAATGAAAGTGAGAAGTAACAGTTACAAAAGAGAAGCACAGAAACATGAACACAAAGGGAAGAGACAGGAATTTGAGGAAGAAAAAAAATCGAAAGGGAATGAAACAGAAACGATTGTTATAAGACTTAAGACACGGTAAGAAAAACATTGGCAAATGTGGTTTTTATATGGTCAATCATGACACGTGAGACTGATATTTTGTTTACAACACTTCAATTAGTTGTTTGTCCTAGATTTTTGTAGTAGTAAATGTTTTTTTACTCCGTTTTTTTATCTCTAATTAACTTTAGTTTCACCGTTTTTTGAAGTACAAATTTATGATAAAGGGATTAAAATTAGGTGATTTTAAGATAGATTGAACATTTTGTGTGGATAAAAATTGAGAGATTTTTAAACTACATTTAAGTATATTTCTTATGTATCTTATATCATCAACAAATAAAAAAAAAAACTTTCTTATTTCTTGTTGTATTAAACTAAAGTATTTATTTTAAAATGTATTTTAGGGTTTTTAATTGTAAAATTATTAATCAATATGTTTGTATTATTATATGTAGTTGATAGGGTTTGAGAAATGTTTCTTGTGACGTACGATAATGTTTAAAAGTTGTTTAAATTTTGACGACGGACTATGTAGAAGTTCACGGTTATCATTATTTTTAAAGTTGAGAAAATAATTTGATTAATCAAATTTTATTTAAAAATGTACTTTTTGGGTTTTTAATTGGAAAATATCAATCAATATGTTACTAAAAATTGTTTAAAATTAATTGAAGAAAAGTTTAGGATTCCAAATTAATTTTAATATTTCCTTAACTTTCTCATATCCCTGCAAATCATTGTACTAAGATACGTTAAATTCAAACTTAACAAATATTATTGATTGTGAGAAGAAGAAAAAATAAAGGTTTTTTTAGTAGAAGAAATAAAATTATAAAATATTAGGTATGATATTTGATGTATAATTTAGTGAGAGTGAGAGGAAGAGAGAGTAGAAGATATGAGTTTATTATTTTTCTTTTCTAGTTTGGTTGGATAGAATATTAGAAGAGGAAAAAATAATTACTATTAAAAAGCAATAATGATGTTAAAGTAAAAAATAATCATATGGTATGAATTTCCTTTCGATAACGAAAAAATAAGAGTCTCTTTCAATAACGGAAATATTGAAAATAGACCGTATGAATTTACTATAGTTTTTTTTGTAACACTATGAGGCTATACTTTTTTCATGGGATACACTTATTTTTAACATTTCACTTTCTTACATTTTTTTCTACCAAATGAGTGAGTTTTATGTACAATCTCATTTCCACCGCTCTATTTAGTTTGTTATTTTTACGATCATGAATTCAACTTATTTTTGAGATGCGTACAAGTCGGCATTATGTTTATAATAATATATTTGGAAGGATATGTGGCTTAATGGCTTACCATTAGAAAATACGTATAGTAGGTTGTTTGAGTTATTGGAGAATAAGTTAGTTACAGTCGCATATATGTTTTTGTTGGGGTGGGAGGTTAATGGTGAGGCGTGGAAGTAGCGTAAGCGGCTGTTTGTGTGGGTGGAAGGAATGGTGAGAGATTGTGTGAGGCGATTGTCTGCTATTGTTTTGTAGGTTAGAGTGGGTGAAAGGTGGGAGTGGAAACTTCACTCATCACACAACTATACGATCCAATCAGCCTATACTTAACTACAACTGATATTGTTTCCAGTGAAGACTTTGATCATGTGTTGTGGCTCAAGGCGGTTTCGTTAAAAGGGAATATTATTGTGTGGCGTTTGTTTCTAAATTGACTAGCAACAAAAGACTTTTTATGTAGGTGACATATCTTGGAAGAAACCCAATCTTTTTGCTCGACATCTTGTAGTGAGATAGAAGACAAAAACCATTTATTTTTCAAGTGTGATTTTTATGGTAATCGCTGACTTTCGATCTCAGGTTTTTTAGGAGTCTCAACGGTTCTCCATGGGAATCTTCTAGTTCATTCTATTCAGTTCGGGGGTTTTGGTGGTTGTTCTAAGAATTCTCAGCTAGCTTTTAATATATTTGAGTTTCGGTGCTTTTTATTATTTGGAAAGATCGTACTAGCAAGATTTTTCACAATCAGACGGAACATCTTTTTCCTTATCAAAATGAAATCAATTGTTTGAGTAAGGCGGAATGATAGATTCTTTATTGTAAGAAGATTGGATTATTGCGTAACCAATATGCATTCGATTGTGCCTTTAGAAAGAGCTAATTAAGTCCACAAGTCCTAGCTCAACTAGCAAAATGATGAAATCGTTAGGTCGGACGTCATGACCGGGGTTCGAACCCATGTACCTCCACTTGTGTGTGTGAGTTTATAATGGCTTTGTCATTTCGTCTATCTACAAAAAAAAAAAAAAAAAAAAAAAAAAGAGCTAATTAATCATTTTTGGGTATTGATGTGTGATGCAAGAAGTGGAAAGTGGCGAAAGTGTGAGGCCTAAATTAATTAATTTGAAGTGTTGAAGCTAGATAGACTCTTGAAGCGAGAAGTGGTGAAAGTTTTAGAGAAATTGATTGAGGTTATTTGTGTGTGGGTTTGGATTTGAGTGATGGATAATGGGTGTGGGATAGTTTCAGAGAAAAAATGGTGTGAGTGTTGTTCTCTGGAATGGAAAGTGGCAAATGTGTATTGTTGTAGGAATGAAAAAGATGATGAGGAAGTTTTCGAGAGAGAGAGAGAGAGCAAATTGTGTGGGTTGAAAATTGAAATTGTCAACCGAGTCATATTTTTTTATGAATTTTTAATTATTTATTATTATACAAAATGGTGTCCAACATTCAATGTTTACGAGCTAATACATTATAAATTTTTAATTATTTAATTCTTACGTTCAATGTTGGTTTTATATTCAATTTACGAGGTAATACATTATAAATTTTTAATTAAGTTTGATATGGTTTAACTATTGATTAAATATTTTGTTTGAAGTGCATACCGTATATGTGTGTATGAAATTGCAGATAATTCTCATTTGCATGTCCCTGGCCAATGGAATTTACTATGGAAGTTAAAGGTGCCTCCTAAAGTCAATAATTTTTTATGGTGCGTGTGTCGTGGTTGCTTCCCAACACGTGCTCGTCTTAGTAGAAGAGGTGTACCTTGCCCACTTCATTGTGTTCATTGTAATAGCAATTATGAAGATAACATCCATATCCTCATTGAGTTCCCTAACGTTGTTCGAGTGTGACGTGATGTGTATTTATGAGACACAATCGATGGGGTGCTTCGTCAAGATTATAATATACATGCACTTATTTTCACTCTTTTGCAGCAATTTTCTTTAGATCAGTGTGAGCTTATGGTTACGATAACGTGGAGCCTTTGAAATAGTCGCAGTATGAAACTTTGGCAACAACAAAAAGAATCCATCTCGTAGGTAGTTTAACGTGCCACACATTTACTGGATGAGTGGAGAGCAGCCCAAGTAATCAGGTCTCGTAGTCATGCTCAATCCAACACAGTCCAGGCGCATCTCAAAAGGCAAGATGACGAAAGATGGAAGAAACCAACATCTTCAGGTATAATGTAATATTGACACATCCTTTTCTACCTCTCTTAATATGGTAGGTTTGGGAATGTGTCTTAAAGATGATGCAAGTAATTTTGTTCTTGCCAAAACTGACGGGTTTGTTCACTTGTGTGACACTGATGTGGGGGAGGCTGTCGAGTTACATACAACTTTGGAATTGGTATCAGATCTCGAGTTTGATAATGTTGACTTTGCTCTTGATTCTAAAAAAGTTATTGATTTTGTGAATTTACATGTAGATGATAATAACGAGCTTGGGTGTATCATATATGCTTGTAAACACTTATTAGTTAATAGATTTCAGAACTCTCATGTCGAGTTCAACAGGAAGGAAGCGAATGGGGTCGCTCACGAATTAGCTTAGGCAGCCCTATCCAATCCTAGCCCCCGTGTTATAGATGATCTACCTTTATGTATTTGGCACATTTTAACTAATGAAATGCAATGAATTTCTTCCTTAAAAAAACTTTTGTGAAGTAGAATCTGTTTAAGAATGATGATCATGTAGTCACAAAATATTTGTCAAACTCTTTTTCTAGGAAGTATTGTCACAACTGAGGTACTATAAATCTACAAACATTAGATCTTAAAATTAGATTTTTCATTTTAAAATCAATTGATATTTTTTACTCATTATACCAAAATTTTCACATAATAACCTTATAATCAACTTGAATTAAGAGACAATTGTTGGAAAAATTGACATTGAATTCATTAATAAATAGCAATAATAATCAAGAGCAAACACATTGGGCTCTTGATTATACATATAATTCTTAGTAAAATAACGAAGAAGGGAAAAACTTATCGGTCGCTGGCTAAGACGTGCAAACACATTGGGCTTAAGAGCATTTCGCCGACATATGTCAATCGCCTGATGCAGTTGACCTCAAAGCTAGTATTCTCAAAGATACATCAACCACTTCTCACTAACGCTGCACATGAACTAACAATGGCACATGAACTATTGTTGGATGCTCAAAGAAACAATAACACAACAGTTAAATAAGTGTATATATCTTATTAAGGAAATGTTTCTGAGTGAAGGAAAGAGTGAACTATGTGACTATGTTGACTATTGGATACCCCGATATGATAACCTCAAATATGTTAGTCATTCTATTCAATTATATAACACATATTTCCAACTAATCTTACACTTTCATAGATAATTAAATGTTTTTTTTAATACTTGTATCTCTATGTTCCAATTGAGGATGTTTGTGGCAAATGGTTTTTGATTGTTGGTTCAATTAAAGAACGTTTGTTCTTGTTGAGGCAAAATCCCTTAATTAATTTTAAAGATAATAAACAAATATGATTAAAGAATTAATGGACTTTGATTAATTCCTTGGTATTTAACTTGTGCTCTTGAGTGTTTTACTAAGACAGGAACAAGGTTTAAATCATACCAAGAATCAAGAAATCAAAGGACATTTGAATTCATGATCTAACACTGAAGTCAGAAAGTTAGATCAGAATGTTGCTCGAAGATCAGAATGTTCAAGCAGAGATCAGAAGGTTGTTCTTATACAAGCCAAGAGTCTCAAGAACTTTGATCAAGATCATGCAAGGCACATGTGACATGGGAATATGTCCAGGAAAGTACATTTGCATGGATCAATCAAGCAATAAAGGCATATAAAAGGATTATGTTAAAGAAGGTATTCAATGTTCATTTAAGACTATCAACATTGATGTACTAGGAATATTCCACAAGGGAATATCATCCTAGATGTTAAAATCACTGCTCTTCATTATTGTTTCACTATTAGGATTTGATTACATCAAATGGTAGTCTTACAAATCATCCTAAGTGAAACAGATGGAACATTCTGATGATCAGAATGTTCAAGCTCTGCACATGCTTACTTTATGAACAGTACAGTAGGTGAAAAGCAAAAAGCAAAAGCAAAGCAAATCTGTCTTGATCAGCAAGAGATAGACACGTATGGGAGTTGGTACAGTACATGGACCACACAATCCCTCAAAGCATGGGCATGAAGATGCAGAATCCCACTAGATCATTCCTGCACCGGTCCCAAGGCAAATATGTTTCCAAAGAATGTTTATAGGTCATATAACTCACAAGGATACTCAAAAACACATTGAACATGAAAATCAATCTCACTTTTAGCCAATTCACCAAATCAACCCATTTACATAAAACACCAACAACAATTCAAATTCTCATAATCAATTCATGAATATGCATACCCAAGCAATGATTCATCAACTACAACATCAATTAACAACCATAACATCAATTGAGCAAGAATCAAAATATCAAATTAACAATAACTTAGCAAAATTCACCAATTGAGCACCATTTTCACAACTTATCATTTTTACATATTTGAACATGTAATTTCACCAACAATCATACAATTATCATCAATTCATGCATACAAACATAACATCACAGTAAAAGCACGAATCTAGCATGAATTGTTCATCAACCCATTTTTATACAACATGAGAAAATGCAAAATTACATGATTATGATAATCACTAACCCCTTTACCTTAAATGAAGATTAGACCAAACCTAGGCTTCAATTTAGCTCATAAGCTTTCCCAATTGGATTCTTCAAGTTCTTCTCTCCAAACCCTTATCTTCTCTTCCCACTTTCTCTCTCTAGAAATGTTTTGTGAAATGAAAAATGATTTGGTTCTTCTAACACTACCCTAGTGTTATCTCTACTAATGGGCTTAATTTAGTTTCTAGTGGGCTTAACCCATTTCTATTCAAACCAAAAATATTACTACACTCCAAACGATATTTTAATTAATAACGGTAAAATGTCACTAACGGTAAAATCTCGACTTTCTCTTGTACTTAATGAAATAACCATTCTCACTAATTACTAAAAGCAATTCCCACTAAAAATTATAATTTTACCCATCCTCACAAAATTACCAAAATACTCTTCTAATACGGTAATCCACGTAAATGCACCCGATGACAATTAAATACACACAAGCACAAATAATCACACACAAACACATAATAAAAGTAATTAAAATAAATCTAGCTAAAAATCGGGCTGTTACAAAGATCATCATGAACACAACAACATTCTGATGTTCATCAGAGATCAGAATGTTTGCCCAAAATTTTAAGTTAAAGCTTGTGGGACCCATGACACATGGCATAACACCATTGGACACCCTACAACGGCTATATGAGCCCAAAGACTCTATAAATAGAGATCAAGGCCTTAGCAAAACTTGCACCATTGCAAAACATACAAGAAAACAACAAAGATTGTTTGAAGCTCTTGCAAAACTGAAATTGATCAATCTCTAAGGCTTTCGTTTACTTAGTGCAAATCAATACTCTTTGTTATCTTAAAGATAACTTCTTTCTTCTCTTCTCTTTTGTTTGATTCACAAACATTCAACCTCCATACAAATTGTAACAAAGTCTCATCTAGCTTTAGGGGTACTAAAGTGTTAGTTTGAGTAAAGGTTGTAAAAGTCTAAGTGGTTAACTTAGCAACAAGGTGCAAGCCTGCTGAGGCTTAGAGAATACAGAGTTGTAATTTTTCAGGTGAACAAGGATTGAAAGGTGCAGGACTTGAGAGGTTATCTCAAGCACCATAGTGGAAACTCTCACAAGATTGTGAGAAGTGGACTAGCCCCACATTGGGTGAACCACTATAATTCTCTGTGTGTTCTTTCCTTCTTCTCTATACTCTTTAATTATAGTATACACAACACACACTTGCACTTTTACTTTATTAAACTGTTTTTGTATGAACTTCAGAACGTTCTGAAGTCAGAAAGTTAACTTAACTATTCCAAGTAAACTACTTGAGAATCACTTTTAAGTTTCAGGATAAATTTTAAAGGGTCACAATTCAAACCCTCCCTTCCTTGTGACTATTTTATCTACTTCAATTCTATCATATGAACCCTTACACTGCAAAGCAAAATGTTTTACCTAAATAAAAATAATTAGAAATTTAGTATTTAGAATTACATCAAAATGTTTTACTTTTACTTATTATCTTAATTATAATTTTAATACAGACTATAGTGGGATATTATCTGACAACTACCCTCTAAATTATAATTTTTTTTTTTGCATTGAACTTGAAGTTTATGGTATGAAAAATTAAAAGGTTGGGGAATGAGGGATAGTAATACAATACCATTTGTAGGGGTATATGCTGATCGGAAAAGCATTTGTAGGGGTATATCTATCAATTCTCTTATTCAAATGTGCATTTGCTTGGGTCGTTTAATCAAAGCTGAGAGACACTCTACTAGTAAATGGCCCATAGGCTTAATACTACAATCATACAACAAAGTTTAGACAAATTGCTTTTGTGGCCCCCATTGTTTCTTAGGTCTCCGAAAAGGCGAAAACAGTTCGGTGGATAACTTCCAAAGTTTTTTTATTTTGGGTTAGTTTTCTGTGACATGTTCCTTAAGCATTTTAGGGACCAAAAATGTTGATGGAATTTTTTATAAGGATTAAAAATGCTGATGGAAAATTTTATAGGAACTAAAAAATATAATTTTATTTTGTAGGGACTAAAAACAAAATTCTAAATATTTATATGGACCATTTACTTAATTAACCTTTTTTTAACACATTTGATAGATAACTTGTGATTTGTGAATGATACTTTTTTAGCGTAAAGAGATATTGAGGGTGGGGGAGGGGGGGTGAGAAAAGCAGAACTCAAAGGTTAGGTTATTGGGCTTATTCAGGCTCTTCTGGCCCAGGAATCATCCCCTCTCCTTGATATTTTACATTTTCTCTAAGTCACAATCCATTCTATGATAAAAAAAAATAAAAAAGGAAGGAAAGTACAATTCTTATAATTGTTGCTTTAATATTTTTTCTTTAAATTGATTGATATGTAATGGAAAGTTCAAAAACTTTTAAGAAGAAATATATTTTTATTACTAGTTTTGACACATTTGTATTTAAAAGCCAACCAACATATATTTGCTGTAAAGTATTTACAACATAAGCGTGTCAGGAATATAAAAATTAGGGTTAAATATGTTTTTGCTTCCTATAAATATACCAATTTTTCGTTTTAGTCCCTCTAAAGTTTTCCTTCAACTTTTAGTCCTTATAAAATTCTCAATCACTACTTTTGGTCCCTATTTTTAAGTAAATTATTGAATTTTTTAATGAAATTGTGCATAAATTTATGAAATTTTGTAAAAATCACTCCAAAAAAAAATTAGAATTTTTTAACAAAACATGAATTAAATATGAATATTTTCCAGCCAAAAATATAAAAATTCATATTTAATTCATGTTTTGGTAAAAAATTCTATTTTTTTTTGGGAGAGATCCTTATAATATTATACATTTTTCTGAAAAATTTTATTTAAAAATATGAATTCTACATATGAGTTTACTTTAAACGAAGGACCAAAAGTAAAGATTGAAAATTTTATAGGGACTAAAAGTTGAAGGAAAACTTTAGAGGGACTAAAACGAAAAGTTGATATATTTATAGGGACCAAAAATATATTTAACCCTAAAAATTATTAGAAAATTTAAGCAAAACCATCACTAGGTAGGCCCATTCATCTTATATGTTGTCCACATCTAAACCAAAACAATACATTCGAAAACTTAAGCAAAAGAAATATTTACACACGTGCATGTGAGCTTAGGTCTCAATTTGTAAGGATATTGTATTATATATAGATGAATTAGTGTCCGAATTTTGATTTGCCGTTTATTCATCGTAAGAGTGAACTTCTAGCCCTTAAACTACTTTTAAGAAGAAAAAACCTAACTATACTAGTTGTAATTTTTTCGACATGTTATATTTCTTTTAAAGGACATTATATTATTATTATTATTATTATTATTATTATTATTATTATTATTTTGCATCTTAGTGTGAGTAAAATTTATGAGACATGCATGTTGGTTTGAATCTTGATCGAGAGACGCTCATATTTAGTGTGTGACAATAATTCATGCACGACTATTGCAAAAAATTTAAGTCCCACATTGGATAAATAAGACTCTTGATAAATGTTTATAATAGAGGAGACAATCTTCATTTTTACAAGCTCATTTTGTGGGGTTGTGTTAGGTCCAATCACGATTTCTAAGATGATATCAGAATTTGTCGAATTCAAGGGTTACCAACTACTTTTGATAAGAGTTTATAATAGAGGAGGCAATCTTCATCTTACAAATCGATTTTGTAAGGATGGATTAGACACAAGAGTCTTATTTATTCAATGTGAGACTTAAGTTTTTTCTAATAGCAACATATCTTATTTCAGCAATACGTTGAGATGAGAGAAGACTTATATAATTTATGCCAACGTAAAATATTTGTTGATAAATACTTTTTTTTTTTGACAATTTTGTCCATAAATACTTATGCACTAATAATAATAAAAGGTATGGGTATAAAAAGGGTAAAAAGTGAAAATATTTCAATTTTTAATATATTAATTACATAAAATTTCATAAAAAATTGTCATTTAAAAATCTTAAAATGTGCATGCATATTTTTTTGACCGCATGTATACAGAATTCTCTCTCAGCTGAGCAGTGAAAGGAAGTACTTAATTGGCATTTGGGTGGCTACAGAAAGGAGGTCACGAAAGGTAGCATTGAAAAGTCTCTCTCTTTTTTGCTGTAACAATATATTTCTCCTCCATGTGTTGTTTTTGTCAGCTTAACACAAGCTGCTGTAAAAGCAACATACCACTGAGATCAAGTGGGGCCCAATAAACCTAAATTGTGTGAATTCTCTTCTGCTACTATGATCATACATATATGTCTATGTAGCAATGTCCTTATTTGTATATTGAGAGGGACCCTTCATTTATTCTTATGTCATCCTCACCTCATCACTGCCCTAAACTAAATAAACGATATAACATAATTCCATTTTGCTCAGTTAGTTTATTGGACAAATATAGAGAATAAAACAAAATACACATGATACAAATTAATCACAATTATACAATTGTTTTATATGAGAGACTAGATAGTGTTGAAATCTTTGTATGCATGTGAGGAGTTTGAAATTTTGTTTGTTAGCGATCAAGTATATAGGATTTAATTTATCTAAAAAGTTCTGACCAATTAGATTCAACTCTTTAATTCTTATATATACACTTTTACTACTTATTTTAGTTTGTTCTATGTGGAACATTGGATTTTCTGGGATCACTAATTAAGACAGTCAACATGCATGTTGGGGATCATTAGATTGAAATTGAATGGTAAAAATATATATATATATATATGGGACATTATAGTTTTCCAACACTCCTTCTCAAAGAAAATATGATATGTTTGGTCTTCTTGTTAGCACCGTTTATAATCCAATAAAACCTCAAATCCTAATATGTTATTCTTTGAGTTCATTTGTCTAAAATTCAAATTAGTTAGTTGGATTGAGCTGTGTTGAAAGTTTGTGTATATAGTATTAGTGAAAAATATGTCTAATATTGCAGGAACATCTAATACAAACACCACATACATTTTTTTTGTTACAAAACACCATATACATTTATCTCTATTTAAAAAAAATTATACAAAAATTAACCGTGACATCGTATTTGAAATCAAAATTTTGATGCTAAAAAATTATTTATCTTCAAACATAAGGACTTACGTTTTATATCCAAAAAGTTTAACCTATTAGACTCGACTCCTTCTATGTTTGTAAACACTTTTACATGTTATAGTTTGTTCGATGTGAGAATTTAAAGTTTTTCAACAACTGGATCCTACAAAAGGAATATATATGATAGATGGGTGATTGGGTAAAAGAGTTCAGAAGTTAAGTGGTAAGGAGGGAAGAAGTTTAATCCCTACATCCAAAATGTTAGCATTTATAATGAGAAAAACTAAAAAACAAGCATACTTTCAAATAAAGAAAATATATCATCAAGTTGTTGGAATCAAATGATTTTCTTTTTTTAGAGAAGGAATCAAATGATTAACAAGCTTTAGAATGGGTGAATGAATATAATATATCTGAGTTGTAACTCTAACTCAACAATCCGTGATCATACTTTATTTACTTCTCGTTCAAAACTCTGAATTGGTTGGACATCTTTCTTCTAAGAACCAGATATAGTTTTTATCTTTTCTGACCAAAATAACCAACTAATTAAGTTAAACGAATATATACTTTATCGTAAGAAACATTAAATCTCACTAATTTTTTTCATTTGCTTCCTTTAATTATCGTGTGACAATTTCTCTTTCTTTTTTTAAAGAGATACTCACTTGATATATTTTTTATTCACTTAACCAATCTTTTAGTTCGTTGAATATATAGTTTTTCTTTTGTATATTTTGATCATGATATTACTAAAAACTGAATTAACGAGTGAAATTTTAGACATTTTTTTTTTGTCAAAGTGTTATATATAGATAGGAATAATAATTGAAGTATTATAATGACAGACAATTATTATTAACTAACAAACTAATAGTAACAAAAAAAAAAACTAACAAACTAATAAATCAAGTATACTAATAGAGTACATCCTCCGGTCACTATTATAAGCAAAAAACCATATTTTAGTTTCATTCATTAAATGTTGTATGTAACCTAAATATAGACCACATACAACATTTAATGAATGAATCTAAAAAATGGATTTTTGCTTATAATAGTGACAGGGTGCATGTCTCAAATATATACTAGTGTGAAAATATGATTGAAGCAAAACTCTTTGAAACATTTATCAAGTAAAACAATATTTGGACACTCATACATGACTTAACAAATGTGAACAAATAAGTTTGATGTTAATCATATGATCACTTAGTTATGGTGAATAAGGTTGAAACTTTGAAGAAGTTTGTCAAAGTGTGCTATGGCCAAGTCCATCAAGTAAATCATTTGGACTATTGATTGGCCGCAAGTGCAGTGTTATATCGTGTGATAAAAAATTGATCCCACAAAAACTAGGATAAGGAAATAGAGTGGGTGAACTGAGATATTGCTTGTTTGGATATGGAAAATGGAGGACTGGGAGTTCGTAGGATCTGGGAATTTAACTAGGGTTTTTTAGGTAAATGGTATTGAAGGATGTATGTGGATCATAGAAGTTCACAATACAAGGTGCTAGTAGTTAGATATGGACAAGAAGGTGGGCGAGATAAAGAAAGGCCGTCGATTAGGATATGTGTCGCGTGGGAGCAAATAATGGATATTCGCCAAGGAGAGGGGTAGGTTGTGTATAGTTGGTTTGACGACAAGTTAGTGTGAGTTGTTGGTGATAGGTCTAAAATATTCTTTTGGTTGGATGCGTGGATGGAGCGGGAGCGACTGTGTGATAGGTTTCGACGTTTGTTTGATCTAATAGAAACTTGGTTGTTTACGGTTGCTGAGATGTGTTCGTTAGACTAGGGGGTTGAGGGGAGTGGATTGGAATTGACGACGTCATTTAATAGCTTGGGAAGAGCGGATGGGGGAGTGCAGTGAGGTTTTAAATAGTAATATTTGTTTGTAGGTTGATGCGGAAGATAGATTGAGTGGTGACTAGCGCACATGGGCGGATCTAGACATTTGATATTGGTGTGACAAAACTTTCAAAGCAACTATATATATTAACAAAGTAAAACATTGATACCTTAAATGCTATAGATAAGTGGTTTGAGTGACTGCGTTTTACAACATCAAAATAGCAACACGCCGGGAATCGAACTCAGCACATTCAATTCGTCCATCAGCACATACCATTGAGCCAAGAAAGAAATTCTAATATGTTTGCGACTTATATTATATATATAATAATTTAAGTCAAGTATATGAAAAAAAAAGGGGAATAATCTGGTGTGGCAACTGCCACACCATGTTTCAGTGTGGATCCGCCCCTGCTAGCGCATGCAAAGGTTATACTCTCAGTGACGTCTAACCTATGTTGACAATAAATGACACGATTGTCCAAGGTTTTACCAATGATACTATTTGGAATAAAACAATTCCACTAAAAAGTGTCTGTTTTTGCTTGACATATATTATACAGTCAAATTCTTGCAAAAGATAATCTACTTCGACATGGAGTCATTCATTAAAGTTCTAATACTTGCGTATTTGTTCATGGGCTGCGACTTTTTAGATACATTTTGGTGTTGGTTAGGCAATGGATATATGTTTTCATTCAATGAAACCTTTGCATTTGACTAATAATATTTTCCCACATTACTAGTCTAAGAGGCTTCTCCAATAAAAACCGTCCTTATTAAAATTGATTTGATCATCTTTTCATCCTTAGTGGCTTAATCATTTTATAAGTTTGGATACTGTTTCTTTAGTGGCTTAATCATTTTATATATTTGGATACCGTTTCTTAGTTGTAACATTCATGTTGTATTTGGACTTGTTAAAGAAAACTTTCTTATATGAAAAAGGTATAGAAGTACATCGTACTATTGATCTGTAGCGTACTAATATTTATACCAATCTATATAAACACACCCTTGTTTTGTTTTATCTCAATCTAATTTTATCTACCCCTAAGTACGTATATATACGAACAATGGTACGTACGTGTCTTAATGAAGACGAAGCAGATGCATATGCATATACTATATAGTATGAAATGAAATGATGACGATGATGACAATAATAAAAATGGTTAATGGTATGTGGCATGCATTCCATTTCTGTCCTCACCATCAGTCTTCCATCTGATATGATCAGTCCCTATGCATGCCATACCATGACAATATATACTTTGCATAGATACGCTCTCTGTTTATACCACACTATCATACTCTTAACCTAGCGCGTGCTATCCACTGCGTTAAAATTATTACGTTTGAACGGTTGAAGTATAGTAACGCGACCTAAATCGCGTGAAGAGTTTTGAAGAGTATGACGTCATCTAAGCATGCAAAGGGTTAAGAAATGAGTTTGTACAGTACAGAGAGAAGAAGAATAGGATAACGCGTAGCGGCGTAAGCGTTGGCAAAAGAGAGAGAAAACAAGGTTTACGAACTTGATGCTTAATTTTAGGTTAAATTGCATTGTTGGTTGGAGAAAATTTAGTTACAATTTCTTATGTGCTTTTCGTATGGTTCTTAACTAAATTCACCATGATTTTTTTAAATTTATAATTTTCTCAAAGTTTGTTATATCAAAAAAATATGTATTTTTAGTTAAGAACTATACGAAAAGCACCTAAGAAATTGTACCTAAATTTTCTCCTTTTTGGTCTATTGATTATCTAGATAGTAGATATTATCAATTTGGATTCAGTTTGGTTCCTTAACTTCTCTCCGTTACACATTTTGATCTTTATATTAATTTTAATTCAAAAATGTTAGGTTTTCTTCTGAAATTTTTCTGAGATTCTTATTGTTGAAGGTTGATGGAGATGATATGAAGATGAAAAAGAAGAGAAACATATGAATAAAACCTAACGTTTTTTAATTAAAACTAACAGAAAGGACCAAAATGTTAACGAAGAGAAGTTAAGGGACCAAAATAAATCAAATTTAGGGACCAAAGCGATACTACCTAAATAATTAAGGGACCAAAAATGTAATTTGACCTTAATTTTATTTGTAGATATTGAAATTAAAATTGATTAGTACAGTAGTATATTTTTATAGAAGAAAAGTTTATTTAATTATGTTTAATTTATGGAGAATGCTAACCATTGTTCTTGGGGCATTGGATAAGGGGATAAAAATAGAAATATAGCATTGAAAAATTGTGAAAAGTGATAAATTTAACTTTTTAAAAGTCAAAATGTTGATGAAACAAATACAACCATGTTACTTTTGACTTCTTTAACCATTGTCATGAAGACAATGATTACCAAGACCCTTAATTTATATACACAATCAGTGTATAAAGTTTTATGCATGTAATCAATGTCTCACTAATTCATACTCCATCCGTCCCATAATATAAGAAAAAAAAAAACACATTTTCTTTGTCCTAAAATATAAGTAAAAAAGACAAACTTTTATCTTTTTTAAATTTTTTTTTTGTTCATTCTCATTAAATTAAATGCAAATTACATTCAATTTTCTCTTTCTTTCATTTTTTCCATAACCAATAGCCAATGAAAATTGTTTTTACATCTTCCTATAAAACTTTTTCCAAAGAAAACACAAAAAACTATATTCCAAATTCTTATGTTTTAGTTTTCTTAATAAATGTGATTTTTTATTTATTTTTTTGCTTATAATTTGGGACGGATTGAGTATAACAACTAAACAACACATTATTAATTGTATGTGTGAAACTTTTGTTAACAAATTACTGTGTGTATATTAATCAAAGTCTATAATTTATAATTATGAAAAATTAAAAAATATGAAATGTTGATTTGAATTTTGTAACAAATTAAATATATTTTTCTTGCAAGAGTTTAAAATAAATAATTTTTTTAAGAAAATATCGTTATATATATAATGATATTTTTCTAAAAAATTATTTATTTTCAATGAAGTGTCAATAATTTTTTAAAAATTATTTATTTAATTATTTAATTTGTAGTCCTTATAAATTTGAAAATATTAAAAATGAATACATTAATATTGTAAAAAGAAATCAAACAATTCTTAAAACAAATACATTAATATTTTAAAATGATTTGATAAATGATACTCCCTCCATTCCGCAATAGATGACTTATTTAAAAATGTGTAATTTTGACCTAATTTACTTTGACCATATTTTTTTATTAATATACAAAAATAAATAATACTACCATATAAGATGTCGTTAGATTGAACTCGATAAATATTTTTAAAATATCAAATTTTTATAATTTTTTCTAATATATAATTTAAAATATTTAAGTTTAAAATTATGCATTTACATGCACGATGGGTTCAACTGTATTGTATCTGGAGATCCATATAATGGTGCAAGAAAATACTACTTGCAATCTGCCCCCAACCCCAAGGACCTCTCTCTATCTTTTCACTGTGAAATGCAAAGAATTGGTCAGTGGAGAGTCAGTAGTGATAGTAATCAGGAGGAGGGAGTGTGTGCATGACGTAACAAGTATATTACTGGAAACCGTGCTTCCTTGGAAGCGTGTAATGAGGTTCTGAGAAATTAAATTGGCTCATTATACAATATACAATATTTTTTATTTAACTCTATCTTTGGATTTTTCTCCACCTTCTTGCATACGAAAACTTCACGGTCAGAGTCCACGAAGGGGACCCCTAGGCTTGTAGTAATAGTAGAATCTTTTATATCCAATATATGGCGGCAGATGATACAAAAAAACATTTTATAATTCATCAATACAAATAACAAGATTTTGTAAATAAAGCAAAATAAGATTTCATATTCATGAATATGGGGTACGAAGAGGGAGGAACGAAAGTTCTTCAATGGAGTTTTGAATTGAAAGACAAATTCTCCAATCTTCATTCATTTAACAATTGAGGTTTATGATTGCGTGGCTGCATATAATCTACAAATGTAGTAATTGATTAGAGAAAAGAAGATTTGTGACACACCAAAATTTGATATTTTAAAAATGTCCATCGAGACAAATTCAAAAAAATTTATACACTACTATTTATCTTTATATAATATTAAAAAAATATTATCGAAGATTTAAAGTATGTTAAATGAATAGCACACATAATCAAACAATGTTTTTTATTTCACGAAGAAAGTATGTATGTACGCTTAAAACTAATGTCTCCCATTAAGGAATAAGTCTTGTATTTAAATTTAGTATAAAAATTATTATTTTCAATGTAAAATTTTTACTTTAAAGTTTTTAACATTCTTTCAAAAAAAAAATTCCCTTAACAATGGTCTTTATGACACAAAAGTCCAACTGCTTTATTTTTGTAGAAAAAGAATGGATAAAATTTCATCATTAAGAAATCATCTTCGTTTATGAATGATGTAGGTGAGGAAACCTAGGTATTAGTCATAGGAATTTTATTGCCATAAAAATAACGTATAGAAAGAAAATGAGAGAGGTGATAGATTGAATTGAAGGAGAAGCAGATACGTCAATCGGGACCCTGAGATGTTCGTACAAACGTTGATGTATAAAAAGAGTGGTCAGAGGGCCATCATTGTCTCAATTATCAGCGTGGGTGAGAGAGAAGATGCAGAAAGAGTACATGCCTCGTACATCATAAACATACATATAAAATGTACTCCCTAACACACAAATCATGTTTTAATTTGTACCACATGCAATGCAATGACATGTTTATAGATTTAATACATTATGGTTAGAGTTATACTAATGCATGAACTAATTAGGTTTAGTCAATGAGCCTAGCGAGTTCCTCATGCTTATAACTTATAACTTGTGTGGTTTAAATGCGAGTGTTCCTTTCATTGACTATAAATAATTTAAAGTATAGTATAAAAGACTGACCTACATTCTCAAAGTTTTAAAATTAGATCATGCTCACTTGTGCCTTTAGGGTACATGTCAACGATTATATAAATGGAAATACGGTGTGAAACTTTCTTGTAGTCATGAAACATTGACGTATTGTTGTTTGAGACGCTCCACTGATCAAGTGGTGTTAGAGTCAGATGTGAGAAACCCACACACGCTTTAAAGAGAGATTGTTGAGTTTAGTGTGCATGGTTAATCTCATATCGATTATAAATTGGTTAAATGTCGAATATATAAAAGAAGTGTCTCATATTTTCAATACTTTAAGATTTTGGATGAAGATGCGATGATATACTTTTTCGAAAGGTGTGTCATCAAGTAATAATAAACTTAATTTAAAAGTATAATTGGAGGGACTTTTAAATAAAAGTTGGTTTGTAAATTAGATTAAATAAACTTAATTCATAATGATGACAAACAATTAAGATTGTTTGAATCCCTCTATGTTTGATAATTCGATATCCTAAGTAATGATTAATTTCTTGGTCTAATGTCTTAGGTGAAACTCATGTTATCAAAAGAGTTATTGCATGTTTCTATATATAGATAAATTAAATAGAGAACACTATACTTATTTCCTGTTACGTTAAATTCCACTAAGTCTTCAAACCCTATTCCCTAACCCTAATACTTAATTTGTCTATTTTACCTTTATTTTTACAACCTAATTCCAATTTTATCCCTAAGTCCTACTTTTTTCCCCTCCTTTTTTATGAGGAAAAAATCCTACTAGGGATCAAACCAGGTACTACATACTTCCAATTCACAACTCTTACCACCAGGGAAGTGATGATTTTCATGACATGTGATTGCTTCAATGTTAAACAAAAATCTTGGGTCATGTTTCTTTCAATCTTACAATCCCTAAATTATTTCTCACCATCATGCAATTGAACCTAATAACCATAACCCAACCCTTTTTGGCGGACCCAATTAATTTTTATGAAAAAAAAGGTCTGCAAGAAATTAAATTAGGTAGCACATGAAAAGTTCATTTTTTTAAGTCACTATCGCCATTGCAATTTTTTTTACAGCAGTTCCTTTTCATTATTATTTTTTCTTTCAATACCACACAACAATTCTTTTTTATTATTATTTTTTCTTTCAATTATCACATATCAGTTTCTTTTCATACTAAGTCTCCAAACCCTATTCCCTAACCTTTATTTTACTGCAAATTTGTTCATTTTATTTGCAGGATCACAAATGATGGATGATCAAGTCTTTGAGCAAAAGAATGGATTAAGATGCATGATTGAGGCTTGTTTGAGAAGAAAGCTAAAAAGAGAGAAATTATGCCATATTTATGTGCTGATTTGGTGCATATTTATGTTTTGATTTAGTGCAAATTTATGTTCCGATTTGGTGCATATTTATGTGCCGATTTAGTGCAAATTTATGTTATGATTTAGTGAAAATTTATGTTGTTCCTCTTGCTATAAATTAAGGAGCCATCAGACTTGTTTATTCATCTTTGAATCTTGGGAATTCTTTGTGACAATTATTTCTATTGAATCAAAGTTCTTTTATTTTCTTGTTCTTTATTTTCTTGTTCCTTACAATTCTGCACTTTGACTTTCAGCCTTTTACTTTCATGTTTTTCTACTCCATCTATTTTATCTCTTTGTCTACAATAACCATGTGTGAGTAGTTTTCTTTGTCTTGAGATTGTTGGATGAGTCTAATGACCTAATCCTATCAAACCAAGCCTAGAACCCTAATCTTATTTAAATCTATTTTCTAATCTAATTTCGTCGTTTTCAAACTCAGCAATAAGTATTAAACGAAGGACCGAAATGTGAAGTTTAATAGTTGTTAGTTCATCATCTCAAATATCAAACGAAGGATCGAAAGATGAAGTTTGATATTGGAACAAATGAAATTAGACAAGACGACACAAAACTTGATGGGAACACCCCAAGGGAATAGTTTTGTGAAGTATTGAGGCAATAAGTTTCGCTCTTAAAGGGTTTCAATAACAATCAACCATGAGAAAAGGCGTGATTGTTATTGAAACACACTCATGGATTCTGAAAGGAACCATGAAATACATTTGAGAAACTTGTCTTTAGAAACAGATTTAATTTAAGAGGAAAATATATGTTTGGATTGTAAGTGATTTGTCATTATGATGTACCAATAATCCCGAGGCGCTTTTTGTTATTTTATAAACACCAAAATTTCTAAACTTCTAAACCTAAATTTTTCAGCTAATCACAATTGAAAAGAAAATCAATAATTACAATAACCTCCTGTGAAACGATATTTTTACTATTTTGATAAAATCGTGCACTTGCGGATTTCACACATCAGATTACATGGTTCAAACAATACCATATAGATTCACCATTCAATCATAATCTAATCAATTAACAAATCACAACTATAAACAACATAATCAAAGGATTAATAATTTATATATGCAAATATCTTCAATCTTATGAGGGTTGAAAACTGTCACTTTAAAGGTCGTTGACATCACACTATATGCCTATGGATCGTCAAAACTTGGAACGCTTGCTTTTGGCTGAGAGTTTTAACACACACATGCCTCACTTAAGATGACCTACCTATCTTGAACGATCAGCACGCACACCACGTGTGAGGCCAAGAGGAACTCCTATGTTCTTTCAGTGTACAAATCACAGACTATACTCGCATGCAAGGTGTGCGCATCTTAGGCCTCCTTCACTTGACATGTTCACTTTTGACTTGCAATTGGGACTTGAGACAAGATTCTCCTAAATTTTATGGACTTCATATCTTTGTTGTGATTTTCTTCATACTTTTATAACATTCACAGGACATCTTTTGATCAGATCAAACTATTGGTCTATACCAAAAAGACTAAGACACCATATAGAGTTGTCTGGTTATGGAAATACATGACTCAATTCAAAATATTATAGACTCTTTTTCTAGACTATTAGTAATTCACTAGATTCCTCTAAACATCCTAAGCTAAAATGACAAAAAAAAAACTCTTTAAAACACTAAAATACATGATATATGATAAAGAGTCACCACAACCCCATACTTAAAGTATCGCTTGTCCTCAAGTAACTAAATAGCCATACAATTAGTAAAGTAACATAAATTTCCAACTACAATCATTTTATCCGTTCATTTATATAATCCAAACGGTTATTATCGTAAATTCATTGAAGGTTTTTGTAAGTGTTGCCTTTGATCAATTCGACCCATAAGGAAGAATTGTTTGTGTGGGATGGCTAGAGTGAGGAGAACTTCCAAAAACTTAAGAGACGATTAACTTCTGCACCGATCCGAGTAAGCCTTTTGTGGTTTATATCTTGATTTGTTATGGTGGAGGAGAAATAACACTATTTTCTTGTTGTATACTCTTAGTTTTAAAAGAAAAGTTATAAAACAGAAAAAATTGTCATAAAAAACTTACGATAATTAATAAATGACCATGACTTCAATTTCCTTAAGAGGTTACTTTTACTCTTTCACACGTTTTCCCAAAGTAATAGATCTGTTTTAAATTTTGAGTAATAAACCTGTCATTGAATTTTTTTATGCTATGTTAAAGGAAAGCTGCAATCACAGTGAGTTGAACATGAAAATGGCTGCATACAGAAGCTCCTGGTCTCTGTCCATGCATCGTCATGTTTATGTGAAAATCAGATGTTATGCACGTGCATTCATCTCAAAATTCCACAAATAAGATATCGTTTCTTTGGAAATGTTTGACAAAAAGAGATCTTCTTTTTTCCATAAAGGAAAAAATGTAAATAAAGACATGTTTTCTTCTTCTTTCATGGAGCAATTATAAAGACATGTTTGGTTTCGGAAATAATAAAAATAAAATACCTATGGTAAACTTTTAGGTACTTTAAAGTTTGGTTGGATAGTGATATTCTATAGGTAAATTTTGTTTAACATTTAAATTTATTTTAAAATAAATTATACAAAAATTTGACATGACATTGAATGGTTGGATGAGGTATACAACCAAACATTGGATCAACATATAAACACTTTAAAAAATTTATATTTATATTTAGTAAAAAAAATTATATTGACAATAATATTTTTAAAATATTAGTTTTTTTTTTTTATAAATATTTTTAGAGTAGATTTTGATAGGCTAATCTACTATTTAAATCCTCTCACACAAAATAAACTATTAGTTAAATGAAAGCCAGCTGATATAAGTTCCTTTTTATAAAATAAAAGAAATAAAAAAACCTATCAATTTTAGGCTTTTTGCTATGTTTAATACATTAGAGACTCAAAAATTGCTTTCCTAAGCAAGCCAAAAATCCTTATTCATAAACTTTTTTAGTATTTTTATGATGCCATAAAATAACCGATTATATAACTCTTAATGAACTTGTAAAACTTGATGGGAATTACCATGGCCAATGCGAGTTACTACGCTCCCTTATCTCTTTGTATTTTTTTTTTTGGCAGGTTAAACGTCAAAGACCTTGCAACATGTTCATTCTCCTACTTAGGTCAAATACTTGCGTTACCAAGCTCAGATTCATTTCTTTGTATATGTATCGTAACTTTATAGTGATTAAATTAAACTCAAAACGTTGATGGTGGATTGAAAGTGATGGCTTGTAAACAAGGATTGACAAGCTTTTCTATCTCTAAATGAAACATTGCTGCTATAGAGAAATACTTAGTTGGACAGAACTCCACATCAAAAAAATTTGGATACACATACATAAATAGAAGTTAAAAAGAAATAATTTAATCACATTATTTAATATCATTTCTCTTTTAAATTTGATCATTCATGTATGACGGGTAAATCTAATCCCTTCCTATCCTAAATCCCACTTCCTCTACATATGCAAATTTTTCTTCTTGAGAGGTTAATTAAATATTTTTAATAACTAATACTAATAGTTGATAGAATGCAATAATTAAGCACTCTTTAACCAATTATTAATAATATTCCTTGACATGACTCTTTCTTACAATTACTTTACTCCAATATCTATTCTAACAGTCTTGTATGAGTACGGTAGTAACGTGAAAAGTTTTTTCTTTTCAATTCCAGATTTCCAGGTGGATTGGTGTTAGTTAAATGCTTGATGTGAGTACTAATGTACTATACTCTATACTCCTACTTCTCAGTTGATTATAGAAAGAAAAAAATATACTACATATATTATGTAATAATGTACTAGTAACTACGTAAACTCCCACATCTTGCTTTTTCAGTTTTCACTTTATTTGTTTGTTTATTTTATAATTTAACTTTTTGAGTAGTATCCTATACTTTTTGTTTGAGTACTGAAGTGCCATTCCATTTATGAAACTGTTTTGTACAAAAAGCTAACACTTGAGTAGTTAAAAAAGCGTATGCTCCTAAATACAAAATTGTACATACACAGAAAACCAAGAAAATAAAGTAAACAAAATAAAAAAAAAACTAGCTAATACAATTCCCAAATGACCCCAACTCTATATTCTTTTCTCATTTCTTGACAAATTAAAAAACTTGGTACACCTTATTACTAAGACTAAGAGGTAGTATCGTAGGTTTATGAATTATTGAGTAGTATGATATGTGAATCACAACAACTCTTGCTCTTAAGTGTTTTCCATTGATTAGTAATATCTTCAGCTATTTTGATGGCATCAAAGTATGTTCCATGTAGACCTCTTCTTGTGAAACCCACTGTATACAATCCTTGTTCACCTTTCCAACCATGAGGAAAGGGTGTTTTTGGCATTCCATCTTTAGTGAAAAAATCATTACCCTGAATCAAGCAAAAAAAGAATATTTAAAATAAGCCATTTAATAATAATATAATAAATAGAATTTCTACAACCATGTAAAAAAAGAGAAAAACAAAAGTTGAATTAAATAAATTACTAGTTTGATGCAAAAAGAATTGACCAAAAGTTTAGTACTGTTTTATGACAAAAAGAATAGTAGTACTTTTTAAAAGGGTCTTTCACAAGTTGCTTGCAAGATAGATATTTCATCAGATTATTACACATCATAAAACGTCACAATGAATGAACACAGGTTTTTTATATATAATATTTTAATGAGTGAAAAAATTTAATTAAAATATTAAAAAAAAGTGGTAGAGAACCAAGCAAGCACAGAACCCAAAGAAACTGATTTTATTCTTTGATCGTTTTGCATGAAGAAAAGAAGACATTTGTATGTTTCTGCTCTCTGCATGTGTCCCAAGCCTAGATAGTGATAGGTCATAAGTGCTTCAATAATAAGATAAAGCTAAAAACGTAACATAACAGATCAATTTTTAACCTTGAGCCAACTAGGCACATTGCTCTTGTACCCTGTTGCTAATATTATTGCATCAAATTCCTTTTCTTGTCCATCCAAAAATTTTGCACCATTTCTTGTTATCTCTTTCACACCTTCCATCACCTACAATATCAAATTTAAATTCAAAATTAATAAATTTATTTCTCTTAAATTAATTAATATAAAAATATAAAAAAATAGTAACATACCTTAATGTTACCGGATTTAATTTGTGCTATTTGACCAACATCAAGTACAGGAGTTTTTCCTGTTGCAAGTTTGAGTTCTATTGGGCCAGTTTTAGGCCTCTTGATACCATAGTGATTGGTGTTTCCCAAGAAGAAGCTTGAAACTAACAAGAGAAATTTGTCTACTAATTTTAATGGAAGCCATTTATATAGTCCCATAGCTATTCCATATGTTGAGAAACCAAACATGTCTCTTGGGAGAATATGTACCTTCAATCATATAAAATATTGCACCAAAGTTAGCCAAAAAGAACAAACTCCCAAGTTTGATTATTAGTTACCCAAATGGGAAAAAAAATAAATATACATGACATCATTTTAAGTACTAAACAATTATATATCTATCATGATCTATGATTACATATTAAACAATAATAAAAAAAATACTATCTTTATGGATGACCTTATTAAAAGTATTAATATAATATAAAAAAAGTTCACAATCTAGAATTGTACAAACTTAACTAAGAACTTTGGAACGACGGTGAGTTTAGCAAAATCACGACAACTAAAGCTAATGTTTGACAAAATTGCGGTTATAGATCTAATTTTATCGAACTCACCATGAATCTAAACATCTATTAAATAAAAAATTTGTGCATGTCTCATATCCATTAAAGATGCATTGACCACATTAAACCGCATTTTTTAATAATATCAAAGATTGTGACGCGATTAAAATTCGAAAGAAAAAAAAAAAAAGAACTTACTGAGTTTCTTGCAACCAAATGAGGCATAGCATTGTGTCTACAAAGATCCAAACTAACTTCCATTCCAGAATTCCCACAACCAATGACCAAAACCTTTTTATTTTTGTATTCAGAACCAGATTTATAATCACTTGTATGAACAACAGGACCATGAAAATGTTCCATACCATGAATTGTAGGAAAAACAGGTTCAGCATTTTCACCAGTAGCAACAATAAGCCAAGGTGAAAAATACTGAAAATCACCTTCTTTTGTTCTAACCATCCAAATTTGAGAAGTTGAATCAAACTCAGCACTAAGAACAGTTTGATTAAACCTAGGATGAATATGAAAGTGATCAGCATAGGATTCCATGTAGGAAATGAACTGATGTTTTGTAGGATACTTAGGAAAAGTTTGAGGAAAACTCATCATAGGTAGTTCACAAAAATGTTTAGGTAAATGAAGTTTTAAACGGTCATAGGTTCTATTTTGCCATAGTGAAGCTATGCAATCACTTCTCTCAAGAATGAGACTTGGTACTCCTTGCTCTGATAAACAAGCAGCTACTGCTATACCTGAAGGACCAGCACCTACTATGATAGGTCCATGAATCCATACACACTTTACTTTTTCTTTGAAAGGATCCATGTAAGAGAACTTGAGAACTAGTAGAGTTTAGTGTAGTGTACTAGTTTTTTCACTTTTTTGTGTTATGTGTGTGAATGATGATAAAGTGGGAATTTAAAGAGTTAGGAAGGAGTTTAATGTGAAGTGAAAAAAGGGTCAAAGAAAGAGTTCAGAGATTGGTTAAAAGGTTGAACCTTTTTAAATGAAGGCGTGAAGGTTAAGGAAAGGATTTGATTCTGTTTCTCTCAAGGCTGTTTCTTAAACAGAAGAGGGGGTGAGTGAGAAGAAATGGTGAACATTTATAGAGATGTGTTATTGTGTATTTATGATGATGTCTATATGATGTGTATATGTGTACTATTGTGCGTACTCGTATGAAGCCCCAATAATCTAAAATGAGATGTACCCGTATCGGATGTTGATATTATACATATACTTCGAATACGTACCTACGATCTATCAGAATTAATTATTTTAATTTAACCGATATATTTTATCAGATACTTATAAAATACTTCGGAGAGACATATCCTGAAAAAAAGTGAGTATGTGTTGTGAAAATTCAATGGAAGTATATATAATTCAATTTAATATATGAATCACCACAATTGTTTTACGATTAACCAATTAAAAATTATGTTTTTGATTGACGAAAGTAACGAAATAGGAGATATTCAATCAATCAACATTAAATAAACTTTGTTTTGAATTCTTTTATTAATGCATTTGTTGATATCCTAACATATGAATGAAAATAGAATATGATTTCTACGAAAACTTTAGATTTTTTGTTTTGATCACATGTATTATTTTTTTTTTTTTTGTAAATTGTGACTTTTATGATTATTTAGTAGTATTGAAGAGTAATTAATGCTTATTTTTTCAAGTATTTTACATGCATATAAATTTAGCATAAATATTTTGTTAACGTATCTTAGTCGTATTGTATCCTAAATATAAAAAAATTTGCGTATCTGCGTACCAGTATCGTATCGTACTCACACCCGTACTATGTATCTGAGCTTCATAGGTGTACGCTCTCCTTTTCAAAATAATAGTGACTTAAAATTCATGTACGATTTTAAAAAAAATGATTAATTGTGTTTATTTTAATTGTAAAATTAATATAAATTTTTTAAAATGCTTTTCTTAGGGATTAAAATACTTTTATTAATTGTTGTTATTGGAGTATTTAAGTTGGATAAAATTCAATAAATAAAGATATAATAATGAAAAAAATAATAAATGTTGCATAAATATTCTAATATGTTAATTATTTTAAGAGAAAAAAAAAATGTTAAAGAGTTGATTGTTTTGAGGAGAGACTCTTCTATAAACACAATCATAAATGATAAATATTTAAAGAGTTTTTCTATTTACACATGTTTTTCTGGTTACACCCAAATTTTCTTAAAAAAAAATTATAATACCAAAATTGTCCTTTTATATAAATTTTCTTAAAACCCTAATTTTATTCATTGTCAGTGAGTTTCACCCTCTTTCACCCCACAAAGCGATCGATCAAACAATTTGATGTTCAATATCAATCTCCATGAAAATTAAAGAATGAATCAAAATATTTTTCATCCATACTCAATTGGATATAAGTAAGTGAATTTCTTCTTCTATTTATTAGTTTCAATTTTTTTCCTTCAACTGCACTGATGTACTGTACGATTACGGTTTTAATTTACATTGGCAAGGTTAACTTAAACTCAGTTTAAGTAGGTTCATGTAAACTCAGTTTAAGTAGGTTCATGTTACATGAACCTACTTAAACTGAGTTTACATGAACCTACTTAAACTGAGTTTACAAAATCGCAGAACTGTGAATCGCAGAACAAGGAAAACACAAAATCAGAACTGAGAACCCATAACAAGAAAAACACAATCGATTGAAGAACAACACTTGCTAACTTGATTTGCTTCGAATTTTCTTTGAAATCATGAATGAACGTGAGAAAGTATGGTTTTGAAAATCTTCGCAGAACACAATCGATCAATTGGAGAATTATAGTTTTGGAAGAAGGGTTTTGGGGTGTAACCAAAAAAGAAGGAATAGGTTTTTTGAAAATCAAATTTTATGAAAGGGTAATCTTATCATTTTGAGGTGCAACCATGATTAACTAGAGTGCAAGTAGAAAAACTCATATTTAAACACACTCACATCAAATATAAAAATTCAAAAAGAATAAAAGTAAATGATGTTGATTCATGTGATTAAATTATTTTTATTTTAAAATTTTCCATTTAATATGAGTATATCAAAATATTTATCATCGATAGTTGTATTTATAGAAGAGTTTATCTAGATGGAGGGAGCAATAGGCATTATGAACATGAATAAATGAGAATTCATTTATGCATGGTGGTGGTGTTTTTAAATTTTATTTTTGTTGGAATGAGTAATGAGTTGCAGTGCTGCCCAGCAGCAGAGGATCCGTATCCAGTTGGAGTCACTCATACATAGAAAAAAAATTGTTTTTCTTTAACTATGTCACGCTTTGTCAGTGTTCTGACTATTCTCTGTACTCTGTGGCCCATTTTTTCCAATTTACAAGTATCAACCTACTGTAATTTTAAAGCAAAGAGTATTATTTTCAGGGTCTTAAAAAAAAAATAAGTATTATTTTCAGGGTATACTAACTAAGGTAATACTCCCTCCGTCCTTTAATAAGTAACACAGTTGACCCAATTACGCATACCAATGTGTAATTTTGAGTTTAAATATCTTGAATAATATATTGAAAAAAATTATGAAAATTTGATATTTTGAAAATACTCATCGAAACGAATCTAACGACATCTTATATGATATTATTTATCTTTGTATATTAGTAGAAAAATATGATCAAAGTAAGTTAGGATCATTTATTACGGGACGGAGGGATTAGTAGAGAAAGTTATAAATAATAGTTTAATATTGAAGACATTGATAATTATATTTTTATAATTTTTTTGGTTTAAGGATACTTTTATAAATTCACAATTTTCAATACATTATTTTTATAGGGAACCGTTTTTAACATATTATAAATAATAGTAGTGATTTTGGAGATATTGATTAAAGTACTAAAGAGTTTGACTATTTATTTAATCAAGGATCTCCTTTCTTTAAAAAAAAAATTAATTAACAATCTTTCATAAATAGTTGTAAGATGAACTATTTTACTATTTTAATTAATAATAATTTCTCTTCAATCAATCAAGTAATTGAATTCAAATGATTCAAGTACGATGAATTATTCGTGAAACCTCTTAATTGAAATCCTCACATAAAACAATTTTCAGTTAAGTTTCATTTACCTCCTATGAAAATCCAGTTTATCAAACCCATTTAAAAATATGAGAGTTATGATAAATTAAAATGATTAATAATAATTTCTCTCGTATTGGTGGATGAAGGCAGCTAATGCTATATTATTTTATGTAGTTGGGGTTCATAGTTGGTTGATGTGCCCGCATGTTTGTTTTTGCATTGACCAGTCTATTTTTGTCTTCGATTGTTTGGACTTGGTTGTAACTTGAGCCGTCTTCTTTGGACACATCTTGTGCTTGAGTTCTTCTTTGTTGTTAATATATAGTTTATTTTTGCTTGTCCAATTTTTTTTCTTCTCTCATCCCAATATTTTTTATTTATTTTAAATTGTATGTGACAAAGTACAAAATACTATTATGTGTGTGTGTGGAAAATGGATTAAAATATGTAATATGAGTTTGTAAGACTGTTTATAAAAGTTGGAAGTGGGAAGGGAGATTTTGGAAGTTCGAAATAGGCACAATATGTGAGTGTAGTAGAGTGAGTGAGTGAGTGTGTCAGGAAATGGTGCGTGGGGTCTAAGTGGAAGCTGTTTTATGTTGCTGTGCAAAATGCAGATGATGATGATGATGATATTGGAGATACCTTAAGTACTAATGTACTCATGTTGGTAAACAGCTTGGAGAATAGGTACTTTATTTGTGTGACATTAATAGTCCTGTTTTTGTACAATTATTTTTCAATTAGCATGAATCATTGTGTTCATCATTGTACTTGTTGCTTGATGTGAAATATGAAGAACAATACTGTATATAGTAGGATACCATTGACTAATAATCGAGTATTTTAATTTAACAATGAAGCCCAGATACCTGGGGTCAATAGAGAGGCTAATACAATTGGCCTTATGTTACTGCATGCATATTTATACCACAATTGGCAACTCAGATCAGATCAAAGAGAGGGGATGTAGTATCTATTGATTTTGAGACCTACTATAACCTTCACCCTTTTCTTGTTTGAATAAGTAAATTCAGATACACACAGTGTGAGGTTTTTAAGAATCATGCGGGGTAAAAAAAAAGAATCTTTTGTTGGTTGATGTTAACTATTGGATTATGAATGTTTGACCTCTAAAGCCCATTCCATAAACATTTATACGGTTGATTGTGATTCTACTACATTCAATTATAGTTTGTTAATAAAAAAAAAAATTAATTATTGTGAATTGTGTTAAAGTAAACAAATAAGAAGTGATATATATATATATATATATATATATATATATATATCTTTCGTGTCCTTTTAACTCATTCTGACACGTGGACTAAACGTCCACCGCCCTAAGGCTTAACGCCAATATCAGTGCACCGTGTTACACTTAAGTACGCCTCCGCGCGATAATCACCATACACGTGTCCTCTAACCGTTTCCTAATCACACACCACAAAACCCGAAAGTGGTTATTCTCACGCGCGTCTTTATAAGGGTGACTTAGCTTCACCCTCAAGGTATGGTTCACTTTCCACAACACTTTCTACACATTCTTTTTTCAATTACTGACTTGAGCGTTGGAGTGCTAAGTTGCCTGCATACACCTTTCGTTCTACCGTGAAGATTCATCGCTACCGACTAGAGCACATTCCGTCACCATTGTCTTTCATTCATCCTCACCAGACAGATCATTAGTATTTTGGGTGTTGTGATTGTTTTCCTATATTTTCTCTTTGTCATATTTTGCCAGCAACTTGTACCAGAGGTTTTGGTATGGTCTAATGATATGAACTCTAGGTATGCTCAATGATTGCAGCATTCTCTAATCTTTCACATCAGAAAAAAATGTACTGTGAAAGTGCTGCAATCACAATTTCTGCTGTGAAGTTTGAGATAGAGAAAATATATGAAAATATAAATTTTGAATTGTAGAATTTTTAAGTCAAGAATGTGTTAATACAAATAAGGATTTCATAAGATGTTGATATAGAACACATGCACATCGATTACCATTGATGTAGTGTGTGCTATGAAATGTGTCGGTGGTTGAAGAGCTTCCTGCCAAACATGGAAGTTGCACCATAAGGTTTCCAACATGAATTTTGACATGTTGGAAATTCTTAGAGTAGTTTAGATTCATGTGAAGTATACTTTTATGGTGGAGTATGATAGTTCTTTTGAACTATGATTGTCGATGTTGACAATGTGAAAATTCTTGGAGTGGATTAGCTTCAAATGATTATACCCTTTATAATAGTGTATGATCGTTCTTTTGAACTATGAATGTTGGTGGCAACAACTTAAGCATATGCATTTTTTCTTTTTCTTGTACTCTTGTTTTAGAGAGTACTGCAAGATGTTGTTAGACATTTGTTTTGGAGAGTATGGTGTAATGGGTTCCATGAGGTGGTTGAGGTAGACTCTCTGTTGAATCAATTTTTACATATCATTATACAACATTCACGATTTTTCTCTCGCATTAAAGTTTTCATGTTATATTCCTGTGTTGTGGCTACGTTTTGTTATTTTCTCTATGCCGATTTTTCCAAACTACAAGTTTAGCCAACAAAAACAAATGTATTTTGGTCTATGAATTTCTCATATAATTTTGTTTTGAAAACTAAGTATCTGATCTAAGAACTGTCCAATTCAAGGGGTCTAATTACACAATCTACAATCGGGGAGCATTTAAAGTCAGAGTTATGCATGACTGTATGGACTTAACCTACTAGAATTGACATTAGGGGATGAAACTGGAGACCTTAAAAAAAAAAAACTCTAAAGTCACGAACCAATGACACTAAACTTACTAAAATGAGTTATCTTATATTTAAAAATTAAAACTAGGACTGTATAGTATTTAGTATATAATAACAAATGTCCTAAAATATATATATAAGAACAAAATAAAACCCATAAACCTTAAATTTGGTTTACATGCTCTCAATTGAAAAACGAAAAAGATGGAAGAAAAAAATAACAGGCTAAGGCCTAAAGTATGCACATATAGTCAATGCCAGGAAAATGCGATAAGATATTATTGATCAGAAAGGATATATAAATGTAGAGTTGACGATTTCACAACAATAATAAGCCTATTTTTCAGCTATGCTTGTAGTTGTAGATTTCCAGAGAAGAAGAGACAACCAAAGAACATGCATAACTAAGCTACATACATTCAATGTGGTCAAAAACTAAGCTATGAATAAAATCCGTTTATGTGACTAGCTTTCAATGCATATTTGATATTGCTGGATACGGGGATCTCTAGAGAAACAGGTATTTAGATTCACTTTGTGTAAAAAATCTATCATAGAGAATTATATGTAGGGGGATCCCCACAAGATCTTCCATGGAATATATGTTTTAGTGAGGTATAGTTACACCTCACCCATATAGATGTCCTAATTGAATCCACGACCTTGCGAATAAATCAATGTTTACCTATTAAATTTGATAAAAGCAAAGTTGAGTTTAATATAATTTAAATTAAAGTTTAGTGAAGGACAAAATTGAAAAATAAATAAATAATTAATATTAAAATGTAGAATTATATTTTTTTTTTGAAAATAGAGATATATTTCATTAACCGTAACATATATTACAAACTTCATAGAATCAAGAAACAAAAAACAAAGAAACTCTAAACATGCTATGTCAAAAAACAAAAACAAAAAAAATCAAGAAATGCCTACAACCTTACAAACTCAACACTAGGTTCTTTAGATTCTTAAATTGTAGCCCTCTAATGTAGACAATCGTCTTGATCTGGCGAAGGAGCTTCTGCACTGATTGATGCACGTTCTGAAATCTTCTGCTATTTCTCTCTTTTCAAATCAAATACTGAGTCATAGTCACAACCATTCTGCTTAAGTGATGCATACCACTGTTCCTATTGTATTGTCTTAGGATACATTGCATCACTGACTGTCAGTTGCTAGTATTAATGCTAACAGTACTCCGTTGCAATATACCTGTCCAAATAGCTTCAAAATATTCACACTTGAAGAAAAGGTGAGAATAAGTTTCATTCTCTTCTTTACGCAAGATGCATAATTGGTCACAAATAGTCAATTGATACCAACTTTATTTAACCTATCACATAAAATCTTGCCCCCGCAAGTCAGAATTTCTGGATCCATCACTAATTCGATTTCAAACTAAGTTCATTAGTTGTGTCCAATTATTCATCTATAACAATCTCTTTCAAGATATTAGTTTTTATACTACTATGCCCGTGGAATATGTCTTGTTGGAGTGAACATATATTAATATAGAGATGTTTTCTATAGAATAAAGTTTAATTAGGTGTCCATGATTCACCAGGATCAAAGTCGATCTCAAGGCTTATCGAGCGCTAACATATAATACTTACATATCATCTATTAAAGAAATCATCACCAAACAACGAAAGTTGAATCTACAAACTTAAAAATGAGTCAACTACTCACCAACTTTGTTAATTATTAGCTACAGGTACTTTTAAATTTATACATTCTGGCACGCTGATGCTAACAAGTCCTCGTTATTTATAAGGTCCCCCACTCTCTTCTCATCCCAACAATAATATTAACCCTGCTGCTCATATAAGAGAAAATATAAATAGTAGCAGTAACAAGTTGTGTATAGAAATATTCTTTTTTTGTTTCGACCAAAGAGGCTGGGACTGCATGCGCAAGAGTGTGATCTCTTATTAAGGAGAATAAAACATATGCATGCATGCATGAATTGAACTAACATAGTTTGGGGGCACGAGCTTAATTTATATATCTGCACTCTTCGTATTAACAATCTCGGGACACAACTTAATTTTTTTTTTTTTTTTTTGTTAACCCTCTAGTTTTTAGGTGAAAAGACATCTAGTAATCAACCATAATTGTTTCATCCAGAATTTGAACTCGGATTTTCTTAAAATATTTGTTCTTTGGTGGAGTTATTAATCACTGGAATTAATCACTTAATTTCGGCCATTACCCGTCCAATTAAGTTAGTCACGACCCATTAGTATTAATTTGCCAAAATATTTATGTGTAAAGTTCTTTTAAGCTAATTTTGCCCAGTTTTTCGGACTGGTCCTTTAAAACTTGTCTTTCTAATAGTTTATTCAAGGGAAATGTTAGAAGATAAAAATAAAAGTATTTTTTGAAAATTGTGCATTCAATGTTTTGAAAATTTAGATATTTATTTTTTTGATACAAAATTTATATTTCTTAATTCATTTTTTAACTCCTATGGACACAATTTCCTTAAAAAAAAAAAAAAAACTCCTATGGAAACAAGTTAACAAAACCTTTTTTATATAGTATTTTTTTTTTCATTTAACTCCGGTAAAAAAAAAATTGTTACATGCTTGACGTGACCTTAAAAATGCTGAGGAGACAACTCCAAATCAAAAAAGTTACCTAAGATTCAAGTAATTATTATTTTTTAGAGAGTAATAAATGACCGTATATATGAGGCAGAGGATATATGACCCATGAATTATAGATATTTTAATGCAATATGTTGCCATATTGCAAAAAGGATCAATGGAGAAGGGAATATACCAAGAATTCTGATTTTGTTTCAAAAGTTCTCCACGTTGGTCATCATTAATATTGCTGAATTTCCCTTCTTCTTCCATAATTGACTTATTTTTAATTTCCTTGTACGTGCTATTTGAAGCATGTCATGGCAGCTTTCACTTTGGTAGGGCATAACTCCAATATATATTTTTCAAAAAATTGAGAAATCGTTATTTATTAAAGTATCACTAATTATGATCAATTATGAGATCAAACTCTTACCATACATCATAGACCACTTGCTTAACTATAATCTTCAATATTGGAGTACTTGCTTATTTCATTCTCAAGAATATAACATGTTCCCCCCACTTAGGAGATTTTAGCTAGGCCCTAGCAATATTTCACAAAGATTCTTGTTACCCTTATGCATATATGTTTTATTTTGTAAAGTCATTACCTGGTATCATTATGCATGTGTTTCTATCAATCATTGTTATTGCTCCCTTTTCTGACTCCAATTGTGCTTTCATTTTCTTGGGGACCAATGGTGGGTCATCATTGATGAGGCTTTAGTAATGGCTATTTATTAGTGTCACTAACAATACGTTCAACATGCTTCATAGAAGGTATATTATTGAAAATTTATTGGAGTCTCCAATTGTCATGGTCTTTCAATTAAGCAATGCATATGTGGCCAAATTCATTTTATGAGCTAGTTTTTAAGAGTGGGATCTAAATCCATTTCATGGTATCAGAGCTGGATTTTGCAGGGCATGTAAGAATTGGACCTAGTCACATCGTGTGAAAGTGGATACTGAAGTTATATTTGAGTCTCACATTGTCAAAGTGTATGAGTTAGTTTTTAAGAGTAAGATCCAAATTCATTTAACACATGTATACCACGACAACAAAACTTAAAACTACTCTGCATACTTGAGCAAACAGCTTGATTTATAACTTAGGAGGCATTTGAGTAAACTGTTAATTAATCAAGTAGTGGATAATTTTTGCATTTGATTAAACTGTTTGGATGTTAAGCTTGGTTGATAATTTAAGTGGGACTTCAGTAAGTGATTAACTAAACAAAAACTTATATAAAATCTGTATATATCAAAGAATTGTAGATATATATCATAACCTTTTCTTATAAGCTCTAATGAACACTTTAATACAAATCTAAACTTTCAGTGAATCAAATCAGAATACCTAGTAAATAGCTTAATTGTTCCTTTACTGAAAATTATGCCTAATATAGTTACATGAGGTTCTTCTTCATTCATGTATGGCTTTAGATTTATCCTTACATTGAGAATATGAGAACCATGTTTCCTAAAGAATATTGTGATCAAAGCTTTTGAAGAGAAGCATTGGAGTGATTTCATCTTTTTTGGAAGTTGAATGCTTTGATACCAAAGGTGAAGATAAGTGCAAACAACACTGAGAAACTAACCACAACAATTGCAACCACTCCTAGGAAGTCATATTCAAAACCAAAGTAATTCCTAACAAATTCTTCAACACTTTGACCATTATCAAGTGTGTCCATGTTGTGTCCATATTGGGAAGTCACCAATCCATTCAAGGTCCATGCAACAGGACAAATCCAATAGTACCATTTCCACCATATTGGTATTCTCTGCCATTGTTATCAATTTTTAAAGTTAGACCATGTTTAGATAAACAGTTTAATTAAGCGCTTATAAAATAAGCACTTATCATATAATAGATGTTAAGAAAGGTTGTTAGCTGTAACTCACAGATAAGGGAATAATGAAGCCTGAGAAAAGGCACCATATTGCATAGAATGAGGTAGATAATATGCCAGCAACATGTGGATTTGGAGTTATGGCCATTGTCATCATACCATAGTATGTATAGTATAAGAAACTAAAATAAGTGAAGAAGAGATTCCACAAAACTTTTGATGCTGTCCACTCAAATCCCATCATGGCATATACTATGATCCCATATACAACAGCCTGAACCAAGATGTGGGGAAGTTCTATGATAACCTGCAATTCATAATAAACAATTGTTGAGTTCTACATTTCAATTGCATTAGTACTTGACAATTCTTTCCATTGAATGATTCTTTTATCGAACTAGTCTCATATCTCTTATTTTTGTGTATTACTCCTAGTCTCATGTTGTGTATGACTCATATTTGCTGATAAGTGATTAGACTCTCAAACGTAGCGGGCCGGATTATTTAAATACAACATTCACTAGATTGGTCTCTATAACCCTAAGCATTGCATAGTAGAAAAATTACAACATTCACTCTGATGTCTGAGACGCAGACACAGTTGGCCGAATTTTGTGACCAATCATTGTTTTCTTGTGCGCGTTTTTTAAATGTAATCCAATTCATCTTGGGTAGTGATAATAACCATGAAAATGAATAATGGAGTAATTAATACCTGTGCAAGAGCATATGGCATAGCTGAATACATTCCTGCAGCTCTTTCTCTGTAGAAGACTGTTCTCTCAATTGCTACTATTGGTTGTACCGAGGCACCATTTACAACCCCTATGAAGGTAACAGCAGCATACATTGACCCCATTGCATTGAATAAATCTTGCTCCTTTTTACTGTGATTATTAATGATATAGCATGGTAAGGATTTGTTTTGAATTTTATTTTTAATGTTTTAGTTATTGTAAGAACAATGTAACGATTCCATTTCAATATACCTTTTCGCGCCAACGCCCCAGAATATCAGGCCAAACAATATACCCGTCATTATAGTAAATAAAAGTCTAACAGCTGTATATGATGTATTCCTCCAATATGATAAATGTTGTTTCCACAAACAATATGTACATTGTGCTAAAAATGTCTGTGAATATTGAGCATCAAAGTGTAGATCTTTTGAACTTTGAGAAGGAACACTAAGCTCTTGGATCAATTGTTTATTTCTCCTGAAAAAGGGAAAGAATTAGTATTAAGATCTTTCGGCGGTACTCCATCAAAATAATAAATTTCAGTGAGGAATTATTAGAACGTAAACTGCGGTACAAAAGAATAAAGATACAAAAACGTATTTTTACAAGGAGTCTAACCGGTGTAGTTCTGAGTTTTTGTACACATCAGTGAAATTGACCTTAAGATTTGCCTCTTTTCCGGCTGATGTAATTTCCAACATCCATGTTGCAGGATTATACCCATCTTTGATCGTAGGAACTCCTTGAATAGCCTATAGTATTAATTCACTAGGTGAATATTATATTGTAATGCTTCAGAAGCTAGTAATTAATATGCACAATCTCATTTACATTTTCTCACCTCGAAGTACTGGATCAGATCGGAACATTGGTTGCCTATTGGACCAGCATATATCTGCTCACCTCCCAATTTCAGAAGTAGCAGCTGAAAAATTTGATATTGAAGCACTTAGCTTAATTCTTCAATATTAAGTACTTAAAATAAAATGGTGATTGAGAATTATTACCTCATCAAAGGAATCAAATATGTCAATACTCGGCTGATGGATCGTGCACACCACGGTACGTCCTGTGTCCACAGTGTTCCTTACTGTTCGCATTACAATCGCAGCTGCTCGAGCATCCAGGCCAGAGGTTGGTTCATCCATGAATATTATCGATGGATTCGCTACAAGTTCAACTGCAATAGTAAGTCTCTTGCGCTGTTCGGTTGAAAGTCCATTTTCGCCTGGCAATCCAACAAGTGCTTCTCTTAATGAGTTAAGCTCTACAAGCTCCATAACTTCCTCAATAAACATCTGCATCTCATAAAATTGAGTTCAAGTTAATGATTATTGATTACTGATACTAACTAGTTTCTATGTATTCTGAGCAATCTTGCGATGTTTAAATCCTATTTTAAGGCTTAGTGTTTCATGCCTCTAATTTCAAAAGAAAACAATTATACCTTTCTAGTTGCATGATCAACTTCAGGCGATAAACGAAGCCATGCAGAATATAGCAAAGATTCATAGACCGTAACATTGGGTGAGTGAATATCGAATTGTTCACAATATCCCGATATGCGAGCGAATGATTTTTGATTCTTTTGATAGCCGGATACTTTGATGTTTCCTTCAATGTATCCACTAGTTTTTATTCCAGCTAAAACATCCATTAAAGTAGTCTTTCCAGCACCACTTACACCCATCAAAGCTGTTAGTACTCCAGGTCTAAAAGCACCACTAACACCCTTCAAAAGTTCGAGACGATCCTCAGTAACTCCTTGATTTTTCATTCCCTATATAATCAACATAACAGACTTAAAATGTTAGGACGATTTTAATTCTGATGCTCCATTCCATTTTTCCCCACTGTGATCTTAAAAATAAAAGTAAGTTACCTGTGGCATGTCAACAGAATATGTGATATCATCAAAAGTTAGGGATAGAGGTTGAAAAGGAAGAACCATGCCTTTTCTTCCACTACTGCTAGCTTTGTTTTCGCTAACTTCTTCGTCCATCTTTGTATCTGATTTTTCATCAAAATCATTAAATATGTTATCGCTTAAATACAAAAATTTAAGCTACAAGTACATTAACTATATATTGGAGATAAAAGACTCACTAGAAGAGTTCTCTTGTTGTTGCGATTGAATAAACTCTTCATCTGTTGAAGCATTTCTCTCTTGCAATTTCTCTTGGGATAAGCCTGCTTGATCTTTTCTGAATGCTGCAAAGACAACATAAATGATACACAATTATGTCTTAGGGAAATAAGTTCAAGTAAATTTCATTGCTCGAAATGAGAGACGGAGAAGTACTTACGACTGAGAAAGTGCAAAGCCAACGCGAAGAGAAAATTAAATAGAAAAACATAACCAATCAAAGCTCCAACTCCAATCCAATACCAATAAGCTTGAGGGAAAAATCCGCGAGATTTCAGTATCGATACTCCCAATGTTTCATTGGAATTAGGAGCAACCTGCAACATTCAAGGAAATTTATCTTATACAAAAATCTCATACCAAAGATCATTGAATTTCCTATCATAAGATTTCTTAACTATAAAAACATTAAAAACAAAAGGGGTTGGTTACCTTTCTCCAACCATGTCCAAGAAATTCATTCACAGCTATAGCATTTTGTCCATACATCAATGGCGACGACCAATAACCCCACAGAAACCATTTATGCACATCCTCTAATGCAAAATAACAATGTTATCATAAGAAAGATTCAATATATTATGAAATTTTGAAGTTACATTACCATTTTTACCTATCTAGTACACATCCTCAAATACAAAAAAACAACTTTATCATAAGTTTATTACATTAGCCAAGTTTAGAGTTACACTATAATTTCTTACCTCTTGAAATAACAAATCCTCCCAAAACAGTAACTGCAAGTAGTGAAAATGTTCCAAATGTGTTTGCCACTACAATATCCCTTCCTAATGCTGCCATAAACCGAAATAGTGCAGACGCCATCTGATTAATGCATAGGACTACCAAGGACTGTTTAAAAAACCTGCCAATCAGATTCATCATTAGGCTCAAAAAATTATTTAATAATAGCATAGCTAAGAAAATTTCATATGATTTAATTTCACAGTACCTTCCAATATTTGGATCAAAGCCAATGGCGTAGTAAGAGATGCATTCCCAAATGGCAACTTCTATGATAGTTATTGGTATTTTGAGGATCCATGGTGGAAGAGAATAAGCCCATGAAGGATAGAAAAGAAGATCTCTTTGCTTGTAAAAGATAGGAAGTTTCATGATAGTCATATTCAGCTCTGATATTCCATTGAACATTGCTACTGTGACAGTGAAAAATAGTGCTCCCATGTATGTTTGTGCATCCTCAATGGTAGAATGATACATCTTGGTTCGCAGAAATAACGTCGTCGTCAAGGTAGCTAAATAAGTAAGCTGAGAAGCATGAAAGACAACTTGCTTAATGTCACAAAAAGTAAAGATAAAAAAAAAAGAAGAAAGTGACACATGAAACACTTATTTTTTTATTTTTTTTGGTGGTGCCCACACATGAAACACTTTATTTAACATTTTTATGAATAACTGCACGAGGAGTCCTTTACTCGATAAGATTTTTGGACATAGAATATTGTTTTAAAATCAGAAATTTAGACTCACTTGTGTGGCTTTGAATATGTAGACAAAAGAATTTCTCTTCATAAGCAATAACTCTCTGCTAGCACAAGCCCTTAGCAGCTCCTTCTTGTTAATCCCATATTTCTTTGTGATCAAGACATTTGAATGAAATTTAGACTTGTCAAATGGATCGGCCAGCTCTTCTCCAAGTTGTTTGCCTATGTGAAATAATTCGAAGGCTCGAGCAAAATCCTTGACAGTGACAAAGTTATAAGGTTCATCTTCACGAGCCCAATATTGCCATTGATCTTTTCTTGATGTCACCTATTGCATTACATTAGGAAGAAAAAAAAAAACTATAAATTTATTGAAAAACACAAGACACAATATTTTTCAAAGGAAGACTTATAGTGAATGACATTCATACTTCTTGTAAGAAATCAGCAACGCCTTTTCTTTCGGGACACTTGAAACCTGTCGATTCAAAAAACTCTAGTACATATTCTCTTGGTCCTTGATACACAATTTGTCCATCAGTGAGAAGTATTATATCATCAAATAGTTCATAAGTTTCTGGTGCTGGTTGTAGAAGAGAAACAAGTGCAGTTCCATTTAGAATATGAATAGATTGCTTGATTGAGTTGATTATCTGAAAAGTTGTTGAACTGTCCAAACCATTTGATATCTCATCCATGAACAACACCTTTATAGGTCCAACCAGCATCTCACCTTCACAAAATATTATTAATCATAAACCTCATTATTTAAGTTTCAGATAAAGGTTTTCAGTTTCTTTGTCATGTTTTTCCTTGTCAAATATATTTTACCTGTAGTGAGTCGCTTTTTCTCGCCTCCTGAGATACCTCTTATCATTTGGTCTCCTACCATTGTGTCGGCACAAACATCAAGTCCCAAAATCTGCAACATATCACAAAGGAGTAATTAAAACCTTTTCTTGTTTCACAAGTTAACTATATTTGGTGAATCTGGACTAACCTTAAGAATGTAGTCAATGACCACACTGTTCTGGTGGCCTTCTATTGCTGCTTCCTGCATATTTTGAGTGAATTACTAGCTCATAAATCAAGAAGCTTTATTGCAGTTTAACATGTTCACCATTTCAAACATTAGGATTCAAAACATAGTCTAGGCCCTGTTTAGATAAACTGTTTAACTAAGCACCTATAGCATAAGCGATTACAATATAAGTGCTTATGTATAAGCTATTTCTATGACAAGATAATGTAAAGTGAAACTATTTTAATATAAGTTATAAGGTGGTTTCATAGGCTTTTTCCATAAGTTATCCCAAACAGTTTCACAAATACTATGTCGGTAATAAGATCAGATAAGTCAATCCAAAAAGATTATTTAATTCTTACCTTCATATAGGCATTAATATCAGGATCTGGTTCAATCTTTGATTCCTTCTCTTTTCTCAGTAGTTCAGTCAACATTTCTGCGTAGTGATGAAGTTCAAAACTCTGATTAAGATCTGTTTAAAATATTTGGATTTATTTAAAAGATTTTTTCTTTTCTCATTCGTTACCGTAATTTTGTCCAACCCCTTGACATCTTGCTGAGAAAGCCAGTGTTTCTCTCACAGTCATTTCTCCAATGTGATTATCATATTGACTTACATAAGCTGATGTTCTTTGTGGAACAAACTCTTCTAGTCCTTTCCCATTGTATGTTACTCTCCCAGATTGCTGAAATTTTACCACCAATCAAATTAGTTAGTATCATGTAAATTCAAATTCCATGCAGTAAATTTCTATGGAAATGGACATTATGACATAGTATTGTCAAGTGTCTGAAATGGATCCACTGTAATAAATGCATCACACAGTTTTAAATTTCTACCATCTGATCTGAATCAAAGGTAAATATTAATTCAAACTGATTTTGTTAATTTTGAATTTAAGTCTCCAATTTGAATCAATGGCCGATATTGTTTACATGTCTGGTGTCCGTGTTAGTGTCAGACACCGACAATGTGATTACATCAATTTTTCAAATTATTACTGATTTCAATGTGTCAGTGTCAATATCGTGTATGTGTCATTGATTGATAGGTTATAACTAATCATTGATTCTTAGAATTACTAAACTGCATACTATTTGAACCCCCCTTTTCTACCCTAAAATGATTGAAATCTTAGTTTCTTTACCTTCAAATCTTTGCCAAGTATCCCAGCCAATGCCAACAACAAAGTGGTCTTTCCAGAACCAGGTGGCCCTAAAAGCAATGTCATCCTACAAAAACCTCAAAATCTTAATAAGAAATATATATATATATATATATATATATATATATATATATATATATATATATATATATATATATATTGTATTATCTAAAATAATAATCACAAAATGAAAAACAAATAAATTGTCTTTAATTCACCTTCTAGGCTTTAGGATTCCACTAACATTCTGAAGTATATGTAACTGTTTCTTTGGACTTGGAATTATTTGAAGATTATTTAAACACCCCTTAACAAACAAAAAATAGCATGGAATGAATAATCAAATACAATAATCCAATGAATAAATAAGAAATATTATTTGCAATATTGAATTACCTCTATCACATTCACAAAGAAGTTAAATAATGTAGGCAATGCTCTCCTTCCAACATAAACTTGTGCTTCCACATTTATATCCTCAAATCTAACTTCAATTGTTGGAAGTTCAAGTCCAACTCTGTGCAAGGTTTAGTTTAATAAAACAATATAAGAACAAATATTTCAATCAAATCTTCAAAGTCAATGCTTCATAAATAGGAGATTTACAAAAAGACTAAACATTATAAGGCTCAGTTCACAAAACTTGTTCAAAAAACACTATGAAAAGGAATCTTGTAATAATTACGAGATTTTGGCGAGTTTGTTTCCGACAACTCATCAAAGTACACGTCTCACACTCTAAGAGCACATACAAATGTACTTACACAATATGGTCCACAACGACAATAGTACATCAACAATATGTTACTAATTCTTTTGTTTAATTTTTCCATGAACATCTATGAGCTTATAAGGATTTTTCCATAAAATTTGAAAAAAAAAGGGGGAAGGAGAATGTTAGTTAATTAAAGTGGCGTTAATAGTCATTTTACAATTGCGCCTGATGGGATTTGAATTCCGGCCCTTAAAGTTAAAAGGTCAAACTTTCACCGCTGAACCAACACCTCACAAATAGAAAACCATAATCTTATTCGAACAAGAACTAATCATCAAAATGGAACCAAATTAAGAAATATTATTAATACCTGTCCATTCTTTCCTTGAGTTTCAACAAGAACTTTTCATTATCTTCTTCTGCTATTTTCACAAGTCTAGCTAACAAGGCTCTTTTTTCTGTTGATTCAAGTTGAATGGTCTCAACATCTTTTCCTTTTCCTTCTCCTTTGCTCTCTACATTTTTCCTAATGCATGAACTTGTAAGAATTCTCTTTATTGCAACACACTTTAGAGCTTCCTCGTCATCTTCACGTTCAGATTTTGAGAAAACATCCATGCAATGGTTCTTCCATGTTTTAGTGTCACTCCTCTCCATTTATCTGATCATATACAAAGTATATATTATTCTTCCATGTTTGTGTTATATTTATAGAGGGGGGATTAACTAGAGTTGAAATTTTTTAGATTAGTTAAATGGATAATGGAACTTAAAGATATGGACAAAATGTCGAATTTATGTTTTTACTTGTATTATAAGGTGCACTAATAGCTATGTTAGTGTAAAAGACATGTGAAATGATAAAGCTAACTAAGAGAATCTTCCAATGGTATCCATCTCTTATTATTGTGCCTCTTTATATTTAATCCAATATTACTATTTTTTTGATGAGTTTGTATGTGCTACATCATATTATTATTATTTTTAAAACTCGATATCTGATCTAAGGACCAACTAATCTGAGGAATTCAATCTCAACGTCTACTTGTAATAAATATGATAATGACCAACTTATAAAAGAAGTTGAGATAGTTCACGTTCTGATAGTAATAAATAGGATTCAGAATATTAAATCACAATATGAATAGTTTGATCTGTATTCAACGATTATGACCAATGAATATGTGAGTGTGTAAAAACATGAAATCTATAAATTAGTGAAATTTTGATGTCACAACTAAAAATAAGTAAATAAGTGAAAGAAAGGGATGAAAAAGAAAACATATAACTGGCCTGACTGCACAAGATTATTTAAGAATTCATTAAAATCAATCTATAAGCTTGGAACATAAAAAATTTAAAAATTCAAATTGACTTTATTGATCAGAAACAAACAAAGGCTAACAATGTTTTGAAAACACTAACATTGAATTATTGTCCAAATTTTTGTTTGAGTGTGAAAACATGTACTTGGTTGGATAAGTTTATTTATAGAAATGATTTTTTTATTGTTCAAAAAAGCTTAGGTAAAAACGATTATTGTCAATTTACATTTGTATATAAGTAACCTTACAATCAGAAACGCCAAATTTTACAGTGATTAATTTGCTAACTCATCACAATAAAAATGTAAATAATCGCTTTTTATTTTTTATAAGGGTTTGTCTAAATAATGTGTATCACTCATCTTGATTATGTAAATAAAGAAAGTCTTGTGTCTCTTATTTATATTATTAAAAGTTTTATATATAATATAATATTTTCCATTTGAACATTGACATTTGGCATATGGTATACATCATTGGATGTGGAAACCTCTAGGATCGAACAAAGACACTTTGTCATATACTGTTGGATATATACACTCAGTTCCGATCAAACCTATGATAATAAATTTAAAATTGGATTTTATTTTTTTGTGTCCAAATTTAAAATTACATTTTAAATGCCATTTCTAGTTAGACAAGCCATATGGAGTAACAGAAAAAAAAGACATGTACTTATGGAGTTTTCTTGCTTACGTCGGATTGATGTATAATTGCATCATCATATTATATTGATGTATTTTTATTAAAGAATATTATATTTATGTATATTTCTCTCATTTTAATGTTGGCATATGAAGAAATAACAATAGTCATTAAAAACGCACACAGAATAAATGGATGAGTAGAGGTTTGAGTTCCGATCAAGACATTCGACCTAATAATTTCAACATTTTTATCAGTTGAGTTACCAGCAACTTCAATTAATATCAAATAATTTTATTAGCATATTCAATAAGATTTTATCATTTAGATATTTGTGTAAATATTTTAAAAAATTAATATTTTTTTGGTAACAAAAGGGAATTTTAAAAAGTTAATATGATAATATGTCTAAATGGTAAAAAAAATGATTGATTATCCATTGCGAGTTGTTTTTATCTAATTATTCTTCTTTCTAACTAGAGAAAACCCGTGGGAGTAAAAAAAATAGAAAATGAAAGTTTGACGTCATGGGTGACATATTCAACTTTCACGATAAGATGTTGGCTTAACTGTAAAAGAAATTGACGAATAAATGTAATATTTTTAGAACCAATTATTAAGTTGTAAAGTTTGATTTCCTCTGAAAAAAGTTTTAAAGTTTGATTAATTGGAACATTGCATGTAAGTTTAAGGTTGAGAAGATTAACAAACAAGTCATCAAACTCAATTGGTTAATGAGCAATCGATTTGAAGAATTGGTAAACTCTAAATTACCATATTAACTAGAATTGTTGGGACAATGAACATCCATCTCGTTCGTATTTTGGATATCCATATAGCTATTGAAGACTGTTGAAGTGACTAATTCCAGAAAATTTAGCAGCGCTCCGTTGAGGACAAAGAAATTGTTCAAGTGACTATTTATCCAGTAATAACATACTTGATGTTAATAAAAGATCCTTTACACGAAGGTTGGCTTGAGATTTCGCGTAAAAATACTAAGTTGATAAGAAGAATATTGCAACCTTTTTGGATTTGATTCGATGATGTTTATCATTACACACATGAAGGAGTAGCCGTATGAGATGAAAGGGCTTCTTATAATTTTTTGCGTGACGTCTTCATTAGAACCAACTTCCCTCAAAATAACTCACATAGGCGTGCGTGGCATTCTTCAACATAATTTTTTTGTGTCAGTGTTTGTAGTTTGGAGGAATCGGTGGAAGATCTGTTTTTATCTTCTCATTTTGGTTCTATTTGGCAACTTCTTCAATGATGGATTGGTACATCGGCGGTTGATCCTCTCTACTTATCTGATCATTTTATGCAACATGGTAAAATGGGTGGGAACTCAACAAGTCTCCGGTTCTAAATTTAATCTGGTTTGTGTGTTTTTGGGTAATACGGAAAGAGCGTAATAATAGATTTTTGAATACCAAGGAATCAACAATACAAGAAATTTGGATGAAATTAAGCTTCTCTCCTTTTGGTGGCCAGAGACAAAACATGTTAATTTTGTTTTTTGTTATCATAATGGCTTAATTCACTAGTTTGTTTAGGTATTGACTTGTAATTTCTTTGTTTATCTGGCTATGATGCCTAAGTAACCGTCTGTGAACTCTATCTACTTTCTGTTCTGATACATTAGACAGAAAGTAATTTATAATAAACAATGGTAAAATGTATAAATTCTAGTGTTTTTGTTCCTTTTTTTTTTATACATTAGAGTAACACTTTTGCTTTACATGCCAGGTGGTAGCATAAATAAATAAATTTCTAATAATAAAATCATTATTTTCCGCATTTGTAGGAATACACTCTGTACTATCTCATGCTAAGAAAGGCATGCTAACTTTGATACTATGGACATGACAATCTAGAATTTGCATTAGGAACAATCTATTTGTCAAAGAATCATATTTGAAGCGATTTCATCTTTTTTGGAAGTTGAATGCTTTGATACCAAAGGTGAAGATAAGTGCAAAGAACACTGAGAAACTAACCACAACAATTGCAACCACTCCTAGGAAGTCATGTTCAAAACCAAAGTAACTCTTAACAAATTCTTCAACCCTTTGACCATTCTCAAGTTTCTGCATGTTGTCTCCATATTGAGAAGTCACCAATCCATACAATGTCCATGCAACAGGACAAACCCAATAAAACCACTTCCACCATATTGGTATTTTCTGTCATTGTTAATCAATTTTAGAAGTAAGTTTATGTCATGCATTAAACAAAAGATGTCAAGCAACCCTTCCACCCCTCCTGCAAAATCTCAGTCGTTGGATTAATCTAATAAATAGAGACCAAAAGTCTCGGAAGTTAAATTAGTCCAACAACTAAGATTTAAATGGAGGGATGAATTTAGATTGTCTATGGTCAGCAGTCTCAAACATTCACGTAGTTATCACATCGGTGGTCATTTGATCAAGATTGGACGGTCCATATTTCAAACTCAGTATTTTAGATTTTAAAAAATATATGCGTTGAAATTTGGACTGTTAGATCTTGATCTAATGGTCATGATGTGTTGATTTTGACTGCAGCCTGCAGGCAGTCCAAATCAATGGAGGGATACATAGGATCCAAGTCTTGGAAAGTTTAATAAGTAGGCACAACTAACCAATAGTTTAATAATAATAGTTGACACTCATGCTAAAGTTATTAATTATTATACTGTTTTCCAAAAAACTTTTGATTAATTGTGTCTAATAAACTATAATGATGCAAGAATGGATCAAAGATTTGAAGATTATGACTTACAGATAGGGGAATGATAAAGCCTGAGAAAAGGTTCCATATTGCATAGAATGAGGAGGACAGTATGGCAGCAACATGTGGATTTGGAGTTATGGCCATGGTCATCATACCATAGAAGGTGTAGTACAAGAAGGTGAAGTAATTGAAGAAAATATACCAAAAGAATTTTGATGCTGTCCACTCAAATCCCATCATAGCATATACAATGATCCCATATACTAGGGTCTGAACCAAGATGTGTGGAAGCTCTATAATAACCTATAAATACAATACAATAATTTAAGAATTGGGAAAACAAGATTGCTTGGTCTAACTTCTTTTAAGGATAAAAGAAGTAAAAAATAAGATAGGTCAAACAGAGTCGTTGAAGGACTCCGTGCAGATAGGGAAAACACACATTCACGCAGTGAAGGAATCTCTACCGTTGGGTGAAGATCAGACAACTCATATTCTCATTTCACGTAATCGGCTTTAAAATAAATCTCAGAATACAAGTCATCAGATCTTCATTTAACAGCTGAAATTCACGACTGTGTGATTACATAGAGAATCCAAGTTAAAACAAAAAAGTCATATCAATTGTTCTACTCAAAGAATTCCATGCATTGAACTTTACCTGTGCTGCTGCATAAGGCAAAGCGGAATACATTCCAGCAGCTCTTTCTCTGTAGAAGACTGTTCTCTCAACTGCTATTACAGGCTGCACTGAGGCACCATTTTGTACTCCAATAAATATAACCGAAGCATACATCGATCCCATTGCATTGAAAAGATCTTGCTCCTTTCTCCTGCAATACAATTCCTTTGAATTTCATTTTTTACATTGCTTTAGTAATCATGTAAATGTTTTGTTTACTTTTCACGTACCTTTTCAAGCCAATGTTCCAAAATATGATTCCAAACAAGAAAGCTATCAGTGTTGTAAATAACAGTCTAACTGCTGTATATGACGTGTTTCGCCAATACGATAAATGTTGTTTCCACAAGCATGCTTTACATTGGGACAACATAGTTTGTGTATACTGAGAATCAAAGTATAATTCCTTTGAATCTTGAGGAGGTATACTTAATTCCTGGATCAATTGTTTGTTTCTCCTAAGCAATTAAAAAGTATCAGTAACCAAGATATTAAAATCTTGAATACTACCTCATGGACAAAATTTAAGACATTAGCACATAGCACAATTAGATATAAGAAAGAATTCTAACCGGTATAGTTCCGAGTTTCTGTAAACGTTAGTGAAGTTGACCTTAAGATTTGCTTCTGATCCTGCTGATGTAACTTCCAACATCCATGTTGCAGGATTATAACCATCTTTAATCTTAGGAACTCCTTCAATAGCCTATAGTATCCATGCACTATGTAAATATTCCAATGTAACAATAGTAGCAAATATGCTTAATTTCATTTACATTAGACTCACCTCAAAGTAATGAATCAAATGAGCGCAATGGCGGCCTAATGGACCAGAATATATTTGCTCACCTCCCAATTTCATAAGTAGAAGCTGAAAAGGTTGAGATTGAAGTATTTAACTAACTATGAAATTTATCACCTAAAAGGCCAAAACAAAATTCTACCTTAATGGCGGTAAGATTTGTTACCTCATCAAAGGCGTCGAATATGTCAATACTTGGCTGATGGATTGTGCAAACAACAGTACGTCCTGTGTCAACTGTGTTCCTCACTGTTCTCATTACAATTGCAGCTGCTCTAGCATCAAGGCCAGAGGTTGGCTCATCCATGAATATTATCGATGGATTCGCTACAAGTTCAACTGCGATCGTTAGTCTCTTGCGTTGTTCGGTCGAAAGTCCAGTCTCGCCTGGCAATCCAACAAGTGCTTCTCTTAATGAATTAAGCTCTACAAGCTCCATAACTTCCTCAATAAACATCTGCATCATCACATAAAATTGAGTTCAAGTTTATAATCTATGGATTTAATTCATATATATACATTTCCAGTGTACAGATATTTTACATTGTCAATCAGTCATAAACGTTAAATCATTAAAAACGCTTGACTTTAATCATAGATACTAAGTCATTGATTTCATTGGCTATGATTTCATTACAGTGTAAAAAAAATTGCACCGACAGTTAATACAAATTAAACTCATACTAAATTACGTCTCAATGCAATCTGAGCAATCTTGTGGTGTTCAAATCTTAGTATAAGGCTTTTGAAGATTATTGTACCTTTCTAGTAGCTTGATCAACTTCAGGTGGTAAACGAAGCCATGCCGAATATAACAAAGATTCATAAACTGTAACATTAGGTGAATGGATATCAAATTGCTCGCAATATCCCGATATGCGAGCAAATGTTTTTTGATTCTTTGGATAGCCGGATATTGTGATGTTTCCATCAATATATCCACCAGTTTTCCTTCCAGCTAAAACATCCATTAGAGTAGTCTTTCCGGCACCACTTACACCCATCAAAGCAGTTAGTACTCCAGGCCTAAAGGCGCCATTGATACCCTTCAAAAGTTCGAGACGATCCTCGGAAACTCCTTGATTTTTCATTTCCTACAATCAATATAACGGTCAAACATAAATGAGAGTGACTGAAATACATAGAAGCATGAAAACACTTAGTATATTTTAAATACAACAAAATGACCAATAACATGAAAATAGAAAGGCTAATTGAATTGTGAGATAGAACATCTTAGAAGTATGTAAAGTACCTGAGGCATGTCTACAGCGTATCTGATTTCATCAAAAGTGAGGGATAGAGGTTGAAAAGGAAGAACCATGCCTCTCCTTCCACTTATACTAGTTTTATCCTTACTGACTCTTGCAGAAAACGATCTCGATGGCATAAGTCCTTCTTCTGCTATTTTTGTTTCTGTTTTGTCATCACAGTCAAAAATAGGTTATGGTTTGAATACCAAACTTCAAACAAGAAAACAAAGAATCTAATAACATTATTTCAAGGACACACCAGAAATTCTCTTTCGAGTCGGTAACTGAGTAAATTCTACAGCTGTTGAAGCATCTCTCTCAAGCAATTCCTCTTCAGATAGGCCTGCTTGATCCTTTCTGAAAGCTGCAGATGCAACATATCCAATGATCAGAAAAAGTTCCAAGTAAAGTTCAAAATCTCAAAAAGAGATATGAAAGACGGTACTCACGGTTGAGATATTGTAAGGCCAATGTGAACAAAAAGTTGAATAGAAAAACATAACCAATCAATGCTCCTACACCAATCCAATACCAATAAGCTTGTGGGAAAAAACCGCGAGTTTTCATTACCAAAACTCCCAATGTTTCATTGGAATTATGGGTAACCTGCATCATTCAATTATTTTTGTCATAAATATATCTTTCTAAAGCTCATTGTCACTCTTAGAATTTATTCATTATTAGAAACAGAGGGGATTGATTCATTACCTTTCTCCAACTATGTCCAAGAAATTCATTCACAGCTATAGCATTCTGTCCATACATCAATGGTGACGACCAATAACCCCACAGAAACCATTTGTGCACGTCCTCTGATGCAAAAAAAAAAAAAAAAACAGATTTAACATAGAGATTAATTCATCGCTTTTGTAAACCAACAATTTCATCCCTGCACGTACACCCTCTCTCATACTTCGTCTTTTCAAGTAATTACAAATAATAAATACAGCCTGAAATTGTTTTTTGTATCCAAAACGTTTTTAATGTCTTTTCAAACTCGTTTCGTTAGTCCATGACGTTTTGTCAATATGTAACAACAAGAAATAATGAGATAGATGTGACAAAACATTAGCGACTAATCATCATGATAGTTTACTTGAAGGACAAGTAAGAGAAATTGTGTAAAATTTAGAGACAAAATTGGTTATTTACTAGATTCATTAAGCTACATTACAATTTTGTACCTCTTGAAATCACAAATCCTCCCAAAACCAGAACTACTAGTAATGCAAATGACCCAACAGTGCTTGCAACTATAACATCCCTTCCTAATGCTGCCATCAACCGAAATAGTGAAGTAGCCATCTGGTTAATGAGCAGGATTACCAAGTACTGTTTTAAAAGCCTACCAATAAAATTTTAAAATTAGTAATGATTACTAGAAAAAGGATTGAATTGAAAACAAAAATTAGAAACAGAAAAATATGAAATTTGTATATCAATTTTGCAACTATATTTAGCGACGATAGAACCAGATATTTTATTTTTGACAACCAGAGATGTATTTGATTTTTTGGTCTCTAACTTTCGTCGCTAATGAGTTTTTCATAATGGTAAATTTGTAGCTTAATTGAAGATTTGTGATGTAGTCACTTCTTGCCTTACAAAACTTGGATCATAGCCAATAGCATAGTAAGTGATGGCTTCCCATATGACGGCTTCAATGAGAGCTATTGGTATTTTTAGAATCCATGGTGGAAGAGAATAAGCCCATGAAGGATAGAAAAGAAGATCTCTTTGCTTGTAAAAGACAGGAAGTTTCATAAGTGTCATATTTAGTTCTGATATTCCATTGAACATTGCTACTGTGACTGTGAAAAATAGTGCTCCCATGTAAGCTCCTCCATCCTCTACAGTATCCTTATGCATCTTAGTTCTTAGAAACAATGTTGTTGTCATGATAGCTAAATAAATAAGCTGAAAAGGATGAACATGGAATTCATAAGAACCAAGCAAAATATATGAGCAATATTAGTGTTTGAATGTTGCTCACTTGAGTGACTTTGAAAATGTGGACAAACGAATTTCGCTTCATAAGCAAAAATTCTCTGCTAGCACAAGCCTTCAGAAGCTCCTTCTTGTTAACACCGTATTTCTTTGTGGTCAAGACACTTGCATGGCATTTCGACTTGTCAAAAGGATTGGCTAGCTCATCTCCAAGTTTTTGACCTATGTGAAATATCTGAAATGCTTCGGCAAAATCCTTGACAGTAACAAAACTATAAGGTTCATCTTTATTTGCCCAATATTGCCATTGATCTTTTCTTGATGTAACCTATTGCATAGCATTAGAACAAAATCAAACTCACATTAATATAAGAAAGAAAGTAGTTTCTAAAAGGAAGACTTAAAAGTGGATTAATCAAACTCATACTTCTTGTAAGAAATCAGCAACTCCTTTTCTTTCAGGACACTTGAATCCCATTGACTCGAAAAACTCTAGTACATTTTCTCTTGGTCCTTGATACACAATTTGTCCATCTGTGAGCAGTATTATATCATCAAATAATTCATAAGTTTCTGGTGCTGGTTGTAGCAGAGACACAAGTGCGGTTCCATTTAGAATATGGATTGATTGTCTGATTGAGCTGATTATTTGAAAAGTTGTTGAACTGTCCAAACCAGTTGATATTTCGTCCATGAACAATACCCTTATTGGTCCAACCAGCATCTCCCCTTTACATTTTTCACCAAAAAAAAACATCATTATCAGTCAACCTCCTTATAAGTTTCAATTTTAAGTTGTGACTTTAATTCATATACACCGTCAATCAATCGCAATTGTCAGATCATTAAATACATGTGAATTTAGTCATAACAAATTCTGAAGTCACACGTATGACATTGAATATTTTTACGGTCTAAAACTTTTTACAATGACAGTGTATCGAAATTAAACTTTGGCGTTGTTTACTCATGCCGGTCCTGATAAATAAAATACCTGTTGTGACTCTCTTTTTCTGCCCTCCTGAAATACCTCTTATCATTCCATCTCCTACCATAATGTCGGCACATATTTCCAATCCCAAAATCTGTAACATTTTAAAAAAGAAAAAAACATTAAAAATATAGTCCATTGCTTTACAAGTTATTTATATTTCTTTCATATATGATGAATCTAGACTCTTCTTACCTTGAGAATATAGTCAGTTACCACACTTGCCTCCTGTCCTTCTAGTGCTGCTGCCTGCATAGTTTTGAATGAATCATATGATCCGGAGTAAAAAACTGCAGTTTCCTTATAATGTAAATTATTCGGAATTTCAAAGACTTATTTCTCACCTTCATATAGGCATCAACATCAGGATCTGGTTTAATCTTTGCTTCCTTCTCTCTTCTTAGTAGTTCAGTCAACATGTCTGAAAAGTAGTGAAATTCAAAACCCTGATTATGACAACTTAAGAAGGTGAAAATTTAATCAAAAATGTTTTTTTTCTCTCTTTGTTCTTCTTGTTATATTGAAAATGAAGAAACTAACCATAATTGTGTCCAACCCCTTGACATCTTGCTGAGAAAGCTAGGGTTTCTCTTACGGTCATTTCTCCAATGTGATTATCATGTTGACTTATATAAGCGGATGTTCTTTGTGGAACAAACTCGTCTAGTCCTTTCCCGTTGTATGTTACTCTCCCAGATTGCTGAAGTTTCATCACCAATCAAATTAGTTACTATAATTAAAATGAGTGAATAGGTGAATTGGTCATCAAAATCGTCAAAATAGTCCCTCATTTTTCTGAATTAGCAAATAGATCCCGAAATTGTAAACATCATTCAAAATGATCCCTCGTTAGCTTCTACCGCTGTGACATGTTAACAAGACAAGTCACGTCGATCTCACATCAATGCAACACACCAGGGACTAATTTTCTAGGAAATTTAGGCCATCTTAGGGACAAATTTGTCACTAAATGCAATTGTGTGGGACCAATTACTTGCAAACTAGCCCTTCAGAGACCTAAATTTCATAGGAAAGTTAGTATTAGTTGGTGGCACTGATGTGAGATTAATGTAGAGGGAGACATATGCAGTTAATATGTCACGCCTTAGTCTCTAACCGTACAAGTTTACACAGGGATTATTTTGACTGACATTTTACAGTTTTAGGGATGTATTCGCCAATTCGCAAAAACTAGAGACAATTTTGGACGATGTTTACAATTTCAATGACCAATTTACCTATTCACTCTAATAAAAAAAAATATTATTCAACTGATTTATCCCATAAAAAAAGAAAGAAGAAAAAAATGAGTTCTCCCCAACATTTTTATGACACCAAAATTCGGATTCCTTACTTTTAAATCTTTAGCAAGTTTTCCAGCCAAGGCCAAAAGCAAAGTGGTCTTTCCAGAGCCTGGTGGCCCCAAAAGTAATGTCATCCTACAAAAAGTTTATCATCAAAACAACAAAAATCTAGCTGGAGAATCTAAAACAACAAAAAAGGCAAAAAAGAACAAACATAAATAGTCTTGAATTTACCTTTGAGGCTTTATGATTCCACTAACATTTTGAAGGATATGTAATGGTTTCTTTGGACTTGGAATGATATGAAGATAATTTAAGAATCCCTTAACAAAAAGAAAGAGATCATTTTATAAATAATAATCAAAGATAATATAAATCCAAGAAAAGGGTAGAAAGCATAAAGTGGCATGTTGATTAATCACCTCTAAGACATTAGCATAGAAGTTGAGCAATGAAGGCAAAGCTCTTCCTCCAACATAAACTTGTGCTTCAACATTTATATGCTCAAATCTCACTTCAACTATTGGAATATCAAGTCCAACTCTGTACATTTAGTTTAACAAAAATCAATCATAATTCTAACCATAAATTATCACCAAAAACAACTTCAAATGTACCGAATTTCCATGTCATGCTTCAAAATTTAAACTCTCAAATCACTTATAAAAACCAATTCATTCATATCTTTTTCAAACTGAACTTCATGTATGTTGCATCATAAACAGTTTTGAGGACAATATAACTTGAGCATCAAGCCGGTGTGTTAATTCATGTAGCATAATTTGAAGAAATCGCTATTGTTCAGCAATACGCGAATTAGTACAAAATGTTGTTGAATCATATAGCAGTGCTATAGCACTCTCGCGTAGCAGAAATTGAACAAAATACTATTTGGACTGCAACATCAAGGTTTGTTATGTTTCTGCAATTGTGATTAAGGCAAGATCACTTGAACTTGTTCACGATTCTCCACAATATCAAGAATCACAACACAACAGTTTAAAATCTTGATCACAGTTTCTCTTTTCTTTTTTTGCTTTCAGATAAAGAAACTCCAACTACGACTGCAACCATAATTTAAAACTTTGGCGAACAGTTATAAACAATTGAAGACATTAATTCATACCTTTCGATTCTTTCCTTGAGTTTCAACAAGAACTTTTCGTTATCTTCTTCAGCAATTTTCACAAGTCTCTCTAGTAAAACCTTTCTCTCAGTTAATCCAAGTTTTTTGATATCAATCTCTCTCCCTTCACCTTCTTCATTATTGATTATACTTCTCCTAATCCTTAGATATGTAGGAAGTCTCTCAATAGCAGCCCATTTAAGAGCTTCTTCATCGTCTTCACGTTCAGACGTTGAGAAAACATTCATGCTATTGTTCCTCCATATGTTAGAACTACTTGCTCTTCTTAAGCTATCAACTCTTGATACTTCATTACTCTCCATTGTTGTTTTGGTCTCTACAACTACAAACTCAAACTGAGATGTTAGTGAAACCAAATTTTGATATGCATTTTTTTGTTCTTATAGTTCAAATGATTTGTTGTATTCTCTTTCATGACAAAAGTGTTACTATATATTTATTTACATGGATTCCTTTTATATCTCACTGCTTTTGCACGTTATCTATCTTTTTTTATTTCAAATGTCTTAAAATGAATAATTCTTTTAATTTTCAATACAATATTAATCATACTTAAAGATCGTGCAAATTAGTATAAATATTTTCTTAAATTTGATGTATTCAATTTATTAAAAGTTTAAATTCAATGCATAGATTTTTAAAAAATATTTGATTTATTTGATTTATTAGCTTCTGTCGTAAGAATACATTCTTTTTTTTACAAGTTAAAAGTGCACGTTAGCATTCCCCTTTTACATTTATAATAATGATAAATAGATTTTTTGAGCTTAATGAAAAGTATCCTAGAAAAGCATATGTACTCTCCCTTGGTCGAGAAATAACGAAGAGAGAAAGAGAGAAGAGAGAGGGGGAAGAGGGAGCAACTTTCTCTTGTTTGGAATGAAGAGATAGAGAAGAAATGGGAGACAGAATACTATTCACTTTGTTGTTCCATTATTGCCCTTGCATTAAAATATTATATTCTCAATATATTTATTTTATTGGGGCATCTCAGTACTTTTATAAATAATCAACATTTTCTCATCTCTTTCTTATAACAAACAACACATCAAATCTACTCTATTTCTCACATATTTCTCTCTTCTCACTCTCTCTCTCTCACCTATTTCTCTCTTCACAACTTCTCTTCCAAACCAAACACACCCTTAGCATGATATTAAATAAAATTAAAAAGAATTAGAGATAATGATTACATACCACTCCATAGTATGACTAGATACAATTAACAAAATTAAATATCAATTGATTGATGGGTCAATCAAAAGACTATACTAAGTTGATGGAATCATTGACTATTGATATCACTAGGTTGAAACATGTTACGAGAAGTTCTCTCTTGTCCAATACGGAAAATACATTGCTGAAAAGAGCCCCTCCTTCTTCTCAAGGGTTATGGAACCATATCATCCAAAATATGTTTTTTTTTTACTATGTCTCTAAAATTATAAAAAAATATATATATAATTTAAATCAGTTGGTATGAACAATTCATAATATATGTTGGGTTGGAGTTCGAACTCCGAACAACTCACTTATTCAGGTAAGTAAGAATCTTTTATATATTATGTATTCTTGACAGAATATATGTTCATATATGTAAGTAAGAATCTTTCACGTTATGATATTTATAATATACTATCAACCAATAAGAAACGTAAATTTGATTGTAAATCTTTAATCAAATTGGTGAGTTCTTAACTTGCATGATTCTCCTTTAATCTAATTTTCTCTATAAATATAATTGTTTGTTTTAACGTAAATCTTCAATAAGACAGTTGGCTTCATTACAACTAAATTCATTTGTTATTTTTAACTTGATGGAAGACAAGAGTGAATCCAAATATTAAAAAAAAATATATATGTGGGAGAATATTACGAGAATGGAACCAAGGAGACTATTTTTTTAAGGAGGAACCAACGAAGCTATATATGTTAAATGCATTAAGAAAATACATTTCAACTTCTTAAAGGAAAACTTGATTCTATTTAACTGTCATTTTTAAAGTTCAATGCATATTAATTATTTATTGGCCTATAATACCCTTAACTGTTTATTAAAAAAAAAAAAAAAAATAGATGGAAGGAAAAAGTGAAAATATTTATCGATTGTGTTTGGTACGTGTGAAAAGCTACAAAACGATGCTTAATTAAGTGACTAAAGAAAAACTAAAGCACAACAAAATGATGAGGGAGACATATAAGACAGGCATTGTCAAATTTTCAAAGACGTAAGAAAGCATGATATGGAAAACATATGAAGTTGTTACACGATAGAGATGGCCAACCAATAGAAGAAAGCAAGAGTTTTCATAATGGTATACCCTCCAAAAGGAAAGGAAGAAAGAAAAAAAACTAACATGGAAAAATAGTCCATAAAGTAAGCAAAGGTGGAAAATGACTATAGCATACCTCAAAATTGTTCCTTAGTAATAATCCTTTGCGTCACTTGTTGAAGTTGTTTTCATGGAAAATGTAATCTTATCTTTTGATGGCAATATCATCATTACTTTCTTATGATCACACATTGATTCTTGTACTACAATGCAACAGAGGGTAGGGCGAAATGCTATAGTAAGAACAAAAAAATGTGGGGTAAGACTTTAGACTTATGAGATAAATTATTGAAACAATATTATAACAAAAATCCGTGATATACGTAGGATTAGGAATTATTCAAGCAATGCTTAATGTGTGTTTTGTGTGTGCTTAATGTGAGGCTAGAAATGAGCTTGAAGTTTAAGTCATTTTTGGTATGTACTCTGCTTTACAAATTGCAATTTTATGAGAGGACTCTTCACATTGTCGGTTGTCAACTTTTTTATATAGAGTTCTTTTTTTTTGTTGACATTGCCTTTTTCTACAATGATATTTTTGAAAAATAATAATAAGTGTGAAACTTTTTGGAGTTTAAGCTTCTTCCTCGCTATTTTATATTTGGGTGTTACTTTAATGGTTCAACTGTTTTGATTTAAAAGTTGAAGAAATTGAAGGTCATAAAGTATCCCGACTCAAATTTTAGTAAAGAAAAAGTAATTGTATGTAATTTTTTTTAGAGTTTTAAGCTTCTTCCTCATTATTTTATAGGTGTCAGTTTACAATTAAATTGTTTTGAATCAAGAGTTGAAGGAATTGAAGGAGTTAAAAGTATCTAGACTCTAATCTTAGTAAAGTAAAAATACTAAAATAATAAATAATTACTAGCATTTTCTTTTGAAAATTTCATTAGTGTACTACTTTTCCTTCTCTTAATTCTAAGAAAAGTGTTTTAAATTGATTTAACGATATTTGTAAAAAAATAATAACAAGGATGTAACTTTCCCTTCTATCAATTCTAAGAAAATTGTTTTAAATTGACTTCTTCCTCGCTTTATGATTATACTTGGATTGCTACTTTAGGGTTTAAGGGTTTTAAATTAGGCTCCTTCTACCGTACACCCATATATTTGTATGTACCAATACTCCTAACTAAAATGGTCAATAGTTTTTGACAGCATGCAACAAGTAAGTTTGACTGAATTATAGAATTAGCACCACCAAACTTGTGAGTTTTGCACTTTGGAACTTTTATTTTATGATATAATTAATTTTAATTTGATTTAACAGGAAACAAATTTAAATCGTTACTTCCTCTCCTTCATTGCAACCAGCGCTGCAGTGGTCTGAAAATTGAAAAGGACAGCAAGAAGAAGAAAGAAGCTACTATTAGTTTTAATTTGCAATTATTTTTTATAGCAAAAAAGGGGATAGCTACCAAAAACACTCACGGCAGTACAAAAAAAGGGGAACAACAAGATAAACAACATGGATTGATAGATATTTAGAAGTAATAGCCAATTGGATTGATAAGAAAGATGGTCTCTTTAGCAAAGGATCATGGATTATGTTTATGTAACAACATTCCAAACGTCAAGTATAAGAAAAAACAAAATTGTGCGGGTAAAATACAAGAAAATAGGTCACCTACAAGAAAGCCATGCCATCAATTTTTCAATTAAAATTCATTAAGCAAAAATAATGGTGAGAAAGAAACGAAGGAACAGATATAGTATCTGAGTGAGAAAGAATGTTATTAAAGGAAGCCTTGTTCAAAGATGTTTGAGAGAAAATTGTGATGGTGGTTAATGATTTGGTTTTATTTTGATTAAAAAAATTAATTAATTAATTTACTGAAATAATAATTTGTACAATTTTTGGGGGTTAAATTGAATATAGAAGTGTACCAAAACAAAACTCTTTCTCTTAAGTTAATCTTTAATAATGTTGACATAGATCATTTAATTGAAATGACATTATTCTATTGGTTAAACATTTGAGAGTACCAAAACACTCAATTTTATTTGGAGTATCATAGAAATTGCCTTTAAATTAAGGGTTAATGAATTGGAGGAGTTAAATGATTTGCATTCAAAATTAGATAAAGGAGAAAATATTAACTTAAAAATTATTACTAACATACTTAAAAAAATAATTTGTATATTAGTGCCTTTTCTCCCATTTCTAACAAAAATCGCTTAAGTTAATTTTTTCAAAATTGCCTTGATGGATTTATTTGTTCAGTCATTCGTAATACATGATTATAATTAAGGGGTTCCAAACCCCCTCTCTCACTCATTATTTTAAAGCATACTTATTATTATTATTTTAAATAAAAGCTTAAGTTGGTTTGATCCTACGATATACCAAGGTTAGAGAAATCATACCATCTTATGGGATTTGAGTTTAAAATGTGGTAACTTTTTATTTCTAATTAATATTATCGAACGTCGATGAAATTTTTGATAATTTTAAATAATGAACTGTGATGAACCACTTATGAAAGTGATTCAGCGAGTAAACCTCCAAAGTTCTTCCCTCTAAAACTCTCCAAAAAAAAAAAAAAAAAAAAAAAAAACCTCCCAAACATATCCTTAGTGTACCACATTGAAAATTGGAGTATTAGCATATTCGATGTATGACGTGCAAAATACTTTTATATCAGTTTATAAAAAATGCAGCAAGAAAACTTTCAAATTGTTTGACTAATGTTTATTTCCCTTCTTTTTCTAGTAATATTAGGATGGTAAGAAGTTGACCTAACATGAGCAAATGAGTTTGGATTATTGGATTTAATTCATTTTTCTTTTTCACACTTAAAAAATAAAATAAATTGGGTTGTAATAAACTATTGAGACTTAATAATTCGATGGTCAGAAGAACATGTCCAGCACATTGATTAGTGTCCTCCATACACATATTATTTATAGTATCCATCATCATGGAATAAACTATATTTTATAATTCTTTTGGTGAGATGATGACACAAAATACCACCAACCTAGCTGATTAGCTGGGATATCTTAGTAAATTAGTAAAAGATCATCATTTTAAAGTGTTGATGATAACAATACGTGCATGTTCTTAGTAAGATAGGGATAGGGATACAATTTTATTTCAAGATAATCTCATCATTATTGACATTGACACACACATATATGCATAAAGCACTATTAATATTTCATCAAGATAGTGGGAGAAAATTGTAAAATAAATTCATCTTCACAAAGCTTAATTGCCTCCTCTTCTTGAAGTGTTACCATTACCACCCTTCCTAATGGACCCTCATCATTTGATGTTGGAAGAATCAAAACATGTCCTTCTCCAAAAACTGGCTCAATGTAATAAGACACATGAATTGGTTTAAACTTGTCTTGAAACATAGCTAAATAAGGTTCAACATTCTCTAAGCTAGTAAAAACCAAATCATGGCCGTTCATCATTGCTGATGAATTTATATCATTATTTTCAAACCACTCAATTAGACCCATTATTTCTTCATTGCCAAATTTAGTTACAACATTTCTTATGGCCTTGGTAGCTTGTGGAAATTTGTCATAATCTAAATTGAAATTTTCATCTAAATGCACCTTGTTATATAGCATGGAGTTCCCAAAGAATCCTTCATCTAAACCCAAGATTTTTCTTACATCCAAATATAGGGATGTGTCAACAAGTCCATTTTTTATTCCTTTGATTTTGCTTAAAGTGACCCAAAACAAACCTGCAAGTGCTTCAAAGGGTGTTGGTGTTGATGTTGGGCTTAATGAATCATTGGGCTGGGCCATGGATATGCAAGCCTGAACCATTTGGTCTGAGAAGCCCATAGAAATGGTAGTGTACTTGGCTTCCTTAATAGAAATGGGATTCTCAATTAAGGATTTATAGTGAGATATTAAGCTCATATATGAGTTGTTATTAGGCTTTCTGTTTTGTGGTCTTTGATGAGGTAAAGGGTGGAATATTGGAGGAGAAGTTATTTTGTTGCCTAATGAAATGTCAGCCCAAGCTTTCATGAATTTTGTTGCACAAATGGAATCTGCTAAGAGATGAGTGCAGCTTAGGCCAATTGCTAATCCACCTTCTTCAAATTCAGTCAGCTGAAATTAAGATCAGAATTTAAGATGATCATTTTAAAACATGAATATGAATTTATCTGACAAAAATGTTAACAAGAAGCTGATTCAATTATTAAGATGATCATATTGAAGCATGAATATACTTAAAAATTGAAAAAGAGTGTATTATTTATTTGCTATTAAGATCTTTAAATCTCTTAATATATCTCATCAAAAGCATTTTTCAGTACAGAAAATTCAAACCTGGACATAAAAAGTGGACCAATAATAAGGCTTTTGAAGCATATCTTCCCAATAAACAAGTTTAAGTTCTTTTTCCCTATCCACGCTTCGTAACCACTCTTCGACACTTCCTTTGGCTTTTGCCTCGACCATTCTAACACCAGCATCATTGCATTTGATCTTCCAATGTCCCATTTCATCTCTCAACAACCTTCCAGTAACTATAGGGAAATGACTGAGCATTTCTGACAAAGTCTCTCTCAACTTCTTGGTCAATTGACCAAGCTCTAAGTCTCCTGAAGTTTGGTAATAGTACACCATCCTAATATGATTTTTATCCATGAAACGATCCAAAACTGATAAGGGTAAGTACTTTCCTGGTTCAACTGCTTTTGTACTCACCACAGTTCTTTTGCAGACAATACTTACTGTGGTTGCCATTTTTATGCAGAAAGAATAGGAGGATATAACAACACTATGCACCTATTGTATCAGATCAGTAGTACAAGAGTGACTAATTTGGCTATATCTGTGATATAAGTAATGATCTTATATATGAGGTTTTACACATATCTAAGCTATATTAAGGCACAAATAGTCATATCATGTTATATATGTGAGAAATGAATAGGTGCATATAATTAGCGGATTTCAACGGGAAACAAATAGTGTGAAAGAAAAACAAACAGTCAATACATGAGGAAATGATAATTTCATGTTCCTTGAATGTTGGCTTATTTGGCAATGTTGATGAAGGAAGTTCTAGGTTAGGTAATAATAATATAGAAAAGATTAAAGTATTTAATCACAAGGGTAAAATAGATAATATTCCTTGTCACACTATATGCATTTTGAAATGTTGCACATGCTGCTACTACAGAAAAATGAACATCCAAAAAAATGTCTAAGTAATAAATAATATGCGAAAACTCGTTTGAACAGATGAACATGTGGAGGTAACATAACCATAAGTCCACAACTATCAAATTCTTATGGATTTCAATCTTTATATGGTGACCTTCACAATGCACATTTATAGATACTTAGGTTGATATAAGAAAACTTGAGATCTTTACTGATTTCGCAGCACAGAGATTAAAAGCATAGTGTAAATAATAACTTGGGAGCTAGAATACTTGTATGCATGCAAGTGAATTTTGTAAAATTATTTGGATAGGCCACTAGGCAAAAAAAAGTGAAAGGTTATCAAAAATTACATGAATTTTTATTTGATGATGAGTCTGTTATACAAATACAATAGAGGTATTTTAAGAATTACAATATTGGCATTATTCAACCTGTGATAATTGTCTCAAAAAGTAGTACAGGATTGTTACATTATGAAAGATGCGCTATGTCACTTCATTTTAGCTTCTCTGTAAACTGTCTTGGTTTCCTCTTAACATAAAAGAACCCCGTTCCAGCAGCAGACACAAGTTTTACAAACATCTGAGCCTTCTTCTTTGCATTACCCATTTCTTACTCTACAGGGAAAGAAAAAATAAAAACAAATGAATTATACAAAATCAATATATTACGAATTCAGTTTCTATCAGAACTGCGTAAGTAAGCTTTGAAAACCATAAAATCAGCTTCTGGCGGAAGACAAGAATCTCCGGCTGCTTTTGATTCAACTGCTCAGTTTTGGCTTCCTCTGTAAACGTGTATATTTTTGTCTTCATGGGCCTTTAGGTGGAAACAAAATTGCTCTTTACACACCTATGATTGCTCACAAGCACCTCGAACTACTGGAAGTACCTTAGCGGCAATTAATTACTGTTCAATGTTGACCTGGAGTTAATGTCCATTTTTGGAATGACATTTAGTTATCATTGGCTTGAACGGTAGTTAAGTATGAATTACAGAGAAAATGCACTACTTGGACATTTAGTTCATATTTTTTTTTGGGAGGGGAGGGGAGGATTTTGGAAATAAGAAAGGAGTAAGTGAAAGAAATAGAAGATATTGGGAGGAGGGAGAGGGCTTTCGAGGTTAATTTTTTACTCATAATAAAAAATCCCCCTCATCTGGGAACTCAAAAATTGTATTGGGCGAGTGTTTTGGGGTGGGGGGTTATGGAGGGTTTGTATGAATTTTTCAAATTCAATCTATGTTGTTATAATATTCTTAAAATTAAAAGTATATTAATCATAAATATTAGTTTATCATTCTCTAAAAAAATTGTTCTTTCAAAAAATGTGAATTTTTTTTGTCCATTTTTCTATATATTTCGAACCCCCAAAGTCCTTCCCTCCCTACCCCTCCAAACTCCCAAACAAAACCTTAGTTCATCTCTTTTCATATATAGTGGTGAAATCCGTGTAAATTTCATTCAATAAGAAAATAAGTATTTTTTAGACATAAAAAAAGAATAAGTGTTGAAAAAGGAATATTGTTAGCGCTCAATGATCAAGAAAACATATCTACGTACACTTTCACAAATTATTTTAACTAATTCAATATTTTTTATTTGTAGTTACAACCCAGAAATATTAAGTTACCCAAACTATTTGAAATTTAATTATAAATCATACCCTATGTTTTGTACCAAAAGAAAATAAAAAATCATACCCTATGTTCATCTTTCACTCTAGTCTTATGCTCTAGGATTGAAGAATGTTTATGGTTTAAAACTGATGACCACAATGGAGGTTGTTGTTTATTGGTTAAGGAGACATTTTAATTTGGACAAATGATTTGATTCTGAAAATTTTATGGGATATATTTTAGTCATTTTAAGATGTGTGAATTAATATTGAAGGGGCGTTATTAATAGAAAAAATGAGAATTAAAAAACTGAAGCATAACTGAACTTTTTTATTGGAACTAATCCATAAATAATTATTTTTGAGGTGAAATATTGTAGATATAAAACAATGTACAGTGTCTTATTTCAAAACCCTCCGCAAAGAGGACTAACAAAGACAAAACATTGAAATATACAAGGTCAAAGTTGGTAACTAAAATTTTAACTATATTGCAGAGTCCTCCGTTAAAAAGACTCTTCCAAAAACTAGCGTATGCCGCTAAATGTGACACTGACACGGTATTCTTTAGTAAAAGGCGAAAGAATAGTTCGCTATGTCATTATCACACGTCTCCGTGCTTTGCAAGAGCAAAGGTCATTTCATTTTATATGCAAGCAGCTCAGTTTCTCTTATACATTAGTCGATGTGGGACTTTGGTCTGAACATAACACCTCTCTCAAAAAATAACATGACTCCAGTTTCATTTCATATGGCATCTGAAATTAAATGCTCTTACAACATGTACATAACTCTACGCTCAACAGTGAAGAACCTTTTGCCATTTTAAACAAGCATTTCATGAAACCAATTGTATGGATCAAGGTTTGGAGCATGTTCTTTGAGTGATATTTCATACAACAAACTTGATATATCAGAGGAAGTTCAAGAACAGGTAAATTTATCTTACATTGGTAAACTATATGCAATTCCAAAGCATTTCAATATTTTCCTGTCATTTGTACAATATATATTCCCTTGCTGTGATTTTGAATTTCTTCAAAGCATTGTTTTTTGCAAGGATAAGAAGGAAGCATCAATTTATTGATAATTATATTCCACATATTTTAACTGTTTTAATCTCTTTCATATTGAACTCGTACATGTACATGCTCAATTCAAAAGAGCCAAAGCTCAAACAGTATTTGCTAATTTACAGTTAGCCTTAGAGAGCTACAAATGATCTCAAGAAAGAGTCCAGTGAATTACACGAAGTGCTCATAACAAGTGACGGAGAGCTAGCGGACAGTTTTGAAACGGTCTCGTCCCTTCTTAGGAAATTAAAACTTGTTGGTATTTTTAAGTACTAAATCACTGGTCATATAAAACTTTTTAATGACAATTTTTGAGACAACCTTCTTTCTCTCTTTTATTTATCAAAAACCATTGAGAGAGAGAAAAGGAAGATAGGATAAGAATATCATACGAGCATGCGAGAGAAAGTTGTTCAAATCTTGTCACAAAATGATTGGACAAATATCATTTCTCGTAAAAAAAAAGTACCTAATATTGGTGTTTATTCATTTATAAATAAAACAAATGTGAATTAACTCAAAGAGCTTGGTCCGGGGGTAAGGTGACGGGTCTTCCGGTTTGCGCCCGCCCCACCAGAGTCTTTGAAAGAGATAAATATAAATAGGTCAGATATCTCATAGAGTCCTTTAAATTTAAAGTTAGGATCATATTAATTTTTAAGTTTTTTTAGTTTTGAATTGATCCTTTATAAGTTATACAACGTTTACTACTTTGCCAATTTCAATCCATGTCGGTAAAGCAATGATGACGTGGTCGTTAAATGCTGACGTGACACGTCAAACTCATAAAAAAAATATTGTATGGGTTTCACTATCACATTGAGAAAGCAAAGATTGGTGGACATGAAGTTTCAGTGACAGAACTTGTACAGCAATAGCAGCACCGTATGACTCTTTAACTAATGTGATAACCATTGCTGAGTCAGTTAAGGAAACTTTTGATTGGAATCAAAAGTGAATCGGTTGTTGTTATTGAAGCTATTGATTCTTTGCTTGATCTTACAGGTTAAAGGAAGACAGGTTCTGAGAATGGAAAAGAAGGAATCACAAGCAGAAAATGCAACAAAAAACAATAAAATGAGTCAGATAACACTTCCAGGATTGTTGAATTTCATTGATGGGATTTGGTCAGCTAGTACTGGTGAGAGGTTAATTATATTCACTACTAACTATGCGGAGAAACTTGATCATGCTTTAATTTGTCGAGGAAGAATGGACATGCTTATCGAATTGCCTTATTGTTGTTTTGATGGATTCAAAATGTTGGCAACGAAGTATCTGAGTCTTGAATCTCATTTTTTGTTCGACAAGATTGCATGCTTGTTGGTAGAGACTAATATGACACCAGCTGATGTTGCTGAAAATTTGATGCCAAAGGTAGATAATGAAGATGTTGCGACTCCATTGTTGAGGTTGATTCAAGCACTTAGAAGCATTGAGGAAGAGGCTGAGAAAGAAGAAGGAACTAGTGCAAAGCAAGAGTCAGATGGAGAGGATTCATCAGCGGAGAAGAAAGAAGATGCTGAGATGGTCACTTCATCGATGCTAAGATTAGAGTCGTATTAAAACATTAGTATGAATATCTATTTCCATGCTTACATTACATTCTTATTTTAGATTATTATAGTTAGATTAATATTCTTAATTTGAGACATTGTTATGCTGAATTACAATCTCAATAGTCAATATCTGTACATCAGGCATTATAGTAGAGTAGGTTGAATATTTAGTATTAAGACATGGACAAGAATGTTAGAATTATGAAGAAGAATTTTAGTTTGTAATGCAAGTTTTAATGTGTGAGCTTTTGTATATTTGTTACCTAGTACTAAAAAATGTATGTTCTTGTGCAAGTCATTAAATTAGTAATGTCATCACTCATTGTTGGCTTCATTGATGTGAAGTGGTGGATGTATAATGTTTCGTTTTCTGCAGAATTTTGACTTCATTATTGCCTAGGTGATGCAGAACTTTGGCCTCGTTGTTGGCCTTTAATTTTGATCATGTTTGTTGGATGATGCTGAGGATAAGAAGGACCGGTACTTAAGAATGTTCATTTAATTTTCATTGGTGACACTTTTGGGAGGTAGAAGCTCATGGTCATTCTTATCTATGCAGCTGATACAAAGACCTGATCGATGTCAGTTCTACAAACCAAGGAAAATGAATGAGTTGAGTTTTGAGGCGCACATATTCATCTTCTCTTGTTTGTGCCGAATCAACACCAACCAAATCACTGTCTAATTTGTGAGGACGAGGTTGTGCGGACACGAAGGACCGTGAGCTTCTACTTTTGGAAAACAGCGTCTATTGTCGTTGGAGTTTCAAAAATTCTCAAACATCGCTTTAGTAAACATCCATTAAAACTAATGAAAGACCTACATATTTAATTGAATATCCTTCAGTACATGAAAACAAGTATAGAACCTTCAAAATTGTGATGCTAATTTTGGAAAAAGAAAAGTAAACGGATAAATGTTGTTCATTTAAGGGACTAAATTGACCGACTTTTACAATTTCAAGTAAAATGTCGATTCGTGCATTTGATATTCATCAGCAAAAATTAATTGCCATAATCTTAATTGTCAAATTAAACTGCCCAGGGAATCGCCTTATTAGTGTAACAATTGCATTGATGGTGAAGCAATTATTCATCAACAAAAACTATACTAACACATACAATCAAATTGAAGATGTAACAGAAGCAAATGACAAAGGAGCATCATTGAAAAAAGGTGTGTTCGTTAGTATAATCTCCTGACACTCCTCTTGCCTTGCTGACTTGGGATCAAAAGGATCTCTATCGGGGAGCACCAGACCTTGTTTTATGCGACCAAGACGCCTTGCATGAAGAACTTGCTTGGAAGTAACTGGTAGTCTAGTGAGCTGATACTCTTCCAAAGCCGATTCAAGCATTTCTGTTCCCCATTTCTCTATGCATTTGCCTAACACCGCTGCATCTAATATTGTCATATTTGTGCTTCTAAGGTAGTGAGGTGTAGTAGGGTGAGCTGCTTCCCCTACCAATACCACATTGTCCCAGAATATCTTCTCTAAGGGGTCACTATCATATATGAAATTTAAGAAAGGTTCCTTGGTTTCTTTCATGACCTTCGCTAACTCAGGAATCCATATTTTTTCTGCTTCTTGGTGCATCTTCTGGATCATGTCACTAGTTACTTTTGTCGTCACCGAGGTTCCCTGAAGAATTTTGAAACCAAAAATTACAATACAATCAACACTAGCTTATCTGGAAGCATGAATATCAATGTCATCAATCACCGAAATACTGGTATATTAAAACTCGGCTACACTTCGCAGAACAAACAATAGTGCAGTTTGTTAAAATTCCACTACACTATAGTGCTGCTATAGCCTCTATTTGATGACACAGTTGAATATCAAAATAATTGAGATACACTGATATGGCAATAAAAGGAAGCATGAAAACTATAGATTTCGGAACAAAATAGGGAGTAGGCCTGTTTGATTTAAAGAAATGTTCTCTCTTTTCTGCTTTTACTTTCAATTGTAAAATTGTTCCGTGTCTTCTCTTTGTTTTCTATAGAAATATTTGAAAACGGGAAAGGGCGGCTTAGTGTACAAGGCTCCCACCAGATGGAGTCTGGGGATGGTGAGTGTACGCAACCTTACATCCGCAAGCAAACTAAGCAAAACAATGAGAAAATTTGTTGTTAAAATTAAAAATCGAAAATAAAAACAGAAAACATATTTTGAAACTAAAGAGGCCTGAAACTAGAAAGCTTTTCCAATATCGTAACTAGGAACATAATTTAAAGACCTGTTTTGAATTGAAACATGTTTTGAAGAGCAACATGACAGCAAAATCCATTTAAGCAAATGAGGATGGTATTTATAAATTATGATAACTGTTATTAGGAGATTTGGATTTGAGGAACAATCTTACCTTCACTTCAGGCTCTGGCTGATTCACATACCAAATCCAATTGAGTTTTTTATTCGGAAGCTCATATAACACACTGTGTGTACCCGAGGCCAAGTCAAAGTACAAGCATTTTCCTAAATCAGGGTATGCCTTCTTGATACCTTTGATGGTTTCTGAATTCTCAATTTCTGAAAAATCAAGAACCCCTCTCCAAGCACAATAGCCTGAATACCTGTAAGACATAATTGACCTTAGAGAGCATTCTCCATATAGCCTGAGTACCTGATTACCTTTGATGCACTATCAGTTAGTGTTGTCAAATTGGCGGATACAGCGGCCCTATATCACTATAGCATAACATAAGTTTAACAAACTTCTGTTGTTCCGCTATACACAATTTAGTACAAAGTGTTGTCAAATATCAGCTTTTGCAGCCCTACAGCCCTATAATGTAGCATAATTTGAATAAACTGCCATGTTCTGCTCTTCGCGATTAACAATGCTGCTATTAGGGTAAGATTGTATGACTTTTAAGATAGATAAGATTGTAATCAAATATTTTTAGTGATCAAACGGATATGATTGACTGGCAGTGTAAAACGTGTATCAATTAAATCCATGTAAGAAAAGGGAAAGTTAAATTCAGTTCAAATACAGACCTTAGTTTAAAATCAGGGAGATATTTCCGGCGGATTGAAGAGAGACAACCATCTGCAGCAACAAGCAAATCTCCTACAATCTCAATAACCTCTCCAGTTTTCACAACTTTAGCCTTTACTATGACAGGACCCTTTTCATTTGCAACATGGAAAGAAAGAAAAATATGACCCCATAAAAATATTTGTGGTGGAAGTGATTCATAGAGAACACCATGAAGATCACCCCAATGTGCTGCTCTGAAGTTTAAACTTTCATCTCTTGTCAATGTCCTATTAACCTTCTTCTCACTATCAGTTACCAGGTTCTGTTCAAGATTAAAAAAAGATACAAAAACAAATAACACTTTCGTTAAGTTTAATTTTCACGCATTGTCATTGTTAAACCTTTTACACTGTCAACCCAACACAACCAATCATGTATGTTACTTTAGTAGTGATTATGATAAAAATCAAATTATTCTAATGATTTGACTGTTATGATTGATTGAAAATGTAAAAGTTCTTTACACTGACGAAGTATATGATTAAATCCTTGTCTCGTTCTTTACACCGTAGATTTATGATCAATCATTTTACAATTGTCCTACATGAGATTGGAACTCTATCAGTTAAAGTTATAAAGTCGAGCTCGTACCACTAAACAAACACTTCATTGACAAATGAGATAATTGATATTAATATAGTAACATTAAGCAAATAAAATAAAGATAAAGAGATGGTGGAAATAGACCTGATCAATAGTTAGTGGATGAGTGGTGTTGTGTAGGAATTGTGGTGGTTTTGAAATCCAAGATTGAATGATTTGTTGAGAGAGGGAGTTGAGTCCAAGACCTGCACCAGTAGGACTTCCAGTTGGAGGTGAGGTGGTTTTTTCAAGGACAAGGACATCCCAACCAGCTAAGATAAGGGCATGTGCACTTGATATCCCTCCTATGCTACCTCCAACAATCACTGCCTTTGGTTTTCTTCCTTCTCCAACCATCTTCTCTTCAATTCAATCACCTACTCATCACATTAATACTTATGGTTAGGATTTGGTCAACAATAATAAATTTGACACCTGGTGTCATGATTTTCTCCCATATATATATGCTCAATAATAATAAATCAAATATATTCAAATATTAAATTTTTTTTAGGTAATTCCTATTATTTTACTTTATTTTTTAAGCGAAATTATTTTTTTATAAATAAAAAAATTAGATTATTGAATATTTACAAACAGAATTTATGTAAACTTACCAATTGGGGAATTCCAAACACCAATGTCATGAATTTATTTTGAAAATTTTATAGGAAATAAATCAAATGCTCAAAAAAAAAAAATCAAATGCTCAAAAAAAATAAATCAAATGCATATGTTCCATATGTCTCAAACACAGAACATGATTGAAGAGTTGATGTATCAGCCTCTCAAATTGTTTAAAACCCCCTCTGATTTATTAGGTCGTAACTCCCGATCACATAAATCTAGCTGACGTTACGACCCGATCATTGTTTTTCTTACGAGGACGTAACTTTTAATTGACTTATTTTTTAGGGTTGGGCAATTTATGGAACATATAGAGCAATCACCTTTAGCAATGGAGTTGCCAAAATCCAACAATTGGAAAGACTTTTTTTTAATACTAAAAACGGGAAAGGTTGGAAAAGGAAGAAATATTCCCTTTGATACATATAGGCCAAGAAATTATAACCAAAAATATATAGGCCAAGAAACATTCCTGCAATGAAACTACAAATCTATCATAAATGATCACATGAAGAGTAGAAAAATAGAGCAAATCTGGACTCAAATTTCTTTGCTATGTTTCGTAAAATGTTGTGCTCTTTTAAAAAAAATTGAGTTACCATCTAGTTCCCGTAGGAAGGAGGTCCTGATAATTCAGATTTCAGCCAAAGATAAATAAAGTGTAATCTTGTTTCATCCATGAATCGAAATGCTTTTATAATTGTTTTGGTGTTGCGGTTACGTGACTTTACTTCAAGGCTCAAGCGCAAATATTACATTAATTTGCTAATTTTGACTATTATTTTTTATCTTTACCATCCTTTTTATCAATGAGAAGGAGATTAGTAATCTGAAGTTTGATCGGGAGGTATGTAAAGTTTAATCAAAGATTGTCTTAGCTGTGATTGAGTTCCAACTTCCATAACCATCCATCCTTAATTTGAGTTCATTAACCATTTAAGTTCATTAGCTAATTTTTGTTATGGTTTTTATAAAATCTTTTTCGTTGATTTTAATAACTCCAAATTTCATAAGTATTGTTTATCATCACCGTTGTATAAGTAATTTTAGTTTTGGTATATGTGATTTTTTTTCTTCAATGCACTAAAATTTTACATCACTATTTTTTGTCTTTTTAACACTCATTTCTGAATAGAATTCATTCGAGGTCAAGAGAATGCTAACTTGTTAACATGACATCATACATATTATAATGTGTCACCCTAGTTGAAAAAAAAAAAAAAAACAATACTTTTAATTTTTGAATGGATAAAAACCAAGAAAAATATTTCTTAAAGAACAAAACCAAAGTTTGTTCATTTTAAAAAACATATTTAACCATGTACTTATAATATCATTTTTTCAAAAAATAATTGAGTCTAAAGCAAATTAATTAAAGTTAATCATTGACCTTTGTATAATATATGGGATATATAATATGACCAATATGTCTGCAATAACCAGGTGAATGAAGAGCAAATGGATAGAGAAGGAAGAAAACCAAAAGCAGTGATTGTTGGGGGTAGCATAGCTGGTATATCAAGTGCAAATGCTCTTACTTTAGCAGGTTGGGATGTTATTGTTCTTGAAAAAACCATTTCACCTCCAACTGGAAATCCCACTGGTGCAGGTCTTGCTCTCAACCCTCTCTCTCAAAAAATCATTCACTCTTGGATCTCACATCCTCAGCTCATACAAAACATCACTGTGCCACTAACCTTTGATCAGGTCAATATCTACTACTCCCTTCGGTATCAAAATATAAGCAAAAAAACTCAAACAAAATTGTAGTCTTTCTCAGGTTAAAAATGAAAGAATTAAAGTGTTATTTGTTCTCTTTTTAATCTTGAATAGAACCAGGTTACTGATAGTGAGAAGAAGGTGAATTGGACATTGATAAGAGATGAGAGTTTCAACTTGACAGCAGTACATTAGGCTGATCTTCATGTTGTTCTCTATGATGCATTGCCACCACAAGTATTTTTATGGGGTCATCATTTTGTCTCTTTCCATGTTGCAAATGAAAAGGGAACTTCTGTCATTGTAAAGGCTATAGTTCTTCAAACTGGAGAGATCATTGAGATTGTAGGGGATTTGCTTGTTGCAGCAGATGGTTGTCTCTCTTCAATCCGCCAAAAGTATCGTCCTGATTTAAAACTGAGGTTTGTATCTTAGAATGATGGTGAGATTAACTTTCTCTTTTCTTCTATATAAAGAATGTCCTCTAAGGGTCAAGCATATATTCAGGCTATTGTGCTTGGAGAGGGGTTCTTGATTACTCGAAAATTGAGAATTCAGAAATCATCGTGGCTATCAAAAAGGCATATCCTGATTTAGGAAAATGCTTGTACTTTGACTTGGCTTTAGGTACTCACAGTGTGTTATGAGATTCAGAACAAAAAGCTCAATTGGCTTTGGTATGTGAATCAGCTAGAGCCTTTAGTAAAGGTAACATTGTTCAACAAATCCTATCTCCTAACCAGATATCTGTATCTTTATTGATCATAATTCTCACTGTTTTTCAATTAAGTTTTTCTGTCATAATGATCCTCAAATCAGAACTGTTGATTTAAAGCTATTATGTTGTGGTAGGAACTATGAAGTACTTACACACACAAACACAACACTTACCATTACATTTTAACACTGATAATCATTTGATAAGTTAAAAGTGATTGAATGTAACCGCGTGTGTTAGTGTCACAGGAGTGTAAGACACAGACGCGTGTCGGTCACTAGAATCGTGCCTTCGATCTAAGTGCTGGTGCTATAAAGGATAGGAATCTGATTTATATATAACAGCAGTGCTCTTTTATTTTTTCTTGTCAGCAACAAATCTGGGTCCATTTCAAATAGTCTGTGGATTACATTCCTAGTCAGGTTATCGGAGAAGCTGTCTAGCATAATCGTCATTTTTTTAATAGGAAAAATTGTATTAATATGAACTAATCAAAGCATAAGTTATGCTAGGATTAAGAAAAAAAAAGCCTACAGCAGAAACAATGTTTAGTTTAATTTCACTCCAGCAGTCTTACACAGAAAGAGTATCTGAATTTTCAACATACTGCTGCCGCACACTATACAAACTAAAGCAATTCAAAACCAGTTTCTGTTTACGGCCCTATACAATCCATTTTGACCCTATATCTGCAGATTTCATGCTTCCTTCTTTTGCCACGTCAGCTTCTATTGATTGTATTTTGATATTTTGCGTAGTCATTTTTCCTTTTGTTGATTGTACTTGATATTCAAGGGAAAAACTTTTTAGGGAACCTCAGTGACAATGAAAGTAACTAGTGACATGATCCACAAGATGCACCAAGAAGCAGAAAAAGTATGGATTCATGAGTTGGTAAAGGTTATAAAAGAAACAAACGAGCCCTTCTTAAACTTGATATATGATAGTGATCCCTTGGAGAAGATTTTTTGGGACAATGTGGTATTGGTTGGGGATGCAGCTCACCCTATTACTCCTCACTGCATTGGAAGCACAAACATGTCAATATTAGATGCAGCAGTGTTAGGCAAATGCTTAGAGAAGTGGGGACCAGAAAAGGTTGAATCAGCTTTGGAAGAGTATCAGTTCATTAGGCTGCCAGTTACTTCCAACCAAGTTCTTTATGCAAGGTGTCTTGGTCGCTTAAAACAAGGACTGGTCCTTCCTGATAGACATCCTTTGGACCCCAAGTTAGCAAATCCAGAGGATTACCAGGATCTTCTCCTGAGGAACACTCCTTTTTTCTATGACGTTCCTTCGTTATTTGCTTTGATTCTATCCTCTATTTGATTTTATGTGATAGTGAAATTTTTATTAGTGTGAAGAAAATGAATTTCTTATTTAACACAACTATTTGTACACTAACATGGAAATTAGCATAGCTAGCTATTTGATCAATGAAAATTCTATCCTCTAGGCAATACTATGTACTTCAAAAATAAATAAATTGCATTCAAATGTATGCTCAATTTCAAGCTAAATAAGGGCCAACTTGTTCTTTGTATTCCCTGTAGAAGATGTGGAGGCAAGAATTTTGGTTCCCTACTTGCAAGAAGTGAACTGTACCTTGATCGTCGAAGCAATCATTTCAATAGATGGGTTCTCAGATGGGCCGAGGCAAAGGCTGAAAAATGAAAGGTCTTCCATTGAGATTGCTTGTGGTTGACAGAGAGAAGAAGGACCTTTGGGTCTACAAAGAAGATGAAAGGAAGAAAGGAAGGTGTATCAACCAGCAAACAATAGAAGCAGTAGATACGCCATTTAACCAATTAAATGTTAATGTAAAAAAATGTGTTGCCTCCATTTTTAAAAGATTAAAAAGGAGCTTTATGTGCTACATAGCTTTAAAATATTAAAGAGGAGGTTTATGTGCTACATAGCAATGAACAAAACAAAATTTATAAACCCAAAGCAGCTTACTTGCAAATATTGAGATTTGATCTGATCTGCTATTATACAGTGTGATAGATGAAGATGGAAATTGGTACTACTTGTGAAAACATCATAGATATTAATAATACATATTATTTCAATGGTTTGTAACAAATACCTTCTGCCAGAAGAATATAGTGGTTGTGTACAGCCTTAGAAAACACATGCCAGAAAAGAAGAATCCATACATTTTCAAATCACACATTCAATGGGAGCATAAATGTTAAATTAGTAATTTGACAACCAAATTGTCAATGTAAAAACTTGTTAAATTATCAGAATTGGTTATTAAATAAAATATCAGAGAAATATTTTATAAAAAATTTATGCCTCGACTCACAGTGAGTTTGCAAGCCTGCACCTGCTGTGCATGCTCACGCTGTAGAAGCTTAACTGGACTAATAATTTCAGAACATTTTTACTGCAAAGAATAAAAAAGCGAACTGAACAATGATTTGCTAAGATCAGGTTTAGATTAACTTTTACGTTATAGAAGCTTCATAGGTAAAATGAGTTTGTAGTTCTTTGTTAATGGAAAAGTTGAAAACCTACAACACCATCTTATAACTTAGCCTTCAAAAACATAAGCAGTGATGAACTTCAAAGTCAGAAATCACAACTTTATAAAATAGAAAGAAGACAGACAGAAGACAAATGTTGCATTCTAGTAAATAATATTCAAGACAGATAGTGAATTATCTTCATAAAATTATACCTGAAAAACTAACTGAATTAACTATCTGAATAAAGCCACTGAATTATGAAACAGTAGCTTGACCATAAAACATAGTTACTATCATTTACTGCGTACTAAAAGCAAAAATAATTATTATTTGCCATTTGTTAGGAGAATATAATCAAGTGACATTGTTAACCGGTTTTTGGATTGGCCTTACAAAGTTATGATCAATCCATCCAAAATCGAAAGTACCAACTCAAATGCTGTCGATGGAATACATCCTTCAGTTGTACATTAATAGTGTTGATGGTCTGATGCCATCTTTCTTCATATACAACACGAATTCTGCAAAAACTTTTATAGAGATCACTGCAATATTATCCATCTTATAGAAACCAATGCTGAAGATATGGAAATTAAAATTAAGATAAACGATGCGAATAAAAATGTCACTTATAATACGTCAAGCTGACATAGCCATTAAAATAACCGAAGACATTCATTGAGAAAAGACAACCTCTACATCTCACCTTAGGATACCTATGAAAAATGGTTATAAAATCTGCAAAGTGAAAGAAAGAAAAGCATTAATTACAGGAGGAAGCTGCAAAACTAATATTTAAAAATAGCACAAGATGGATGCTCAGCTGCATTCTCATCCTTCTGAAGTGTACTTCACAACTTTCTTCAAGATGGACTCTGTTGGTTGGTGAGCGTTCTCCAATGCCTTCGAGACTGCTTGCCATTTCTCCCCGTGTTTCGGTTCAGCAGCAACACATCTCTTCAATACATCCTTCTGATTCTCCTCAGTTCCATGCTGCAGTTCAAATTTGTAGCACAAGACCCAAAAATCACCGATGTCAGGAGCAAGTGTCACAGCCGTATTCAGCAAAGTCCTGGCTTTCTCCACCTTCCTGTGGTGCCATAATAATTTGGCCGTACCAGCTATAACATGGGGATCACTGTTACATTTCTTTAGTGCATCCTTGCTTTTGGTTTTACGCTGGGGATGAGGGGCCATCTCGATTGAAGCTGCCCATAGAATTCCACTGTTGGGACACTCCTGCAATGCTTTTGCCATCAACGTATCAGCTTCTTTCTTGTATCCATGCTTTAATTCTGCTCTAATAGCTGCTAGCCAGAGTTCGGGGTTTTGAGGATTCTTCTTGCGAGCCATTGTGAAAATTACACGAACTTTACTCAGCCCATTCATCTCCTCTTCAAGATTAGCAAGAGAGAGCCAAAGCGGCACAGAATTAGGACAGTTTTTCTGTCCAGATTCATAGACCTTCTTGGCTGTCATCATGTGAGAATGCCGCTTCTCAGGCTGATCTTGTCGCTTTGTAGTCTTAGCAAGCCGTTCCTCAAGCTGGCCAAGCATCAACCACAATTTATAAAACGAAGGGAATTGCTTCAATCCTTCATTTAACATTCTCCTTTCCTCTTCAACGTTTCCGAGTTCTCTCTCAACTATAGCTGACTTCATCCAGACTCTCTCTGTACCTCCTATCTGATCTCTTGCTTTAGCCAACAACATTCTAGCTCTTTCAGGTTCGTGATTTTCAAATTCGAGCTTAAAAGCCGCAAGCCATAATTCCTCTGAATTTGGTATGGCAGCATAAGCTTCTTGGAGAAGTGCTCGAGCTGCAGGCACATCTCCGGCAAGCCATTTTTCCTTGGCAAGCATAAGCCAAAGAACTTCAACCTGTGGTATGTAGGTGACCGCTCTACGAAGTAAACCATCAAAAGATTCCCTTGTACCGTGACTTCTTTCAAGTTGTGCTGCTTTGATCCAAATGCTCTTCTTAGTTAAGAAGACATTCAAGGCATGATCATATATAGCTCTGGCAGTCTCAATAGAATCTCTTTTCTCGCATTCCTCAGCATCTGCTACCCATGTTCTCTTCCTATCTTCTTCTTCAACTCCAATTCCAATTGTATTTTTTATTATTGCTCGGCAAGTTTCAATCGAACCACCTCGTTCTGCCACCTCTGCTTCCTTCATCCAAGTTTCTCTATTGATCACCACACCTCCTTCCTCCAAAGCCTTCTGAATTCTCTTGCCAACCTTGTCTGTATTCCCATTAGCTTCTTCCAACTTGGCCATCGCTATCCATATAGTCGCCTCCTTTGGCAACCTAGAAAGTGCCTTATTGAGAACAATCTTAGCATTGTCATAAGTTTCCAACCTGGCCAGTGCAAGCCACAATTCCGCATGTAAAGGACAACACTCCACGGCTCTATGAAGTAAAAGCCTAGCATCTTCCTCATTCGCAAGCTCCACAACCGCCTTCCAAAGCCTAACCGAATTCGGAACACACTCCAACCCTTTCCTCAAAACCCTACTCTTATTCACATCATCATCTTCCAAATCCGAAGCCCGCATCCACAACTTAACAGAATTCGGAATAAACTTAACACCTTTCGCTATCACACCCTTCGTTTCATCTGGATTCACCAGCCTACAAGCCTCCAACCAAACATCCTCATTCTTCGGACATTCTTCACATCCTTTCTTAATCAATAACCTTGCTTCCTTAACCTTCCCCGCCAACTCCTCCAACCTGGCAGCCGCAATCCATCCACAAGCATACTTCGGATTCGTTCGAGTAACACTCTTTAACAACAACCTCGCCTTATTAAAATCTGAAACCTCAGTATCACTAGCAATAACATTGTTACAAAGAACACTAAGATACCCCTTTGGATCAACATTAGTCATCCCCGAAACCGAATCCGATAACCTATCCAATTTCAATGACAAAACATTTCCTCTACCCTCACCAACAGCATTCAAATCATTTCCACCAATTACTGACACATGTTGCTTCTCTTTCATTACTTTCTCAAGAAGAGTATCAGGAACAGGAACAAAACTCTCAAACCTAGTTTTCTTCTTATTCCTTAATGAATGAATACCACTCTGAAATTCATCAAGACTCTCCCAATCCTTCATAGATAGCGTATACAAATTCCGTTTCAAACCAGAAAATTGTTCAGTAAATTTAGGTTTTGAATTTTCCTCTGTTAGAACGCGATCGTTTCTCTTAGACCTACTCATTCTCTTATCAATTGAATCCCAAATTTCATCGGCTTCTTTATCATCAAAATCGTAATCATCCGAATTGAATAATCCAGCGTTGTTGTAACCTTCAAACTCGTCGTATTGTGTATGATCTTCATCGTCTTCGTCGTTTGCGGGTTCTTTTCCTCTAAAGTATTCGGGATTGCCTATTGTGGTGGCGCGTGCGGGACCGATGTCGGAGCGGGTGGTGAAGCCGGTGGCGCCACGACCAAGTCCGGCGACGTAGTTGGGAGGCGGTTTCGAATTTAGAAAATTCATCGCTAATCTCAAACAGTTTCAAAATAGGTTTCTATAACGAGTAAACCGACATATTTATAGGTTCGTTCTTAGATGAGAACAGGCCAGAAGCATACGTCAGCCCAAACCCAAAGTCAGATTTTTTTTTTTTAATTGAAAATGTTTAATAGCATGTTTGTGCAAAAGGTGTTCCAGCCGTGATTCCAAACACACAATAAGTCTTTTTAAAAGTATTTATCTAAGCCATAAAAGAGTATTTATCTCACTAAAAAGATCAATCATAAGCCATAAAATAAGTCGAGTGAATTTGTTTTTTTTTTTTTCACGAGATAAAATGGAATATATTAACATTCTCAAAGTGTATGGCAAACAAATCCGCACCCATGGATATCCGCCACGGATATGGAGCGGATACTTTAATGGATATCCATGGATAAAATAAACGGATATTTTATCTACCTGTTAATTAATGGATACAGATGCAGATTTAATGGTATCCGCACCCGCAGATATCCATACCTGCTATTAAACCGAATAAATTACATAAATAACCTTAATACTTTTCAAATTTCTAAGAAAAAACCTCGGTAGTGTGAGTTGTTATTAGTTATTACACGATTTTTCAAGTTTGTATTACACTCTTTTAGAAGGTAGTGAAAGTGGTCGGGATTGTTGAAGCAAGAAGTTTTGTTTTTGTTGAATATGATGAGAGTTTTATTTATACTTTTGTCAAATCAAAGAACTTTATTTATGTTTTTGTTGAGTCAATGATTTTTGTTGTTATTGTAATGTAGTGATATTATGTTTTACTAAAAAGAAAAGAAAATGCATGTGGTCAACTTTTTTAAATTTCAGCTAAAAAAAATTAATATCTTTTTTTTTATTATTATAAATAGTATTCATGGATATCTGTATAAACTCGCAGATACCTCAAAATCTGTGGATTATCTGCTAAATGGATGTTCGCGCGGATATGGATAGGACATAGATTTCATATTTGTCTAATGGAGCGGACACGGATATCACATTATCCGCATCCATGGACATCCATTTACATCCCTATATCAGACAGACTTATCAAATTTTACAACCGTAACAATCCAATAGGAAAAAAGCAACCTATGCCGAGGCAAATAAAATGATATAGCCATTAACGATGATAACCTAAGGCAAAATTAGCATATTTTGCCTTCAACTATCAAATTGAAAGCAATTTTTACATTATTGAGAATCGAAGGTATTGATTTTTACTTGTTCTTGAATAACCTTTTTTTTTTTTTTTTCAATCCATGAAACCCAAGTGCAAGAGAGCTAAATTAGATGCGAAAAGAAACATCACGCTTTTATAAACACCTCATGAGTAAACGAACTGAACAAAATGATTTGAAATATGATGAGGATCAACCGAAGAGGAACCTAACTAAATATGCACGAGGTATCAAAGAGTTATAAATAAATCGCAAGATAGAAACAAATGATGAGATGTTTCTTCGTTACCACGCCCACTCACACAAAGTTGTGGTTCGTGAGAAATTATGCCGCGTTAATTTTAGCTTTTTTGTCGATTGAGTTATGATTTATGGACTAAGAAAAGTCTTTTAGGCCAACAAAATTTACTTACTTAAGTGAATAGACTAAACTTTGGATTAAATAACAAATTTGTCACTTTTTTAATCAAAGCTTAAGTATTTTTTTTTTCTTGTCGGTATACAAAGTGACAAGCACGCCTAAAATTTACACACAATCGTAATTTTGTAAAGTCTTAAGTTTAAATTCGAATTAAAGTGTCCAACTTAACATACCGTAGAGGAGTGTTAACAACATTGTCTTTTCCTCCCTTAGTTTTAACACAATCACTTTTATTACATGAAACTTACGGGAGTTTCATTACTTTATATAACTCTATTTAATTTCATCCAATACAAATGAGAGGGTTGGAGAGAATATTAAAAAAAGAGTGTTGGTGGTATTGACTTGATACTTCAGAACTTCAATTTCTCCAATGCTAATTTGGATGAACTAATTTAACATCTTCAAACAAAAAAATTGTTGTCAATGTTATCACTCCTTTTAGTATCTTTTGACAAACACTCCTTTGTTGGCAAAATCAAATATTATTCAATTCTTAAATCAAGGGTCTTGTTAATCAATGCCCTAAGAACAATAGTTAAGGATTCTATTAATAGAAACTTTATCTTGAAAATATAAATCTTTACTTTTTTCTTATCAATGATTACACCACTTTTCGATGTAAATTTACTTATTTTAATACTTTAACCAATGCCACAAGGGCAATGGTTAACATTTCCATTAAATCAATTCTAAAAATATAGTTTTTTCTCTCAAAAAATAAATAATTTTTTTCTTAGTTTATCTAGATTCGTGCATAACCTCACGCGTCTAAACGAGCGTGAATAAACGCGCCAGTTCACTTTCTGACGCGCTTTTTTCCACTCTCATAGTTTCAGTTTCACTCCCAAACAATGCGACGCAATCCTCCGTCCCTCCATCTCCTCGCCGCAACCGACGCCGCCTTCTCCACCGCCACAATGTCTTCACGCCCCTACGTACTTTCTCCCTCCCTCCCTCCCTCTCTCTCTCCCCTTCTTCATACTAACAACGGATTCATTTTTTCCTTCAAATTTTGCAGCACCGAGGTCACCGGAGAGGATACTCCGGCCGTTCATACTCCGGCGGAAGAGACCAGTTAGCTACCGGAGACGATCACTTACGGTCAGTCCGCGACGCCAATTCAGCAATCCGGCGAGGTGAGAGTGAAAATGTTGCGAATCAAATACAGTACAATCCTCGTCCATATCCACCACCTCAATATCCACCTTACGATCTTCATCGTCATCCTCCACCGCCGTTTTACCATCATAATCCACTTTACAATCCTCGTCCTCATCCACCACCTCAATATCAGAATCCTTCTTATAATCCTCGGCCTCATCCTCCGCCACTGCGTTTTCGGCCGCCGTATGATAACCGACGTGAATTTCGTCCGCAACAGAATTTTTATGCAAAGCCTGCAGATTATCGAGAGTGGGAGAATGCATTGACGCCACCACCTCCTCGTTGTGGTAACTTCACTCTTGTACTATGTGATTTTATTATGATTTTGGTTTAAAACTTAGGGATTGGGTTGATTTTGATTTTTAGCAGTCTGAATTCATAATGTTGCTGTTTTGCATTGTTCATATTTACTGCGTCATGTAAGGGCGTGTTTGAATTGATTTATTTGAGCTTATCCACCGACATAAGCACTCTGAGACTGTTTTTAGCTTATTTTATAAGTTTTTAGAGATAGCTTATAAAAACAACTTATAGCCAATACAAAAACACTAACTTTATTTTATCTATTGTTATAGAAATAGCTTATGCATAAGCTGCAAATTAAGCTGTTTATCCAAACAGGGCCTAAAACTGTCAGATTACGAAAAATTAATGTGAGTTGTAAACTTGCTAATATCAAGGAAAAACCACATGCATTTAGGCATTAATTCAAGAAATCAAATGACAATTCGAGATACATGGTTTGGTAAATGGCATTTCTAAATTTGTGATGCTATTGCTTAATGGACGGAGCACACAAGTTTAATTGAAAAATGAGGGTGGTAAGAAGAACCATTGGGTTCAAAAGTTCAATATGTTACTATAATTATGTCCTAAGTAGGACCTTAATCCACTACTTAGGTGAAAAACATTGAAAAGATGAGGGTGGTAAGAAGAAAACTTGGTTCAATATTTCAATCTTTTGCTAGAAGTATGTCCAAAGTAGGAGTCTCAGAGCTAAATCTACTACATAAATGAAAATATTGTAACTCTCTGATGATTTGGTGAGTGAGAGGACGATAGGTTTGAGGTTGATTGTTTATCACTCCTGCCTCTTCCCAATCTTTGTTGCTCATGATTTGTTGTTTTGGAGTTTTACATCAATACATCGCCATACTAATTTAGCTTCTGTATTTTTTCTTTCTTTGTACAACAGAAAGGTTTAAAGTCCTTTCCTATAATATATTGGCGGACTACCTTGCTATGGACCACTGGAGAAAACTTTATTATCATATACCTTCTTACATGTTGAACTGGCAGTGGAGAAAGAGTAAAATTGTTTTGGAGCTTGGCCTGTGGTCTGCCGATATCATGTGTTTACAGGTTATCAATCTATTACATATTATGCCACAATGCTAACTTCTTGCTCTAATATGCTATTTGACATGTTTGTGACCATACACTGTAACACTATTGTAAAATTTGGTTCGATGACATATTGCAAGAGAGATTCTTCACTTATAATTTTTGGCTTCAGACTTGAAATTTTACATATCATCACATATTCTACCTCATTTTCCAAAAAATGCTTTTACATTAATTTGTCAAACTGGGTTTTTGAGTTACATTAACATCTCAGCAAAATTTGGAATTTTTTTCATGCCTTCTTTGCTGATCATATCATCATTATTTCTCAATTGTGTTACATGCATGGATACTGCACATCACATGGAAAATCTGATTAACTGTAGAGTTTAAAGAAAATTTCCTTTCGATCTTATTTTCCAGGAGGTTGATAGGTTTCACGAGTTGGAGGAGGATTTGAAGTTTAAGGGATACAGAGGCATCTGGAAGGTTGGTTAGATGATCTATATGTTTGAAGGCTACATGACATAAGCATTCCTACTGTAATTTTTTTTTTGTTCAGTGCTGCTGGTGCCACTTTTTATTAGTATTGTTCTTTTTCTCTCGGGCTTTGGTTCTACTTTGAACTTTGTTAAGATGACATCATTTTTATGTCTATGCGATAATCAAACTATCATTGATATATTTTTGGAACTAATACTTGCCTGAACCTTACAATGTTGATTAATCCATGTAGCCATCCCACTTTGTGGAAAATGTTTGGCTGCTTTTGTTTTTATGATGATTAGACCATCAGACATTACATAATATTTATTCATAAATATATGAATGTCCCTTTCATTTGGGCTTTTATAGTTCTCTGTCATTTTTGGGAGTAGAAATGCTGATATTAGCTAGCTATTTAATCAGAGAACTTTGCTTTTACTTGAGAAGCATGTTTGTATTATTATTATTATTATTTTTTTGAACAGCAAACAACTTTTATTCAATATGATAGAATATAAGTACAAGTGATGCTAGATCCACCAATTTAGATGAAGTACAAGTAGTACTCTAACTACCAAAAAATCCCAACACACCCTCTTACTTTCCTATACAAAGTAAAGGGTTGGCATACCATTCATACAAAAGACAGAGATACCCCACTTTTGCTATTTTACTTGAGAAGCATGTTTGTATAAGTGTGTGTATCATATAATGATAGATTGGCAGTATTTCCACTTCTCTCCATATTCCACATTCCACTTCTCTCTATATTCCACAAGTTGTAACTTGTCGTGTGATGTGGACTGACCTTTCTTCTGCATCATCACTTTCAGCAGTTTTTTTTTTTAATTTCTTTTGGTACGATTTTTCTCATTTTGGTTTGCTGTATCAATTATTTTGCAAAGAAAAATGAATTGTTACGCTTCATTATGAATTCTAACGGCATTTCTGTACTTATAGATGCGTACGGGCAATCCAGTTGATGGTTGTGCAATCTTTTGGCGAACATCAAGGTTATCTGGATGCTATTTATCAAACTGTGATTTATTTTCTCTGATAGTGACTAAACATTGACTGTATTCATGCACATAGCGATTATCTTTTGGAAAAAATCACATGCTCCCCCCCCCCCCCCCCTTCAGATTTGGCTTATGCCTTACACATTATTTTTATCACTGAAACTTACAATGTTATTATCATAGGGCACTAATCTACAATCATATGATAATTAAGCCAGATACTTGTCAAGTTGTTATATCGAAGCTTTAATTTCATTCAGTAATTTTCTTTTTTATAAACAAATGTTAGCCATTAGTATGTTATGTTAGTATTTGGACCCTGTACCACCTTCTCGAACTCCTTCAGGTATCCCAGCTCAACCGCATGAGCTACACCTTGAGGATCATTCAGTAATACAATCTACAATCATATGATAATTAAGCCAGATACTTGTCAAGTTGTTATATCGAAGCTTTAATTTCATTCAGTCATTTTTCTTTTTATAAATAAATGTTAGCCATTAGTACGTAATGTTAGTATTTGGACCCTGTACCACCTTCTCGAACTCCTTCAGGTATCCCAGCTCAACCACATGAGCTACGCCTTGAGGATCATTCAGTAATACATTCTTAACATATTCTAATTACTTTTCTCTAGTAAACTGATAGAACAACTTTTGTTAGGTAGTTTTAGGTTAATTGGGGATTTAGATAAGGAAATAAGGCATGTTACCGATAAATAGCAATATAGGGGTTGAGGATAGTTAGTCATTTTGTGGGAATTAGAATTGGGAGAGTTCTGGATCTCTCAAATATTCACGGTTGTGTGTTCTTTCTTTCTATTAATAATCTGAACCTGAACCAGTTCCTATCATAGCCTGGACTAACTTTGGTATTATTTGCGGCTACTTTCTTTTATACTTTTTACTCTTGATCTTGTTGATATTCAACATCTATCTCATTCCGTGCTTCTAACAAATAGTAATATTACTTATCATGCTTTATCATAGGTTCAATTTGGTATATGAAGAATGCATTGAGTTCAATAAGTTGGGACTCAGAGACAATGTTGCTCAAATATGTGTACTAGAGGTGCATAAAAACTCCTATACTGGCCTTTTTTTACTTGTTCAATTTCTATGGAGACAAACTGTAAATCTTCAATTATCCTACTTTTCACCCGTTTATTGATGTTCTTGTATTTCTCTCTTATATGTGACTCTATTGAACAGTGCATTAATCAAAATGGATCTCTCCCACCCAGGTAATTACTCCATGTTCTTGGCTAATCAATTTTTTATATTTCTATTAGTATCAGATGGAGTTTGATATTTTTTACCTAACAGTTTAATATTATTCAAAACCTAACAGTTTTCAACGTGGGTAAAAAATATCAAACTCCATCTGATACTATGCATTAACCAACTATTTGAAATATCAAATTTTTATATTTCTATTAGTATCACTTAGTTAACCCTAATCTGTTAGCCACAACCACACCACCATTACCTCCTTTTTTTCTTCTAGTGCAACATTTTGTAACTAAAAGAAAAAGGGGGAAAATTGTGCATTTCCCTGGACCGGGCGGTTTCCACAAACCGGACCCAGTTCGACGGCTCAATCTGGGTTTTCCGGGTCTTATCTGGTTTTGACCCACCAGCGGTTATTTGAGGCAGACCAAGACGGTACCAGCTCCGGTTCCCGGTTGAACCAGCTGATCTGGTTTTTAAAACATTGATATTCATCACCAGAATGTGGTTTTAATTAAGGTCAACATAACTGTGATCTTGTTTCAAAAGCTTGGATGGAATTTCCTTAAATCTAAGAGACCGTGTTTAGGTTCACAAGAGTATTTTATGCCGCTGACATAAAGCTTTAGAAGGATGCACAAGGTCGCGAAATCATTTTAATTGAGCCTTGATTGTATTAGGATGCTTGCAACTTTTCTTCTAATGACTTGGGGGTTGATAGCCTTATGCGGTTTCTTTTTTGTTTTTAAATTATCATTCATATTTTATGAATTGATGAATATCTTTGTATGCTCAAAATAACATAAATGCAGCATTCTTCAGCTTGACAGGTTCTCGTAAAGTTGTGGTTTGCAACATTCATGTGCTTTACAATCCGAATAGAGGAGAAATTAAACTTGGCCAGGTATGCACTGTCTGTTTGTTATAACATTTTCCTGTTTTGATTAAACCTCTGTGCCACTGATACTGTTTTTTTTTTGGATGCATCACTATTTAATGCTATGCAAATGCTCTTTTACTTTGATGGCTATTGACACTGTATACTTCATTCTAAATTTAGTGTTATTTATTTTTTCTTTATTTTGGTTTTCTTTTCATCCACTACTTTTATTCTCAATGCAGACTGCATACGACAATGGTCCTAATTTTCTCTATTTATTATGGTTTAAAGGCCTGATATATTTGTAAGAGTAATTTTATATGAATGAACATCTAAAAATCAACAACTTTTGGACAACTAGTATAAAAATACATCAATTATAACTATTGATGTGACTATAAGAGAGAGAAACAACTAATTAAAAAATGACGTAGTATCTATACGGTATAGATATACGATGTTGGACAACCAAAAGGTTGTCAATATATCATTTCTCTATTTGTAATTGTTCAATATTGTCTCTGAAAAATATGACATAATTTGTCAATAATTTTTCTTACAATCCTCGGCAATTTTTAATTCCATCCCATACTTCAGTACTTCATTGGAAAGTGGAAACATTTGTTTCTAGTGTATTGTAATCAGTAAGAGGGTATGTTGTGAATAGCGGCACTATAGTGGAGTGGGAATAGCCCATGGTGCAGTACTTAACACTGGGTATCCACGTTTTGCAGTAGTGGCTGCAAATTGCCGTCAAATTGCGGCAAAATAACCCTTTGGTGGCCGCAAAATGGGTAGGCTTTGAATGCTTTTTTAGCCCCTGATATATCCAAGTTTGAACTTTTTAGGGCCGTTTTGTCATTTCCAAACTAACGTTTAAGTTTCCCTACCTCCCTAGTTTTTAAAGAATTTTTTTAGAGTTGCTCTGTTCTGGTCTGCGTTTCTACGACTTCAAAGACCAGAAATAGCACGCCGACCATTTGTTTCCTGTGACGGAAAGGTATTTTCCGGCGACACCAGCTGTGTTTGCGACCGTCACCTTCACTTGTTAATTTGAATACATTTTGAACTTGAATTAGTAGTTAAGTTATATTGTGTTTTGGTTTTGAGTGTTAGTGACAAATTATAAAGGTTAATTATAAGTTTCAATTATAGCTACCCCTTTAATTTTGTACACTGTTGGAATTTATGTTTAGTCAGTCAGTGTTAGCGAATGGCGGTTATGGTGGCGCCATAGCGGGTTTTGACCTCACCAATATGGCGGGTTTTCCCCTCATAACTGCGCCATAAGGCGGCTGAAATTGCAGGATTTTGGGTCTTCGCCACAAACTGCCATCTGCCATACACAACACAGTTTAGTTTGTAATGTTTTTAGTCTTCACAATAGCTGCCATCCCATTATCCACTATACCATTTTAGCGGTTTTGGGTTCAGGTGCTCCATGGTCCGTGCTGCCATCCGAGATTAAAAAAAGTATTGGTTACATGATATGGTTGTATGTTTAGGTGTACTACTTACTGCCAACACCTATTTTAACCTGTTGATTTTAATGTTTACATTAACTCGTCCCTCTATAATTTCCAGTTCAGTATTGCATGCAGCTAAGAACCCTTAAATGTGTGCAATTTAACTGAATCGTGAAAATCCATATGTTATATATGTTGGCCATCTGTGAAAATTGAGTAAAAAAATGCCTTCTGTGAACATTGACATCTCACCTGACTCTGATTATATCCGTTTTTGAACTGATAATATCAAATTCTCAAGCTGACTTTGCCATCATGTGATTTCGAATTCTTCTTGTAATTGTTTTTCACTTCATACTTTTTTCGAGCAGGTGAGAGTCCTGCTGGATAAAGCTCAAGCTGTTTCTCAACTTTGGAATAATGCCCCTGTTATTTTGTGCGGGGATTTTAATTGTACGCCTAAGGTATTTTTATTATTATGCCTTTTCAGTATCATTTTGTAAAGTTTGGCCATAGCCTGTGTGGCATTAACATTCATTATCTTGTTGCAGAGTCCATTGTACAACTTTATCGCAGAACAAAAGGTATACCCTTTAGTTTTTTACTTTGTCGACTTTGATGATTGACAGATACAAAGATGTAGATATAATATTTTTGTATTATCACAGCTAGATTTGTCTGGAATAGATAGAAATAAAGTATCAGGGCAAGCTTCTGCTGTAATTCGAGCACCATGGACCTATGGTCCTAAATCTAGGTAGACTTGTGCATTTGCTTTGTTTGTGTGATGAAATGTGTTAAATTTCTTGCGTTTACAATCAATATGTGCTAAAATCTTCGAAATTAATGCAGTGAAAGAAGATCAGCTAATGTTTCGGTTCAGGCCATATCCGCTGAAGGTGACAAGGAAGTTACTGTTGAACAAAATAGTTCTTCGTCAGACAAGCAGAATCCGGTCACTGAGAGTAGCAGTTTAGATAAACAAAATACTCGCCCTGTGATGATTATGTCTGATAAGACAGATGTGCAGTGTAGCAGGGAGACTGATACATGTGCAGGAAAAGATACTCGGGAGGCGGTTGACCATAATAAGATTTTTGTTGAAGTTGATGGCACAAAAGAGGGGCCAAATCCTTCTTATAATAAAGGTATAAATGATGATGAAATTCATGACGTCACACCTATAACATCTTCAACTCTTGAGACAGTTCGCACTGACCCACCTGGGATGGGAAGCACAGAACGTATATCAGATGCTATCTCAGCTACAGATCAAGAATCATTAAGTGAAAAGTCCAACTTGCACGACCATAAAGGGACCACGCATATGGAGTCTAACTGTTCCCCAACCTCTCTTCAAGAAGGTGATCAAGCTTCAAAGGTGAAGATAGATATTGAGTCAACAGATCTTATTAACCTAGAAGCATCATCAAATAAACCATCCAGCAATACTTCAGTTTCTGATGATTTTGAAGCCCCTCATCCAGGGTATAGAGAAAGCTCATCTTACGAGGCCATTGCTAATGACCAAATGAATTTATCTTCAACTGAATATGTAGTTGACAAATCACATAAAATTACCAACATTGACTTTCTACTAAATGAAAAGCTAGAGAAATTTTCCTTTGATGAGATAGATCAAGCCGATGTAAACAGTGGGAATATTGGTGAAGATGCCGTCGATTTCATAAATGCCCTGCATAGTGCCAGAGAAGGTATTGATCTTGAACTTGGCCTATCTGTGAAATCATATCTTGGAAGTCATATCAGTTTTGGGTATTGAATTCTGCTTCTAACGACTTGATGCCACCTGCAGAAAGCAATGATACAGAGGATGACTTATCTCCAAGTCCGATGTCTAAGTATATTGATGCAGAGAGAACTACTTATAATCCATCATTATGGACTCCTGCTGAGATAGAAACTGCGACAGGAAATGCAGAGTGCACGTTCTTGGGGCACCCTTTATCGCTTAGGAGCACATACACAGAAGCTATGGTAGATGTAAAAGAATGGCTTGCATTCCTTTCATTTTCTTTTCCTTTTTAAATTCACTTTTATAAGCTGGCACGTCGTACTCATATTTAAAAGCTGCTGTTTGCTGGCATTTTAATATTTAATTTAAAATTGTGGCTCTCTCATGTTCATGTCATTGTCTTCGGCATTCTTTCGTATATGCAGGACTCTTCAGGGACTAGGGACCCCAATGGTGAGCCCTTGGTAACTAGTTACAACAAGTGCTTCTTGGGCACTGTTGACTATATTTGGTAAGTATTAAGCTCTAAAGATTTTCTGCAACTGTTTTGCTCTTCCGTGCTTCTTATTTTATTTTGAATTTTGAATTGTAACAGTGCAATAAGCAATGCATGTCATCAAAAAGTGTCATTGCTTAAGTAATTGAGTTGCATGATGTTTTTTCAGTTATCATTATTGATAGATATATTTAATTATTAATTAGCATTCAAAAGAAACTATTGTGCACAATGTTTGTTTAACTCTGAACAAAAGAAGTTGACAGAAATACACATTTTTTCCTTGATCTGGGTCACACAGGCGATCTGAAGGTCTGCAAACAACCAGAGTTCTTGCTCCAATACCTAAACGAGTCATGGAAAGCACTCAAGGATACCCAACAAAGGTAAGAATCGATTTGTAGTTTTTGTGTGAAAGTTAGCAGATGGATGGGTTTATATGGATGCTTTCTAGGGAGTAGTTTTTCACTCCCATAGAGATTAGAGATGATGTTACTCACATTCCGGCAAGAGGCTCTTGTTGTCAGGATAGTATTAATGTTACGACTTCAATGATGTACTTTTTTTAGTATATATGCTTAAATCACCAGGGGAGGGCGGGTGCTCTCATGTGTTTGGTTACAAAATTGTTGTGGTTAAAACCAATTTTAGGGTGGGTATAAATGATTTTAATGAGAGCAGCTATTTCTAACTATTCTTCTTGAGTAAAAGTGATGGCGAGACCATGAGACTCACCATTTTGTTTACATTTCCTCATCAAATGTGGTTTTACTTTATCATTGAAGCGAAACATATTCTTAACTCAATTTTAAAATATTATTCCGAAGGACAAATAATTTTGTTTACCTTGATTTTTCAAAATCATATTCTATTAAAGTTTAAAACAAACCGGTTGAGATCCTGCCTGACTGGACCCATGTTTCAGTACAATTTATATTTTCAATGTATGATCACAGGTCCTCGTGATCGAAATGTACTTCTCTTTCCTTATACTCCTTACTGTTGCTTGAGACATGCATTTATTTATTTTTCCGTTCCAAAACTTTGCAGAAATGGGGTAGCGATCATATTGCCTTGGTTTCAGAGCTAGCTTTCATGGAAGATGGTACTGCCATCAGCAAGGATGTTGTATAGCTTTTCACTTTGATGAATAAATTGTTGGCTTTTGCCATTGTAAGATCTTAAAATGTGGTTCCAGGTCTCGGTCTAACAGTCCCCTTCAGGTTTTATGTTGTGGGGGAAACAAAAGGTTCTCCAGAGGCTAGTCGTATTTATTTGTAAATATGTAATAATATTGATTATCAAATTAAATCTGTACATTATGTTATGATCTTTGAAATGAGAGCCTATATGATTATTTTGAGCTGTTAGTCAACAGGTTAAGATGTGATCCTTACTCATTTGAACTCTTTTGTGTTATTTAAGATGCATATCATAAATATTCAGCTAAGTTTTTGTTTGATTGTTAACTATTCAATACGATCTTCTCCTTTCAGCGAGAGTCACCAATTTCATCTTCTCTGGTGTCAATCAGAGCTGCCCTTCCTCACTCTCAACGCATACAGGGAGTATACGATTGTTGATATCATTGGCCCACACAACATACCACTTAGGATCATCAGAGCCAGTATCAAATTCATTTCGGGAAGCACAAGATTGATGAAACTCAAGCTCCACTTTTTCAACACTTCCCAATACAACTTGACAAATTATAATATGCTTCAGAGGGTCTTTATCCACCTTATATTGCATACTTCTACAATAAAAGCGCACATATCATAAATTCACATCAAACATGGGATTTGGATTTGATGCCGTCAACAATCCATGCAATTAACTATGTTGCTAGTTGTTATCAATTTCAATCTAACAACTACTGACGTAATGATTGTGTGGATTGTTGGTCACATCAAATGCATTCTATTAATGATTTAAAACAAACAAAAAAATTTATGGTGTGTGTGGATGTGCTAATGGAAATTTTAGAGAAATATGAAAAATTCTAAGCAGTTAAATGTTTCAACTGAATTTCCTTCATTTATAATTGTATGTTTGGATAGAAGAATTCAATTTCTTAATTTTTATAAATTTTGAAAGTTTTGGGGTAAAGTAATAAAAGAAGGTTTAAAGTGAGAATTTTAAAGGTTCTTGATTGAATTTAAAATTTTGGAAAAGATGAGGGACCAATTTTCAACATTAGGAGGGGCAATTTGCAAATTTTGACAATTATAGAGTCCAATGTGCATTTTAAATAAGAATATTGAAGTGTAAATTTTGAAACATATAGCCGCAATTTAGATGATTTGAAAAGGAAAAAAAAAAGTAAAAGGACCATTTGAGGTTCATATTGTATAAAGTAAGAAGAAAATTTTAGATTCTTAATTTTTACGATATATATATTTGAAATTCTATAAATTTAACTCTAACAAAATACTTGATAAAATATTTTATTTTAATAACTCTCCAAATTTATCATTCAAAACTATGCAATTTACACTGGAAGAGTTTAAATTACTCTCTAAAGTTACATTACCTCATAATATATCTCCATCCAAAAACGCTCTTAAAAGAGAATTATATAAATACCTGTGTTGGGGTGACTCTAAGTCAGCCAAAAAAATACCTCAAACCCATGAGATAAGATTGATGCCACTTTCTCCATAAACAACAGCTTGCATATCAATTTTGGAAATGTTGGAGAAGAAAAGATCTAGATCTCCTCGAGAAGAATCTCTCCCTTCCCCTTATTATTCGCCACATCTTGAATTATTATATTATCTATTGAGAGACTCGACAATGAATCTTTTGGGAAAGAAATGGTTACCTTTTACATCAATCCAAGTCCAAGCAATGGATCTCCAATTCTCAAAGTAAAGATTGATTTGTTGCATTGCATGCGTAGAAAGTCAACAATGTCTTGCCACCTGTGAAACCAGAACATAACGACTTTAGAGTTTCACCCTCAAAATCATGCCACTGCGTGCCAAGTTGTGATCATTATGGAAGAGGGCCTCATCAAAACAACAAATGCCTTCAACACAATAATGGATTGGATTTGAGTCGATGATGAATATGGAGGTGGTGGTGGTGAAGACATCGATGGCGGTGAATTAGAGTGGGATATAATTTATTGTCAATGGAACAATAACCTTAACTCAGTTGAACAAAATTTAATGTATAGTTTTAGGGCACTGCAAAATAGGAGTGATCAAGTTGTATTATATAGAGGATGGGTTTTTAATGACAATTATTAACCTCGCAAAGTTTTTTACTTGTATTTGATATATTTAAATATATATGTTTTGTTATAAGTTGCATTTATGATTTACCATACTTATAATTTTTTATATAAATGCTAAAAGTTAATAATTTAATAATTGAAATAAAAAGATAAATATCATATAAATGTTTTGGATCCCTTACCAACAGCGAAATCATGATCACATAAATAAGACTGAAATCCTATTTATTTTGTATTTATGAAAATCACTCCCCATATAGTATCCTAACACTATGACAACGTAAGACTGATCTTTGCTCACTTGGGGATGAAGTAAAAGTTGACCAACACATTTTTAACTATGTGAGAGTCAAATCTTGGAGCACCAGTTCGACCCACGAGTTTAAGAGAAAATAAAAATATAATATGAGTATGAAAAAGAAAATTGTCACAAAATTATTGTACAAGTATCATTTCTCTAAATAGTATTTCATCCAAAATTTGAGGATGACATGGAAGTTTTCTTTAAGGAGGGGCCTGAATTGAATAAAAAAAGGAGGCACCTAATTACCGCTAATATTATACTTCCAATGATTTTTATTATAAGAAACAATTCACTTTTTATTTTTAATAAAATACACTTATAGCATTTCATTAATAACAAGAGTGGTAATACAATGTAGTACTTATAGATAAATGTTGGGACTGGCGGATAATGTGGTTTCACTTGCAAGAATATATGTTACAACATTAACTTGTCGCGGATTAAACTGCACCCTAAAGTTTGCAAAATCTAAAATGCAAATTATTTCTTATAATAAAGATCGGATAAAGTATGAGTTGATTATGGAGTGATAAAATGATTTTAATCGTTTCCATTCGACTCTAGTAATTTCATATTCTTTTGCTTTTGAACTTTGATGGAATTTGGTCATCTAAAAACGCTGAGGTGTCAAACACCGCCAACCATTTTTAATAATACAGTATTTTTTAAAATTTATGACTTATAATTTATCTGAAAATAATTAAATAAAAAGGTTTTCTTTTTCCTTTCCCTCTCCCGGAGATCTGAACTTCAATTCTCAACTCTCCTCCGCGAGGAAAATAGATTTATGGATTTCTTTTAGTTTTCTCTAAGTTTAGATGAAGATGGGCAAAACTAGATTAATTTTAATTAATTAGTCTTTAATCTTATTTAAAAAAGTTTTTTTTTTTTTACAAGATTTAAAAAAGTTGTTTGCTGCAATATTTTAATAGGGTTAATTAAGTTTTTGGTCCCTATAAATATCTGCAGTTTTGTTTTTAGTCCCTATAAAAATAAATCACACTTTTTAGTCCCTACAAAATTTTCTATTAGTGTTTTTAGCCCCTGTTAAATTAAAATTTGTTTAATTATACTTAAACTTTTAAATTTTTGAAATATTTTTTACATACATGTTCATAACATCGTAAGACACTCTTTTGTAAATTTTTTTAGTTTTTTTAACATGTAATGAATTTTTCTAAAAGCCAAATTTTCAAAATTATATTAATGAAAATTTGGACCTAATAATAAAATTTTAAGTTACTTTTTTTGCGGAGGAACTTAGTATAATATTCTAAGTAAGTATGTGAAAAATATATGTTACAAATTTAAAAGTTTAAGCACAATTAAGCAAATTTTAATTTTACAAGGACTAAAAGTATGTGTTGGTCCCTATTAAATTGAAATTTGTTTAATTATACTTAAACTTTTATATTTTTAAATTATTTTTAACAGACATGTTAAGAACATTATAATAATCTCTTTTATAAAAAATTATAATTTTTTAACATGTAATGAATTAAATATAATTTTTTTAAAACGCAAAAAATTCAAGATAAAACTAACGAAAATTTGGACCTAAAAATAAAATTTTGAGCTAATTTATTTTGGCGGAACCTTTTATAATGTTTTAAACAAGTATGTAAAAAATCATTAAAAAAATTAAAATTTTAAGCATAATTAAACAAATTTTAATTTAACAGGGACTAAAAACACTAACGGAAAATTTTGTAGGGACTAAAAAGTGTGATTTATTTTTATAGGGACTAAAAACAAAACTGCAGATATTTATAGGGACCAAAAGCTTAATTAACCCATTTTAATATAACAAAATTTATTAAAAATGATGAGACAACGTGCCAAGTAAGTAATCAATCTTACATAATCAAATTTTATAAAGATCCAAAGTAAAAATATCTGAAATTATTTGTGCGGGAGGCATCACCGTTGGTTTCGTAATTTATCTCATTTTGATTTGTTAAAAATAAGAGCTTTTTTTGGTGGTAGCTGGGGTTCGAACCCCGGACCTTATATATAATGCATTGTCCAAACCAACTAAGCTATCTTCATGAGGACAAAAAATATAAAAAAATAAGAGTTTTGTGAATAAAGTTAAATTTGTTTTTCTATATCTATTTTTATTTTACTACAATAATTATTTTAAATCAACAGTTTATCTGGTAATTAATTAATTAATTTTCACTATTTTTCCATATTTATTTTTCTTTGACTACAATAACTAATTAATTTAAACCAAAAGTTTATCTGGCAATTAATTTATTTTCACTATAAGTCTTTTTGACTATAATTATATTTTTCTCTATTATAAAAAATTAGTGACTACTTTTGCTTAAATATAAAGGACGAAAAAGTGTAACTAAAATAATTAAATAAAAGATGGACATTGAATCTAAAAGATATAAAATATAATAAAAGTAAAAAAATAAAAATAAAAAATGGGCGCTATGTAGACACCTAGAGAGTTTTTTTTTTTTTTGAGAGAAGAGAGAGTTTTTTTTTTGTCAAGTAGTCTAATGACTATAATTCACCAAAGTGAATAAGTGGGATGTCTGGGGTTTGAACCTCGTCCCCTGCATATAATAATGCATTGTCCTACCAATTGAGCTAAATTTATGGGACATTGAGAGAATTATTTAATAGATGTAATATGTGAATGATTTGATATAAAAATAGAAGTAAAGATAAACTGAAGCGTCTAATTGATGTTAGGCAATATGCGGTGTTCATATTATTTTTTTTTTACAAGATGTGGTGTTCGTATATTATTGTTTTTTTATGTAGATAGACGAAATGACAAAGTCATTATAAACTCACATACAAGTGGAGGTATCGGGATTCGAATCTCAGTCATGACATCCGATCTAACAATTTCGGCATTTTATCAGTTGAACTAGAACTTTTTGATTATATTATTGTTGTTTTAATTAAGAGGAAAATTATTTTGACAACCCAAAAGCTTTTTGATACCATATTATTATACGGTTGTCAATTTAATAATAATTTTATCTTTCTCTTTTGATCAAACTTACTTTATTTGTATTTTTGCATTGTTGTTTCAAAAGTTGACTAAGAGTATAATTGTTGTTTGTCATCGTGAGCTTAACTCAGTTAGTAGGAACAATGCATATATATATGCTAGGTCCGGGCTTCAAACCCCGACCACCACAAAAAGGAAGAGTATAATTGTTGTTTTAATTAAGAGTAAAATTATTTTGACAACCCAAAATTTTCCTGACATTGTAATTTTATACAATTTAATCATAATTTTTTCTTTTTCTTATAATCAAACTAACATTTATTTTATGTGTATTTGTACGGTTGTTCTAAAAGTTAACTAAGTATAATTGTTGTTTTAATTAAGAGTAAATGTTTTTTTTTAAGAGTAAAGTTATTTTGACAACCCAAAATTTTCCTGACATCGTAATTTTATACGGTTGTCAATTTAATAATAATTTTTTTTTTCTTTCATAATCAAACTAACACTTATTTTATGTGTATTTATGTACGGTTGTTTTAAAAGTTGACATATTTTATTTCTTGGAATAACAATCAACTTTAATTAATGGTAAAACTTATAGAGTGAAAACAATCAAGGCTGGGTTGGGGAACCTATGTTCGAAAGTGAAAAAATTAGTCTAACCACTAATGATTAATATCTATCATTTAAGGTTGACTATTTTCTCGTGCATGCATATCTACAATATTGACCCTTCAAATTTTAGGCTAAATTGAGCTTCAACACATGAAATAGGGTTTCCAGAGTCTTTAATACACCTTGATGACAAAAGCAATACATCATGAAACTCCCACACGATAAAATCTTCCATCTATTGAGGGCCATGATATTGAGGATATAATATGTTCAATTGAATAGTAGTGAATGATCCTGATGAATTTGATAAAGAGGATGGACTTAATTTAGTCTGACCTGTTTTGAACTTAAATCACTGATTAACTTCAAGGATACTATAACATGGTAGTAGTCCGTATTTAATGAGATATTTTAATTTTAATTTTAATGAAAAATAAAGGCTTTTTTTTTTTGTTGAAGAATGAGAAATAAAGGCTTGAGTGGTATTCAATACTCATATACATATGCTAGGTATACTTGCTCTAAAAAAAAAAGTGTTAGGCATATTTTTTGTTATGAATTCGTTAACTTAAAATCACACCAATAAATTAAGATGTTTGAAGTAAAAGGAGTAATCAAGAGTAAAGTAGTTTCAAGCAACAAAAATAACAAATCGATCTAGATCTAAGTGTGAAGCAACATCGTAAGTATAACCAAAGCAACCAAGATAAGAAAGAAGAGAAAAACAACAAACCAATATTTGTTTACTGACTTTACTCAGTTCGGACAAATTTATCCAACACTTAAGGGAAAGAACAACTCTCCAATCCACTATTATAAGAGTGGTAAAAAGAGGTTACAAGAAATTTCTACCCATGCTCACAAAGATCAAACCTTAATTTCTATCCATTTTTGCAAACTGCTCAAACCCAAAATGAATTCTAAGAGAAAACAATAAAGAAAACATTTTTGATCATTTCTCTAATGAGATCTCACTACCCAAGGTGATTGTGAACTGTTTATTAGCCCAATAATCTCCACCAAAAACAATCAACTTTAAAGTTTTCTCCTTTGGTTTTTCCAAAATTCTCTCTCTTTTGGCCACCTAAAAAATAAAGAATGAAGACTTATATAGTACTCAAACCCAGACAAAATCACATCACAATTATCCTGGATCGCACCACAATTTGGAGCCAGTACAAAATACAAGACAATACTAAACCCGATCCACAAATCGCGCCACAATTTGGCCACTTCACGCCACGAAAAAATGTGAACCAAAACCTCCAAATTGCTAAACCAAGTCACACTACGATTAATACCAATCACGATACAATTTTGACAAACCTTCGACATCGAATTTTTAGGCAATTACAACACTTTTAAGTAAATGAGTGTTATTTGAACAACCGTTTGATTGACAACTTATGAGACAGCCATAGTTTACAAAGAAACAATAGGTATTTGTACAAAAACTAAAGCAACAAGAGAGATAAAATAAAAAATAATGTGAGCATTAGAGAGAAATTTGTCACAAAATGAATATTCAAATATCATTTGTCTTTAAATATGCACTTTGTGTGGATAAAAAAAATTATCATCGATATTTGTTGATGTGGTATCATATCAACAATCATGCTCATACTTATTTTTAATTCATTAAGTAAATAATATCGTTTGAATATAAAAAGAGGAAGTGTGAGGGTGAAGAAGAAAGAAGGTTTGAATGGAGGTGGAAGGAGGAAGAAGAGGAGGATTGGATGGAGCGATTTTATCTTCTTTTCTTTTTTTAAAAATATTAATTTTTATATTGGCGAACATAAGATGTTACATCATTAAAAAAATTGTCACGTCAGTGTTTTTTGTCAAAATGTGTATGAGAAATTAGTAAATACAGAAGAGCGTAAAGTTGAAGAATCAAAATTACTCGTTTTAAACTTGGTGAATTATTTGGGAAATATTGAATTTGTTTTTCAAAGGAAAATGAGGCATACTAATATTATATGAACAACACCGAAAAACTTTTATGTTAGCATTTCATGGGTATTGTTACCATCTACTTTGGGTGAAGAGTTCGATCAAATAATCAATTCTTTTTGGTGGAGGTTCAAAAATGTGGTCAAGGCAAGGCAAGGTACTAAGTGGTTAAGTTGAATAAAGCTCACCATAAGAAAGGAGTATGGAGGAATGGAATTCTGACAATTTAGCCATGATGACGAAGCAGGGTAGGAAACTTGCAACCATCCATTATGCACGTGATGCGCGTTTTCAAAGCTAAATATTTACCGAAGGATAACCAAATGAGAGTTTCGGCCAATTTCATACAACCTCAACAACAGGCCGCATCTCTGCAGGCAACATAGTAGATGGTTTTTCTGCTGAATTTGCAGCGGGTCGTGCCACGGGTAGCTTTTCTGCAGTATTAGCAACAGGCAGCACATCAGACGGATCTTATGCAGTAGTAGCAGCAGGCCGTGCAACATACGACTCTTATACAACGACATGCCACAAATCTATATATGGGGGCTGGAAAAACCGTTAGCTGGAATGTTATCATACAATTTAGACACCGATTTGTTTCCTCACCAAAACATTGTAGACATTATATGTGCATACGCAATGACAACAGTTAATTTGCTTGAGCTAAAACAATGCACAATCAACCAATCTTTTCACTAAAAGAGGCGGAGGAACTTATGGAACCTCTAATTTTGTTACATGAAAGAGTTTCCAGTGATTCACTATCGCGTAAGATTGCAAAGTGGTTGTGGATGGTACCAACAAACGCCTTTCCGGTGTCACTGAATTCAGGTCACTTGTTCAAATTTGTAAGGCTTTTATGAATGCAAATCAAAGCTATAAAGTTTATTTTATTAAAAGGAAAGCAAACATTGTTACTCACACCCTAGCTATGACTTCAAGGTCTTATGCTAACCCTCAAACTTTTGATTATGTTCTAACCTGGATTGCATACATTATTCTGATTGAAATGCAATAAATTTGTTCCGTTCAAAAGAAAAACACTAAAACACAATATGTGCAAGGATGAAATGAAAACATTACAAAAGTATCCAAAAAAACAGCCTTACATCCAAGAGCCTTTGAAGCCATTACCAATAATTTGATTTTAATGTTCCATAATTGATAATACTTGTTTTTGTACCTTTCAAATTATGCAAGCAAACCATAAAATTAAAAAGTTTATCCTCCATTACATGTGGGTGCAGATTTTTTTGTCATGCATACACACAACAAAATTTCACATTATGTGTTCAACATCATATGGTTTCAAAACATTAGGTATATTCATACTGAAAAATAAAGTAAGTGTAATAGTAGTCTATTAAGACCCAATATGTCTCTTTGCTAAAACTTGAACCACACTGACATCATGTATTGTGGCTGCTTATACATATTTGTTCACTGAGAATAGAAGTGCTTTGACATGCTTGATGAATACATCGCTGGTCACTCTTTGCTTCTAAAACACACCACAAAGAATTATAAGGAATCAAGTTAGGTTTATATCAAGAAATATACACTCCACTAATAAGTTATAAAGCACTAACATCTTGTCGTGTTCGACAAACGTCGATGTCCAAGACTCATGCAATACAGGTCTAACATGTCAAAGCAATAAAGATCAACGAATGGTTTTATTTACTCAATGAGTGATTAAAAATATTAAATTTGATGTTTAGATATATATGTTTCTGTGTTTGTCAATGTCATATGTCGAATGGAAAGAAAAAGAAAGAAAATATACGTGTGTTGATATCATTGGCACACACTACATACCATTTAGGATTTTTAGGATCATCAGAGCCGATATCAAATTCCTTACGATTAGCACAAGTTTGATTCAGCTCAAGCTCCACTTTTTCCTTCCACACTTCCCAACACAACTTGACAAAGTATAATCCACCTTATATTGCATACCACTACAACAACAAAAGAAAAACACAAATCATTAATTCTCATCAAGCATGAGTTTTGATTGTGTAAAATAGCTGTGTTTTAGCAGTGTTATATAAAGGATGAGTTTTTTTTTATGAGAATTATATGAACCTTATGTGATTTCATGCATGTATTGTGATATGTCAATATATATTTTTTCTTATTAAAGTTGAAATTTACCATACTTAATAATTTTTTTAACAATGGTAAATTTTAATAATTTAATATTTGAAATGTGCCCGTTTCGACTATATATGCGGAATAATTTTTTATGTATCAATATGAGAAAGTTGATACGATAAAAAAATTTATGTACCATATTTATTTTATATGTCTGCACTTTGGTGGCGTCTCCAATCTTTTCAGTTGAGTTTGCTTATCTCTAGACTTGTGTTTCTTGTTGAGATCACCATGTCGGGAAGGGCCATTGTGTTAGCTATGTGCTGACCTTGCATCATCACGAACAAATTTATTATCTCTTACAAAACTATGTGTTCTTGGACTGTGTTGTGATTACAATCAAGGTGTGATGAGAATGAGAATCTGGACTTGTTTTTTCTCCATTCTAGCTGGTCGTTAGTTCTGATCTCTGATGACAAATCCTCTACAAAATTTCCTATATCGATCGCGCAATCTCACGAAGGAGATTCCTCGCTAACATAGTGATGGAGGTACAAGATTTGGAATAGGAATTATCATTGATGATGGTTGAGGAAGTGGTACTAATGTCTCCACGAGAGGTGGAGTTTATCGAACCATGATTTCTAGTGTCCTAGATTTGGTTGCTATAAAAGTCTTTGCACCTTTTCAAGCCATTAATTTTTGGTAAAAATAATGATAGGAATTAGGAGTTTTGTGAAAAATGTCATTCCCATAGACAACACCACTGATGCAAGCTATTATAACTACAAGTTATGAACAAAATATTGTTGATTACTTGATTTAAATACCGTTGAACAAAATAGTTAAGCTAGTGTCTTGGTCAGTAACTCTCGTTAATATTTTAGGTGAGCCCATGACCCTTGATTATTTAAGAACGCCAAAGTAAGCATGAGAAAAGATCGTCAGTTGATGATTCTTTGGCTCCTAAATGGCTTTGATCGCACCAATCCTTTCGAAATTGAGTTTCTGCCTTTGTGTGCTCGTCAAAAGATGTTTTCTACTAACCTAAGGGTTCAATATTTATAAGCGTACATTTCCTAAGTTGTAGGAAACATTGGCTCGCAATGCGAGGCTAACAAAATCGGTCCTTTTGGCATGTCGTTCTATTCTTGCGATGCATGACTCCTAGCATGTTGCAAGATATACAGTAGCTGACTCCTTGGTTTCTTCACCCCTGTTCTATTCTTTTAACCAAAACAACCATAAAGACCATGCCCCAAGAACCATCTGTGATAAACTTGAAAAAGCATAGCACATTCACAAAGTTGTGTGGTTCATATGGATTTTTGTAACTTCAAGACTTTCACTCATTTTTTGTCCTTTTCTCACGTTTTGAACGATTTCTTTACAAAACTCCTACTTTTACTCTAAAATGACACTAAAAATGACTAAAAACCTTAATAAAAGATAAATAAGATCAACTTAATGTAACTTTAGTTTTTTTTTTTTTTGAAGGAATGTAACTTTAGTTCTCAAGTAACTCAACTGTGTAATTTTAATCCCTGCCTTGTTTTTGCTGAGCAAATAAATCACTTATTTCACCCTCTTTAGCAAATTCAAAGTCTCCTCTATTTAGTGCAGTTATGGCATAATTTTTACATCATGACCTATGTTGCACCAACATAGATCACATAAAAATACACGACCGAAGTCCAACACTTGTCAATGTCCAACCTCGACATGATTCCTACCTACACATGTGATTTCATTCAACTATTTCCTTACCTCAAATCAATTATTTTATTCTTCCTTTACTCTTTACTTGTAGTCAAATATCACATGGTAAGAAACCGGCAGCAAAAGACTTTCCATTACTCCATTGCCAAGCAGTTCAAAACAGACACAATTTAACAAGATAAAAAACCAACATAAATCCTAGACATGCAGGTATCATACCACAAAAGTGAAGATGTTAGTTAATACAATCCATATCAAAAGAGAAGAAAAATTCAGATAATCTAAAGAAGGATGGCTCAATCAATCAAACCAACGCAAGGAGCGAATTATCCACAAATAAAGTTGTTATCACCGAAATTACATTAAAATCCATCTTTTTTTTTTTCCTGCGTTAATTAGAACGAATTATGAACATTCATTCCTTTGAGGACTTGTTGATAAGAGACTTGTGGATATGAGGAATAACACCACCACCAGCTATTGTTCCTTTGATGAGAGTGTCAAGTTCTTCGTCTCCACGGATAGCAAGTTGTAGATGTCTAGGTGTAATACGCTTCACCTTCAGATCCTTGCTTGCATTGCCAGCCAACTCCAACACCTCTGCAGTTAAATACTCCAGGATAGCAGCAGAATAAACTGCAGCTGTAGCCCCAACTCTTCCATGTGCCATTGTCCTCGACTTCAGAAGACGATGGATACGTCCAACAGGGAACTGTATGTAGAAAGATATTCATGATGGAAAACCAGATACGTGAGATAAATCTAAACAATACTAACAAATTCAACATGATTTACAGCCAGACAACAAATTATAGCATGCTTAAAATCTGGAAAACTAATGCCAAGAATCAAAGAAATACAATAATTAACCGCTTGCAAAAAATTCCAGTGGCAAAAGGACAAAATCATCACACGGCATCCAAAGATACTAGTCACTCACATGGCTGTATCCATAACACGTGTTGATGAAGCAAAAACAGAAAACCTATGACTTACCGGAAGCTGCAGCCTTTCATGTCAGGCTGCACTTTTTGGAATTCATCACATCAGTAATCCAAAAACGAGAAGGAATATGTATTACATAAAACACAGATGTATGCATAGCAGCACAGAATAAGTAATAAAGAACAAAAATGCTGTGTTCAATTAGACATGGTTGACTACATTCATTAAAAACTGATTTTCACATATACATAGGTTAGCGGCTTAGCGCATCGCTCACCTTATCAGTGGCAGAGCTTGGATAGTGTTTTAAAGGGGGGAAACAGTTATAAAATAATACTACAATTTAAATACACAGAATTGCTTAGTGATTCATTGGGACGAGTCACATGTTTTAATTGTCAAGACCAAGGTTCGAATCACATCTCCAACATATTTTTTATGTTTATGCGGAAAAAAAAAAATACAAACAAAATGTAAAAGTAAGACTCAAGCTTGTATCGTCATAGGAGCCAAAAAAGCAGATTACCACCGCGCCACCAAAGATTATGTGATAACTACATAACGTATAATATACATACAAACATTTTCATTCTAATTTATATGTAAAATGCTTATGTGCACGACAAAGTTTTCGTGTGAATCCCACAAATGATGCTGCACACAGCACACACTATTCAATACTTGTTTAACATTGAATTGCCAATATAGCCTTCTATAACTAATTTAACATTGAACGACCTCTCTTAGAACCTCACCCATATCCTGTTTTAAAAATTTGTCATGAAGGTTGACAACTGAAAATGGAGTTTTTTAGCAAATTGTCGAACACTCTCTCACAAGACATGCAAGTATTCTATAACTAACTGTAACATAACAAGTAGAAAACAAAGCTAGAGAACAAGACCCACACTAATCCACCCCATTCACATATGATTATCTAACACCTACTTAAAACAAACAAAACAACAATCAATCCATTGGTTTGAGAGTGAAGCATTCAATTACTAATCTTGAATGCAACGTAAAAGATGGATTTGATTTCTTCCCCCACCCAACCACTTCAATATTGATTAATTAATGGACAACATGATTTCAATCCAATGATCATTGGTTATGACAGTGTGTGCTATCAAGGGATGGTAGTTAAAGCTTGTACAGTTTACGCGGCAAGTTGTTGATAATGGTGGCAGCTATAGCAACATTTTTTTAGCTGCCTATTAGCTAACCCATGCGGTGTGGAAAATGAAAAGATAATTTGGTGTAAGGGTATTCACAAACTAAAGAAATTATTCATCAAATATTATTATAAAAGACAGACCATTTGGTTTAGCGCATTCGTGGGGGTAATTTGCCGCGTCATTTAGCATTACTGAATATATATACACCTATTAAGAAGGGAAATAGTAATTTTGGGAGGGCTATGGCCACCCTATATCCCTTCTAATATCCGCCAAGGCCACTTGTGCATTTTCTTTTTTCGGAAAAAGGTAAAACAATAAACATGATGAAGAGAACAGAATTGAGAATATGAAAATTAAGATCTTTATTTCAAAAACTTAGACAAGGCCCATGACCACAGAGAACATATGCAAAATAAGGGATTTGTCTCCTCAAAAGTGAGCAATTCATTTTACAACTTAAGGATGAACAAATCAACCATTGATATTATAAATCATAAATTAGTTAATTACTTTTAAACTGAGAATTCAATGTAAAAGAAGAAATCAAATCATGGCCTAGTCTCCGTTAAAAGTCCAAAGATATAAAATGAACAACCATAAATAATGTAGCACCTATGAAGCACGGATACGGACACGAACACGACACAGATACACATAATTTAGTGTAATTACAAGTGTCGGTGTCGTGTCCGACACTAGGACACGCCTAATCTGAGGAGTGTCCGTGCTTCATAGTGTAGCAACAACACTTTGGATTAAAGACATCTTCGGTGTAAAACATGTGATGGTAAGTCAGTATACACAACACCAACCCTGACACAACACCGACACATGTGACCATATTCAACTATTCAATTCTCTCAAACTATTACTTATCAGTATCGATATGTCAGTGTCCGCGTGTGTGTGCGTGTATCATTCGCCATGAAACAAAACAAGGTAATTACACTATAAACAAAAAGAATAGTAAAAACGGTGGACTAAACCCTTCCAAAGAAACAATATACACCACCAATGTGACACAATAAATCGGTTAAGCAGATTGTAAATGGGTCAGTGAAAAAACAGTAACATGAGAATGAAAATCACTATACAGACAACGGTAAAACAACAATACACCCACATTTCAATCTTGGTGGAAAAAAAAAATCAATCTTTTTACCCCAATCTTCATCTTAGATAAAAACCCAAATCTAAAAATACAATTTTTCTCTACAAAAAGTAAAACCCATTTTCCAGTTACAATTTTTTTAACAAAAAAAATACATAAAAAGGTATAAATAAATAAATTAAATAAAAATCAATACTTTAGCAATGTAACATAAGCCAAATGTAATGAACTATGTAGATCCAAAACAAAAGAATGAAAAAGGCGAGATCTTAAGACAATTCGATAGCTAAGAAACAAGAAAACAATGAAACGAAAGGATAGAGAGAGAGAGAGAGAAAGAAGAACCTGAAGACCAGCTCTTGAGGAACGAGATGTGGGTTTCTTCTTGTCCTTGTCTTTGAGGTTTGCTGGAGTTTTACCGGTTGTCAAACCCTTCGCTCCTTTCCCCGACATGTTTTCGCACTCAAACACTTAGAGAGAGAGAGAGAGAGAGAGAGAGAGAGAGAGAGATTTGGCTTTTGAGGTTGTTTGGTTTCTTCTTCTAAGTTCCCCCCACGACCCTTTATATTCTCAAAAATCTAATTACACTTTATGTCCACCAAATACCTACATATATTTTTTTTTTTTTTTAAGAATATTAAATACTCCCTCCGTCCCAGATTAATTGAACCATTTTTTCATTTCACACTGATTAAGTAAATTGTATAAATGAAAGAGAGAGAATAATGATTTTGAGTGTCTTTATAAAAGATTGATGCATTCTTCTTTATCATAAATGTAAAGTAAAATATATTGAATTGGAAGTTGTGAACGTAGTATTAATTAGAGTTATAAAGGGAAAAAGTAATTAATATTGTATTGAAAAGTGAAATGGTTCAATTATTTTGGGACAATTATTTTTGCAAATGGTTCGATTATTATGGGACTGAGGGAGTACTAAATTTTGTTATATCTCTTTGTTTTTCAAGGGAAAATGGAAAATGGGTCATATTCGAAAAATAAATAGATTTGATCAATGATTATGATCAGTTCGGTGAAGATTATAGATGTAGAACGGTGGTTTACGGTGCTTTGGTGTGGTGGAGGTTGAGTGTTCACCCTGGAGGAAATGAGAAAGGTGTCTGCAGACATGTTAGTACTTTAACTCCCAAATCACTATTTGAGAGAAGTGGTTATATGCAAAAGTGGTGAAAAGTGAAATGTACCTTGAAGATGACAATGAGTCACCTTGTAATTGGAGAGAGGGCGAACCCACTTGGGTTGTTCTGGTGGTATTGGCTTGGAACCTGAAAGTGTGCTTCTCCTCGAGGTCTCAGGTTCGATTCTCTCCAATGTCAATTTAAATGGGCTAATTTAGTTTCTTCAAAAAAAAATTGGAGAGAGGGTTTTGGTTTTTGAGACATGTTGAAAGTGACTCGCGACATGAGTCATGGGGACGTTGAGGTTTCCTTTTTTTATACGAGTGAGAATTCATGCCCTAAATTGAACGTGAAGGCGGGTGTTGGTTTTCTTTCAGCGGTATTGTGATGGAGAATCCTGTCGAAGTTATTGACTTTGAGAGTGACGAAATCTATCAGTCCATAAAGAGAGCCTTAGAGATGCAATTTAGGAATCTTCTCTCCCATAAAGAGATCGTATGGTGATTGGAGGAGTTTTCCATATGTCATATTCATGGTTCTTATTTTCTTTTTATGGACAAAGACGAAGAGAGGTCGAAAGAGGCAGATATGAAACTCCCTCCCAAAACCGTGAAGTACGGTTGGTTGAGCGATGATGGTTTAGGCGTCCCTTCTTATTTTTGAGGATTTTGAACGGTCGGATTAGATCTCCTGGACCAATAATTTCAAAGGCCGTTGGCAAGTTGAGACGCCATGAGAACGGAAGAGGGTATGCACCAAATTCAAAGGTTGTTGTTTCATCAGTTGTGATATTCTATTTTGAGAGCTCCGCATCACGTTCTCGTTTGATGCCTTTGTGTTAGGTTTTATAAACCATTAGCAGCTTCCCCTTCACGACTACGTCCCTTGGTTTAGGAATTTGTTAAGGTTTTTCAATATTGGTGTGAGTATCAGGTGAGTTTTCCCACCCTCAATCTTTTCTTTGCCTTGAACCAGGTACAACAAAAGAAGTCTACATGAAATCCACATGGCTAAGTGTTTTTCCAACAAAAGACTAAAAAACTTGTAAATTATTCTAATTCCTTAATCCTAGAAGGATAGGTATGTGGTGATCCTCACTCTTAGCCGGAATGCCCACGAGTGTATTTGCAACGTTCCTTTGGGTAATGAGAAGCAGTTTTATGATTCTTATGGCGTGGAGGTGAGGGACTCTAAGTCTACTAACTCTGATGAGTTCATAGCCAAATTTTGGAGGGTAAAGTCTTTCGCGGCTGCTTTCGGATGTGTTGGCGGCTTCGCTTACCATGAGGGTGCCACCAAAGAAATTAAACATGAATCCTTGTCTTATCACTTCTGGACGGAGGAGCACTTCGCTTCTCGTACCAGCTCGTATATTTTCAAGGAAGGCGTTCTTGACAAGGAAGAACGCGAGGTCAAGTTCTCTCTTTAGCAATTCATCAAGATTTTTGAGTTGGAGCTTGCTCCCGACCCCAAGTTCCCTTATGACCCAACCAAAAATGAAGGAGAAGGCAAGGTTTGAGTTGGAGCCTGTTCTCGACCCCAAGTTCCCTAATGATCATCGACACACTCATTAAGAAAAAATAGTAGTTCGAATCTCCCTCTTATGTCGTGGAGATGCTACCGCCTTCGGGGTAGCTGTAGAAATTGTCGAAGCTGGAGGCGTGGTTATTTATGATGTCGTTAAAATATTAGAGGTGGCGGCTCAGGATCCCCTTTTCCGTTTATGGCGAACTTCTTTTGACATTTCCTCCCACAAACACAAAAAGGGTTCTTCTCATGTTGTCAAGGGAAAGAAGCATGATCACGAGATGTGTCGTAAAAAGCAAAGGGGTAACATTAATGCATATAGGTTGAATATGGGTGGGAGCAATATCCCCCATATTCCAAGGATTCCCTTTGTTGTCGGGGTTGTTGATGAGACCGATTTAAAGCATCCCTTCAAGCTTCTCAACCTTTTCGTAGGTAACATTCCTAGTTCTATTTCTATTTTTTAAAGAGGTGTGTCACAAAATTGAATTCTTAACGCACACGTCTGAAGACGAAGAACCAAAAGTTTCCTCATAGTGTCACTTTGCTTGAAGGAGAGATAAAGTCATGGGACAAAAAGTGTAAAACCCATTACGACAAAACTGACCCTGTACGAAGTAGGTCATTTAAATCATAATTTGTAGTGACAAAAAAAAAATCATAAAGGCTTATATTGTATTTCTTAGTTTTCCCTCCAATTTCATTAGTTTCCTTAAACTCATTTATACTTATAAATTTGAAGAACGTACTTCTTCAAAGACGTTCTTCAAATTGTCTTATATATATATATATATATATCCTTTTTTCATATTATTTTTGTGGAACATTGTATATGACTATGGATGAGTTTTTCTATCATGTGAAAATTTACACATGTTAAGAAATTTAATAATAACTTTATCTTAAAACTTGTGTATTATGATATTAAATAGTTAGCTTTTTAATAAATAATTATTGTTTTTCAATAAAAGTTACTACTTTTAGTTGTTTTTTTAATCAACTTTTAGTTGTTTTTTTTAGGAAATTTTTAGTTGTTTTAACATGTGCATTATTGCATGTTAGTCAAACCCTATGAAGCCCATATACATGATACAATACGACACGACACTAATACACCAATACGGGAAAATTTTAAATTCAAGATACTATACGACTGAGATACTTCAATAAAAAATTAAATTTAAACTACATATTAAAACTCAAAATACAAAATATGGACTAAAACTCAAAAGCAAAAAAATTGGCGCAAAACCTAGACCAAACAGACATAGAAAAACGATAAGGCACAACATTGAAATTGCCTTCACACAACAATCAACAATAACATTGTTCTCAAACAAATAAAGAGACACAAAACAAACGGCGGAAACAACAAAAATATAAATGTAACTAATATTGATAATAAAGAAAGCGACAATTAATCAATTACATATATGATATATCCTAAATAGAAAACATAATTACTTAGTCAATTACATTTATACCAAATATAATAGAAACACCAGGTAGCCCGCACATATCAGTTTTCCACCGCCTACCCCTCGTATCCCAGATGTATCTGAAAAATATCGGATAATTTTTTTTTTTTTTAAATAAAATTTAATCTTCAGATACTCTCCTGATACGTATCGGAAAATATCAGACAGGTATCGGTGTAGGATACACATGAAATACGTTACATCATCTATTTTAAAGTATCTGAGCTTCAGAGGTCATACCCACTGTAATATGAATTATTTTACTTTATTTTTATAAAAACAAAATTCATTTTGATGCAAAGTTGGAATTTTTTTTTTGGCAGATTTACATCTACACTACGTTTGTAAATAAGATATTTTTTTTAAGTACTTAATATAGTCTTTAAAAACTCCACGTGATAAAAAAATCAAACAACCACATACATTAATTGTACTATCCAATCTAGTATAGCATTTGTAAAAGGAGAAATTTTTTCTTGGTCCCAAAGAAAAAATAAAAAGTGTTTAGACACACATAATTGAATAAAATTAAAGAAAAAATAATTGAATGATATAACTAAATTCTTTTTTATTTATTTTTCTCTACTTATGTGGGTGTGGCCCAACCTTTATTATTTGTATTTATGTTCAACAAATACAAGATCTGCTTATTATAACTCTTCAGTTCTCAAGTATCTCAATCAACTGTGTAATTTTACTCCTGCATTGTTTTCACCCCTCTTTTGTGATATATTTTTTACATGAAGACCTATGTAGCACTGACATAGATCACGTATAAGTGGCATGTCCGAAGTCCAACACTTGTCAATGTCCAATCTCAACATGATACCTACCTACACATGTAATTGCATTCACTTATTTCCTTTCCTCAAATCAGTTCAAGCAGTTCAAAACAAAGACAGTTTAACAAGATAAAAGCCAACATTAATCCTAGACATATGCAGTACCATACCACAAAAGTGAGAATGTTAGTTAATACAATCCATATCAAAAGAGAAGAAATTTTCAGATAATCTGAAGAAGGATGGCCCAATCAATCAAACCAACGCAAGCAGCAAATTATCCACAAATAAAGTTGTTAACACCGAAATTACATTAAAATCCATCTTTTTTTCCTGCATTAATTAGAACGAATTATGAACATTCATTCCTTTGAGGACTTGTTGATAAGAGACTTGTGGATATGAGGAATAACACCACCACCAGCTATTGTTCCTTTGATGAGAGTGTCAAGTTCTTCGTCTCCACGGATAGCAAGTTGTAGATGTCTCGGTGTAATACGCTTCACCTTCAGATCCTTGCTTGCATTGCCAGCCAACTCCAACACCTCTGCAGTTAAATACTCCAGGATAGCAGCAGAATAAACTGCAGCTGTAGCCCCAACTCTTCCATGTGCCATTGTCCTTGACTTCAGAAGACGATGGATACGTCCGACAGGGAACTGTATGTAGAAAGATATTCATGAAAACAAAGCAGATGATGTGAGATAAATTTAAACAATGCCAACAAGTTCAACATGATTTGCAGCCAGACAACAAATTTTAGCATACTTAAAATCTGGAGAAAAAAATAGTATCAAGAATCAAAGAAATACAATAATTAACCGCTTGCAAAAAGAAATAATCAACACACAGCATCCAAAGATACTAGTCACTGACAACAATATCATTGTTATAGATGAACCTGCTGTAGCCATGACACATGTGGCTGATGCAAAAACAAAAAACCTTTGACCTACCAGGCAGCCTTTTATGTCAGGCTGCCACTTTGCGGAATTCATCACATTAGTAATCCAAAGGCAAGAAGGAAAATGTATATTACATAAAACACAGATATATGCATAGCAGCACAAAATAAGCAACGAGAACAAAAATGCTATCTTCAATTAGACATGGTTGACTACATTGTTTGAAAATAGATTTTCACATATGCATAAGTAACACTAAACAGTTATAAAATACTATTTTTCTTTTTTGGATAAAAAAAAGGGTTATGCTAAAGTCAATTTTTAAAGTTTCAATGTAATGGAATGCACAATTTCCAAAATAAATTTTTTTCATAAGACTTCTTATCAAGCACCCTTGCAACACTTGTTAGCATTTTCCTAAAAATAATACTACTATTAATTAAATACACAGAATTTCTTAGTGATTCCTTGGTAAGAGTTGTATGTTTATTCGTCAAGACCAAGGTTCGAATCACACCTCCAACATATTTTTTATGTTTATACGAAAAAATACAAACAAAAGTTTAAAGTAAGACTCGAGCTTCTATCCTCATAGGAGCCAAAAAAGCAGATTACCACTGCACCACAAAGATTAAGTGATAACTACAGAACGTATAATATATATACAAGAGGAATGCTAGTAACACTCAATTTTCAACACTCTCTAGCACCCACTCTTTTATTGGATGAAATCAATGTATGTCCCACCACTTTGTGTGGGTTCGGTTTACAAAGTGTAGACCGACAGTGATTTAAACCAATAAGAAAGTGAGTATCACAAAGCGTGTTCAAAAGAGAGTGTTACTAGCCTTACTCACATATTCATGCTAATACATATACACCTATTAAGAAGGGAAATAATAATTTTAGGAGGGTGGCCCATGGCCACCCTCTATCCCTTCTACTATCCACCACGGCCACTCATGCATTATCCCTTTTCGAAAAAAAGGAAGACAACAAACTAGAGGAGACTTCGAATCAAGGCCCATGACCAAATCAAGGCCTAGTCTCTATTAAAAGTCCAAATAAATAACATAAACAGCTATAAACAATGTAGCACCAACACTTAAGTAAGATTGAAGGCGTCTCCGGAGTGAAACATGTGTTGGTAAGTCAGTATACACAATACCAAGCCCGACACCACGCCGACACATTTGACCATATTCAACTATTCAATTTTCTCAAACTATTAATTATCTGTGTGTAGGGGCGGATCAATTTGACAATAAGCGATATAACTCAATGACTAATTTATTTGTCAGTGCCATAATTCTGAAACAATTTTGACCGTAGATTAGATACAAGTTAGGAGAAGGACCAAGTTGTTCAATACAATTCAAAATCAAAGTTTTTATTTTCCATTTGCAAATTTCATGGGTGTAAATGTTGGACTCCTACAGTTTCATGAGGCGAATTTACTCAAAAGTTTTTCCCCCTAACTCAAGGTCTTAGATACACCACGCCACTGACTGTGTGTTTGTGCTTGCATCATAAGCCATAAAACAAAACAAGGTAACTATACTATCAACAAAAAGATACACCATGTACACCATCAGACACAATAAACCAGTTAAGCAAATTAAAAACGGGTCAGCGAAAAACTAATAAGATAGAATGAAAATCACTATATAGACAACGGTAAAACAACAGTAACAACGCAATATCAAAATAAAATACACCCAAATTTGAATCTTGATAAAAAAAATCAATCTTTTTACTCAATTCTTCATCATAGATAAAAACCCAAATCTAAAAATACAAATTTTCTCTACAAAAAGTAAAACCCATTTTCGGTTACAAATTTTTTAACAAAAAAAATACATAAAAAGGTAAAAAGAAAATAAAAATTAATACTTTAGCTATGTAACATAGGGTAAATGCGATGAAATATGCAGATCCAAAACAAAAGAGTGAAAAAGGTGAAATCTTTAGACATTTCTATAGCCAAGAAACAAGAAAACGATGAAGAAAAAGAGTAAGAGAGAGAGAGAGGAAGAAGAACCTGAAGACCAGCTCTTGAGGAACGAGATGTGGGTTTCTTCTTGTCCTTGTCTTTGAGGTTTGCTGGTGTTTTACCGGTTGTCAAACCCTTCGCTCCTTTTCCCGACATGTTTTCGCACTTCAAACGCTTCTTCTTTGAGAGAGAGAGAGAGAGAGAGAGAGCTTTTGAGGTTGTTTTGTTTCTTCTTCTATGTTCCCCCAACGACCCTTTATATTCTCAAAAATCTAAAATATTTAAATTACACTTTATGTCCATTAAATATCGATTTTTTTTGTGCCCTAGTTTTTGCCAAAAAAACACAAAAATACCCCACTTTTTTAAAAAATTGCAGAAATGCCTTACTTTTTCGGGGGTTTCTGGTACCACTCCAGTTGGAGTTGCGGGGTACCCTGAAAGTTGGTGAAAATTTTGTCCTTATTATACCCCTCCATTTGGAGTTGCGGGGTATTTTCCCTTTTTTTTTCGATTTTTTTAAATACCCCTCCATCTTGACTTGCGGGGTATTTTGTGGTTTTTTTTTTAATTTTTAAATACCTCTCTACTTGGAGTATATTGAGTGGTTGACAACCACATGCAACCCACGTCTAAGGATTTCAATTGACACAAAACCATCAGATTCAGATCTAGAAGAAGAAGAAGAGTCGGAACATGAACCTGAAATTCACAACAACCAAACACCAATTCATGATGATTTTTGGGATCAAGTTTTCTCAACTACAAGATCATCAATCCCAACCACATAAAACGCAAAACATACATGGTTCTGTAATGTATGAATTTATCGACACCCCCCAACAAAATATCATCCAACCACCACCATATACCTCCCCAAGAAATGCATATGAGCCCCATTATCAGTCAACTTACCAACAAAATTCAATGCCAAACTATGGTTACAATGACCCAAACCAAGCTAGCACATCCAACAGCAACTACTTCTCCTATAATGACCCAAACTAAGCTGGACTGTCCAACACCAATTATCCCCCCTACAACAACCCACAATACCCAATGTACACCAACCAAAACTACAACCACCCACCAACAAACCTACTATCTCACTTCTCTCCGGCTTCGTTGGACTCCAATGAACAATTTCTAGATATGGGATGGCCAACAAGGGAACACGATGTGTCGTTGTCGTTGTGTTATGGTAGTCAAATACAATCAACTACATATAACAATGACGAAGACCAACATGACCCTCAAGTAAATCGCGGAAGACATCGTCGAAGACGAGGGTGTGGGACAGCATGGCATTTATAATAATTGTAGTTGATTATTATTATTATTATTATTATTATTATTATTATTTATGCATGCAATTAACGTATCTCAATCCTTCAATTTTTTTTCCCTTATTATACCACTCTACTCCAGGTAGAGGGGTATTTAAAAATAAAAATAAAAATAAAAAACCACAAAATACCCCGCAAGTCAAGATGGAGGGGTATTTAAAAAATGGGAAAATACCCCGCAACTCCAAGTGGAGTGGTACCAGAGACCCCTTAAAAAGTAGGGCATTTCTGCAATTTTTCGAAAAAGTGAGGTATTTTTGTGTTTTTTGGCAAAAAGTAGGGCACCAAAAAAAAATTCTTAAATATCTATAAGTCTTTATACAAACCATGCAAATTAAGATCATTTAAAATTTGGTTTATGAATTTGCTAATTCTTTTTTTTTGCTATGGTAAAATTTAATCTTTAAAAATCGGTCTCTACACCAAGTTGATCACTGTCACGTCACTGGTTAGCTGACATGTCACTTCTGATTGGTTAAATGAGTTGCTGACTCATCAAAGATGGTGTGAAAGGACAAAAATACCCTCAAGGCTAAATAGAAAAGGACCAAAATACCCTCATCATTCTTTTTCTTCCATTGAACGATGCATATGGTGCACTGTTCATCTTCAATTTTCAGAAGTGCACAAGTGACCATGAACCCAGATCTAGGCCACAACGTGCAAAAGATCTGTCAGAACTATTCTCCTTCAAGTCACCATGAACCCAGATCGACCAACAACTCTTCCGTCGTTGCTCACATTCACCACCACCGGCGTGACAACAATCAAAACGGCGTCGTAGTCACCGGCGGAGAGAGGCACGACCAAGTGCAGATTGTTGTCGTCATCGAAAGCAGCAGATGAAAAATCACTCAGAACTGAAAATCCAAAAACCCAGGTCTCGATCTCGCTGGAAAATGAGCCTTGCCGGAGAGAGACAAGCAACGAAGAAACAGAAACACCAGAGAGTTGAAATCGAACCTACAAGTTCACTGTAACCCATTGCCTCATCCACCATCGTCATGGTCGCCGTCGTTGCTTCCACCCAACTTCATCCTTCTGTTTTTCAATTCCAAATTTGTTGCTTTCTACCAATCTCATCTTTCTGTATTTGAATGAACGAGAAATTATGTTATTGTGTTTGTGATGGATTTGTTGAATGGGTTGAATTTTTGTTGGAGAAATGAAAATGGTAAAAATAAAATAGACTTAGTTTAAGAAGAAAAAAAAATTATGTATCCATCTCAAAAAGGGAGAATTTGATTTTCCAGAAAGAAAAAAAAATGCCAAGCTTGAAGAAGGGTAGTGCATGAAAGAAGTGGTATATTTGTCATTTTGAATTGGTCTCTAATACCACTCTTGGATCATGTGAGGGAAGCTAGGGTATCATCTACATTAGGTTGAGAGCAACCACACAACTCAGTCGAACACCACATCTTAACTCAAAACTTTAAGGCATTTGGTTTATGAGTCCTCTCACTTATAATATAAAGTGGTCAACCTCAAATTTTCTAAGTAACGTGGGACTTCTAACTCACCTCACAGTTGTCACAACAATCTTATCATCAAGTGTGAGTCATTCCAATCATTATGATCCTCCCCAAGCGAAAAAAATTGCATCCACATATACTTGCTTGCATTGTCGTTGGTTCTCCTTCAATATGACACATCGCTTGAACATCGTTGATCAGGAAGACTTTCAATACAAGGAATCAATTGAACCGTCAACTCTAATACTACTGTTTGATCATGAGGGGAGTCCAAGAGATCATTCATATTTGGCCAAAAGTAGTCACACAAGTGAGTTGAACACCACATCTTAACCAAAACCTTAGAAAACACGAGTAAAAAAATCATCCATAATTAGATTGGATTAAAGACTCTGAATCTCTATAATTTTTGATTGGCCTTTATTCATGTATGAATGGAATGACTCACACTTGATGATAAGATTCAATAATCTTAACAAACCAAACTAATCATAGCAAACAAAATATAAGTCTCTTCGCATTTGTATCAATCACATAGTTGTTTGTTAAGAATTAAGATTCTCAATAATTTGGACATAAGATAAATGAGAGAACAAATTAAATGTTGTATTCGAAAAGAAAAATAAGGATTTATTCAAAAAATAAAAGGAAAAATAACACTTCATTTGAAATGAATAAACTTTTTTTGGGTTATCATGTACGAAGTTTTCACCGTCGTTCAACGATTATTAATTTTTGTTGGACAATTGTTGGACACACAAGGTGTTCTTTCATTCAAACAAAATTTTCTCCACACACAACATCAAGGAATCAAACTCGATTCCAAACCCTTGGACCAATCTATTATTTTTGGTTGAACTTAATTGAATCACATGCTTAAAGTGCACATGTGAGGAGGGCAACAACATGGTAGATATAGTAAAACAACTTTGATATTGAAACACACATGTGACGATACGGTGCAATGTTCATCACATTTATACGGTGGACCGTTTTTTTTTTTCTTCACTTATATTACTTTAATTTTTTTTTTAGAAAAGAAGAGAATTTTTGTAACAAAAAAATTGAGACGTGTCACTCACCAATTTCACAATTGTTGTATTTACCAAAAAATGTATCTTGTTAACCACTATTTTTAACATAAATCTCATTAATTATTTTGACTAAATGGTTAACAACTTGCATTCTTGTGGATAATGAAATAATAAAAATGGTTATTGAGATATATGTTAAATAAAGTTGTTAACATTGTATATTTTTTTTTAGTTAATTCAATTGTGAAATTGGTTAACGACGCAACTCAATTTTTGTATTACAAAATTTACCCTATATTAAAAAATTGACCAAAAAATATAAATATGGTCATGAGTGTAGCTGTTACCATATTTGTGTCAAGTGTGTTCCAATAACATTTTTGTTGTAAAAGGGTTATTTTTGACACCAAAATCTTGATGAGAACAAACTAAAATCTAATTGCAAAGGTAGACATTATGTAATCATTGTATCCGGATCATGCATGTATTCTGAGCTCATTTTTTCTGTTTCAACATTTTCTAATTTTTGCATGCATGCATGCTACCCTCTATCTCTCTCCCTCTCTGGTGATGTGTTACCTCTTTCTCATTTTATTTTCTCTCTCTCCTGCAACCTTCTATGATGCATTAGAGAGAGAAACACCTCAATCAAAAAAAAATCATCATCAGAAAAGAAAGAAAGAAAAAGTCACACCCTTCATTCAATTTCTGGAATCTGAATTCTCGAGTCGCGACCCTTTTCTTCCACATTTATCATTCTTTTCTCCAACCACTTGATCCTCTTCAACCATTTTGTTGTCCCTCTACCTCTCCAGGGTCCTCCGGGGCCTGAAATTCATGTGCGTCTTCAATTCATCTTTATTCTCATTGTTACAAATTCAAATGCAAATATGTTATTTATTATATATTATACATACATGGACATTTTATTCCTTTTCAATGTGTTTTATTTTTTTGAGTAAATCCAATGTGTTTTGTTGTTCACGTAAATATGACTTTTGCATGAAGATTCTTCATTATGTTCCTCAATAGGAAAATGTATAGAAATTTTTATGGTCAATATTATTGATACCAAGATTCGACATTAATGGGGTTTTGTAATTTTGATCCTTTTCCTACTATTTTATACTAAAATAGGGTTTCTTTCTCTATACATCCAAGGCCTTAATTAGTTGTTTAATTTTTTAGGTTATGAGACAACATTTTGTAATGTGTAATTCATTCAAACTGAATTGCTATATGATTCCATGTATTTAATTTGTGTAATATATCAAATGTGATCGAGTCTAGTGAAATGGAATAGTCCTATGCAATGTAGTGAAACATAATACCGGTTCAAATGGAAGAGATGTCCACATTTAGTGTCTGAGAAATCCTCGAACATAATATAGAGGGATGCTTGTGGATTATCTAAAAAAAATGTATTTTTTGTCTCATTTCCATTATACGTTTTCATAATATATGGTGATCATAGACTTGAATTGAATGAATAGCTCTATAGTTCATATATCTCAAGAAATCATTCTCTATTCAGCTATGGGACCATTTAGAGGAATAACTGAAGATTTCAAAGGAAGACTTGAATTTTATAAACAAGATTGGATTTGTGCAATTTGTACTGGTGTTAGAATATTGGCCCCAACTTTCTACATATTCTTTGCTTCTGCACTTCCTGTTATTGCTTTTGGAGAACAACTTAATAGAGAAACAGGTAAATGACCAAAACCTTTCAAATATAGTTTCAAAATTCAAATATTTATGTTATTTGATCTATGGATTTTTTACACTGTAATTAGTCATAGTCGTCTTATCATTAAAAACGTTTAACTTTAATCGTAAATACTTCATATGATTGGTTTTGTGAGAGTTAACTTAAAATCAGAAATCTGGAGCATCATGCCACGATGGAGAAGCATCGCGCCACGATGGTTGAAGCAAGATTCCTGGGAAGCTACTGGAAAAATCGTGCCACGATGAAGCAGGGTCTCGCGCTGAAGATAAAAATAAAACGTATTTTCAGTTAGATTTGTTTCAGTTTTATAAGGGTTTACTTTCCACTATAAATACAGCCTTGTATCAGATGATAAAAGTGTGTAGAAAAACAAGGTTTAGACCAACAAACAAACTAGGGTTTATAGAGAATCTCTCTTGGCAACAACTTTAGGGTTGGGATTGTTTTGATTCACCTTGAACAAAACACTATTAGGATTGAGTCTCTTGGTCACGGGAAGAGGCTGGGACTTGGGTAGAATTAGGTTTGAAGACTGATTCTTGAAACTCATTATCTCTTTGTAAAGAAACTCATTCGTGGATCGGAGAGCTGCTCTCTCCCCCAGACTAGGTCATCATTAGACCGAACTGGGTAAACAAATATCTTGTGTTCTTTCTCTCTCTCTCTCTCTCCTTTATCTCTTGTTGTTTTTGTTTGGATTATTTGCTACCCGCTTGATTTGATTACTTGGTATTAATTTGCTCCACTCATCAAGTTTTTATTGGTGTGGTTTTTCTCAACGAATTCACAACAGGTTTTGATTTGTCGACTGTGTAAAAATTTAGCACTGACATTGTTATAGTGTATCAAAATTAAACTCTTTGATCTATAAGGGAGCATTTGGTGATGTGTTTTACAGGTGGAATCTTGAGCACAGTTGAAACATTGACATCCACAGCTATATGTGGAATTATCCACTCAATATTTGGTGGTCAACCTTTGTTGATTGTAGGAATTGCTGAACCAACTGTTATCATGTACACCATTCTATACAGTTTTTGCACAAAAAGACCAGAATTAGGTGCCAAGCTGTTTTTGGCTTGGGCTGGTTGGTAAGTATATTTGGCAGTTAACCTTCTAACTACATTTTAGCTTTCCCTTTAGTCCACTATTGAGGTTCTATTTGGATAAACGACTTATTCAAGCGCTTATCGTATAAGTGCTTATGTATAAGTTCTTTCTATGGTAAAAGATAAAATAACGTCTAATGTTTTCATAAGCTCTCCCAAAGTGTAATGCTAATGTTTAACTTATATATATTTGTTGCAGGGTTTGTGTTTGGACATCATTGTTGCTGATGCTGCTTGCAATTTTCAATGCATGTTCAATTATCACTAGGTTTACTAGGGTTGCAGAGGAATTATTTGCCATGTTAATTACTGTTCTTTTCATGCAACAGGCTATAGAGGTATAGATATGGATATAGATATAGCCAAATCTTCCTAGCAAAATGGAAAGTAAATTTTGCTTTGCCGAGTATTTTAACTTCATAATTGTTTTGATCAATAGGGAATCCTAAGTGAGTTCAAGATACCGAAGGCTGAAAATCCCTTGTTAGAGGAATATAAATTTCATTGGTGCTATACAAATGGATTACTTGCAATCATTTTCTCTTTTGGGTTACTTTTCACTGCCATGGTAAGTAGAAGTGCAAGAAAATGGCGATATTTAACAGGTAAATGACTCCGAAGTCTAAATGCTTACTACTATATCAATGTTATAAATTTTGAAATGCATGTGAAATCGCACCTACAACGTCAATGTTTTTTTAGTTTCCGCATTGTTTGTCCACAAATTTCTTCAATCAATGTACTGTATAATACAAGACCATGCAATCAATGTTTTCATGTTAGACTTATCTTCTCCTGTCTCCCTTTGGCATTCAATCAGGGTGCATACGAGGTGTCATCGCAGATTATGGTGTTCCAATTATGGTAGTATGTTGGACTGCACTATCTTATACCATACCGAGCAAAGTTCCATCTGGTGTTCCTAGAAGGTTGCTTTGTCCACTTCCTTGGGAACCTGAATCTCTCTACCACTGGACTGTAGTTAAGGTACTGTTAAAGAAATGACTAATTTGATGTTATGCAAGTCCTAAAATCCATCTAAAGTGATTGACTGCAAACTGCAGGATATGGGAAAGATACCCTTGCCATACATCTTTGGGGCATTTATTCCAGCAGTTATGATAGCAGGTTTATACTTTTTTGATCATAGTGTAGCTTCCAAGATGGCTCAACAGAAGGAATTCAACCTTCAAAAACCATCTGCTTACCACTATGATGTTTTTCTTCTTGGAATAATGGTACACTATTGTGTTGTGAGACTTGTTTTATGTAAATTCAATGTCATAAAGTTTCCTAACATGTATATCCTTTTGATTCTTTAGACTCTTATTTGCGGCATTCTTGGTCTCCCTCCAGTAAATGGAGTCCTTCCTCAGTCCCCTATGCATACTAAGAGTTTAGCGACTCTTAGAAGGCAGGTATAAGCACCGTATTATATGACATAATTGTTTATGTATAACCTATTTCTATAACATAAGTCATTTTTTATATAAACTTTAAGTTGTTTTCGTAAGCTATACTAAAGAGCTTATGGAATAGTCTAAAAACAACTTATGAACATGTCATAAGTTGTTTCCACTTTCCATAAGTTCTCTCAAATTGTCTCACAAGTGATTACCCTGGTAGATAAACTCAAGTACGCCTTAAGTCTAAGGTATCAATTCAAATAGATTCTTACATTACTTTGTGAAATTTACAGTTGATCCGAAGGAAGTTGGTTAAGAGTGCCAAGGAATGCATTAAGCAACAAGGAAGCAACTCTGAATTATACGGAAAAATGCGAGCCGTGTTTATAGAAATGGATGCCGCACCTACCGTAAGTATTGTTGGCTTGATAAAATTTGTGTCTATGTGTATACATGTCCAATAGTGAACATTTTTATTATTTGGTCTTAGGTTAAAGAGTTGGAGACTTTGAAGGAGGCTGTAATGAAAACTAACGAAAAAAATGGTACAAACGAAAAATTCGATCCTATTAAACATATAGATGCCTATTTTCCTGTTAGAGTTAATGAGCAAAGAATGAGCAACTTGTTGCAGTCTCTCCTTATCGCTTTATCACTTTTAGCCGTTCCTATCATCAAAAGGATACCTACCTCCGTTCTTTGGGGATATTTTGCTTATATGGCAATTGATAGTCTCCCAGGGAACCAATTTTGGGAAAGGATATTGCTTCTTTTCATCAGCCCCAGAAGGCACTACAAGTAAGTATCTTTACCAGTAATCTTTGTTTTGAAATTGATAGATAACTTGATGTTTGTGGCATAATGACTTTCAAAGTTTTTTTCTTCCATATTTGTAGAATTAATAATCTATCTATAGAGTACACAATTTTATTAGTCAATTTTGTGCTAATATCTGTCTTTTCGCGCAGAATTTTGGAAGGCTCTCATGCCTCATTTGTAGAGTCAGTACCATACAAGACAATAGCTACATTTACAGTTTTACAGTTTCTATATTTTGCAATCTGTTATGGATTGACATGGATACCTATTGGTGGAATATTGTTTCCATTACCTTTCTTCCTTCTCATAGCTATAAGAGAGAGATTGCTTCCAAAGTTATTCGATGCAAACTATCTTCAAGAATTAGATGCTTCTGAATATGAGGAAATTATTGGTGCTCCACATAATATACCACTAATGGTAAAATTTTATCATCCATTTATTAATTTCAGTATGTTTTTTATTCCTATAAATCTGATAAAATATTACTCATTTTTAGTCCTTAGAGTTAACAAAAAAAAGTGTGTTTTTAGTCCCTCGTCGGAGCCTAAAAGCATATATATATATAACCTTCACTTATTTCTTGAAAATGTTTGATCAGGAAAAAGATGTGCGTACTAGTACCGATAATGATACCTCAGAAGAAGATTATTATGATGCAGAGTTATTGGATGAGATGACAACTAATAGGGGAGAATTGAAATGCAGAACAGTAAACCAAAATGATAGTAGAAGCTAAGCTCGAATCGTAGTAGCTTAACTTATGGCTTCAATGAAGACAGACATATTCAGGTAAAACACAAATAAGAAAACTCTTTGAAGGTTTCGATATGAGTAACTCACCGATTATAACTAATTCTAAAATTGCACATATGATTGATCGTGATTTGTTAATAATGTAGAATGTTTTACACACACTTTGATAGTGTATTGAAACTAAACTCTTTATTTTATGTTTATGGCTTGGACTTGTATAGGTTTACCCTGAAGAATCTACCGGGATATGAGGAGGTAGTCTCTCTCCATTGGCTTTATGTTAGAATGTAAAAAAAAAGGTTTGATATGTGAGAAGGATCCCCTCAAATGTTATGTTCAAGATTCTGGTAATATCAGCTAAGGTTGAATCAATCGATGTTGTGTGAACGAAGAAAAAGAAGATGAAGAATCGATTTGATCGGGGGGAAATAAGAAATCATTTGAACTTTGAGATAACATACTTCAATATTACTAGGAAAAATGCATTAAAACTTGAGTTCAATGAGTTATTTTCCTTCATTAGGTGGCTACAGAATTTAAGAAAAAGAGTGGAGAAGAGATTAATATGATATATTAGAAACAAGGCTTAATACATGCTTTGGTCCCTTAACTTATTTTCGGATTTCATTTTGGTCCCCTAACTATAAAGTGTCTCAATTTGGTCCCTTATGTCTTCTGTCGTTACCTCTTTTGATCCTCTCCGTTACATTTTAACTGTTTGATCTATTTTTCAAATAGAAACTGTTGGATCATGTAGGTTTATTGTAGCCTACGGTGAATGATTAACACCTGATTTTTTTGAAGCCAAAAATATATAAAAATTCATATTTGTTTATAAAATATGAAGAAAAAAATATTTCAGATTTATTTTTCAAAATTAAAAAAATTGCAAAAGAAAAAATTTTTACGAAATTTTTAAAAAATGTCAGATATTTTTTTTTGAAAAAAAAAGGTTTTTTTTAATTTTTTCCTACAAAATTCTGGAAATTATTTTAATTTTTAAAAATCTGGAAAAATATATAAAAAATTCAGATTTTAAAATTAGAAGAAAAAAAAATATTCCAGAATTTTTATAAAATCTTTTCCAAGATTTACAAATTTGAAAAAAATTTATTTTTTTACGAAATTTCAAAAAAAGGTCAGATTTCCGAAAAAAAAAGTTTTTTAAAATTTTTTCAACAAAATTCTGGGAAATATTTTAATTTTTAAAAATTTGGATACGAATTTTTCTACAAAATTCTGGAAAATATTTTAATTTAAATAATCCAGAATTCTGAATTTAAAAAGGTTATAAAAAAGGTCATATTTTTTTTAGAAAAAAAAAAGGTTATTTTTAATTTTTTCTACAAAATTTTGGAAAATATTTTAATTTTGAAAAATATATAAAAATTTCAGATTTTTATAAAATATGAAGAAAAAAAGTTATTCCTGAATTTTATAAAATCTTTTTCAAAATTTGAAAAAAAATAATTTTATTACGAAATTTTAAAAAAAAGGTCAGATTTTTTTTTTTCCTACAAAATTCTGAAAAATATTTTAATTTTTAAAAATCTGGATACAAATTATTTTAAAAATATATAAAAAGATGTAGATTGATGGTGATTTTAAATTTATAATTTTAGGAAGAAAAAAAAAATAGAAATGATTATATTCTGTGAGCCCATTGTATACTTGTGTATTTTTCAAATCTAGCCCTTGATCTCCAACCTTAAATGACATGTGGACAAGGATTAACTATTTTTGAAAACAAACTAACGGAGAGGACCAAAAGAGGTAACGACAGAAGACATAAGGGACCAAATTGAGACACTTTATAGTTATGGGACCAAAATGAAATCCGAAAATAAGTTAAGGGACCAAAGCATGTATTAAGCCTAGAAACAAAAGGGAGAGGAGCAAAGGAATGAGAAAATCCAAAATTACTGCTTTCTGGCTGAAATATATGAGAAAATCCAAAATTCTCTCTTATTTTGTAATTTTTCCAAGATTTGTTCTTTTAGAGGATTTGCAAGAGCATTATTTTATTTAGATCAAGTAGTAAACTAGCCAAAGTACTATGCATCATGATTTTTTCATTACTTTGTTCATAACATTTTACATTGTGCAATACTTAATTTATAAAATAACTTTTCCATTTAATTTATAGAGAATTAAATGCAGGAAAAAGTATAAATGTAAAGGTTTGTTTCAATTTATTCAATTGTTTACCTAAAAATTTGGCAAACAAATGTATATTTGATATTAATTAAGAACAAGATACTTGTTCAAAAAAAATTAAGAACAAGATAGATTCCTCTTTGTCGTGCGCGCATGTGTGTATAACCACTTCGAATAGAAGTGATAAAATTTTGAGCGAAAACATGAACGTGAATCATAAAGCTTCGAACTAAAGCGACTTGCTACTTCATTGCAAATATTCCCTTGTTAAACCAGAGGATTATGACAAAAAAAAAGAACCCTAAAAGGAACAATATCTCCATTGCAACTAGGGTCTAGCTTAATGAGGAAATATAACCATTGCAATGTTGAAAAATTGTTGATTTGTTGCCATATTAAAACAAAGAATAGCAAAGGAAGCATTAGCAATAGCTTCTATACAGTTCAACAATTCTTGCAACCTCAATCTCTCTTAATAAACTAGCCAAATCTTAAAGAGAACAAATATGGTATAAAAGGGAAAACACTTCTCGACGAATCAAAGACAATTGGAGAAAAAAATAGAAAACAACCATTTGATCTCTGTAACACCTATGCCCTTCCAGATTATTTCAGAGATTCATACTTGTAAATATATTATAGATTTAGTGTAGATTGTGGTAAGTCACTGATCAGAATTTCATACCTAGAGGTGAATAAGTGGTGAATCCCAAGTTCAAACCCTAGTCACTGCATATTGCAACGTCCCTACCAACTGAGTTGTGCTTACAGGGACAGAGATAATCTATTGTTCACATAAAAAAGAAAGCATGTGTATGGACAAAATTAAATATTTATTTATGATATTATGATCTCAAATTCAAATAAATTCCATAGAGAGAAATTCTAATATTGTTGTTCTTTAGACTCAAATATAATGATTGCATGTAGTATACAAAAGATAGGGTAACATGCTTTTTAATCCTTGTATGCCAAAATTCAAAGTAAAGTGAAGAAAATTTCAAGTCATTGTGTGAGGGAACAAAAGTATTATGATTGAAAAAAATAATTTAAATATATCTCTTCTATTCTAACCTACATTTTTGTGTACAATAATTTAAAAGTCTTTTATGTTTCCTTTCTTACATTCTAAATTTACAAAAGTGTATAGTAACCAATTCAAGTTTCAATGCTTAGTCTCATGATCAAGCAAGAATAAGATGATCACCCTCTCTTATCAAGTTTATTTCTTCAACTTCAGCTCCATCTTCAGTCAAGATTTTGGTGGGAGAAAAGTCAAACTTTTTAGCACCAACATCTAGCAACTCTTGAAGGGACTTTGGTAGAAAAACAAGCCTTTTAGGATGTTCACTTTTTTCTTGACAACTAAGCATTACTCTAATTGGTGCAGTACTGCTTTGAGATGAGGGGGAACCCACTTTATCTGGAGAAAAAAAAGAAGCAAAACTCATTCAATTTTCTAAAATCAAATGCAAGCATTGCAATAAAGAATGAGAAAGAAGAACATGCATTGTTAGTGTAAACTATTTTTCCACTTACGTCTAATGAGAATTCAACATTTTGTGGCTATTTTTATATCGTGGTTGCAAAATGAGCTTACGTGGCAATATCTTGAGTTCTCATTAGATGTCGATGTAAAACTAGTTTACACCGACAATGCAGATAAAATCATCTATTTTAAATCGGAACTTGGAAGATAAAGGCATGTATATTTACCTCGATTAGCAGCTGCAATCATTCCAAAAAAGGAATTTCTAAAAGGGCTAACCTTTCTTCTCTGAGGACTAGCTTGTATAGAAGGTTCACTTTGAGGGATTCCAATAAATGGCCCTCCATTAGTTTTTGGCCTTGATGGAATATCATAAGGGAGGCTAACCTTCCTTCTCTGAGGACTATCCAACCATGTTAACTCTTGATTAGGTGGAAACATACCACCTCGAGGACTAGCTAGCATAGAAGGTTCTTGATTAGGTGGAAACATACCACCTCGAGGACTAGCTAGCATAGAAGGTTCACTTTGATCCGTTTCAATAAATAGCCTTCCATTATTTTTTCGCGTTGATGAAATATCATAAGGAATTGTGTTATCTTGTTCAATTTCTTTAAACATATTTTGTATTTCTTCATGGCATTCTTGATTTGCATAAGCTCTTGAACTCCAACCAAAGCCATCTGGCTTATCAATATCTGCTCCTTGTTCTACAAGAAACTTCACTATTTCTACATTTCCATGACACACAGCAGTATGAAGTGCAGTGGTTCCATCATTTGTGGACTTTGTCACAATATCACCACCATATTTTACAATATCTTTCAGGAATTGAATGTTATTTTTCTCCACAGCAAAGCATGCTAAACTAGCTATATTAGCAGAAGATATATCTGCACCATTGTCCATAAGTAGTTTTATCATTGATTCATGCCCTCCCTTAATTGCTTCCCATAGTGGTATATCTCCTTCAAAATCTGTATAAATATATATATGAACACAATTATTAGAGACAACAACATTACTAATTCATTTCTTTTATGAAAAAGAAAAGCTACAACTAATTAATAAAACCAATTTAACACTAAGAAATCATTTTAATAACCAATTCTTAATTGTTAGTTAGGACATGAAACATGTTTAGGGCTGGTCAAAATCGATTTTGATGAAAGCATGTGAAAGGGAGCTTCGATCAAAATCGAGTTAGACTCTCCACAAGCCTAAACAAACCGGTTTTACTATAGTTTAGATTTTTCTCAATTGCAATTTAAATCACACTTTACATAATTTGAGAAACACTTTCCATCAAAGCAAGTTTTTCTCACTTCCAATAGAATATTCGTGAAAACAAGAAAAACTCTTTGGTGAATATAAAAAAGCGTCTATTGTTCGATTGATTGAAATATTATGTGTTTATTGTGTACCGATGCAAAATACTTCATAAAAAAAAATGAAGGAAAGTATTATGATTTTATAATTTAAATGAGAAAAAGGCTACTCTTAAAATTCTTCAAGCGACTTTCCAATGCTAAATGCCTTGCACATTTCGTTTTGTGCATTCATGTTTGAAAGGTAGTGACAAACCTCATTTGTAATGTTATATGTTTTACTTTTTAATAGTTACTGGATTTACAAGAAACTCTTAACTGTACCTTGTATGTTGGGATCAGCTCCGAATTCAAGAAGCAAAACCGCACAATGGTTATTACCTTTAGAAGCTGCAATATGCTATATAACATAAGAAAGTAGAATTATAATCAGTGTTTAGTAAAGCATGTAGAAAAAATCTATGTGTTGACATTGTAACGAAATAAAATTCTAACCAGTGCTGTCCTTCCAGTTTTATTATCTATTTCATTTGGATCTGAACCTTTCTTCAGCAATTGATGCAACAACATGTCATCAGGTTTGTTAGCTGCATATATTAAACTTATAGGCAAATCCATTTTTCCTTTTGACAACATTGATTCTATTTCAGTTTGAACACTAGCAATCATCGGATACTTTAAATTTTGCACATGCTGCAATAAGGTAGAAAATGTCAACATATGCTTTCTTGAAGAATCACTTCTAGAAAGAGAAAAATTAAAAATCTCAAATATCTTCTTATATACCTGAAGAAAATTGTTCATTATTATTGTTCCGTCTTCAACATTGTTATGAACAAGGGTTAGAAATGTTGATCTACTTAAACGCAAGATCTGGCTTAATCGTTTGGTCCGAACTGTATAAGGTTGTGGCCTATAACATAACACTCCTATTTCTCCAAAAACATCTCCTGACGTTGCCTCTTTAAAAGACTGATATAATTTGCAAACATATTTTGTTAGTCTTATGGAAATAAGATTTTTCATGATATCATATAAAGGAATGCAGATGAAACTTGCCTTTTCTTTTCCATTCTCATTAAGGATAAGATCCTGTCAAATCGAAGAGATTAGAGTTATAGTTTGCCATGTTTATACAATATAATAGAGTAAATGGAAATAAGATGAGAGAGAGAGAGAGAGAGAGAGAGAGAGAGAGAGAGAGAGTATCTTACTGCAGCTCCAACAACCATTATATAAAAGTCTGTTGGTGATTCATTCTGCAAGACTACATCTTCCTTTGGAGGAAAAAACTCAGCCTTCAACTCCGTCACCTTCAAATTTTGAGATTTCAACATAGGTAAGTAAAATAATCTATTCATTCAAAACAGAAATAATAACAAGAAGCAAATGTGCAAAAAGTTGTGATTAGAGCTTTAATTAGGTAGAGGGTATACATATTTTGAATTGACTAAAAGTAATAGAGTTATCTGTTAACAAACTTGTAATAGAGAGAATATTGTGTTTTTTTGTTGCATACTTATGAATCAATGGAAGGTCTTATCATCATCATCCATAAATCATAGCACAACTCAAATCAAACTACCCAATTAAACATAAACTCAACGGTTTTCTTCTTCAACACAATAGGGTTATATTACAGCAGACATAATAATATTACCAGTTGAAATCGTAAGTCGTTTGACACACCATGAAACAAGTATACGTCTTGGATGCGTTCAAAGAATCGGTAGTGTGCAATGCTCGACTTAATGGCTTTTGGAAGGGAATCCATTATCTCTTGTTGCTCTAATCCTTCTAAATTTGTTTTGTACTTCATATGAAAATGAGCAAATATCTGCTCTTGTAACCGTTTAGGTAACCGATTCCTACGAGAAAAATTTGATGCAGCTTGGACAGTATCCCTCTAATGCACCACAATAAAGAACACATTCAAAATTGAAATTAATAAGTATATCTAGTAGTAGTACTTTGTAGAACCATGACATTGATGTAGAATATTCAAGTGCATAATGCTTCAAAAAAAAGGATAAGGAATATTGTATACTCACATAGCTCTCTGTTCTATTTGTCCAATGCACAACCAAATTGGTCATGTTTCCTATAAGATATGCATGAAGTCCAAAATTGAATAGCATATAAAAAATGTCAAATATCATTTCATCTGTGTTTACAGGATGCAAATCTCCATAACCAACTGTTGAAAGTGTACATATGGACCAATATATTGATGCTACATATCCATCCCATAGTGTTAGGTGGTCTGCATCATAGACAAGTGATAGCCATGAAGCTTTCTTATCGTTGCGTACTGTAGCCAGAAAATAGAAAAAACAGGCAGCACAATGCACCTCAAATAGTGATACCTACAAAAGACATCACATTTTAACTTATAATTTTAGTGTTTTTATACCATACTCCAGTTCTCAACTATAAGCGAAAAAGTTTATGTATTTGATCCAAATTAAGACTTTTTCGTTTATATTTGAGAACATAGGTAGTATATTATAAGCCATAACTTTGCAAAATAAAAAACAAAATCACTGTATAATTAGAAAGTACTTACACATAACAGTTTTAAACAGCGCACCAAAAAGTAGTTATAATTCCTATCCTTTTCTAACCTGACACACGGAACAAAGAAAGGAAATAAGTAACACCAAGTTTAAACAAAAAGGCCACTGTTTAGAATAATTTCCCAGTTACATGTGGTAGTAAATTTATGTAGAAAGTTATAATTTAACTTGAAAAGAATGAAAGTTTTGAGCTTTGATCATTACCTTGAAAACATGGCACTAGCTCTACGAAGGCGCCAAAGGCGAAAAATATTGAAGTAGCCATACATCTCGAGTGAATCTGGCAACAAAAACATAGAACCTTCAAAAGGAATGATAGAGAACACATCAAGGATGAACCAAGATTTCAAATATCTCGAAGCAATTTTCCATCGATCGTCGACGAGTAGAAAAGTAGTCTTGTCAACGTAGGCAACAAAGAAGGTGAGAACAATGTCAATGAAAAAAAATCCATTCACAATGCTGTCTGCATAAGCTAGTGCACCCCTTGATTTCTCAAGAAACCCAAATTCAAAAGGACACACCCATGCAGTGTAGACAACCCATATCATCAAAAATTTGCACCATTGTCTGCAATATCAATTATTACATATCATTATCATTGTACATTCCATATATCATCATTCATATTGACCTAGATTTTAAATTACGGTTACAGTTGCATTGAAATCATGTCACAACTTTGGAATTATAGAAAATAGCGGTCAAATACAACTGATGCAGCTGTAATTATAGCCCCAATGCATGTTTGAATTTATTTATAGCGAATCTGCGCCACCATGATTTTGGCAAAATCAAGGTGTCACCGTGATTTCACAAAACTCACCGTCAATCCAACATGCGTATAATGTGGTTTGCGAATATTTCAAAAAATGATGGCCGGTGAGTTCGAAAAAATTATGGCACCGTGATTTTGTTAAAACTGCAAAGTATACATTTTATCAAAATCGCGGCCGTGACTTTTATCAAACTCACCGCTAATACAAACATGCATGCTGATGGGTTTTAAAAAACATTGACCATAATATACATATTGATCCTTAAACGCCATCTCTAGTACATTCATTCATGACATAAATTCATGTTTCTTAAAGCAATTAATTTTCAAAAAAAAAAAAAAAAAGAGAGAGAGAGAAGAAAATATGATATTTTGAAATAGAAAAATGAGTTGTTATTGACAGTTGAATAAATCTTACCTATAATAACGGTTGCTTGGGGAGATGATGTAACGCCGGAGCTCTTGTCTCTTGCTGCCATACATGGTGGCGGCACCGAGAGATGGAATGAATCCGGTAAGACTGTATTGGCTGCTAGAATCATCTTTGGTTTGTTTTTGTTTATCATTTTTACGACCAAAAGACTTTATTCCAAACATCTTCATGATCTTCCTCGTAAAGGGGATCAAGGAGAGACACACTATGCATTCATGTGTTATTTTCTTCTCATAATTTTGTTCATGATTTTATTTGGTGGCATTCTGGTTTGTATATCGGTTTGTTAGCAAGAATGAAGAATAATGTTCACAACGGATTTTCTGGTTTTCTGGAATGAAAACAAAAAAAAAGTATATATATATGCCAATTAAGGCAGAATCTAAAACCATATGGTGTTTGAGGAAATTGAATTTGAAGGATTTTGTGTTTGTTTTTTGTGTTACTATTTTTAGTAATTGTACATGATTGTTATTGTTGAGCTAAATTGAGTAGTACTAGTCAAATGCGTGTGAATATTATTTACTTGCTTCTTTGTTGGCGGTCTTGCCATTTGGCATTTACCACTCTCTCACAACAACTCCTAATATGAATTTTGGCTTCTAAAAAAGTACTCCATCGGAACCAATTAAGTAACTCATTTGATTACAAATAAAAGAGAGGAAAATGATTTTAAATGGCATCGTCAAGTATTGTTATACTCCTTTCGTTCCAAATTGTAAGAAAAAAATCACACTTATTAAGAAAACTACTCCTAGCTCGGTTTCACAATGAGTGTCACTTTAGCAAAAAAAAAAAAAAATTAAAATGAATGTCACCTTACATTTTCAATACAACTTTAATCTTTTTCTTTCAACTTTACCCTCAATAAATACTCAAACTTTTCTCTCTTTCACAATTTTCAATGCATCTTTAAGTTTGTCTTTTTCTTATAAAGGAATGACAGTTTAGTAAAAATATTATGTTTAATGATTACTTCATTCCATTTCTTAATCTATGTGTCAAACCTTAAACAACACTCCTTGTGAAACGGAGGGAGTAAAACATTAAAATTTAGAGTATAGTTTTTTGTGTTTTCTTTGAAATAAGTTTTATAGGAATATGTAAAAAGAATTTTCATTGGCTATTCGTTGTGGGGAAAGTGGAAGAGAGAGAAAATTAAATGTAATTTGCATTTAATTTTATGAGAATAAACAAATAAAATTCTTGGAAAAGATGTTTTTTTAAAAACAAGATTAAATAGGATGAATTTTTGTCTTTTTTGCTTACATTTTGGGATAAAAAAATTGAGTTTTTTTTCCTTACATTTTAGAACGGAGGGAGTATTAACTATTATCATAAATGTAAAGTAGAAGATGTTGAATTGAGAGTGATGAAAGTAGTATTAACTAGAATTATAATTGCAAAAAAATAATAATTAATATTACATTGGAAAGTGAAATGAACGAGTTACGTTATATTGAGACAATTTATTTATTTATTTTTTTGCAAATGACTCAGTTATTTTGTGACGGATGGAGTCATCTCTATTTATTTAAATAAGTTTAGAGACTCGAAAGCGATGATATGACACGATTCTCTTATACCTTAAACAAAGTTATGTGTTTAAACCCGAGTCTAAGCAACTTTGATTGTTGATATATTTAATTATCTATAATAAAAATTATAAAAATTTAATATTTTAAAAATATTTATCAAGACTAATCGAACAACATCTTACATGGTAGAATTTGTATTTATATATAAATTAAAAAAATAGAGTCAAAATAAGTTATATGAAAATACACATTATAAAAATACGACATGTAGTTTGAAACAGATGAAGTACGTAGTAATCAAACCTGAGAAACTCTGAGATCTTGGTCCGAGGAGACTTGACATGATGAACAAGGTTTGCCTTATGAAAATATGTTGGTGAGTTTACTTGCATGAGAAGTCATTTTAGAGGTAAGGTTTCACGTGGCAAATATCAAATGGATTCCAAGCATTTGCATAGTGTTTATATTAGAGCTATAACTGGTGAGTGTGAGTGATTATGAGGTTTTTCAAAATCTTTGGGAAAATGAAGTGGTTGAATTATGACAAATTCTATGGTACACCTAAAGATTTGAGTGTATTGGTACACCAAATCATTAAATTAATAGTTAAATGTGCTATTTTTTGAAGAGAAAAATTATTTTCTATCACCTATAATTATAATAATTAAATCTTATTTATCAAAAAGGCCGACGGAATAAAATTTAATTTTTCTGAATTTTTAGTACTCATAATAGATAATTTTGATTATTTTTTACAATAAAATGTAAAAAAATTAGTATGATTTTTATAAACAATGAAATGATATTTTCTAAAATACAAATATCAACAAATAGCTCTTTATTTCATAAAAATGATAGTTAATATATAGATTTTTAAAGTTAAAGTACCGGTACACCTTAATTTGTGGGTGTACCGTAGAAGTTCTCCTGAATTATGGGTAGCTAATATGTTTAGTGGATGTGAGGATATTAGTCCGTTTGGTAGAAATCTTGTTTAAAGGATTCAACGTTTGACTCATATGGATATGGATTCGGAGGTGAGGGTTGATGCATTAATATTGGTTGTAACTTTGGTATTAATTTGATGATTTACGAGTTTGTCTTACTTAATTTAGGCATTTGTTAGCCTTCGATGAAATGAGGATACACCACTTCTACTCTGAAACAATTTTTTGGGTTGATGCTCTAACTAATATCGGTCGTAACTTTAGTATTAATTTGATAATTTGAGTCTTGTCCTGTACAATTTAGATATTTGTCAGTACTTTATGAAATGAGGGTTTTTTCTCAGGTTTAGAAATGTAAGCGGATCATTTACAAGTAAATTGTTTTTTTTTTTTTTTAGGAAGTGAATGGTTATTTATAGTAGAAGAGATAAAAAAAACATAAAATTGAACCGAACTGTAAAAAAGAAAAAAATGTGACTAACAATTCATGAATTGAACGATCAGAAAAAAGGAATTTTCTTTTTTTTTTTAGGAGAAAAGGAATTTTCCATTACTATTATTATTATTATTATTAGCGTCCAGACGGACACTCCCGTGTCCGTCTGTCCGCTCTTTCTACTGCGCTAACACATGTATACTTTACCTTTTTTTTTTTGCATAAAATAAATTAATATATAGTTTGTCTTTCTCAAATATTAGAATCAAAAACCTGAAGAGTGTAGATTTATTAGTGCCCTCTTTTGTTTGTGTGTTGGGATAGAATATGTATACAATATATTTACCCTTCTTTGTATAATTTAATTTCATCATAAATATATAAATATATATGTATGTGGATGACATGAAAGCATTCCCAGTTATATGGTCATGATTACAACTAATATATTTACTCCGGTTGGTTTTTGTAGTCAATAAGGGTGATTACCACCTTCCCTTTTCGAAACCAACCCCCGAATCCAAAGTCTCATAAGGGTTTTTACTCACTTTTTCCCTTCTCACGAATAAAAGTTGGGAGTTCAAAGATTGAAGGTTCAAAACCAATTAATGGTTTGATACCCGAATTTCGAGAGCACGCTCTGTGTTGCATGCCATTACTCAAAAAAACCGTAATTCAAATATCAGTTAGAACAAAATAAGAAGATTAAATAATAAAAACACAATGACAAAAATGAAGAAAAAAATCTTTGGTATAATTCAATTCTTGTATCATACATTGAAAACAATGAGGAAATCTCTGTCTATCTTGGCCGATGGCAGCTCCTCTTCATTGACTCCAATTTCCACACTTTAAGGTTGTTTCTCCAACCTAAAATAATGTAACAGTTGTAAGGTAAAATCGAAAGTAGTAAATGTACAAAGTTAATTACCATGTTGCAATGTGTTCTAATCCCTCTTGTATATATATCATGGTTAATATTTTCTAATTCATCTTAGTTAATTTACTGATACGTAACCACCTTTTTCGTTAAACGAAAGTTAGATATTTATTGAGCATCAAACCATATTTACTGATATGTAACTGCCTTCCTTTCCTCTTCGTGTCTCCTTTCACCCTTTGCAACAATTATGAAATTAGGACTCAAATGACATGGAGAAAACAACATAAAAGTAGAAAATCTAATCATTGTCGTGCGTGGTGGTAAACTACTCCGTCTTCCCATCTGTCATTGAATTCTCTGCCATCCCTGCCACTTTTAACATTCCCTTTAAATTGGAAAAAGTGAAGAATATATTACCGCCAAATAATTGGAAAAAAAAAAATTATCCTTCACACTGAAAATGAATAATAGAGCAAATAAACAATATGAATAAGGAAATGATTTTAACTGCCATTACATGATCAGTTTCTATATAAATGCGGAACATTTTCCATTATATCAGAATTTATATTAACCGAGAAGAGTAGATAAGAAATAGAGTACAGAAATAGTGCTTCAATCATGAAGAAAAATTGCATATAATTCATTATGCTCCAAGAAGTGGCTTCCTTTATGGAACAAAAATTAAAACAACAAAGAAGAAATACACTTCTTTACAACTAAGATAAGGAACACGTGTATGCAAGTGTTTATAGTAAATATGGTAATGTTAAATTGAAGGAAACTAAAATCAAATGGGAACTTCTGCGGTACACTCACAAAATGAGGTGTATCGGTACTCCTGTTTCTTAATTTTATAAATGAACGATCATTTTTTATGTAGTAAATAGCTATTTGTCAATATTTATATTTTATAGAACAACATTTCATAAGAAAAAACATCATTTAATTGTTTATAAGAATCATAATAATTTTTTTTTACATATTATCGTAAAAAATAAGAATGTTCTTAATTATGAATGATAAAAATTTAAAAAATAAAAAATTATTTCGTTGACACTTTTGATGAATAAGATTTAGTTATTATAATTATAAATGATAAAAAATAACTCATTTAACTATGAATTTAAAGAGTGAGTATACCAATACACTCAAATATAGTGGATGTACCATAGAATTTGCCAAATCAAATAGCCAACTATACATACCTTTGTACATGGGGCTTATTGAATAGGAAGGCTATAGAATAACATTAGTTTATGGCGGTACAATGAAGAGGAAATGAATTATGATATTATTTCTTCCTATTTTTGTTGGTTTGCCTCCCCATACACACAATTAATAGTCGAATCCAATTCTTGACAAATTTTCAGTAACCAATAAATTAATAGATGAGACTCAACAATTTCTTTTTTAACAGTCTAAGCAGTTGCTTACCATGAAGGGTGTAAAGTAGATTATAGTCTTATTTAAGGGGCGAAATTGGCAAAAAAAGTCCATACCAAACTTTGGTATTGCCTTTATAGATAGTTATAGATTGGATGTTTCCCTTTCTCCTCTGTAACAAAAAAAGAAAAGAAATTGCATTAAAAAAAGGAAGAAGAATAGAAGATAAAATTGAACAAACAGAGGGCAAAAGCAATATAATTGAACAAACGTGGCTGCAATGATCACAAAGATTCCATGTTCTTCCTCTTTTTATTTTGTGAATGAGAATCGGTAAAATGGAAGTGAGTGAGGAAGGACCTACATCGTTGTCGAATACTCCATGGAGAATGTCGTTGTCGTTACCATGCTTCTTGACGGCGCCCTCCTCTATGTCTATTGATGTTGCGCTTGTGGCTAATCCATATTGTGATCCTACATCTTTTAATTTCACGTTCTAATCTGCAATCATTCATCAAGAATTTAGAACAAACACCGAAATGAACGGTTTAGAATTAGCAAAAAGGATGATTTTGATGCAAAGAAACGTGAATCCCGGAATTAGCAAAAGGTTGATGGTACCAAAAATAATTCAAGATTTATTAAGTAAATTAGTATGCAAGAAGTATATGCAAAGAAGAACTTACATTAATATCAGACTTATTTGTCTATCTCCCTTATTTTTTCTATCTGTTGTTTTTTCTCTGATGGTGTTAACTCCTTTCACGCAGATGAACATTGGGGAGAAGTTAAAATTGTTTTATATTTTTGTAATTGTTGAGCAGTTGTAAGGGGTAAATTGGGAATGGAAAATAGGCTACACCAAAAAATGTATTACCTTTATTAATAGGTATTGCCTTTATTAATAGACATAGATATTATTATTATTTTGTATGATAATTTGCAAGAGTTTAGAACAATTATTTTTTGCAAAGACCGATATCTTTTTTCCGATATAGTTGCGATTACTAAATACATATTTTCGCATAGAGAAAATCGGGTAATAGTCATTTTGGTTCTTTAATATGTAAAAAGAAGTGAAAATTGTATATAATGTATCAAATTTTCAAAATAGTTCTTAATTGTTTATGCACTTTGTTAGATGTTAAAATAGTCCTTCAATTATTTTTTTTATACAACAACTTTTTTTATAAGGAATGATTATAACAAGTAAATATTTATAGAGGTTGATATGTCGATAAATAAATATATTGAGAAACTGATATTTTTTCAATTACATATTAAAAGACTGATATGATAATATTAACAAAATATTTTAATTGATAAAGTGCACAATAAAAAATTATTTTAGAATAAAATGCACGATAAAAAATTATTTTAGAATGTCGATAAATCTTATCATAACTGTTACCGTTTTTTTTTTTTTTTGTGAATAATTGGGGTGTCTGGATTCGAACTCGGCCCTTGCTTATAATATGCATTGTCGTTAAAAATATTAATCGAAAGGAAATTAATCTGAGATAACAAAACGACGTCGTAGGGAGAGTGGAATTGGTCGTGTTAAACCGAGAGAATTTTTAGGGCTGAAAACGCAAAACAAAAAAGCACTTAATTCATTTTCATCGGTTATTCTCAGAATCGAAGTGAGAGAACACACAAAACTCAACAATGGCGTCTTTGCTACAAGCGATTGTAGATCCAAAGAAAAACTGGTTCGCTGCTCAGCACATGAAAGCTGTTTCCAAACGTCTTCGCAAATACGGTTAATCTTTTAATCCTAAATCTTCATTTCGTTTTTTCAATTTCTCAAACCCTAATTTGTGAAATAATTTTGGATTTGTGAAATTAGGGTTACGATATGATGATCTGTATGATCCGTATTACGATTTGGATATTAAGGAGGCTTTGAATCGGCTTCCAAAGGAGGTTGTTGATGCTCGCCATGCTCGTCTTAAGCGTGCTATTGATCTTTCCATGAAGCATGAGTATCTTCCTGAGGATCTTCAGGTTGGTTTGGTTTTTCGTTAATTTAAACAAAAATGATTTTTTCGGTTTTGTTTTGTTTTTGGTTGCTGTTGTAAAATTTTAGCTAGAAATTAGATGAAGCTTGATAAATTGGTTGAAAACTGTTGTGGGTGTGTTTGTATTGATAGAAATGGATGAAATGAAGTGTAATAGAATCAATTTGTGAGTTACGTTTCATTGTTTAGATTGGGATTGAGAATAATAACATATGAAGCACGTGCACAACACAAACACAAACATGGACATATTGACGCAGGTAAACAAATTAAAAAATGAATTAATTGAATTAATCACATGTGTCAGTGTCGTGTCGGTGTGGACACCGGACACACATTCCATTGGATGTGTCAGTGCTACATAGAGAATAACAGAAATTTATTGAAAGTCCTTGTGGATGTGTTTATATATTGATGGAAATGGATGAATCTTAGTTAAATAGATCAAATAACGAGATGGGTTTCACTGTTTTAATTGTTCAAATTAATTGAAATTTAGTTTTATTTCATTTCACATGTGAGGTTTTAAATTGCATAGAATAGCAGTGAAATGCAGCTAATGCTGTCTCAATTGTGGTTGTATAGACATAAAAAAAAAAATTGATGTTTATACAACCACAAGATAGAGTTGGATCCTCCTGGAGTTTTTCTTATTCTAATTTAAACTAGGGTTATATCATTTACAAACCATCATTTTGCTTTCTCCAATTTGGAGGTGTAAAAAGGAATATTGTTTATTTTTTGTTGCATTTCATTCCACATTTATTGTAAACTATCCAAACAATAAATGAGAATTTGTATTCTATTTCATTGTACTGTCACTGGATGTGCAAAGTGCAAACATAATCTCTACAGGACAGTTCAAATTTTGCAAAATGTCCACTTGTGCAGTGTACTGTTTTGATTTTCTGTGAACATACTTTGGTTTGATATTTGTGTATTGTTTATTTGAACATATCAAAGAAGATCTAAATATCTTGTTTGGTACGTGGTTGTGTGAAGAGCATGTCTCTGATTGCTCTGAGCATAAATGTCAAATTTTGAGCGCTCATATCCTTTGTATCTGTTGTTGACAGGCAATGCAAACACCATTCAGGAGCTACCTTCAGGATATGCTGACCTTTGTAAGTGCTTTGTTTTATTTGTTTGACAGTTTCTAAGTTATTTGTTAATATTAGTAACTAATTGTGTGATTGTGGGTGTGCGTGTTTTGATATAACATTATATGGAGTCTGATTCCATACTTCTTGATTGCCTTTTTTTTATTAAACATTTGTTAGCACTTAGCACTAAACTTGACAGTGTGAATTGATATTACTTCCTTTGCTTGTCTTGATTGTCTACTACCCAAAATATACTTCAATCTTATCCTTAAATACATTGCTTAGATTGTTAGAAATCTTGGTGCGAGTGGAACTCAACCATTTCAACAATATAGTAGCATAATTTTGGAAATTCTTTGTTTTCAATTTATTTAAGAAACATGAAAAATCTTATGTTTCAATTCATTTTTGTAGTTCCTTTTGTTAGTTCATATTTGCTAGAGTAGATGGATTATTAATAATTATTTTTAAGCTTAGAATAGCCTGTGTCTGTATTTCTGTTTTCATTCTTTATTTTCATCATTCTCACCTTTTTTATTTATAAAAATGTTTTTGAAAATAGTAATCAAATGAAAAACCTTGAAAATAGTAATCAAATGAAAAACAGGCAATATTTTTGTAATTCATTGGGCCCTGCACATGTAGATGGGTCTTGACAGGGTATATGACTAATGGCTTCCAGATATGTGCCCCACACAAGTAGACGGTATTAAACATGGTTAATGACCCAAAAACCCTTCAAATTTTACCCCTAGTCTAGAAGTTTCACTTTAGAACCAAGCCCTGCTAAAGACATAGCAATCATGGGTCATGGCAGTTTGATTGTGAGGAAGGATTCCTGAGGTTGAACAACTCTTGAGCTGAGTACTGTGGAGACCCGATGTTGGGGCATGATACCGGCTGATATGGAACGCATTGATAAGTTGGATTTGTTACCGGGTTGTTCTCTTACATAGTTTCTGATGCATATGGGTAACAGATTGTTGATAATTTAGTAGAACTTTTGCACATGGAAGTTGGATGCAGTTTAGATTCAAGGATTTCCACTTTCTTTTCTTCTATTTCCATCCCCTGCCATCTATGTGTTTATCCTTGATCTAGGTGTTTTTTCTATGTTCGTATTCTGAGAGTCCCATAGAGAACCACTCCCAGTTGAAGACCTTAAGCTATTGCTTCTGAATTAAACACACTGTCCAGTGTTGTTAAATGGTGGTCATGGTAGCCACTATGGTAGAATTATGTGTCAGAGTTTTAAACAACCACCATAGGAAATTTGTGAAGGGATGCCCGTCATGGCCCGCGCCATTGGTTATACGGCAAGTTTTTGGCCTTCTGCCATCGACACCACTGACACTGTCAACATCATGGTTCTTTATTTAACATGTTAACTAATAGGGTACTTTTTGTCATTTATATATACATCCTCTCATTTTCTATTCAACTAAATGAGAGGAGAAAATTTGAATTTAATTTCGTTGTTCTCTGCATCCAAACAATTATAAAATCATTTCAATTTGCGTTTTCTTTCCTCGTTGTTTTTGTTCCATTTTCATCACCAATGCTAAATGCTAAATGCTTTTCGACCCACAATTTTCAGGTGAAGAGGGAACGAGCAGAGCGTGAAGCATTGGGAGGTTTGCCCCTGTATCAACGAACCCTTCCATAAGTGCATTGAGTAGTATCGCTTGAAGCTATTTTGATTGGAATTGGATGTTAAAATGTACTACTGTTGTCGTAGAATGTTTTGGTTGATGATGAAATCTTGGACAGCTTTGATGAATCTTTATATGGACCACATTTTTTTGGTGCTGTAAACTTTCCCTCTCGGGCATTTTCTAATAAATGGCAACAACAAACTCGTTTGCCTTTATAATTTATGGCTTACCCATTGTCTTTATTGGAATCATTTCTTGTTTGGTAGATATAGCTGTTGTATATTTTATATGAACAGACCTCGCATTCAGACTTCCCAAAATAAAAAATGTTGTAATTGTTCAAGGATCAAAATGATAACTGTGCTGTTTGTGATGCTCTTCAATTAGAGTGCGAAATGTGGAATATTTTTTTACAGGATAATAATGCAAGTCCATATACCTATTTCTAATTTCTAATAGAATTGTAACCAAATTTTTTTTTCTAATAGAATAATAGCAGAGTACCGTAATTACTAAACTCAAGTCATGTTTTGGGGTGTTGGAATTATTATTCTAAGAATCCTGTAAAATTAAATTTGTGTTTGAGTATTCCTACACATATCTCCTCGGTGAATATAAAGCCAGAGAAGTATCCTAAACTCACGTGTACATCTTCTCAACAGAAGGGACGATCTTAAAGAAGGGAAATATAAGTGGATTAAAAGAAGAAGAAATAAACAAGACAGTGATTAATAAGGGCAACATATTCTCGTCGAAATCCAAAATTATGCAAGCTACCGAAGGGTTAACAGAGAGGTTCGAGGATTAAGGAGTGAAAAAGAGAGGTTCTCGAATCTGTATATCACCAAACTTAGATTCAGAATTACTCTGAAATTGACTAACTCTTCCATTCAAATTGTAGGATCTTAACTTTATCCATCTAAAATGTATATAGTACGCTTTTTTTATGCTGGAAATGCTTATTTTACCATGTCAACCTGCATACTCACGGTGGAATGCATGTTCAGGAATTTGTAGTTTTTTTTTTTTTTCCCAAAAGAAAAATCATTTCCAACAGTGTTGAGTTTAGCTGTAGGGCTAAAATCACATAATGTGATGAAACAAGATTTGAATTCTCACATTGTTAAAAAAAAAAAGGGGGATTTGAATTCTCTCGCAGACATGCATTCATATTTGGTGTAGACAAGTTTTAAATGATTATTTTGCACAAAAATATCATCATTTTGCGGAGGGAGTCAAAATTAATTTTAAAATACTCTAGTCCAAGAGTTTAGAATATGTGCAATGCATTATGGGGGCACATCAATGGACTTCATTCTCCCTATTCTTTTAAAAGGTTTTTTAAAAAAGAAAGTTGCGAGGTAATTTCACAAGTACTGTATATATGTTCTTATTTTATATGAAAAATTAACATATAAAAAACTACTTTTGTATAATTTTCAATTTTGGAAATATGGAGAATTGAAATTGAGAAAATTCACACAAAAAAAAGAGATCAAAACCATACAAACACTAAATTGTAGACAAATGTAATTAAGCCTATTTCTCCACGGTAGTCTCGAAAAATTTGAGAGTAATTGAAACGTACTTGCCTCATTTTCTTTATTAGGAGAACACATGATATTAAAAGGGTTAATAGGACTTTAACCCTATGTAATATAGATCACTTTTTGTTTTGTCCTCTATAAAAAAAAGTTTTGGATTCCATCCTTATAAAATAAAGATTCTTTAGGATTGACCCCTGAACCGACTCAGCAGCAGAATCTTTGATGTGGCTTTTTCTTTTTCTGTTTTTTTTTTTATGCCACGTAAAAAAGAGTTTACACATCATTTATAATTAAAAAATTTAAAAATTTAAAAAAAATAATTCGTTTTTTCTATTTTCATTTTTTTTATTTTAAAAAACAATTAAAATTTTAGTTTACAAAATCTTTTTTATTTGGTTTTTAAAAACAAAATTATATAAAAAAAATTCTCTTCTCTGTTCCTCGTTTTCTTCTTCTTTCTATCTTCTCTTCTCTTCTCCCCCTTCTCTCTCTCTCTCTCTCTCTCTCTCTCATTCCCAAACCAACAACATAGCTCTTTCTCCTTCTCATTGAACCATCAAACCCATATAATTCCTTCTCTGTGAGTCAATCATTTATCAAACCCTCCTCTTCTTTCTTTCTTGGTTCATATCTATTCCTCCTGATTTTTGGTTCATCAAATCTCAAACCCATTAGCATGAAAATTGTATCCTTGAGCCGGAACCGGAACTGAAACATCAAATCGAAAAAAAACACAAATTCAAAACAAAGAAGCATTTCGGAAAGATCCCAATATGATTTTGGGGATTTAGGGTTCTTAAAATCTCAATCTCAATCAGATTTAGGGTGGCTGACGACGGTGACCGAGGTTGACGCCGATGGCGGTGGATTCCTCCCTCCCTCTCCTCTCTTCTTTGATTTTCTCTTTTTTTTTTTTTTTTTTTTTTTTTTTTTTTTTTCTGTTACCTTTGCTGAAACTAAATTGTTGAGGATGGAAGATTTTGTTCTGCAGTAAGAAGTGAGAAGAATGGAAAGAATAAAAAAAATTAATGGAAAGAGAGATGAATAAAAAAATTTATGGGTTTCTAAGAAGAACAATGATATTTGTACATCCATTTGATGACAACTTTGTTTTCCTCTCTTTTGATTGGTCAAAAACAATGGAGAGAGAAAAAGGAAAAGTGAAGATAATAACATCATGTGAGTATGAGAGAGAAAGTTGTTAAAAAGTTGTAGCAAAATGGTTGTACAAATATCATTTTTCTTCTAAGAAAGAAGATGAAGATTATAATCATAAATGATAAAAATATTTATTTTTTAATACATATGAAAAGAAAAATAAAATGATAAAGATATATATAATTTTTTAATTTTATGTATTTTCTTTTGTTTTTAATTAAATAATGATGCGTCGCTTAATTATACACATGTGAGGCATTAAAAAATAAAAAATACACAGTCATAGTGTCACATAATCAAAAAATGTTGAGTCAATGTGCCACATCAACGTTACATCAGAGATTCTGCTGAGTCATTGGGTACAAGGGACAATCATAAAGAATCTTTATTTTACAAGGATATAATCTAAAACTTTTATTTTATGAGAGGCAAAATCAAAAGTGTTATATATCACAGGAGGTTAAAGCAACACATATTAAAATCATCCACTTCCTAACCATAATAGACATTCCACGTGAATCCATGAGAAGATGTCCTACGTTAACAAAGCCATCCACCGGTCTATTAAGTCGCTCATATATGTCCACAACAGTTAATAGCTATTCCTAAAGTTTTGAGTATGACGTACATAGGACAAAAATAGGGAGATCAATCTATCGTGCCAAATTGAATACTCATTCAACTCCTAAAAAATATAGAAAGAGCCTTTAAACAAATTCACTAATATTGACTTTAAAATGTGCATTTATATCCAATCAAATTTTATCATATATCAAGGATTAATTATATATGAGTAGAAGGTAAACAGACAATAAACTACGTTCTAAGTCTTTAGATGGCAAAATCAGTATTTGTAAATAGAACATTCATGAACCTTTTGAGATGTGTATTTAGAAAAGAAATTTAAAAAAACAAGAATCACATGAATTTGAGATGGCGAGACAAATTTTTATCGATTTTTCTTCTATTTTACTCATGGGAATCGTTAGTGGTTGAAAAGAGATAGTCATTGTATATAGTTGTCATTAACTAACATGCATTCATTTTTTCTTCATCCAATATGAGTCATCAACACGTTGAGTTCATTATTAAGTAAATGACTCCTCATTAAAGATGTTTCGAGTATTGTTTATGAAATCTTAAAAAGGAAATGTTGCTTTGAAAATACAAATTAAATATTTGTCACTTATAAATACACATTTTTTATGTCAAAAATACATATGTTAATTCCTTAAACAATGTCCTAAAGACATTTGTTAATATTTTTCATAAATATAAAGTAATAAAGAGTTGGTTTAAAAAAATTCACCATAATAACTCTAATCATTTTTGTAAATTGGAGATTTTTTTCTGAATAATGTACTAGACACTTTGATAGTTGTGTGACTTAGAGAGAATTTACAATTTTTTCATAAAAAAATTATGCAAGAAGGTTTGTAATTTTCTATTTGTAAAAGTGCAAGTTGAGTAATAAAATAATTTGTTGTGAGATTGTAGATGTAATTATGAAGTTTAGAATCACAGAAAAATTTATAAGTTGCCTTTTTACTTCTCATGTGGGTATTGCTTCTTGTTTAATTTGAAGTTTTCCTCTTGTTGATTTTTTTACAGCTAAATCATAGTTGAAGTTCCAATCAAGAGAATAAGAGAAATATTGTAGTGCACTATGTCATTCATTTGTAGAGAAGAGAAGTAAGTTCTCTTATTTGAATCTTCTTTTGTTTGATAGGAGAATAGTCTTCTTTCTTATGGTCGTGTACAATCCAAGACTATTTGATTCAAGAGATTGTGATATACTTTAGAAAAAGAAAAATCAAGTGAAAGAAAAATAGATTTGTAATTTTTGAAGATGAAAGATGAAGGTAATGTTTTTTTATCACATTAATAAGTTCAATGAGACGATATCATGATTTATTACTTTGTTGGCTTCATTGTGATAATCTTATAAATCACTAATGTGGTCAATTTTAGCATGGAAAAATTCATTGAATGAGAGTCAACAAATGATGAATGGTGATAAATATTCTAAAGATAATCAAATACTAGCAACAAAAGGTGAGCAAGTAAAAAAGAATTATGTTGATCAACATGATAAAAATATTTCAATCAAGAGATATGTGCATTGTTAAGTGTTACAAAGTCTAAAGAAGAAGGCAGTCAAATTGAAGGCTCCTCCTTGTGAGGATGAAATTGATGACAAAGTGAAGAAATATTAAATTGTAGATGAAGAAAATATATTTTGTTTTAAAGTGGATACTATCAACCTCTCATGTCGAGTACCGTGAAGAAGAAAGAAGTAGTTAGTTATAATATATATATATCAAGAGTTAGTTTGAGTTTAACTCACCGTAGAAACTCTATTCATGTATGTATTGGAGAATCAGATAGTTTAGTGTTTTTAGTGCTGGTTTGGTTTATCGGTGGTTTCTAGAGAATTACGGTGGATTTTTATGTTTTCATAAAAGTTTGTTTTTGTAGCTTCAAGATTTTCACGTCCAACTTACCTCGGAACGTGATCTTTGCGTTGCAAAAGCTAACTCAAACACACACTTAGAGGATTTACAATTTATCTTTATAAAATTGTGTGAAAGAATTTTCAATTGCGTTCTTGTAAAAATTGCAAGTTGAGCAATTAAATGTTATTTTTTTATAATATGATGCATGTGGATATAAAGTGGGGAGGCATGTTAAATTTATGGCTAAAGTGCACTTTTCGACCCTTAAGTTTTAAAATGTTGCGATTTTGGTTCCTTATTAAAAAAAATTACAATTTTGGTCCATTTCGTTCTAAAATTACTGAGAAGACGCCACGTATCCCAAAAAAGGGGTCAGAATCGCAACTTTTTGAGAAGATAAGGGGTTAAAATATCATATTTCCCTTATATTATGGGGTCAAAAAAGCATATTTCACTAAACATGGGGTCACTTTTGTCATTTTTTCATAGGGATCAAAATCGCAACTTTTTAAAACTTAAGGGATGAAAAGTGCACTTTAGCTTAAATTTATGAGTATCATTTTATTTCTTTTTAACTTTGAGGGAGTATGCTTCCGTTTGTGTTAAAATTTTCGTTTGTTGGTTTCCCAACAAAATCAAAAGAAAATATTGCCTTCATTTTTTTATTATAATAATTGACTTAAATATTATTTCTTTGAGAACTATTATTCATATATGATAGATTCTAGGGTGAGGGTTCAATCAAGTCCCTCACCGGTATACCATTTTGATCGATCATTGAATTAAATAAATTTATATGATTTCATTAGTTATAACCACACACAATCATCTCTCGTCTCTCCAACCACGCTCTTTCTCTAGCAAATCTCACTTTGTCTTGCACAAGGACCATGGCAGAGCTTCGCCTCCACCATGGTTAAGCGTAGCATGGTCCACCACTACATCTGATTACGATGTTCTGGTAGTGTATATTAGTAAATTATGTCTAACATTAACACATATATTGGACAAATACCCAAAAATTAAACCAAAAGAAAAGTTTAGCAAATTCTAACGAAAGTTGGTGTATTCTTGTATAAATAATCATAATCCTATGTTCGACAATTGAATTTCTACCCTCTTTACTTTCTTTTTATTATATTCCTAATTTTCATAAAATCACTTTTGCTGGATTAGAGTGTGTGATGTTGTAAAATGTCATGAGATTTTTTGATAAAAATGATTGATTTGTGATCGTTACCATTACCACCACGCCGTCCATTCCGTTGTGATTATGAATTCAAAGATTGAAGGAATAGAGGGGATGATAAGGGAAGTAAAGAAAAAGATAAGTGTAATTCAGTGTATATGATATATAATAAGATATATGAACTCAATTAATCTAATGGCTCTTATTGTTATTCATGGTGGTTCACTGGTGAGGGGCTTAATTGAACCCTCACCCTAAAATTCACCTTCATAGGCTTCCCTAAAAAAAATATCATATGTCGGCTAGTTTTTTTATAAGAAAAAATTATTTTAAGAGAGAATAAGGGGGTATTCAAAATCCATTATAACAAGCTTATATCTATATGAAATACATTAAAGACAAGTGAGTGGGTTAATCCATCAATTTGAGAAAACAGAATTTTTATTTCTACCTTTCCCACAAATAAACCAAAATCATGACAATCTCTTAATCCGATCTACAACCTCCATAGTATTGTCAATTTTTCCATTGAAAAGAACATTGGTGTGCTCCAACCAAATACACCACGACATTGTTAACTAAATTAAATGAGTTATTATTTTTGGATAATAGTTATTCTGGTTTCTCAATGTATCGAAATTTTAAAATAGTCTCTGATTATGCAATTTGTTGGTTAAGATAGTCATTGACGTAAAATTAGTCGTTCAATGCCGATATTAACTCTTTTCATGTATGAATTAATATGACAATAAGTAATTACTTATAAAGGTACTTATAGATTATTTTGACCAGTATGACAATTAAATAAGCATTTTAACATAATAGACTATTTTAATTAATAAAATGCATAATTAGATACTATTTTAAAATTTCAATACATTAAAGGACTATTATATTCCTTGTTACGCATTCAAAGAATAATATAACTTTTTTTTTTCATTCTTCCCTCTACATGATGAATTAAGCATAAAAAATTATCAACCAACTCAGCCCCTCAATCTCTTGCATTCCAATCCAACCATTTGAAAACACAATCCCAAATTATCCTTGTCTTTGCACAACTAATTTTTTAAGAACCAGTTATGAAGTATTATTATAATAATGGTTATTTTTTTAAAAGACTTAATAATATAGTTGTGTATTGAAGTATAAACTCTATAGTCCTTTTTACATAGATATAGTGTACTATTAAATTAAATATAAACAAAACAAAGGGATAAGATAACGATAGTGAGAAGACTCTTGAAAAAAAGGATAACGATAGTGAGATAAACAATAATTTTTTGTTTTTCTTTTTAAGGGTTTTTTTTTTGTTTGTTGTTGTTTCTGATGAGACAGTGAGATAACAATTTGATATATCCATAAAATTTGAATATTTATAACATTTCTTCTTAAATAATATATGCATCTCGTTAATTAAACTTTGCTAAGAAAAATATAATGGGATAAAAATTTAGTTGTTGTGAATTCGGCATCAAAATCAAATTTATAAACTTACATGTGTGGAGTAAAGGAACTAGCAATCAATATCAAAGTAACAATAAGCAGCAACAACAATAACATACCCAAATCTAATTTAGGAATCAAGTGAAAAACCCAAATCCACAAACAAAAGTAAAGAGAGAAGAAAAACAAACATACCAAGAAATGTTTACTCAGTTCGGACCAACAATGACCTACCCTAAGGGAAAGATTGATCTCTTCAATCCACTATCAATAAGTTCTTTACAAAAAGATATAAAAGGGTTACAAGAAATTATCTTCAACAAGCTCACCAAGAAAAAAAAAACTTACTTTCTACCTTTTTCCCAATCTCTTTCAAAGAGCAAAAGACTCAATGATTTCACTCGACCAAGATGTTTACAAATATTTCCTAACTCAAGAGAACCCTCACCAAAGACACTCAACCCTAAAATTACCTCCCTTGACTTCTCATGTTTCTCTCTCTCTCTCTTGACGCTCTACACAAAACATGAAGAATGAAGCCTTATATAGTGCACAAATCCTGTCAAATTTGCGCCCCGATTTACACATATCATGCCACGATTTCACGTTAGTACACAGTACAATATTAACATTATGTAGAAATCGTGTCACGATTTTATCCCTCCAGACTACGATTTTTGTCGAGCCAAACCTTCAAAACTTTAATCAAATCATACCACGATTTCTCCATATCGAGACACGATTATTGCCAAACTTCAATCATCAATTTTGTGTCAATTCTCAACATTAGCGAATAAAAAAAGTACAATACTATTTTCTAGGGGGAAAAAGTTAAATATTATCTATAAAAAAAAAAAAAAAAAAAAGAGTACAATATTCAAAGTATCATAGTTTTCCTTAATATAATGGATATTGTTAATTTACACTCACCGAAAAACATTATAAATCGTAAATTAGCAAGTATACACTTGGAAATATATAATGTTTGAGATTAACGGAAACGAAGAACTTCTATGACTATAAGTGGCTCGTAATCCAACTAGAGATATTTTCTATTTTCATTTCTTAAAATTTGTATCACTCTTGCTTGTTAACAAAGAAAAATTAGACTCTTGTAGTGAACAATTGACTTGCATTTCTAGAAACTATGGAAATATCAAAAGAATATATTGTCATTATTTTTTGAAATACACCATTTCTAACTCACATTTTATCTTATCTTTATCACAATGACTCACTTTAAAAGTACCTCATCTTCTTATTAATAAGTTCAAATAAACACATATTCTAAAAAGTGAAAACAAAAATGTTTTGGACAAGTAAACATGACCTAGATTTTGCTAAGAAATTTAGTGCAATTCACAATAAATACACCATTTCACTTAACATGCTACTAACTTGTAACTTGTAACTTGTAACATGACCTTGACCAAGATTCCATTTCTAGTCTTTTATCTCCTAAAGCTTCTTCAATCCTTAAGTTCATGAACCCCCAAGTTTATAAGCAATTATTATGAGTCATATAGATCAACCTAGCATTATAGACACTGTAGAAGTTTTGGAAACTATTGGATTTTGGGGCCAAGGGATCATGTATTGGTTCCCAAAATCTTATCTTGGAATTCATAGGAGACAGTTTTCTTAAATGCATGGTACGTGGAAATTTGTATGGCTTTCGATTTTATGCAGCCAGATAACTGTTTTGTTGGATGAAATGTCTTTATCAAATGTAAATCTCAGCCATATGCTCACCATAGCCACATGATCCATTTCTTTCTGCTAATGTCGGTATATTTTTATTTTGGACCACTCCCTTTTTATAATTTGTACTTTGCGGTTCTTTTGGTGGGACATTCACCTTTTTTTTTCATTATTTTACCCTCAACCATTTAACTGCTAAATTATTAAAAATTTGAACAATACTTTTTTTTAGGGGATTAGAGTTATACATTTTTCTTTCCCACGTCAAAGGATTCTCCAACATCTTAATGCACATACTAAAGTTACAAGTTTGCGTTATCAAGCTCAGCTAGAGCAATACCTTTATAAATACACTAATTTTCAAGAATATAAATAACTTGTTTATCCCAACAAAAAAAAAAACCTGCTTAAGAAATAGAATGATCAAAATATTATAATTGTCGGTTTGTGTCTTGCTATCTCTCTAAGTTGATAATTTTTTAAAAAGCTATAAGTCATATAAATCAATAATTTCGAACGGAAGATGATTGGAACAGTTGAGACAAGATAATTTATGAACACTGGAAGCTTCACATTCTATAATAATTCATATGGACGCATTATTCATAAATATATAATCAATTAAAAAATCTGTAACAAAAATAAATAAATTAAAGATTCAAATAATACTCTTAATACTTCAAGTATTTATAACTAGTGTAGTTTTTGATTATGTAACTAACAACCAATTAAAACTGGTTAAACGGCCAAAGTAAAAAAAAATTGATTAAACTAGTATTTATAAATTCAATTCCTAACACTATACAAATCCAAGAATATATTCAACGTGGATTTCGGTAATTAAGGCAATGTAGAATATACTCTCAAATTGGAATGACGTTTATCAATTGGAGGTAGATTGGTTTTATTAAATCATGGTGTTAAGTAGCATACCACTTTTATTCAGTGTCTTAAAAAAAAATGTGCATGGTTGGAGATTACTTCAAGACATATTAGCAACCTAGGTGGAACTATGGCGAAGAGGTGTTGTTATTCATTACGTGCACCAACAATGTTGTGTGCTATGCTTTAACAAACTTGAAATTGCATGTCAATTGTTCTCAAATTGTACGAATACAATTAGAGATGTTAATGAGTATCCATGGATCCATCCCCGCCCGATGGATAAAATAAACCTCTTTTAAACTAGTTATCAAAATATTCGGTTAAAACGTAAATATGATGGCACTTTGAAAATGAAGTTTAAAACACTCTAGATTTTAGCTATTCTTGTATGTTTTTCACATCTCTATGTTTTATCCTTTTAGTTTTTTTTTTCATATTGAGAACTACACGAGTTCAACGTGTATGTTTTTATGTTAAATGTGTTCGCATATTAATTAATATAATTACTGATTTATGCATGTACGTTTTTGTTGTTGATGTTTATGTGCTCACATGTTTAAATGTATATAATACTTCTACATTTATGTGTTTAACGAGTGGAAATATTAGAAATGAAAATATGTTTTTTTTTTTGGAAGGAGAAATGAAAATATGTTAGTAACAGATATTAGGTGGCTTAGGGAAGTATGTCATTTACACAATGGAATATTAGTTTCATGACTTAAATATGTAAAACGCTTATGTAATTATTAATCCTTTCAAACAAACTTTGCGATTACTAATCAATTTTAATTTAGTCCCCTGATCCCATTATTTTGTTGTTGTGACGCGTTTTTGCTTACATGTCCATGGTAAATATGACATAAGGTTGCTGAGTCAGATTAAATTTGATTGTGAAGACAAAAATACCCTTCATTGTTTCAAGCAAACGAGAAAGGACCAATAAACCCTCATCTTCAACTCTAACTTTTTCTTCGTTTTCTCCTAAGCTGAAAACACTGATCAGAATCAGATAGAGTTCTACTTCTGAAGTGATGTATATAACTAGATGCAGCGGATAAAACAGAGAGAGAGAGAGAGAGAGAGAGAGAGAGAAGAAAGACACAAAGCAATTTATACAGGTTTCTTCCACAAACCGGAAGTCAGTCATGTCCCCTTGCACTTCCAAGGAGAGTTCACTATGTAATATCTGATTACAATTGCTCACTGCTAAAACTAGCAAGAGACTTCAAATTGCTCAAGCACAACTGCAAGAGACTTCTTATGCTCCTAAACACAATCAAGAGACTTCTGATGTTCAAGCACAACTGCGAGAGACTTCTTAATTCAAACAGAATTACAAGAAAAATGTTTGAGCTTGAACACTTGATATACAATCAGTGTGTTCACAATACAAATTATATACAGACTCTAGAATTTCTAAGATATGAAAGTTGATAAGAAATTCTAAGTGAACTTTTGAATGCAGAACAATTTCAGCAGAGTTTTGGCACTTGTAATTCATTTTATTATTCTGTATAAAACTCTAAGTCTTCACTCCTTTATATAGATGTGTGAAAAAGACGTTGTGAATTTCCAGCAAATCAAAATAGAGTCGTTTGAAGCTTTGATCAATCACCAATGATCTTTTGCCTGATATGGTTATTGTCCTATGAATGATCAATTTCAAATGCATTTCCATTGTGAAGGAACATCTTTGCAGACAAAGCTGTTTTTCTTGTCTTGTAGTAGAGACAAAAACATAGTAGTGGAGGTAGTGGTTGTACACTTCATACAATTGCACTTTGACAACGCTCTTTGAAGAACAAACATCCAATGCCTTCAAATTCTTTCAAACTAGTTGTTGCTTCACTTTTCCAGTCTTCTGCAATGCTTAGACGAGATTAAATCCATTGAACAACCTTTGAAGCTTTATGTTGCATCTCCTGATGAACTGTAGCTTCTGATGAACTTGCTTCTAATGACGTCACTACTTCAGGAGCACTATGTCTTCAGAAGCAGTTTTCTTCATATGCTTTAAGCTTCCTTTTTGTTGATTTCTTTACTCTCTATTGTTCTTCCAAGACCTTTTTAAAATGTCAAATTTTGTCTATGGTCCTATACACTTGAACAAATATTAGCATATGTCATTTGCTTTCGTTTAGTAGCATATGCTATTTGTAATTTGGGTGCAATCGTTAATTCATTATCCCTGGTACTCTTTATAAATCAATTTTCTTCGAGTTCTTAAAAAAAAAAAAAAAAAAAAAGGGTTACTGTAACACCCTGGATTTTAATCCAAGACATTACTAAAAAAATAATAATAAACTTCAAGAATTATTTTAAATTACAATTTAAGAAAAACCCAAGTTTATTTCCCCGCGAGCGTACAAGTTAAACATCATTCTTGCTTCAAATCTTCAAATTCATACCTAAAATGTTGGTTGTAAGGGGTCGGTATTCCTAAACCACAAAAATACAATCATATAGACATAAAACCTAAAATGTTGGTTGTAAGGGGTCAGTATTCCTAAACCACAAAAATACAATCATATAGACATAAAGACACAAGATAAGAAAAACAATATGAAGATGAGAAAATACTGATCAGAAGCAGATATAGTTCTACTTCTAAAGTGTTATCTGATTACAACTACTCACTGCTAAACTTAGCAAGAGACTTCAAATGCTCAAACACAACTGCAAGAGACTTCCTATGCTCCTAAACACAATCAAGAGACTTCTAATGCTCAAGCACAACTTCAAGAGACTTCTAATTCAAACAGAATTACACATAAAAATGTTTGAGGTTGAACACTTGATATACAATTAGTGGTGTTCACAATACAAATCAGATACAAACTCTTAAGACTCTAGAATTTCTAAGATATGAACTTTGATAAGAAATTCTAAGCGAACTTTTGAATGCAGAACAATTTCAACGGAGTTTTGACACTTTGTAAATTGTTGTTGAGTCCTTGCCATTCTCTAAGTCTTCACTCCGTTATATAGAGGTGTGAAAGAGACGTTGTGAATTGCCAACACATCAAAATATAGTTGTTTGAAGCTTTGATCAATCATCAATGATCTTTTGCCTGATATGGTTATTGTCCTCCAAAGGATCAATTTCAAATCCATTCCAATTGAGAGGGAACATCGTTGCAGGTAAAGCTGTTTTTCTTGTCTTGTAGCAGAGACAAAAACAGAGTAGTCGAGGTAGTGGTTGTACACTTCGTACAATTGTACTTTGTCAACGCTCTTTGACGAACAAGCATTCAATGCCTTCAAATCATTTCAAAATAGTTGCTTAACTCTTCCAGTCTTCTACAATGATTAGACGAGATTAAATCCATTGAACAACCTTTGAAGCCTTAAGTCTTGCATCTCCTAATGAACTTTAGCTTCTAGTGATTGTTGCTTCTGATGAGATGCTTCTGATGAACTTGCTTCTGATGACGTCATCACTTCAGGAGCACTTTTGTCTTCAGGAGCGCTTCTCTTCAGATGCTACAAACTTCCTTTTTGATGATTCATTTGCTCTCTTTTGTTCTTCCAGAACCTTTTTAAGATGTCAAATTTTTGTCTATTGTCTTGTACACTTGAACAAATATTAGCATATCCAATTGACAATTTTTAATACCTTGTTATCATCAAAACTTTTAAAGGATAATGTTAAACACATTTTGTTCCAACACAATAAAGCACTCACCACATAAAAGTGAAAATCTCAATACAAATAACAGAAACTAAAATACTAACTTTATGCAAATGATGCATGAGATGCAACTAGACCATGATCAGGATAGCGCCCCAATTGGCATAGTAATATAATCGCCTCATTTGACACCTAAAGACAAATCGCCCCATTTGACACCTAAAGACAAATCGCCCCATTTGGCATAATAAGAAATCGCCCCAATTGGCACACTGATAATCGCCCAATTGGCACAGTCTTAATCGCCTCATTTGGCACAGTGCTAATCGCCTCATTTGGCACCTATGATACAACTATATGCCATGTTATGCATGATGTATAATCTTTTAAAATCATCATCACTTTCACAAACTTCAATCAAAATTAAAACTTTCTTTTAAAACCTTCATCAAATCATCTTTTATTTAAGAGTTGTGTTATTTGAATATTCAATTATATGACAACTTTTGATACAACCAAAATTTTATTTAGAAAATAAGGTATTGACACAAAAACCAAAGCAATCAAGTGAGAAAGTAAAAACATAATGTGAGTATAAGGCAAAAGTTATCAAAAAATAGTTGTTCATATATCATTTCTCTTTCTTTAACCCAAGGAACTCAAACAGAATGCCATGCTATCCCACAAAAGATAATACTATTCCACCACACATGAAATGCAATAAAAATTAATATATATATTTCATTTTTTTTATCTATATTCAAGTTTCCTCCTCTTATTAATTAGGAGGAGGGTTTTACGTTCAACTTACCTTATGAGATTATGAATATATAATTCTACGGAATACCGCCCTTACCTTGAGAGCTCTTCTTCCTAGCCGAACTCTAGAACCCACGAGGTACTCACAAGGAAAAGGAGGACAAGCTTCAAAGAAAATAATCCATAGACTTAGAAATTGGAGTATGAAAATAATTAAGAAAAGAAAGACATTAGGGTACCTTAGAACTTGTACAAATTGTAAGAAGTGGACATAGGGAGGCTCGATAGACTTAAAGGAATCAATTTGAAAGAAAACTGTGATGATCATGACTTTAGATGTATTTAAAATGGCAAGGATGAAGAAAGTCACGCATGGCTCACTCAAGTAAAATAAATTGGACATGAAGGTGATGATTAATTAGGATATTATGATATAGAAATGTATGACCTCATAAGGATATTTTGGAGAGAATGTGTATTTTGTGGGTTATGGAAAAGAAGGGTTCGCATGTTTGTTTTCATGGCCCACTAAAGGTGAATGATTAATCGACTCATGCGTAGAGGTATGCGCACAGACCAAACATTGTTCCCCTGGAATCGAATCCGGTAATTCCCGATACGTCCTTGGAATGAGCTCCTTAACAAAATATGATTTTAGATTAGCAAAGAATGAATTTGTAGTCTTTAAGGGTCATCATGATGATTGAATGACAATAATTTATGGAAGTTGGAAGAATTGATAGTGGTCGTGGGTGTTTGACTAAGAAAAGTAAATTCATGCAGAGAAATATATCTGAGATGGCTGGTATAACTTGTGTGGTTTAAATAACAAAACCGATGCAATGAAATTAGATAGGAATGTGACTCAAACTGATTGTGAGAGGATTGGCATAGGTGAATAACGTGGCTAGTTTTTAGGAACCAAAATAACACATAATGAAGGGGAGAATTTGACTATTGGCTCCACAATTTTAGGCAACAAAGTGGGATATAGAGAAGAAGAAATCTGCACGTTGACTGCTAGTGCCTCTCAAACTAAGATCACACCAGCATTATACCCACGACAACAGAACATAGGTTGTTATCTAATATTTCTCCCAAGCAAGGCCACTAAACCAAGTAATTAGGCAATTAGGCAACAAAAACGTGTAGCATTATTATGACTATGTCAAAATAGAAAACTAATTGCTAATTTAATAATTAACTTTAAAATAAATTACAAATAAAAATACATCATTAAGTGATTAGAATTAGAATAAAATAAATTATGTAGAGAATGATTATATTTTTTTTTTGTCACACCAAATAGATTAATAAAAATAAAATAGATGAATAAAACAACTAAATGATAGGTCAAAAAAATATTAAAAAGAAAAACATATATAAAATATTGGGGTGTTACGGTTACCTTAAAGAAAAAAGGATGACAATGAACATTGTAAAGAAATCAGAGAATTTTTTTTGTAAATAATACAAATAGAAGAAAGAATACATTATTTCTAAAATTAAATTTTTGATCATTTGATCAAGCATGTGAACATCTAATGAATTGATGAGGGACGTCGGATTAAAGTTGGATTAATGGTTAGGATTTAGTGTCAAATTTAATTTGACACATTGGTGTCATTTGATCATATCCCTATATATATATATATATATATATATATATATGAGAATTGAGAATTAGGGTTGATAAATCTGTAGAGATGTAAAGCAAACTGATCTCAGTGAAAAGAAGAAGACAACGACGTGATCTAGCTCTCAACATCATCCTATGAGGATTACTAACAACAACAACATCATCCTCTACGAATTCATACCTATATTCAAGAACATAAAGATCTCGACACATTTCAAAATAACATTCAACAACACCATACATAATTGACGTCAATCCAGATTCAATTTCGTCTTCTAATGAAAATTAATTATTTTATAATTAATAATGAAAATAATATTATGAAAATGATAAAATGGTTTAAATGAAAGGTAAAAAATAAAGAAAAAAGGCATCCTAAAACTATTTATTATCTTTATATGTGTGTTTCGGGGGGTGGGTAGAAACTTACGTAAGTATATATTGTTAAATTACTAAACTAAAAATAGCATTTAACATGGCCCATTAGCTCAGTTGGTTAGAGCGTTGTGCTAATAACGCAAAGGTCGCAGGTTCGAAACCTGCATGGGCCATTTATTTTTTATCCTTTTTTAATAATAATAGTTTCTTCCTTACACAACCTTTTTTTTTTTTTTAAAAAAAAAAAATTGAACTAAATCTTGAAAAATATATTATTGACTTTTTTGAAATATTTGTAATGAGCTAAATCCTTAAAAAATATTTGAGTCCCTAATTATTTTAATAGTTTGTAGTCAAGTCCCTAAATTAAGGGACTCGGTTAAGAAAAAGCATTTTTTAAGGAAAAATAAATTACACCTAGAAACCTAATTATAAATTATTTAAAAATTTATGAGCAACTAACTTAAAATTATTTAAAAGTTCAAGAACAAAATTTAAAACATTTTAGCCGTGTAGTCGAATTAATATTATTGACAAGTTTATAACTACATTGTAAAATATTTTACTACAAAACACATTTGGGGTTGGCCTAGTGGTTGACTTGGGATCTTAGAGTTTGCTCCTACAGAGGTCTCAGGTTTGATTCCCTCTGATGCCAATTTCGCTGGGCTAAGTTCATACAAAGTTTGCTCTGACTTTAAACGGGGCCCCTACAAGGGGGCGGTAGGATTGATCCCATCGGATTAGTCGATTCTAAGATCGGATACTGAGTTTTCAAAAAAAAAAAAACTACAAAACTCTATATAATTCAATAATCTCCAAATTAAACATTTAAAATTATTTTGATATATCAATAAAGTCTCATAGTCATATGCTATGGAAATCAAGGTTAAAGACGGGTAATTTATAAACATCACATTCATCAATCAATTGAGGCATATTTTAATTAACGACAAAATCATGAGGGCTAACACAATCTAAAACAGGAAATACAACGAAAAACGGTGCAACAAATTTGAGGTTGATGTCGTCCGTTGAAATCGAGGGCGTTTGTTCTGATACACAAAAATGTCTCACATTCTTTAAAAATATTGAGACTAAAGGATAGTTAATAAGCACTTATACTCCTTAATTCACTTAAACATCTAAGTTAAGGATAAAACTGTAAAAACTTACACAAAACGTAGTGCAACAAACAATATATAAAAAAAAAAAATTGTGTCGCAGATTTGAGGATGTATCAAATCTATTTTTTTTTTTTTTTAAGAAGTTAAACTAGATCAAATCTAATTTATGTATTCAATCAATGATATATCTCTTTAAAAACTATGTATAGAAACTTACTTAATATAAATTGTTAAATATAGGATTAATTATTGTTAAATATTGATTAAAAATTTTAGCCTTGTAACAAAAAAAAAAGGATTAATTACTCTTAAAGTCCTTGTATTATTAATGAATTTTAAATTAATTACTGAAATAACCAAATTAATTAACAAAATGGCCCATTAGCTCAGTTGGTTAGAGTGTTGTGCTAATAACGCGAAGGTCGCAGGTTTGAGACCTGCATGGGCCATTTATTTTTAATTTAGTTAATAATATAATTAAATTAAACAAATTCAAAATTAAGGTATGGAATAAGACCTTCTTTTTTAAAAAAACATTCGTGTCCTTTTTTTTAATAGTTTCTAATAAGTCCCTTAACTTATGAACTCAATTATAAAAAAAAAAAAAAGTTAATAGGTCTTTACCCCCTGTAATATAGGGCACTTTTTGTTTGCCCTCTGTAAATTTTTTTTTTTAGATTCCGTCCTTGTAAAATGAAGATTCTTCACGATTGCTCCCTAAGCCCATTGACTCAGCAGAATCTTTGATGTGGCACCTACATAGTTTTTTCTTTTTATTTTTCATTTTTTTTTGCTTGCCACGCGTGAAAAACAATTTACACATCATTAATAATTAAAAAAATATGAAAATTAATTTTCAAAAATTATAAAAAACAAATTAATTAGGATTTTTTTTTTAAATTTAGAAAAAAAATTATAAAAAAATCTCAAATTTAATATATTTCGAATTTTTCAAAAATTTATAAAATAATTACGAAAAAGATTCTAAAATTTCCAAATATAAATTAAAAAAACATCGAAAATTATAATATTATCTAAAAAAAATTATTTTGAAAATTAAGTTTCAGAATTTTTTTTTAACTATTCCTAATTTCGTAAAAAAATTTCATAAAAATTCAGGAATAAAACTCTCGAAAAAAATCTGAAATCTTTTCTAAATTTAATTTTTTTGAAAAAAAAACTGAAATTAAGATTTTGATTTGAATTAAAAAAAATTATATTCAGAATTTAAAAAATCTTCAAAATTTCGTAAAATTTGAATTCCAGAACAATATTTCAAGATTAAATAGTTGGAATTTAAAAACATTTATATCCAGATTTTTAAAAATTAAAATATTTTCCAGAATTTTCATAAAATTAAAAAAACTTCGAAAAAAATCTGAATGTTTTTTAATTTCGAAAAAGATAAGACAATTTTCTATTTCGGAAAAAAATCTAAATGTTTTTTAATTTTTGGAAAAAAAATCTAATTTTTTTTCGATTTAAAAAAATTGTTTGAATTTTTTCAGATTTTTTAAAATTTTGAAAATTAATTTTTAGATTTTTAAAAATATGATTTTCGTTTTTTTAAATTTTATTTTATATTTTAATTTTTTTAAATAAAAATGACGTGTAAACTATTTTTTACGCGTGGCAAGCAAAAAAAAATTAAAAATAAAAAGAAAAAACCATGTAGGTGCCTCATCAAAGATTCTGCTGAGTTAATGGGCTTAGGGGACAATCGTGAAGAATCTTCATTTTACAAGGACGGAATCTTAGAAAAAAAAATTTACAGGGGCAAAACCAAAAGTACCCTATATTATAGGGGAATAAAGACTTATTAACCCAAAAAAAAAAAAACCCAAGCTTAGAGACCTAATTATAAATTATCTAAAAGTTTACGAGGAACCTAACTTAAAACTATTAAAAGTTCGAGAATAGAATTTAAAACATTTTATCAGCGAATCGAATTAATATTATTGACAAGTTCAGAACCTCTATTACAAAATATTTTACTTCAAATATCTATTTAAAAATCTCTAAATAATTCAAAAATATCCCAAGTTTGAAATTATTTTGATTGATCAACAAAGTCTTACATTATATAGAAATCAACGTTAAAGGTAGGTAATTTTAAACATCACACTCATCAAGCTTTTGAGACACCTTTTAACTTACGATAAAATTGCGAGGAGTAACATAAAATTTAGAGTAAATTACACTCCTCTCCTCTCAAAGATCTTTGAATTACATTCCATTCCCCTCTTATGTTAAAATATACACTCCTCTCCCTTAAAAAGTAAGATTTATACTCCCCCCTCCCCTATAAGATGCTTGAATTACAACCCCCTCCCTTAATAATTAAATATGAACAACACTTTAATCTATTTTAACATAAATAAATATTTTTTAATATATATTAATTTTGAATCACCATTTAAAAAATATAAATTCGTTTCTTTATAATCTAAATGTCAATGACAATTAAATTTAAATATTTTGTAATTAATTTTATAATTTAGAGTACAAAATTCGCTTTTAAATAACCATACTTAATCGACTTTAGTAATTTTTCACATATTTTAATTTTATTTTGGGTTGTTTCATATTTTATAATAGGGTTTAAAACTATATATTAATGAAATTGTGAATAAAAAATAGAGAAAGATATGTATTCAAAATTTGATTATATTAAAATGAATCCGCAATGCTATTTTTCTTTAAAGTGTGCTAGATTATTAGATTACTTTTAATAATATTTTTTCTTACCAAAAAAAAGATTATTAGAAGAAAAAAATTATTGAGGGACTAAAGCTTAGATTTTAACTTAAGAGGGGAGGAGAATGTAATTGAAGCTTCTCTCAAGGGAGGGGAGTTAAATATTTTCTAACATATTTTAAATAAGAGCGGAGGAGAATGTATATTTTAACATAAGAAGAAAGGGGAGTGTAATTCAACATCTTCAAAGGAAGGGAAGTATAATTTACTCTAAAATTTAAAATGGACAATACAACGGAAAGTGGTGCAGTACACTTGAGGTTAGAACAGTGATATTGTTTGTAAAAATCGACGGCTCTAAGTCTAAGCCACACAAGAGGGCCAACAAACAGTTAGCCTTGAATAGGAGCTCATGTTCTAATAGTAAAAAATGTTACACATTGTTATAAATTATGAGACGGTGAGATAGTTTATAAACACTCATTCCACTCAATCCATTCAAACACACCTTATACCTAAGAACAAAATTTTAAGAACTTAGACAACATCATGAGCATTTGCTCCTAGAACATGAAGTTGAGAGTGAGGCACAACCACTTTTAATTTAAATGTGAATACGTCCACTTGTGTTCAAGAACATGCACCAAAAAACCATAAAAACAAAACCAAGACGTCCTCAAATTATAGGTCGGTGTCTATTTCTAGCAATCTCATCTTCAATTAGTGAGTGTCTATACAGTCCACCATGTTCCTTTTTGTGGGTCTCTCTCTCTGTCCTTAATCTTCTCCCCTAACCCCACTTTTTCTTACCATCCTCGTGTTATGTTTGTTCCTTTCGTACTCTTTTAACATGCAAATGTTTCATCTTCAATATACAATTAATTATTTCATCACTAAGCATAGGCCTCAAAAAAATATTAATTCATGTTATGGCTTTGTCTAATATCCACAAGTAAAATAGTATTTCATCATGTTATGGCTTTGAAAATAGTATTTCATCAATTTGTGAAAACCCCGAAGATAATTGTTTTTCGGATTTTTTTATTTATTTTCATAAAAAAGACTGAGTTTGAATTTCCATTTTAAATTGAAATGTCAGGATAATACAAATATAATTTTTTTTAAAGTATTGAATTGTTTGGAGAATATAATTATATTTTGGATTTTTTGAATTTGTGAAAAATCCAAAAATAAACAAGTTATGATTACACTTGTAACCTAGTTTCTTTGACTTATTATTAGAAAATACTCTTTTAAACATTCTCTCAAATATTGAATCTCTTATTAGATTAATCTTATATTTAAAAATAGATTTCACATAAAGGGTAGAAATTAATAGTCATTTTATCTAATGTAAGTGTATTTCTTTTAATAAAAATATAATAGAGTAGTTTTCTTCTTATTTTAAAGGATTCGTAGAAGTAGGTGTGGACTGGATAGAGGTCCCAGGTACATTTTTCATGCACTTTGGCAGCAACTATACTTCGGAGTATCAAAGAGGCTTGGCCTTTGGGTGCTGACCTACGACCTTTTATAATTGAGGAAGCCTTCATGAACATTATTTTTATACAAATATAACTTTATGAAAACTTTATTTTTTGAAAAAAAGTTAGATTAGTTGAAATCCTGAGGCTCGAGTTGGTACATGTCTCAAAGCTTAAAAAAAAGCTTATAGATATTATAGTACACATGCAAAAGAAGTCATACACATACGAAAGAAGTCATTAAATCGATATCAAAAGTTAAACACGCAATATTTTAAATGAATCAATTCATTATCGATCCAATCTTACAAGTGAATCAATTCATTATCAATCCAGTCAATATTCATTAACATTTCGTGAAAAAATTGTGTTTGATTATAATTTTAAAAATATCTGCGCGCATGAACTTTGAGATAGTATATTTTTTTCATCTTCGAGATAGTAATTTTACAAGTTTAAGTGTATGATTGGTTATGTTGTAAGAAAAATTGATTTTGAGTGAATTCTGTAAAATTTATTAGAATTAAAATTCAATTGAATGTAAAATGATTTATGTTTGTCAACATTCATTTAAAAGTGGGTTGACATAAATTTTTGTGTGTGTGTGTGTGTTTTTTTTTTTTGTAGAATCCTATAAATTTGTGTGTAAAACTCAATTATAGAATTAAAAAGTTACATTTCCGTGAGCTTAGCTCAGTTGGTAGGGATATTGCATATTATATGCAGGAGCCGGGGTTCGAACCCCGGAGACTCCACTTCTCCACAATTAAATTGTGTGAGCTCTAGCCACTAGGCTACTTGACAAAAAAAAAAAAATTAAAAAGTTACAAATATTCAAAATTAATTCTACTTGAGAATAACCAAGCACGTCATTGTCAATCTTACGACTTCAAAATCAATTTTGACCTATTTAAAAGTGGAAACAAACATACACTAAAATGAGTGTGGCATCTCATGCTTCGTACTTGCAGCAAAAATTGGGAATTACCAACAGTTGTCACTTTTGGTTGCAAGCGTTAAGAGTGATTTAACTAGTCTCGTGTAGGTAGTTCGATTGATGGACTATGAGATGTTAGTAGAGGATCCAATATTCGATCTCCAATAACTAACATTCTCTCATTCCCTTCTACCAATTTACTAACAACTCTCACCTATAAAAGAACAGTGGTCTAACTAGTCTCGCGTAGGTAGCTCGATTGATGTGTTATGAGACGTTGAAGTGGTCTAAATATGTTACATTATCATCACAAGATAACTTTCGATCAAAAAATGCATGTTAAAGGAGTTAGATGATAAAAAAAACATTGCATGTTATGCTGCAGTTTGATCTGGACTAGCCTCTAGCTTAGCCTTTTTTTTTCTTTTTATTGTTTATGAAGTATGTCACCTGCGGTGAAAGAATAAAGCTACATCTTGGAATTTTATTTGAACGTGTTGTCACATTCTTTCATATGCAAAAACAAACAAACATTTAATGGTCTCCATGTGCCAAACCTGTTAAATAAAAATTGGTGATAAATGTATTTAGAAAATCTAAGTTGAAAATAATCTATTGAATCCAAACAGACAAAGAAAGAGAAACAATGGTTTGATAATTGTGATATATTGATTATATGATATAAATAGAAAGAGAGAAAATGATATGTTAAATTAGTGTTGGATTTTGGATTCTACTCTTACTCTTTTCTTGCTCTTGTGGATTGGATGCCACAACACTAACATTACATGACCCTATATTTATAAGAGGGGTGATAGCTTTCATTCTTGAATATCACATAGTTGATTTTTTATTCATAGACAAATATATTTTTTTTAAAAATTATTTATTTATCTGAGATAAAACATAAAACCTCCAACACTTTAACATTTAGTTTAAACCAATGGAACTACTCAACCTCTTAATATCACATATAATTTGTATATGGAAAGGATCTAAAATTCATCGAATTGAAGTCTACATTTTTATAATAAGAAACAATATGTAAAATTTATCACAAGAAATCGAAATAAAATAATATATGAAGATATATATAAAATAATTCGAATCAATTGATTTGATACTATTATATTGCTATTTCCAATCCTATTATCTTGTAATGGTGAGACAGTTTTTTGTTTTCAATACTCATTAATCAGATATGAGTGATATTTGTATCACTAATATTATACAACTTTGGTGACAATCATTTTTCTCCTCTTGTGATTGGACAAAAACAATGAGATAGAAAGAAGAAGAGAGAGAATAAAAACACATGTGAACATGAGAGAGATAGTTGTTTCAAAAGTTGTCAAAAAGTGATCATAGAAAAAGTAATTGTCAAAAAGTAGTTGTCAAAAAGTGATTGGGAAGAGCCCCTTCTTCTCTTCTCCATCCATCTAAGTGGTAATTGTAGGAGTACTATGTGAAATTAGTACAAGTAATTTCCACCACTTAACTTGGTTATTATGAGACACCATAATAACTTGTTTTTTTTTTTTTTTTTGGTCAGTACTTGTTGGTTTTATTACCCTTCTAATATTCAATCCATGTTATACAGGACTTGTATGCTATGGCACATTTAATTTATTCCTCATTATTCTTTAATTTTGATTCTGAATCCCATTGATGAGTGTACTTAAACTATTATGATGATGAAACTCACAGCATTTATTTACCATGGGCAGTTGAGCACTTAAATAGGCGGGGCCAAATATACTTCATCCTTCAATCCATATCCTCACTTACGATGAAAACAAGATACTACTAAAATTACTTAACTATTCATACTTAATTTTCTTCTAAACTTTTTCCTTTACAACTTTAGGGTTATTTTTATCAAATCCACTATCAAAACCCACTTTACTAAAATCCACCACTTTTTCACCTTTCTTTATTTAATACTTCCTCCGTCCCTAATTATAAGACCCTTTTTGAGAAATTTTTTTGTCCCTTTTTATAGACCCCTTTGTTATTTCCAACTACATTAATTATTTTTTTACATACATGCCCCTATTTATTATACATCTTTTTCTTCAATCAACAATAAATAACATGTTGAAAACATAAACTAACATTCTTTCTTAAAGGATAAAATTGTAAAAACAATAGTGATTACAAACAACTTTAATAGAAATATCCACTATCTTAATTCCCGTGATTTTGACAAAAGGGCCTCACTTACTGGTATCTGAGCAATTCTTCCTGTTGCTTTTACCGAACTGATTTTAGTATACATATTGGGTTGAGTCGAGCAAATAATATTGAAAAAATATTTTTTTTTTATATATAGGGACGGGGGAGTAATAAACTTTTCTCTCTCATCTTTATTTATTTATAATAATAATAAATTTTTCTCTCTCTTCTTTATTTATCACTTACAATATATGAAAACAAGATACTACTAAAATTACTTAATTACCCATACGTAATTTTCTTCTAAACTTTTTCCTTTACAACTTTAGAGTTATTTTTGTCAAATCCCCTGTCAAAATCCACTTTACTAAAACCCACCACTTTTTCACCTTTCTTTGTAAGTGATAAACTTTTCTCTCTCATCTTTATTTATTTATAATAATAATAAATTTTTCTCTCTCTTCTTTATTTATTTAATAATAAACTTTTCTCTTACCTTTATTTTTTAATAATAAATTTTTTTCTCTCAATCCCACTCTCCTCTCTTATCTTTTTCTTACCAATTTTTTTCATTTTTCAACTCCATTTTCTCTACTAATTTTCAATTTGGTTTTATTAACAAGTTTTTTTTTTTTATAGAGAAAACTAATAAGTGTTGTTGTTATAACATAATATGATTTTGTATTTTACGATAACACTATTATATAATATTTTAATTATGTTTTTTCACAGGAAACATTAAAAAAAATTCACACTCAAACATATTAGTAAATAAAATCTATGATTATTTTTATTTATTAGCTTTTTTCATATCGTCAATACTAAAATAAGAACAATATTATAATATATTTTGATTAATCATACTTCAATTTTTTCTGTTTTTTTTATAAAAAAAAAACGTATCACTAAAAAACCTGTTGGAGTGTGCAATTGTAACACGAGACCCATTTTAGTAACTACAACGAGTGATCAATTTTAATTAGTATTTTTTTTAATATCTCTAATTAAACACCGCGATTGCCTAAGTTTTATTAATATATATTAATAAAATATATGTGGGTGTATGGACTATATATTAATAAAAATATATATGAGCATATGTTTGTTTTATGGGAATATATTAATATATTCTTATTTCTGAAATTTAATGGAAACTGTATATTGATAAAATACAAATGAGTATAGGAACTATATTTTAACAAAAATATATCTCACTATATGTTTTTTTTACGGAAATATGTTAGTATATATTTATTTATGAAATGTATTTTCATTTATTAGCTTTTTTAATATCGTCAGTACTAAAACAAGAACAATATTATAATATATTATGATTAATCATACTTCAATTTTTTCCATTTTTTTTAAATGTATCACTAAAAAAACCATTGGAGTGTCCAAGTGTAACACGAAACCCATTTTAGTAACTACAACGAGTGATCAATTTTAATAAGTATTTTTTTAATATCTCTATTTAAACACCGCGACTGCCTAAATTTTATTAATATATTCAAAAAAATATATGTGAATGTATGAACTATATATTAATAAAAATATATATGAGTATATATTTGTTTTACGGGAATATATTAGTATATTCTTATTTCTGAAATCTAATGGAAACTATATATTGATAAATATATATATATGAGTGTATGAACTATATATTAATAAAAATGTATCTAACTGTATGTTTTTATACGGGAATATATTAGTATATGTTTATTTGTGAAATGTATTTTCATTTTTTTTTAATATCGTCAATACTAAAACAAAACAAAAAAAATTATAATATACTATGATTAATCATACTTTAATTTTTTCCATTTTTTTTAAATGTATCAATAAAAAATCCGTTGGAGTGTACAATTGTAACACGGGATCCATTTTAGTAACTATAACGAGTGATCAGTTTTAATTAACATTTTTTAATCTTTCAAAAAAATATTAGTATTTTTTAATATCTCTATTTAAACATCGCGACTGCCTAAGTTTTATTAATATATTAATAAAGTATATGCTGGTGTATGAACTATATATTAATAAAAATATATATGAGTATATGTTTGTTTTACGGGAATATATTAGTGTATTCTTATTTATATTGATAGAATATATATGAGGGAAATTTTTCATTACTACCAATCAATATATACATTATTATGCTTTAAATACTTTACATATTTTCACTGTGGATAAAAAAAATAAAATCAATATGCTAAGCGCAGCCAAGTCGCGACACGCGGCGGAGCCGCGGCCATACAGCACGGCGAAGCCGCGCTACCCGTGCTGTAGCATGGGTATCTCGACTAGTTCACATTATGGTGGGTGACCAACAAGTGTTTTAAGCTATGTTTGGTTTTGTGGTAGATTACATTTTTTTAGGGTACCGATGTACAACACGATATAAGCTACAATTGTAGAAAATGGATCCTCTCAGTTTATTTGATAAATATCAACTTGTTTGCATATATTTTAACTTTATGAATCAAATTCAAAATGGGTGGTTGACAAATTTGATAAACAATCACAAGATTAATCTAAATTTGGTTGTATTTTTAGAGATTGCATTATACACTAAAGTCTCTTTATATTTCAAAAAAGATTGTTGGGGGCAAATCTGTCAATCAAAGATGAAGATTATAATAATTGAGTGGCATAATAGGTATTTGAGTTGAAAAACAAGTCTGTTTTGGTAAGAAAGCATGCATATAAGGACATGCCCATCCTGTACCCTGTAACATTGCTTGCTAAGTCCATTTCATTCTCGCGCCTTCTTCTTTCCCCATACCATATCCTCTTCTCAAACTTGAATGAAGAGTAGTAACTTTCATAGCTCAACCACCATGAATGTCTTCTTGTTTCTGTCCCTGCTCTTATGTTCCACCTTCCATGTCTCCCAATCACTCATTGATGGTAAGTTACATCTCTACATCACTAAACATCTTAAACAATGTTGGTTATAATCACAATGATTCAAGAATCATTTTGGTTCTAAAATGTTTTTTTTTTTATTGAGTTGTCTATTGGCTGTAAATTGACCTTTTTTAAGATGAATAAGTAGAGTTTTTCATATTCAAATCTTGACTCTTGTGTATATTATTGAAGATGTGTTTGTAATTTGGATTAATTCCAAAAGTACAATGACAATGCATCAAACATTAGAACCAAAAATTCGTTTTAATGAAATCACAGTAGTTAGTACATTATTAACATTCACTGTTTTTATACCAAAATAAAAATAAAAATCATAAGCTAAAGTTGAAAATGTTTGGGAATTAATTACACACGCCTACTAGTACATGTGTTACTTTGTAGGGACTTGGCATTTATTAGCTCAACATTCATCAGAGTTTCCTTGTTCCCCTAGATAACTAGAAAACAAACTCTTATGTCATCAATATAGTGAATTGTCTTTTAAAAAGCCACAAGACACGACACAAATATTGACATGTCGATACAACGAATACCGACATGTCAATACAACTTATAATTTGAAAAAATCACATGATTCAATGTAATTATAAGTGTTGGTGTCGTATCCGTATCGTCTGATATTAATATACGTCTAATTCAAGGATTATCTTGCTTCATAGCTATAGAGAATTGGATTTGGGAATTCCATTGCACCTAGTATACTATAGTATGGTTAATGTTGTATTAGTATTTAAAAATAGAAATGATGGTTTTTTGGACCCTCTCATATTCTTTAGGCTATGAAAAGAGCACGCATGATGGTCTGAAAAATCACATGGGGCTGTATGCCAACTGGGGGAGTTGATGAGTGTACAATTAGATAGATGTTACAGACCAGACCACCACGTGACTTATCACAAATGTCTCAGAAGACACTTTACCTTTAACTAGCTACAAACCATTTTTTACATTAAAGTAGTAGAATTTGGATTGGTTGGACTATATTAGATTAGATTACATTACATTTGACTTGGGCTCCACATTCCACTATCTTTCATTCTTTGTCTTGATTTGATTTCCTATGGTGGTCCAGTCAAATTATTTGTATTTTTTTTAACTCGTCTAGTAAATTTTATGAGATCAAATACAATGTGGACAAAAGAATATCAATCAATCATAATAAAATAACAAAATTCTATTTGTTGTTTTTCAAATTTTACTAGACATGATCTAATGCTAAGACATTAATTTAAATAGTCTCTATAAATATTTAAAATTTTATTTTTAATCTCTACAAAATAAAATCACACTTTTTAGTCTCTATAAATTTTTCATCAACATTTTTAGTTCTTATAAAAATTTTCATCAGTATTTTTATTCCCTATAAAATTTTTGCATCAGCATTTTTAATCCCTAAAATACTTAAGAAAAATGTCACAGGGATTAAAAAATGTGATTTTATTTTGAAAGGACTAAAAACAAAACTGTGAATATGAATATTTATAAGAACTAAAAACTTGATTAACCCTTATTATTATCTATATATAGCTTAACTTGATGGGAACACTTCTATCGAGTGAATTGTTAAATTATGAGGATTGGTAAAAAAAATTGTAGAAGTGGTAGATATTTGTAGAAATTTTTAGAAACTAATATAAAAAAAAGTGTTATATTTTGATTGAATACATATATAAAACAGTTTTTTTATTATTGGTGTATACAAATTATATCTTACATAGAGGTGATTTGATTGGATATACATAGTAAATGAATATGTGCTTTTGGGTAGGTTATGAAATTTATGAAGCAAAATTTCTTTAACATGTTTGGGTCTTGATGTAAAAATTATATAACCAACATTCTTTTTTTGAGTAAAATTATATAATCAACATGAAATATTTAAATTTAATGTGACATATGTAAGTTTTGAGTGATGTGGTATTAATATGAAAATTACTTTTTTTGTGAACTAATTTGATTTTTTTTTTGAAAGGTTAAGAACTAATTTGATTGATATTTTAAAATTTTAAAAATGTATATGTCAATTTGTAAGTTTCGGTAACTATTTTCATTAATGCTCACAATTTTGATCAATTTTATTATGTGGACTATCATTGTCTTGTTCTATAATATGATTGTCTGTCGGTTTATGGACAAAATATCCTTTTCCAATGACAATAATTGGATGGTACAATTTTGTTTTAGTTTTTTTTTTTTATAAGTTATTATCATAAATAAATGTACAATATTTTATCAATTCTTTCTAATTAAACCTGTTTGAATCAAGATTAAGGAAGACTAAAACAAAAACAAAAATTGATGTATGATATTTATACAGGACTAGTGGCAAATGGGAATTTTGAGCTTGGTCCAAAACCAACAGAGCTAAAAGGAACAGTGGTAACTGGAGGCAAAAACTCAATACCAGAATGGGAAATATCAGGTTTAGTAGAATACATAAAATCGGGACAAAAACAAGGTGACATGTTACTAGTTGTACCAGAAGGTGCATATGCAGTGAGACTAGGAAATGAAGCATCAATAAAACAAAGGATAAAAGTGATTAAAGGAATGTATTATTCAATAACTTTTATGGTGGCACGTACATGTGCACAAGAAGAAAGAATTAATATATCTGTTGCTCCTGATTTTGGTGTTATTCCTATACAAACATTGTATACAAGTAGTGGTTGGGATCCAATTGCTTATGGTTTTAAAGCTGAATATGATGTTGTGGAAATGGTTATTCATAATCCTGGTGTTGAAGAAGATCCTGCTTGTGGTCCTCTTATTGATTCTGTTGCTCTTAGGACTCTCTATCCTCCTAAAGCTTCTAATAGTAAGTGAAAACTTTCTTTCTTTTTCTATATAAATCTCTTCATTTCTCATGTCATAATAATACTCCTAAATCTATTTAGGAATTTTCTTTGAAAGTTTTGAGTTGAAATAGTGTAGTACTTATTTTTTTGTGTATCACTTATTTAAGTGTTTAAGTTAAAATAAGGAAAAAGTTAGAAAGTGTAAAAATGAAAAATTTGTACATGTGATTACCACCACTTTAAAAGTCAATTATGTAGGTATTGGTTTTAGATTAGATTTTGTGAAGAAAAAATATCTTGTAGATGCAACCAACCATTTGGTCTATACTTATGTCAGTCCAAACACACTATCCCTAGATTAATTATCTTTAGATCCATTGCCAAATCTTCACATGTGAACAATTAGACAGCTGTTTGATTTGATGTAACACTCTTAGAGTGCTTAATCAAAAAAACACATAAGATCAGCACACAATAGAACATAGCTGGATTAATACCTATTAAGGAAGCTAGTTAAATATAGATTGGCATGTTTATGCTTATATAGATATAGATATAGATATCAGACACTAAAACCAATGGTGTGGTTGTATATTAATGTATATATACACAGGACCAGAGCAGGTAGGTAGAACGTTACGATCATATATTAATTAATGAAATACAATTAACCATACTATTAAACTTTTATTGGAGCTACTAGTACATATGCATATGCAGCATAAATTCAAATTAAAGTGATGTCTGACATTAGAATAGAACAGTTGTTTTCTTGTCACTTCATTGCATTGTGTGTCATACGGAAATCAGTTAGGTTTTTAATTAGTAGTAGTACTTGCCTTTAGCAAAGAAAAGGGACCTGTCATAGAGCAACGCTCCCCTTAAAAATAGAATAATATCTATACAAAATTAAATGCATATATCAATAGTATAGTACTATTGATATATCCATGTAAATTTAGACTTTGGATCCAACTTGAGCACATAGTGTGTGCAGTCATATGCATGCAGTTAGGCAATACCAGACTAATTTGGTTTCGTCAATGTCTTGAATTGAATAATTTTGTATTTACATATTCAGCATTATTCTAACATATTTTACACTCCACAGAGAACATATTAAAGAATGGTGGATTTGAAGAAGGACCTTATATTTTTCCCAACACATCATATGGAGTGATCATCCCACCCAATATTGAAGATGACCATTCACCTCTCCCAGGATGGATGGTAGAATCCTTAAAAGCAGTAAAATACCTAGACTCAGCTCATTTCTCAGTTCCACAAGGCACAAGAGCAGTTGAACTAGTGGCAGGAAAAGAAAGTGCAATAGCACAAGTTGCTAGAACAATTCCAGGCAAAACCTATGTCCTCTCATTTTCAGTTGGTGATGCAAGCAATTCCTGTGAAGGTTCAATGATTGTTGAAGCTTTTGCTGGTAAAGACACAATTAAGGTACCTTATACATCCAAAGGTAAAGGTGGATTCAAACGTGCGGCGCTTAAGTTTGTAGCTGTTGGGACAAGAACAAGGGTGATGTTTCTTAGTACTTTTTATAGTATGAGAAGTGATGATCTTTCTTCTCTTTGTGGTCCTGTTATTGATGATGTCAAGTTGCTTAGCGTGCGTAAACCATAAGGCGATGAGAGTTCCTTTTCCTACCCTATGAATTTTTAAACACGCTTCTGTATGGATTTATTCATCTGGCGGACAAAATATCATTTTGTCGTTCGGGCTTGCCTATCTAGACACCAGAAAAAATGGTATTTTTCCGTCCGAATTTGTAAATCCAGAGGGGTGCAATTTTCAAGAAATGGGTGGGGTTAAGTACCTCTCTAAGGTGGTTATTAACTTATTATTGAGCCTGTTTTATGGGTGTGAGGCTAATATCAAAATATTACTTATGGGTTCTTAGCCTTTTGATCAGTTTATATATATTTTGTTAGGAGAATAAGATTGTTTTTTCCCTTATTTTATAAAAGATCAGAGAGGTACTATGTATGATTTTTACTTTCATATATGAGAAAAATGTGTGTATATCAATTATCAAATGATGTAAGCATTTCCTGAAGAAAAAGAATGATAGCATGTACTATGAAAATGTGTGTGTATCTAATGATGATAGCATATTTGAACATATATAAACTAGTATACAGCAGCGTATTTCTATAAATCCTTCTTACATTTTGCACTAATAATCGACCTATGAAGCACTGACATTCCTCGGATTAGGCGTGCTCAGGTGTCCGACACCGACACATAATTACATTGAATTATGTGATTTTCTTAAATTATTATTGTTGTCGGTGTGTTAGTGTCTATGTCGTGTCCGATGTTTGTGTGTATTTGTGCTTCATTGGTAACGACTTACTGAGACTGATTAATTAGTGGCTCCAAAAAATGCAACAAGCCAATACAATCATATAGGCATAATCAAGCTTAATCAAAAAGCATAAATCAAGAAACATAGGTATATCCAAAACAATCATATAGGCATAATCAAGCTTAATCAAAAAGCATAAAACATAGTTCTTTAATTAGAAAACTGGAAAGCAATCAATCTAATAGACCTCTAGGCTGTAACAATCCATCCACAAATAAGATCATTTGCTCCATATCTTACGGAGAGAGTGTGCTTAGTTGTTCTGCAAATTATAGTACCATCAGGAATGCAACCATTGTCTTTTGGTAACGTCCATGCTTCAGCAAACAAGCCCACTTTAGTTAAATTTCATAAGTATGTCGGTGAGATACCAATCTTTCAACTGTTTCTGTAATCTCATCAACTCTTTCACCTTTGTATAGTTACTTAGTGACCACGTGATAACCAGCGATATTAGGTTCGACACCACCTTTTACCATCACAGCAACCACACTTTTAGTATCTTTTACCTCTTGTTCTGTAACTATATTGGGAGCATAAATATTTGGTTGAATGTAATTGAATTAATACCGACAGATCTCAAAAAACTGAACACCAATTTTTGGATCGGTGTAGTTTAGTTGTCTAAAGAAGCTGATAGCTTGTTTAAATTGAGCAGCAACACACAAGCCTTAAGTTATATGATGATGTGTGTCATAATCAGGCATGATGTTGTTAACAATCATTTTAGAATATAAATCATAGGCTTGGATTACAAGTCTATCCTTGCCGAGCCTGAGTATGATTTCGTTATACAACAAAACTATGTCATACATTTCTTGTCTGGTGTGAATCTTTAGTAATAGTACCTGTCCCAGCAATTGTATGGCTCTTTGAGTTTCTCCACTATAACATAAGCCATTAACTAGAATCTGATAAGTATCACTGTTGAACTGAAAACCACCCTTAAGTTTAATGTAATTGTAAAACAGCATTGCTTTGTAAGCCTGGCCTTTTCAACATAAAGCTTTAAAAAGATCATTCAAATTGGAAGTACTAGGACGATGGCCAGTGTTTATGTTTTCTAGAGTGACAAGTGATGAGGATTGACCAAGTATGAATGTCTGGGCAAATATAAATGTTATAAGGTCCAGATTCCAATTGTTCAACCAGCGTCGTAGTGGCGCGTATCGAGAAGGGAAGATAAAACGGTGTTGTAACGAGATATGGAATCGATATGTTGAGAGAGCAGGATATTGAATTCAGCCAACGCAGCAGTAGGGAGCTTGAATTCGATAGGAGGAACAACATCAGCACCAGCACATCTTCTGAACATCGACAACATAGTAACCTAAAGCTTCTTCTGAGGAAGATCCTGCTTGTGGACTTCTTAATGATTCTGTTGCTCTTAGGACTCTATCCTCCTAAAGCTTCTAATAGTAAGTTCTACTTTCTTTCTTTTTCTACATAAATCTCTTAGGGTTTAAGGTATTGTTTAAACATTTCAAAGTAGACCGTTATGGACTTTCTTAAAGCACTTCGCCCTTAGCCATGGGGCTGTGGACCGCTATGGACCTAAAGAAAGGGCGCCGCCATGAAGGAAGGAGCCGTCCTCTTATCCCTACCTTCACACGGAAGATTCTTAGGAAGATAAGCCAATGCGCCCCCATAATATGGAACCAACCGGATAGCTACTAAAAGGTTGTTACGGAAAAATAGGCCAAAGGGAGCTATAAATATCACCGTGGGGATCATTCACAAGATATGACAAAAACAACATAAAACCCTAATCCTAATTGCTTAACTTATTCTCGAGCTAAGTATTCTTATTATGCTTACTTCAAGTACACAAAGAAAAAAAATATTTTATTAAAAAAGTTAAGTATTTTAGTTTTCAATGTATCAAATGCAAAATTTACTATTAAAATTTACAACAAATCATCAAACTGACTCTATGTTTGGAAACCACCAAAACCATAGTGGATTAGAAGTTATACATTAGAACTTCTAGAAAGAGCTTTTAACCAAAGGTGGCAGTTGACTTCCACTAAACCAATCACAATTTGAGTCATTGTCTTATCACATAATCATTCTTATTGAGTTTACTCCGCAATCCATGTTGCATATTTTCAAGCAACTTAATCCATTCATCTAAAATCGTTTAGTGCTTCTTATACATTCTTTTCACCCAAAGTCATTACCTCTTACACCTTCACCCAAGCAAATAATTTAATGCACAAACATTGTCTCATTCCAGACATACATTAGTCATTGGATTAACCATCCCACACCTTGTGTTCCTCCACTAACACAAACACATACACATGTTTATGTAATATCTTAGTAATGTAATCAAATATATGAGCATTACCAAAATCATACCACACTCATGTTTCACCAACTTCCACCAATCCAGCATGACCATCAATGCAAATGAATTTAGCAGCAAAGAATTTCTTAAACTCATTGTTGTGTGTGGAATAAATTTAACTTTAAAATATTTATCACTGAAGATATTACTATGTTGAGTCGCGTATTAGGCCGTTTTCGTTAAGACATTTTGTAATACTATCTAAAATTATTCAAGCAGACTATCAACCACAATGTTTTGAGGAAGAAACAGTTCAATCAAAACTACCCTTCAAAAAAAAAAAGTTCAGTCAAAAATGTATTAGACTCCAATTGTGCATTGTTCAATCCATTCTAGAGTTACACCCTCAAATATGGTAGAAACCACTAAAAATTATTGAATTATGACCCATCAAATTTTCGAAGGACAAAATTTTCAAAGGAACAAATTTCATAGGAACATAAAAGAAATAAGAGAAGTGGCTCGAATGTGAAGGGCATACACTATAATGTGGAGGGCGCGCGCATACGTGTTAGTAAAATGTGTGACAGAGATCGTATGTGGAGAGTTCTATAGTCTATAGAGTCTATAGTCTATTGATGTATGACAGAGATGTTGGTGTTGTTTATAAATTTCTGAACTTTGTTATTTCTATTAGTTTAAAGAGAAAATTTAGCACTTTGTGATTATTGTTTAAATTTCTATTCAAACTATGTAACATGTTTGATTTATCTTTTAATTGATTATGAGATATTGAATTCTTCCCTTTCATTTTTACATGTTGTTTGCTATATGGTTGATTCTTTGTGATGTTTAACTTTGATTGGGTTATTGATTCAAATTTAAACTTTAAAGTAGCCTTAACTTGATTCCTACTCATAGGGACTATGCTAATTTTTTTTTTATCTTGTACGGAAACAACAAAAATCAATTTTTGGGGATACAATACTAATTTAAATGAGCTTATATGCTTACAAATGAAATGTCAAGATAGAATTGAGAGTTAGGTAGGTGATTAAGAGCTAGTAACAAGATATTTGTGAATTTGTTAAAAGGAACGGTGCAAGTAACATGTTTTTTAATGCACAGGATGATTAAAACGAAAATTTAGATATATAGGGATATAAAATTATATTTAACCATATTCTTTATGTGCAATATATCTGGTTGAGTTGGTAAAATTCTATTAATGATAAATTTTATAACCATTTCTCTTTATATTTTGCACTCCAAATAATGAGTTGATGGGTATGTGAATGTTATGAAATCAGTTGATCTTCCATCTGTTATGAATCAGTCAAGGTGACGAGGAGTTTGTAATAGTCAACAAAACATATTACGAGATTCAAGAAAGATTGTTTGTAAGGAAAGTTTGGCAATGGAAGGAAGAAGGGTTATTTTGTTGGATGAGGTAAAGGGGTTCCAACATGGTTAAGTGTTGTAGCACCAACATAAATATAATAAGAAAAGGCAAAAGATTCCGAGTCGAATTCCTCGACACCACCGTAGCCATTAGAATAGATTTGTAAATCAAATGAAAACAAGGTGGAGTTACAGTTAAGTTAAGAAAAGGATTCAAGATATTAAAAGATTAAACGATTTAAGATTAAAAAGAAGGGTTTTGCTGACGAATGCATTAGAATCATTCTTTAAGGGATATTAAACAAAGAAATTATTTTTTAAGAAAGTCAAATAGTTCAATTTTCAATGCACTAAATATAATTTTTTTTTTGAAAACTTATAAAAATAAAGTACAAGTAAGAAAGCAATACTTAGATAAAGCAAAGGAGAAAGCAAATAACACACCGAATAATGAGGGCTCGACTAAAGTCATTTATAGGAAACCGTCACTAAATGATGAGGGTAGTTAGTGCTGCAATTAGTTGAGAAAAATAAAGTTATTGTTGTGGTTATTTCTTCAGTCTGGTTTAATCAGCTTTTCCACCTAACATTTTGTAACTCGAGAGTTTACCTCAACTCATTTTGTCTAGGTAAACTCGACTCGGGAACTCGTACGAGTTTACCTAAAATTAAAATTATATATATATATATATATATATATATATATATATAAGCTAATAAAATATTTTAAATAGGTCAATATTGCAAAATATGACTTAATTACAAATGCAAACTATACCAAACTACCATAATAAAACGTTATGTTCAACTTAGCGTCAAAATACAAAAATTAACGCACAAAATCACAAGTTTCTTGAGTCTCTAAGCCATCCAAAGAAGTAAGTTTATAAAGTTGTTAATAACTATACAAAAAATAAACAAATTAATTTCTTCAAAAGTTTAATCCTTCTAGAGAATAAAGGAAAGGAAAAATAAAGTTTGAACTCTAAGTAGTAAGTTACTAAGTACGGTACCTTTTGAAGCTTTGTTTTTTGCTGAAATTTGAAAAGATGCCTTCCACCACCGCTGAACACAAACACCATCACCGCAACCCTAACCGGCGTCGCTATCTCCAACGTCACAATCGTTGACGTCAAAATCGATTTTGAAAAGAAAGTTAGGGTTTTAGTTTGGAGAACGTTGATGACGCATAAGAGAAGAGAAATGTTGCGTTGTACGTTTTTTAGAAGAAGAAAAGAAGGGTCGCACATTCATACCTCTATGATATTGGGCTAGGCTTTAAAAATGAATTGGATTTGATTTTAATTGAAAATCGGCCAAAAAAAACTGTTTTTTAAAAGGTAAAGTCGCAAATTCGGACGATTTTACCCAATTTTAAGCCATGTTAACTTGGTCAAAATCGGTCAACTTTCTGATTTTATCAAAAAATGAGTCTACCTTCGAGTTTACACGATTTTGGCACCTAACAACGTAAACTCTTAACACTCGATTTGTAAAACCTTGTTTCCACCCATTCAAAAATTAATTGCTTTTTGCGCTAATTTATCTCTCAACTCAGTAAAACAAATAATGTGCTGTAGAGAGGCATTTATTTACATCTAAAAATATTCATAGTTGTTAGCTGAACACGACAAACAGCCGAAATAGGTTTAGCCAAACCATGGTAGATGAACAAAAGTTAGTCCAGTTAGAAACAGTCGAATACGAGCTAGACAAAACTTTCTACAAGTTGAATAAGTTTTACGATGGTCACGCGAGTGTCACAATCAATCAAAGACACGTGAAACTGGACATATCAACATTCTACTTGGTTTCATGTTTGTAATTTCACTAACTAGAACAACTAACTTGTCGGAGGTATAATATGGATTCTGGACTTATAATGCAATCATGGATAATCAAATCAGAAATAACACAAGTTACAGGAAAACAAATCAAATGTAAGGCGCCACATACACCTAACAACGTGAAGAACACACATACTACATGCAAAAATAGCCGAATGTGGTGAAGTCAAAGCTAGATTTTGTAGGCCGTAATTTTATAAGCCAGCGAATTTAACTTTACCTATAAACACCTTTTATAAAATTCATTTGACAAATACGACCAATCAAACAAGTCTATTATTGTCATTTTATCTTCCAACTTTACCTTTACTTATGCATTTTTTTAGTTTAGTAGTTCATAAAACACCCAACAACGTACTTTGAGAAGTTAGAAAAACTTAACATATTTCATTATTCAATATAATCATTTGAAGTGCAAAAGAAATTATAGCTTATTTTTCGACTAACTTTCAAGTTCCACAAACAAAAAGTAACATGTATAGTTGAGATGAGTAGGGATAGTGAAGTAACTTCACAGTCCAACATAAACATTTTTTATACCCAGGCCTAGATTCTCAATTCTCAATTCTCATTCTCTTCTCTTCTCTTTTGTGGTTCAGGTAATTTCTACACTCTTCTCCTTCCTCAATTCACCATCAGGTTTTGTCGTTTTGCGCACAGAACCTTGCGTTTCATCCTCAGCTAGGGTTTTAGGTTTACACTTCAACTCATGCATTTTCTTTCCAATTTCGTTTTCGTTTTCGTTTTTATACTGAAAATGCTTTGCTTTGTTCACTCGATTTCGATGATCTGGTTTTTTTCTTTAATCAATTGAAGATTATTGTGGATTTGTTGGAAAGTACAAAACGGTTATAGTGAGCGATTTTCTGTTGAAAAGTAATTGCATGTGATATTCGTGTTGTTAATTTTGATTTTATTCCTTTTTGTTAGTTTAGTGTTTTTTCAATTGATAACGGTTAGTTCTGTTTGGATGAACAACTTATTTGCTGCTTATGGCATAAGCGCTTATGAATAAGGTATTTTTATAGGAAATGATCATATAAAGTTAAATTGTTTTTGGATAAGCTATAAGCTATTTTCATAAACTATCTTGGAGAACTTACGAAAATAAGGTGAAAACAGCTTATGGACAATGACCCTGTTTGGATAAGCAACTTATTTGCAGCTTATGCTTATCATGATAAGTGCTTATGCATAAGCTTACATAAGCTATTTCTATAGAAAAAGCCAAAATTAAATTGTTTTTGTATATGCTAGCTATTTTTATAAGCTATATCAGAGAACTTGTGAAAATAAGTTGAATAGAGCTTATGAAAATTGTCATAAGCTGTTTTCATAAGTTCTCCCAAACAGTCTCACAAAACTTATGCCAGTAGATAAGCTCAAATAAGCCAATTCAAACAGGCCTGTTATGTCTTAAACTGTTTTAATAAGTTTCTCCCAAATAGTCTCAGAAAACTTAAGTCAGTAGATAAGCTCAAATAAGCCAATCCAAACAGGCCCTTATTGTCTTAACAATGGAATATAAAATTGTGCATGAAGAAACTGAGAGAGAGAATTCATGTGGGGAAGTGAGAGAAACTTGTACTTCTGTATTTGTACCAGAAATGAAATCTTGATTTACAACTTCACTGTACTTCTGTATTTGTACCAGATAAGTCTAACTGACTCATGGCCAGTTAGTTACAAGGCTGTTAGAGGTGCTGCTCAGCAGTCAGCACTTTCTGTTTCAGTTGGATGCCTTCTAGAGCTTATATTGCGCCTACATGCAACTCTACTTTATTATATTATATTATATTATATAGTAGCAGATTGATTGAGATGTCAAACACTGAAATTCGTAATTAGATTCCGCTTTTATTTAGGATAAGGTTGCACTTAATTTCCTGTTATCTTGTTTCAGTAAGGCCCATTGTAGTTATAACTTGTGAAGTTGACATGAATTTAAGTAGGTTATGCGAAACTTATGTTGTATTGTATTAGCTTGATAGTGCAGCTGGATAGTTCAGTTTTGTGGCTAAAATTGATGTTTATTTGCTTATTGATGAATCATGAATTATTGTTTCAGATCAATGAATTGTTGATATTAATGCAATCATCGTTTTTTAATTTTAAATTGTTGGTTAATTTGGTTTAGATTTCGATTAGTAAGAAAAACTATGGCAAAGAAGAAAAACTCCATGGTGTTTATGGATGTGTCTGTAGATGGGGATCCTTATGAAAAAATGGTTTTTGAGGTACTTTTCTTTCTTTTTATATTTTTTCGACTGAACTTTCCAATATTCAACCTAATGGTATTTGTTTGCCCTCTCAGCTTTTCTACGATGTTGCTCCAAAGACTGCCGAAAATTTTCGTGCACTGTGTACCGGTAATACATTTGATTTGCATAAAAATTTCTCATGCACGTTTGTTGAATTATGACACTTCCTTTTTCCTTCCACATATTATCACCATTGGTTATTTGATCATCAACTGAAAGTTCTTGGACATGTTAATGAGTTGTGCATGAAAAAATAGAACTTAATTGTACATCCTCTTCCTAATCAACAAATAACTGATTTACCTTCCCTTTTTTTTTTAAATGTGTCATTTCCCCTTTCAGGAGAAAAAGGAGTAAGTCCTAATACTGGAAAATCACTGCACTACAAGGGTTCTTTCTTCCATCAGATCTTAAAAGGCTCCATTGTTAAGGTATGTTTTTACTTTTTCTTGCATCTATATTATTTTTTGGTAGTTCCTATAGTAAGTCTACTGTCTTTTTTTTCTCTTTTTTTTTTGTGGTTGAAAATGGCTTAGCAGTGGTACCTATTTTTGTCAGTTTCCCTTGTTTATTCTGTAGGATACAGGGCTGATGGTCACAACTGCTTTTCTTGTGATATAGTTTTAAGGTTGTACTTGTGAAGTTATTCACACTCATAATTGTAATAAGCCTCTCGATGACCAGATTATTTGTGTGCATTATTATAATTTGAGTGTGTGTATTAATGGTTGGTTTGCCTTTTGCAGGGTGGAGACTTTATCAATCGAAATGGTAAGTATTGTTTGTTTATTCGCCTCATATTGTGAATTATTTTTCCACCTTTCGAAGGTTTCAATTTGATAAAATATGCGTAGTCAATTTTGAAGGTTGCAAGCCTTGTTCCATTTTCATGTTTGGTGATTTCTTTTACTAGTCGGTTAGGAAACTAAGAAAGTTACATTTGCTTGGTACAGATTGGTCTGTCGTTTAGTGGGGGCACAAAAGCGATTTGATTTTCTAATTTGGGTTAGTTTTTGGATACTGTTTTACCGTGACTTACTATTAATTTTAAATTAAAACCATGCCAGCATTGGCTTTTATCTGCATGCAAATTTCTTTACCTGCTCTTCTTATTTAGCTTGTTTTAAATTCATGTTATGTTTTGGTTGCTAACTTTCTTTAACAAATTATCTCAAACCAATGTAATGTTAAAAGAGTTCTGAGTAGTCACTTTTTTTCTCGTTTTACTGACAGTTAGCTTTTCATGAAACCTCATCGACAGGCATCACATATCCTCTGCATGCATCCCAAATGCAGCATGTGTTGTATGTTATACTAACTCCTGTATCTTTTTCCTACGTGTTTTGTAGGGACTGGTGGAGAGAGCATATACCCCAAGTTCCCAGGTTCGAATACTAAGTTGTTGTCTTGAACTTATTCTCCAGCTTGGGTTCTTTTGAGTTACGTCTCAAAGCTTATTTAGCTCTTATACGTGTACCTCTGACCTATTTTTTTCAGACGAGTCTCCTAGGCTAAAGCATGATTCTCCAGGCCTTCTATCTATGGCGATTGCTGATCGTGACACTCTTGGTTCACATTTTATCATCACTTTGAAAGCTGATCACCATCTTGATAGGTCTGTTTATGTTATTTATTCCTAGTGCCATTTAGTTTAGTACTTTGGGACCGTTTGGATGAGGAAAACTGATTTGAGTGCATCTGCAATCAACAATTATGAAGCATTTTAGTACTGTTTTGATGAATGATTAAAAAAGCTTTTGAAACCCATGTAAGATGTTTTTGGCATATTTTTATATGTTAAAATTAAAGTCAATGAAAAATAAGTATTTGTAAATGCTAGAAACTGCTTAGGAGGTAGCTCTTTTTATAATAATTGACTAAAATATTCATAAAGAATATTTAAGTTCTCTGTTTGCTCGATGGCTTCTTGAAATTTTGAAACATACACTCAAATGGAAATTGGCTTATTTTTTGCTGCACTTAATGCAACGTGCCTTGTTTAACAGGCTTTACTTGATTAAGTACTTGTTTAAACTTCAATGTGACCTTACTCTGTTCACTATTCTTGCATTGGGTTGGAGAGTAAATTGATATACAGTCATTATTTTGGTTAATCGAACTAAATCCTCAACTTGCTCATGTGTTCAGTTATGAGGTCATTTTGCAGGAAGCATGTGGTTTTTGGCAAGCTTGTGCAGGGGTATGATATATTGAAGAAAATTGAAGATGTAGGCAATGAAGAAGGACTACCAACCGTAACTGTCAAAATAATTAATAGCGGTGAACACAATGAGGGTGAGAGTTCCTTAGCCCTTTAACGAATACCGAGTTCTTCCCTTTATACGGGTGATGATAAATAGATCACTAATCATCTGCTGAGCATTTCATCAAACTTTTAAAGGATGATGTATTCTAGTGTTTATTTATTTTCCCTCTTCAAGTTGATGCTTTTGTCCAACCTGTTTATTTGAATCTTAATATTTTGTTTTAGATGGAAAGAAGACACACAAGTCAAAAATTGGAAAGAATGCATCTTCTGAAGCAAATAGTCATGAAGTGCGGAGAAAGGGAAAGCATAAAAAATCTTCAGGAGACAGAAGGAAGAAGAGAAAACATTACTCATCAGAATCAGATAGTTCCTCAGATTCCGACTTGGAATCTTCTGAAAGTGATAGTGACTCTGACTCAGATTTGTCCTCGTCATCTTACACAAGTTCATCTAGCGATGACAGGCGAAGGAAAAGAAAGAGATCTAGGAAAGATAAACATAGACATGGAAAAAGAAGAGATAAACGTCGAGAAAAGAGGCGAAGGAAACAAGATAAGAGATCAAAACGTAAATCAAGGAGGTATTTAGTCTGATTAAATATTTTGTTAAGATTTATGGATAAAAAATTCCAGTCATAGTTGCTTGTGAAAAATTATAATTGTATCATATATATCTTGTGCTCTCATATAGGTTGTGTTTTTTTTTTTCTTCCTATTAGTATGTTATATAGGTGGTCTAAATATTGCGTGCTGCTGTTTATTTATATAAATATCATAGTTATTAACCTACCATACGAGTTTAACTGCATCCATTGTTCTCAACAAGACAAAATTTATATGAACAAATTTTAACTAATAATTCTACTTTGATCAACAATTTTGATGGTTGACACTGAGATTTTGTTGTGTGGTGTCAGGGAATCAGGCAGTCATTCTGATGCAGATAGTGCAAGTAAGAGTAACGATAATTCTAACGGCAAAGGTCTTGATACTCAAGAGAAAATTCTGAAGCAAAAAGATCATTCTCAGATAGCTGGTAATTTTGATGTCCTTCACTTTTTGTTGATATGTAATTTAGTTTATCCAATAAATTATTTATCAATCCTTCAAAAAAAAAAATTCTTGTCTCCCCAACCAAGCCAATTCCTAAAATATAAGCTAGATGTTGTTGGGGTTTTTCGGGGGTTTCCAGGTAAATAATGATTTGTCGGCCTAGACCATTGTTGTAAAGGCAATCTAGGACAGTTTGTACCTGCTTATTTTTTTTCTTTCGAATCACCTAACCTTGCATCTTCTCTTGATTATACTGTGTTTGTGGATGCCCTTAGTGGGATAAGGCTTGGTTGGTTGGTTGTTGTTGTGGATGCCCTTTTTTCTTTCCTTTTATTGGCTGTTAGCTAGGAATGACACCATCTTGTTTGCCTCAGAATTGGGAAAATGAATCAATTGCACTTTGCACAAGTAAAATTTCATTTGCTGGTCCTTTTTTGTTTGTTATGTGAGCCACTGAAGTTAAGTTTCAACATAATTGTAGCTTCATTCTATGGTATTTTATAGATTTTTTTAATGTTCAGCCTTTGTTCTTTAGTAGCATGTGTGATGTCTTGTCTTTGTTTTTCTCTACCAGCTGAAGTCCAGTCATCCTCAGTTTTGGAGAAAGAATTACCTCCACTGAATCATAAAAAGAGGGACGGGGTGGGCATGCTAGATGAGGAAGAATTACCAAAAGAAAATGGAGCGCAGCCTAGCAACGGCATCAGGGCCAACTATAGACCTGACAGAAGTGAAGAGAGGCAGCATGACGTGATGGATGATAATCCAGGAAAATCTAGGTCTACTTTCCAATCTTGTCACACCTCTGTTATTACTTATGCTTACCATTTCTTCCAGATCTGGTATTTTATTCAAAGTTGATGAGCAGGAGTCGAAGCATGAGTCCTAAGCAAACCGTGAGCAAGAGTATGAGTATTAGTCCCAAGTGTGTGTGCAAAAGCCCGAGCATTAGTCCAAAGAGGAGGTTTAGCAGAAGTCCAAGTGGTAGTAAAAGTCCTCGTGCTCCATCGCAGAGGAGTTTGAGCAGGAGTCCTGTTAGAAGCATAAGCAGGAGTCTAAACAGAAACGTCAGCAGAAGCCCCGTGAGAGGGAGGAAGGGGAGAAGTATCAGTAGAAGCCCTATGAGAACAACACACATTCATAAAAGTGTCAGCAAGAGCCCTGTGAGAAGTCCCGATCGTAGAAGTCTTAGCAAGAGCCCTGCCAGATCTGTTTCTCAAAGCCGCAGGAGTTCTGCCAGAGTATCATCACGAAGAACAGTCAGTAGGAGTCCTGTAAGAATGTCAAGAAAGAGCATAAGCAGGAGTCCAGTTAGATCATCTGCCAGAAGTCTCAGCAGAAGTTCCGGCCGAGTTCCTTTGAGAAGCATTAGCCGAAGTCCTGTCAGAGTGGCAAGCAGAGGCAATCACCGCAGCTATTCCAGGAGTCGTAGCCCTGTTCGTAGGGCAAGGACACCTCGTGGGAGGAGTCTGTCGAAGAGTGTGTCACCTGATGCTTCACCAAAACGTATCAGAAGGGGAAGAGGTTTCAGTGAAAGATACTCTTATGCTAGAAGGTATAGAACCCCCTCTCGGTCTCCTGTGAGGTACCGCTATAATGGAAGGAATGACCGTGACAGGTAAACTGCTTAAGTTGCACGTGGTTTTTAAATTCTAATTAATACTAAAGTAGTATGGACTCCGTTGAGATTATGAGTTAAATGTCATAACTTTTTATATTTTCTGCTCTCAGATATTCAGGATACAGAAGGTACTCCCCTAGGCGTTTTAGGAGCCCACCGCCACGGAGAAGAACTCCACCAAGGTTATTTTCAAACTTCATACGCTGCTCACAATTTTTTTTAAACTTCTTCTAGGTGAAGACATTTTACTTACTGCATGATTTTATTCATCATTGAGGCATTTTTGGTACCTACCAGTCTTCAAATCCCCATGCCACTGAATAATAATGATAGCATCAAGCCTGTTGTTTAGAGTGCATATGATTGATTATGTGTAAGCCTATATGTAGGTACCGGAGTAGGAGAAGCAGGACACCGTCTGTATCACGAAGCCCACCTTACCGAGCACGAAGGTATAGCCCAAGCCCTAGCCCAGTTCGCAACCGCTCACCTTCTCGTGTGAATAGGCGTGCGTCATCATCCCTCAGCAGGAGTCCATCTCGATCCAGGTCTTCTGTGGAATCACTATCTCCAAGGAAGCTAAGCAAAGATAACAGGTCAAGGTCTCCTTCTAGAAGCTCAGACGGAAAGAAAGGCCTGGTCTCTTATGGAAATGGTTCTCCTGATTCAAGCTAAAGGTGAAATACCGAATTCGGACCTTTCAGGGAAACCTCACAGCGTTCATTTTTTAACTTCACATACTGCTTTACCTGCTTGCTGGAATTAGTTACTGTTACATATTCTTCATGAACCAATGCTAGGAATTTGATTTATCCTCATAGTAAGTTGAAATGGCATGTTGAAAGATACTAGGTACTATAATAAGTTTGACTATACATGCCATACTCAAATGCAGCTTTAGTAAGTATCAATATTTGCTCGAACGTGTGGGTGTAGTACCCCATCCATATCCCCAGTTATCAGTATCTTGTAGCAAGAAGCATGAGTTTAACTGGTGGAGATTTGGCCTATCCTTTATGGTTAGTATGCGAATTGATCCTATATAAGTGTGAAAATATTGCTTTAGTATTTTCCTATATGTAACGTTTAATTTTCATGAGTATTTTGTCAGAGACATTCTTTTCCGACCTCACGCCTCTAAAATACCGCTCATGTGTCTGGAAGTTTATGCATGGATGATAAATTTTTTATTTTTTATGCTTTCAGATGGTACCAGAGCTGTTACATTTTTCCCCATAACTTAAGTATACTGCAAATGTGGTATATAATCTCTTTTTCTTTTTTCAAAAGTTCGTTTCTTCCACAGAATTCTGGTTGGCAAGGAATGTAAATATTATACACTCAAATTTGTCCTAAGATCGGACAAAACTTAGGTATAATGTGCTTTTCCGTATGGTTCTTAACTAAAATTACATCTTTCTTGGATGTAGCGAACTTTGAGAAAATTATGAATTTGAGGAAATCATGGTGAATTTTGTTAAGAACGTAAGGAATTGTACCTTAGTTTTTTTCCTTTCGGTAATTAGTGGCACTTTAATTAAAATTGATCCCTTCAATTTTAAAAATAATATTAATACTTTGAAATTTAACATTTTACTGTTAGAAATGTTTTTTGCTGTTGTCGATTTTAGATTAAGGGTGAAGACTTTCAAAATTCAAAATTCTTAGATGCAGTTTGTTAAAAATTTAGAAGAATTTAATATTTTTATTTGGTCGTATTAGGAGTTAAATTTTTAGTGTTGAGTAATTCAATTGGTTTAAAGAAGTTCAGAAGTGGTTGAAATCTTGGTAAAGAGATAAATAATAACATAATAATTTGTCGTTAAAATTTTTTACACTCATTTGTAACCCAAAAAAAAAAACAAAGAAAGTTGCGCATTTGAAAACATCGGGCAAAATTGAAATGAGATGGTTTACATGGCTTCTGGACGAGGATGACACATGCTTTAGATTTTTTCTATTCCATAAAAAAAAACTAGACACTTGAATAAAATGTGAAAAATTGAAATTTACGCAAACATACTATTATAGAATATTTGTATTTTATATATGTTATTGGTGATCATGAGGAAGCAAAAGCTCCCTCCTGCCAATAGGATTTAAAATCCACCGGAGAATATATTATAAGCTAAATCTGCATAACATAGCTAAATTCTTAAACTATTTTTTGAATATAGTATCGGCTACTTGATTTGCTTCACGAAAGGCTAGGATTCCAAATAACACTTCTAGTTTCTGGCTTGGTACATGGTGCAAGACAAATTAACTGAAAACTAAACACCCCATCAAAATTGTACAATAATACATGACAAACAATTCAAATCCAAATAAAAAATAACAAAGTATCTTAATAACTGAGGTTTCATATAAGAAAGACTACATAATTTTTTTTTCTTTCACTGGCAACACACATGCCTAATGAAGAACATAAGGATGCCACTTTTGCAAAAGTCCACTTCGAGAAATCTAATTCCATCACATTCGACGCCAACGACCTACAGATTAACAACAAATTATTACTATGGTGGAGATTAGACTGCTCAGAATGAAATGATTCCAACCAAAAACCTCTTTTGGACACAAACACACAGTAAAAACCTTATAATTATTGATCTAGAATAACAAAAAATTCAAAGCATATGCCAGAGGAAATGTAAAGTGAGGCAAAATAAAATGTTCACCTGTTTTGTAAGTTGGACGGCATGTGATTTCTATCTCCGTAGTCCTTAAAGTTTTGGATCGATTTGCATGACTAAGATTAAATTCTGCAAGGGGAACTTTCCGAACATTGAGAAATTCAAGCTTCTCTAAAGTGTTGGATTCCAGAAGGAACATTCTTGAGGTTGGGGATTTTGAATAACTCGAACTTTTTTAGAGAATGCAATGCTCCTTTATCGATAACAATTGAATTCAAGTTGGACAAGTGTCCAATGTATATAGTTCTTTTAGATTTTGAAAACCTCCATCATGAAAATGTAAACTTTTGCCTTCATAAGCATTATAGATGATTGAGAGGGACAACAAGTTTGGCATGTTTTCTAGATACTTAATTGGATCATCAGTTAAGAAGGAATCTGCTAAATCAAACTTAACAAGATTTTGAAGTTGAGAAATCTCTGGAAAATTCTCCAACTTGCCACATAGTTTAAGATTTCGAAGCATAGGTGGAAGCGAAACCAAATGTAAATCAATGACATCAAAAACCCCATCATCTCCGCTTCTTGACATAATGCATAATTTCTCCGAGTGTCGCATCTCATTCAACGAGGAAGATAAAGCGATTGAATGTTCTAGCCTCACATCAAACAAGCTAAACTTCCTTAACTGCCTTAGCTTTCCCAACTCTTTAATTAACTCTATTCCACCCTTACCAATTTTCATTCCAGTCAATGTTTGTAGAGATTCCATGCCTCCTATAACATCCTTCAATTGAAACAAACAGATATTGTAGCCCATAAGATGGCATAGCTTTCTAAGCTTGCTAATCTCCTTTGGTATAATGGTAAAACAAGAAGAACTCCTTAGATCCAAGGTCTCCAGATTTAGAAGAAGACCAATCCATTTGGGAAGTACATTTTGGTATAGTCCGGATATATTCTTAGCTTAAATATTTCAAGTGGAACAGACTTCTAAAAGGTTCAAAATCAATAAACAATTTGGCATCTTGAAAATCAAGCACCTTCAGTGTCCTGTGCTTTTTCAAGATTCTACTCATGATAGATATCTCTACATACTTTGATTTATTTGTGAAAAAAAATACTGACCGAATATGTGAGTTTTCAATACATGCCCTTAAATAACTGGAATAGGTTGCTATTGATAAGCGTCTAATAGTTCCACTTAAAGATGAATGATTGACTTCATTGAAATGCTTGAAAAAACTTAAATCCTCACACTTTTCTAGGAACATTATACGTATCAGATCATGAACACAACAACTTTTAGATTTTCCATCAATGCTAACTGAGGATACTTGCACCAAACTTCGACGAATCAACTCTGATAAATATCCTTCTGCAACTTCTTCCAAAGTCTTCCCACTTTCCTCCTTCACAAACCCTTCAGCTATCCACTGTCGAATCACTCTCTTTGATTTAACTTCATAATCTTCTGGATACATTCCAAAATATACAAACACGATTTAAGATAAAAAGGCAAATCACCATAGCTAAAACCTAAAATCTTTTTTATCCCGGTCAAATGGGAATCATTCTTTAACTCTAAAGTCATATTTTCACTAAATCTCTGCCATTCAAATGCATTTTTCTCCTTTGTAGATAAAAGACCACCAATAGTTACAATTGCTAGGGGTAAGCCCTTGCACTTCCTAGCGATTTCAAAAGATATATCAATGAGCTCTTTTGGACAACATCCTTCAAAGTCAAATTGAAATGCCTTCTTATTAAACAAATCAAATTATTTTTCCTCAGTTAAAAGTTGTAGTTCATGCACTTGAATAAAAGAAGATTTCTTACAATATATGGCAACATCCATATTTCTTGTGGTAATAAATATCTTACTACCATTTTTATGATCACTCATAGCATATTCAATCTCATCCCAAAAACTTGTGTTCCATACATTATCAAACACAAAAACATACCTCTTATTCTGCAAGTACTTTCTCAACTCAAAAATCAATTCACCTCGATCCATTTCATAGATATCTTTAGGTAGAAATTCTACTTTTTGTTCGTGAAGCTTCTTCAACATGCATCTCAACAAGACTTCTATATTGTATGATTGTGACATTGTGATCCATACACGACATTCAAAGTGTCCCACAACCTCTTTTGAAGGAAGGCTTGAATGCTTTCCTTGTTCAATAATATTTTTAATTATCCTACCAAAACAGTATCAGTTTAATCAAACAGTATCATTATATTTTATGGCGAACTAACCAAGTTTTATTCACGTGAATAAACACCATATAGTAGCTATCTTGTCAAATAGTAATTTCATTGCCACCGATCAAACCATAAAAAACAATGATATTTATACACCCTTAATTTTCATACTCATACTCATTAAACATCTCATCTTATTCCATCACTCTCATCTTACTACATCAATATTTCACATTTATCATATCACTTTCCATATATCTTTTTCAATTTGTCAAAGGATTTTAGATGTCCATCAATCATTATCCAACCACAAAAATAACGAGTATCTACGGTATATAACAAAAATGTCAAAATCATGAAGGGCTTGAAATTTTTGTTTGAAAATGCTATAGAATATTTATGCATATAAATCTATATATAATTAGAATTAATGATAAATATGAGAAGAAGAAGAAGAAGAAGAAAATTATATTAGAGAATATATTTTTTTAAATTAACATATTATAAAATTCACTATGAAGCGTACCACAATTAAAACGTGCAATACTTTCACAAAAAGTGTTCACGTGTGTGATTTCAATTAAAACGTTTATACGTGGAATACTTTTTTTATTTTAAACAAAATACTTTTAAATGTGTGAAAAATAAAATTTTATTATTATTTTAAGACATGCTAATATTTTGAAAAATTAAGTAGTAACACAACAAAATAGATGAAAACTTATAAATTAAGTAGTAAATAAAGAGTAAAACTGAAGAAAGAAAAATAATTAACATTATAAATTGAAAATGGCAATGATTATTTGTGCAAATATGAGATTTATATTAGGACAAAGGAAGTATACCACATGACTAAAAAACTAACCTCCACAGTATATGTAAGGTATGGCGATTTAAACCATCACTTTGTTCTTTTTGGAAATAGTGTGGCTTTAAAAAGTTGAGCTGCATTAGGAACATGAGCTCCAAGAACAGTTTTTAGTGTGTTAGGAATACAAAGACTAGTTTGTAGACTAATTAGTCGTTATGACATTTTGAATCCAAACTGAAAGATCGGTATTACTTTCATCCACTTTGAGTTTGTAGATGTTTGGTAAGAGGAGAGTATCATTCCACAGGGATCTCATGCAATTTACCCTCAATGAAAGTAGGAGGTAAACAAAAGACATGATCGCGAACCGATTGAAAATACTTGAGTTTGTAGATGTTGTTATTGTTCTTGTTTCTTCTTCTTCTTGTTATTGTTTTTGTTTGTTGTTGAGATTTCTTTGATTCGTAGCATTTTTGTTCACCATTGTTGTTCTTGTTTGTTGTTGTTCTTCTTCTTGTTCTTGTTGCTTTTATTATTGTTGTTTGTTGTTGCTGTTGGTGGTGGTGTTGTTGTTGTTATCGTTTTTTTTTTTTTTGTTGAAAGCTAAATTATTGCTGATTTGTCTTCCTTCAAAAGATATCCCATGCTTCAAAAGAGATGCCCTTAACTTTGAGTCCATGATATGATGTAATATTAGGACTCACATTTTATTAGCAATCTTGATTGAAAAAACAAAGTAAAACTTGATAAGCAGAAAAATGGGGGGATTTTTTTGTTAGAGATATCTAATTGCACTTGCAGCACCTATCTTCTGCAGAAATATGCAGTATACAACTGATCAATGCTAATTTCGTTAAAAAAAATTCCTGGCATGATGCATGCAAAGGGCCGTAAACAAACTAGATCATTGAAGCATTATTAGATTTATAAGATTGAATGTGCCAAGTGCAAACAAAATACATGTACTGTGCTCTTCTTTAATTGGAGATAATAGATACCAATGATTAAAAAAACTAGAAGTGTATTCAAGCCTGGAATCATTAACCTCTAAAGAGACTATTTAGTTTTAAAAACTAAAAGAACACAGACATAAACAAAATCATTCAGAGAGGGGGGAAAGCAGTAAAGACTGCAAAATCTACACAAAAGTTCACATATTCCTTCAGAGAACTGCAATAAACCTGAAAAAAATTGATTACCTCAGAGCCATCTTGTGGGATATTCTCTGAATTTACTTGTGAGGTTGACACCATCTCACTGCAACTTTCAAATTCTTTAACAACCTGGATAGGATCAGGCATCAATTGAGGTGCACAGTCACTATGATGCCATTGTGCAATTTTGTTGATCAATTGAGGTAGATCATTTCCTGCACTATGATGCCGAATTTGTTTGTGCATTGGGCATGTTGGAGTAATGAAGGGAGAAACAAGAGGATTCGTAAAGGTTTGTGGATCATTTGGCATGCAACTATATGGGCTATTTGGCAAGCGAGGAACCATTCGATTTTCCTTAATGAGGTAATACATGTGGAAGATATTTTGGCGGAGATTGTGGTAAATTCATGGAGGTGGAGTTTGTCTAGACTTAATATGCAAACCTGTCTATATTATGAATGGAATTGGAATCCTCAAGAATGTCTAACGAGGAAGTAGTTAGTTGCAGGTGCTTTGAGGTTGCTGTTATTATATTGGGGATTTATTTTCACTTGAGTATGTGGCTGTTTGGAAGTGTACCTGCTGTTTTGGTGACTAGTTCACAGCTGCTTCGGTTAGGAGGCTGAATTTGAGGCTTCTGTATGTGCGGATGGATTAGATAGGAACAATTGTATGGGCAGTGCCAGAGACTGTCATGTATTGTTGATTTTCCCTTTCCTTAGTTGCATATAGTAGCATCATGATTACCTCCTTTGAGTTTTTTAGCGTGGTGTTTTTTCCTTGGGGTAGTACGTTTTGGTGTTCCGTATATATGCGGCACGTTTGTATTATTTATCTTTCCGTTTCTATCTGCGAGTGGTACAATTTTTGTACATCTCGACGAGAATAAAATTTGCCGTTTCAAAAAAAAAAAAATCAAAAGCGACAGGAAGACATCTAACTCACACTAATCATATATATGAATACTGACTGCCCTATATCAACATTATAGATATAGAGTATAAACAGCAAGACCTTTCCGAGTATTGTGTTTCATGGTGGGGAGCACTGATACGCGATGACTTGAATACGAGAGGTGGAGAATTGAGTCCGAGAAACCCCTGTGTCGCATGAGAAGCCTTGACAGGCTTTATCGGAGATAGAGTGTTGACAAATCTCAAAAAGGGAGATTCCTGAAAGTAAGAAGACGGCAAGATGTAAATTTTATTCCTTATTCATGATACTAGAAATGAAATGAAAGAATCCGAAAAAATACTACACAAGTCAACGTAAATAACACACTAATCTCAAGACATCCCTAAACAAAAAAGACGGTTCTAGAAACACAATCAACACAGGATACCAATAATCAGTTATCAATGTGTAGAACTACAATGCAAATGTACCTAATTGATAAGCATATATTCATTTTAATGCCAAAATGAGACGGTGTGGGTTAACTAACATCAGAGAGGGTAGACCAAAAGCAATTTCAGTGAATTTTATCTAATCAAATAAATATAATTCCAAAAAACTCTCTTGAAACAATCAATTATCAAAGTGCGGCACCACAACGCACATGTGCGTAAATCCTCTAAAGTCCATTAACACAGCACTGTCAAATAGTGGCTATAGTGTAGCAGAATCTGAACAAACAGCTATTGTTCCGAGATATGGTATTCAGTGTACAATGTGTTGTCAAATAGCGGTGCTTTAACATAGAATTTGATCAAAATGTTATTTTTCGCAATCCACAATGGACAACATTGATTAACAGAATCTGAACATTGAAGAAGCTAAGTTGTTGTTTTTGTTCTTGTTTGTTGCTACTATTGTTGTTGTTTGTCTGATTCATAGCATTTTCCTACAGATTAGGCACAACAAAAAGTGTTGAAATCAACAACAAATTTCACAATCCATTTATCATCGGAGGACCTAAGAGATTTTACTCTTCTGAAACTGTTCCTTACACGAAACGAACCCGTTTTATTTCTCTACCAACAACTTTTGAGAGGAATGAAACGCAGGGCTTTGAAGAATACAAACAAAGGTTTGAAGGACGTACAATGCCTCAAACCTATCAAGAAAGTGTAAGGCATACAAAGATTCTCAATAATATAATTGATGCATTGCAAAGAGAAAGAAAGAAAATGAGCCCTGAATCTAATATGTCACATTTGGATGGATTAAATTGGGAGGTTGTGGTAGTTTTTTTACCTTATATATCTGGCACATGTTTTGCTAATGGGAAGATAGGTCTAAGCTGGGATTTGGTTAAGCCTTTTCCAAGTGATGCAGAGAAAGCAACCTTAATTGCACGTGAGGTATTTTATGATTTTGTTTTGTCTAACTCTTTGTTTTTATAGTAAACTACTACCTGGTTTTAAATTGCGGCCGCGATTGCGGATTCATTGTAACTCTTGATATTACACTAAAATTCAGGTAAATGTAGTCAATTGCGGTTGTGACGTTTTTGTAGAAAATTTTAATATATTGTGACTGCATTTCCAGTTGTGGACCGCAATTTAATTCTATGATTTAATATGGATAGGTCTCAGGTCTCAGAGGCCCTAGAGCTTATACCATATAACTTGCTAATTTCAGCTAATGATAATAGAGACTAATCAGTTTATGTTGGTTTTCGTGTTAATTAGGTTGCGCATGTTGTTGCTCGACACTTTGCTGAAAAGATAACAAAGAGCTTCTGGTTTTATGCTATACATAGGATGCTTGAGATATTTGTCACCATTGATTTTGAAAAAAGATTGTCACCACTTATCGATCGACTACCTTTCAATCGTCGGTATGACTAATTCATTATCTTTCTTTTCTAAACCATTCATTTTCATTTCATTGATAGAGTTGGAACATGGAAAGTGTACACACAAAAGAATAATTATTATGGAAGAGTGAGTTTGTTAGAGATATCCATGGGGATGATAATGCTTTTGTTGGTGGTTTTTTAGACACATCTTGTATAAATAAGAGGATACAATTGGTACTTGAACTGAATTTTCAGGTTTGTCATTATTGAGAGCAGAGAATAGAGAAGTGGACTCTGTTGTAGATGAAATTCTTGGAGGAAAAATATTTTAAGAATTTATGAGCAATGGCTCTGTTTATGTTAATTATTCTTCCTTATAGTCATAGATAGGTTCATCAATCATGATATAACTTTTCTGTTGATGCATCTATCAACTTTGTAACATTCTATTAATGGCTCTGGCTATCTAACAATGATCTGATATAGCTTTTTTCTGTCCTGCATCTGCTATGATCTAATGGTCCCTTCTGTCATTCAATGTTGTCTCATTACATATATGCTTATGCTTGTTCTCAACCCACTTTATTCACAATTTGCATGTTTGAATTTGAAGCTGATTACATCGGGCTTCAACTAATGGCAGCAGCTGGCTATGATCCTCGGGTGGCACCTAAAGTCTACGAGGAGCTGGGAAAGTTAAGCAGACATAACAATGATTTTATGTTTACAGGTTTTCTTAGTACCCATCCATCAGGAAGACAAAGAGCCAAAGCATTGGCTCAACCTAAGATAATGGAAGAAGCTCTTATTCTATATAATGATGCAAGAGCAAGGAGTGAGGTTAACTGATTTCATTCTTTAGGAATGCACGTTCACCAGTTTTGGTATGGTTGTATTATGATCTTTATGGGACTTGATTGTTAGACTTGTGTTTTAAAATAAGCGACGCTTTATGTTAGAAAATCCGAGAAATATCTGATAATATGTAGTTGTGGTATGACCTTTTATGTGGTCTGATGACATGGTCTGATGTCAGTGATATATAAGAAATGCTAAGGTATACTTTAAAATAACTATTGCTTCAATTTTCTTATTTTTTTCTTTAATGTTTTCATTTGGCACTTGATTATTTTATTAAAATTGTAGCATGAGGGTTATATTGTGATAATGAAGAGTTGAACATGTCAGATTTGATTGCTTTCATTTTGATTGATCAAAAAGAATATTCATCTTCAATCCTTATGCCCTTACATGGGGGCTAATTATAGCATAGAAATTACACAATTAGATTAAGATCCCCTACTAATTAACATTTGAAGAATCAAGGTTGCATCTCAAAATTCAGATTCTTTGATTTTTATTCAAGGAGAAATGGAAAGACTGATGGTGAATTTGATGAAATCACACTACTCACTGTGATTTTGGCAATATCTAACTTTGGAAAACACGTTGTGACCGTGATTTCGTCAACCTTACCGTAATTCCAAACATGCAAGAAGTCAATATTGAAACAAACACGATTTTGATGAAATATTGATTTTCATCCTCAAATCAGTAGTCGTGATTATAAATGGTTTATTATAATGACTCTGTAGTTCTGGCTGTTACATAATCTATGAATTCTAAGATCAATGATTAAGGTTATATTTTTGCAGTATTTTGAAGTTTTCTTTACTAGCATGTTTCTGTCATTACTTTAGACTACTAGATGAAAATGTTGATCTGCATACTGCTCCATCCTGGTTTTAATTAAATGATGATAACTCAAGTTGTTTCAATTGAATTAAACATTATACTCATGCCACAAGAATATAAAGACAAGCAATGGATGAATTAGTGCCTACGGTTTTGCAGAGAAGCAAACAAAACTTAATTTAGTCTGAAGAAGAAAATGTTGTGATTTTTATGCATGAATGAATGGAAAACCTTTGGAAACTAGATAATAGATTTTCATTAGACGAGTGAATCTATTTGCCATCGTTGATGCGAAACCATTAAACTCATGATTTTTTATCCATATTATAAGTATGAAACCACGGTTTAATAATGACCAACCTTGTTCGTTACATTTTATCTAAGTTTTGTTGTATACTAAGGCATGGTGTGAAGGAACGAGAATAGGTAAAATAGTTTGGCAAATGCCAACATATACTGCATCAAGTTAGTTCAAAACCAAACAAATCGAATTACACATAGCTAGAGTTCAACCATCTATTTAACGAGTTCAACTTTCAGCTTGAGTTTGGCTCAACTAGTTCATGAACTAAACTCAACAAGTTAATTTTGTCAAATTAACCTTGTTTATGTACAAGCACTGATTATCAATACATATAATCAATTTTGCACTGATGAGACTCCATCTGAGCATATGGAACAGCATTCATTCATACCCAAAAATATAAACTATACAGAATCTGTTCCGAGAAATAACTTATAAACAACTTTCAATGTGTAAAAATATAAAGTAATGCTACACATTGGAAGGATGATTCAGTCATAACTTCAATTTGCATTGATTCATACAATAATAAGTAATCTGGGAACCTTTGTTAAAAAAAAAAGGGGTGATTTGGGAGCCTGTTTGCCAAATAAATTGAAGAGGGAGGTGTCACAGAAATGGTAAGCTTCCAAAACATTCTACACCAAATAACGGGAAGAAAAAAAAAATTAAATCAAATTTGTCAACATGCATTTACCAGACAATATGCCAACCATTATACACATTGAGGGCAATATTTTGCTTTCGGGTTATGTCACTTTATCTGTGCTGTTACCCGAATCCTCATTGTCATTAAGGACTTTAGAATCAGCGCAAGGGGTCAATGGCGGGAATGAAGGAACAGATTGCAATATAAATTTCCTGCCACTTTTCAAGCCACCTGAGGAGCTTGATCCAATCCGAAGTAGATGGCTCTGTGGAGGAGAAACTCGCTTTTGGATTGGAGAATTTGCTTTCACAGACTTGATGGGAGTTGAAGCTTCCTTCAATACATCAGGTGTTTCATCTTCTAGAATGTCAAAGAGCTTCCCATCTGATTCATCATCTAAGTTGGCGCTTGGGGTAATCGGTGAACTACCGCGCCAACGAAGAGAGCCCCCAGACAACTGGCGAATACCGCATCTATTGGAGAGCTGGTATGGTGGAAGATCTATCCACTCATTTTCTGTAGATGAAGAATGTGTAGGAGGAGCATTCTTCTGAGAATCATTCGACTCTGAATGTGCAAGACTGCTGCGTGGTTTTTTAGAAGATTTAGTCAAATTTGTAGAGGAATGTCTGGACTTTGCACCCTGCTTGCCTTGGCTGGACAAATGGAAAAATGCCAATCAGCACAAAGAAAAGGACGTCAAAATAATTAAATACTCAGAATATAACTTCTTATTCTATACAAGAATTGTAGTGTAAGCAATCTTACTCAGAGCATTGCAACAATGGTGTTACAGGTGAGAGGTGATTTGCTGGTCGTAACAAGTCTGTCCTGATTGTCACAATTTTCTGTCTTTTGTGCAGTTTGTCATCCAACCCTTCTTCAACAATGCTGCTCTCCCTTTCATTGCTAGAAGCATGTTCCATTGCCACAAAATCTGCATTTAAAATGTTTATTACATTAACCGAAACATTTAATGATCTTCCCGCATGTGGCATTAAAATAAAATTTCTTCCCAGTTTGCACCCCTAAAATTTAAGAAATTCACACCAACTCTAGCCTCTGTAATTCACACCAACTTTCAATTTAGTCTCTTAAGAAATTCTTGCCAGTTTGAACCCCTAGAATTTAAGAAAAATTGCTGTTGATTTTCATTCTTTTAATTTAGTCTTTCTAAATATTTGTCCATACTGAAATTAATTCCTATAACACGTGGACCATATGTATTCATTTCAATGTGGACAAAGTTACAAGAACTCAAACCAAAAGAAGTACCAAAAATTATGTTATTGCATTTCAAAGATTGAAATCAACTAGAAATTTTAGAAACTAAATTCGGAATAGTGTACGTTAGATGCACTAAAAAGTTATTTAATTGTGAGACCTAATACTTCTTTTAAAACAAACCCACCACTTCCAAAAGTGCATTGCAGAGATTATTACTAGCAGCATAAAGCAAAGGAGTGTCATTTGTATGGCGAATACGACCATCTCTAGCAATCTACCTGAACTCGGTGGTGGATAGGGTTTGAGTTGAGGTTCTGGATTCAAATCTACACATATCATTAAAAAACTTAAGAGTTGTGCTGGGCTGGCATCAACAATTTTCCTTATAAGATAGTATTTGGTAACATCAAAACCTCCCAACATCAATCCATAACATTTCTTCTGACCAGACAAGTTAAATTGTGCAGTGCTAAGTATTTAAAATAGCTATTCATACTATGAGCTCTAACCTTCTCTCTTGCCAAAGGCATTCATACACCCATCACATCGACATCCAGTTGAGCATCCAACATTAGCCTTTTGACAAATATTTAAAATAAAATAAAAAATCTATTAGTGGATACAGTAAAACTAGAGAAATATTTAGAGCAGATAGAAACGTGGATAAAATACACAACCTGAAAACATTCGCAGTATTTTTTTGTACACTTTGACCTTTTGCAATTGCAACCTCTTTTGTGCCTAGCTGATGCCGGTGTTGTCATATTCACATCTTCCTGCAAAGGTCAAATCAAAATATCACCTAATTTCTGAATACCAGCAGGTTGAACAACAGTAATATATGAAGATCTTATACCATATTATTCGGTGGAACATCAGCTGCACATGGTACAATCTTGGGAGCAAATGCTTGTGGATTACGGGATTCAATTTGTTGTTTTGTTTCAACAACTTTATCCTGAAATTCTACTCTATTACCACAGCCTTCGCAAGCACAACCGTCACCACAGAAGATTCCAGCACCAAAACAATCACAGTAACTGCAAAGTACTCAAATCAAAATACATAGATATTGCTATCATAGAAAGTATGATATCAAAACATATTTAAAATCTACTCACAGTTTCAAACATTTACTCTTCTTACAGTTGCACGTCTTAGGTCCACTGGCGTCATCAGTACTTGTTTTCTTCCTATATAGAGCAATGCAATATTTGGTAAAACTAGCAAACATGTAAAGAATAAAAATTATGACCTATGAGAAAGATCATGATAACTAACTTTTTCCTGGAGGTGCTAGGATGGTTGAATTCCTCAGCATCTGTAGGGCTTACCCTCCTCTTATCAGGTGCATTTGCCGGATATAGGTCGATGGATTCTGTCAAGATAGGAGACTCCGAAATGAAAGAATCTGCAACTACTGAAGCATCAGTTTCATTGCTCTCATTCCTAGTATCAATAAAAGATTGACCATCCATATTGGACGGAGTTGAGGATCTTGTTGCGTTTTCCACTATATGCAAACTTATAGAAGATTTGGACCCCGGTAAACCATCTGATAATCTCACACCTGTAGTTGAAGCACAACTAGGTGGCATTGCATTTATAATGCTATTTAAATGCAACCCAATGCCTGGTGGCTTGGAAACTGTCACAGAAACCATTTTTGCATTGCTTGAAGTTGTATTCAATTTCACATGAGACTTATTACTTCCAAGAACAACGGAAGCAGCTTCCCCAAATTGCAGGCAGCGTCTACGGATGCCATGATACTTTAGACTAGCCTGCATTGACTGTAACAATTATTATATTGGAGAAAGAAAATCTTCATTTAATTGAACAATAAAATGCAAGTTCCTGATAATCAGAATGCAACTCATTATCCTATGCAAATTCTGTGTATGATTGCCAAGTAGATAATGCCATTACACCACTGTAGTCTCATCCTACATGACTCAAACCTTGTAGCCAACAAATTGTTGCTGATTTTTCTTCATTCAAAATACATTCCATGCTATATGTTCATAAACAGTAAACTGACTTCCTTGTTCTAAGAGTATCCCTTAATCTCTTGAGTCCATTATGTTTTTCATGACTCACATTTTATTAACAATCTTGATTGAAAAAACTACAATTACCAGAGATCCACAATTTTGAAACCTCCAATCAAAGCAAAACTTGATAAGCAGAAAAATGGGGGGAATTTTTTAGTTAGAGATATCTGATTACAGCATCTATCTTCTGCAGAAATATGCAGTATACCACTGCTGCTAATTTCGTTAAAAAAAATTCCTCCCATGATGCATGCAAAGGGCCGTAAACAAACTAGATCATTGAAGCATTATTAGATTTATAAGATTGAATTTGCCAAGTGCAAACAAAATACACGTACTGTTCTCTTCTTTAATTGGAGATAATAGATGCCAATGATTAAAAAAACTAGAAGTGTATTCAAGCCTGGAATCATTAACGTCTAAAGAGACTATTTAGTGTTAAAGACTAAAAAGAACACAGACATAAACAAAATCATTCAGAGAGGGGGGAAAGCAGAAAAGACCGCAAAATCTACACAAAAGTTCACATATTCCTTCAGAGAACTGCAATAAACCTGAAAAAAATTGATTACCTCAGAGCCATCTTGTGGGATATTCTCTGAATTTACTTGTGAGGTTGACACCATCTCACTGCAATTTTCAACTTCTTTAACTACCTGGATAGGATCAGGCATCAATTGAGGTGCACAGTCACTATGATGCCGTTGATCATTTCCTGTACACTGAAGCTTGAAATTTTGTAGATCAATCAAAAGCGACAGGAGGACATCTAACTCACACTAATCATATATATTAATACTGACTGCCCTATATCAACATTATAGATATAGAGTATAAACAGCAAGAGCTTAGTTACCTGGGGAAGTGAATCATGACAATATTGTTTATCAAAAACATCTGCACCTGAACTCGAGCCTAAGTTTATGTGCTCTTGAGAAACCAATTCAGCACCATTTTTCTCCCCTTCTATTGTTGCAGGATTTTCAACATATTCTGTCCTTTCTTGATGAACCATATTAGATTCCTCCAACAAAGGCAAAAGTTCTTCTGCTATGTTACTAGGACCGTCACTTCTATCAAATTTTAATATAACTTTCTCCGACTCAGTTAGTGATGATGACCCAACCGCATCAGTAGATTGTTCCATTTCTGGGTTGACTGGATACATTTGATCATCCACGGGATCAGCCAAATATTCATCGACAGATGCTGGAGGACTGCTGCTTTGGGTATTCGCGTCATTCTTGAGGTCAAAATCCTTTTGAGCAACTGGTATAAACACCTCTGGCAATGGCAGTTGAGAATTCAATTTCTTCAAATCGCTATGAGCTTCACCAAGACTGTTGTCTCCTATGTTACTTTGAGATGTTTCTGTATCTGATAAATGGGTACCTTCAAGCCTGATACATACAAATTTTGTCAATAAATATCGAGTGCATCGTCAATAACTAAAGACACGAACACAAAATTGAAGTCACAAACCTTTCCGAGTATTGTGTTTCACGGTGGGGAGCACTGATACGTGGTGACTTGAATACGAGGGGTGGAGAATTGAGTCCGAGAAACCCATGTGTCGCATGAGAAGCCTTGACAGGCTTTATCGGAGATAGAGTGTTGACAAATCTCAAAAAGGGAGATTCCTAAAGTAAGAAGACGACAAGATGTAAATTTCATTCCTTATTGGTGATACTAGAAATGAAATGAAAGAATCTGAAAAATACTACACAAGTCAACCAAAATAACACACTAGTCTCAAGACATCCCTAAACAAAAAAGATGGTTCTAGAAAACACAATCAACACAAGATACCAATAATTGGTTATCAATGTGTAGCACTGCAATGCAAATGTGCCTAATTGATAAGCATATATTTATTTAAATGTAAAAATGGGACAGTGTGAGATAATTAACATAAGAGAGGGTAGACCAAAAGCAATCGTAGTGAATTTTATCCAATCAAACAAATATAATTTCAAACAAGTCTCTTACAACAATCAATTATCAAAGTGCAACACCACCGCATAAGTGCATAAATCCTCTAAAGTCCATTAACACAACGCTGTCACATAGTGGCTATAGTGTAGCAGAATCTGAACAAACCGCTATTGTTCTGAGAAATGGTGTTTTGTACAATGCGTTGTCAAATAGCGGCGCTGTAACAATAGAATTCAAACAAAATGCGATTTTTTGCAATCCACAATGGACAACATTGATTAAGACTTACCTAATTGATAACCTTATATTCATTTTCACGCGGAAAAAATGAGACAATGTTGTTTGATGAATCCAAAAAAAAAAAAAAGGCAACCCGAGTATAAAGCTCCCGCATATCTGTGAAGGGGTCCCACTGTTCACAGCCTTAGCTTGTTTTTTCAGTGACATGACAACAACTTTAAGGTAGACAGAAATTTCATCGAAAGCAAATGTAATTCGAAACAACAATAAATGACATATATATTGATTAGATTCGAAACATAAAGACAGACAAACAACATAAGAATCTGATCTTGATAGAAAAAGAGGAAGAGTTAATTAATTAATTAAGAAATGAAGTATACTTGAACTTGAGGGGATTCATCAGAAGGATTGTTTGTGGCGGCATTGATAGTGGAGAGAGAAGAAGAAATGTTATTGATCTTCGAAGCTTCTGGAGAATCCATCAAGAACTGTTTCACACTCACACTCGATCCAGTCGATTTCCCTATAACTTCTTCTTCTTCTATCTATCTCTATCTCTCTCTGTTCAATAATGCATTTCACTCCTCACCTAATTTTTATTTTTTACTTTTACTTTTGTTTTGCTTATGTTAGAGAGCGTGCGGCGCGTGAATTGATACGGAAAAATAGGGCGGGCGTTTAAAATACATGCGAGCGGGAGGGAACCAATTTCCATCAAACTTCCTTCTCCTTTTTTTTTTCTTCTTGGGCCGGGTCTTTTTTTTTTTTTTTTTTTTAATACTTCACTGATATGTTTTGTTTAGTTAAGCCCTACATATAATTGTGATACGGAACGATCTTTTTTCAAGATAAGTGACTTGTGTTTGGTATGATCTTTTTTTTATCCACTTATTGTTTGGATGGTTTAGTTTTACCACTTATCAAATTTATGGTGCATTTGATTGGCTCGTGATAAGGGACAAGATAATACAACTTACCTGGTACGTATTGTTTAATTTAAAAATTAATCATGAGACCAAACACAAGTTAAAATTCATGACAATCGCAAAATTATAAGACAACTTTTTCTGTCTCAAGTGCTATGTAAAGTATCAAAAAATTCTATCCTCTCGCTCATTTAGGCTTATACCAAGAGTGTGAGAAGAGAGAAACACGGAAAAATATAGTAGGTTTGATGTGTTGATTGGTTTAATACTTCGGCGCAGCTATGGCTAGACATGGGCTATAACCAAAGCGAAACATTATTGTTTTCTTATTTGTATGACTGTGTATATTTAATGTTCTAGTAAAATATATTTATCTATTTCGTATAAAGTTTATTTGTTAAAAGTTTATTTGGTTTAACACATATTGATTAATGAAATGCTTTAAGCTTCTTCTCTTTAAAAAAATAAAAGTTTATTTGTTAAAAGTTAAGAGAAATGAAATATTCAAAAGACCGCCACTTACATTTAAAAACCGTGCGTTCAAGTTGTTTTTTCTATGCAAAATTTTTATTTTGAATTCTTTTAACATATGAATAAGGAACTTTGAAACAAAGGTCATGCTCCTAATTAAGGATATTGTTTAAGAAATGTATAAAAGGAAACTTTGTCTTGAAGGAATCAAATGATTTTCAATAAATATCCTTATAACATTGTTTATCACAAAAATTACATCATAAACAATTACATCATATTCTTTTAGTTGTATGGGAATATTTATTAACATTTTCCTTAAAACAATTACTACTATCTTTTAATTGTCTTATCCCTGGGGCAACCCTACATAGAAGTAAAAAAACATTCACCATTCTCATAATATTAAACACGAGCAAATTAAAATCAACACTACTTGGAATCTTTGCACCAACAAGCAACCGAGCTAATAAACTCAAAAACAACATATATTCTAAAAGTGATAAAGAAAACTCCAAAACTACAGAGTCTTCTTTGGTTTCTAGGACAACGGGGTCTAAATAAGTACAGCCTAACTAATAATTGTTCCATAAAAAATCAAACTTGAATTTTCTCAAATAATTTGTCTTTAGATGTAACTTATTAAAGCATTTAAGCCAATTGTTTGGTTTAGAAGTTAGAACAACGTAGAGTCTAAAAAGAGCGGAACAATGTACAATGTACTCGTGCTTAACCGCAAAATCAAGTATTGTCGAAGTGTTAATAATTGAGTTCAACAGTTATGCACTAGGAATGTAAAAATAATTCGAACATCCATCCATTACAATACTATTTCCTAAAATACATAATAAATAAATAAATAAATATTTAGATAGGTGCTAAATGATTACACACGCATGTGAAAAAAATAATTACATTATGAGCGATTAGTAGCTAAAATCTTTGTAATTTTAAAATACTTGTATTGTATGTACATTCAGTGTCACAAGGTTCAACTTATTATATATTTTGGTATTTGGTACTATATATGTGCACTTGTGCTTCTCATATAAGCAAGAATAAACCAAGAATATTCAACCAATGATGCCAAATATATAATATAATGAATTTTATTTGGGATTCAATTCCAAAAACATCAGCAGGCTGATAATTATTCTATTTTAGTGGTATAACAAATCTATAATATTAAAGTTAGTCAATAAAGAATGCTTGTTGATGCGGGTGCGTGGAAGTGCAGCAATGGTGTTGTGTGGTTGAGACCATTAAGAATTTTAGAAACTATTAAATGCTTCAAGCAATGGCAGGGAACAGTAAGTCCATTTTTACAAGCCAATGTTTACATTCAGAATAAATTTTTTAATTTCCACCACAAACGTTGATCGAGATGGTAAAAATATGCAGGATCAGATTTTGAACACGTAATTTTTCACTTAAACATTGAATTTTTAGCAATCAGATTACTTGAGAAATTTATAAGCTCAAATTTACTATCACGATGATTTTGTCAGAATTACTATGAATCATTTCATTTTTTCAAAACTACTCTATTTATATTCAAGTGTATATTTAGATGCGAAATGATACATTGTGATTTTGACAAACTTTATAAAAATTCACTAAACTCTTGGTCAATCCAAACATACCAGGACAACTGTTTTCTTTAATGGTAGATGAATCATGGTACTTGGTAGTAGTTGGTACTATATATTGCTTTGATTATGAACAAAGTCAAACAGACTAGTATTTTGGATTTTAGCTTATTGATGATTCTTTTTGTTGTTTTTGCAACAATTCTTTTTATAGTGGACTCGTCAGTTTTACCACCGGCCATTCTTGTAATGTGTCCACATTCATTTCAAAGTCATAGCTTTCCATTGAGAACTTATTTTATTTTTCAAGAATAGCTTACCATTTTGAAGACTTCATTTGACTCGTTATTGAATATAGTCAAAAAAGCAAAAGTTGTTGCACATTTTCAATAGATACGAACAAAAATATCAGGTGCTTATTGTGTTCATCATATAACATTAAAGTTTAGGTATTAAATTTAGAGCTTAATAAAAAAAGGCTGCATCAAAAGATGAAAAAAACATAATGACAAATTAGTAAGGACAACTAAGCAAGTGAATAAAAAAAAAACCAAAACCATTCTTCAATTCTCAATTTCTTTTCAAAAGTAATCCGGGGACCAAAAAAATCCATAAATAATCCAAAAAAATTTAACAAAATTCGAATGGAAAAAAAAAAAAATATCAGCACTAAGGTAATGTGTTCTACTCATTATTTTCTTCATCATCTTCCTCCACCAATATCCTCTTGCATGCTTCATAACACATGAAAGAGATTCCAGCAGCCGGAACCAACTTCATGCAGCTTGGTCCCAATCCCCTATACAAACCTTGGATACCTTCTTTCTCAAGTATGCATGCAAGTGCATGAATCACATTCTTGTAAACTTGTCTTCCACTGAGTGCTCCCACTTGCATTTGCTTGCGAGCCACTTCAAGCGGAAAAGTAGCGGTACTTGAAATAGCACCGGCCGCAGATCCTATCAAAAGGGTTTCGATGTTTCCAATCTTCTCTTGTTTAAAAACTTTCTTGTAAACTTTCCTTAAAGTGTCATAGGCAAAGTAGTTGGTAGCAGAATATGGAATGACTCCAATAAGACTAGGTGCAAGGCCTCTGTAAAGTTCTGAAGCACCCTCTTCTCGAATTATTTTCACGAACGCGTCAAATAGACCGTTATAAACACCTCTCTGTAAAAAGTGCCCACCAACTTAAATTTTGAAGAAGGATAAATATGGAAAAGTGTGAGATTGTTTTGTTTTACAAGTACATACCTGGACAGTTAATCTAGTCTTGAGTAATTCCAGAGGATATGTGACAATAGTTGAACTAACTCCAGCACAAGCGCCTGCTACCAATGACGGAGAAATTGGGATTTTTGGCTTTTCCCCGGGCTTTGATGAGAGGTTCTTCTTAACTGTATCATAAGCAAATAGCTGCAGAAAAGAAAGAAAAAAAAACAGCAATATATTCAGATGCATAAAAAAAATGCTGGAGTTAAATCTATGATCATGGGGATTATTAAATTACTAATAGAAGACAAAACAAAATGTCTAAAAACAGTTAAAATACTACCACATACAACCAGACTTCATCTCTGTTCAATCGTGGATCGCATAAATTTGCAGTTTGTTCAAATTCGCTACATAACAGTGCTATAGTGCCGCTTTTTGACAATATTTTGATTAAATAGTTTATTGCGAGCAATAACAATTTGTTCAAATCCTGCATCGCTATAGCAGCTATTTAACAACACTGTCTGACAGATAACATAGATCTTTTCAAAATTTTAAGCATTAATAAGAACTAAAAATTGGTTTTCAATATAAATTCTAAATTAACTATATTTGAAGTCGCTTTCTTGTCTGAAAACAAAAAATACTTTCTGTGGTCACAAAGAAGGCTATTATTACTTTATCATGAACGTGGTTCCATCAATCAGCATTCTATCACGGAGTCAAATTATAGAAGCTCTATCTACAGGATTAACTTGGACAGCCAGTGACATGCCTAGTATGAAAAAAATCGAAGAAAAGAAGAGGCAAACAAAACAACAGTTACCAAAAACTGTGACCGCCAAACGTGATATAACTCCGCTTTACTTATAAAAATGTTTCCAACTTGTACACCTTACAGATTATTTGTTTTAGATTTGTGCGGAAGCGACGAGAAAAAACATTTTCCAATGTACTTTTTATCAAAGAAAAGTTCTTGATTCGTAGAATCCCATTAGAAACCTCTCAAAAGCGCCCAAATGATCCTTACATACAACTAACACCCCAAATCACCAGCACAAGGAAAAAACATATACAAAGAACTACCGCATGAAAATTCTTTATCAACATAAACCAAACAAAAGTTAAAGCTAAAATTGCTACAGATGTTAAAAACTGAGTTAGGGATATGTCGCAAGCGAATGAAATAAAACAAATTTAGCAGCAATGCAACTAACTATATGTCACAAAGATCATTCTATTAGAAGGGCAAAGCTACCAAACTTGATGTCCTTTTCAGTTGGGAGAATATGAATAATTCAATTATTAAAAATGACAGGCAAATCTGGCAGCAAGTTAGATATCATACCAAACGTGATATTTGCATTGTGGTTGATAAAATGTAAGTGAAATTCCAGATTTTATAACCTAACACATAAATCTAAGGTGATTGAAGGACTTCTTTGTTTAATTTTTTGTTAATGATTTTGTATTATTTATATCTGAACCTTTTCATTTATTACTATGTTTCAACTTATGAAACCATTTGTTACCTGTTTTTGAAACAGATATTTTAACTAATAATAGCCTTAAACATAGACTCAATCTCTTAAACATAGACTCAATCTCTTAAACACTTGTTCTTCACATTGAAAAAATGAATGGTCCTCCTAAAATGCAAAAACAAACCCAGTCAACGAAACAAATCCCTTGACATATAAACACAAGCCAATGATTTTTCAATAAATAAAATACATTTTTAAATAGTGGCGCGAAGCGCGCGCAATTTAAACAAGTCGCCCTTTTTTATTGTTTTCTGATACGCTATTAAGTACAAAATATTATGAAATGATGGCTATAGCAGCGCAATAGCACTGATGCAAAACAGAACTGGAGCAAATCCCTAATTTCTGCTATCTCAATTGATAACACAGATAAAATAAAACAACAAAAACAATCAAGCCTTATCCCACTAAGTGGAGTATGCTAGTATGCTACATGGATCAAATTACTTCATAATGTTGGCGTAATTCAACGACACAGATAAAATAAACAACCAAAATTAACACATACTGAAGAAATCAAATCAGTGAAACACAAAATCATTCAACAACAACAACGTAGTATGAAATAAAACACAATGAAAACAAACAAAAACATAATTAAAATTACCTCAATAGCCTTGCTAGGTGCAACCCTAATAACATTAACAAAATTCCCTCTAAACAAGCCTTTCCATCCATCAGTCTTCATGATATCACTGAAAACCTCACCACTAGAATGACCACTAGTTCCAACCATCAAATGAGTCCTAATAGTTTCCAAAGGTGCAACAGCAGTACGAGAAACAGCCCCAGCAAAAGCCCCACTAATCAATCTTCTCAAAGATGGGTTTTTTACCTTAATCTTAAACTTTTTAAGACCACCCTTTTTCTTTTTATCAACACCAAGAATCTCATCTTGTTCATCAGGAACACCAAGAATCTTAACTTTACCTTCTGATTGTACATACCTTACGTACAACTCAGTGCAGGGGATTTTCATACCATTGTTTCGTTGAGGAGATGAATCTGAAGATGGGTTTGGTTGTGGAATTCCACCAGCAGCAGCACCAAAACCTGGTCCCATTTGACTACTACTCATGCTTGCAAATAAACCACCAATAGGATAAGGGTACCCTTGTTGTTCTTCATGATGGTTATTCCATTGAGAACCTAAATTGGAGATTGAGAAAAAATTGTTTCTTTTGTCATCAAAGGGATTGTTTTTGTTGATTCCTTTGAAACCCATTAATCAAAAAGTGTGATAGATTAAACCCTTTTGGTGTTTTGAAAAAGGGTTGGCGGAGAATGCGAGAGGAAAGGGAGGAGAATGAGGAGAGAGAAGAGGGTTGGTGAGTGAATCTGTTGTGTCTCTGTGAAACAACACAATACAACAAACCAATCTTCGGAGAGAATAGACGAGGGTTGTGTTGTATTGTCTGTGATTGGGTGAGTGGAGTTTATATATGGGAAGAACAAAACAGTAGGAAACGGTTCGGGTGATAAGTACGAAATGGTTCGGGTGATACGTACCCAGATCTTATAGCGTACTATCTTTTTGTTTCTACTTTATAAAAGAGAAAAATTATCTTTTTCTTTTAAAAAAAAAAGTTATCTGCAAAAGAAATATTATTGTTTGTCATCATCATCAAAAACGAGGAGATTGTTTTATGGTCTGTTTGGTTCGCGGGTTTTGAAGGGGAAGGGAGAGAATATTTTAAAAATGTTGTGTTTGGTTCAATTTTTAAAAGGGGAGGGGAGGGAGAGGAAGGGGAGCAAAATCCCTCATAAGCTCATTTATTGCTCCCCCTCAAATTGGAGTTTTTTGGAGGGGAGGGGAGGGAAAGAGAGATGAGTTAATGCAATTTTAATTACATTGACATAATTATCCTCATGTTTATTTTTAAATGACAAATCCGTCCTTATTAAAAATTTAAGTGTTTTCAACATATTACTTATTACCATCTTTTTTGTAACATGCCAATGTCATTTTTTTTTTTATCGAGAACTGCATATTCTTGTCTTCTAATTTTTTTTTTTACGTGAATTCACTTTTTTGACTAACGTTGCTTTTTTTTATTTTGATATATTTATTTTATAAGTTTTAATTGTATTATATATTAAAACATAATTAATAAAATTTGTAGAAGATTTTTTTTATAAATATATTTTAAAAATAATTTCTAACAATAAATTTTTTATAAATATTTTCATATTGTACTAGATTATTTTAGAAGTGCTCTAATATTTATGAATACCTAATATTTTGTTAGAACTTTTGTGTTTGATTATTTATAGAGTTTTTGGTTACGAGTTTTTATGTTTAAATTTTTATGAAGTGAATAATATAAAAATCATAATATTGTTTTAAGGTTAGAGGGGTAAAAAGGTAATTTGGTTTTAAAATCCCTCCCCTCCCCGTATGAACCAAATACATATTTAATTAAAATACCTTCACTCCCCTTCCCTCCCATCATTTGAACCAAACATATATTTAATTGATATATCTCCCCTTCCATTCCCTCCCCTCCCCTCCATTAAAACCCCTCTCCTCCCCTCCCCTTCGTTGAACCAAACAGACCCTAAGAGTTTTGATGATAACAAGGTATTAAAAATTGTCAATTGAATATGCTAATATTTGTTCAAGTGTCTAGGACTATAGACAAAAAATTGACATCTTAAAAAGGTCTTGGAAGAACAATAAAGAGCAAAGGAATCAACAAAAAGGGAAGCTTAAAGCGTCTGAAGAAAACTGCTCCTGAAGATAAGGCGCTCCTGAAGACAAAGTGCTTCTGAAGTGATGACGTCATCAGAAGCAAGTTCATCAAAAGCGAGTTCATCAGAAGCAAGTTTATCAGAAGCCAAAAATCACCAGAAGCTGCAGTTCATCAGGAGATGCAACTTAAAGCTTCAAAAGTTGTTTAATAGATTCAAACTCGTCTAAAGATTGCAGATGACTGAAAAAGTGAAGCAAAAACTATTTTGAAAGGATTCGAACGCATTGGATGCTTGTTCCTCAAAAGAGCATTGACAAAGTACGTTTGTACGAAGTGTACAACCACTACCTCCACTACTCTGGTTTTGTCTCTGCTACAAGACAAGAAAAACAGCTCTGCTTGCAACGATGTTCCTTCACAATGGGAATGCATTTGAAATTAATCCTTCTTAGGACAATAACCATATCATGCAAAAGATCATTGGTGATTGATCAAAAGCTTCAAACGACTCTATTTTGAATGTGCTGACAATTCAACTCCTCTTTCATACCTCTATATAAAGAGTGAAGACTCAGAGTTTAATAGAACAATCCAAGAATTAAAAGTGTCAAAACTCTGCTGAAATTGTTCTGCATTCAAAGTTCACTTAGAATTTCTTATAAAAGCTCATATCTTAGAAATTCTAGAGTCTTAAGAGTCTGATCTGATTTGTATTGTGAACACCACTGATTGTATATCAAGTGTTCAACCTCAAACATATTCTTTGTAATTCTGTTTGAATTTTTAGAAGTCTTTTGCAGTTGTGCTTGAGCATCAGAAGTCTCTTGATTGTGTTCAGGAGCATATGAAGTCTCTTGCAGTCGTGCTTGAGCATTTGAAGTCTCTTGCTATGTTTGGTAGTGAGCAATTGTAATCAGATATTACTTAGTGAACTCTCCTTGGAAGTGCAAGGGGGACAGGACTGACTTCCAATTTGTGGAAGGAACCTGTATAAATTGCTTTGTGTAACGCCTCCGCTTTGTGGGCATGTAATGCCCGAGGTTCGAGGACGAACCAAGCGGACGCTGGTGGGCATGTAACGCCTCCGCTTGGTGGGCATGTAACACCCAAGGCTGATGAGGGCGGAGAGTGGTCTGGCTCCTGGCATGCTTTTAGGCAAAACTGAATCACATTGGAATGAGAGAAATTATGAGGCCGTACAGGTATGGGACTGCATGGTTGAAGGAAGGCTTATAAGAATTGTTTGGTACTACCTATATTAACAAGATGCATCTTCTTTTTGGTAGCACATTCCATAAGAACTCCACAGTTAAAAGTGCACCAGTTAAAAGTCAATGGCAGGAGGATCTGCTTATATAGAAATTGCATGTCCTCTAATGACCAGTACGCCTTACAAAAAAATTAAAAAAAAAAACGACTTTCAAACAATATGCAACTTTAGTTTTCTAAATTATAGCAACAACAATTCTAAAAATAACCAATGATCATACTTTTTGAAAAAGTTCACAATACACAACATTTGTGGTCTCCTTGCAAACATTATTATCTTTATCCAAGATGAGCAACTTCAAACCTTTTCTAGAAGTAACTCGAGAGACAGCGACATAGAGTTGTCCATGCGTGAACACGGGCTTAGGAAGATAAATCCCACTCGAGGTAAAGATTGACCCTGACTTTTATTTATTGTCATTGCAAAACAAAGCGTCAATGGAAATTGTTTGCGCCTGAATTTGAAGGGTAGTCCTGGATCACTCGGAATAAGATTCATCCTTGGAATGAATACCCTGGTACCTTCCCTTTTTCCTGTAATTATGGTAGCAGCTATCGTGCTCTTCCCTATATGTGTAACGGTCAGCCTCGTACCATTACTCAGTCCATTGGTCTGATCGATGTTTCTCATCAGCATAACTGGACATCCCGCCCTTAGTTTCAACCGGTGATTTGGAATTCCATAGCTCTTAATACCATTTAGAAATTCCGTTGTGAACCACTCTCTTTGGACATCAGAATTTTCACCCGATCGACAAAGAGAATCAGAGCTTAAATACTCTTTCTCTTCACCTGGAATCAGTGACATCATATATTCGTTAACATGCTCGACTGAATCAAGCGTTGGTGCGAGTATTCCCCTTTCTTGAAAAAATAGTGGATCACCAAGGTTATCATTCAAATCGGGATACACGTCTATAAGTGACATCAACGGATTTGTTGTGTCCGATATGAGAAAATCTTCAGGAATTTCTACCTTCATTTTACCATTCTCATCCGAAGCGTCGTTGCCGTCTCTAATTGAGAGTATCCACTTGCCAAAATTAGCAATTTCTTCCTGCTCTGCAGGTAACGAAGAGGCACCCAATCTCATATTAACAGTAAGCCTCAACATATTACAATAAGCCCATATCTTTGATGAATTGATTAAGGCATTAACAATATCGTGCCTCGTTGCTTCACGGACAACAGGTAGTATCTGCCTGAAATCACCACCTAAAACCACTATCATTCCACGAAAAGGTCTAAACTTGTTTAGGGGATCATTCTTGGACATGATATCACACATTGATCGGTAAACTTTCTCAAAACACCATTGGTGCATCATTGGAGACTCATAAAAAATTATCAACTTTGCAGCACACACCAGGTCTGCCCTAGGACTGTCCTTTTCCATAGTAAGCGATGATGCCTCCTTAATCTCAATAGGGACTGCCAGTTTCGAGTGTGCGGTTCTTCCACCTGGTAATAGAAGAGTCTCTATACCGCTAGATGCAACATTCAATACAATTAACCCTTTCGATCTAATAGCAGTTGACAATGTTTTCCATATAAAGGTTTTTCCAGTACCACCGTAACCATATAAGAAAAAGAAAACACTGTTGTCAAAACCAACAAACTACATGTTCTTGTCATGCACACATCTTTGTTAATCAGTCAACATCAGTAACATATCAGCGTGAGTCTTTTCCAGTTCATCTTCGTTGTAATTTAGCTCATCAACGATAAGCTTGTTTGTGAAAGATGGCATGTCTGCTACGTTTGGCCTGGGCATAGATTTGAAGTCAGTAAGCGACCGTCCGTTTTCCTGAAGCAGCATTTCAATTTCAATCAAACACAGATTCTTCAAGTCATCGTCATCGATATGCTGATTTGCATATTAAATGTAAAGTCACGAAATTAATATTAACACCTTTGCATGCATATGTGTGCACGTTTAAGAGAAAGAAAAAATATTAGCTTTATATGAGAATCCTTTATATTTAAACATATGAGCCTAAAAAATGTGGAAAATGTTGAATGGTATCGTAGAGTTAGTAACTCTTAGTTTGTTCTTTACTATATCCTAAAAAAAGTACCTCTTAACTACTTAAACTACTCTAATAAGCCTTTACTATATCCTAAAAAACACACCCCTCGAAAACAACCTTGTGATCAAGGTTGGAATGTGCTAAATTTCTTAATGTGTAATAGTCTTCAAATGTATTACCCTTATCCCTATTTTTTTATTAGTGAAGTACCGATTTTTTTCACATCTTCAACAATAACATTAGTAGTTTCTCTCCACTTCCTTTGCATAAGCTTTTCATTTTGAGAAAAAGAGAGATAACTGATCTCAAAACCATTTGAAATAAAATTATTTGTCTAAGAAACTCTTATAAAAATAATTGCCTCGTCCATGTCATTTGCACCCTAATGCTAAACTCATCATCCCATAATTCCAAGCAGTATTTGACTTGTGTTGCTTCAAAAACAACAGCAAAGGAGTACGCAAAGAGAAGTGCAGTGGAGACAACACTAACAAAACATATCAGAGTGGAAACATGTTTTTACTTTGAAGTTTTACGTTACCTCTTAATGCATTTTAAGTGCAGCTTTTCCTTTTAAAGTTGCATAATGACACATCATTTGTTCTAATTCTCATCAATGACAATTACAACATGTTTTGGCCTTAAAAAAAATATCATTATGTCTTAAAACATGTATATTTTCACTTTTGTCTTTGTCATAAAAACTAAAAATGATAGTAAGAGAATATATGAAATGCAATGGAAAAAATGATTTTAAAGTTACGACTCAATTCTTAATCAAAAAAAGCTTTTTCTAGTTACGACTCAAACTAAAAAAAATAAACTTATTTGTAAAGGATTTCCCAAGCCATTATTTATTTAACACGAAAATAAATAGTTATTGGAACTGCTACAAAATGATGTCATGAATGCTCACTAATCTAGATAACGTGAAAAATTAATCAATTAAAGAACATAAAATGCGAACAAATTAATCAAGATATACATAGTGGAAAGCTATATATGACAGTTTTGTGGCGTTGACAGTAGGTCCTACATTAACCTTATGTTCTTTGCATTATTTGTGGGTGTGTTGGAGTCAGTTTTGCGCTGCTATTACATGATGTAGCTGCTGGTTGGGAGGCTTTTGTGTGTGCATAATTGTTGCTGCGTCCGCTTGGCGTTTCTGTTTTTTAGTTGCAGGTATTTCGGCCTGTTGCAGTGCAGCTGCGATTTTTTAGAGGATCTTTGTGCGCATTAGGTTGTGAGACAGGTGTAACGCCCCAATTTTATTTAATTATTATTGGTTGATTTAAAGTCTTTTTATATAATTATGTTGATTATGTGGTGTGTCATATTTTATTAAATGAGTTATTTTACTATTTAATAGAATAAGTGGGAATTTAGAATATTTGGAGTTCGCGGGGCTGATTTAGAAATAAGGAGAGTTGTGTGGGATTAAGTGGAAATAGAGGAAGTTGAATTAGGTTTAGAAAAGAAAAGGGAGAAGTTAGAAAGAGTCAGAGAAACTGTTTTCACGTACATCAGTTTTGGGAGAAAACAAGAGAAAGCAAGAGAACCAAGGGAGAGCCAGGTGAAGAGAATCATAATTGTAGAGCTTTGTTCATCTGAATTAAGGTAAGGGTGAGGTTTACTTTCAATAGTATAGATTGTAATTCTGATTTTGATTTAACATGTTTCTGGTAGAAATTGGGAAATTTGGGATTAGGTTTTGATTATTGATTTTGAATGAAAAAGTGTAGAAACCATATAATTGAATGGTGAAAAGAGTGGTTAATCAGGTAGATTAGTGATGGGTTAACGTTCTAATGATAGGGTAATCACATGGTGATGATTATGGATGATTTTGGAGAGTTTAGGGTTAAGAGATGGAGCCAAGGAGGCTCCCATGGTAGAAAATCGCAGAAAATATGTAATTTCAATATGTCTGATGCTGTCGAAATCGTGAGGCGATCCCAGTGATCGTGAGGAGATTTTGACAGAAAATCTGTAAATTTCAACATGTCTGATGCTGTCGAAATTGTGAGGCAATCCCAGTGATCGTGAGGCGATTTTGACAGAAAATCTGTAAATTTCAATATGTCTGATGCATACCCTGTTTCATGTTCTTGCGTCTTTTTCACACGTTTCTGTTTTGAATTGACCTTTGGTGTAAACATGAAAGTTGTAGATAATTTTGTTAGCTTTCCAATGGCTTTGGTTTGACTTGAAAATGATTTTTAGTTTTTGAGTTATGATGGAAATACTCTAGGGAGGTCTTAGTGAAACCTTATGAAAATTCAGCACAACCATTTCTAAGTTAATCCAAAACTTATGGGATAATTCCAAAGCTCAAAACTAGAAGTACTATGAGTTCAATTAAGGTGTTTAAGAGTATTTAACCCATGTTGTGAGTTGATCCTCGGGTTTTGAGTGAAGGTTTATTATAATACTGTCGATGTTCAGTGAGTCTGATATAAGATAATTGATGTTGTTAATGACGTGGTAGATTTGCAAATGCATTATGTGGACTTATATAGGATGTTTAAGTTGTGTTGATTATCATTTGATATTGTTATATCTTGAGATGTCTATGTTGCTATTGATTGAATATGTTTTGTTGCTGACTGCTGGTTTGTGCATAACTGCATTCAATTAGAATATACAAGGTGTGAGTTCGAGTTGTAAAGTTGCAAGTTGTCGTTCTAAGTAACGGAGTCATAGGTTGTTGATGTTGACCAAGTTGGGGAGTAAGTCATAGTTATTATGCACCGTCGTTGTGGTTGTCGTTGCACATGTTGTCGTTGTCGTAGTTAAGTTGTATGCTGATATACACAAGTGGAGTCTTTTCATGATTAGGAACCGTTGAGGGCTCATGCCCTGGAATGCTTTGTCATTCAATCTGTCGAGGGCTCGTGCCCTGGAGTGTTAATCATTCAACCGTTGAGGGCTCATGCCCTGGAATGCTTTGTCATTCAATCTGTTGAGGGCTCATGCCCTGGAATGTTAATCATTCAATCGTTGAGGGCTCATGCCTTGGAATGCCTTGTCATTCAAATTGTTGGGGGGCTTATGCCCCGGAATGCTTAGTCATTCAACGTGTTGGAAATAGTACCACGTCGTAGTTGTCGTTGATGTTGTTGTGGATCGTGTTGATGATCTTGTCGTTGATGTAGTTGATGATGTTTTCGTTGATGTTCTTGTGGATCGTGTTGATGATGTTGTCGTTGATGTAGTCGTTGATGTTGTTGTTGATCGTGTTGTTGTCATTGTTGTTGATGGAGATATTGAGTCGTTGTTGTCGTCGTTGGTTGATTTAGTAAGAGTTGTTAAAATTGAAGAAGCATGAATATTATTATTGGATATATGTTGTTAATTATGTTATTTAATTAAGTTGATGACTTATATATCTATTATTGTCGCGTCATTTTTGGAGATCAAGGCTATTTGATTAGCTTTTGACTCACTAATTTATTTCACGACTGAACACATTTTTTTTAAGGGGAACAAGTTCAAAACACCCTATATTAAGAGATTTAGGGTTCGAGGGTTGGTTATATTTAGGGAAGGTGTTAGCACCCTAAATATTCGTAGTACTCTACGAGAACCTCTTGATTTTATTTAATTAATGTGCTATAAACTTTCTTATTATTTTTGAAAAGAAGGAATTAAAGTGGAAGAATAAAAGACCTAATTATCTACATTTTATTGATTTGGAAGGACATGGTCCTCTGCCTACGTACCCGTGAGGGATCAAAACCTCGTAGTTCGGGGTAGAAATTGACGTTTGATTTGTTGAGTGTTTTTTATTAGTTTTGAAAAAGGTTTTAAAATGAAAAGCCAAGTGGCAAATAAAAATTTGTTTGTATTTTTTATATTAAAAGACAATGACTCAAAATATGATTAAATTGATTAAAGTTTGATTAAGAAAATGAAAACAAAAGACGGTCACTTGATTTAAGATCAAGGTTTGTTTATGAAAATATTTTTGTGATTTTTGATTATTTGTATGTTTTTGTTGTTTTTGGAATATTAAATGAAAATTAAACTAACGGAGCAATAAAATTAAAAGCGCGTGGATTTTTGTAGTGACGTTGGACCACCACAAAATCCCTAATCTAATTTTTTTTGCATTTTTGATATATAAAGCGGTAAAGAAATAAAAGACACACACACGCACACTTTTCTCATTTATATTTACATTGGACCTAAATACATTCTAAACGTTTATGCAATAAAGTAAATGACATAGGTAAATAATAAAAGAAATAATACAGAATAAAAGAACTAGATAAAAAAACGTAAAGGAAATATGCATGAAAAATATGAATAAAAATGCAAGGGAGAGGGGTGCAGGAATTGAAAGAGGAACTGGGCCTACAACAAAAGATCCGAACCGGGTCGGTTAACTGGTAACTGGAGCGGGTTATCAGGTTAAACATTAGCCTCATGATTAAGATCAGACAGATTAAGATCGGACAGCTTTGGTTCAATCATGCAGAGGAGCAGCATAGACCACAGGATCAAAGATTCAAAGGACAAGGGTGCGTGGGTGCATGGTAAGGCCGTACACCCACGCGTATGGGATCAAAGAGGCCTATATATAGGCTGTAGTTCACAAAAATCATTCATCTCCAGATTTCCTTCTCTCTCCTCACACGTTTTCTCTCTTCTCTCTCCTATTTTCTTCATCTTCTCCGACGGAAGGGATGGGGTTCCGGCGGCGGTTGGCCGGCCAGTGTGGCGGCACCACCGCGCCGGAACCCTACCAACTTATTTTTTTGATTTTTTTGGTTCTTTCTAATTGCTCTTTCCCTCTATACTCGATTCTATACTCGATTCTAGATCTAAAAGTAAAGAAAATACTACCTCTTTTGTTTTTTTCCTGAATCCGGTTCTGTTATGGTGCTGGCCGCGCCTGTGTCGTGGTTCACCGGTTTGGATTTGAATTGATCCGTCACCGTCGTGACTGTTTGGAGGCTTGTACGATTATGAGTGTTGTGTTGGTTTTGAATGAGATCGGGTTTGAATGGTTTGTGGATCGTGAATCGTGATGTTGTGAGGGTCGTAGGGAATTTTGAGGGTTTCTTTGTATTGAGACTTTTTCTTGTGCAGGTTTGGATTGAGGTTTGCGGCTAGAGTTTGATGCTGGTTCCTCCCTTGTTTGTGTGAAATCCGCCTCCTTTTACAGAACCAGAGGTTGATGAAATAAGAAATAGTTTAATGAGTTTTGAATTGGAATTGAATGGTGAATTGAATGGCTTGAATGAGCATAATGGTGTGGTACGCGTTTGGTGTTGAGAAAGGAAAGAAGAAGTTCTGACTTTGAGCTTGAAGCCTGAAATTGAGGCGCGGATGGAACAACTTTGGACCCCATGGACACATTTTTGGACATATTTTTGGACATATTAAAAAAGGTTATACAAAAAACTAGTAGAAGTAATTTGAACTAAAAAAATGGATAATAAAATAAAAAAAAAGATAAAATAAAATCAAGGCTAAAAAATATAAAAAGATGGAAACTAAGAAATAAAAAGACTAACAATAAATAAAGTGAGAAGATGGCCGGAATTGGTACAAAGATGAGGTATTTTAAAATACCTCTCTGTCGAATTTTTCTTGAGATGTTAAAGTTCGACCACGGTCAAGTGACATGTGTCAGTGGGGCCTTAGGTCAAAAATTGGGGTATGACAGATGCCCCTATTTAAGTTTCTTCGTCCGGAGATTTGAAGATGAAATCTTTGATTTGACGAGTCGAAGAGACTTAAATACAAAGTACACAATTTTTGACCTAAGATGATATGGATGCATTTGGTGCAATTTATGAATGCAGGATGATTTGACTCGAATGAGAAATAAAAACGGGATACCCGAATTCGTTGAAGAAAAGGGGTCCGACTCCGCTAGGGGAATGTAATTTCATTGGGGAAAATGATTGTCTACCATCGTACTGATAGCTTAACACAGACGATTGATACTTTTACCTAACTATCGATGAGATAGCTTAACAAAGGTAAGGATGAGAGAAAACTATCGTCTAACTATCGTTGAAATGATAGCTTAACAAAGACAAATGATACTTTTACCTAACTACCGATGAGATAGCTTAACAAAGGTAAGAATGAGTGAAAAAAACATCGTCTAACTACCGTTGAAATGATAGCTTAACAAAGACAAATGATACTTTTACCTAACTATCGATGAGATAGCTTAACAAAGGTAAGAATGAGTGAAAAAACATCGTCTAACTACCGTTGAAATGATAGCTTAACAAAGACAGAAGATACTTTTACCTAACTATCGATAAGATAGCTTAACAAAGGTAAGAATGAGAGAAAAACTATCGTCTAACTATCGTTGAAATGATAGCTTAACAAAGACAAAAGATACTTTTACCTAACTATCGATAAGATAGCTTAACAAAGGTAAGAATGAGAGAAAAACTATCGTCTAACTATCGTTGAAATGATAGCTTAACAAAGACAAAATGATACTTTTACCTAACTATCGATGAGATAGCTTAACAAAGGTAAGAATGAAAGGACAACTTGGTCAGTCACACTGGGGATGACACTATTGAGAATTGAAATTGATTGGTGACACCACTTGCACAGCTACCGCTGGGGATGACACTTTTTGAAATTGAAATTGAGGTTTGGTTAGTGTCATGACTAGCACGGCTTCATGTCGGGGATGACACTTTGATAAAAGAAGGTAAATGGAAGAGGCTTATTTGTAGAAACTTGTGGCTTGGCACAATGGTAAGTTAAGACTGAACCGAAGAGACACGACCAAATCAAGATTCTGGACGACTGATGCAATTATGTGTGAATTGACGTTGTGCATATGATGTGTACGTATAAACGTACGAATATGTGAAAATATTGATGAATGCATGATTGTATGAATGTGTGAATGTATGACTGTGTGAATGTATGACTACATGACTGTATATGACATGTGACTCGATGAAACGAGACAAGACAGGCAAGATGGGAGGTGGACTGACATCGCAGTACAAACACTCGGCAAACTTCCTTGGAGATGATACTATTGTGAACAAATCGAGCCGTTGACGGTGTAAGAACCTGGCATAAGGTAGAAACTGATGCCTCCTGGGGGTAAAGCCCATTCTTGATAAAAAGGTATGGAAGGAGTCGCCATTTGTGAACCGGCACAGAGTATCCTTTCATTGGTATGCTTCAGCAGTCATGTTTTTTGTTTTATAATTTTTTTTAAAATCCCTAACTTTTGCCTGGACCGCCCTTTCGGGTTTTCAGTCCACCGGGAATATATTCCTTTTTTCTGTGCCCCTAATTTTTGCCTGGACCGCCCTTTCGGGTTTTCAGTCCACCAGGACGCTCATTTTTGCCTAAGCCGCCTTTTTCAGGTTTTCAACTTAGCGAGCTTTGATTTTTTTGTATATTTTTTTTTTACTGTGACAGCATCTTGCTCAAAGTAGAGGTCCTTTCCATAGTGCCTAGCCATATTTCTCTTCCGGAGTGTAACCGTTCTCGAGGCAAATGTTGATGTACGCTTCACCTACTCATGAGTTCAAAGTGAGTGTGTTTGTTGTTCACACTTTTCAAAAGATGTAAAAAAGTTTTTGTATTTTTTTGAAAATTTTTGCTTTAAGTACTGCCATCAAAAATAGAAGAAATTATGCAAATAGAATAAATGAGAGTTCCAAATAAACGGGCACAAGCTCAAATTTTGATGAATTGAGTGGTGACCTGCCAAGGGCATGGATCCACGGATTTTTGAAAAAAAAAATTTTGAAAAAAAATGGTAAATGTAATGGGAAGTGTACATTGAACACAATAACCGCTGTTCTTCCTAACAACTTTGAATGCCCCTGTTCTGAATCTTTGATCTGCAAATGCTTCGAATCGGAGGTCTTTTGATAGCTGGATGCCCCAAGTGGATTGTGCCTGACCGGATGCAGTTACTTTGTCTTTTGATCCTTAACTTTTGCATAGATCGCCCTTTCGGATTTTCAATCTATCAGGATAATCTTTTTGTTCATGTCTCTAATTTTTGCCTGGACCGCCCTTTCGGGTTTTCAGTCCACCGAGGCGCTCATTTTTGCCCAAGCCGCCTTTTCAGGTTTGCGACTAAGCGAGCTTTTATTTTTTTGACAGAGTATTTCTTGACTGCATCGGCATGAGTTTGTCACCATTTGTAGTCACCAGAGTCATTGCACATTGAGCTTTCATAGTTAGGCGTCCACTTGCCCCTAGAGTCTGATTGGAAAGATAATACCTTTTTAGGCACCGAGTCTCCTTCTTTAAATTCACGAGGACGAACCTTCTTGTTGGAAGTTTATTTCAACCTCTTCTGACATGGTTGTACAAGGTTGTCATGCATAAATAAGCTTGGACTTCGGCAAAACTCCTATTGTCGGGACTTCGACCTCCACAAGAAGCACGACCTTCATGTTAAATACTTGAGGGAAGGAGGGGTTGCCCCTGTTGAAGTGTGTACTATCGGACAATACTCATGAAGTGCAAGTGGTAGCATCTCATGCCAGTCTTTGTAAATGAAAGCAAATTTTTGGACAATCTTCTTTGATATTTTGTTTGCAGCTTTGACGGCTAAGATGCCCCAATGGGCGAGAGATCTTGCTGGGAGTCTCTTTCTTCTCCTCTTCCTTATCTTCGGTCACAGAGAACTCAAAGTTGGGAGAGAGTACATAGTTATTATGTTCAACGGGTTTATTAATGCATGATTTGATTATTGATTTTGACAAGTAAGTACAAGCTATGATTATGCAGATATATGAGAATGATTATTATTTTTTTGGGTTTTTTGTATTACCATTTTTCAGAAAAGAGCATAAAATAAAAGCAAGGTCGGGATCAAGACGACCTTTTTTTATTAATGATAACAATTCATGAAGCAAAGAGCCCTACATAAGTTCACTTTCGTCTTGGGCGGGACGAAAGGATTCTTTTGAAAAGATAACAAAACAAACATATCACTCAAAATAAATTGAACAAACGGAAGAAAAACATCAACACTGACTCGATTGCGGTTAAACCATCCTTTTGCGGCAATATTAGGTACCATGATCTGGCAGCGGATTGGTGAAGGACAAATCTCTATCTCGGATTAACTTTTGGACTGCGGCCTTCAGAGCATAGCAGTATTCAGTATCATGACCCGGGGCCCCTTGATGAAAAGCACAAAACTTGTCAGGTCTATACCATGCTAGTAATCTTTCTGGCACCTTAGGAGGCGGCCTGGTCTGGACCAAATTCTTCTCTAGCAATGATGGGAGCAAATCCGCATATTTCATGGGGATCGGGTCAAATTGTGTCCTTTGAGCTTGTGGTCGAGGTTGTTGTTGCTGATACAGTTGCTGATGATACTGTTGGAACTGCGGCTGATAACCCGGTTGTTGAATAGCATTGGTAGCGGGCGTAATGGCAGCAACATGTTGATAAGCTGGATAATTTTGCTGAGGCCTCCCATGGGCCACCATACCGACCTCCGGTGCTTTCTTTCTTGGGAAGTTGTTCCCAAATTTCTTAGCTCCACTGTCGGAAGCTCCATCTTTAACTAATCGTCCTTCTCGGACTCCTTCTTCCAACTGTACGCCCATACCAACCATCTCAGCAAAGTTCTTGGGCGTACTTCCGACCATCTTCTCGTAGTAGAAATGATTGAGAGTTTTTAAGAAGATCTTGGTCATCTCCTTCTCTTCTATACGTGGGCTGACTTGGGCAGCGGTATCTCTCCATCGCTGGGCATACTCTTTGAATGTTTCCTTGTCTCCCTGGGTCATAGCCTGAAGATCGCTTCTATCTGGAGCCATATCCACATTATAATTGTACTGTTCCACAAAAGCTTCACATAGATCACGAAAAGTTTGGATTTCCGTTTTGTCTAGATTTGTGTACCATTTTGAGGCGGGACCAGCCAAACTCTCTTGAAAGTAATAAATAAGGACCTGATCGTCCTGGGCATATGCGGACATCCTTCTCATACATTTTTAGATGTTCCTCAGGGCAGGAGTTCCCTTTATACTTCTCGAAATCTGGAATCTTGAATTTGTGAGGTATCTGAACATTCGGCACCAAACAGAGATCGTAAGCAGTCTTTCCAAATTTTCCTTTCCCACGGAGAGCTTTCACGTCTCGTTGCAGTTCATCATACTTTTCTCGTAAGTTACTCATTTCATCATAAGTCTCCATGTTCCCTGAATGGAAGATGGGTTCTTCATTTTGTGGAATAGTATGCATCACAGGTGCTGAGTAGGTCATAGCGACTGGAGGGACCTTTACAGGGGGCACACGAGCCACATACTGATGAGTAGGCATCTGAGCTTCACAGGCAATGGGACGGAATATTTCACCTGCAGTAAAAGGTTGAAACCAAGGCGCGGAACGTTGTGGAGCAGAGTATGTCGGAGTGTCAGCACATATTGTCCAATTGGGGATAGCAGAGGAAGATGCTTCGGCCTGAGTGCGGAAGGGAGGAGGTGGTGGTGGTTGATTTTGTGCAGTTGACAGCACTTTTACCAATTCAGACAACTCATCCATCTTGGTCTTCATGGACTCCAATTCCTCTATCTTGGTCTTCAAAGATATCACTTCGGCACGGAGGACCTGATTTTCTTGCTCAAGACCTTCCATTTTCTTTTTTATATTAGCCCGAGTGTTGTATGTGCGGGTAGACTGGTAAAGAATACGTCGGGCCACTTTTGAAATGGATTTGACCTTTAGTAGAAAAGACACAGTGTGAGACTCAGACTTGAAATTATGAATGCAAAATGATGCATGCTATGCTTATGCACATTTTTTTGAAGGATTTGTCAAAGTAATTGTAAACTTGATAAGGAACATTGTTTTATTTGAAAATTGTGAAGATGTTGCAATTGGATCCCTTTTCATAAGTAAGAATGAAACCAAGGAAAAAAGTTCTTAACAAAAGCTAAAGCTTAGTTAAGATTTTTGAAGTTTGGATTTCTTGGTGTTCTTTCTTACAAGGACCATATCTTTGATGTTTACAAGAACTTATCTAAGACCTTCGATATTAGTGAGAAAAAAGTTTTTATCAATGAATGAATGCATGTATGCATGATTATGAAATGCATGGTGAGGTTAAGTCCACAATGTTGGAGTCAAGGGTAACAACGCCATTTGGTAAGGACTATGGTTTCAAATGTACCTGTATCACGGTTGTTGTTGTTTGATGCAAATATTCCGCTGCAAAATTAATGATGATCTTGAATGATGTTTATTAAATAGATTTTATATTCTATTTAAGAATTTTTGAAAATGTAGTGTGACATGCCCGTTTGGGAATTACTCTGATGCATGTTTATTTATTATTAAATTGATTTTGGGAAACGGGGTGTTACAACAGGGGTACTCTCGTGTAGGCAGCACCACAGTTTGTCGTGGTACTTTGCTGGGTTTGGTCTTTGATTAAGGCAACCTGGTATACACCTCGGCCTCATGATTGTTTGGGTGCAGGCGTGTTGCCTTTGTTGGTTCTTGTATTCATTCTCTGTTCATTTCCGCGAGTGCTTGGCGTTTCTTACGCCCTCTCGACGAAGAATAATATTTGTCGTCTAAAAAAAATAGTGAAAAGCTCTCTGGTGTGTCTGCTTTGTTAGGTAGCCTTGAATTTATCTCTGTTTTACTTAAGCTATTGTTATCTTACGTGCATACACTCATTTAAATTCTTTCTTTCTATTCTATAAATTGTTGTATAAACCTGTTCTCATGAAATAAAAAATATTTAAAAAATAAACATGTGGTTAAGAGATGCACAAACAACAAACGCAATTGATGGCCCGAACATAACTCACCAATTTCCGTGATACCATCTATAAACTCTTTGTCGTCATCAAGTAATCCCAAAGCAGAGCATGCTTCCTGGAACATGTCATAGGTATGTCAATTAATCATTTTTATGCAACTATATCCCAGGCAACCCTTCTGAATGCTCAATAGTATCCTTGTGTAGTACAACTCCCCTATACCAGGCGGCATGTAATGAAGCCTTCCAATTTGATATCCTAGTTTACGTGGCTGCCACTATTTTTCTTTCTTCTCATAAGTAAATTTTGTTGGAAATTCAGCATACGTTAGATCGCGACCGCCTACAAACCGATGATTTGCTTCAAACCACGCGAGAAACATGGTCGACGCTTCCTCGTTATACATCACCATGTCAATTTATAAGAGTATTAAATGCATATAACTATTTTCAAAATGTTTCCTTAATCTATTTGATTTATGTGTTTTGTTTCTTATATAAAGAACCAGAGATAGTATACCCATAAATTTCTTGAATTTTTCTCATAAATAGGATCAATAAGGACCGAAGGGAGTATTAAATATACCCATCAATTTTTTGAATTTTTCTCATAAATAGGACCAAGTTTATATAAGATTGATGGGTTAAGATTAACTTTTTCTTATATACTCCCTCGTCTCTATGTGTAAGCCCCTTTGCTTTTTTCACATTTTTTAAGAAAAATTGTTAGTTTACTTAATGTGTCTATTTTGTGTGTTAATATTACCAAATTGTCTTTTGTTTGTGTGTGTATTAAATTTGACTTTTCATATTTCAAGGCAAGTTAGTAGTATTAATTAGGGTATGTTTATGAAGAAAAAAAATGTATCTAATAATTTGAAAAGGGACTTACATTTAGGGATAAAAAGAAAATCAAATGAGTGCCTAGATATAAGGACAGAGTGAGTAATTACAAACAATTAACATGAGTTTCTTGTTAGAATTATGATCGATGGATGCAAAAAACGAAATTTAAGAAAGAATTTTGAATTACTCGTAGAATTAAGATTTGCATCAAATGGTAACGGAAATCAAAGTCATATATGCACTTTAAGTCGTGTCATTTACATCCATGGTTTGGTATGTTTTAGTTATCTCGAATCCTCATTTTACATTTATTATGAATTCAAATTCAAATCTGAATAATAATGTATAGAATAATTATAAAATATTTCATTTATTCACTTTAATTTGACATTTTCTTCGATTGTATAAATTATAATGAGTGTTCTTAATATACGACGTGTTTAGCAAAATGGGTTCTGGTTAATAAGTCGTTCAAGCGAGGTCGCCAGTATAAATAAGCATATTAGAGTTGCCTATATAATTTCTCCATCATTTTTTGTAAGCACCTCTAATTTTTTCTTTCACATGTATTAAAAAAATTGGTTTGTAAATTTAATGTGTACATTTTATACGTAAAATTTAATAATATCCTTTGTATTATTTTTAAAGGAAAATACCCATTGTATCTTTAACTTTCATATTTTATTTGGGTAATGAATTCCTGCATTATTTTTGTTTAGAGAAAATAATAAAAAAAGGGACAGCTTTGATGGAAAAAAAATGCACCGAGTTTTTTGCAAATGAGCTCATAATTATATTTAGACTAAAAAAATTATTCAAGTAGAACTTATTATTAAAGAGGGATTAAGTTTCACCCAAACAATCACATATATTCTAAAATAACATCTGTTTAATATTAAATTTCATTTTGATAGGTACAAATCCTGTGCAACAAATTCAGATATCAGATGGTCTCAATGTGCAACCAATTCAGATACTCACCTCTGATTTGGCTGAGCAATACAGAGAGGAACAATAGAGTGAGAAATATCTTGATTTACGCATTGTTGGTCATTGGAGTGATGTTTTCACTAATCTAGACTACACTCAAGGTTCCTCGTCATTGTGTGGCACACTTTCCTCAAGAATTGAGGTTTTAAACCCAAACGTCGCTCATGAATTGGAGATTTTGCGGCCACATTTCTTGAAGGGTACTGATGCTAGGAACTTTGTGCCTCAACTTTACACTGATGAAGAAGAAAGAGAGGCCGCTATCAGTTATCTGAGAAACCACACTGCTGCTTCGGAAGAGCCCTACATTGAGGTGGAGTCTCGATCCACAAAGAAGAAGAAGCAGAAGGGTTTTCGGGTTCACAATACTCGCTCCGCGGGTAGGTTACCAGATTGATTCATGAGCTTTCTATGAGTTACTTTCCTTGTTCTTGTTCTTGTTCGTTTTCTTTTCCCCTTTGTTTGTATGCACTTTTATTTTCTTGTTCCTTTTGGGTTTGGCATTTGACCCCTGTTTTTTGTTGCCTTTACCGTTTGAGAAGGTTTTGGTTAGGTCCCCCTTCTCCTTTTGTCTTTGTTTTTTTTTTTTTTTTTTTTATGTTTATATATCTAGGGTGCTGCAGTTGATTCTTTATCTGCACCCCTTTTGTTTGTTAAAAAAAAAAAAATCCATTTTGATTTGTTAAAAAAAAATGTTTAATTTGTTTAAATACACATGAATGGATTATAAATTAAAATAAAAAGCTTATCATTTTCTTTGTATGTTATACATAATATTAAATGAGCTTTGTAACAAAAAAGATGTATTAATTGCTTTAAAAAAAATGTATTAAAATGAAATAACCGAAAAAAGAAATGAAATGAAAAGTAGTATTATTAAAATCATTGCAAAATAAAACTTGTCAATCACCATATAATTATAAAAAGCACGAGGTATTCTTCCTTGGTCACAAGACCAAATCAATAATGTTTGGATAAGCACACATAAAAAATTTTCTTTAAAAAATTCAATCATCTTTTTTATCAATTTCCTCCTTCTTATTAAAAAAATACATAATATTTGCATCACCAACGTTACTCATGGAATGCATTTTTCCCTTTGCATCATATTCTTGATACACAAGATATATACATCAAATTCAGTTTACAATAGCAAGAATTGGCAAAATTCTCAAACATGTAGCGCTGCTAATGCTGGATTCGACCTTGTAAATTAAAGTTTGGCAAAATTGTTAATCAAAGTTCAGCAAACAATAGCAAGAATTATACACCCCTAACATGACAATTAAAAAAAAATGATTAATAAGAAGTCTTCAAATTCATCCATTAGATCGATTAGAATTAAAACGAAATCAATGTATATTATAATTTTTAAAAATGATTAGTAAGAAGTAAGAATGGAAGATTGTGTTGTACCAACAAAAAAAAAAAGGAGATATTATCACTTCACAAATAAATCAAAACAAAACTTCTACCAAAAAAAAAAAATCAAAACAAAACAATAGGAACAATCAATCACCTTTGATTCTCTCACATGATTAATTTTAGAAATTAAACCTTTTATGAAATGAGAGCATGATAAACAATTAAAAGAATAAGAAAACAAAACCGATTTAACAAACCAAGAAAATATTGGTTTACTGCCGACACTCTCAAATACTATTTGTGTTGTATTTTGAAAGTAGTGTGTGTGAAAAGCATGAGTCTCAAGACGATTATTTATAGCCAAAGAAATCAAATAATCACAACATAATTAACTTTGACTGGTAGAAAATTAAAATAAATGACAAATGATTGGTTGAAATAGCAAACAATGATGCGAATATAAAAAATGACCGAGCAAACTAATGGGTATGATTATAGGCTTATTAACAATATTGATTATCATTTAAATCCTATAAAGAAAGGATAACTATTTATTGGAATTTACAAATTAGTTGGCCGGAATGAATGGAATTTGGAATAACTTTGTTTTGCTCGATCAATAGTTTATGGACCAATTTTAATGTACTGTTCATTATACAAAGAATGTTTATATTTTTTTAAAGAAAAACTATTATCTTTTTATTAATAAACCTAAAAAAACTATATTTTAGAAAGACACATGATTAAAATAACTGAATGATTTTAGAAACATTTTCAATAGATAGTTTGTCCTTGTTCATATCCCTAACAAATCAAAGTTGAATGACTCGAACCATGATATTCCAATTTTCTTTCGAAGGGGAGATATGAGAAACATAATTGATTTTTTGAGCCATTTGAAGTGTAAAGAGAGATACGAAATCGAAAGAAAGAAAAATGGAGAATTGAAATTCTGATGTGAAGAAAGTGTTAGCCAACATGTCTAATTTATAATATATTTTATAGGATAATTTTGTAAAATATTCACATTCAACTCGACAATTCATATTTAAATTTATATCTTAGTCATTAAGTAATACATATTTTTTTTTTCAATGAGCGTAATTAACTTTTTCAATCAGCCCATGACTTAAGGTTTATTTTAGCAAGTCCGTTAAATACAATCAATTGAAATCATATTTTTGATATTCTTTGTCAATCATCCATTTATGATATTCTTTACTAATGAACTTAATGATACGTATTTAATTCCAATTAATTTTTGTGTGGTTAATTTTTAATTCCAATTAATCAGCTTCAATTCCCATTTTTTTTCTGTCCTAAAATAAAAATGGCACATTTCAATGAAATTTATTGAAAAGAAAGAACAGTTTAATAAAAACCTTGCCAATCAGCCCATGATTATCGTTTTTGATATTCTTTGCCAATCAGCCATTTATAATATTCTTTGATTAATGCTACGATTACAATAGCTCCTTGAGAATAAAATAATATAAGAGTGTCACATGTCGTGACTTGAATGAAATTCTAAAACATTGAAATGTGGCGACACATGTCATTAAAATGTTGTTCATTATGATTGCATTCAAAATATATATATATATATATATCAACAATGTTTATTTGATTTTCAATGGCCTAATACAATTTCGGTGTCATCATATAGTTACACACAACATAAACAAAAAAGTATTGGTAAAAAAAAGATAAAAACAAAAAAAAAAATAGAATCAAACAACCTTATTGTCCATTAAAACCATTTCCAAAGAGTAAGGAAGTTGATCCTTTTTCACATCCCTCACAAACCAAAGGTGAACGACTCGAACCATCCAGTTTTCTTTGGAAGGGGATATATCAGAAATCAAGTCGATCTTTGGTGCCATTTCAGCTTAACCGAGAGATACGAAAATTACGCAAAGAAAAAGAAATGAATATGAAAGACAACTGCAAAACAGGAGTTGTGGTGTGAAGAAAGTGTTGGCCAATATGTCTAATTTATAATAGATTTTAGAGAACAATTAAGTAAAACAACCTAATCTAACTCGAACAATAAAATTCGAGCTAATGTCTTAGCTATTAAGTAAAATATAATTTTTTTTTCTGAAGGAATATTTATTATTTTTGTTAAACGATATGAATTTGAAAAAAAATGGACGGTTAAAATGGGAAAATATCATAGCAATGGAAATAGCATATAATGAGCAATTAAATTTTTATCGCTCAAAAAAATTTGAAATAGAGCAATGTCACTTAGGCCCCGTTTGGATTTGTTTATTTTGAGTTTATGCGGGCTTATCTACTCCCATAAGCCTTTTTAAAGGTGTTTGGGTAAATAAATAAAAATAGTTTATCATAGTTTCATAAGCTGCTTATGTCATATTTTTAATAAGCCTAAATTTTCAGCTTACCCTCCGGCTTAACAATGAGCTTATGAATTTATGTAACCTCCTTCGATTCTCTCTGGATCCACTTTTTCAAAACATATATTTTTATTTTATTTTTTTGTTTTTAGAAAAAAAAACATATATTTTAATTATAATGTTAGTTATCTTTGGTTGTACATGAGTAACAAAATTTCTATATACTTATCTTACTAAAGTAACACACATAACTAAGATTTTTTTTTAAGGATTATTTTTATTATTTTTTTGTTACGTAACAAAATGAAACTGAATAAAAAAAACAAACTTAACTTGTCTTTTTTTGGTAACAAATTGTACATTAATATCTATATATATGGTAAGTTTACGATCATAATTTCTCAAGTTTATATTTATATTATTATACTTTTTTTTAAAAGAAAGCTTATCATATATTATTATACTTGTGTATAATGATGTTTAGACTATTTATTTACACCTCGAATGTTAATTTTGTCTTATATGAATATTGATATTTTTTTAAGGACGAATATTGATTATACTATATATATAATTATAATTAATATATTATAATATTGTTTTTTACATCTTGATTAATTTTATCAAAAAAAATCTTGATAATTGTGGTTCGATTCATTGATTTTTTTGTTAAATTAAAAATATTTAAAATTTAAATAATTGCTTATGTAATGTCACATCCAAACACTTCAATTTATGTAAGTACTTTTTAGTGTACATATCCAACCATAAATAGTTTATCAAGTATAAGAGCTTATGATGTAAGCTCTAATGTTATAAGCCCTAATGCTATAAGCATCTACATAAGCTGCTTATCCAAACATGGCCTTAATAAGGAAAACAATTGAAACGTAAACGATATGAATTTGAAAAAAAAAATGGACTATTAATTGAATGACATTTAATTTGTTTAATAATATATCGCATTAAAAATACTTAAGGTCTCCTTTTGCAAAAAATAAATAATAATAATAAGTGTGCAATTAATGGAAATAGAATAAAGTAAATTTTAATGAGCAATAAACACCGAAAATTGAAACAGAGCAGGACGAAGGTTATTACTCAATTTGGTGTTTAGAGTGATTAAAATGGGAAAATATCATAGCAATGGAAATAGCATTTAATGAGCAATTAAATTTTTATCACTAAAAAAAAAAATTGAAATAGAGCAACACACTTAATAAGAAATTTAATTGAAACGCTATTTTGTTAAAAAAATAATAATTTGTCTAATATCATTATTACGAAAATAAAAAGTAAGAAATGTCTAACATTATTTGATGTTTTTTTTTTTGAATAATCACTATTATGCGTTATTATTAATAAAAAACAAATTTGAATAATTCAATCAATTGTTTTATTTTAATCTTTGAATTCAAATATTTTAATTCAAACTATCTTTTTTGAAAGGAATTTTAATTTAAACTATTTGATCATTAAAAAAAATTATTTGATTCAAATTTGTACTTTTTGAATTCGAAATAATTGATTTCTAATATAAATTCAAGTAATAGAATTTGATATTGTAAAACTTCTTTTTATACATGAACATTAAATACAAATATCGGAAATATGTGAGGATAATTGTGGTGAAAGCGTTTTGTGAGGATCAATAAGGTGAGAGCATTTGTAAAAAAGAAAGGGACATGTGAAAACACCAAACAAAACGATAGTAATTCATTTCCATAAAAGTCTATGAAATGGGTCCTAAATTTATATTATATAGATTATTTTTATTCGACACCAAAAAAATATTAATACACTGCACTCTTATATATATTTTTTCTGTTGAGAGAAAACTTAGGATGAGAGGATGATGATACCCCAGTCTGAGACAGAGAAGACTTTCAGACTCAAAAAATGCTTAAAAAAATATTTATATTTATTTTCTTCTAAAAAAAACTAAAAGAGCTCGAAGCCTACTATCACTGATGACTTTTAGGTCTAAAGTCTACACTCTCTGGTCACTAATATAAACAAAAATCCATTTTTTAGATACATTCAATTAATGATGCATGTGACATATAATAAAGACTACATACATCATTAATTGAATGTATCTAAAAAAATAGATTTTTACTTATATTAGTGACCGAAGGTGTACGTTTTACCACTCTTACTTTGACGACAATATTAATACATTAAACTATTTAAGTAATTTAACCAACTTACTAACACATGTATCCACGATTATGGATACCTTTACATCTAGCTTTGACTTGGTCAAAATTAGCCTAGGGGGTCAAAAGTGCAAAGGGTGCAAAACATAGGGAGTCAAAATCGAATTATTTTAGTTAGGGGGTCAAAATCGCAACTTCTTAAAACATAGAGGACCAAAACTGTTATTAAGCCATAAAATATCTCTTCATTCTATCGATGATTATCCGCTACATTATCATCTCTTGCCTTTAGCTGATTTTATCCATGAATATCGAGAAAGTACACATTTTTTAACCTCCAAATTCTTAGGTTTTAGTTAAATGTCATTGACTTTTGATGTCTTTATTCATACAATATCTTTGTCTCAGTCAATCATTATGTCTTTTTTTTTTGTCAAGTAGCCTAGCGGCTAAAGAAATTCACTTTAAAGGTGAATAAGTGGGGTGTTCGGGGTTCGAACCCCAGTCCCTGCATACAAATGTATTATCCATTACCAAATGAGTTAAACTTTTCTAAGTATTTTATTTGGTCTCAGTCAATCATTATCTCTCTTCTAGGTAATTTATTTTAATTATCCGTCCATGGTCTATCATATATCAATAACATCAAAACTTATTATTCTCTTTTAATTTCTTCTCATTCATCCACCAAAGAGGGGTGGTGTAGGGTCAATTTTTAACCCCAATTCATCCCTCCAAGTCATTTTTCTTCTTCCATTTTATTTAAATAAGTGATTTTCACATCAAATTAGATTTTCCTTTTGTGATTTAGTCGTCTTAGTGCGACGTTGTTTTGTTGGTCGTCTCTGTGCGACGTTGTTTGTCTTTTCCCTTTTGTTCAGGTGTTTGTTCGGTTCGGATTGTCAGATTAGCTTCAATCCAGTGCAAATCCAACCAATGACTTTGGCGTCATCAACGTTGCAGATCCGAAGGCATAGCTATTCCGGAGATTTTAATATAGTCATATTTGTAGGCTTTTGTACTTTGCCGTTTTATGCTATTAACATGGATGTTGTGAGTTTGTTCACATATTCATCATTTTGTTTTTAGCGAATTTGTATTGCATCGATGTACTCTATCAATTTGAATGAACGAATATTGTTTGTTTTGTGTAAAAAAAAACATTAAAAGTAAGAGTCCTATTAACTAGTGCTCTCGGGACAACTTTAAATATTACTCCCTCCGATCCTATTTATAAGAAACATTTAACTTTTTTGATTCATTGCATAAATGTTGTACGGGAAATGCTAAAGAGTGCCCTTGATGCATTGGATAAAGAAACAAAAATAAAAATTTTGTGTTGAAAAATGATAAAAAATGGTCAAGTCAACTTATAAAAAGTTTACAAATTGTTGTTTCCAATGTAAACCTATTAATTTTGGTTACCTTAACCATAGCCCTGAGGGCATTGGTTAGCAAGACCCATTTGTATTTGGTCTAATAAGAAATTATTTCATAAAAAAGTCAAACATTTTAATTTCCGATGCATTGATTACATAAACTTTTAAAATAAATATATCATTTAAAAATCTTAATGAGTGTCCGATGACATGAGTAAGTAAATAACACCTCAAATAAAATCCTCAATTTTTTCCCTTGAGATGTGGTTTGGGTTCAGAAGAGAAAGCAATTAATTTTTTTTAATGAAATCTTTGATTATGTTTTAATTTCAATAACCACAATCTTAATGCATATGGTATGCGCTTCTTGGGGTGGACATCGGGCGGGTTCGGGCCCAAAACCCCACTCTGATCCAACCCGTCGGTTCTCATGTATAGTCATAGATCCATCTTTGTTCATTTACAGCTTCGGATTGGACGGGTTCGGATTACACGGGTTGTGGGTTACACGGATCGGTTACTGCGGGTAAGAACTCAGACACAGACAAAAATTGTTTTCACGTCCAGAAAAAAACCAAAATCAATTATCTCATATATAGATCTATATCATCAAGCTTCAACCAACAACAAAAAAACAGAAGAAAAAAATATGAGCTTTGAGAAGAAGAATAAGAAGAAGGGGCGGTTCTTGCATGGTTGTTCTACACAGAGGAAACGAAGAAAGAAATAGAGTGAAAATGAAATCATGGTTGTTGGCAGCGTAATCCATTAAACAAGAAGAGACCGTTTTTTTTGGTTTGCTGCTAAAAGAGATTCAAAGCCAAAAAAAAGCTTTCAAAGGAAAGAAGAAATGAAAATAAAATAGAGTTATTGACCATTTAATTTTTTTAATAGCAATAATAGTACATTATCAAACCAAGAGAGAAAGTTGACGGTTTTAACATTATAGCTAGTGGTTTCCCTTTTCGAAGGAAACTAATTGATTATTATTATTAGTACATTTTATTTAATACTACCTCCGGTCCTATTTACAAGAGACAATTTACTTTTTAGATATATTAAATAATTTATGTATTTGGTTTAGGTTCTTGACTAGATACATACATTATTCAATGTATCTAAAAAGTCAACTGTCTCTTGTAAATAGGACCGGAGGGAGTATAAATAAAATGTACATAATGTGTAAACGATATGTATAGCCTTTCTTTTGTTTGGTCAAGTAGCCTACTGGCTAGAGCTCACACAATATAATTGTGGAGAAGTGGAGTGTTCGGGATTCGAACCCCGGCTCCTGCATATAATATGCAATATCTCTATCAACTGAGCTAAGCTCACGGGGATAGCCTTTCTTTTCTCTCATGCTAGGTATTGTCATACTATCTATATATATCCTCAGCTTTTCAATATAATATCCATTTTCGGGTGGGTTCGGATACCGAGGGGTCAAGTTTTTCCACTGAACCAGCCCGTACAAACCCGCCTAAAACCGTAAAAGTGCTTTTTTGAACGCGTAGACCCGTTTGAAACCGCCCGTTTCTCTTTTTTCGGCCCGGGTTGGGCGGGTTTTTGTCCACCCCTAGACTTCTATCCCTATAGCCATCAGTTTCTTAAATTTTCTAAAAATCCACTTTTTAGATACATTCAATTAATGACGTATTTGACATATAATAAAGAGCACATACATCATTAATTAAATGTATCTAAAAAATAAATTTTTGCTTATATTAGTGATCGGAAGGTGTATACCATACCCATCCTTATTTGTTCAAGTCAACATAGTTAATGCAGTTGATAAGCATTAAAAAAAAAATCAAACAAATTAAACCACCATTTGAAAAAGAAAAACAATTTTAATGGGCTATTGCTTGGTGATGTGACGAATCAACGAGAATTGAACATAAAAGTAATTTAGAAGAGACACTCAATGTCAGTTGGTCTCTTACTAGTTAATAATGATTATTTTTTATTTATTATATAATACAAAAGTTGAGTCAACAAACCTGCTCTCAACGAAAGTGGATTTTTTTTTTTTGACCTGAACCTCTAAAAAAATAATATCCATTAGCGTAACTAAAAAACAAACAGACAGATATAAAATATTACATAGTATTTTTTTTTATTGAAATTATAATTTGCAATGACCCGGTACTCCTATATTTTAATTCGTCATGGTAAGTCACATAAAATTAAGTAGAAATTATTATACTATACTTGACTTGAAATTATATTGGACTTTTGAACTATTATTAGACTTTGCTCTACAATTTTAAGGTTTTGTATTTTTACTTTTTTAGTTGTTTTAATTAAACTTGTGTGTTCCTTTCCAACTAGATTCCGTCAGAACAAAGCACAAAGATATTTTTAGTCCATGCAAATTTATTATATATATATATATATATATATATATATATATTATCTAGCTTTTATCCCTTATAAAAAATTTGTTTGATTTTAGTCAAGATAATTATTCAACTTTTTGCGATTTTGTAAAAATACTGAAATTTTGTAAAATTAAATACATGTATATTAATTTGTCACGGTAAGTCTCCTAAAATTAAGTAGAAATTTTCATACTCGGGACCGGTCCGAAGGTTAAGTCACTTAAGCAAAAGTTTTATGCCTCAAAATTTTGGGTTAAAAAAATGTCTCATAAAATGTCAATTTAACTATAAATATTTAATATGACATACTAATAATCAATATTTATCGATCTTAGTTGATAAATTTTAAGTCCTCAATCTTTTTGGTCATAAGTTCAAATTTTGAAATCAACAAAAGTTGATTTATTATGTTTTTGATAAGCATTGAGTTAACTTTATTTTTCTATTTCAAAATACCACATTATAAAATTTACTTTAAATCTCTTGACATGCAGGGTCAGCCCTGATTATATACTGTACTTTTGAACTATTATTAGACTTTTGGCAGCACATGCTATCGAATTTTGATAGTTCCAAATTAATAAAATCCTTATCTTTCAGCTTAAAATACTTGGGGAGCAGCTCTGAAATTTGAAGGCTTTGTTTTTTTTTTTTTTTTTTTTTTTTTTTTTTTTTTTTTATCAATATACGTACAACCACATTTAACTAACTCTATTAATTTAATAAGTTCTTCTACTATTATTTTACAATACAGGGTTAAAAAATGGGTCTTTTCTTTTGTATAAGTCGAATCGGTAACTTTCAAATTTAAAGCCAACCATTTTACCACAGGAGAAAAACATATTTCTTTTGTATAAGTTGAAAATGGGTCTTTTCTTTTGTATAAATAGATCATCAAGTATGGAAATATTTCTCCTCTTTAGGAGAAAAACACAGGTATGATTTTTACAATGAATTTGGATAAAACCTAACTCCATACGTAAAAAATCATATGTTCCATTACAAATTTGAAGATTTTTCTCATAAGAGATGTAGAGGAGTTTAGAGTGCTAATTGAAGAGTAGGAATCCAATTACGGTGTATACGATCTTTGTTGAGTACTTTGGTCAAAGTTGTTTTTCAGCACACTGGTGTTAAGGGCGATTTCATTCTCCACATCTGAAACACAACCCCCCGTTTTTGTTCCTTCATTTTTGTTTTTTGGTACAATGTTCCTTCATTTTATATACAATCATATGTTAGTGCAAAACTCCCTTTGTAAATTACTTTTTTTTTTTTTTTTTTTTAAATAATTAATGGCAAAACTAACACACATCAAATGTTAAAAAAAATATATAACAAAAATGTCTAGGTCTAAAAAATCCAAAATGGAATTTGGATTTTCATGGACTTTGGTCTTAAAAGTTGAATTTCATTTGGATGTCATTGATTTTTCATTCATTTGATATATTTGTTTTATTTATCTCATAATCTATAATCTCTCTCTTCTAAATAATAATTTATTTCGTTAACTATTCGGTTCTTAGAAAAAATGATCTTAATAATTTGAAGTTCGACCAAGAGATAAGTAAAATCTCATTAAAAATTGTTTCATATCAAAATCAAATTCATGTTCTCCTGAAAAATTTCTCCTATGATGAAGTTCATTAACAATTTAAACATAATTACTTTATTTAAATGATAATTTATTTTAAGGGTCTTGTTAACTTGTACCATACAGACACAAGATAAAAAACTAAATATATAAATTTAATCATGAAAATTGTGCATTCGTAATCTTAAACACTTATCTTTTCAATGCAAAATTTATTTATTTTATTATATTTTTAGATCCTTATCTTGTACCCTTAAGAACAAGTTAGCATTTTCCTTATTTTTATCATCAAACTATCATTTTTTTCTCGTCTACAATACCATTCTAATCTCTATTATAAAAGAAGGTTACCCTTTTTTTTTTTTTTTTTATTTTCATTCAATAAATGATATATCTATGTTATACTAGTTTATACCAACTAGATACATCATTTAAACTATCATTTTTTTTCTTGTCAATGATAATACTCTGATGACCGATCTCTATTATAAAAAAAAAGGTTACTTTTTTTTGTTCATTCAATGAAATATGTATCTAGATTATAAGAGCATCTCCAATGGGGGTTCTTAAGGGTTCCTTACTTAACAAAGATCACTTCCTATTAAGGACCTTTCATTGGACGAAGAAAAAAAGGGGAGGAGATTGTCTTCTCTGGTTTTCTTTCATGTGTAATCCAGACCCTCCAATAGATAGGTGAGATAATGTGTTTGTAATATATAAAAAAAAAAATGTAATTAAAGCTGGATAGTGGGGGAGCTGCAGAAAACAGGAGGGATCTCCACCGGAGAGGATTCACTACCGAAAAAAAAAAGAGTCTCTATTAAGTAACAGACAACTATATAAGAATCATTTCTCTCTTGGGCAAATCTCACGTTTAAAAGAAGTGATAAAATATGTACAAGTTAGTATCACTTTCAAAAGAAATAATATTTTATGAGGTAATTTATAATTTAATAAATAAATTATTTTTTATATAATGATGTAAAGTCAGTGGAATCTTTTTAAATACTTTTTATTGGAGTCTCAATTAATGTATTGTTATTGGAGTCATTAATATGATCTTTATTAAAAAGATCTTGTTAACCCGTGTCATCGGGACACTGGTTGAGGAATCCAAAAGTAAAAAAATTGTCTTAAAAATATAAATTGTTATTTTTGACCAACTAATATTACACAACTTTTAAATAAAATCTTACTTCTTTTGACCGTTTAACCACCCAGGGCACGGATTAACATTCTCCTTATTAAAAAAATGAGGCGTACATGTGAAGTTCATCAAAAGAGTCTCTATCATTGCACTACCACTTTGTAGGCTCTAAAGACATCATTTATTTTAATCTAAAATAAAAAGTGACGCTCGAGGTATGAAAGACACAAATGCCGATGACACCACACCACCTTCATAATATCAGCACAACAAAATCCCTTCATCTTCAGAATCAGAGCAACATGTCCATTCACCATGGGAATGGTAGTTAAACTAGAGGAATACACTTCTATCAAACCATTCAGCTTGACGAGTTGCAAAACCTAGAACTAGTAAGCACACTCACTTTATTCTCTTTTCTCATTCATTCTTTCGATTATATATATATATAGAGAGAGAGTTATTAGGAATTGTACAATCTGCGTTGTTTTGCTTTGTTATTGTGCTTCTATCATGTGCTTAAACTTTGATATATAATTTTTTTCACCTAACATTTTGACACTAAAAACCCATTTTGCCAACCCTCTATTATTAGTGCTACTCATGAATTTGAACAGCCTTATGTGAATTGCATTTGGATTTTGGCTTTTTCGCTAATTGGCAATTTTGAAGCAACGATCAAATTAAATGTGGATTCTTACAAATGAATTGAAATGACTTTGTTGATTTGATGATGTCTAACATTGTTTTTGTCTTTGTTCTTGTGCTTCTGTAAAGTGTTTAAATCTCATTTTAGCTTCTATCTCATTGGTGGTTCTTCATTGTAGCTTCTATTAAGTGGTTAAGCCTTAAGTTACCATTTCTGCTCAGTGATTAAATTTTTACCCTCTCTTGGCTTTGATGAATTTTGCTTCTTCCTTACGGTGGTTAAGTACTAATAATTGTCCTTGGTTTGTCGCTTCAATCAATGAATCCCAACATTTTCAAGCTGGAAGTGTTGTCAACACCTTCCAGCTTGCGGGAGGGCAATAGAGATTAGGAGTTACTTTGTTATTGATTCGTTAATATTACAGAATGATATTAATGATAGTGAAATCACTTGATTTGTTATTACTTGCTGGACAAGTAACTCAGCTTAGGACATTGTTTCTCTAGAGTTAGATCATTATAGCTTACCATACTTCTAGTTATTAGTATATATACTTGTTGTAAGCTCTATTCTTTGTAATGAGAATTTTATCATTCATTTCCTTCTGATTTCTGATATGGTATCAGAAGCTCTTTCCAAAGAGGAAGAGTTTGTTACGATCCATTACGGTTTGTAACCGTTTTTCCGCTGCATCTTCTTCTTCAATTGATCTTCTTTTGATCAATTTTTCTGGTTTTGTGTGTTAAATCTTCATGATTTCACACCTTGATTCTTCTTTCTCGTTCTCGTTTTCTTGTTTTGATTGATTTTCTTCAATCATTGTTATACTCTGTTCTTGATCTTCTCGCATTGCATCCATGGCGCCAAGAAATGTTGTTCAATCTGATACTGAATCAGTGTTCTTCGTTCATCCCAGTGAAGGTCCCAATTCTCTTTCCATTACTCCCAAATTCAACGGTTCCAATTATATCGCTTGGAGTCGCACCGTTGAACGCTCGTTGGGAACGAAGAACAAGCTTGGTTTCATCAATGGTTCCATTCCTATGCCTGATGAAGATGACTTGAACCGCACAGCATGGGAACGCTGTAATCATTTGGTTCAATCTTGGCTTATCAACTCTGTTTCTGAGTCCATTGCTCAAACTATTGTTTTTTGTGATTCTGCACTTGAGGTTTGGCTTGATTTGAAAGAACGATTCTCCAAAATTGATCGTATTCGCATTGCAAATTTACGTTCTAACATCAATAATTTGAAACAAGGATCAAAATTTGTTTTGGATTATTTCACTGAAATAAAGTCCTTATGGGAGGAATTATCTTCACATAGACCTATCCCTAATTGTTCTTGTATTCATCCTTGTCGTTGTGCTGCATCTAAAGTTGCTAAGATTCATAGAAATGAGGATCAGATTATGCAATTTCTTACAGGATTGAATGATCAATTTTCTGTGGTTAGAACTCAAGTTCTTCTCCTTGATCCTCTTCCTTCTATGAACAAAGTTTATTCTTTAGTTGTTCAAGAAGAGAGTAATCATGCTTCTATTACTTCTTTGAGTGTATCTACTGATACCTCCATTCAAATCAATGCTACTGAAAATAGAAAACCTCAAGGTCGTGGCAAAAGCTTCTATTCAAATAAGCCTACTAGACTCTGTACTTTCTGTAATCGTACAAATCATACTGTGGATTTTTGTTACTTGAAACATGGTTATCCCAATGTTAACAAACCTTCATCAAGTGTGAATGCTGCTTCTCAAGAAGATTCTGAAAATGGTACAATTTCTTCTTCTGGATTGGGTACTCCTGCAAGTTCTCCTTCTGCTGGTTTTTCTCAAGAGCAATTAGCTCAACTTGTGTCCATGTTACAACAATCAAATTTGGTTGTTTCAGCACCTTCTCCTTCACAAGTTACCTCCAATCACATTGCATCTGCCAGCATTTCCACTCCAGATTCTTCTAAAGGTATACTTGCTTCTGTTTCTTCTTTAACAAGTAAACCTCCTTTTTGGCTTATTGATTCTGGTGCTAATGAACATATATGTTGTGATATTGCTTCATTTAGTTCCTTTTATAGAATAAAACCTGTTTATGTTTCCTTACCCAATGGTAATTCTGTGTTAGCTCATTTTGCTGGTAATGTTTTCTTCAATTCCAAGTTTCATTTGAGTCATGTTCTTTATTCACCTCATTTTACCCTCAATCTTATCTCTGTAGCAAAATGTTGTGATTCATTAACTTGTTTCTTTCATTTTTCTCTTGAAAAATGTCTTATACAGGACCAACAATCTTTGAAGATGATTGGTTTGGCTAAACAGCAAGATGGTTTATACAAGTTTTATCCATCATGCAAATCTTCTAATTTTGAGTTTTCTGCTTTATCTCCCAGTTCTTGTAATGTTGTTTCTATTTCCAATTGTAATAAGAATAGTCAATATGTACCTGACAATGCCTTATGGCACTTTAGATATTTGGGGTCCTCTTTCAGTTGCTTCAGTTCATGGTCATAGATATTTTCTCACTATTTTAGATGACCACACCAGATTTCTCTGGGTCATTCTTCTTAAAACCAAAGCTGAAGTGTCTTCACATGTTAAGAATTTTATTACTATGATTCAGAATCATTTTCACACCACCCCTAAATTCATTAGAACTGATAATGGCCCTGAATTCATGTTACCTTCTTTTTATGCTTCACATGGCATTATTCACCAGAAATCTTGTGTAGAAACTCCCCAACAAAATGGTAGAGTTGAAAGAAAACATCAACACATTTTAAATGTTGGTAGAGCTTTGCTTTATCAGTCTAAACTTCCTCCTTCTTTTTGGTCTTATGCTATACATCATGCTGTTTTCCTCATAAATAGAGTTCCTACACCCTTACTTCATAACCAATCACCTTACTTCCTTCTTCATCATAAACTCCCTGATATTGCTCTTTTCAAAGTTTTTGGTTGTTTATGTTATGCTTCCACTTTACATTCTCATAGAACCAAACTGCAACCTAGAGCTAGAAAGTCTTTATTCTTAGGTTACAAGTCTGGTTATAAGGGTTTTACTCTCTATGATCTTCAATCTAGAGAGATTTTTGTGTCAAGACATGTTACTTTTCATGAAAACCATCTCCCTTACCCTCATTCTCCATCCTCTACTTCTCCTGATTGGGAATATTTTTCCCATTTTCCCTCTCTATCTGATACTGATACTTCTATCCCTTCTTGTCAACCTCCAATCATTGATGATATTACCACTTCTTCTTCATCAACTTTACCTCTTACCTCTCCTTCTTCACCTGTTCCACCCATTATTCCCAGACATTCTACCAGAAAAACCACTACTCCATCTTACCTCCAAGATTATATTTGTAACAATCTTCAAACTTCCACATATCCTATTTCTCATTTTCTTTCTCATAATAATATTTCTAACAATCATTCTTCTTTTGTTATGTCTTTACATTCACAACCTGAGCCTAAATCCTATGCTGAAGCAAGTAAACATGAGTGTTGGAAGCATGCTATGCAAGTTGAACTTCAAGCTCTTGAGAAAACTGGTACTTGGAAACTTGTGGATTTACCACCAAATGTTAAGCCTATTGGATGTAGATGGATTTACAAAGTCAAATTCCATGCTGATGGCACTATTGAGAGATATAAAGCAAGATTGGTTGCCAAAGGTTACAATCAAATTGAGGGCTTAGATTATTTTGATACATATTCTCCAGTTGCTAAACTCACAACAGTCAGACTTGTGATTGCTTTATCTTCCATTCACAATTGGCATTTACATCAACTTGATGTCAATAATGCCTTTCTTCATGGTGAACTTCAGGAAGATGTGTATATGATGATTCCTCCTGGCATCACACCAATCAAACAACATCAAGTTTGCAAGCTTCAAAAGTCTCTCTATGGACTTAAACAGGCTAGTAGAAAGTGGTATGAGAAATTGACTTCTACTCTTTTAGCTCAAGACTATTTACAAGCTGCATCTGATCATTCCTTGTTTGTCAAGAAAACTGAATCTTCATTCACAGTCCTTCTTGTGTATGTTGATGATATCATTCTTGCTGGAGATTCTATAAGTGAATTTGATCATATCAAGTCTATTTTGGATTCTCTATTCAAAATCAAAGACTTAGGCCAATTGAAATACTTCTTAGGTATTGAGGTTGCTCATTCCAAATTGGGGATTTCTTTGTGTCAAAGGAAATATTGTCTAGACTTACTTCTTGATTCAGGCACTGTAGGTTCCAAACCAGTTTCTACTCCATCTGATTTCTCCATAAAGTTGCATCATGATTCAAGTCCTCCTTTTGAAGATGTTGCTGCCTACAGAAGACTTGTGGGTAGACTTCTCTACCTAAACACTACCAGACCTGATATCACTTTCATCACTCAGCAATTGAGTCAATTCTTGTCTAAACCTACATAAACTCATCATCATGCTGCTTTAAGAGTTTTGAAGTACCTCAAAGGTTGTCCAGGAAGAGGTTTATTTTTTCCACGAAATTCTTCTCTCACTTTACAAGGATTTTCAGATGCTGACTGGGCTGGTTGTCTAGATACTAGAAAATCTATTTCAGGTCAATGTTTCTTCTTAGGTCACTCTATGATCTCTTGGAGAACAAAGAAACAAATCACAGTCTCTAGATCTTCATCTGAAGCTGAATATAGGGCATTGGCTTCAGCTACTTGTGAACTACAATGGATTCTATATCTTCTCAAAGATTTACATGTTTCATGCTCCAAGTTGCCTGTTTTATACTGTGATAATCAAAGTGCAATACACATTGCTTCTAACCCTGTTTTTCATGAGCGCACTAAACACTTGGAAATTGACTGTCACTTAATTAGAGAAAAGTTACAAAGTGGGATTCTCAAGTTACTCCCTGTTTCTTCTCAAGACCAAGTAGCTGATTTCTTTACCAAGGCTTTGCTTCCTAAGACTTTCAACATTCTTCTATCCAAGTTGGGTTTGATAAACATTTATCAATCTCCACCTTGTGGGGGGATATTACAGAATGATATTAATGATAGTGAAATCACTTGATTTGTTATTACTTGCTGGACAAGTAACTCAGCTTAGGACATTGTTTCTCCAGAGTTAGATCATTATAGCTTACCATACTTCTAGTTATTAGTATATATACTTGTTGTAAGCTCTATTCTTTGTAATGAGAATTTTATCATTCATTTCCTTCTGATAGTTAACCTATATAAAAGCATGATGTAATCATTTTAGTAACTTTTACTATTTTTGCATCATCGTAGACTCGTCAATACAATGAGAAATGATATTTGTACAATCACTTTTTGATAACTTTGTGACAACTTTATCTCTCATACTCATATTATACTCATATTCTCTCTCTTCATTTCTCTCTCTCTCTCTCTCTCTCTCCATTGTTTTAACCAATGAAAAAAGAGAGAAAAGAAGTTGTCACAAAAATTGTATCAAATAGTTGTTCAAATATCACTACTCCAATACAATATATATATAATTTATGTTTGGAAGAAATTGGCTTGGTTGTTAAGACAAAATGTTTGGTATGGCAATTCCATTTTTTTGGGGAGCCTTTCTACTAGGGTTATGAGTGTTGTCGTTGCTTCATAATTTCCAAAGGCCGATCGAGATTGCAACATAATCTGGCTTCTTTTTGTATTCAGATCATTGGTTCCTAGTGTTATTTTGTATCGACTAATGAATCCCCAATCGATATTCAGGTCTTGAAATAAGAGGTGTTCAATTGATTCATCTATGAATTTATATTGAAATAGTCAATTTCCAATGTATTGAGCCAAATATCTCAACCTTGAAATATGATCCTCCTTTGTAATAAATCATATCAGAATTTCAAAATCTTTGCAATTTTGTCCCAATTCTTTTGAAATAAAATTTCATCCTCATTTGGGAACCCTCTGTATCATACAATAATCATATTTGAATCAACATTGTTGGGATTGTGAACATTTTTTAAAATGACTGCAACAAAGTAAGGTTAATAAAAGATGACCTTCAACTTCAACTTTAGGGGAGATACCTTGGGTGACATTGAGTTTTGGTTAAATTGAGAGAGAGAGAGAGAGAGAGAGAGAGAGAGAGAGAGAGAGAGAGAGAGAGAGAGAGAGAGAGAGAGAGAGAGAGAGAGAGAGAGAGAGAGAGAGAGAGAGAGAGAGAGAGAGGAGAGAGAGAGAGAGAGAGAGAGAGAGAGAGAGAGAGAGAGAGAGAGAGAGAGAGAGAGAGAGAGAGAGAGAGAGAGAGAGAGAGAGAGAGAGAGAGAGAGAGGAGAGAGAGAGAGAGAGAGAGAGAGAGAGAGAGAGAGAGAGAGAGAGAGAGAGAGAGAGAGAGAGAGAGAGAGAGAGAGAGAGAGAGAGAGAGAGAGAGAGAGAGAGAGAGAGAGAGAGAGAGAGAGAGAGAGAGAGAGAGAGAGAGAGAGAGAGAGAGAGAGAGAGAGAGAGAGTTAGTTTAGAGGGCTATAAATTGAGCAATTTTCTGTGATAGAGTTCATATACCATATTAGAATCTATCTTAATTGATTGAGATTAGTAAACAAATTCAAAAACTGAAAAGTAATTTTCACATCACATGAATTCTCTCTTGCTATAAAGATATTGGAATTGGACTTATCAATCAGTTCATAGCTTTTCAAACACAAGTCAAAGTATGATGATAATAGATCAAATGAAACAGTAACTTGACTAAAATAATGTTTAAATTGAGTTTTCATCCTGGTAGACGAAAGGTCACACCTTATTGACTAAAATTATAGATAACTTGGTTTGTAAGATAGGTCTTACCATAGTTAATTAGACTAGTGTATAAGTCAAAGTAGGATAAATATAGGACCAATGAACAAGTAACTTGACTAAAATAGTGTTTTACATTGTATTTTCATCCAATTGGAAAAAGGTCAAACCTTTTATAACCAATGGATTAACTAACCATAGATAACTTGCTTAGTAAGCTAAGTATAACTAAATTTAATTTGATTAGTATAATTGTCAAAGTATGATGATAATAGATAGCTTAGTAACTATAGTTTAGACCAAAACCATGGATAGTTTGGTTTGTATGATGATAGGGAGGGAGACTAAGCTATCTAGGATTCTTTGTTTTAGTTCTAATTTGATTAGTATGATTGTCAAAGTATGATGATAATAGATCAAATAGAACAAATATGATGATAGGGAGGGAGTCTTACTATTGTCAAAGTATAATTTGCTTCATTATCTTTGATTCTTTGTTCCACCATTTTTCCTTATTTCTTTTTTTTTTCTTTTGATTTTTTCCTTACATTCTTTTCACGTATTGTATATAATAATATAAAGGAACAATTTTTTCTTTTTAATTTCCCAAAACCGTGTTTTTATTTTGAAATTGGATGCCCAAATAGTAGTTTTGCAATAAGATTGAATATCAACTTCTCATTTCAAACAGTTAAATTAATCAAGAAAAACTGATTTATTTTATTTTTAATATTTTGTGGTTTTATTCCAGTTTGTATTGTATGAGTTTTTCTATCCTTTAAATCTTTTAAGAATATCCAGAATTTCTTCTATTCAATTTTTCTTTTATTTTCATTAATGAAAGCACAAAGGTAAGGTTAGATGAACAAATTTTCAGATTGGGTGTTCTTCATTTTTGTTCTTATTTATGTTGTCTGTGTTGTTTCAATAAAAGAAAGAATGAAAGGGAAGACGAAACCCACAACACGAAAATGGAACAACAAAAAAGTGAACATTGGCAACTGGTTCTTTTAGAGAGAGAAAAGATATTGAAATTGATTTAGTGTTGACAGAACATGATAAGTTTGGTGGACTGCTGTAATCTAATGGTGGAAAAAAGTGGTCCAAGTTGAACCAAAACTTCAAGTGGTCTAAACTAAATGGACCCTATCTATTATCCTACTGTGAAACCCAGATACTTCAAAATGGATAACGTACCATATCCCCTGCGTATCCTGCATCGATACCTGCCCAATACTTTCCGATACGTATCAGAAGAGTATCCGAAGATTAAATTTTATTTTTTTTAAAAATAATTATCCGATACGTATCAGAAGAGTATTCGAAGATTAATTTTTTTTTTTTTTTGGATATAGTGCTTCTTTTGGATCGTATTGTATCGTATCGTATCTTAATTTTTAAAACTTTTATGTATCAACGTATCAGTGCAGTATCGTATCCGTATTGTATCTTGTATTCGGACTTCACAACTTACAAGTGTATGTCTCATTGGTTTTTTGTGTCAAATATCCGGCTGCATGCATTTGAATGTAACCTGCATCTTCGTTTGATAGCAACATTTTTCTGTTGTGTATGATTTTTATGCATTGTGTATCTATTTACTTTGTAACAATTAACTATGAAGTTAGTTACTGTCTCTCTATAATATATTAATATGAGAATTGTTGTTCCCACAATTGGTTTGGCTGTGCCACACGAGTAAATGACCTAAATGCCCTTCGGCAGTTAACTGCCGAAGTTTTTAGTAAACCGGCGGCAGCTAACTACCGAGGAATTCCTTGGCAGTTAACTGCCGAGGAAAACTGAACATAACCAGAACGCAGAAACTCAGATTTCTAGTATTGCTTCATTCTTCAAAATCATTCCAAAATCATTCAACTTCTCCAATTTCGATTTTTCAGCAAAATCAAGTGCATCATCTCCATTTAATCACAAGTAAGTATGTTGACTCATTTTTAATCATAATGTTAGTTTGGGTAGGTTTTTTTTAAAAAAAAAAAGGTAGTTTTCATGTGGTTAGGGTTGATGTAGGAATTGAATTTTTTATGAGTGCATGTAGTTTATAATTGAATGTAGTTGGTTTAATTGATGATTGAATGATGTTAGGGAATAATGTGGTTTTGAATGGTGGCAAAAGAACACATTTTGAGTATGTTTGATACTTTGCACACAAAGTGTTTGATAAAATGTGTCAATGACAATTTTATTGATTATTTAGTTAGTTTAGGTATTGGATACGATCTTGATTGTAATTTGAAAAAGTGTATATTGAATTAAGTTGAATGCATATTGAAAAAGTGTATATTGAATTAGGTTGAATGTGTATATTGAATTATGTTTAGTTTAGGTTGAATGTGTATGATAATGCATTTGATTTTTTACGTTTGAATGTTAATGATAATGTGTATGATAATGTTTAGGTTCAATCAATGTCTTTATTTTGGTAAAGTGGTTTAATGTGAAAGTGGTTATGTTTAGGTTGAATGTGAAAGTCTAGGTTTTGTTTAGGTTTAGTGTTTTTGATAAAGTGGTTGAATGATATTATTTTTTTTGTAGATATTGCCGATCAGGACCCCATTGATCCATCTCAGATGATTGGTGGTAGGCGTGCCATGACTCATAGCCACCGTAGGGAGAGGCAGAGCGGAGTACCTGAACTATCAAGATCAGGTACAACATGATGTGACGGATGGTGGATATGACCAGGATCATATACCACAGCAGCAGGATGCAGGAGACGAGGATGACATTGCAGCAGCTGCTGCACCGGAGGTGTTACCCGTGGACCCTCCATTTCCTGGTGGACCGGCTGACTTGTCATTGCTCCACTCTTATGACTTGCAAATGGATGTTGAAGAGCAAATAACAAATATATTTTGGGCGGATGCACAAATGATAAATGATTATGGGTATTTTGGTGATGTTATCACTTTTGACACCACATACAAGACAAATAAGGGTTATCGGCCGCTGGGAGTATTTGTTGGACTAAATAATCACAGGCAAACAGTCATTTTTGGGGCAGCATTGTTATATGACGAAACAATCCCTTCTTTCAAGTGGTTATTTCAAACATTTCTCAAGGCAATGGGTGGTAAAAAGCCAAAAACCATGATGACGGATCAAGATGTTGCGATGGCTAAGGCTATTTCCTTAGTTATGCCAGAAACATTTCATGGATTGTGCACTTGGCATATAAGACAGAATGCTTTACGGCATGTGAACCACTTGTATCAAAAGAGTTCACGATTCGGTTTGGATTTTGAAGCATGCATAGATCTACATGAAGATGAGGGTGAATTTTTGAATGCTTGGAATTCTTTGCTTGTTGAGCATAATATATTGGAAGGGTCGTGGTTGCATACAATTTTTCAATTGAAGGAGAAATGGGCATGGACATATGTCCGGAAAACATTCACAGTTTCACATCCAGGATTCTTTAAATACATTCACTAGAAATCAAGAAGAATATTGTCTGTTAGGCATTTTCTGTGCTCCCCTCTTCATTCCTTCATTCTCCTATTTGTACAATCAAGAAGAATATTTTCTGTTAGGCATTTTCTCCTATTTTTACTGACGACAGCACCTGTAAAAGTGGTTTTCTCATATTCCTTCATTCTCCTATTTCTATTTGATGTTTCTATTAAGAATATTTGATCACAGTTTCACATCCAGGATTCTTTAAACATTTTTTTATGGTATGAATTCCTTCAAGAAAATGAAGCAACTCTTAAACATTTTTAAGGTTTCATAAATGGTGGTTTGAAGCGGCGGTGGCGGTGAAGAGAAAAGTTTGACTGACGATGATTTAGGTGAGGTGATGTGGAGTATAAGGGGGAGAGTGCGTCGGACAAGGGAGGGAGAGGTGGGCGGCGGCGGCGGGAGGGAGAGAGGTGCTATCTGAGATGAGAAGGAAGAAGGAGAGTTTGTACGCGTAGTATTTCTCATAGCAGAGCGCGTATGTCTTTTTTCTCATTTAAGAATTGCTTTTTCCAAGCCATTTAATCACGGCCATTGATTTTATTTTATACACATGTCACACATCCATTACTAGAAATGGGGTAAATTGAGGAAAGTGAAATGGAGCAAAGATGCACTCGTCAAGACAAGTCATAAGAGGGAGAAGAGAAGAAAAGCACAGGAAGCATCAACTGTGAATTTCCGTGTCCAGAATGCATTGTGTGAGCTCTCTATTTATAGAGAAGCTTTACAGCTAATAGGTGAGAAACTTTGGGAACAAGTAATTCATCTAGTACAAAAATATGCCAATTGTTTACCAAAATATATCATATTGAGTACAAAAATATATTATTCAGTACATGAATATGTTATTCAGTACATAAATATATATTCTTGAGTATCAAAATATATTTCAGATCAAGCACTAAAATATATTAGATTGCCTACCAAAATATTTTAGATTGTATTCCAAAATATTCTAGATTGCGTTCTAAAATAATTTAGCAAAACTTTGGGACCAAGAAAGCACTTTTTAATAATGACCAAATTAATTATTTAATTTATCATTTCCAAATAAAAAAATTTCCTAGTGCTTACTTCGTTCACACAATTATGTACCCCCATTATATAATCTTAGGTCAAAAATTGGGGTATGTAAGCCGAAATTTCGTCTGAAACGACGAGGTTTTTCGGCGTTCAAAAGACGAGTAAAAACTTTTAAATGGTCAAAATTTGGGATATGACAACCTAATTATAAAATTTGATTTAAGCCTTTAATCGTGTTGGGTTAACCCTTGTTTTTTACATTAAAAATACTTTTAGAATAAAAAATAATTTAATCTTATTATTTTCCCTCCCAATAGATATACTTTATACGACATAATAAGATTAAATTAGCCAACAAAATTAATAATTTTATCTATTTATTTTCTTCATGTTATGTTTAACTTTTAAAATTCTCATCCCGAGTCTTTCTCTTTCGAGTACATTAACGTAAACTTTGATTGCGGACTATAAATTTTGAGTTTTTTAAATTTTACCCAAACTAAAAAAAAAATTGTATTAAAATAAAAAAAAAAACACACCCAACATGCTTAAAAAAAATCACATTTTGATTAAAATAATATAAAAGAATTGAAAATTGTATGCAATCTGCAAGGTGTTCTTCTCATTGATTGCGAGGTGATGAGAGAAGAATCAGTCAAAGAAAAAAAAGCTAATGTGAGGGAATGCACACATGACATGATTTGGTTCTAATAAGAATCATTAAATTAAAATGATATTAATGATTAAGATTTGAGATGATCTCAAAACCTCTTCATCAGACGTCTAATTAGTGACTATTTTAAGATTTTATAGTTTTAGTTGTTTTTAATGTTATTTAATCCTTTGGAACTAGTAATAATTGCCATGGATATTTAATGATGTAGAATGATACCTTGTTACTAGTAATTAAATGGACACTTCCCTGTTGTTTGGAATCAGAAACCACTCTCTATGTGAATTTATAAACAGCTTGTGCACCACCTACTACTGGACGACGCGCAGCTCCTTCCCAATCCGAGTGATCGTCGTGTGTTGTTCCTTAGCAACCCAGTTGTGAACCCTAAAATCTCCTCCATGTCGAACCTACGGCTCATAACCCTCGTCGTCCTGTCACTCTAAAACCCTAGAATTGTCCCGTCTTCCTACTTCCAATTGCGTTGTTTTCCCCTTCCTTGACCTGACCACAGACCAATTTCCCCCATCCCCCCCAATTTCTGCCACCCTGGCTGGACCCCGATCCCCCCAATGTTCCTCTCAGCCGGTGAGTTGCTCCGGCGCAGTTGCCCTAGGCTTGCCCTATTTGCACCGCTGTTCTCTCTCATGTGTGCCATATATTATTATAATTAATGTCAAATATGAAGTAGATAAAATAGTCACAAAGAAGGGGGTTTGAATTGTGACCCTTTAAAAATTATCCTGAAACTTAAAAGTGATTCTCAAGTTGTTTACTTTGAATAGTTAAGTTAGTATTCTGACTTCAGAATGTTATGAAGTTCATACACAAAAACTGATTAATAAAGTAAATGTGCAAGTGTGTGTTGTGTATACTGTAATTAAAGAGTATAGAGAAGAGAGAAAGAACACACAGAGATTTATAGTGGTTCACCTAATGTGGACTAGTCCACTCCTCACAATCTTGTGAGAGTTTCCACTATGATGCTTTAGATAACCTCTAAAATCATGCACCTTACAATTTTTGTTCACGTGAACAATTACAAATATGTATTCTCTAAGCCTCAGCAGGCTTGCACCTTCTTGCTAAGTTAACCACTTAGACTTTTACAACCTTTGCTCAAACAAACACTTTAGTACCCCTAAAGTTAGATGAGACTTTGATTACAATTTGTATGGAGTTGGATGTTTGAAAACAAACAAGAGGAATGGAAGAAGTTATCTTTAAAAGAGATAATAGAAAGAATTGATTTACACTACAAAGAAGATAGAAAGAGTATTCAGTGATGATCAATTCAAATTGCAAGAGCTTCAAACACGTTTCAAATGTTTTCTTGTATGCTTTGCAATGTTGCAATTAAT